>NC_134835.1:94709840-96018129 GCF_004210375.1 Tachypleus tridentatus | reverse complement strand
CATTTGTACATCTTAATTAATTCATGTACAGTACATTATGATCAAATAATTGCCATCCTATGTTAAAATTATCTCACAAATCTAATCAGTTTCCATTCAGCTATTTCCTTCCTGAGTTATTAATATCCCTAAAACTTCCCAACCTGTTTAATCTTAGTTAATTTCTCTTATCTGTTATTATCAAGCATTATTTACTCAAATACATATACTGCAAAAATATCATCTGAAATTAAGCCACAAAACTACATAGGTTCAACACAAACCTTTACATCAAATGAGTAAAAGCTAGTCTTAGTCATCATTTGTGGCTCATCAATACAAACACTCACAGGATTTAACTTGTAAATCCTAAACCAAGAAAAAAAACACCTAAAAATGCACTATTTTTACTAATTCCTAATAACCTAAGATTCAAAATTAATTTAAATAACTAATTAGCAGAATGATGAAAAATTTTCTTCATCTTCCTTAGGCCTACCACTTTGTATAATACAAAATCATGTGTGTGTGCTCCATTGAAAACAAAATTCAGTAAATTATGTGATCATCTTCACACACAATACGAAGTGATAAATAGCATTAAACACAAGTATAATTAATACTTTACAATTTATTCAAGATACTTGTTATAATTATAGTTCAATAGCAACTGGAAGGCAAGATCGAAGTTCTAAAATACCCATACCACAAAGCAGTTAAAATTAATTGTAAAACATTAAATAATGCTTACTTAATAACAAGGTCAGGGTATTTCTTTGATAGCTCCAACAGAAGAAATACAATAAACCATTCATCTTCTACATTGTCTCCAAAATATGTGGTTCCTTTCAGATGAGGTAAAAACCCTATCAATACCAAACATACATAAAAATAATTAAGTACATCTTTCAATTCAATAAAGAAAACTCAAATTTTTATCATAAATAAAACGTATCTACTTACAGTGAACTTGGTGCATCAAGCCATTGATATCTAGAATATTCACAATCTGGGTGATTTTTTGTACAGACAAATCTTTACCATAGGACATTTAATCAATAATCTGCATACTCAAATCCAAATAGCTATTTCTTATAACAAAAATGTATTTCTTGTGAATACATGATTCAGTAATCCATACATGACTATAAGCAATTCAAGTAGGAATTAGCAAAGAAACTAGATGATAATTAATGAACAAAACACCTGCATTCATAGTGCTTACTAGTTTAGAACAATTCTTCTGAGAACAGATACATTCATAAAATAAAGATGCATCACAATATTGCCATCATTAAAATGTGGTTTATATAAGAAAGTAATACATATATTATGTATTTTGTATTCTATAAGTAGATCACTTGGTTTGAACAAACTGATAACTGGGTCACTTTTATTATCTATTTTCTAAAATTGTTGATGACATAAAATAATAAACTAATAATTTATTGTACATATAGTTGCAACACTACCCTCACTAGCTTACACTTTTACATCCACGAATTGATAACACATGCTATTAGTAGTGTTCATGGTTCAAAGGGATTGATTCAGCTATCCAAATAATGTCTTTATAATTCACAAGAATTAGTTCACTACAAATACATTATGAAATAATGAGATTCCACTATACAAGAGGAGCCAAATGATAAGACTGATATTTTTCTCATGTTACCTCTGACTATAATCAGTGATGAGGCTGTTCTGATATTCCTATAACGGACTAGCATATAGTTATCTTTTCAATGGATGCCATTTTTGATACCATCATCCAGAACAGTTGTGGTCTGAAGAAATCATAACTAAACCTCTCTGCAGGTATAGTATGAATAAATCGTTATTCATACACTTATAAAAAAATTTAAGTGCTGGTTATATGTGCTTAGTCACAGGAGTTAAAGTTCCATATCAGTGTTTCTCAAACAGTGGGTCATGATCCTCTTGGAGGTTGCTAGGTTTTTTAGGGAATCGCAAGACTTCTGTGGAGTCAATTTTTTTTTCATTCTCAAGGTGTCCCAGAGGTGTATGTATCACCTTTGTTATGAATTATAAAAACTGCACCAAGAATATAGAAGATAATGGAAGGTCACAATGACCAAAGCTTGCCACGAGTTGTCTGCCAAATCTAGCTAAGAAAAACTTTTCTAAATAAACAGTGTGTATGCCCAACTTTAAACTACACTATTTCTATCTTTAGGTGTTCAGAGATAATTAGAAGAATAGTTCAGATTAACCAGCATAATTAACAATTTATTAACTAGTTTTATTAGGGACTGTTTAAGTGTGTGTTGATCACACATAGCAACAAAACTGTAGGACGATGTGGACATAATGGGTGGTCCTGATAGAGATCAGGATTGAATAACAAAAATTCAAGTTGATTCTTCCTCAGACTTTGCCTTGATGGTCATCTGGTGAAGTTGTCTTACATCTAATCCATATACATACAGCTGACCTCAAACTAAAAACCTTTTTTTGATAGTTTTGTCTTCTTTCATATACGTTAATAAAGTGGATATTGTACTACTTTTGAAACATTTTGTTCTGTCTCTTTCATTTGGGATTGTCTTGGAATTATTTACATTTTGCCTAGAAAATCCAGAACTTCACATTACTGGTGTCTTGTAACTTCCCTACACAAACAATGATGTTCCTATCAAATTCTGGTATAATATTCTAGTCAGGTGATTATATGTTTCCTACTGCAGTCCATTATTCTGGCCATGACAAAACGTATATTAGCAAATTTCTTGATATAAAAAAGTTCTCACTATTGTCCATTAAGATAATTTAGTTATGTGATGATTATTTTCCTTACATGTATCATCTTTTAGTACACTAGTTATTACGTCAGTATACATTTCCAGGCGTACATTAGTAATGAACTTAACAGAAGTTTAGGGTTATTCATAAAGCTATACAATCAGCTATCAGTGCTGTGCTTACCATAGCTGTTGAAACCTACTACTTAGCCACTTGGATGAATTTATGAAACAAAGAATCAAGACACACATCTTGTAGGACATTCTCTGTGTTATTAATATGAGAGATAGTTTAGTAATTTTCTAACTTTTGTAGCATGGACTATAGTAGTTAAATCTACTACACATTTTCAGTGAAGGTGTTCTACCGGACATACCAAATTCCAAAACATTCCATTAAAAAATACTCGAGATATAACATCTCCAATTTTAATTTTCTTCATATTTTTTCTTTGCACCAGAAGTATGGAAACTTCATTTGATAGAAAAAAATAGTTTTATTGGAGTTTTCAAATTTAGTACACTGATACATCTTTATATCTTACAATTAAGAATCTCATTTTTTTTATACACAAAATATTTGTAATCATTACTAAAATTTTACCAGATTTTGTGAAGATAACATGCAGTATCACAAATACAGTGCAAATACTTAACATATGCAAGTGTATAGACAAACTCTTGAATATTATACCTTAGCTCAGTGCTGAAGGGTTAATCTGAGTGTCAAAACACTGAAAACAGTCCATTTTTATTCTTAGGCAAAGCTGTAGTAAACATTTCTGACCAATAGCTTGTGTGACTATTTGCACAACTTTTGGTCAAAATTAAGCAGTTTGTTAAGTAACTTTGCAAATGTAGCTTATATTTACACCAAATGAGATTCTTAATTGTAAGATATATAATATAAAGAAAACTTCATAACCATCATAAAAAAATTAGGAAAAATTATAAATTATACTTTTATCAAGCTAGAATGAAACATGAAACATTATAACATGAAAATACAAATGTTTAGTCTATGTAGTTTAAGTCTCCTAATACTATATATTTATTATTATTTATCACATTGACTTCACAGTCATGTCCACCTAATATAGCATAGCTTGTACTAACACAGTGCATGTGCTCTACGGTCACAATATCCAGTAATATCAAACTGACCTTTAGTATTCCTTGTCTTGGCTGTGTTTTCATAAACTGGTATTTTGTAATATAGTCACAGTTCAATTATCATACATTATTTATATGTGTATAGATTTTTAACTAGTTAGAAATACATGATTAAACTTTTCTTAAAATATCAAACAATAATCAAGAAGTAACGCAAACAATTACCTTTTCTCACTACAACCTTTGTACTCAGTTGCTGCTGGGCGTAGGTTGCTAAGCCTTTTAAAATATCACACATGAAGAATATCAAACAAATATATATATTTTTTAAGTTTTACATTTACAGCTGAATAACTAAAAAAATCATAAATAGCTATACTGGTACCATAAAATTCCACTATAATTTATTAACCTTAGTAACTATGGTTTTTCAAATTTTATAAAATATGAAAGTTCAATCAGACTAAAGACCCAACTTACCTCCTTGAAAACATGGATTGAAAGAATGTGGAAATATTTTCAAAGATTAAAATTGTGGAGAAATCCACTTTGAGGATATTCTAAGCTGTTGATTGATTATCCACATCATACATACTAATATAAAAGGGACTGTATCAAAAGAATGGAGAGATTTAAATGGGACAACCATGTTTGATTCAGTACATAAGCAACATCTCAGTAGATATAAAAATACATGATGTTTTTATTTTATATTCTAGCTTGTTAATATTAGTAATTTGAGTTTCTAATTTGTACAAAATTATAGACTCAGTATTTTGATATCACAAACATCTAATTTTAAACAGCATTGCATTCAACATACTATATTAAAAAATTAACTTATATATAATATTAAAATTTGGATTATTACATACAATTCTAAACTTATTGACACAAATTTATGAAATAGTAGTTCAGTAAAATTTTCAATGCAACCAACAAACACGAAGACATGGCCTTTGAACCCTGACCCGACAAGAAAGTGACACATTTTCTGTTGCTGTTGTTATTTGGCATTTTGTGGCACAAAGCAACTAGATTATATGTGTCAAACTACCAGTAAAAAAAATAAACTAACAGTGAAAGTATTATAACTTGCAAAGGAAAATTAAATTAAAACAGGAACAGTGGCCCAATATTGGATAAAAGCTTAAATAGAATTAGAAAAGGCCAAGAGTCATTAAAAAATTAAAAACATTTGTAAGGTGGATAGTGTTACTATCACCAATGGCACTGTCCAACATCAGGGGTAAACCCTTGGTAAAAACATGTCTCAAATGGTGCTGTTGCTCACTGTCGTAATGATGGCACAAAAATAAAAGTGCTAGCTAATGTGACTTGAGTGTAACAGTCTCAGATAAAAGAAAACTGAGTTAAAAATAGGGACAAATGAGCAGCCTAGTAAGGACAGCTTCCTTCTTCCAATTCTTACAAAAATGAAACAGCCAGTCCAACAGAAGGTTTTATCTGAAAAAGCTTGTTATCACTTTGCTTACTCCACATTGACTGTCAAATAGTGCAAAGCCAAGCCTTCAATACAAGACCATAGTTCATGTATGGAATAGGCATTGCAGTGATAGCACCAGAGCAGAGACTTCCCTGTGGTGTTAGCTAGCTCGTTCCCACAAATACCAACAAGACTTGGTATCCAGGAAACATGGATAAAAGTAGATGATAAAAAGAAATAGGCTAGTCTGTTTTGATTTCAAACCATCCATATAAATGGGAATGGAAAGATGGTTCAAAAGATGTTTGGCAAATAAAAAATGGTTCTTCCATTCTGGAGTATCTGCTTTCTTCAGATGAGTCAAAGAAAGGTCACACTTGGGAAAGGTAATAAGTCACGGTGGGATGGCCTGATCTGTGGAAACAGCACCATCATCTATGGACAGACTCAAGTCAGCCAACTGCACTTGGATATGAAGACAAACAGGAACAATGGCAGACCATGGTGCATTGAGGAAGAAAAATACAACCCCAGGTGGGATGCTGTGGTAAGGATTCAAGTTTTCAAGCTTACAGAAAAGGTATTTGCAAATGGCAGAGATATAGAGGAGGTTCATGAGGTTCAGTGTACAAACTCTTAGACTGGAGAAGTGTGGAAAGTTTCTGCACAGAGCTGAAGCCCCAGATGAGGAACAGGGTCCAAAATCTTCAAGTCCAACATTCTGGAAGAGCCATAGACCAGTTTCAATTGAATTGGGGCAAAACAGATCTTAAGCATAGAATATCTATCTGCTCCCCAAGAGGTGGAAGAGAGACACAGGGGATGTTCAGTTTCAAACTCTCTTTGTTAACCTGAAGATGACTAAGAAGGTTGAAACATTCTATACTTTATTTAATTACAGTTCTAATACCCATACCAACCATCTTGAGAATACAGAGGATGTTCAGTTCCTGTGGAATGTATGGAATTCCTGAGGATGTATGGAATGAAAGTCAGATTACAGTCAAATATAAGACCCAAGAATTTTGCCTCGAGGACTACAGTAAGCACAACTTCACCAAGACAGAGATCTGGATCAGGGTGAATACCCCACTGGTGGCAAAAGTGCATGTTGATGGTTTTAGCTAGAGAAAAATTAAAACTGTTTGATGTGATCCACTTCAGTAAATGACAGTTGAGGATAGTCTAAAGCTACCTCTCAATAAACCTCATGCTCAAAACTGACACAAGATATGGAAGGCATCTGCATAAATTCCATTTGCAACTATTGGAGGGAGTTGTCCAGTTATGGCATTAATCTTTATAATGACAAGTGTGATACTCAAGACACAGCCCTGAGTGACTCCAAGTTCCTATGAGAAAAATTGGGAAAGTGTTGAATCCACACAAATTTGGAATTGCCAGTCCATTAAAAATTTTTAATAAAAAGGAGCAAATAGGCACACAATCAATACAAGTGGAGGTATCTCAAAATGCCATACCTCCATGTAGTGTCATAAGCCTTTTCAAGGTAAAGAAGAGCAGAAACAAAGTGTTGTCATTTCACTTTTAAAAGGTTTCCCTGATTAATGTTTCAAGCCAAATCAGGTGGTCCATGGTAGAGCACTGTCATTGAAATCTACACTGGGTGGGTGAGAGGAAGGTGTTTGATTCAAGGATACAAACAAGATGAGCATTAACCATCCTCTCTAAGATATTACAGAGACAGCTCATCAAAGCAATTGGATGATAGTTTGAAGAAATCCTGGAATCCTTCCCAGGCCCAGAAAAAAAATGAGGACAATAGCATGGTGCCAAGCATCAGGAAAAGCACTCTCCTACCAGATTTGATTAAATACAATCAGAAGAGTAGCAAGAGAGGCAGAGAGAGATGACACAGCATCTCATAGTGAATATCATCAGGTCTGACTGATGAAGAGCAAGCTTAGTTCCACCAGTGTAAAGGGACAATTACAGTTATAGAGATGATCACCCCAAAAGGGAAGAGGGGATTGCTCTTCCCAAATCTTGATGGCTAAGAAGGCAGGGGATGAAGCAGAAGTGCTAGATAAATGAGAAAACCTTGTACCAGAAGTATCATTGATGCTCTGGGCACCAGCAACTTCCTAGCCATCAGAGAGCAAGATCAAAAGGGGAGCAAAAGTATGCTGCCCACTGACCTTCTGAATCTTGTCCCATATGACTTTGGAACTGGTGGCAGAAGAGATGCTAGTTGTAAGCTTAATCCAAGATTCCTTCTGGCTTTAACATTTCACCTATGAATCATGTGCATGGGCCTGCTGAAAGCAATGTGATTTAAAGGTGTGGATAACCATGAAAAGTATCCCAGGCCTGTTTTTGAGCCTTCTGTGCCATGTGGTATGCAGGATTCCACCATGGACAAGGATACCATAGAAAATGTGTTGAGGTTTTAAGAATATACTGAGCAGCTCCCTGGATAATACAGTCAGTCATTGTTGCTATGAGGTCATCTATCAATGGCTTGCAGGTGACAGCAGAATCAAGTTCTGAGAGAGCAGTGAAAAAGGGCCAATTAGCCTGGTTCAGCTTCCACTGAGGCATGCAGGTTGGGTGGCATTGACCATGGTCAGTCTCTCTCAAAATGACAGAAAAATGATCACTGCCCCATGGGTTACTGTTAGTCCTCCAAGAAAATTAAGGGGAGCAGACAGAGAGATAAGTTGCTGTAAAAGACTGACTAGGTGCATGAAAATATGTTTAAACACCAGTACTGAAGAGAGAAAGGTTGTGATCTGAGACCATAAGCTCTATGGAACGGCCACTCCCATCAATATCAACACTAATCCAGAGGGAATTATGTCAATTAAAATCACCCAGGATTAAAAAGGGAGATGGTAACTATTCAATGAGGGCATCAAGGTGTGATTGATCATAGGTCTCTCATGAAGACAGGTAGATAGAACAAATAGTGATGGTATGACCCAAGAAAACACAGATGAGCAAAGACAGGGTAAGCACATGCTGATTTACCAGCAGTGCCCTCTGTCATTTCTGTACAAAGAAAACTGCTGAAAAGTGACAGCATCAGCAGGATTCAGAAATGTTTCCTGTAAGGAGAGACACAAAGAATAAGAACCAATCAAATCCTTAATGTCATCTATATTCGAACAAAAACCGTTACAGTTCCACTGTATTAAGGTGACCATTTTTATTTATGTGGAGGAGAATGATGCAGATAGCCCTTCTGTTTCTGAACACGTTTTTTTCTTTATTGGGCTGAGGTCAATAGACCTCCATAGATCTTGCCTGGGCTGAATAGGCAGGTCTCTGTCTATGGATGAAGATTCCAACAATTGAGGGTGTGAATGAATAATCTTTTCACATCTTGGGGCTGGAGAAGAGGTAGACCTGAGGAAATGCCTGAGCTCAAAGCCAAAGGACGTGGACCTGGGCAATGGCAGGGTCACAGATGAGAGTCGATGTAGATTCATTAATTCTTTTAATCACAGAGGGCAAAAGACTCTCCAGATGTTTTGCAAACAACACTTGTAGAGGCACAGAGAGATGTGTCTGCACTCCCACTGTGGCACCGGAACAGAGTGCATCGGCATATGTCCAAGATGGAATGGAGGACAACTTCCAAGCCCCTGGATAGCAAATATTGTTCACAGTCTTCAAACATTGCACCTCTTTTTCCTCCACGCACTTAGGGAAAGAACTACAGTTAACAGAGTATGGTTTTAGTTTGCAGCCATAAGCAATGTGGTCTTTGCCACCACAATGAGCATGCATTAAAGAATCAAGACATGATGACTTCAAGTGACCCAACTGTTGCCAATGGAAACATCTGAGAGGGTTTGGAATGTATGGTCATACCTTACAGTTCAGATAATCTACCTTGATTGTGGCATGTGATGTAAACACCAAAATCAGAACATCAGTAGGCACAGGCATCATAATTCTGTTTTTGCGAGTGGAAATTTAGCACACTGAAGAAATGCCTTGGCTGGTAAAATCAGCAAGGATCTCTGACTCGGGAAATGTTCTTCAAGTCCCTTTCAACAATAACACCTCTTGAAGAATTCAAGGTAATATGTATATATTCCCAATGATCTTTGAATTCAGAAAGAGTTTGGTGTGTTGTAGTGAAGATGTCTCTTGAGTGCAGCTTCCTTACTGACTTGTGAGAGCCAGCAAGCCTCTCTAATCCATTTTGAGTGAAAAAGGGGCATCTGCACTAATGATTTCTCAGACAATGAATGCAGAACAAGAAATCGAGGTGTTGAGTCTGACTTTGATGGTGACTGTATGTCATCTATGAGTGGGTGTTTCCCAATAATCTGTTTTTTGCTGTTTTTTCAGTTTTATATTTTGTTCACGAAGGGAAGTATCCATAATAAAATAAGAACATTTCAGTGCCTACTGTCCCCACCCACCACACAGTCCTACAAGGAGATGCACTGCAATGCCAAACAAGAATATTGCAGCAACATCAGGATTTCATGAGCACTATACCCAAACACCAGCAGACACAATGTCCACAACACCTGCTGAGAACATTCAATACTGGTACTTGATTGACCATAGGACCAGGCAACTGACCCTGGTGGGGGCACCTCAAGGCTGCCTGTCTACAGAAAGTCAAAGCCAAAGTGGTGTGTTAGGGTTGGACACCTCAACCACCAGAATCCTCCCCTCTTTTTTATGGGTCACCCCACATGGCAAACACATGGGTGGATATTCAGATCTCAAAGAATGTAAACTGAAATCTGAAATTACAGAACCTTCTCTAGGAGGTTCCCTCACCATGGGTAGGAATTATCTCGAAAGGAAGGGTTAAAGACGGATGACTTAGAGGACCAAACCTATCAGGTAAAAGGACATGCAAGCCCATAAATATTGGTTAATCTGAACAAACTAGATTAGTAGTTTCTGGCTTAAGTTTTTGAAAGAATCATACAGGTAGAGAGTTATTACTGATTATTAAATGGCAACTTTTCAGAACAAATTTACTAACTTTTTTGAAAGTATCCTAATTATAAAGCATTTTGTGATATTAGATTAAACTATTAACATTAATAATGATGCTTGATAAAGTTGTAAGAACTGCATGAGGGTAATGATAAAACAATGTTAATCTAAATTCCATGGTATTAATATAAAGGAAACAATTAACACTGTAAAAGAGAGGAAAACTACCACCGCATGTATTGAAGAACATGGTTGGTTCTGCAAAGTAATGGCCCATTATGAACAACAGGATTGTATTCATAAGGCTAATGTCAGTTACTATTGTGTATCACTTCCTATTTGGTGTGCATTATCAAAAAAGTAATTGTATCTAATCAAAAACACCTTATGTATAAAAAAACAACATACAACCAAAAAAAATCAAAGGAATAAAAATCAAAATTGGTGGTCAAACTGTTAGCTGGATAAGCAGTGATAAGAAGTTTATTACAGCAAATATTCATTCATTAGTTATCCAGGCTTTTTTTTTTTTCATTTTGGAGCACAATGGTAAGTAAAACAAAATCAGGCTAACCAATCAATGAATATTTGCTGTAACATTCTTGTCAATGCTACAAGTATAGCTACCAGTTTGGGCACCAATTATGATTTCATTCCTTTAGGCTGCATGCCAAATCCATTTTTGGCCTCATCTTTTATTCACACCTAAGGTATTTTTGCTTCAATCACAGTTGTATATACAAAGAAGAACATAAAGTTGTTGTAAGAAATACAATTTATTTTGTTTATTGTCCTGGACTCTGGACAGAAGGATGAAACTCACAATGGCATACTCCTACTTCCCATAACTGTCTATTTTAAGTTGGTAGTGAAATAAATTATATTGTACTTACCTCCTATTCTGTCAACTGTATCTTTCTTATAATAATGTTATTAGTTTAACTATACTTTTAAGATCATCAAACAAATTTACAACAATGTAGTTTTTTTCAGTATATGTTTATCATTAATGTCACTGGTAAAAAGTAGAAGATTTCAGCATAATTAATAAATGTTTCATGATTTTTTTTATCAAACTTATTGATAGGTTAATTTTTGTTCAATAGTTACCTTACTGATGGTTTTATTTGATAACACTAACAAAATTTTTACTTCTTGTTCCTGGGTAGAAAGTGTTATTTCCCAGTTGCTTACACCTAAAGTAAATGGAAAGACCTATTTTTCTCTTCCAACTTTGCTTTTGTGACCTGGGTAATGAAATTTTCAAACTTACCAATTTTTCAGAACATTCCAAGTAGGTTTAGTGTTGAATAGCTGATAGAGAATTTTCAAGAACTTTCTAGAATATTGTAGAACTTATGAGAATTTTCAAGAACCTTTCAGAATTTTCTAAAACTTTCCATAGTAATATATATATATATACAGGGGCTCACCACTCACCACTTCGGTTTAGTTCTAGCTGCTTAAGTGAACACATAGACCTACCTCATTTTTTGGATGGCATCAAGAAGCTGCAAGATTTCTACAGATGCATTCTGCTATGTATGTGGCCAATTTGTCAAGACAAGAGTGAAAAAGTACTCTGTGACAGTATCTGCTAAAATGTGTGAAGCCTATAAGGCATATTTCGACATGCCTGTTGAAGATCAAGATAAACCCTGGGCACCTCATTTTACCTGCAAGCACTGCAAGAAAACTCTGAAAGGTAAGACTGACAATTTTTGCTTGCTTGAATAGTAAGATTTTGTATTATACAAATGTTAGACCTTTTAAAATTTGGTGCACCTCAAAGAGAAATACAACAGCATCAAGACCTTGCTAGAAGCCCTGAAGTATGATGAGTATGGCTAGGTTATTGGTGACATTCCTGATGGGTCTCCAAGGAGGCTTTACCAAGTTTCCCTGTTATCTTTGCCTTTGGGACAACAGAAACACTGCAGTGCACTACAACAGGAAGCACTAGCTACAATAGACAAAGTTCTCTATGGGGAGGCACAATGTCATGTGTGAGCCACTAGTGGACCTCCCAAAAGTGTTGTTCCCACCATTGCACATAACATTGGGTCTTATGAAACAATTTATCATAGCTATTGATAAGGAGTCTGCAGTCTTCAAGTACCTTTCAAACCTCTTCCTTAAGCTGTCTGAGGCAAAGGTCAAAGGTGGTATCTTCGTTGGGCCACAGATAAAGAAGATCCTGGAGTGCACAGAATTCCCCAAGAAGCTCAGTAGGAAGGAAAAAACTTGGGGCAGCTTTATCGCAGTGGTTTGGGGCTTCTTGGGCAACAACAAGGCTGAAAATTATGTGGAACTGATTGAGGCTCTGGTGAAGAACTACAGCAAAATAGGCTGCAGGATGTCCCTGAAAGTCCATATCCTTGATGCTCATCTTGATACATTCAAAGAGAACTTGGGAGCATACTCAGAGGAGCAAGGCAAGCACTTCTACCAAGATATAGTGGACTTTGAACACTGCTACCAAAGAGCGTATAATGAAAACAATTGGAGACTATATTTGGGGGCTGATACGTGAAAGTGATTTACATTACAGTTGCAAATCTTAAAAATCTACTCACTTCTAAACACTTTTGTAAATCTTGATTCATATGTTGTTTTATTCAGACCTTATGTAAATGAAAATGTGCAAATTTGTCCATTTTTACATAGAAAATACGTTAATTTCTAAATATCATTATCCAGGTCACAAAAGCAAAGTTGGTAGGGAATAACAGCCATTTTCTGTACTTTTACAATATAAGTAATTAAGAAATAACACACACTATCCAGGAACAAAATTTGTGTTACGTAGTGTAATCAGTATGTCATAGGATTGCTCTTTTGTGAACTTCTGAATAAAAAGATCACAAGTCTATAGGAATCATAACACTTCAAGTATCAAATTTGATCTCTATACAATCACAGTATTACAATTAATGTTCAGTACGTGTACATTATTCTGGTTACGTGTTGATGATTTCCCCCCACCAATGTCTATTAATTATTATTCTTACAAGATGAGGATGTTCCTACAACAGTTAAGTACACTAATGTGGCCATATAATGATAATGCTTCCTAGGGGAAATAAAATATATATTTTGTACTAACCTTAGGACAACAGTCTTACTACTGGGCTAAAGAATTGTAAAGTTGTTTTTTTAACACTTGAATCTCCTTTAACTGATAAGTTCAGTAAAAGTGGATTAATGTCACAAGTGGGATATCTCAGGACTCAGTCTTAGAGCCTTTGATCTTTTTATCTCCATTAGTGACACAGATGAAGAAATGGTCAATACATTACTTAAATTTGATAATGAGGTTATAATTTCATTATAGCCTGATTAGGTCACATCAGACAGGATATCTGTTTGAAATGTTTAAGACTGTTAATGGAATTTATAGTGTTGATAGATCCTCTTTTTTTTCACACTTAATAGTGAGAATTGTGGGATTAGGAGACACAAATGTAAATTCTGAAAGGGTAAGAGTCATTTTCACCTAAGACAGTTTTTTTTCTGACATGGTGGTTGGCCTTTGGAACTAATTGCCTTCAGTTGTTACAAAAGCAATAAATTTAAATGAGTTTTAAGAGAAAGCTTGATAACTATATGACTAATAAGGGCTGGCTTTGAGTTTTTATTGTGTTTTTAATACTTCTTACAGAGAGGATGGAATGGTCTAGTTGGACCAATAGGTCCCTTTTGTCTGTAAACATTATGTTATTAATTTCTTACATAAATTAACACCTATATCCAAATTTAAAATAACAGCCATTACAGTAAATAAAATAGAAAATTGTAGTATCAAAATTTTAAAATATTAGTATTTGCTTTCTGACTTTCTATCCTTAAAATAATCACAGAAATATTTAGCAAAAACTAATGGCAATAACATCAATATAAGATATTATTTGGCCTGGCCTAGTCTTATTTTCTCAATGGTCAAGATTGTTTGGAACTTAATTCATCTAGATATCTTGTAATAATTTATTTTCCACAGTGATAGCCAAAGTGAAAGAAAGGAATAGACACTTTCTTGATAATAACTAGATCTACTAGAAACAGTTGAAAAAGCATCATCCATCCATAACATCTCCCTCTTTCATTCCAGTTAGAAAAATATGTAAACCTATTAATGTTCTTTCCCTTACTCAGTTACTATGTGTGGCTCAAATTGAAATTGACAAATTAAAATCCCAGTTATTATCAGCATCATATAATTATGATTAGACATGCGATATTAAAGAAAAAAAATCAATAATAAAAAAAATTCTGAGAGAAAACAAAATCTGAAGCCTAATGTGTTATAAATACACAACTACTTTTCAAAAACTAACCTAATTCCATTGTGTATAGCATCCAAATTGACTTTAATTTACGCTAATGTTCGTTCTAACGTGCCATCTCGAGACAAATCAAATACTGTTTTAGACTATGTTTTGCTTAAACTGTGACTAAACTTTAAAAAATAAACTAACCTTTGTTTTTGTCACTTGGACAGGAACCAACAAAATGGTTTAGATTAAATTGCTCTACTTGCCAAATATACGATGCAAGATAGTGGCCTAAACTGTAAGTATATTTTTCAGCCAAATCTTTTAACCAAAAGTCGACATCCTTCTCTTTCTTCGAAACTCCAAACACAGGATAAAGAAAATACTTCACAGTTTCCTCCTTAACATCCCTAAAGTAACCCGCCATTTTATGATAAGAAGCAACAGCGACATTTAACAATAAAAAATAAAGATTATTTACGTACAATTGTGTACACAATATTTTTTCTTCTTCTTCTTTAATGTTGGATTCAGTGTTACAAGCTCTATGAAAAAGAAACGTTACTATTGTACAAAATGTTACAAATTAATATTGTTTACAGTTCGATTGGTAAAGTTTCACCCGAGATACGTATCAGAAAACAATATTTTTTAACTATTATACTTTCACTGAAACAATCTAAATTTACTAAGTAGGTTGTAGTTAAAAAAATTAGACTGCAGATAAAAATATTACAAGAACAAATAGAAGATTCTCTATGATAATATTTTGTTCAGGGGTTGGAGTCGGGTTTAGATACTCTCGTGACCTATACATATTTTATTTCAATAACAGCAAGAAGCTTTATAAAATTATCATGTGTGTCGCAAAAAAAGCACATATGCACTAAAAATCAAACTTATATTATTCCCACAGTACCTAAAATTTTGTATGGTAATGCAGCAACATCATATCTACTTGGACGAAACGTCAGCACGCTGGATTATGTATCTGAAATACACTAAAACACAAAAACGCTCCTTACTTTGGGGCACTGTTTGTGTTATCTGATTGAATGTCAAATCCCATTTTTTGTCATAAAAGAGAAGTCCAAGAGATAGCTTGGGCGGAGATTGTTGTTAACTAACTACTATTATTAACCTGAAAATTATCTAAGAAAGTCGAAACGTGATTCAATACTTTATTAGTAAAAGTATTAATACCCATACCAACCATCCCGAGATAAATTTTTAACTGCTTTTCTTCTAGTCTATCACTTCAAAGTTAGCTATGGCAAGCGCAAACAGCCCTTGATCACCTTTGTGCAAATATATAAAGAACAAACACTGCTAAAATTACATGGGATGTAGAGCCCACACAACCCTAAATCCGCCACTGCAGTAAACGAAAAAAAAAATGAAATTTTATGTTAGACAATTTTAATACCATTTTGTTGTGTTTGAAAGGTGATATTTCGCAAAAAGTTTTAAATATTTTATCTGTGTCTCGATTACTTAATGAGAAAGTAAATACAATTGATATTTAATTGCAAAGTCATAAACAGTTTGACTTACTACTTTTTGTATACTAAATGATGAAATGGTCAATACATTATTAAATTGATAAAGGGTTAAAATGAAATTATAACCTATAATTATTAGGCCATATCAGACAGGAGATCTGATACAGCAAAGGTTAGTTCATGTATTTGTTTATTGAATTTCACACACAAAATTCAGTGGTCACCTGCCTTATTTATCCCTAATTTTGAAGTGATAGATTAGAAAAAAGGCAATTGGTCAACTCATGGAATGTTCTTCCTCAATGAGTACCAGGACTGGTGATCACATAATAGCACCCTAGTGGCTGAAAGGACATTCTTGTTTGACAACGGCTTTCCGTGCCACGATCCGCTAGTTGAATGCCATACCCGCCAAGCCGTGTTAAGTTTTCAAACCGTATTGTATTTATGGAGCCATACACCCTCAATAATATACCTACATTATTTCATATTTTCCAATCATGATTTTTGTCAGAAAAAAAAAGAAACACAATGCATACATTAAGAAAAGGGAAATAATTATCTACGTTTTTTGGTTTTGGTTGGCTTTTCACAGGACGATCTGATTGATACAATAAATTTTCACATAAACAATTCCAAATTCAGAAAGAAAGACCAAAGTTTCGCCATTACACTTTGATCTCAACAATCTTACTAGTAAAGTTAATTATACTTGTGATACTAAAACATTTAAAAAGAGCTAAAAAGTTTAAATGCAAATTGAACAAGTCACAGACACTTACGATGACGTGCTGCTTTCCCTCTTGTCTCACACCTCTAAATTTGGTACGGCTCGCGCATATAGCACTCATGTAGCTTTGTGAAATTCAAAAACAAACAAACTTGTTACCTTCTCATGCAATTGCAAAAGGAAAAACAACTTGTAAAGAAAAAACACAGAAGTCAGGGGTCCATACAAATATCTAATCCTGTTGGTGTCGTATGATCATACTTTACAATATATGTATTGTGTCCAATTATTCAATTTACAGGAACCTTTAGTTACTATATGATAAAAATAACTAAGTTAGATAAACTTATTCCACCTGAGTAATTGTATACAGGATAGGAAAAAAATAAACAAAGTAGGCATGAACAAGATACTGGACACAGCCCTTTATGAGGTTGTATAGAATAAGTTTTATTACATCTTGTCTTTACTACCACTTTTCCTCACTTTTGGTACACCTATTCCTACTCTTCGTTTTTCCTTTTTCTTTTTCCATTTGTATTAATTAGAGAAAAACAGTGAAACATATTAAGAGGGATTTTCAATATGTAATATGGATCATGTGATACGCTCAAGAGACAAGTATCAGTGATGCGTGTTATCTTAAATATTCAAGAGACATACGATGAACATTAGTGACGTATTATTCAAGTCGTGCACAATAAATACGTGGCATTGACTAATATTCTGATACATTTTATAATGGCACATGACAGGTACACTGCTGGCCAAAATCTTAAGGCCAATGAACATAAAGAAAAATATGCATTTTGTGTTGTTAGACTCAACCACTTATTTGAGTAGAGCTTTGAATGATGAAAATAAGAAAAGGGAAAATAAAAATAAAATATTTTTTTTAGCATTTAGTAAGAAAAATGTGAACACTATGAAATTAGCCTAAATACTAGCTGGTCAAAGTTTAAGACCATTACTGAAACAAAGCGTTGGCCAGCCATGGCTAAGCGCGCTAAGGCGTGCGACTCGTAATCCGAGGGTCGCGGGTTCGCATCCCCGTCGCGCCAAACATGCTCGCCCTTTCAGCCGTGAGGGCATTATAATGTGACAGTCAATCCTACTATTCGTTGGTAAAAGAGTAGCCCAAGAGTTGGCGGTAGGTGGTGATGACTAGCTGCCTTCTCTCTAGTCTTACACTGCAAAATTATGGACGGCTAGCACAAATAGCCCTCGAGTAGGTTTGTGCGAAAGTAAAAAACAAACAAACGAAGCGTTAATCAGTAAACACGTAACGAAATTTAGTCATTTGTGTTCAAGCATTAGCGTTGTCAACATCTCCCACTGACATCTTCTGTGTCACATTGGGTAAAACATGGCAAAGACTAAAAAGTTGACAGAGTTTGAACGTAGCAGAATTGTCGAGCTGCAAAAGCAAGGTCTCTTTCAAAGTGCCATCGCTGGTGAGATTGGGCGTAGTAAATCTGCTGTTACAAATTTCTTAAAAGACCCTGAGAGATACGAAACGAGAATTTCAAGTGGTCGGCCCAAGAAAATTTTGCCAGCGTTGAGCAGGAGGATTCGACGGGTTGTCCGGCAAGACACCAGCCGATCGTCGAAAGAGATTAAGGCTCTTACGGACGCAAAATGCAACTCAAGAACAATAAGACAGCATCTACGTCTTCAAAGGCCACGCCTCTTTCTACACCACGAAACAGCTCGGTTAAACTTTGCTGAGAAGCACCAAACATGGGACGTAGAAAAGTGAACGAAGGTTTTGTTCTCTGATGAGAAGAAAAATTAACCTGGATGGTTCAGATGGCTTTCAACGTTACTGGCACGATGAAAATATCCCACCGGAGACATTCTCTACGCGACACAGTGGAGGAGGTTCCATCATGATCTGGGGTGCCTTCTCCTTCCATGGAACAACGGAGCTTCAGATTATACAGGGGCGTCAAACAGCAGCTGGCTACATTGGTATGTTGGAGAGAGCATCCTTATTGACTGAAGGCCCTCTCCTGTGTGGAAATGACTGGATTTTTTACCAGTACAACGCTGCAAGCCACCTTGCCCGCAAAACAAAGGACTTTTTCATGGCGAATAACGTGATTCTTTTGGACTATCCAGCGTGTTCGCCCGAACTGAACCCCATTGAAAATGTTTGGGAATGGATGGCAAGGGAAGTCTATAAAAATGGACGTCATTTCAAACAGTGCATGATCTTTGTGGAGCCATCTTCACCACTTGGAATAACATTCTAGCCAGCCTTCTGGAAACGCTTGTATCGACCATGCTAAAGCGAATGTTTGAAGTTATTCGCAATGATGGCTGTGCAACTCACTACTGAGATCTCTTGTTGGGCATTTCCTAACCTTTTTAGGACTTCTTTTTGGTATGATATTAAACTTTTGACCAGCTAGTATTTAGGCTAATTCCATAGTGTTCACGTTTTCCCTATTAAATGCTAAACAGTTTTTTATTTTTATTTTCCCTCCTCTTATTTTCATCTTTCGAAGCTCTACTCAAATAAGTGGTTGAGTCTAAGAACGCAAAATGCACATTTTTTCTTTATGTTTATTGGCCTTAAGATTTTGGCCAGCAGTGTATACATTAGCTACCCAAATTATTAGGGTCTGTAGCTAATAATAAGTTCAACTACCATAACACAACATAAACTGCTGGAAGGTCCCTTAAGAGAATTTTTCCTATTCAGTCATCAACACTGAACACATCCTGATAGTAAATATACGTCTTTTAAGGTCATCCCCACGTATATAAATTGAATTGATGCTTCTGGATTGTGGTAGTCATGAGAGATGTCTGAAGGATCCATCATGTCTCTGAAACTTTGCTGCATAACTTGGGCACGGTAGGTGGAAACATTGTTTTCGTGAAAGTAGCCACCGCCATCAAGGTATACGTGAAGTGCCACTGGATTAATTTGTTCAGAAATAATGCTGTGCTGAGATAAGCATCATATTTGTTTTTTAAAAGATCCCAGATTATCCCAAAAAAGAAGACCAACCAAGGTCACTAGAAGCATGGATAGTTGTGGGAACACACAAAAAGGGTCGAATAATTTGTGTGGTTTTCTTCAAATCTTTCTTCTAACTTTTGTGCAAAATAAGGTTAAAATGTAATTCGTCGATCACATCAGTTTTTTGTAAGTTATATTTAGTTCATTTTCTGTACTCCTTACATTGTTCCAGGAGTTTCTTTCTTGTCGGTGGCTTAAATCAGTATTTTACGCAATTTTCCTACTTTCCTTTGTTGCAAAATTCTTTGCAATTTAAAACTAAAAATTGGTATGTATTAAATGTCTCTGTCAGTTGTTCTGTTGTTTGATAGTAGTTAGACCCTACAAGTTTTCCATCTAAGCTGCGCGGCCGCATAATAACCAATTAAGTGCTGCGTACATCCTTATCAGCCTTAATGGCCGTGGCAGTTGCTAACCCTAAAACCCAAATAATCAACTGGTAGCATTGTCAAGTGGCCTAGTGATCTTATATGGTCGATAGTCTTAAAATACACCACTTCTACAAAATATTGGTAGCATGCATCTGCACATTGCCTTGATACTGATGCACATGAAATAATTTGTTTCGCACCTGCATCAATTAGAAGGAACATTGGACCATATCATATTTTCTGACCTTCTTTCTTCTCTTTTTGTCAATAAGAGTTTGTAGCCACAAATTTCTCTCAGCAGACATTTTATTCATCTTTTGCCATTGCTGATAAACGCAAATGACCAATATCTGGGAGGAGTCTACTGACAAAACTCTCTTGTTCACTATGTCCCCTGCTAAACGTTCATTCGCTATCATACCTCTAATGAACCCTTGTAATTGATATGTATTTCAAAAATTGTCTGATATACACTTACCAAGTGATGTATATCATATTTAATATTGATAAGGTAAAAAGACCTATATGAATAAGGTTGATTTATGTGAACTTAATAATTAAGTTCTTATATAACAGGGCAAATAAATTGTTTTTCCAACTTAATCGAATCATTCTTGTGATACTGTAGTTAAACCTGTAAATTGTAGATACATCAAAATAGAGTAAAAGTTGGATACATTGCAAATTATTGTTGTATTTCATTGCCTTTATAGTGATTTATCTTCTTCATACATGATTGAAAACAATTAACTTAATTTTTAAAAATTAATATTTTATTACTTTAACTTGTATTTTGTTAAAAATCTAACATCATGTCGGAATGTGATGCAAACTCTGTAATTTTAATGCAAGAACAGGCTGTACATGTATTTAAAAAAAACGTGTGTTTGATGTTAAAAAACATATATAAGAAAATTACCCACTTAAGTAACAATTTAAAACATATATCAGCCAACTGGTGCAAAGAGTAATTTCTCCTACATGACTTTGTCTTTATAGAAGAAATAAAACTATCAAATATTAAATTGTCGTCAAGTCATCCTGTTAGTAATTAATTGGAAATGCTTGTTTGTTTGTTTTTGAATTTCGCACAAAGCTACTCGAGGGCTATCTGTGCTAGCCGTCCCTAAATTAGCAGTGTAAGACTAGAGGGAAGGCAGCTAGTCATCACCACCAACTCGTGGGCTACTCTTTTACCAACGAATAGTGGGATTGACCCTCACATTATAACGCCACCACGGCTAAAAAGGAGAGCATTTTTGGCGAGACCCTCAGATTACGAGTCGCACGCCTTAACACGCTTGGCGATGCCGGGCCGGTTTTAGATTAGCTCTAGGAAATCATTTTTCTTTTCGAAAATAAACGCTCAATTTCTAACGATCTTTTTTTTGAGAAAAGTTAACGAATCCAACAAGAAATGTTCAGAAACTAATTAATGCTTGTAGACTTTCAATTATGCCACTGGGTATGAACAGTTTATTTGTTTTAGATTTCGCGCAAAACTGCACGAGGGCTATTTGCGCTAGTCGTCTCTAATTTAGTTGTTTAAGAAGGCAGCTAGTCATCACCGACCACCGCCAACTCTTGGGCTACTTTTTTACCAACGGACTGTGAAATTGATCGTCACTTTATAACACCTGCACGGCTGAAACGGTGAGCATGTTTAGTGTGGACGGAGATTCGAACCAGCGGCTCTCAAATTACGAGTCGAGTGTTTAACTACTTGCCCATGCCGGGTCGGGTGGTTAACAGAGATTTTGTAAATAGCAGAAATATATCTTGCGAGTTACAACTTGCTGTTTTTAATTATTGGTATTTAGGTCTTTTGGAAGGATTAGATACAATTTTGACCTCTTTCTCCCTACTATTGTTAATTTTATTTGGTTTCTTTTGAATTTCGCGGGAAACTATACGAGAGCTATGTGCGCTATCCATATGGCAGTACAAGACTACAGGAAAGGCAGCTAGCAATCACCACCTACCCCTAACTCTTAGGCATAAATTGAATAATAGGACTGACCAGGGATTCGAACCGGCGACCCTCATATTGAAACTTGAGTGAAATAACCACTTGGCCATGCTGTGCCTACCGTTGTTAGAAATCGTTTTTTTAAAAAAATGTGAAGTTCAATTATTTGGTGGTGCTATGAATTTTTTAATATACAATACATATAGAGAGTAGCAATAAACTAATATTCGTAATTGATAAATTAAGACGAATGTGGAACATACCTGCAATCTGGCAATGTCTTATGCTTTCTTTTAGTATAAATTTAATTTAATAAAAGTTAAACCATTTTAGATAGTTTTTATTCATGTTACTATGAATCGAAATAGATCTAATGCCATTAATATTTAATAGATCACCAACGAAAAAGTCTTCTTTATTGATGGAACGATATTTTTCAAGGTTTCAGTGAACATTACTGAGTACTTTAATGGTATCAAAATCGAAAATAAAAGGTGTAATGTTTTTCCCATTGAAAACAGTAAAGCACAGCTATTCTGGTATTGTGTGAATGACAGAGATTATTTTAACAGCTAGAGAATAACAGTGGGTGTCTTTACTTTCCTTTTCTCAGTTAGAACACAATCCACATTTCAAAGTAACTATGAATGGTTTCAGTTGATATATTTAGTATTTAGTTTGTTCTGTTTTATTGATTCTAAGTTTATTTTTGGTGTCCGAAATTGTTCAAAATTGGCTTTAGATGTAGACTTAAAAAACTAAAGTCTAAATTTGTGTATTATAATCAAATTTTATAAATTAAAAATAAATATGAAGTTAAAACTGTTTGTTTTACACTGAAAATACATTGGGCTTTCTGCTGTGTCAATCGTGGGGAATCGAGCCCCGGATTTTGGTGTTGTAAACCTATAAACCTACCGCTATCCCAACAGTGGGGTAAAAAAATTCGAACGTCGTGAAAATATCCAGTTTTAAGAACATTGCTCAAATAAAAATATGAAACTTTATGTATATAATACAAACGTTACAAATTAAAAACAATCTGAAACAAAAAAAAGAACAAATACTGTTTGCTGTAATGTGAATTAGTGCCTTTCTACTATATTGGGAACTGAAAAGCTAACTTCAAGAGGTAACTTTTCAACCTACTTACCCCCAAATAGTAGTACCTTATTTTATTTTCCTTTATTTTTATTTCAATTAATTGTTTCTTCTTTACTTGAGAGAGCAGTCACCTTCCTACAATTGTCTGCAGGCAAAGAATGGTGATATAGATATGGGACATTGTGGGCTTGAGCACCCACATCTCGCTTTCCTAATTTCTATTTCTACTTCCTACTCTTTTATTTCTTATGTGAGACTGGCAAATAGAGGTTAAGACTAATAGATGATGTATCCCCACCGCAATGTGGGTCTTACTTCCGCAGTCACCTCCAAAACCTAGGGTACATTTTATAATCCCATATTATAGCTTGTACCCTGGGATGTTTTCAATTAGTGCAGCGTTTTTTGTTTGATTTATTTTTGTTTCGACTTGTTTTTAAGTTATAACAAACTAATATAATTAGTCAGAGGTTTGGATTTGCTGTTTTTAACGCAGTTCTTCCTTCTGATTTTGCTTATTTAACTTCATTAAAATGTATTCATTTTCACTAATAAAAATGTTGTATATCAAAGTTTGTTTTTTTAAATATTAAAACACGACAGGAATAGAAGTATATTATTTTAGGTGAATAAAATATTCATAACTCTAGATTTCTGTTGGGAGCCCTGCTCATAAAGATAAACACCCAAGAATTCAACAGTTACTCTTCAGGAGTTGAAATAGATAACAGCATTTTTCTGACACTATTCTTGAATACATGAAATGAAATGTTGTTAATTGTGACACTACTAATCTTGATGTCCTTCAGTTGGACAGCGGTAAGTCTTCGGATTAACATTATTTAATATTAGGGTCTCGATTGCCCTCGGTGGATGCGGTAAGTCTTCGGATTAACATTATTTAATATTAGGGTCTCGATTGCACTCGGTGGATGCTGCAGATTACCCGATGTGGCTTTGCTATAAGAAAACACATACACAGTAATCTTGGATGTCAGGTAAAGTGCTATGTCATATTCAGGGTGTTATCGTATAAGTTAGTATTATTAATTAATGAGTTTCCGGCTAAGACAGCGGTAAGTCCACGATTTACAACGTTAAAATCAGGGGTTTGATTTCTCTCGGTAGACGTACCAGATAACCTGCTGTGACTTTGCTATAAGAAAATACACAAATTAATTAATGAAAAATGGTTCCAGTCTCGTACGAAACGAAAACAGGAAAAATGTTTTTGGTTGTTTGTGTTTGAATACTTTTTCATAGAGTATATTTTCTTTGAGTCTAACATGGGATCCTACAGAAGTAAATTGTCTGTAACAAGTTCTTCCACTGCCAAAGTGTTTAAAGCATTCATTGTAAAGCTTAAATGGAGTAGTATTCGCGGCATTGTTCTTTGTTACTCCATCCAGGACTGCTTGTACAGTAAGTTTTAAAATTAAATATTTGTTACGTGTTCTAAATTATTCCGTTGTGAACAAGAATGACTTTTCCAAAAATTAAATATTTGCTACATGGTTACTGTTACTCTCTCCAGAATGTGTTATAAAGTTAAAAAAAGGCTTGATATTTGCTGTGTGGTCTCGATCGATCCGTCTGGAACTTCTGGTGAGTTCTAAATATTTAGAAAAATGTTTAAAGGATAAATATTAGCTATTCAGTCTATAAGATACTGAAAGACTTTGTTTTAAGTGCAAACTCGGATATGACTCTATCTTAACGAATCAGTTCACTGATTTATTTCTTATTTTTATGTCAGTAAAATATTATTATAAGCAACACGCACAGATACGTTTAACTTATAGTTTAACAATGTATTCATGATGAAATCATCATTTAAAGAATATCTGACGTCTTGCTAAAATCAACAATATTATTAACTACTATAAAAAGTTAATCTGAGTTGTAGGTTGGCTAACAGCTTCACCTTCTTACCTAGCTTGCAAACATTTAAACACCATTCCAGCTTTCCTAATACTGATGATAATCACTTTCTCTAACACATTCATGATGTGAAAATTATTTATTGAAGAAACCTACGAAATTCATTTTCATTTACACAAAGACTTAAAAAAAGGAGCAAAAATGGCAATTATTCAACAGTGCCAAAGTTCAACTTACTCAACTAAAAATGTTTTGCATACGAAAGAACTTCAGATGTTGTGAAAGTGTATGAAAAGCTCTAAACAAACTTCCTACAGAATATAACAGAAAAACAAAATTCTTAAACTCAGCTAACTCACCGTATTGAACATATCAATTGGTGTTATCATAGTTCACAGTTACAGTACTTTAACTGAGACAAAACGTATTTCGCCTAGGTCTTAGGTTTGCTACAACTCCATTAAACTTCCAAAATTGTAGTTAGTAGTAAATCTAGAAGATGTAGGTTAAAGCCTCACAGGACCTTTAGCAGGACAATATAGATGAATTTCTTATCAAGAAACATAGACCTAAACATCTTACAGATCCATAAACTTATCTTGTTATTATCTAACTGGTTTTCCAGTATCTTTACTGTCACTATAACGAGACATCATAGAATACAACATTCACAACTCCGAGAAATTTCTTCCATAATTAAAAAGCCAGCTTACGGACATTTTGTCAGTTTTGTATGAGGGATCAGTTAAGCAATGTTCCCACATCATAACCCTCCATGCCACAAAACATTGACTTTTAGAAGATGATTCCCTGTAAATCAGAATTAACATGAACGTTAGAGCTGTTGTGGAATCAGCTACAATATTTCTTTCTATAAACAAATTGAAAGCACTGTTGTAAGTTTTCACTTACTTTAATCTCAGCAGATATTTGTATGAAAGACTTCTAACACAGAATATTAAAATCCACTGAAAAACGACCCAGTTTTTACAAACGCTTTGTTTACAACATATTTGTCATTTGGTCTTCAGTACATAGTTGAACAATATGTTTGCTACTCTCCTTCATATGTAATTTTTAAACTATTTTATTTTTGAGAGTTCCAGTCAGGATACTTCCCTTTGTTTTGATGCATGCAAGATGTGAATTTACGAATTTAACCAAGTTTCTTAAAGGGAAGATATCACACGACCTTCAGAAATAGAAGGCCACATGTTGGTTTCACAGTGGACAAGGATCATGCATGTAAAGTGCATTCTTGTTCAAATCTGACCTCGTCGGTGATAATATGTTTTATATTTAAAGCTAGGTTTACTTTTCTACCGTGAGAGCTATTGGAAGCTTTATAGTATGCAAAGATGTTTAATACCCGAGTAAGAATTGCTTTAGCAAAGCATTAACTTGCGATTAGTGATTTTAGTACGTTTTGCCTAGCTTTGTTAAATCTGCTTTTTTCACACTTTTAATTAATTTAATGATTTAGTTTTATCCTATTTCAGTATAACTTACATTGAACTGGTAAAAGTATTGAATAAAGATTTTACTACCTTTCTTAAAAAGCACTTGACCGGATTCTGTGTTATATTATGATTGTGTTTGTTTTCTCAATAAACAATATTGTTCTTGTACACCATTCGGGTTTTGACTCTTCCTTCTCGATAACACAGTCAGAGATTGGAAAGAAATACAGTCATGCACTCGAGAATATAGTCATACGCTCCACAGTCTGGTAATTTTTGGACCTCCTGTCCTAACTTTCAACTGAAAACATCCAAACTTTATATGAATATAAATATAACAGATTACTGCCGTTCCTGAATATTCTCATTAGTACAATACAACAAGTTTCCAACTACAGTATACAGAATACTTGCACAGACAGATGTCTGAACCTCCAGTCACGTTACTTGCTTTCTTAACATACAGACAGATATCTAAATTTCTAGTCACACCACTCTCCTTCTGTAACACACATTATCATCCAATGCCTAGATAGTAGAGTGGAATGTATCAGTGAAAAAAGTTTCATCAAGGATAAGAGTCTGCACATTATACCTACTCTTACAACTATGCCCCCCAGTGGTTTTGCGATAAGTCTGTGGGCTTATAATGATAGAACTTCAATACGCGAGGTGGATAAAGTATGGATAGCCCATTGTGTAGCTTTATATTTTACGGCAAAAAACAAACAAAATTTACAATTTTAAAATAAAAACATGAGATATTCAAAACATCAACATAAAAGAGAAAAAAGTACCTTCTGAAGTTATTCATATATCTTTTATATATATATTAATAAAATAATTAAATGCATAGGTAGATATTCCAAGATAAATGACAATTGGAAATCCTTCAAAAATTATATCCCAGTCAAGCAAAGATAAACAAAAATATGGCAAAAACCAAAAATATCATCTATAAAACTGCCTGTTTCTACAAAGAGACATACATAGGGGAACAGAACGGCATCATGGTTGAAAATTAAAAGGACAGAGAAACAATACAAGAATAACAAAAACATAATATCACCCAACTGTACATACAAAGACAACTGCAAGTTCATTGAATAATTCTACGTGAAAGCACTAAAATGTTTACTTTATAGAGATGCAGGTTCGGACGTTATCAGTTTATGGCTACAATTACCATTAATCTACGCGTAGAGACACAAACAAACTGTAACCAAAGCCTGAACCACTTGATGAACCAATGAAGTTACAGCACTTCTAACCAGTCACAATGCGCATCATTCGTTTCTTAGTCGTCATCAAACATCTTACAAATTAACTGCAACCATTTTTAGTCTAACGTAAAGACGTAGAATTCTTAAACATTGTGACTTTGAATTTCTTTTTTCTTGAAACATCTTCAGTGAATTTCTGATATTATAAAACAGTTGACTCAAATTTTCCTCTTAGTTTCAACGAGTAAAATGATGACAATTTTCTTTTTATTTATCCTTAAAATGGATTTTAATTACTAAAATAATTTCGATATGTTTTAATAGGAACTGTTATGCGTAGATTTACTTGCATATAGCTTTTGTGAAAATTCTATTTTCAGTAGATTAAATGGATTATTACGTTAATTATTCTTAGCATTCCACTTCTTAAAAAGTTCTAGTATAAAGTGTGGTAATACATAGAAATGTAAAGTTTGGTTGTGTCGAGTCTAGTACGGTACTTGATTTTATAAAAAATAAAAGATCAATGGAGCTCACATTATCTCAAACTTGAAAATCTATAACCAAAATATTTAATATGCCAACAAATGTAATATCACAAAGTCACAGCTATAATAAATTAACATAGGTACTCGGCAATATGAAACTCGAAAGGTGAAGCTATAAATTGGAACGTGGGCGGTCTCTTCTACTGTTTGAACCGTATCACATTATTCATTTGTCCTATGTAAAAGAACCCGTACTAAGCGTGGCATTAAAGTTCCTTTTAATTTAATGTAGACCTCTCTTTTATTGATATTGTCCCTTTCGCTCAGTTCAGCTCTCAGACGCAGATTACGGTAATAAATTTATATTGACTGTTAAACTCAAGTCGTTTACCTGACTGTTTATTCATTTAAACTCGATTTTTAGGGGATTCATCTGCGTTAGTCTACCAAATTTCACAGAAGTTAGTTCAATCACCTTCTCACTAGAGTTTATGACACAAGACGAACAATTCTAGTTTGGAAGTAAAGGTAAAAGTATGACAAACGAAATAGGTTTATTACTGCAGTTGTGATAGCGACTATCACGTGTCGTATGGACTGTAGGACATCGCGTGAAAGTAAGGATGTGGTTGAAAAGCTCACTGAAACAACACTAATGCCATTCTAGCAATCTCTATTCTGGCAGATGTTTTGGAATTAGGTTAATATTTCTGAGGGGCGAAGACTAAACAGCCCTCCTTCAACCCCGCATTTGGGAGAGGTTAAGAATTTTGATTACGTGGCTACTGATAATTTTGGGCTGGAAGGGCTGATGAGTTTAGCAGGAATCTGGGTGCGAGTCTGGTAGGCGTGGCAACTGTCAAAACGAAGGCTAAGGCAACGTCCGATTGAAAAAGAAGTAAAAAGCAAGTTGTCGGCAGACTAGACGAAATATCATTAAGTTGATTCTAGCAATTCCTAGTTTTTACACCTTTATAGTCGAAAAGGACAGCATTGTTTTCAGTAAACTACTGATGTATCATATCGAACGAATAAGAAAACTAAAATGGCAGTAATTTGTTTTATGTACTTTTGCGGATAATAGATCCAAATATTTGATAAGAAATAATAATAATTAGAGATAAAATTTTGTTTAATTCTCAGCCCATGCAGTATTGTAACATAATGCCTGCTTTTAAGATATTAAATATACATTTGTTCATTAAAATTAAACATAATTAAAACTTAAAAACACAAACAACTAATCCCAAACCTTTCAGTTATAATCAAATGTTTACCTTGTAACAGATCATGTACATTGTGATTGTTTATAGCCATTACATTCTTTATAAATGCTATGCACAGCTCCTTCTTACCGTTTAAAAGCTACTGTAAACTTAAATGTTCAGCCCCACTCCCATATCACATGACCTTCAGAAATAGAAAGCTATCTGTTGGTTTCACAGTGGACAAGAATCATGCTTCATTACGATACATTATATAATGTGCTGTTGCGATATTTAGTTACGCACAGTAAGAATTTGTAATATTTGGGTGTAACACACTGATTTCAAAATTGAACCGAAATGAGCATTGATCCTTTCGCATGAAATCACTAAAAGTAGTAAAGTGGCCATCTTTTTAGCCCGTTGCCGCACTTTCGATTATCAAGAGTAAGACGTAACATAAAGTGCTAAAACACTTTTCTTATAACCAAATTAAATAAGTAAATGAAACAAATTGATATCATACAGCCTATAACAGTGTCAATTTACTCGCAAAGCATATTGCTGTATTTTACCTTGAAACTGCAGGTTTACTTCACCAAAACCTACAATTTTGTGAGACGTACATTAAATCTCAATCTATCGCGTTCACAGGATATCCGAAAGTAGTATCATAGCATTAAGAGGCACAATGATTTATTCAAAAGACGTTTAATGCATTACAGCAATTGGTAAAGAAAAAAGAAAATATTAAAGTTATATGAAGTGGTCATAAGAAAACAGGTGGAGCGAAGATAAATTTTTGGCTATGTTGATGTCGATGTAGATACAAAAGCGATACAACTCATTTTATTAGCAATATTTCTCTAAACAGCAACTGTAAGGCGCCTGTTGGCTATTTCTTGTTAACAGCATAACAAGATAACAAGAAGCAAACTTGGTGGTGAGAGAAAGCCCACGAAAAAAGTAGTAGATGTTGGAATTACAACTATGGCACATGTTTGTGTCCAAATTGCTGCTTCCTCATGTTAAAAGAACGGGATGACAACATACTGCCAGCAAAACTTGTAGCAATGTTTTTGGCTAGTGGTGAAAAATGCAAAATTTATGTCATGCTTGGTATATGCCACATGCTAAAGCTCATACAAAACATTTCTCACATGAGCAAATTTTAAAAATTGGAGAAGGTGAATATATTAAATGGCAGCTCATTAGTGATTTAATAAATTGAAAAAAAAAAAGAGGTTTCTACACTTAGGAAAGAAATTAGGATCACAACATGCTAAATGACAGAAGTAAAAATCAAAAGTTAGCTTTGCAACACAAATGTTGAAATGTGATAGATGCCTTAGAACCTTACGACAAAGAATCTAGCTTCCCAAAATTTAAGGAAATATTTTTTGATTTATTCAACTCTATAAATCTATCAGCTAAAAATTACAATAGTTCAATGAGAAATTTAGCACTTCTCAAGAGACGACAATAAATTAGCAGCCGAAGCGCAAGGTTATAAATAAATTATAATTAGTAATTAGCAACTAGTAATGAAAAAATAACTGCCATTGTGGGGTATATATATACTATTATTTTACTGTGAGAAAATATGGCGGCGGCCACTTCAGGAACACGTTCATAGCAAATAGGTTTTAAAAAAATTGCAGTTTGTTTCAAGCTTAGCACAATGTTACATAATGGGCTATCTGTGCTCTGTCCACCACGGATATAGAAACCCCGTTTCTAGGGCTGTAAGTTCGCAGACATACCGCTGTACCACTGGGGCACAGAATTTACAGTATTAGATAGCCTGACTACTTTTCGTCTTTTATGCTTTCAACATTTTCTTAGTTTGCTTGATGCTGGCTTTATTTGATTAACGTGTTTTAGCATAACAACAACCGGGTGAATGGTTTCCATCATATATTGGGATTTTATTCAATGATTTTTCTGCTCCTTTACTATAAAAAACTGTTCCAGAATCAGTGAATTTAACAATGAATATTGGCCCGAATGTAGGAATATAAAGCTAATTTCTTAAATAAACTGATCTACTCAGTCACCTAACAGAATGTGAATAACTAATAAAATGTTTACAAATAAATAAAGAATTACACTTTTAATGTTTCGATCAGTATAAGAGTAGACAGCTTATACAGAACTATATTTAAAAATATTTATAGACATTTAATGGATGTTTTTGAATTTTACACCATTATAAGATTTATTTTTACACATACTGTTGATTATGTTCTATATTCTGGAAGTACAACTTAGATTCCAACAATATTAGGTGGGCACTGTATTTATTTTAAATTTATTGCAATTAAAATTTGAAAAAAATATAATATTTATAATTATCTTCATAGAGGATATTTTTCTTGCTGAATTTCTTATATACTTGTTGTACGCGAAATTATAGTATGTTTTCTGATTCTCATTCTTTAGATATTTTTTTAAAGCTACAATGTAATTTGTATTAGTTTTACTATAAAAAGTCAGTTAAGAGAGTCACTAAGTTTCCTTCAACTTGTTCATTCACAAGATTGGATGAGTCACCAAGAACATCACTTTTGGTTCTCTTTAATAAGAAAAATTACTATAACATGTGAAATGCTATTGCTAGTGGTAACGGTCGGGTCATGCCCTAAGAATTCACCACTTTCTTTTTTACTTTAGAGTAGTTCTCAGTTAGGTGGGTGGGTGTGTAGTACATTTATTACTATGTTTTATTTGTTTTGAAGTCAGCTTATATTTAGATTTTTGTTTTTGATGCTGTTCTCCTTGTTTGCATATTATCGATTTTAATTGTTTAAAGTCAATCTTTCAGATTTAACATTTATTTTGTTTTCAGTTTTCACTTCGTATTTTGAAACTTAAAAACAAGCCTGAACTATTAAGGACCACATAATAAAAATCTCTCTTACTCTCACCCGTTTTCCGCATGCTTATGAACAATTGCTTCTATTTACTTTAACTTTAAATTTTGTTTGTTTAATAATTTTCTTTTGCTTTATACAATTTTTTGTTTAGTCTCTTTCCTTGCACTAGACTCCATCAAAGTCTGAGTAATACAAACCTTCGTTTCATGATATAATATCGGATTAATTATCCTGTTATACAGTTCCTTCAGTCTACTTTCAAGAAAACAATTAAAATCTAAAAATATATATTGTAGACATTATTAAATTACCAAACACTATCATTTATGAAATTATACGTTATCTCTAAAGTTAGATATGGTAGCTAGACATATAAATGAGAGTACGACGTGTAACTTCTGTAAGAAACCTACTTTATTTTTTTACTATTCTTTAACCAATATCGTCTCCTCCAATTCAGATAGATTTAAGGGCACTGTACTCTCTTTGGAATTTATATAAGTTGACACTAGAGTAAGTGCTGGAAATTATGATCAGCGTGATTCATATTACTACCTTATTAATTTCTATTGTGCAACGATCCGATCTCGCTGTGTTAGGTACCACTGAAGACATTAATCTCGAATTTTAGCAGAGATAATACGTTTACACGTTTACCAAAATCAAGTTTACTTAGTTTTTTTCGCATTTTAGTTGAAATGGATGTTCCTGGACTATTATTAAAATTATATGTCAAATTACACACAACATAAAGGCTGTCAGTTCGAACCACAGCTCCCAATTCTGTTTGAAAGCTCTCTTCCTCTTCCAACCACAGTTTCTTCATTAGAAAGGATTTTTATCTGATAGTCAAAAGATTATTAAAAATTTAAATTTAAAAGCGGAGATAAGACCTTCAAAATTACAAAAACAAGATAGATAGCTTAAAGTAAAAATGCAATGGCAAAAAGGTGTTCACATTATTTCTTCAAGCTATAAATCTCTATTTTGATTCCATGTTTAAAGCTATAATATCTGGAAAAGTCAACATGGAGATTTATAGCTTGAGGAAATAATGTGAACACCATGCTTGAAACCTTAAGTTTGTTTGTTTAACATTTTACTACTGCATTTTCACTTTAAGTCACCTGTTTTATATTTGTTATTTTTTGAAGATCCATATTCTTCCTTTTTAAATGAACAATTTCTTTAATAATCTTGTTTCTTTAGATTTTATGTCCATTACTGGAATAAATCTGTATAATAACAATACTCTTCTATTTGAAACATATTAGTTTAATAAAATACGTAATTGGTGTATGATGTTCTCTCTGGGAGCAATGACAACTTGTGGATAAACTTCATGCAGATTGGATGGTTATTGCTCCTGATATTATTGTCACAATGTTACTTTTGATAGTGGTACAGCATGTCTGATCACTGTGAAAAATAGTGATCAACATAACACATAATATGTTATGTATATTCGTGTAAATTATATAGCTAGTATATTTATACCCTTTAGTGGTGTGGGGACTCTGTTAACACTGGATTGGGTGGATTAATAGACTATACTAGAATGTTCCATTAAGTGGATTTTTGTAACCACAAGAGTTTTAAACATGCACGAACTTGCTATACATGTTGGAAAGTATTTGTATTTTTATACATACGTACAGGTTTACTAGTTTCTTAAGTACACGTACATATATACCCATATGAACTTTTCAGGTTATATAGATGCATGTATATATATATCCAACTCAAATATAAGATAATGAGTCATAATATGATGGCATATGTATACAAATGAGCACTTTCCCTCCGCCTTCTTTTCACTAGCCATAACGCCGGTTATGGTTTTGTTGCATCTGACCAGATTTCCTCTTACAGAGAGATTCTGCACACTGTACAAAGTCTAAACGTGTTGATTAAAACTTATAAATGATTATATTAATATGCATTTTATTCTTCCATTTCTGACGGAATTTGGGTTGTGTCACTTCTAAGACCATTTTCCACTATGACGACCCTTAACTGCTAAATACTTTATCTGAATCTAAATATTATCTCAATAAAATATATAGCAATATAATTTCTGTTCCCATTCGCCTAGAATCGCCATCTCTAGCTTGCACGATTCCTTCCTCTCCTTAAAGTCAGCTTTAGGTATGGCTAATCTATACGCTGTATCTATCAAATTAACAATTATGCAGCGTTGGATATAATTCAAATCTTACCATCAGCCATCACCATGAATGCCGATTTAATTCCCATCTTTTATATGATGATTTAACAATTTCTGTTGTGGGAGACAGTCATGTGTAACATGATCGAAGTCGATCATGTAGTGGTAAAAAAGACCCTATGATCCTGTTAACATTGTCGTATCTGAAAGGGCATGAACCTTATACATAAACAAATGATACGTGACATCAATATAGTCGGAACAATAAGTTAATAATCGCTATGAAACATGTGTCACTCTTGCCATATAAACATTTAATTACATCCACGGTCTACACGCAGCTATATACGTATGCATGTAGTAAATTATGAGGTTCTATATAAACCACAAACTACATTAAAATTATAGAGTATCAACTGTTATACAGCCGCTGTTATTTGCGAGCTAGTCAAATAAACCTAAAAACTATCCTAAACAAAATTAAATGATGTGTTTATTTCTCACTGCTCAGGTTTTATTAGAATGTTCACAGTTATTTTTGCTATAGTAGACTGGCGAAAAAAGTATTAAATAATAATAAAGAAGAGCAAATGGGTGATTTCTTGGGTCATGATACACTTAGGGTTGTGACACAGTGATCTTTTATTTGCCAGTCAGATAGACCATCAACCTAATTCTGGCACTCACCAATCGAGGTTCAACACTAAGCCTCATTCAAGGCTTCATCTACCTTTTCATTATACAGTAAAACCTGTCTAAGGCGGAATCGCACGGGACCGAGTAAAATTTCCGACTTAAGCAGATTTTCCGACTTAGACATAGTGAACATGCATTTCCTTAATGATATATATTTTTGAGCGGAACGTTATTCTTGCTTGACTGAAGGGAAGTAAGACGTTTGTGAATAAAGCTATTATACTGTTTATGCTGTATTCAATAGAATAAGAACGAAAATAAACATTCAAAATATACATAAGTACACAAAATCTTAACCAAATTTATTTCAAGAAAGTGTGCAATTTCAACTGTTTTGTTTTTTTAATGGCCCTTCTCATGCAGTTAATAGCGAACGCCAATTCTACGGCCTTTTTACGAAGTTCATTTTCCCCTTTGTTTTTGCATACAATTTGATAGCGTTAATATAACTTAACACTTGCGACGAAGTAGGAATTTCTACTTCCTCACTATCTTTTCCATTTTGTTCATCTTCTGAATCTCTCACACTGTTGCCATCTTGCGATTCTATTATAGATTTTAAAACATTATTGTCAACGTTCACAAAACTTTTCGCGCTTACAGAATCATCTGCATCAATCTTCTGTTTTATGTTTGTTTTTATTTCGCGCAAATATACACGCTAGCCGTCCCTAATTTAGCAGTGTAAGACTAGAAGGAAGGCAACTAATCATCACCACTTAACGCCATCTTTTACCAACGAATAGTGGGATTAGCTGTTACCTTATAACGGCCTCACGGCTGAAAGGGCGAGCATGTTTGGTGCGACGGGGATTCGAATCCGCGACCCTCAAATTACGAGTCGAACGCCTTAACCCACCTTGCCGTGTTGGACCCATCAATCTTCTCAATCACAGTTTTGATATAACTAAAATCGACATAACAAACAACTTCTCTACAATCTTCGCCATTATCAAAAATAAATTCGCAGTTTAGACAGCACTTTATTACGCATTCATCTTTTATGCATTTGACTGAATGGCTTAAAAATGCAATTGCATCCAACACGTCAATTTGTTATGGTCATTTCAGATGCTCTCTTACAGTCGCTCATGCTTGCAATAATATGCTGAAGCACCAACTTTCTGAATTTCAATTTTATACACCATGTAATTCCATTATTTAGTGGCTGTAGAACTGATGTTGTACATGGAGATAGACAGACTAAACGAACATTTGAAAGTTGAACTTTTAGGTTACAAGCTGTATTATCTACGAAAAGTAGAATATTCCTATTTTCTTGTTCAATTCTTTTGTTTAATGTGTTTAAAAGTTATTCGAATGTAGCACTTGTCATCCACGCTTTATTATTCGCTTTCCATTCCACAAGAAGTCGATTCTTCTTTAAATTTTTGAAACAACGCGGATTTTCACTTTTACTTATTACCCATGGTAAATTTCCCTAACTTTTAAAATTAGAGAAGATATGAATTTTTTCCTTCGTGAGAATTATTTAAAAGTAAAATTTTGCACTTAAAAGACAAAGTATTTCTATAAATCATAAATCTAATTTAACTGCAAAAATAATGACGGCAGAAAAAAATAACAGAATATATTTCACCGATACTTTGCTGTAACAAAATGTCCGAGAATTTATTAATATTTAAACAAATTATTAATTAAACAAGAATTTATCAATATCTAAACAAATTATTAATTAAACAAGAATTTATTAATATTTAAAGAAATTATTGATTAAATAAAAAATTAATATTTAATCAAAAACATTTTTTCTGCTTTACTCAGGTTCTAATCCCAATTGTTGATAGATGAGGTAGGTAAAGGATGGATTTTCTTCCACATTACGCAGTTTCCACCATAAGAAATCTTAAGATAATGCTGCAAAATTTTGATATTACTGTCTTGTAAAGGTTTTCGCCCAGTGCAGTTTTCGGCTCAGACAGGTTTTACTGTAGTAAAAAATCCATCCTCATACAATTTACAGTCTGCATTAATAGGTCCCATGGTGATTTTGTTTCTGTAACATGTAAATACCTATTTTGTATGAACATCGAGTCAGCACCATTCTATTTTATTCAACGGAATTTCAACTGCTAATATTTTGGTCAATGATCGTACTAATGAAATGGTCCAACTGTACAATATGTTGTGGAAAAGGTTTTATTAACTAGTGGTTTCTTTATTTGTTTATATTTACACATGAATAAAAGTTGCTTGGAGACGAAACTGTGTGATGTGAAATCGATACTTCAATTTTAAGTTAGCAATTTTAAGATATTTTTATGTTTTTACACAACGCATCGTTCTTTGCGTTATCTGGTTTTATTTGTGAGATCATTTTAATGACATAACATAAGCTTTGAGCCAAGATTAAAACAATAAGGTAAACATTGATTTGCAACTAATACTTCTATAGATGGAGAAACTTGACAACAAAAATGAAAACCATTTCTAGTAAAAACTGTTTGTATTTGTTACTTGTCGAAGTAGTTTGTTTTACTTTTCAATCACAATGATAACAAGCCAATCTCAATTTGACGTTTGGTTAATTGAGCAATACATATAAATGCAAGAATAAATTTAAAAACTAACGAACAATAATAAATATAATAATGAAAAAGTATTAAAAATAATGCTACAGATATGTAGTTTTATAAAAATATAAAAATTATAAAAATATAAGAGTAGCTTATTAACACAATTTTGGGTTTAAAATAGGTGATCAAGAAAAACGTGTGTCGTACAGATTGCACATCTGGCTTAACACAGTGGCTGAATAAGAAGGGAGTCATTTGCAGTTCCCAAGATATGATCTGAGTCCCAAAGATCATATAATTGACTGTTGTTTCTACAAATACTAATTTTTTTTTAATATTCAGGCAAAAACTAAACAGTACATTAAATATCCAGATATTGTATCTGCATTGAATCCAGTACGTCATGGGGATGTTTTCTAGTGCTACATCCCCCAACGAATTCGGAAACAGAAGATTTATCCTGCAAAGAAGACAATGAATCATCTTCATCCTCTTCATCTAATCGGTCTATTCCCGTAGCATCTGTACTTAAACAGCCTTATTTGATCACACAAGAAGACCTCAATGATCTGATTCGTGACTTCTCTCTATTAAAGCAGCATGAGGAACTTGTTGACTCTCGTTCACTGTAATTGAATTTATTAGTTCCAGGAATAAGAGTTTCAATTTACCAAGTCATCGTAAAAATCTTACTTCTCACTACTGCATGCAAGTTATTTTATGTTTCTGTATAAATGTTGAGGTACTAATGAAAGAATTTGGTACTGAACATCATCCTCAAGAATATAGATGTTTCTAAAGCTAGTCTGAATGCTGTACTTACGTATAATGGGAACGTTAAGCCATAAATTCCTGCTTTTCATGCTGTGAACATGAACAAATACTCTTGAAAGCATGCAGATTATACATTTTTAAATGGAATTTTGAATGACTAAGTAAAGTTGTTAATGAAAACGTTGTTATTTTTACTTCATATAATAATATTTTGAATAAATCTTCAATAACTTTCAACATAATTTTTAGAATCGGTGTCAAGAAATTTCTCAGAAATAGCTGCATCTTTTTCAGTAGCGGAGAAAGTATGTTTTTTTTGTTCGTAGTTAAGCACAAAGCTACATAATGGGCTATATGTGATGCATCGAAACCTGGTTTTTAGCATTATAAGCATTCAAACTTATCACTGTGCCACTGGGGATGTGTTGCTTAATGTAATCTAACACAATATTGCAAGCTATATTCTTTGTATTTGCTAGAGGGAGTTGCGGGTCGCAACAATAACGTTGAGATCGAAAATAATGTAGGCCCTGAACATCGAAACAGTTCAAAAGATGAAAATCCAGAATTTCTAGCAAATTCGAGAGTTGATTATAAATACGTGATTTAATGAAAAGTGGAGAAGAAAGTTGAGAAAATAATATAATTGTTTCAGATAGTACAGTTGATTCTAGCCGTTAAAGGAAAGCAACCAATGTTATTTTCGATTCAGCCTTGAAGTGGTACAAATGAGTTTTATCCTTTACATTGGTGTTGTGCAGCTGAGGTCTTTTCAAACGAGTTACACAGTGTTTAAGCTTGTAGAAGCGTTAAAGAAGAAGTGCGTTAATTCACTACCTGTTAAGTAGACTGGACGTTATATTAAGTTATCTGTTAAAAGAACAACGTTACAAAACTATATACATTTAGCTCAATGTTTCAAGATGTATTTGAATTCGAACATAAAATTTATGATAATACAAAACAAACTTAGTAAGTAAAACATCAACATTTAATTTATTAGTGTAAATAATATTTACGAAACATTAGTTAACTTGTTTTGTGTAAAATTTACAATTACTTTTATCCATTTTAACACTTAGAACTAAATACAATTCATATTAAAAATATCCAGCATTTTTAACAATGTTAACTTTTTTTTTTACAAACGTTTAATAACCTTTAAAATAGTTTTATTATCGGTATGCGTTAATACTCTCCACTAACATATTTACTGATTAGCAATCATTTGCTTGAGTTATAAACGTAAGCATAATTGCTGACTGATCATCTCAAATGGATACTGGATTTGTTTTTAATGCAATTCGACAAACGAACAGATGTTAAAATAATTTTTCTACTGCTACTTACTTTATGCTAATTCTTAGCTTCAACAATACAAAATATTATAAGTGAAATAATTCAAAACTTGGACCAACGGACAGAAACATAGATTTCGAAATTCTAGTAATTTCAATTTTATTAACAAATAAGATATGCATATTATACAGATTTCAAGAACATAATAAAATGTTATTGAATTGTTTTATTTCTATGATGTTTGTTAAAACTGCTGAAAACTCTTCTGATATTCGATGCTAATATTAATAGTTACCTATATAATTTTACTTCGCCTACATATTGCATAAAAGAAGGCAAACAACCAAGCCTAAGGATGGAAGTCGAAATGTTCCACTCTCAAGGACATTCTTGGAGGAAGTTGCTGGAAATCCAGGAAGCACCGTTAATAGAACGATCCATAGCAAAAACTAATCGTTAAAATATACGTATTTCTACATTACAAAATCTGAAACTGCCTTCTACATTCCATATTAAACTGATAGATATTGAAGAGCACAAAATTTATGACATTACTTTTTTCTATGTGGCATCGATAATTTTGATTTAACTTACTTATTTTCTATCTACACAAATATTTCTGAAATACATTGAACATATACCTATATAATTATTTTATCGTTACATTTGAATTTTATTACAATATGCAAGAACAACTGGCTTTTAAACATAACATTGTTATAGCGATGTTGGCACCCAATTACGTACTTAGCAAACAAAACAACAAAACAAAACATAAAGATGTTTGATTGCAATATCTTAACCACATACTATCACAGAAATACAATGCAAAATTGTACACAAGTGAAAACAATGAAAATGAAATTATACAATTGTATGAAAACATAATGTTATTGTAATAGTAACCATACAATTCATTGGTTAAGGAATTCAATATATTTGAGAATTACAAATAATTTGGTCAAACGTATGAGTATTAAAGAATGTAAGTTTTTTTCATTTATAAAGAACCTTATCTTTTACATTTTAACACTTATATAAACAAGTGGATGACTGCATTTGGCACTAAACAACGAAGGCTCTATATAATGTTTCTGAAGATAAAGAGATACAAAATAACACGATCAGCAATTTCAAGTCATTATATGTTATTTAAAGTACTGTTACATTTATGAAAAGATGGATTGTATTTCAAAAGTAAAATTATCAGACATTAATAATTAAATGTTCTGATTATTGTACACTACGTAGTCATTTTGAAGAATACTAGAAATATATATATCATAGGATAAAATACAGTTTGAGATTATCTTAAGTAATACATACAACAATAAAGTTGGCACTTGTATCTTTGAGATGGGTAATGGATATTCTACAACTTAGTTTTAGATAACTTGATAGATAGCTCAAGTAAGGATTACCTAGGATCCTTGTAAAATGTTTTTTTCCTGAAGCTAGTTTCTGAAGACAAAAATACCATAAAAGTACTGGGGTGGGACTGATAATAATAATAACTAGCTTTATAAATATCACACTGTAAAATATATGGAAATAATATATATAAATCAGCTGTTATTTTAAAGTAAACCTTAAAAAAAATTTTGTGGTGACGCAAGTGTTAGAATAGTTGCTGAACAAGCAATATCAACGTTGAAAATGAGGGATTGAAAGCATTAACGTGCTGATAAGGTATCGCACATTAAACTATTCATGATGTAGAAATTTTTCAAATCAGAGAAACAATTTCGTATAATACTCATTTGTTTTGTTCCAGACATTCTCGTAACATTTTGCGATACTAAAATTTTTTTCCAACAAAAATGGCGTAATTTGACACAAGAAAGTGACAGAAATAAAACTTTATAGAGAGTACATAAATCACACTATTTGTCGGAATATAGTAAATCTGGAACTTGAATGAGTTAGGGTAACTTATGACATGATACTAATATAAACTAAAACCGATTGTGAACGCACTTTCAAACTGAGTTGAGATGACTTTGTCTAGACAGATTCGTGACAGGAAACAAACAGTGACAATGTCTCTCAGAACGGCTGGTATGAGTATTAAAACTTTTATTGATAAGCAAAGAACAACGTTTCGACCTTCAGGTTAACAAAGAGAATTTACAACTGACCGTTGCCAGACACATGTCTTAGGGACGAGAGTATAAACGGGTACAGGATGGTAGGGGGCGTTGCAGTTAGATGTTAGGTTATTATTTAGTATAGGTATAAATGTGTTACTTTATGTTGGTTTAATTTTGGTTTTAGTTATTTTATAAGCAGGGATCTTCGATTTTGCGTTTGTTTATATTTATTTCACTACTTAGTATCTATGGTAATGTTGTGTTTATTTGATTGGCAGTGTTCAAAAACTTGTGAAGGTGTTTTTTTATGTTCTTTGAATCTAGTTTCCATTTGTCTGCTTGTTTCTCCAATATAGAAGTTGTGGCAGTTGTTGCATTGTATTTTATAAATTATGTTTGTCAGTGTAGGTTTCACATAGTATGGGCTTTAGTTTTTTTACCTGGTTTTTGAATAAATTTGGTGTTTACTGTTTTCTCCAAATGTTGGTTATTTTTTCGCTAATGTCAGGAACATATGGTATGCAGCAGTATAAGGTTTTGTAGTTTGTTGTATCTTGTGATTTACTGTTGATTGTTTATTGTTGGTCTAGGTGTGTGCGTAAAATTTTTTCTATGTTTTTTTTTGAGGAAATTTATGTTGATGAAGTGGTTTTATTTTGTTGATTTCATCATTAATTTTATCGGGCTATGTTTATTTGGTTTCTTAATATGTTGAGTTTTTGTTTTGTTTCATGTGCTGAGTCCCAGAGAATGTATAATCCAGTATGAGTGATTTTTCTGTGGATTTCTGTTTTGAATTATGTATTCGTTCCAGTGATTTTGAGGTTAAGAAATGCTATATAGTTAGTGTTTTTTTTTCTGTTCACAGGTAAACTTAATGTTGGGGTGTATCGAGTCAACGTGATTGAAAAAACTAAGTTTGTGTTGTGTAGATGAGAATCCAGCAATTGTATCATCAACTGTACCAGTATAGTGATGGGTGTAAAGCCGAATTGATCGCTGTGTCATAAAACTGTTGGCTAGAACTGGTTTGGTTATTGAACATAAAGCTAATTTTTGTGGTAGTGAGCTCTATGAGAGTTGCTAATTGGTTGCTGGTGATGTGTATCAATGGGTTGGAGTTTTGGATATAAAATTCTAAAGCTATCTTGCAGGTTTCAGATGTTGGGACTTCTGTGAAGAGTGAGATTACATCAAAACTAGCCGTTAAAGCTTTATGATTTAGTTGATTAATAATATATTAAAAGTTAAAAGAGTCTTTGAAAAAGGAGCCGGCTAATGTTACATATTTAGAAAATTCCAATGCTATATATTTACCAAGCTTGTATTTAAATGATTCACAGGTCGACATTATATGTCGGGTTTGGGGACAATCGGGTTTGTGAGGTTTGGGGGTGCCGTATAGTTGTGGTGTGTATAAGTCGGTCTTTCGTAGGTAAGAATAAGTGTCTTCTGAGATTGTGTTGGTTTTTTTCATTTGTAGTTGTATTTTGTTTATTTAAGAGAAACAGTGACAGTAACACATGGTAAACTAATAAAAGCGATTATTAGATTCTAGTATTCAGAAACTACTTCTGAAGAAAGTGTGTTATTAAAATAATAATGATAAAAGTAGGCTGGAGATTTTTATCAATTAATTTTCATACATATTTTTCTTGGTGTATCGACAAGCGCCATTCTAGTTTGCTGTATTAAACAAGAATATTTACAATTTTTACAGTATTCCAAATGCTGTTGATACCTACGAATCGCTGCCCCACATTCCGTAAGTCAGTATCTTTCTGATTCGTCAGTAATCAATATCAGGAATACTGTTTAAACTAGTCGGGGTGAGACTAGTGCTTCGAAAACTTGTCATCGTGCTGGTACTCTCCTGAAAGGACGATAGAGGAAGTCTTCTCACCGGAAAAGGGTGATATCTCAGAGATCCATTCAATAGTGTGGTATTGCTAGAAGTATGAGCCAAGGTGTAAAACGGGTCACCCGAACTACTTGTAGTGGCGAACCTAGGTCGTTTAGCCAGTGTGGTTTGTTGTCTGGTACAGAAGCCTCGAATAAAGCAAAGTATTGAGCCCAGGCCGATAACCAACAGTCCAATATTCTTTGTCGAAGGCATATTAAGGCTTAATCCAACAAATGCCAGGACTAGTCCGACTACTACTAAGATAGCTCCTGCATACACAGTAAGTTGTAAATTTGTTGTTCTTCTTCCTGGCTCTTCTGACAATACCGGTAATAGGGAATTTCTAGCTGATTTTCTGAAGAGAGCAAGGTGCTGATTGTGTTTATACTCTTAGTTGTAGTGCGTCTTGATTGACGAGAAGAAGCACGTGAGCTGCTTAAAGACGACATGCTGCTATGTTTGCTGGATGACGCAGACAAGGGTCGATTTTTACTTTTCCTTCTTTCACGCCGGATGGCAACAGCTGGCATAGTAGAAATCATAATGGAAGTTTGTTCTAGAAGTATAAAAATAAAACATAAGAAAACACAGTCACTAACGTATCTAGCATAGTTTTGAATTTCAGAAACTGTCAAAAATACCTGACGTCTTAATATTTGTAGCTATTTTGTATTGAAATGTATATAAAAGTGCTAATTATTCGTATTGTGCAAAGAAGTTAAGATTAGTGAATTTCATCTTTTTCTTTTATACATTACACATTTACCTAATGTCGATGCGTATCTCACAATTACATAAGCCCCAACAACAGCTAAGTAGCATATGTATACTTTTCTTTCTGTAGCAGTTACACAGTTTTTTTGAGTAAAGGAAAGCAGAAATGTCTATGTGTCAATATCCTTAACACCAATGATTTTAATACAGAAAAGTTAGGAAGTATTAAACACTCTCCAAAAATATACCATAATGTTGAGCTTGTTTTGAATATCTATTATTATTTCAATAAGTTATGTAAAATTGTTTATAAAACAAATATATTCTGGTTGATAGCAAATACTATGAAAACGTTCATGACATATTTGATATATAAATTTTTATAATACTAACAGAATGATATTTATTTTCAGTTTTGTTTCCCAAACTTATTTAAAAAGTTTTTTCTTACCATTCAATTGTTCTATCATTCACCAATTTATTCAGACATAAGTTTGTACTTTTTATAATAATCTATCTATTCTTAATTTATTAGATATATATTTAATATATATATATTTAATGTTATAAATATATACGTCACATGACGTCATCGATTAATTCTGGATACTTCTTGAAGTTTCTCGAATCACGATCACGTGAATACATAACATAAATAAATAATAGATACTTTAAGACGGTGTTCACAAACGTAACCTAATTAGTTGTGCCGAGTATTTAGGTCACGTTCATGTTTTGTGTGTTGTTTGTTTACAGTTGTACATTAAGATTTCGGTCTGCGCCGGTGACGGTAGAAACGATAGTTTATCGTAACAAAGTAAAAAGCTACGTCTGTAACAAGTAAAATAAGAAATAAAAATCGAACGTAATTTTTGAATATATAGGACAGTACCCTTAATATAAAAAAACAAAAAAACTAAAATGTTATCGCACACCCCCTGGAACGCTATCTCGCACCCCCAAGGGATGCGAGCACCCCTGGTTGGGAACCACTGGCTTAGAGTGTTAGTTTATTATACTTAATCATTCTTTCAGGGTCCTGGTGGTTATGGCGCTTGACTCACAATCTGAGGGTCGCGGGCTTGAATTCCCGTTACACCAAACATGCTCGCCCTTTCAGCCGTGGGGAAATTATAAATGATAGTTAATCCAACTATTCGTTGGTAAAAGAGTAGCCCAAGAGTTACTTTCCCTCTGGTCTTACTCTGTAAAATTATGGACGGCTAGCGCAGATAGCTCTCGTGTAGCTTTGTGCGAATTTCAAAACAAAAACATTATTTCAGAACTTTATATTATATCATGTGTTCTCCAAGCCAGATTATCCCGTATTGTAATGTCCATGTCCATTACATTAGTTCTTAAGATAGATTGGGTTCACTCCTGCGCTTACAATTACAGAGTAGTGGGTTATTCCATTTTCAGACATCCTAAGGGATCGCCTATCCCATGTACTGATTGAACAAGACTATTGGGTTACCTTATGTTGATTATCTTGCCTGGTTACTTGATTTATTCAGTATATTATGTGAAGACACAGTGTTAAGAATACTCTTTAAAAAATCCTTTATAAAGATTACTATGTCATAATTAATATGTTAAAATTACATTGGCAAGGCTGTTATATAAAGATATCTCTACAAATGTTACTATGTCAAGATTTCTATAGAAAGATTTCTCTGTCAAAGTTACTATATCATGATTATTGTGTTAAGGTTTTTACGTTAAAATTACTTCGTTGAAATTACAATGTTAATTTACTGTTTCGTACTGGGGGTTCATAATGTCAGGGAGTTGTATTATCATATAAATTTATTATGTCAGAGAGTCATTTTGATTTACTATGCAAATTTTAGTGGGTTAGTTTGTTATTCAAGGTATTTATTATAACTGTGTGTTGTGACACATCAGAAATTTTGTTTAGAAGACATGTTTTCATCACGGCTTTTTCATTTATTCATCGGTTGATACTAGTAACTGAGCTCATTAGAATATTGCGTTTCTGTACCCAGAGCTCAATAATTTTAGAATATTGGATTTTCTGTTGGTGTTAACTCACAAGTTTCGCTTTATTTGCTTGCCATGTCAAATTAATCTGTTAGTAAAAATCTTGCTATACAGAATATTGGAAAACGTTTGTAATTAATACACACACAAACCAATTACATATTTCACTGTTCGAAGTACAAAAAAACAATAACGATTTTCATTAGCAAGAGACTTAAACAAGCCAATAATGCCATTTATTGTGTGAAACACATACACATTATCCCAATGTACGTTTTTGTTAAATAACAAATAAAACAATAACATAAGATTGTTTATTGACCAACAGAAACAACGATACCGCTGAACAAACAGTCAACTGTTTAATGTGATGACATCTTACAAATATTTAAAATTTATATGTATACAATAATATGCAAATATTTTAATCTTTTTCTTTACATATACAAATAAATCATTACAGCTACTTAACTACATGCTCGCTTGGCTTGGATTACTTTAAACACAATCTCTTCAAATTAAGATTCTTGATTAATAAAATCCACCACAACGGTGTTCAATTAAAGGTTTTACTTACCAATTCATAATTAGCTACGAATATGTTTGATTACCTTCCAAATAATAACAATTCGTTTAAATCCAAAATACATTGGTTACTACGTGAGCTCCTACACATATTTATATATAAAATAGTGTATCTAATATTAATCACATTTAGTGTTTTAGTTTCCCTTTTTCTGCGTCACCTTGAATACATCACCATTTCTTCCTCACCGAACCTTCACTGCGGGCAAAAGTAGATACTTACTATATATAAGGAAATTGGATAAATGCTTCACGTACAATCATAAAGTGTATAAACTGTTTACTTTAGTCGATTAGAATAGTGTTATACTATGGCTTTATTGTCCTTTTTTAATGCTATCAGCTAAACTCAATATTATATTGTGTTGTTGCACTCTTCCCACAACGGCTATCAAAATATGGTTTCTAGTTCCTCAGATGTTCCGTTGTACCACTGGTTGTGTATGGTTATGGTATCTAAGCCAGTGTTGTATCTTTTCACGAGTCCAATGGTCCAACTAAGTTTTTGCTGATTATTTCGACACAATGAATTGTAGTAGGAATAATGATGACGTTTTACTTTTGGATGCATCGATTATTTTGTTAACTATTTCTTCAGTATCTAAATTAAAAATTCATACACTTCGTACAACAAAAACTACAACGTTGAAGCATGTTATGCAACTAGCATTGTGTATGTTTCCAGTAGCTCATCAATAAGTATAAAGGCTAAAAATTGGGTTTTGATACTCGCGGTGGGTACAGCATAGATAACATGAACAAACAAGATTTTAACATATGTTCTGCAAATGAATTAGACGACGAAAAAAAAAATCTGAAAACTATCTTAAAAGAAACAACTACCCGAAAACAAATGTTAACAAAATAATCAACACATCAAAAGTGGCACAGTTATTTGTCCGCGTACTTACAACGCTAGAAACTGAGTTTTAATACTGTGGTGGACAGAGAACAGATAGCTCATTGTTTAATTTTTACTTAATTACAAACAAACAAAGTACATCAAAAGACCCAAAAACAAAAACACAAAATAAACAAAATATAAATTTTAAAGATGAAAACAACTTTGTTATTATCCATTACGATTCCTTATGTCGAGGACATTATCAAAAACCTAATTGAAATACGCAAACGACAACAACCACCACAACGTCACATTCAAACGAAGGACTTTATTACTAACAATTACCTAACTGAAAATAAAACCAACGGAGCCATCTACAACATTAAATAGAACTCATGTAACTACTTTTATATCACAGAAACCGGAAGAGAAATGAACCTGAGGCTTAAGGAACAGCTTTAAGTATTTCAAAATGATTTTGATCATGTCAAAGAAACAAAACGTATTATCACTGATTCATCTGAAGAGAGCCATATATCAATAGAAAAAAAAAGTAGTTGAAGTATTACTGATAAAATAATCAAAATCAAAGCTAAATAAATGTCCAGAAATCACCATTTATCTATAATAATATGTTATCTATCTTATTTTATTAAAAATTGAATTTAATGTCACCTACAAATTTGTTGTCACCATCACGAGTTTGTAAAATTTTCTTAAATCCGACTGACTTTTAATGCAACTTTTACCTCGTTATGACTCGATACTACAGATTGAAACATTGTATTCACTAAATTCGAAACTTCCCTATTGAAAAGGCAGTTGTTTTTGTATTTTTAAATTAAACATTAACATTTCATAGCCAAGAGCGGAAAACAATAACCCTAAACTGATTAAAAATCATTCAAACAATAAAAATATGAAAAAACACTTATTTAAAGTAGTGAAAATGTAAATAAATTAGTAGTAACACACACTGTAGGTCATAAATAGTTACTTATACAGTAAAACATTAATAACCAATAAACTGGAATGATAAACGGTAACAATTTAAAGGTAAGACGGTCTAAACTGGTAAACAATTAATTACACGGTAACACATTAACAGCTTACAACTTTAAAATAGTAAATAATAATAATAGAGGCCTGCGAATTATTTTATTGTACTGAAATTCTTTGAAAATGTTTTACGCTGTACGCTGAATTCAAAAATGATATCAATGTTTCTCCATCAAGTACAGATTTTTCACAAAATGTGATCCAGTTTCTATGAAAATAGTTCATTTATGTTATGCTTAAAATGTTGACAACCACTAACTAGAGATTTTTTTAGATGACTCGCGACGTGAGAGTCATATCGATAGTTCTATAAACGAAACATAATAAACATAATAATAAAAACGTTCATTGTGATAAACGAAATAATAATTCAATCCAGGCAATAGTTTTTCTTCCCAATTTGTAAAACAATCTTTACATGATAGAAAAAAAAAGAATATTATTTTCGAATTGTACATAGCTGAATTATGGAAGTTCCGTTATTAAAACCAAAACAACTTTTATGAAGTTTAAATTCACAGGTCTGTACAGTTTACAAGTAAAACACTGAACTGGTGCAAAAATACTTATACAGTAAAACATTAATAACTTAGAACCTAAGGTGGTAAACAATAATTATTTACAAGTAAAACAGACTAAACTAGTATACAATTACTTAGATTGGTAAAACCAAATAAATACGTACAATGTATATACTTGTGTTACTTTTGCAATTGCAAGAGCAAAACAAGCAAATAATGTTGTAGTTTACGTTTCTTACACAATTTTTGGCATTATGACTTGTTTCCAGAAAGTAATTAGAACAGTGAATCACGACAACAGATTTTAAAAGTTCTTGCTGTTAGATAATACGTAATCTAAAGATACCAAAAGCCATTGTTCAGTCTTAATATTTAATTACATTCTCTAAGCATTAATAAAAAAAATCCAAGTAACAAAACAGTTCTCTGCTACTAGGGAAAATGCACCTATTTCTGAGTAATTGATTCTAAAAATCTTGTTGAAAATTACTGATCAGCTTTAGTTTTCGAGTTATGATAGATTTATTCAAAACATTCTTATATATTGTGAAAATAACTTTTATTAACTTTATTCCTTGAAAAATTGCATTTAAGAATGTTCGAAAACAATACATAATAGCCATACCAGTTTAAAAAAAAACAGTGAGTATAAGATCATATATTGAAAATACATTCTGGTTATGTTAAAAACTTGCATAATGGTGTTATTTATAAATTTTGTTACAAAATATCTGTTTGACCTGTAGCGCCTTTTGTGTATGTTCTTAATTTTACGCTATAAGAATTATCAGTAATTTCCCATCATCGCAGAATTCCATAATTCTTGATATTGCTGTTTCATTGTAAAAACATGTTGATGGAAGCGCTCACCATGCTCATAGTTCACTTCAACTAGTAGAACATTAGGAAAATTTTTTAGAAGAATTATCTTTTGTTTTTACCAGCATCATTAAATTTCTTTGTACACTTTTGTGATAGAAGCCGTTTATTTGTTTTGATTGTTTGTTTGTTTTTGAATTTCGCACAAAGCTACTTCAGGGCTATCTGTGCTAGCCGTCCCTAATTTAGCAGTGTAAGACTAGAGGGAAGGCAGCTAGTCATCACCACCCACCGCCAACTCTTGGGCTACTCTTTTACCAACGAATAGTGGGATTGACCGTAACATTATAACGCCCCCACGGCTGGGAAGGCGAGCATGTATGGCGCGACGGGGATGCGAACCCGCGACCCTCAGATTACGAGTCACACACTATTTGTTTTGAAGTGTAATATATGTTTATTCACAAAGTCAAACAAAAACTGAGTGCTTATGAAGACAACACACTAGAATTTTCTTCTTTACATTGACCACCAGCATTAAAATGCGTTACATGACGTAATTCCCTGTATGATATTATTTCCAGCAGGCAATGTTGTCTGTTTTCTTTATTGGGCTACTATTGATTCTCTTAGTCAAAGATAGCGTTGTTGTTGGCAAGAACCATAACTTTAGAAATTTCAATGAAGTTGTATATGATTTGTTTGTTTGTTTTGGAATTTCGCACAAAGCTACTCGAGGGCTATCTGTGCTAGCCGTCCCTAATTTAGCAGTGTAAGACTAGAGGGAAGGGGCAGCTGGTCATCACCACCCACCGCCAACTCTTGGGCTACTCTTTTACCAACGAATAGTGGGATTGACCATCACATTATAACGCCCCCACGGCTGGGAGGGCGAGCATGTTTACCGCGACCCTCAGATTACGAGTCGCACGCCTTACGCGCTTGGCCATGCCAGGCCAGTTGTATATGAGCGGAATAAACGTTTAAAATTTAAATTATTTATACCATTCAACTTCTTCCGACACATTTCTACGAGAAGTAGCCTGTTATTTAGATAAAATTATACCACAATAACACTTATTGCAGCGTTATGGTCTGTTTAAAAGAATAAAGTCGACAAAGCTTGTTATCTGACACAACGAACACTGTAGTGAATCCCAGTGATTGAATATTCTGACAATTTTCTTAACACTTTAGCTCTTCAGGATAGAACTGAAGTATCACTTTACAGCAAACTCTTATATATGGAAAAGATTTTACAGAAATTCATAAAATATCTCTGAAAGTTGTTTTAATCTACATTTTCTTCTGATGAAGTTTGTATATTTGCAAAATCTAGCAAAGTATATGTACACTTAGTTATGATACCATGTTTACAACAATACGCATACATGTTTGTTTAAATAGGCATATAGAATTTATTTAGATTTATATCTGTGTTATAAAGACACACGAAAATTAATGAGAATAAAATGTTTTAGAATTTAATTATTATTTTCACGTTATTTTTATGAACATATAACTTAAAATTACATTTCTACTGCTTTTATACAGTCTAAAACCATAAATATTTCTAACCCGTGAAAATAAATTTTTGTTCAAGCGCTATACAAAATGTGTGCTTCCCAATAAAAATAATCGTATACAAGAAAGAATATTGTACAACTATGAATAAAAAGTTGTTGAAGCATAATATTAATGTTCTGTATTTGAAAAGCTTAAATTTAGTAACATTTAAAGCAGCTTTAATGTTACTATATCTTATTTTAGAAGCTGAAAAATGTGATAAAAAATACATTACAACATCTAGGTATTTTAAACAATCCGATCCCACAGTCTTGATTTCGAGCAGTTTTTAATATCTCTGAACAAGCTAGAACAAGCACTAATATAATAATAAGTGGTTCTTCAATGATTTTCACAAATTAAGGGTTTTGGGATTCTTAAATGTTATTATTTTCTCTGTGTATGGTATATGATTTTCAAATACAGATAGAGATATTACATGATTTGGAGTTTAAGGTTATCGACTCACAATTTTCAGACCGAAGGTTTGAATCCCATTGCCAGACATGCTTGTCTTTTCATCTGTGAAAATGTCATAACGTGACGATAATTCCAGCATTCGATTATAGTAGTAGAAAAGTAGAAGACTGATGTGTTGACTAGTTGTCTTTCCTGTTAATTCAAAATTAGATATGATTAGAAATGATATCTTCTTTGTAATTTTAAGACAATGTTTGACATAAACAGACAGACTATAAAGCTTTCTCGAAAACCTAAATCACTCTTCATGAAACTTATAACCATTAAAATACAAAAACAAGTTTTAATTGGTTTTGCAGCTTACTGAGGCAGCTTGCAGGAGGAGGATTTTGACAGCTACAATTAATTAGATATTATAACTTAGGAGAACCAAAATTTTAATAAACTTAACTAATGTGCCAATCATTCAATTTTGCTTTGTGTATTTTTTTATATTTGTTTTGACTAGAATGTTAGGATAAAGCTTTCAAGTTTATATTAGATGTTGATGCATTTTGTAAATAAAGTATATGTTTATATTCACCTCACAAGTATTATCTTGATGGCCTCAAGTATAATCTACATGCTTTGATAAGTTTCTTTCATTTTCACATCATGAAAGGTTACATTACGACTACTAAAGAAGCACAGATAAAATGTTACCATTAGTGTATCAACACTATTACTTTATGCCTACATTTACAATTTTACAAGGTATGCATTTAGTTTCTAATGGAAGGGTAGCGAATGTGACGTTTCAGTAGAAGAGAGTTTAGCGTTACATTAGACTCAGACAAGGAACTTCTCTTTCCGGTGATAACATAAATTTTATAATGTAAAGTTTCAATGACCTACTTGATTTAATCATTTATATTCACCTCACAAGTGCTCTCTAATGCGACATAATAGAAGTCAGTCTATTCATAACACCTTGGATGATTTTAGACAATTCTAACTCTTAACTTATCACATTAGAAAGCCCATACTAAATTTCAAAGTTTCAATGTATACCAGTTCAACCAGCATTATAATACAACAAGGGATTTTCAACCACAATTTAGTTTTTCAAATGAGGAAATGAAACATTTTATAAAGTCTGTACAACTATAATTATTATACTTTGCTCCCGAGGATTTCTTAAAATACATTTCTGACTATCCTGTTTAAAATAGGAAATTCTTCCACTTAGAGAAGTGTTTCCCAACCTTTTTTACGCCCCGCACCTCTAAACAATTTTAATATGTTCTCGCACCCCTCACAGTAATTATTTATTTAAGAATAAAGGTGAAGGTGGCCAAAACAAATGTTATCTCGCACCCCTGGTTGGGAACCACTGACTTAGAGGAAAAAATGAACAGAATAAATTAAAATTTCATTTTAGAAATTATATTAAAGTCCAATAAACTGTTGATAGCTAAATAATAAATTCAATAAGGTTGCCCAAATAGCACTGCTTGGAGACAAACTTTACTATCATTAACTTCATCTTCGTAACTAAAGGTTTGTTATATCAATACCTCCAATATGCTATTATTTTAGAACCATTATTTGTATGTATTTGATCTGGTGATTAGTGCGCTCAACTCGCAATCGGAGGATCGTGGGTGCGCATTCTCGTAACCGAATAGGATCGCCCTTTTAGCCGTGGGGAAGTTGTAAAGTAATGGTCAATCCCACTCTTCGTTGGTTGGTAAAAGAGTAGCCCCAGAGTTAGAAATGATTGGTGTTGATTAACTACTTCCCTTTATTATATGATCGCTAAATTAGGGACAGCTAATGCAGAGTTTTCGTGTAAAAATGCGCGAAGTAAAAAGATAACACAAAACCCAAAATGAAAAAAAAAACATTTTATGAATATTTTGAATAAAAATATAGACAGATCGAAAAGTTTCATAACTAGTTACTTGAGAGTTTAACACGGTTTAATTATATTTTCATACTGTTAAGCTATAATTTGAGATAATCTTTTTGTTTAAAAGGCTGTGAGAAAAATCCACTTGCAATATAATGTGATACTTTATTAAATTGTTATACCAACTTTATGTCTACATTTACGATTTGACAAGGTACGCATTCAGTTTCTAATGAAAGTTTGAAAAACACATGAATGGACGTTTGTTCTACCTAAGGGTTACTGCTTAATCACAATAGTACTTTAACAAAAAATGACATCGGAGAATGCATCAGTACTCTGTACGTATAGATGGCACAGAAGCCCATATTAAAGCAATACAGAAGTAATTTAGATTTTCTTCTCTACAAGTCACGAAAAGTTAGGTATGAAGAGTTTCCCGGTTGCTCATTTCTGATATCTATACTGCTTTTCAGCCATCCAGAGCGTTTACTTAGTTCTAGCAGAAACTATAATTTTATCATCACTTAATAGAGCAAAACAGTCCTGATGATATTTGAGCACTTAGTTTATTATTGTTATTATCATTATATTCAAAATAAAGAAAAATCATAATAATAATGTTATTATCCTTTGAAGTTAGCTTTCTGACAGAAATCTAATGTTGCTTTGAAAACCTTAATACAGGATGAAACAATAATTACAATCCAATAATAGATTAACATTAGATGACTGTAACGTTTGGAATACTCAATTCTTTGTACACTATACAATCAGTGTCTTTAGAGAGCCAATCCCAATATTATGTAAGAAGTGAATAAGTAAAAAGAAAATTAATACACATACAGGCCATCACAAACTAGATATGAAGAGCTACTTGACATAGTTGCTATATTTACTGTATATTTGCCGTTCAAATTTGAAAACTGGCGAATAACCAAAACACATATTTCTTATTTACGCTCATCATAATTTTTTTTTTCAGTAGGTTTAGCGCCTACTTAATTCTAATTGTAAGCATAATGTTACTATCATTTCATAAAGCAAAACAGTCTTCACAACCTTTGGATACCTATTTCATTACTATTATACGCAAAATTTTAAAGCTACACACTCTATAATTTAGTAACCCACGTATGCCATCTTATAAAAAGTAAATTAATAAATATTAGAAAAATATCGCTAAATAAAAAAGGTATGTAAAGTTGGCTACTGAATTGGAACATCGAGTCAAACAAGACGGGGATGGAGTAGATGTATCACAAAGTATAAAAGTCGTCTCGATTTTACATGGAAAATAAAATCTCTACATTGCTGGCTTCCTTACTGGCAAAACAAATATAACCAGAATTTATAATCGTAAAATAGAGTTACATACTCCACTATAATATATCCATGAAAGTAGTATTCTAAAATTAACTAAAGGAAAGGCATAATTATGAAAGTTGAAGTTCTATTCAAACACTAAGTTTTTGATAGACAAAATAGAAAGCCATTAATGTAGGGCTGTTATTCTCCCTATAAAGCTGAAACGGCTAAGTCTGTTACGTGGTCATTATCCATATCAAGTGATATGTCCACTTTCATCCCTATATTGATTGGTTCATTTTTTCAAGTTCAGTAGCCAGCGCTACATAGCTGTTTTGTTTAGCGATAATTTGTCCTTAATATGTTTATCATTACATATATGGTATTTTTAAGTGAATAATTAATTTGTTCTTGAATTTTATTAAACAAAATGATATTACGATTTTTGTAATATATTTTTCTACGTATAAGTCCGACTCCGGGAATAAAGATAATACTAAAATTAATGAAGTTTCCAGAATCTTGATACATTTTTTTTTCAGAATACCTTGATATTTCAGGTGATTATTTATTTTTTGTCGTTATGCACAAAAGCTATATAGTGAGCTACTATTTCTGTGCATACCAGTTTATCTCTGTATAAGCCTCCACATTTACCGTTGAACCACTGAAGTATAGAGGAAAAGTGAATGAATTAAATATACTTAAGTACTTTGTAGTTGAATAAGATACTTAAAGTACAGCTTTTGTAGATAAAAAGGAACACTGGGGCTTAAATTTAAAATTCAAACAATTAGAGTGACTAAAATGCAGGTGTACTATTTGTGTAATTCCTTTTCGTCAGATTGGGTAATTTTAAAATATTTGAGCTTCACGCTATCGTGATGTTCTTTTACCCTTTCCTAAAAATGATAAAGATAATTTATCTATTTTAACTAATATTTCTACATCCCGATCGTGATAATGAAGTATTTACTGGTCCTCTGGTGAAATCTGAATTAATGACGTTTGAAAATAAAGTACTTTGTATACTCAAACACACTTGTGATATTCTAGGTTCAAACAAAAATAAAAGTCAGAACAACTAAAATGTGTATATTATACTGCAAAAGATTTATAAGAACAATTTTGAAAAAATAAGTCACAATATTTTTTTCATATATATATACACACATACACTGCTGGCCAAAATCTTAAGGCCAATAAGCATAAAGAAAAAAATATGAATTTTGCGTTGTTAGATTCAACCACTTATTTGAGTAGAGCTTCGAAAGATGGAAAAGGGAAAATAAAAATAACAAACTTTTTAGCATTTAATAGGAAAAATGTGAACACTATGAAATTATCCTAGATACCAGCTGGTCAAAAGTTTAAGACCATACCAAAAAGAAGTTCTAAATAGGATAGGAAATGCCCAACAAGAGGTATCAGTAGTGAGTTGCATGGGCGTCATTGCGAATAACTGCAAACATTCGCTTTGGCATGGTCGATATAAGCGTTCCCAGAAGGCTGGCTGAAATGTTATTCCAAGTGGTGAAGATGGCTTCACGAAGATCATGTACTGTTTGGAAATGACGTCCATTTCTATAGACATCCCTTGCCATCCATCCCCAAACGTTTTCAATGGGGTTCAGTTCGGGCGAACACGCTGAATGGTCCAAAAGAATCACGTTATTCGCCATGAAAAAGTCCATTGTCTTGTGGGCATTGTGGATTGCAGTGTTGTCCTGCTGAAATATCCACTCATTTCCACACAAGCAAGGGCCTTCAGTCAATAAGAATGCTCTCTCCAACATACCAATGTAGCCAGCTGCTGTTTGACGCCCCTGTATAATCTGAAGCTCCGTTGTTCCATGGAAGGAGAAGGCACCCCAGATCATGATGGAACCTCCTCCACTGTGTCGTGTAGAAAATGTCTCCAGTGGGATATCCTTATTGTGCTAGTAACGTTGGAAGCCATCTGGACCATCCGGGTTACATTTTTCTCATTAGAGAACAAAACTTTCGTCCACTTCTCTACGTCCCATGTTTTGTGTTTCTCAGCGAAGTTTAACCGAGCTGTTTCGTGGTGTGGCCTTTGAAGACGTAGATGCTGTCTTATTGTTCTGCCCAATCTCACCAGCGATGGCACGTTGAGAGAGACCTTACTTTTGCAGCTCGACAATTCTGCCACGTTCAAACTCTTTAGCCTTTGTCATGTTTGTACCCAATGTAACACAGGAGATGTCAGTGGGAAATGTTGACAACGCTAATGCTTGAACACAAATGACTAAATTTCGTTACGTGTTTACCGATTAACGCTTCGTCTCAGTATGGTCTTAAACTTTTGACCAGCTAGTATTTAGGCTAATTTCATAATGTTCACATTTTCCCTATTAAATACTAAAAAGGTTTTTATTTCAATTTTCCTTTTTTTTATTTTCATCTTTCGAAGCTCTACTCAAATAAGTGGTTAAGTCTAACAACGCAAAATACATATTTTTTCGTTATGTTCATTGGCCTTAAGATTTTGGCCAGCAGTGTATGTGTGTGTGTGTGTATGTATTATTTTCATATCTACTTTTACTTTGATTACACCTTGTTGTCAAAACTTTCATGGTTTTATATGTTTGTTTATGAGAACAGAGCTTAAAAATGGGACATCTGCTCTGTGCGCACCACAGGGATAGAATGCCGAATTTTAGTATTATTAAACGTAAAATTGGGACTGTGGTTGTATTACTAAGATTATTCAAAGAATATAACTATGTCTTAAAACATAAAGTAGAAATAATGTCCACACGAATTTATTTTTTTTACGTTGAACAAATACCTTTATAATATAATACACTCGCATACTTTCAACAACACGAGCTAAAAGTACTAACATTGGTTCATTAGTTTATAAAAGTGATGGAAGTGTGATTGGTGAGTTCACCGTAAAACCTTTTACACGTTTCATTGTTATTATGCAATAAGTAGTCTTATTTGATATTTATATTGGTCAAAATCAAATTTTAGCTTTACATGTGATTAACTTCATCGATTACTGGCAATGTAAAATTAAAGGTAGTGACTGTGACGTTTCAGTAGAGGAGAGTTTGGTGTTAAGTAGACTCAGATGAGGAACTTCTCTTTCCGGTGATTACATAAATTCTATTTAATGTACTTTTAATAAATTGATATCAAAATATGATTTACGTGGCGTTTTTAGATATTTCAGTTTTAATGAATTTTAGAGCACTTGAAGCAATTTAAAGACGATACAGTATTAAACTTTGATTTGTTTGGAATTAAGCTCAAATCTACACAATGGGCTATATTTGCTCTTCTCACCGGTTTTTAGCGGTGTGAGTCACTGGGGGAATAATACAATATTAAAAGCTAGACATTTTATATAGGTGTTAATTGCTTACCAAAAACTCTCAGTAATTTAAGTGAATACTTTACAGTTTGTATACACTTTCTAGAGTCAAGTCTACAGACCTTGTTTATTGTTTTTTGATATTAAACTTCTAGGTATATTGATGAAGCGTGGAACATTTTATGTAGTTATTTGCTACGCGAGTTTTTGAACAGAATTTTCAGAACTTTAAAGGGGTTGTGTAAAAATTCATGCCCAGTTATTCAACGCTTAACAGTGTAAAATAGCTTAAGATCTGAAAAGTAAAGTGATATACTTCTCAGTAAATTCTGAACAATTTTTGTGTGTAAAAAATGTAACGGATTTACCATTATCTGTTTATGTTGTGACGTATATTGTAGGATGTGTATTGCACAAGTCTCCCCTATTCTTTAAATTTGTAGAAGATTCGCGAGAGTAAGAATCAACAATATTTGTGTCATAAAAACGCTAGTGTGTTTTCCAACATTACTCAAAGTTCGAAAATCTCGCGTGATTGATATATAAAATCGACGCGCCATGAGACTGTTGGTCGCTACAGTCAATATAATATAAGCCTCGAAAGCTACAATTGTAATGAACGTTTATTCATCGAAAAAAAAAAAGAATTTGACCATGAACATTTATAGATATCGAACATTACAATCCGTTCAATTGCTGTGAATTATTTCGGACGTTAGTATTTCTACGAGGACATTAAACACCTTCGTCAGTAAAGAGTCAACTTATAAGCCGTGTGAGGCCAGTCAAGCCAGCTAGATTAAGTGAAGTGTAACAATATCTAATCAGAATTCACCTGTTCATCGTGGATCTGGATCGTCGATAAAATATTCAGTTCTAAACCGGATAGAAGACTCAGTACTGTTTGTAAGTTTGTAAAACCCTTGTATATAAACAAATATTTGTAATAACCATTATTCTTAATAATTCTTATTATTTTTATATTAAAATATATATGTGTTAAAAAAAGAAAATTGTGTGAATTAATCTTGTTGGCAAATATCATAAATTTTATACAAATTAACATTTAATTAACTTCTAAATCCGAAATAAATTATAATGTGTAACAAGAAGTCCTTAGCATTGCTGAGAAACAAAAGCTAAAGGTAGTACATTAGAAGATACATTTAATTTTGTTAAATATGGTGACTTATGCATGTTTAATTCATTTTGGCCTGAAAGATAAACTAAAAGCGAAATTGTGTCATTGCTTATTTGAATAATGTTGAAGGAAGTGTATTTCAGAGTTTTAAGCAAGTTAACAAAATTATAATAGACTTTAACAACAATATTTTTACCTAAAATAAATATTTACGAGATAATTTTTTGTTATTAAATTTACCAAAATTATCGGATGAAAAACACAGTAAACTGAATGATCAAATACCTATTGACAAGTTAAATGTTGCTTATGAGTCATTCTTTTAAGTGTTTAAAAAGAGTCTCCTGGAATGAAGAATTATCGGAAGATATGCCATTGTGGCTGAACAATAAGTATGTAACACTAAAACTATATTCAGAAAATTAAAGTTAATTAAAAATTAACATGGAAGGAAGCAAATGTTTGTTTAACTTTCTCACAAAAGTATCTCCCTGATATATGTTATTGACGACCGATTTCCTTTTTGTATCCTAATTATAACACTTTCGCCGGATTAATTCCTGATACAAAAATGTCATGTGCGAAATTGTGTTTGAATCATAGACTTATATAATATTGAGTATATCTCAAGATATACATATTGTTCTAGCTAGTGTAATTGAAAAATTTGAAATTTAGCTCAGTTTGTTGGTTTAGTAAGTCACATTAAAAATACTCAACTGTAATGATTAAAATCCGTGATGACGAGAAAACCCACTTGTAAAGAAAATTATATATGTAAAAAAAGGCTGGTATGGATACAGAAAGCATTATGTAGAAGAACGAACAACGTTTCGACCTTCTTCGGTGATCGTCAGGTTCACAAAGAATGAAAGAGATAATTGACCGATAGCTACGTACATTTCCACTCTTATAAGTAAAATAAACTGTCAGCAAAGAATGCATCAAGTCGCTTTCTTGCTCTTTTTTTTTTTCAACCTCTGGCGGGTCAGCAGCAAGTTTAGTTACTTCCAACAATTCCCAGCCGTGAACAAATCTCACATATCCCATTTTGTGTCTTTGAGTTAAACCGAACAAACAAACATACTCTTTACTTTAATAATAGAAGTTTTTAAAAATATATCTCGCTTTATTCCTATTAAGACATTTCATTTTTCACCCTGATTATGAACAACTTTATATTACATCTTATACTGATGATAATACTGTTATTATTAAACATTATATATAATTTTCAGCTATTGAGCGCGACCTATTGCTTTTAATCTTAAATCTCATTCTGCCATGATATAAAAGTCTGTTTATTTATTTTGTTAGCGAATATTTTATAATTCTGTAGGTTTGTTTATAACAAGAGTTAAAAGCAATTATTTGAAAGCAAATGTTATGACACGTTTAGTTACGTAAATCGGTAAGATTCGTATGTTGTATTTGTAACACATTGATTTCGAGATTATCGAACGTCGCATGAAGTTTATTGATGTCAAAGATATAGCAAGCAGACGGTTAAGTAAAAATCATAAAATGGATGAGATGAACGGGAAAGTAGAGAGACAGATAAAATCAGAGTAGACGAGAAACAAAGTAAAGTTACGAGAAGGGGTTTGGTAAAAGCAAAGTTAATTGTCGTTAACGTGCATGAGAATGAACCCATCGCCGACAGCACCAGCAAAATGCCTCATAATGGGTCCCCCCAGAATTTCGTCTCTATATCGTCGTGCGTTCAGAGCACCCATGTCGAATATCAGTAAGTTCGTGCGGCCACCCAAGCATATGTTTGCCCAGACTATTACAGAACCTCCTCCATAAGCGTCGACTCGCACAATGTTACAGACGGAAAATCGCTCTCCTTGGCGTCTCCACATTCTCGCACGTCCATCATCACGACACACAGAAACCCTGAAAACCTGCTCTTGTCTGTCCACAGCACGGTGGCTCATTGACGAAGTTCCCAGTCCAGGTACTGACGAGCAAACTCTCTCCTGGCTGCACGGGCCGCGCTGTCAGAATAACGCCTCTTGCAGGCCGTCTGGTCCTAAGGCGTTCATAAGGCAGGCGATTGCGAACTATTTGGGTTGACACACGGGTTCCAGTGGAATGCTGAAGGTCATTTCGCAGTGACCGAGCCGTAGCTAACCTGTCCCGCAGAGCGGTAGTCACGATGTAGCGGTCCTTCTCTGGCTGTTATGCAGTGATGACGGCTTTGACCTGGTCTCCTGGCATAAGTGTTCGTCTTCTGGTAGCGTCGCCAAAGTCGATTGATGACCTTTGGTGACACAACGACGCGCTGTGCCACCCTCCTTTGTGTCTGGCCATCCTCCAGCATCTGGATGGCCCTGGCCACTTTGTTCTCTGTCAGATGGCGCCTGACTGCTTGGGTACAGAAGGTGAGAGTACACAGTGACAAAACGAACCGCAAAAGATCCATGTTGGTGTTTGTTTCGAGAATTAATGAGGAATGCATAGTTTCACGTAACAGCCTTATATAGGGTACATTGAGTTGTATTCTCCTTGAGTGAGATGAGTTTCATTTGATTTGCTTCAAATATTCACTCGCAAACTTAAAAAAAAATACACTTGTAGACGAACAGGTATGTTTTTCATACATAAATTTAGTTATAACAAAAATATACTGAAATATGTACTTGTTCCTTTAATTTTTTGAGCAGTATATAAAGTTGTTCCTTTATATTGGTTTAATTTTGGTTATAGTTGTTATATAAATAGGGCTTCTTTGATTTTGTGTTTGTTTATAATTGTTTCACCACTTAGTATTTAGGTGTTTTCCATGGTTTTCTACAGAAATACTACCATTAAATGTGTGCAAAATTTCAACCAAAAATTAGTTAAATAAAAGTAAAATTAGTTTAAACAAAAAATGTTTTAAGACGGTCATTGGATACATGAAAATGTATCTCAGAACGGCTAGTATAGATGTTAATTTTTTTACTAATAAAACAGAGAACAACCTTTTAGACCTTCCCACGTCCATTCAGCCTTACACTCACAACTATACTGGTACAGTTAATGATACAATTGCTGGATTGACATCTACAGAACACACACTTTGGTTTTTATTATTATTTGGTCCTTATTAGTTACTTTGTTGGTAAAAGTGTTAATACCCATACCAGCCATTATGAGATAAACGTTTTAGAAACAACTTTACCAGAAAGACAGTGCTGTTTGACGAAAAGTAAATGATAATAATATAGAAAACAAGTCAACTGAAATTCTAAATATGTCTCAGTAAAATTTTGACAAGAAGAGAACTATACAGTATTTATGATATGCCTGTGATCATTTATAGTATAAATAATTTGTTGCATATACGTTAAACTAGTTCTGAAAAAGGATATTATTTTCAAAACAAGTGAAGTGACTGCTGTTCGATTATTTTGTTTTAAATTTACCGCCAACAAGTCACAGACATCTGCTGTAGAAAAATACAAAGCCCAACAGCAACACACAGTATATAAGTAAAATAATTTAATTGACAAACATAACTTAACATTTAACAACTGGTAAATTGCGATAGAAGAAAACGTGAACGACATCGGAAATAAGTAGGCCTATATTTGCACAACTGTAGTAATAATAGTGTAGAAATTACAGTAACGCTATTCAGCTATGTCAGGCGATTTTGATAAATTGGTAGAAAGAGGATCTCAACTTGGGATTAAAAGGCAATGTTGCTGAGCAACAATAAGAGAAGAACGGCGGAAGAAGAGACAAAGTGAAATAGAAGAAATTAGAAAAAGCGAGAATAAGAGCACAAATTGAGATTACAAAAGTCGTCCAAAGAAGAACCCAAGAATGAAATGGAGTGATGGCATATGTCGTTGTTTGGAAAAAAAACTTCTGTTCTAAATGAGTGAATATACTTAAATATATATGTGTACAAAACTTGATATATATATATATATATATATATGGTTTTCAAGACATTTTCCACTAATAAATCAGGGTATTTATATTAAAACATTCTTTGAAAAATTTGATACGTAGCTCAGAAACAATTCTTTAAAACCTACTATTTATACATACATATCTTTAAAATGTAGTAACAAAATCTATTTTACTGTTTCTTAATTTATAGTAATCTACATACAGCTGATAAGAAAACAATTAAATTAAGTAGACTTTAAAAGTCAGAAATATGATTTAATATAATATTTTTTCCCAATCATATAGAATTTTGCTAATATTAACATAATATATATTACATAAGATTTTCCCGTTACGTCACTTTCTGTGTTCGTGAATAGTTTACCCGAAATCTCCTCGACTTCAACTAAAGCTGGAGACAGCAATTAAATACATCAAGTACCACTTTATATAAAGGGGTGATGGAACAGTCTCGATCAATATCAAGATCAATTAGACTCGACTAAGACTGTTTGAATAGCTGTCTAGTACTTAAGGTTAGGAATTGTTTGTCTTTTGGAATTTCGCGCAAATCTACACGCGTGCTATCTGCACTAGCCGTCCATAATCTAGCAATGTAAGACTAGAGGAAAGGCAGCTAGTCATCACCACCCACCGCCAACTCTTGGGCTACTCTTTTACCAACGAATAGTGGGGAGGTTAGGAAACCGTGGTATTAATTTCCAGAATTAGAATTATTTAAGGGAAAAAGCAAAATACTATTGATATTTTAAGCTGTGGCAAATATAATATACTGGAAAATAACGCTTAGAAAGTAACAGAGAAAGAAATATTTTAACTTGCATATATAGTTAGAGGATTATTGTATTTCTAACTATACAATTCTTACTTAAAGCATTTTTCCTTTAAATTTCCTCTTTTCTAACATGCATAATACTCTTTTGTATTCTTTATCTTTATACATTTCCTACTTGTTCGCTTCTGTTGGCTCGGCATGGTCAGGTGGTTAAGGCACTGGACTAGTAATCCGAGGGTCGCGGGTTTGATTCCCCGTCACACCAAACGTGTTCTCCATTTCTGCCGTGGGGCTGTTAAAATGTAACGGTAAAATAGTAGCCAAAGAGTTGGCGGTGGGTGGTGCTGACTAGCTACCTTCCTTCTAGTCTTACACTACTAAATTAGGGACAGCTAGCGCAGATAGCCCTCGTGTAGCTTTCCCCGAAATTCAAAAACAAACAAACATATTCGCTTCTGTTATATATATAACCTTATTCATTACTCTTTCTCCTTCTACATTATTCTCTGAGCATTTTTCTCCTTCATCCTTATACATTGTATAATAAATTGCTTTTTCAACTTTTTACATTACTTTATACATTACTCTCCACTCTTCTTATTCTTCTGTCCTACATATTCTCTGGTCCTTTCCTTCTTCTATCTTATACATCACTTTCTTCTCATTTTTTTCTTCTATTTTATACATTACTTTCTAGCCCTTTTCGTTTTCTTTTTTATTTACCATTCTATATTCCTTTTCTTTTTTCTTATACTAGTTATTCCTTTTTCAAGATCACCCTCTCCCCTGTAATTACTCTTAATTCACGATTTTCGCCCGTTCCATTATAAAAAACATTTTTCATTGCCTTTTGCATATATAACATTGCTTTCTATTTTCTCTCATTCAACATTCTTTTATTTTTTCCATACAACCACACATTTCTCTTTATTTTCCTTCATATGTCATTTTCAATTTTTTCTTATTGTTCATATACAATTGTTTAGTTCCTTTGTTTCATTCCCTTTTATTGTGCAGTACTGTTATTGGTCCTCATACCTCAATTTATCATCTTCTTATTTCCTTCTTCAGCGGAATTTTTTCTGCTGTTTTTAATCCTCACACACTTAACAATATTGTCTTTAAAATCTGAATTTTTTCAGGTGTGCACATGCTCTCTGACAGAAGATATTCATAATTTTACTTTTCCCATCTACATGAAATATTTATAAATATGCATTTGTCTTCTGAACACATGTATCCATATTTTCAAATTTATCTTCCCTATCAGTTGAATAACATCTGCAGTCATATAATAATTTTATAAATAAGAATATTTACAGTTACTATTGTCTTCTAATAAACGTATTTACAGCTACTATTAGCTGAAATATTTTTCACTTGTGTTATTGTGTTAAATGGAATGTTTTAGGATTACATCATTTATAGTTGATTCAGAGTCTTCTCATTTACATCCCTGTCTTCTAAAATTTTGAAGTTAAACTTTCATCTTATTTAGTAAAACTTTAAGTGGTTACAGTTCTATACTTATCTGTTAAATATTACAATCTTATCTTCTTAATAAAATTATTCATAGTTCACAATTGTATTGTAAAAGAAAGTCTTCACACTTGCACACTTTTTAGCTGACTCAAAACTGTTTTCACAGTGAGTCTTATCTTCTAACTAAAGGCCATTATACTTAAACCTTATTCTTGATAAAAGTAATCATAGTTACACAGTTACTATCTAACTGAAATACTTTATAAATGTCACGCACATATCAATTGCTTCAAAGTCATTTGAGTTACAACTTTGTCTTATGACGTAAACATTGTCTTGTGAATAAAGTTTTCAGAACATTCTTTAAAATAAAAGTCTTTACAGCAACACTATTAAAATCTAAATAAAAGAAATTGCATTTACATTCCTTTTTTTGTCAAAAAAATACACTCTTGTTTTCTAATTCAAAATTTTTGTAGATATTAATTTGTCTTCTGCAAGAAATTCTTCAAAGTCTTCGTAGTTACATATTTGTTAGGTCAGTTAAGCCCACAGTTACATATTTGTTAAATGATTAAGAGTTCACTGCTATACATTTGTTAACTTGTTCAAAAACTTCCCATATGTAGATGTTTTAATCCATTCAGAGATTTTACAACTACATATTTTTAACTGATTCGAAGACTTCACAGTTGCACACTTGTTAAATGATCCAGTTACTTCACAGTTATACATTTCTTAAATGGTTTAGATTCTTCCACTTAATATTTGCTAGTTGCACAAAGGTTTCACAAATACATATTTATTGATTAAAATACTTAACATTTAAATGATTGTTAGCTGGTTCAAGGGTCTCACAGCTACACTGATGTTTTTGAATTTAAAAAAAAATTAAGATTCCTAAAACGAGTTATTTTCTCCACACATCTGCTATTAATCCTTTAAAATTAAAACACATTTTACCACCATGGACTAGACTCATACCTATCACAGGTAACCATTTTGTGTCCAAGTGTAAAATTGAAGATGGTTTATGGTTCACTTTTTCTTAAGATTTGTTTATATCTTTACTTTAAGCCGAAACATTTTCGGTTCTATTTTTTCTTGAAATGTTAATTTTGATTTTCAAATTCGGCAGGCATAGCTTTCTTGTAACATACTTTGCACATGATAGCAAGAAGTTCTTAGTTCTTGTGACAAATCATCCATTGTAATACCATTCATCCATTGTATTACTACTATCAGAGTAAAGTTTTTACTGTGTAGTTCTGCTATGTTAGAACCTTGACATAAAGCAGTTTGTGTTTAGTATTATTAACAAGAAATATAATATTTTACAAATATTTAAGTTTCTCTACTTTTTGCTGTCATTTATTCAAAGTTAAACAACACGACTTAAAGAAGTTTGTATCAGAAATAAAGGGCTTTTATAACTATCCATGTTTGTTGGTAAAATTTTGTTTTTCTTGTCAATACTTATGTATAAAACAGTTTTAAATCTGCTGGTTTAATAGAAAAGTAATTCACAACATTACTGTTAATAAATATTTTATAAGCTTTTTGATTAGGTCTAGTTTAGGCCGATAATTTTAATTAACATCTTCAACAGGCAAACAAACAAAAATTGTCAACTATATTATTCCAGTTATGGTTGATGAGTTTCTCTGTTCGTTTGTAATTAAGCACAAGCCTTCACAATAGGTTAGTTTTGTTTTATCGGAACCCGGTTTCTTGTGTTTTAAGTCCGCAGACATACCATCGGGCCAGTTGGTTGATGAGCCTAAGAAATACCTTAAATTATTGAGACTGTGATTCAGAACGCGCCAAAATATTTATCTGACCCATTGTTGAAATAATATCCTGCTTCAAGAATTATCTAGAAATATTTATCTGACCCATTGTTCAAATAATATTCTAGTTCAAGAACCATCTAGATAATCACTGAAATATTTGAGGACTAATAAAAAGGAAGACTTTTAATTGTGGTTAATATTGTCAAGTTACACCAAATTAAATTCCACGCGAAAGTAACATGCCAAGATATAGAATGCAATTATAGAACAAAACTTCAAACTCGACTTCGTACTCCACTGGCGACAAAATCTCAAGGTTTTATAAAGAAGAGTCTTCAGTCAAAATGTTGAGTCAAATAACGAACCTTACTATTCATTGTGTGAGTGTTAATTAATTTTTATCAATTATTTTTAAAACTTTAAGCAAGTTCAAGTTGAATTGTTAAACAGTGAAACGTATTTAACTGAAAAAATACAACAGTTGGACGTTATTTTCCCAAACTTTAAGTAAAAAACAACCAGTAAGTGGATTAAATATCTCCACTGTCACACTTTTTATCATTACTCTCAAATCTCTCTGTGTTTTCTTAGTACAAATATACACAGTGGGTTATTTGTATTTTCCCCACTGAGGAGAGTTGAGCTCCCCATTTTAAACTGCAAGTTAGTAAACTTACCGCTGATTCACAGGGAAATCTCGTTCATGGAAAGCATTAACATTCATATAATATACTTTGAGTAACTTGAAATTTAATTCTATTTTAATATTAACGAATTTAAACACAGTTTCTGTTGTTTATCAGTGAAAGTATTATCGATCCGTAAAACTTAAAATAAAGGTTTATGAGATGGTATTACTTACACTCTCATAGAAAATGTCGTATTTGGTAGATTGTGATAAAGGTAAAGTTATAAAATAAAATCACAGTTAGTGCAGAAACCTGTGATGAATTTTCAAATGATTTTTCATCTTACAACATAAACCAAAAACACAAATTATGAATTACGGTTACCAGTTCGGCTTCTTTTTCATAACTTTATCACAGTCGACCAAATACGACCTTTCTATGAGAGCGTAAATAACACCACTTCAGGTTTTTTTAAGTGGTGAATTTTATTAATTAAAATTACTTAAATCAAGTTCATAGGCACTTTTAATGTCTAAAAAAGTGGTTTAAAAACTTTCTAAAAGGAGTTATAATATGAAATAATTAAAATTTTCTGGACTAAACGTTTAAAAGGTGAACAAGCGAGGTGGATGCTTTCTGGACATTCAGGAATGCGAAAAGCTCAAGTAAGGGAAGGGGCCTATGATTGGCCGCGATTATAAAACGACTCGAGATTTTACAGCCTAATTATTAATAAAACTTCGCGTTATAATCGGATCAATACGGTAAATAGAACGTAGAAACAAAACTGGTGTTTGGGTAAATGTTTTCTTGTTTACTAAATAATGAGAGTTGCTTAGAGCAGGGTCTGAGGACCTCTGGAGATCCTAGAGAACGCATAAAGGGGCATAGCAAGTAAACGAAATAATTCAATAAAAGAAAATTGTGTGTGTGAAATATTTTTAAAAATCAAAGTTGAAAAGTAAATTAGCAAATTGTAAAATATATTTAAATATATTGCTTGCACTGATTTGTTTGTTTGTTTGTTTTGGAATTTCGCACAAAGCTACTCGAGGGCTATCTGTGCTAGCCGTCCCTAATTTAGCAGTGTAAGACTAGAGGGAAGGCAGCTAGTCATCACCACCCACCGCCAACTCTTGGGCTACTCTTTTACCAACGAATAGTGGGATTGACCGTCACATTATACACCCCCACGGCTGGGAGGGCGAGCATGTTTAGCGCGAACCCGCGGATTACGAGTCGCACGCCTTACGCGCTCGGCCATGCCAGGCCTTTGCTTGCACTGAAACTAAGGCACTAATTATTTATTGACTTCATTATTATTATTTATTAAAACAATGCTAAAATCGGGGGTTCGATTCCCCTTTTGTAAACAGCAGGTAGCACGATGTGGCTTTGCTATAAAAAAACACACACACTTGTTATCGAGTCCTTGAACTAAGAACCCCTATCTGGATGCGGAATGTTCTGGAGGAAACTTATATTAAGAAAGTTTAGAGGAATCCCTGGAGTAAACTTAGGACATAGAATAGTATTGTATGAATTATAAACACAGTAAGCGAAACCATTCAGCTTACAATATCACTGCCGAATAAAGAATAATACTTAGGATTAATTACATCATTCTTAGCTCTTTGGCCCGGCATGGCCAAGCGTGTTAAGGCGTTCGGCTCGTAATCCGAAGGTCGCGGGTTCGAATCCCGGTCGCACCAAACATGCTCACCCTCCCAGCCGTGGGAGCATTATAATGTGACGGTCAATCCCCAATATTCGTTGGTAAAAGAGTAGCCCAAGAGTTGGAGGTGGGTGGTGATGACTAGCTGCCTTCCCACTTGTCTTACACTGCTAAATTAGGGACGGCTAGCGCAGATAGCCCTCGAGTAGCTTTGCGCGAAATTAAAAAACAAACAAATTCTAGCTCTTTATAATTGCTACAAATAAACATAATTCTCAAGTTAGTGAAAAAGGAAAAATATAAGCCACATGCCCTACGTAATTAGATTTAGTATTTAGCAATAAATCTGCTCGATAACAAACAAGTTATGTATTTCAACGTTTAAATGTTATGAAAACTTTAGCAAGTGACATTGGCACAAGGGAAGTGCTTCACTGGCTGAATTCGAGGAACAGTACGTCTCAATTACAAAGTATGCAATACGTACCTTGAGTCATTCTAAATAATTTGTTTTCATCAACATTTTCTGATTCGGCTAACCATGTGGGCTGGACGGATGTGGAGAAGTTATTTTGTTAGGTAACATTCCTGCCTTTGATAGTGGAAGGAAGCACGTAATGCTCGAAGATTATGGAAGTTTCGAGATATCGCGACCTTCACACCATCCTTCCGATCCGCCTTGTCAAACTATTTGAGCGTCAAAGAGACAAACTGTAGAGTAACTAATTCTAGCAAGTAAGGGCTAGACCGATACCGTTAACGCATGCGTTTATGTTATGACGACACGAACGATACAAGCGCTGTGTATCACGACTCAATTGGGCAATGTGCGAGAATGGAAAAGCGCTGATTCTTTGTTATCATTAAGGTATATTTATGGAAGGTTCTCTTTGACATCTTGTATGTTACTAAATGATAGACAGGGTCACCAAAAGCGCATTAATTTGTAGTTAAAGAAAACATTCCTACGACAAAAATAAAAATATGTAAGCCTCACTATAATCCTGAATTTCCTTGGTAATGTCTGTAGCAATGTTGCTAGTACACAATTGACCTAATGAACAATATTATAGGAAAACATTAACCAGCAATAAAGAATATATTTGTTAGAGAAACTAAAGTATATTTTGAAGAGAATAACTCAGTTTAATATCAACAAGTCATGAAATTACCCACTAATTTGACATAATTTAATGGATGTGTATGTTTACTCTATTATATCGTGAAAATGATGACAAAAAAGTTAAAAAACAACAGCGTATCCTTTATAATTTAATTTTGAAATCTGTGTATTTAAAGTAATTAAAATAGTTAAGTGAACTGCCTAACTACTCTCGTATGTAATTCTGAACGAATCTAACAGCCATTGCGGGGTGTCTCAATGATTGCGCGGTTAAGCAAACAATTTTTATTATGTGATACCCGTCAAACACTCTGGTACAAAAGACATTTTAAGTTGAAAGGTTTGGGTATGAGTGGCAAGCATTAAAACTCAACACTCTAATGAAGAAATTCAGACACAAAATATCAACACATAAACACTGCTGTCTGAGATGCTGGTCTGAGAGATGACACATCCATTCCTCAAATACTTTTACCTTTGCAATGAAAGTACAATCTACACTAGCCTCTCCTTTATGCATATGGTAACATCGTCCGTACTTCATATCTGCATAGCTTAATAACTTTAAAAATAACTTCCCACGTAAATGAAGAACGATGTCTCTTCTTTTCTACTCATAATATAATTTGGGCTTCGTTTGAAAGGCTTCCCACACATTTATACATGCTACTATTTTATTTATACGGATTGTAATTCGAAATATTAATATGACAACTTCAAATTACTAAAATTATCATAAGGAATGTTCGGTACCAGTTTTGTTGTGATGTTTTTCAATGTGAAATTAAGTTTGAATTTATTATAAAAGTTTTCGCCGTTTGAGCAACTGCAATACCGAGATAGACTATTTTTCCTGTTAGCTGATTTTCTCTATATTCCTTTTTCGCTATAGAGATTAGTTTTACACTTGTGCAAAGATAGTTTTTCTGTAAAATGCATATATATATATATATATATATATATACTCTTCAAAAAAAGAAACGCAAAAGGCAAAATATGAGACAATTTGTTAACAAGTTTATTCCGGGTAGTTCTGTATGATATGTGTGAAACTTTGCACATTCACTGCTGAACATACAAAGTCTGCAAAGGCGAAGTCCACGCTCACTAGGTGAAGTTTAACGTCACTCAACGTCAATAACGAGTATGCCCCCCGTGAGCATCAATAACTGCTTGGCATCTCCTGCCCATGGAAGCGATGAGATGACGAATCACATCCTGTGGAATGGCTGTCCATTCAGCCTGCAAAGCTGCTGCAAGCTGAGGTAGCGTCTGTGGTTGAGGTTGTCGCCGTTGCAGACGTCGGTCCAACTCGTCCCAAAGATGTTCGATGGGGTTTAAATCTGGTGATCTGGAGGGCCAGGGAAGAACGTTGATGTTGTGGTGTCTCAAAAAGACAGTGGTGAGTCGGGCTGTGTGAGGACGGGCGTTGTCATGTTGAAAAACGTCGTTGACGTTCACCATGATGGGTTGCACATGGGGCCTAAAAATCTCGTCGACATATCGTTGAGCCGTAAGATTCCCTCGAATGTGCAAAAGGTTTAAAGGTTTGTTCTGGCATTGTAGGCGATGGCAGTCCACATCATGACGCTGCCACCACCAAATCTGTCAACATCCTGCACACAGTTTGCTGCAAAACGTTCACCTCGGCGACGGTAAACACAGGTCCTTCCATCCTGCCTACGAAGCATAAAACGTGGTTCATCGCTGAACCAAACATGCCTCCATCGTCGATGAGGCCATACCCGATGTGCCCGAGTCCACTGCAGCCGTGCTTGACGATGTTGCTGGGTGAGGATGACGCCTCTGACTAGACATCGAGGTCGGATTCCTGCATCTCGTAGACGGTTGCGTACGGTCTGATCGGAAATCCTACGCAGCCCTGGTATGGTTGAGGCGGTATACGTCGAAGTGGTGGTTCTATCTCGAAGGTGACGTAACCGGATGTTGCGATCTTGTGCGGGCGTGGTCATACGAGGTCTGCCAGATCGTGGATGGTCACGAGTTGATCCATGTTGTTGGTGACTATTCCATTGCCTTGTGATGGTGCTTGAGTGGACATTCACAGCTATGGCAACATCTGTGATTCGCCTGCTTCCAAGCGATCAATGGGGTTGTTGCGTTGTGCTTCAGTCAGTCTTGGCATAATTGTATTGCGTGTCGGTAGCTTAACACTGAGCTATGGAAACCGAGAATCCGTCACTTTTATAGGGATTTTGCACATGTTGCACTTGCAGAACATGCAGATCTCTCAAACAAATTTATTGGACACGCATGCGTTTTGGCGAAAAATCCGATGTTTTCCTCCGTTTTCAAAGTGCACAACTTTTATTGTCATTTTGGTCTGACAATCAGTGCCTTAACACGTGTAACATCACATACTCTGAGCTTGTAACGTTATTACATATATTTCTCTTTAAAATAACAAAAATATCCCTTTTGCGTTTCTTGTTTTGAAGAGTATATATATATATACATTAATTTGTTGTGGTGTATTTCACTTAGGAAAAGTCGCTATTTCATGTGTAATATTTTTTGCCCATTGTTATCGTGTCTTATTTACTGAGTTTTTAATTCTAACTTTTCTCCTTCCAGTCTAACGAATGTTTCAATCATTGGAGTGATTTATTTTGCTAAAGGGCTTTCTTTTTATTTTTCTGTAACTTATACATACGACTAATATCACTGACAGAAATTAAAATCAATTTAAAAAAGATCAAACTAAAAACGCCAGGTGAAGACAGCACAATATTAAATCTATCCTTTTTATCATGATGTTACCCGAAAACACGGAAATCAGCTGTCGTAAAAGTAATACCTAAGAAGGATAATGACAGTAGTAGCCCCATTGACTATAGACCTATTAGTCTACTTAACACCTTAGGTAAACTAATGGAAAAAAGTGAAAAACAATAAGATCAATTCATATCTGGAAATTGAAGCACTTCTGAGTAACAACCAAAATGCAGGCCGGAGAGACAGGCAAACAATAGATCACCTAGTCAGGCTTACAGATTCTGTATATTGAGACTTTAATCATAAACAAACTACCATTGCACCTTTCTTGATGTGCAAAAAGCATTCAATTTTGTGTGGCACAACGGTCTTAGCTTTAAAACACACACCATTGGTCTTCCGACCCATTGAATTCGCTGGATATCTTGTTTCATCACAAATCGTAAAGCTAAGGTTAAAATTCAAGAAACAGTTTCCAACCTTTTCACTTTAATAGTTGGAATACCCCAAGGATCTGTATTTAGTCCAGTGCTCTACAATATTTTCGTTAACGTCAAATTACACTTTAACATCTCAATATGTCGACGACATAGCTATATGGAGCACTTCAAGCACCCAAAATACCACTATTTCTAGAATCCAGACAACACCTGACACTATCACAGTGGTGCAGCAAATGGTGCGTTGCCCTAAAACCTACTAAGACTCAAGCGACTACATTCCATAAAACGTTAATAAATTCAGGGAAAAAATCAATAACCTCAAATTAATGTTAAACAAAACAAATATCGATTTTACGAACGTCATTATATTTCTGGGCTAAACCTTTATGCTGAATTTATCATGGAGAAATCTATCTTAATAATATTATCAGCAAAACCAGTACAATAATAAATTTTCTGAAACGCATTAGCAGACTTAACAAAAAATGCGCAGCTAGTACCATGCTAACAACTTACGAAACATACATTAGATCTTTGTTCAACTATGGCGACATGTAACACAACGACCAAACAATATTCAAGATTACAAAACCTTCAAAACAAGGTTATCAACATAGCACTACCAAATTACTCTCCACCAGGTTACCTTGGATCATTAACCGAAATGCCTCATTTACAGGAACGGTTCATCAAACTGCATCAAGATATTACAAACGTGTCATGTAAGGAATTCACAAATTCAAGAAGCCACGTATATGGCTAAAACTCCTACCTCCTGGACAAATATATCTCCCCTTTTAATACGATTGGTAACACCATGGAAATCTTAATTCGATTACATAGTATTGCGATTAATCAAGCTCTTTCATTTTCACCTTTGATTATTCGGTGCCTGGCTAGTACAAGTGGTTTTTCTCCTCATATTCCGGTTTCCCCCATAAACAAATTCTTCGCCATAATATTTATAGATACCTCAGCCGATTGCTATCTTAGCAAAGTTGTTGTATTTCATATATTTATTTATTTATTATTTATATTATTAACAGGCACACTGTTGACTGCAGTTCCCTGCTCAACTTACTCTTTTCGCCCTCTTCGCCCAACCTGGCCTGCCTGTCTTCGACAACTCAGCTTTACTCGATGGTTTACACTTCCCGCACAATGTCATCACAGTGTGAAATTGAGATATCAACCTGTAATCCTTTATGACCAAACGTCTGCAAGAGGGAGTGAAGAGAAATAAACTTTTCTGAGCGCCCCTGGTTACCTCGCAAGCCCCAGAAGGGATATTGAGATAAGACCAAAATTGAACTGACCGTTTTCTTTCTCGAAAAAAAGTCGTGGGTTAATCAGTAACTGGACTCGTGTTTGTTCTTCTGAGTAAATTTCAAACTGCAATATACAACAAGATTATATCTGTTGTAGAGAATAGCAGCTTTTGGCTGATGTTTTCAAATATTTCTATGTTGGATTATTTACGAAGTTCCAGCATAGTTTTGTTGCAGTATCAGGAACGTCTTTGTTCCTATTACTTCGGATGAATGTTTGAGTTAAATACCCGAGGACGTTTTTTTTCAAATGTTCAGCAGACAAATAGATAAAAATCTGATGCTGGAATTATGAAATTCGCGTGACTTGTTATTTTCAGTCGTTATCGAAGTGTATCAGTAAAGCTAAAAACCGAACAAATGCATTTCGTTCCGAGAGAGACTTGGTAATGGATTTCATTGGTTTTAGTTCAATAATACTTACATTTACTTCTCCCTGATTCCGCAAAATAATAAATAATGACTGTTTTAACAACTATTATAAACTACTGTTGGGTTTTAGAGCTTCTAAATCTAATTAGAATCCTCATTTATCTTTAACAAATTATTTCTGTCCTTTTTTTGAGTGGGAATTCGCAGAACACTCAAATACAAATGGTGTAAAGATCAATACATAAAGTAAAATACCTTGACCGGATATGTGATTCAACTCAAGACGTACTGGAAAGATCAATTAAACATTATGATATGAAAATATTTCAAAAAGTAATGGTAAAAATAGTAGTGTAATTTCTATAATCTAATTTTGACATTTTTAATGATAACAGATCGTCTCATAGATAACCAGAGCTTATAATTTAAGTATTTCAGTAAAGTCTGGTTGCGTGGAATTAAGCACAAAGCTACACAATAGACTAAACCTGCTCTGCCCATCACTGGTATCGAAACCCGATTTCTAGTAGTGTGAGTCCACAGACACACCGCTGTGCCACTGGGAGAAAATTTCAATAAAGAAAAAAAAAACAGTGAAGATGAAAAATAATATTAGTATTCAACATCTAAAAATAAGTTATCTTATTCTTCCTGTATTGAGATAATAATTCCAAGAGGAAGGTTCTCAAAGAAGTTAGTTGGAACCCTCCTTTAACACGTAATGACATACAGAAACTGGTAAGGAAAACTGGGGTTGAAGTACAGTTACGAACATGTTACGCTCTTCTGGGTTCAAAGCATGCCGTCCTCGTAGAACTCCATATTTAAAACCTCTTCATTTAGAAGCACGATTGAGGTATGCAAGAAAGCATGTTGATAAACCCTTTACCTATTGGAAGAGTATTCTTTGGTCAGACGAGACTAAAATCAAGCTTTTCGGCCACGATGATGTTCGCTATATTTTCCGTAAGAAGGGGGAACGAAATCTTCCAAAGAACACCGTCCCTACAGTTAAACACGGAGGTGGCTCAATCATGCTATGGGGTTTCTTCAGCTCTTCTGGTGTAGGCAGCCTTCACCGCGTCAACGGAATCATGAAAAAAGAAGAGTACGTTGATATATTAGACACTTATATCAAGAATGGTGCTTGGAATTTGCGGCTTGGGCGTTGTTGGATCTTCCAGCACGACAATGATCCTAAGTACACATCGAAATATGTGCAATCCTGGTTGCATAGCAACCATATAAGCGTTCTGGGGTGGCCATCGCAGTCACCCGATCTCAACCCAATTGAAAACGTTTGGCATGAGTTGAAGACCAGGGTTCATCAACGTCATCCGAAAAACTTGCAAGAGTTGGAGACCTTCTATAAAGAATAATGGAAGAAAATACCAGTCGAGTACTGTCAAATGATCATGGAGGGTTATGAAGAGAGATTGTGCCAAGTAATTCACCTAAAAGGCTACACAAATGACCATTAAAGTAGACGCACGAACATGTTATGCCCCTCCTATGTTTGGTTATTTGTTTATAAACAGTTTATTTGTCATTCAATTTACATAAATATTTAAGTAGATGTGTGTTAGTATAATATTTATAATATACCATAATTTCATTATCCTAATCGTAATAACTTTATAAGTTATGGGGAAAAAACTACTCACGACGCAGGCGTACGAACACTTTCTGTCGTAACTGCGGTTGGGGTCCTCCTCAGTTCCTCTAGCTAATTCAACTGACATTTGTTCAGTTAGTTTCTCACAACGGTTTCTGATATCAGACAGACAGATTGACACTTCTTTTTTTAAAATAAATATAGAGACCTTATATCAGTTGTTGTTTAGGTTGTTTTTAAAAGCGCAATACAATTTAAATTTTCAAGAACTGAAAATAACCACAAATTTTATCTCCATTTAAGGATAGATATACCAAAAAATAATACAGTTAAGTATATATGACATTACGCTCATTTCCTGGTGGATGTTGGAATTTTATGTCTACTGTCCATGTAATGCCAATAGAAATAATACGTAGATAGTCAACGTTGATTGTGTGCAATAATAATAATCTATTTTTTTTACTTTTTTCTTATATCTGTAGTGTCAGTTTTTTATTCTGTTTGGAATTAAGCACAAAGCTACGCAATGGACTATCTGTGCTCTGCCCGCAACTGATATCGAAACCCGCTCCTGGTCAGGTTAACACGTTTGTCAAATTATAGTTATTCATTAGACCAAACTAAACGCAGAAATATAAACATTTTAAATACGTTCAACAAATCACAGTACGATTTAGCTGGTTTTCCATAGAAAGCCTAACGAACCAAAAATAAGTCTTCTAACAAAATGTAAGAAAAAATAAGGACAATTCTAGCTTCCAGTAGAATAAAAGGAGCTTCTGATAGATCTGTGTGTGTGTGTGTTCAAGAAAAGACCAGTCGCTTAGCAAGATAAGATATTTGTAATTAAAGAAGGCAAAGAGAGTTCTAAATCTATCGATTAATTTCGGGTGTTTTAGAGACTAAAATTAAATTTTCAAACAAAATCTCTTTCTTAAGCATATAATCAGTTATTTGTAGAGACACATAATAAATGAATTATTATTGATTGTTTACTTAACAAAGGATCCTTAACGCAGTGAAGAATAGTATAGATATTTTATTGTCTATATATTGTCATTTGAGTTTGAAAAATGTGAAATTGAGTATAATAGGATCTTAACTGATATCATGCATAATCACCACGAAAATTGTAATAACTTTATGCAGTACGAAAGTAATATACTGATATTCAAAGAAGTTATTTCAAATAGTAAAGTTAGGCATGTTCGAGCTTACGCGACATGCTCGTTAAAAGAGGAAGGCTATACAAATCAACTCCAGATAAAACACAAAAGAGAGGAATTACTGAATAATGAAATTCAAAGGCTTCGTGGTAATTCTATTTGCTTGCTGACAATAAATCGAAATGCAGATGGAGCTGTAACAATCTTTAAAAACAAACACTAAATGGGGCTTCCTTTTATTACTTTTATTTCAAGTGATTTGGTGTGACATTCTGCCAAGACGCACTTGTATAGAACAAACGGACAAACATTACAATGATCAGTTTTCCTCCATAACACTTTGGATTCAAGTGTTTTTACGTACAAGGTATACATATATATAGGATTTTTCAATACTTTTACTGTTAAATTTTTTATCACTTTGTTCACACCGATAAACGTTTCTAAAACTGATTGGATTTTGAACTGCTGACTACGAGACGTAAAAACGTATCTCAAGACGGCTGGTATGGATATTAAAACTTTTATTAAAATAAAGTGAAGAGCAACGTTTCGATCTCTTAGGTCATCTTCAGGTTAACAAAGAGAGTTTGCAATTGACCGTTGCCGTCTTTTGGACGAGAGTGTAAACATGTACGGGATCGTTGGTGGCATTGCAGTTAAATGTTAGGGTATAGGTATAAAGGTATTCCTTTATATTGGTTTTAGTTGTTGTACAAGTAGGGCTTCTTCGATATTACGTTTATTTATATTTCTTTCCCCACTTAGCATCTGGGTGTTTTCTATGGCTATGTTGTGTTTATTTGATTTGCAGTGTTCAAAAACGTGTGAAGATGTTTCTTGAGTTCTTTAAATCTGGTTTTCATTTTTCTGTTTGTTTCCTCAATATGGAAGTCGTGTTTGCATTGTTTTTAGATAGTATGAACTTTAGTTCTGTACCTGGTTTTTAAATAAATTTGGTGTTTGCCGGAGTGTTGTGTTTTACGTTGTTTTTTTTCCAAATGTTAGTTATTTTTTCGCTGACGTCGAGAACATATGGTATGCAGAAACGTAAGGTTTTGTACTTTGTTGTTTTTGGGATTTATTATTCTTTGTTTGTTGTTAATTGTGCGTGCAGTTTTGAAGGAAATTTGTTGATGTTGATGAAGTGTTGTATTATTTTGTTGATTTCATCGTTAATTTTATCGGGCGAGCATAGTTTTGTGGCTATGTTTATTTAGTTTCTTAATATGTTTAGTTTTTTTGTTCCATGTACTGAGTTCCAGGGAATGTATAATCCATCATAAGTGATTTTTCTGTGGATTTCTGTTTTGAATTGTGTATCGGTTGTTGTGATCCTGAGGTTCAGAAATGCTATTTAATTAGTTTTTTCCTGTTTACAGGCGAACTTAATGTTTAGGTATATAGAGTTAACGTGGTTGAAAAACCAAACTGTGTGTTCTGTAGATGTGAATCCAGCAGTTGTATCGTCAACATATCTGTACCAGTATAGTGGTGGATGTAAGGTTGAATTGATCACTTGAGATTCACTCTGTGTCGTAAAAAATATGGGATTCCCCATACTTAGACCATTTATTTGTAGGTAGTTTTGGTCATTGAGCATAAAGTCAGTTTTGGTGGTAGTGAATTCCATAAAGGTTGCTAATTGGTTGCTGGGGATGTGTATCGATGGGTTGGGGTCTTAGATATAAAGTTCTAAAGCTATCTTGCAAACTTTAGTGGTTGGGACTTCAAAACTGCCCATTAAGGCTTTATAATTTAGCTGATTAAGATAGATTTAAAGTTAAAATAGTCTTTTAAAAAGGAGCCGGCTGGTGTTACATCTCGTCATCACTAATGACTGCGAGACGATTTTGCCTGCCCACAGAGAAATATTTTTGGAAGGAAACTAAATTAACTTTATAGATATTCTCCTTACTGTAATATTGGTATAATTTACGTGACATAAAATGCTTTTACATTATGTCAAGACCAATAAGACTAATAGTTGGTGATAGCAGCTTATTTGATGTGATATAAACCAGCGATCTCTGTCTGGAGATGATGATCTTACTGAATTAGTTATTAAGTAAAATATGTAGTTTTTATAGTATGATGAGGAAAAAGTAAATGTAGATTAAGCATTTTATTACAGAAAATGTAGCTAAAATGTTTAGTTAAGAGTTCATATAATTTCAGTGTAGTTTTACACTGGTTACAGTGTGGTATATTAGAATTTGATAATGTATAAAGCAATTGTTTTCATTCAATAAAGTGAATAAATTACAAATAATAATGTTGTATGAAAAATTATTGTTCTATCATGAAATTATCCATACAGAGAAAACAATTATTTGAATTATTTATTACCATTACTTCAATTAACAATGAAAACAGTTTGTATTCCTCATTTGATAAGAGCTCATAAAACTATTCATATGAATCTTTCAATATATTAGATTTTCTTAGAAATTTAAGCAAATTTAAATAACTCCGGGGCGAAGCTTTTAACCATAACTATCAATTCTATTGGTCCTGGCATTGTACAAAAGTGTTTGTAAGAAGGAGTAAGAATAAAATAAATGGTAAACGATTTTAAATATTATTTTTCCTACCTAAGATATTTCAGATTTTGAAAATTTTACAACTATTGACAAATTGTTTTAAACTTTATTTTTTTATAATGTTGCAGTTCTATTACTTGTATCATAGAGTAGGTAAACTATATATGTTGAGTTAGCCAAGGTACTCCATAGGCATAACACAAACGTGCACGCTAAAGAATCAGCAATGACAGAGAGTTTTACTTTAAAATACGACGACCACTCAATTTCATTTGTTTCTAGCACAACAAGCCCAAACTAAGGCAAAAATCCGTCGCTAAAATACCAAATCAACAAAATGTCCCTCTTTCTCCTTGTTTAAGTCGAGATAACTCTGCAGTTAATTTTCACTAATGCCACTTTAAATTCAACTCTATGTGTTTGTTGGAAATGCATGATGTCATTGCTTAATTGTAATCAAGGTTGCCGAATTTGGTAATTTTTTACCAGGTTTGGTAAATTTAGTAAAACTTTCATGAGATGTGGTAAATTTTGCTAATTTACCTGCTGCATGGCCAATAAAATATTTTCAAATTTATTGTTTCCTTTACGTGAAATTTGACCTTGTGATAAAGCTTTACAAAGGCGAGTTTTATGTCTAAATGTTTGAATATGTTTTATAAGGGCTCATTGTGCAGGCACAAAATAATTTCAAACAATGATGATCCACCGGTGGCTTAGTTAGTCTTGTTTTCGTATACTGTAGCTATTACTATGATTTCGTGAGTTGTGACTCGTAAATGTCAATATTCGTTTACAGTGTAATGCATTGTTTAATTTTAAATTTGTGCTTTGCTTAATTTTTATAATTGTATTTAATTTACATTTAACCTAACTCACAGATCATAATGGATGACTGGGAAAAGGAGCGATAAGCATAGTGATTTAGTAGAAAGTCCATGCAAGAAAGTAAGCCTAGTTACGAACAGAAACAAAAATGGCTTAATGATCCTATGTTTAGTTGTTTTAGTCGAAGCACAAAAACTTCAATAAATGTATAGCTTACTTTATATAACCATATTTTTGTGTTTTTTTGAGGTTGTGATGTTAAGCTGAAGCCTAGATACTTTGCGTTCATTCAAATATCTATTTATTTGCATCTTGAATGTAATAGAGAGTGAGTAAATTTTTGAAAGAATCCACCACGACTTTCGTATGGTTAGTGACGAAAAACAAACAAAGCGTTAAAGCTGTAGTGTTAAAATGAGCTAATATATATATCGTTTAATTGCATAACGCTGACTATGCTTCGGACACAGAAAGAACAGAGAGATGAACAGGAATTTTTCCACATTTTGATCCTTGGATTTGACCATTGGCTGAGAAAAAGTGTACGTGTTATTCTAGCATGCTTCGGACTGCTGTAAAGTTTAACCTTAATAATTAGTAATTTTAGCCAAGTAAATTTTACTTACATTATAACTGATGGTCCAAGACAAATATAGAAAGGTATGATAGATTTGGCTCTATTTTCAATGCATTTTAATTCAGAAGAATATGTAAGTAACATATTAATTCTTAAAATTCCATATGAATACAAGCTTAATATAGTGAGATAAAGACAACTAAAACAAAGTTTACTGATAAGGATTGAAATTATACCTTTAATCCGTAACTCTTTATATAAAATGAAGTTTTTATCGCCAGAGAAAAGCTCTCTGAACCTGCTTTACAACGATAATTTTAAAGTTACTAATTAATAATTAGATTCATAACCCTGGACAAAAATTATCTGCTACTAGAAAAAAAAATGCACTTGTTTCTTAGTATGACTATGTTAATTTTAAAAATCGTGTCAAAATTTTTGAGTTATGATGGATTATTAAAAATATTTGTATGTATCGTGAAAATAACAACCTTTTATTTAAATAACTGTTTATTCATTGAAAATTCTATTTAAGAGTGTAAAATCTTCATACTTTGAAAGTTTTTTTTCAGTTTCACAGCATAAGCGACAGGAATTAATGGCTTAATGTTCCCAGTATACATAAGTACAGCATTCAGAATAGCTTTAGATGTCTTTCTAAAAGCATCTCCATTCTTGAGGATGATGACAAGTTCCTAATTATTCTATTAGTACGTCAACATTTGTACAGAAATATAAAGTACCTTGAATGCTCCAGTGAGAAGCTGTAAACGAGAGTCAAGATTCTCCATGTTGTTTTGATAAATACAAAACGAGAATTAGATCATTTAGCTCTTCTTGTGTAATCAGATAGAGCAATTTATGTTGAGATACCACAGGAATAGAATTACTACATGAAGAATATTCATTTTGTTCCTTAGAATATCTTTTCTGTTTCATGATATGCTGGTGGATGCGATTCTGGAAGACCATCCTTATGATGTACAGGTTTCACTGCAGATACATTATCACGATATGTAATGTAATATTTAATTTTGTCTGAATATTCAGAAGCAGTAGTCATGCAAAAATTATGGGAACTACAAATGTCATATTTTCTCTTTTCTCATTCAGCTACTATGTCAAATCAGATTAGTAAACTGCAGAATACACATGTAACGAGTTTACCGTTCTACGATTGTTTCGATTTGATACGTGTATTGCGCAAGTTTCGCCTGTTCTCAAAATTTGTAGAAGATTCTTGAGCGTAAGAATCAACACTAGACTGTTCGAATATTGTTCAACGGGCTTGAAATTCGCTTTAAACTATATAAACCAACGTGTCAAGAGACAGAAGAATATTATTAGTCAGATTTAGTCAGTGTGCTACAGGCCTCAGAAGGTATAATTGTGATTAACGCCTATTAATTGGAAAACTACCGAATTGACCAGGAACATTTATAGATTTCGAACATTTCAAACCGCTCAACTTCAGTTATTTAACTTCGGACATTAGTATTTCTATGAGGACTTCAAATATCTTCATTGTGATAGCTCCTATTTTTGTCGTATTTTGATTTCCTCATGTTACCCATATCTGTTCACTTATTTTCAATATTGGTTTCTGGCCCGGCTTAGCCAGGTGGTTAAGGCACTCGACTCGTAATCTGAAGGTGGTTGGTTCGAATCCCGTCACATCAAACATGCCCGCCCTTTCAGCCATGGGGGCGTTATAATGTGACGATCAATCCCACTATTCGTGGGTAAAAGAGTAGCCCCAGAGTTGGCGGTGGGTGGTGATGACTAGTTGCCTTCCCTCAGGCCTTACACTGCTAAATTAGGGACGGCTAGCGCAGATAGCCCTCGTATAGCTTTGCGCGAAATTCAAACAAACGAAAGAAAAAGTTGTTATCCTACTACACGAAACATAAAAGCTAAATCTTTTACTAAGAATAATGATCAAGGACTCTACCAACAATTATATCCAGCTAAGGATATATTTAGATACATATTTTTTCAGATCTCAGCAAAACCAGATATGTTCTAATTATGCAGCAGACGGTGCTCTGAAAGTATACACTGTAAAATAATTTTGTTACATGAACACATAAGTACTGTGTTAATTTACTAATCAAATTGTGTTTCCTAAATACACATTTATATGATATATAACACAGTTTATATTGCAGCAATATAAACAACAGGTATTTTGTGTTTTCTGGCAATACAAATGACTTAGGATATAATATCTAGAAATAAAAGAAACAAATGACTTACACTTTTTTATGCGCATCCACGCAATAATTTCAATCTAAAATGTCATTCATTCTACATCTTTTACCACTACTGTTGTAAAACTTCCTTAACTGTTGAACCTTTCTGGAACACTCCAGATACACCATACTGGGATAGCGGGACGTCTTTGGATTTACAACGCTAAAATCAAGGGTTAGATTTCCCTCGGTCGAAACAGCAGATAGTCCGATGTAACTTTGTGATAAGAAAACACACATGCATACTTATCAAGTTACGTAGAAAGCAGACCAGTTCAACAATGTCACTCAGTTGAAAATGCAAATGACTATAATAAAAGGTGCCATTGGAGACGTATAAGATGCAGTTTGAATGAGTTTAAAAAGTTGCGATGTAGACTATTCACTTCAATGTTTATTTATAAAGATGAATGTGATTTGACAACATTAAAAAAAACTGAAACAAAGAGCAACAACAACTACTAGGAATTAATGAGTGACTTGTCAAATAAATTTAGTGTATTACACAATAATAAAGTTTCTAAAGCAAAGTAAGAAGGTAGAACTTATCCAAAATTTCTCAAGACGTTGAAGAACTCGTGTAATAATTTTATGCAAATACTACACAATGACGGATTCATTTGTTTTCTGTCACTTCATACACATGAATGTATTGTAATCGGGTTGTTAGTATAGGTCTTGTAAAGTTTACGTTCCGGTTATTTCTGCAGTTAAATTCATTAGTATCATCCCCCCACTAGTACAGCGGTATGTCTACGGATTTACAACGCTAAAATCAGGGGTTCCATTCCCCTCGGTTGGGCTCAGCAGATAGCCCGATGTGGCTTTGCTATAAGAAAACACACACACTCCTTATTATCAAAACTTTGTAAGTATAAGCGTTGTAAAGTTTATTTGGTTATTTCTAACGCAAGGTAGGTTTACATTTTTAAAGAAAGTTGAAGCTATTAACACAAACTTTTTTTTTCAGTTCAGTGTTGTCAGTTTTATAAAATTCTAAATTTGTTCACTGTTTGAAACCAAAGATATCGTTTTAATTTGCTTGCGTTGCTCTTCTTTCCAAATAAAGGTGTTAAACTAATCGTAAATAGCAATAACGGTTTAAATGAAAAACAATACATGGACGTGAACTTTTACTTTTACTGACTAATTATTAATATAGTTCCATATTTCTTGTGATATACAGTACACTTCAATACTCGTATTTTAAGAAATACTCCAGTATTTGGATACTTATAATCGAAGCATCTATGCTGTAAAGACCTGAGGTATCTATTATGTTCGTGCTTCAGTAGTAACAACAATAAAGCAATTCGATCAGTGATGCGTTAAAAGGCATTCAAGAGACTCATTAGATATGAAAATCCATTCAGTCTTTTATAAAATCTCGTTGTGACTTGAATTCTTCTTTAGTCAATCTATAGACCAGCCTCCCTTCTTCCCGACACCCTTTACGTCATGCTCATTTATCTAGATTGTCAAAATCCTGAGATCTGCAAGCTGACAGTCTTCTAGACTCAACGCCTGCTCTGAGCTTAAAAAAAGGAAAAGACTTTTCTAGGAAATAAAATATAAAACATGAATGAATGTTTTATGTCTAGACATTTTGCAGGGCATGGAATTTTGGATCGTTCAGAAAATCGAAACTACTCTCTTTTCAGGGACATTTTGTAAAGGACATGATCAAAATATTTATTTTATACAGCATACCTCTTCATGATGACATACTAAAATGCAAAAGTGTAAGGCTATAACTAAATAAGGTCGCAACTTCTAGCATTGTTGCCAAAAACTTACACACTGATAAGCATTCAACTTACTGACTTTGGCGTCGGAACAGGAGATAGCCGGAAGTTCAGGTCCGAACCCTCATCTCTGATACAGAGAAGATCACCACTCAGTTTACTTCCCTCTCGTAAGTTTCGATAGGTTTACGATTTTTCCCCAACTTGCTTTATATATTGATCCAAAATAATTTCTAGCAATAGACAGGTAAATATTTCAAAATGAATTAAGGTGATACTATAAAGTCGAAAGATAAAGAGACTAAAGTAAAAAGAAATATAGAAGTTTATAATTAAACTGTTTATTTGAATTCAGAAAACAAAACCAGTTCATTTCAATGAAAGATGTAAGATATGCAGCTAAAAATGGGTATAACCAAGGTAAAAAGCCTGCTCTGTGTGAGTCATTTAAATAGTGTATGATTCACATTAATGAAGTAGTTGTGTGGTCGTTGTTAATCACAAAACTACACAATGAACTATCTGACCTCTTCCCACTGCGTGCATCAAAAACCAGTCTTTAGCGTTATAAGCCCTTAAGCTTACTGTTGAGTTACCGGGAGCTAATAAACAGTAAAGTGCACAGACATTAAAAGATAAAAATAAAATCTAGGCTAAAAAAGTTTAGGTATTATTTAATACTTAACAAACAACAGAAAGTAATACCGAATTCATTATCTTTAAATAAATTAGTTAAAACCCAAGTCTGACCAAATAATAGGGTTTGATTGGCACTATTACACAGCATTCTGTACCTCAAAGTACGAAAATTGCTTTTATGGCAAGGGGACGTGAGCTTAAAACCCTAGTTTCAGTGTCTGGGTAGGCTAACCACCAGCCCATTTCCACCCCTTAACAATATAAAATATTCTGTCAGTCTAATCAAATTCGAACGAAGTACCATTATGGGTATTATACAAATGAATGTTCCTTCTCAGTCTAACTATCCAACTACAACTCATTTTGACAAACTTTCATTACAAATACCTTTAACACAATTAGTATATAGTTCTATTCTACCTAAATCTAGATGGATAACAAAACAATTATAAAAGGCCAAAGTAAATGTTTAATTATCTAATGTAACAGGCCCGGCATGGCCAAGCGTGTTAAGGTGTGCAACTCCTCATCTGAGGGTCGCGGGTTCGCATCCCCGTCCCGCCAAACATGCTTACCCTTTCAGCCGTGGGGGCGTTATAATGTGACGGTCAATCCCACTATTCGTTGGTAAAAGAGTAGCCCAAGAATTGGCGGTGGGTGGTGATGACTAGCTGCCTTCCCTCTAGCCTTACACTGCTAAATTAGGTACGGCTAGTACAGATAGCCTTCGAGTAGCTTTGTGCGAAATTCAAAAACAAACAATCTAATGTAATTTTGTGATATTTTCAATGAATACTACTAACGTAAGAAAAAATAATATTTTCGAGTTCGTGAGTTACACGACCAATTCAGTAATTCGTATTAGTAATAAAACTTACATTAATGATAGTAACAATTAAATCTTTACCTTGAAATCTTCTACGCGTGAAATGTTGGGGCTTGTTAAATATTACAGAGAATTTATTTAAAGAACCTTCCCATCCAAATAAAAAACAACAACGACAACAACAAAAAACGTTACTAGTTATAATTATTTAAATTTAAACACTTTGTATGGATGAGCGTGTACTGTACATGTAGTACTAAAATAAGTTTGATGGAACGCGTGTTATGTTGTTCCTTAAAAGTACACAACAAGAAATGTTGGTATTGTCAAATCCTTATGGTTCTGTTTGGTTGCTATCTCCTTAGAGACGTTTATTGACCCATATCGTAGAAACAAGACGTCCCACAATTTACTTAAAGCTAGCTTATATTGATAGTCTCGTGACTAAAACTAACAGCAATTTATGTGTTGTGTTTGAACATAAGAGCGTGGTAGAAATATATATTTTGGGTAGTTGAGTTAAAGAACTAAGGTATGCTGCGGGAGTGTAGTTAGGGAGGCGGTAAGCGATTTTAATGGCGCGGTTTTGCAGGTTTTGTAATATTGAGTATTGTCTTTCAGTTATGTTACATGTAGCTGCATTACCATATTCGAAAACGGGTCTAATGAATGCTTTGTATATTGCAAGAATGATTTTGGGAGAACAGCCTTTGTTGGGCAACTAATACGTTTTAGAAAGAATATTCTACTGCTTGCTTGGGTGGCGATTTTCTGAAAGGGTGGTGTCCAGGACAGGTTATGAGTCATGGTAAGGCCTAGAAAAGTGATAGACTTTGTGAGGATGATATCAGTTTGATTGAGGTTAAGTTTGATGTTTTTGAATTTTTTCCTGAACTTGTTAACTTTTCTGTGGAATGCGATGGCTTGTGACTTCGAGGGGTTTAAGACGACACGCCATTTATCACACCATTTAGATACTGCGTCAAGTGTTGCTTGGACTCGTGAAACTGCAGTATGGGGGTTGCACGAGGTGCTCCAAATAGCGATATCATCAGCGTACTGGGAGATAAGGGTTGAGTTCAGTGAGGGAAAAGGTATGTCATTAACATATATATTATAAAGTATTGGGCTGAGTACAGAACTTTGGGGCACACCTGCGTTTAAGCTGAATGGGTGTGTGACAGAAGTATTTATTTTAACACTTGCCTTACGGTTAGTAAGGAAGCTGGATATCCAACGGACGAAAATATGTGGGATGTCAAGGGCTAAAATTTTATGATATTTGGACGTCTAGAAAGGTAGCGATGATTGTTTGTTTCCGGTTAAATCCTTTAAACACTGATTCAGTGAGGAGGGCAAGATGGTCGGTAGTTTGTCTATTATTTCTACCACCATTTTGGTTTTCGTTAATTAGGTTGTTAATCTCGAGGAAACAAGTAATTCTATTAATGATGGATTTCTCCATAAGTTTGCCAAGAGTATTTAGAAGACTGATTGGTCTGTAGTTATTTGGGTTACATAGATTCTTGTCTTTTTTTGGGTATGACTTTAATTAAGGCGGATTTCCATAAGTTTGGGTAGTATCCTGAGAACAGAGATAGATTAAAGATTGAGACCAGGTGATTAAGGTTCGTATGGGACAGGTTCTTGAGAACTAGATTACTAATATTGTCAGGTCCCGGGGCTTTGTTCCTAATGTTCTTAAGGATAAGTTTGATCTGAAACCTAGTTATAGGTCGGGTGAAATAAGAGGAAGGTTGTTTATTTAGATTAAGATTAATGGGGAATAGAGGGGAGAACATAATAGAGTTCGACTTCACGGTTTGAATGATTCGGTAGCAGTGAGATTGGTCAAAGGATGAGACATTAAGGGTGACAAAGGTGTTCATGAATTATTGGGCAAATAAATTAGCTTTGTCGAGGTCAGAGGTTGCTGAAATATTGTTGTATTTGATGTCAGGGTAGTTGTTGCGAGATTGTGTATTTGTAATGGACCTAACTTTTCTCCAGAAAAGAGTTGGGTTTGGATAGGATTTTTCGATGGTATCACAAAATTGGTTCCATTTATGAGTTTGGAGAGTTTTAATCAGGGATTTGATCCTATTGTTAGTATTATTAATCTGAGTTTTTATGGTTGGGTTACGAGAGGATATGAACTGTTGCCGTAGTCGGCGTCTATGAATGATTGCTTGATGTAATTAGGGGTTAATACTCCATGAACTGGGGTTAGTATTGTATTGTGTACTAGGTATAGTTTTTAGAATAGCTAGATTAATGGCACTGATGATTTGGGTTGCATAATTATCTATATCAGATTCGCAAGAGACTACTGACTTAATTAGAGGTAATAGGTTTTCAGTATGGTTATTAAATTGAGATCAGTCAACGTGAGAGTAATCAGGCAGTGGCGGTCGTGTGATTGATTTAGGTAAGAGATTAGGGAAAATTTGAACGGAAATAGGGTAATGAACATTACCGATGTCATCAAGAACATGGAAGTTAGTTAGATGTTGAGACTGTCTGATAGGGGCTATTACTAAGTCAAGGATATCTTCGTTGCCATTACTCTGCGTGTGGGTAGCTTGATTATTGTTTAAAGTGACAAGATTATTATAATCTATGAATTTGTTTAATATGAATCCATTACGGTTAGTTCTGCATTTAACGTCAGTGTGTTTACTATTAAGGTCACCTATGGTAATCGAGTTCGAAAATGAATTACATATCTGTTGTAAAGTGTTTAAATCAGGTTTAGTTCGAGAGGAGACATACATAGCAACTAATGTAATGGGGGTAGATGTAGTGTGTATTTGGCAAACGATAAGTTCATTATCAGTGAGGTTCTCGCGTTCGACTTAAATACATTGTGCAGTTCAGTCCTACTTCCATTCTGTTCTATCTTCGTTCGTTGTACGTTAGAGTTTTTCAATAAAGACTGTATTTTAGCCTGTTGATTCATCCGGGAAACAGATTCCAATTATGACAAGCAAGCGTCTGAAACTATCCGATATTAGACAGTTCTGCAAGCCAGTTACTAGTACTACAAGTTACAATGTAGATGAAGATAATCCAACAACTTGAAGCAAAAGAATAGAAACTTGCCATATAGAGGAAATACCATGTTCGTCAGAGGACGAGTCTGAAAATGCTTGTGCAACTATTGCACATCATGAACCACAAGATAGTTGTCAAACACGTTTGTGCAATAATGAAAAACCTGACACTACACTGATACAGTGGAGAAAGCCATATCATCTAGACGCACAACTAATACCACGACAGAAAGCAAAATCTCAAAATATCAACTTCCAGGGCAAGTGGTGTGATGAATTCCCATGGCTGCACTTCGACAATCAGACTCAAAAAGTCATATGTTTTCATTGTGCCAAGGCGGAAAAGAGAGGCCTTTTTACAGGGAAATTGGAGAGGCCAGAGATACCTTTATATACACCGGTTTTTGCAACTGAAAAAAGGCAAAACAGAAATTCAACGAACTCCAGTCCTCCTCTCAGCACAAATTCGCTATATCTCCAGAAGGTTCACTTGATGTAACTCCAGTGACTGTCCAGCTACATGATGGAAAAAAGAAACAGCAGGAAGAATGCAAAAGAAGTCTAGCCAAAATATTCAGAAGTTTACGTTTCTTACTGCATCAAGGTTTAGCATTACGTGGAAATACTGATACGGAGAGGAACTTCCTGCAGTTAATTAAGCTCCTGGAAGAGGAAGATCCTGAGTTGACGGGCTACTTGTCAAAGAAAACCACATTCACATCACCCCAGGCTCAGAATGAAATAATGGAGATGTTCAGCCATCAAATACTCAGGAACATAGCACACAAAGTGCAGCAAAGTAAAATATTTGCATTAATGGTTGATGGCACTCAAGATGTTACAGGTGCCGAACAGGAAGCAATATGTATACGATACGTAGATAAGAAGTTTGACGTCCATGAGACATTTCTTGGTTTGTACAGTGTTTCCAATACAACTGGTGAAACAATATCCTCGACTATACTTGATGTACTGACTAGACTCAATTTACCACTGCCAGGATTAAGAGCACAAACTTATGATGGAGCCGCTAACATGAGTAGTGCGTACAGTGGATGCCAGTCAAAAATAAAAGAAAAGCAACCGTCAGCTTTAATTTTTCACTGCAGAGCACACAAGGTTAATTTAATAATGCAACATGCAGTTGAAGCTTGTAAATGTCTTCGATATTCTATCCAGTGGGTACATGAACTTGGTGTTTTGCTTCAGAGGTCAGGCAAATACAAGACAATCTTTGAAAATATTGTATCGTCAAACAGCCACAATGGTCCAGTTAAATACATCAGCCTACTGTGTCCAACACGCTGGTTGTGCCGCCTATCTGCAATTACATGTGCTAATGATTACTGCAGTGACATTGTTGATTCTTTGTCTGAATTAGCAAATGAAAAATCAGATGTAGCAGTGAAAGCACGAGGTCTGCTGGACAGATTTGACAAAAAAAAAAGACAGTTTTAGGATTGTTGATGGCTCAGCATCCATTAGCTGCATTAGAGGAACTAAACTGTGCATTCCAAGCAAAATCAGCGACAGTATTTGGCATGATTGAAGCATCTGCAATGACAGTTGAGCAATTGCGGGTATTGCGAACAGAGAAAAATTACAACAAGATATTTGATGAAGCTGAGAAAAAGATAACTTCCCTAGATCTGATGCCTAATGAACTACCACGCATTCGCAGACACCCCAGAAGGATCACAGATGATGGCTCAACACACCATTCTGCAACAACTAGAGATAACTACAAAAGCCAATATTTTGAATTTGTGGACACAGCCATAGAACATCTGACCACTAGATTCAATTCAGACAACAATGACTTGAGGCAATATCTGGCACTTGAGAACATGATCACATCTAGCAAAATTGACAACTCGGTTGTAAACTTCTATCCAGAAATCTCTGCACAACGGCTCGAGTTTCAGTTGCCCATGTTCAAAGAAACAACAAAAGCAGTATCTCTGAAAGGTGCGAAGGATGCTTATTGTAAAATGCATGAAACAAGCCAGCAAATGTTTTGTGAAATGTTTCTACTCATGAAAATTTTGCTTGTATGTCCAGTATCCAGCTGCGAATGTGAACGCAGCTTTTCTGCATTAAGACGGTTGAAGACGTGATTAGGGTCAACTATATCTCAGTGCCGCCTCAACCATGTGGCAATTTGTTACACTCACAAAAATAAGGTCGACAAGATAAATATAGAAGAGCTTGTGAAAGAATTCATAAACAGATCATCACAAAGGAGGTCTACGTTTGGGAACATGTAGACTAGAAAACTAAATGAATCTTACTTCAATGAAAAGTATGAATAATTATGTGCTATATTGTATTGATGTGTAATTTTCAAGAGTTCGCAAAGACATTTTAATTATTTTTATCAAACAACATGAACAGTTTTTCAGTAGATATAAACTTATCAAGGGTAATTACTAATTTTATTAATATTTGAAAACGTAATTCATGCAATGAAAGTTATTAGTAACCTTGTCAAGTATAATGGCCATCTTTTATACTGTGCAGTGTGCAGGAATAAATTCATGTGGCAGTTAATTTGTGACACATTTGTCTTTATTCTATTAACATTTTGAAAACTGTTCACAACACCTCACTTATACAAATCTACATGGAAACCTTGAAGTATCGTGGCAACAAGATTACTCTGTGACTGTATGTTTACAGCTTTCAGGTTCACGTAATCAGAGATTACCAATTTGCAAATTGAACAGTCCACATAAGTGGTTGCAAAAATCACCCCCCCCCATCGGGTGTAAAAAATCTACGCCCCTGATACCCAGGAGGGTCAGGTACACTAGACCTCTTCCTCCTTCCATTACTTGGTTGGAATGGACTGATTAATACTGAAGTAATAACATAACTTAAACTTGGTCCTTTTCAGGCCAATGCCCATTTATATTTTTCTTTCATTTTTTTAAAGTCTAGAACGTAGGTGGCTGTTTTATTTTAGCACTATTTTATTATTATTATTTTAAATTTGATTTTATCTTAAAGATCAGATGTACAAGTTTAACGGGGAGAGGTGTTGGAAGCAATAGCACTCTGGATATTGATGTGTAATACTGTGAATTCATCCATGTTTAACAGAGTTCATGATGTATGTTAACATTTGTGGTAGGTATTTTTGGATGTTTTTCATAATTATTTTAATGATTATGTCTGTTAGACTGTTTTCATTATTTGGATTTGTGTATTCTGTCAATATTTCAGAGAAGGTGGAAGTAATGGCATTGGTTCGTATGTTTTCAATGTTCGTAGGTGTGGTTTTGTGTGTGTTTTCAGTTGTTTTAAGTAAATCTTCATTACTTGTTGATGGTTTTTCCTGCATGATTGATGTTTTCTTAACTACTGCAGCATATGAGTTTGTTTGTGTGTTTGTGTTTTGTGGTATTTGAGTAGTAGTTGGTTTTGATAGTTCTTGGATTTTTTTGTTTGTGGTTTGTTCATAATGCACTAAACAATAATATATATATTTAGAAATGCATATGTGCATTTCAAAAGTCCCGCCTTTTACCTAAATCGGCAGAACATTTTCAAGCCTAGAAATCACCAGTTTAATAAGTGTGTGTGTAATACTAATGATTGCCAGTATTATTAAGTGAACTTTCGAGAATATCGCCTAAAAGTTTATAAATCAACACATGGATAGACAGTTTATTATTGTTGTTGGTTGCTACAGTCAGAGCCCGGCATGGCCAAGCGCGTTAAGGCGTGCGACTCGTAATCTGAGGGTCGCGCCAAACATGCTCGCCCTCCCAGCCGTGGGGGCGTTATAATGTGACGGTCAATCCCACTATTCGTTGTTAAAAGAGTAGCCCAAGAGTTGGCGGTGGGTGGTGATGACTAGCTGCCTTCCCTCTAGTCTTACACTGCAAAATTAGGGACGGCTAGCACAGATAGCCCTCGAGTAGCTTTGTGCGAAATTCCAAAACAAACAAACAAACAATGCTACAGTCAGTATATTACAAACATCGGAAGCTATAAATGTGATAAACGCTTATTAATCGGAACACTACATGTATTTGACTATGAACGTTTATAGCTTTCGAACATTACAAACTTCAATGAATTAACTTCAGACGTTAGTACTTCTACGAGGATATTAGACACTTTTGTCACGAAAAAAAAACCCACGTGTTAAGAATAGAACTAGCTAGCATTTCCATCAAGTGAAGTGTATCTGGTATCAACACAGAATTAATTCGCTCTCCGTTAACGTGGATAAAAGATTCAGTTCCAGACCAGATAGAACACTCAGTATTCTTTGTAAGTTTATAAAAGTCTTGTATATAACCAATTACTTGTAATAGCCATTATTTTATATTGAATTGTTGTTTATCTATTAGAATATATTTGTGTAACGAAAGAAAGTTGTGTGTATCTATTTTATTGGCAAATGTCATAAATTTGATACACATCAACATTCAGTTAACTTCTAAATTAAAACTAAAATTTCCAGCTATTTGAAAACGCAATACCTAACGTACGTAACATAATAACTCAGAGACTCGTCCGAGATAAATCATAATATTTAACAATGTTAAAACCAATACAGATCATCAAACACATATTTCTCAACTTTAAACATTTCCATGATATTACATCATTATAATATAATAAGTACATCTTATTTAGGTTCCTAAACATTATTTGAGACAGTTGTAAATACAAATTTTAATTGATAATTTTCTGATTCAGGCATGTTATGTAGTAATACACCAAAACTTCAGATGGCCTATCTGAATGTCTGGATCAGAATATGGGGTGAGATCTCTTCCTCCCTTCTTATTCTTCGTGGAGCTTATTATACATCATCTTGAATTGCTGTTAAATGCTAAACGTTACATGCGAGAGTTGTGTATATCTTGACATCAACCCCTAACAAAAGCATGCCCATCCATGTGCCACTTGTTGCATTTTATACTGTACAAGCTGCTCTAAATTTAGTTTGTATAATCTTATGCATTGCAACAGTTTCATTCATCACAACACGTTCAAGTGTTCGCTCGTCTCTAAATATTGATTCTGATAGTGACTTATCTTAAAACCTTAACGTTTTATCTCTAATACTAAAATGTCACTCCTATCTGGCCTGGCATGATTACGTGGTTAAGGCACTCGACTCGTAATCCGAGGGTCGCGGGTTCGAATCCCGGTCTCACCAAACATGCTCACCCTTTCAGCCGTGAGGGCGTTATAATGTGACGCTCACTCCCACTATTCGTTGGTAAAAGAGTAGCCCAAGATTTGGCGGTGGGTGGTGATGACTAGCTGCCTTCCCTCTAGTCTTACACTGCTAAATTAGGGGCGGCTAGCGCAGATAGTCCTCGTGTAGCTACACGTTATCCAAAGGAGAATTACACTAATTCTTCACCTTCGAATCTGCATCCTTCTCATCAACCAACAGTAACACCACAGAATTCTCAACTTGCAACACCATGGTAAGTTATTTCATGATCTAGAATTTAAACTTAAAGTGAAAATTGATTAAGAAAATGCAAGATATGTTGGTTTTTTTTTTGTGTGTGGAAAGTTCTAATGTTTGCACTCAAATATTTTTAGGGCTAGTAAAGAATCTTGTGTTGGAGGGTATCCAATATTAGTCATTTTTGGTGTTAGGCTTATATCCATGAGAAGATGCTTTGGAAAATTTTAACTACTTGAAATTTGATGAAAGTTATGATTGATGATGTTTTTAAAAATATAAGAAACAACATGAAAGAAGATCATTTATTGTATTGTGTTTACCCATATTCTACCAAAACAACCAACCTGAACATCTAAACCAAATTAAATATAGCCTCAAGTTGATATAAGTACATAGCAGTAACAGTAGTTCAGGAGAATTCATACTAACTGCACATATCACAATAAAAGAAAAAGTTATGTAAAACTAACTAATAGATGATTGTGTAAAATTTTTGGTAGGTAGTTTTTCAAATCTGAAATCTACAGGAATTTTTCCATGTTCAAATTTGAACATTTTGTCTTTCCCATGCGCTACTCATTGTACTATTCATTAAAAAATTGTCCACCCTTTAACCATTTCTAACATCCAAGTAAAGACTGCTTCAATGCTTTTATTCTCTAGGGAAAAATCACTGAACAAAATAAGCCTTTTTTGATATATATAGTTAATGACTTGTACATTGTATCATTCTATTAATCTATCTCTGTACTCTTTTCAGCATAATGAGTATATCTGTAATAGTTAATTCTTAAGGATTTTATCAACAATGACTCCCAATTCCTTTTTATTAATATGTTTTCTACCTATTTCTAAACTTTCATGTTAATTCCTTAAACATCAAATATTTTTGTTTCTTATGTAGAGCATTACCCAAGGTTTTATAAAAGTCAGGATATAAAGAAGCACTATCAAAACAATCCTAAAATTTTATAAGGCAAGAAAATCATGCTTAAAAGCCTTGCTCAAAATAACGTTTCTAAATGTTGTAATGTACTTTTAAGTATCCTTTGAAAAAATTATTTTTTAAGTATGTGTACCATCAGATTCCAACAGTAATAATGTTAAATGCAATGCATATTTCTTATGGGTATGAAATGGTATCAATTTGATTGTGTTATTTTTCCCACTTTGCAATACTACTGGCATTCTTTTTACATGCTGTTATTATTTCCAGAACTTTACATATAACAAAAACCAGATTATTGAGCCTACAGTTTTGTAGAACAAAGATAATATTGATAGTTGTCTCCTCATAAAAATTGAGGAATTGTTTTGGTATCAAAAGCCTTCTTGAAAATTGTACATTGATAGATCTCTTTTCTTTTCTTTTTTTTGTGTGTGTAAGATTAATATTGACATGTTTGAGAGGTTTATGTTCTTAAACTTTATCTAGATTAACTATAACTTGTTAACATAAAGAGAAACTCAAGAAATATTGGTCAATATTAAGATATTCTTTAATATTTTTGCCTTTTAAATGCATAACAGATCAGCATTATCATTGACTGTCTTTTTTTCTGTTAATGTCAGAATGAGAGCTATTTCAGTCAAATTTGATATTTATAAACAACAGATTTTCAGAATTAATTTAAGTCATGTCAGATTTGTTTATTCAGATAAAGTACTTACCCCCCCCTCAAGAGATTAGCTATTTCTATTCAGTGCTGTTCCCTATTTGCATACGTTTTCTTTATGCATGCTACAAGCCTTTCACTCTTGGAATTGTAAGATTCCAACATGTCTCTTATGTAAATCATCATTTGTTACATCCTTACCTATATGTTTATACATGCTTACATGATGCTTGTGACTCCTTCTACTTCTTTTTTGGTAATGTTTGAGTATAGATGTGCTCTTTTTCATGCTTGATGCATCATGTTCAACTCTGGTTATTTATCAATTTCATTTGGTTTCATTCAATCCAATTCCTATATTATTATTTATTAGTTAATTCTTGTCACTTTACTTCTGTACTTGATTTTCATGAACCTTTTTTGCACAGTGAATTTCAAAGTTAATTTTATCACTTTGAGGGTTACATCGGCAACTAGTGACTTTTATCAAGCCTTAGGTGTGGGCAACCTGATGGTGGATTTATCTTCTTGTATATATCTAGAGATCGAATATTACATGGAACATCATCATCCAGGTTCCTCCTGAGCTTGATGAGTCTGTTCTGACTGACAAAGACTGTTCTTCTCTTTCCACCTCCACAATATGCTGTTCCTTTTCCTATCCAGCCTGAGGAGTCTCCTAGACCTAATTAAGCCTTTTTGGATTTTGTTTCTCAGGTTTGTGAGGTTTTATCCCTTTCATATATTTCTTATTTATCTCATCCTTCTTTACTGCATGAACAATCTTCCCAACCATTTTTGTTTTCCTCCTCTATCCTGACATTCAGGTTTATGCTGATCAGTTTGCCACAAGTAAAGAGATTAGCATGCTATGCCTCCAAGAACTTCTGATCAATTTGTCCTTTCTCACCATCATGCAGACTATCTGTTTTTTAGATCAGCAGTTGTTAGGTTCTTTGTTATCCATTTGAGGGGTGGTTCTTAAATCAAATTTCAATCTTACCTCTGCCCAATATTGTTGCCAGCCTCTTATTCTTAAAAACCTCGTATGGTATCTTTCTATACACTTACTCTTCTCTCCTCCACTTTAACTTGCATATCTTCAGCTCTGTTGTTACATATCTGGTTTCTTTATTGTTGATGACGTCATATTGGCTTGACTTCATTTATCCTCAACATATCTCAGGGATTGACATATGGCCTCATTTCTGAGACATTATATCTTTCATGTAGTCCTGGAAACTATCCACTCTTACAAATATCATAGCCAGAATCTCTTATGCCTCCAGTTCTCAATTGACAGTCATCGTTGTTGATATGTGTTTATTCATTGAGTACACATGTACAAAAGAAAAATACAAAGTGCGACATCACAATACTTCCTGTTCCTGTCATGAATAATGTTCTCTTTGAGTTATTCCTAACTACAGGTGGCAGCACTTATCTCAATATTTTTAACACTCCCACTTAATTTTAAGTTTTACACAAACTTGCAATTACTGACAATAATCTAAATGTTTTACAATTACTTTCAATCTGTTATGATAATCGTCACTTTATCTGGTTCATTTATCCATTGGTACCAGTCCAACATTATCTCTGAACCTTTCAAATGCACTTCTAGCAAGTGGCTTTGTAGGAATGTCAGCAATCATACTGTTTGTGGGACAATATTCCAGTTTTACTGATCCGTTCTGCACACATTGGCGAATGAAGTGGTAATGAATATCAATGTGTTTTGTTTTTGCATGACCCACTGGATTATGTGCCATTGCGATTATTCCTTGGTTATCTTCCATGATACAAACAGGGTCATCAACTTCGGAACCTATTTCTTGCAGTAGTCTTCTCAACCATACTGTTTCCTGTGCTGCAAGACTCAAGGCTATATACTCTGCCTCTGAGGTGGACAGGGCCACCGTGGATTGCTTTTTGCTAATCCAACTTAAGCTGCTCCTGCTTGAATGAAGATACTTCCTGATGTGGACTTTCTATCTTCCAGGTCTCCAGCAAAATCTGCATCTGAGTAACCAGTAATGACGTCTCCTGGTACTTTTTCAAACGTAAGACTAAGATCAGCTGCTCCTTTCAAGTAACGTAGGATTCTCTTTGCTGCTGTCAAATGTGCTGTGTTGGGCTGAGCACAATATTTCGATATTGCTCCCACTGCATATACAATATCTGATCTTGTTCCCATTGCAACATACAGAAGGCTGCCTACCAATGACTGGTACAAACTCCAGTCAACGTGAGTGCTAACACCATCATCCTTTTGCAGTTTCACGTTTACATCTGATGGAGTTGCAACTGCCTTACTGTCATTCTAAATTTCACCAGCATAGTTTGGATATACTGTCTTTGATTTAACCATACACAGCCATTCTTTTCATCCTGAACAACACTGAGTCCAAGGATGTAATGGAGCTTTCCAAGGTCTTTCATGTGGAATTTTTCCTTCAGTGCCTCCTTTATAGTGATTATTTCATCATCACTATTAGCAACCAAAATAATATCATCCACATATACTGCAATTATTGCTAGATTTTCACCCTTCCGTATGTAAACACATGGATCTGCTGAACTCTGAACAAATTTTAGTTCCATCATCTGTTCATGAAATGATTTGTTCCAACAGCGTGGTGACTGTTTTAATCCATACAGTTTTAATCCATATCATCATGACGATGATGACGAAAAGCTGTTACCCCTTTTCTTTGTTTCTTGTGTTCCATGAGGTTTGAAGTTGCTGCAAGTGGCTAATGCAGTTGATAATGTTTCATTCGATGTGGTCATTTTCTTCTTTTGTTCTTCATTAATCAGTGTCTGTTGCACAAATTCTAATGAGATATCACCAATTTTGGTTTCTAGGGCTGTTACAATTGTATCATAGCTAGTTGACAGACTACCAAGTAAGGTAACAATCTGATCTTCTTCTGCTATTTCTGCCCCAACTGTAGCAAGCTGATCTGTTAATTCCATTTGTTTCATATGTTCCTGGACTGTCATGCTTTCTTTCATTTCACATCGAAAATACTTCTTTTTCAGGAATAGTTTATTGGCTAGTGTGTTCCTATCAAAGTGAGTGTGCAGTACATTCCATGCTTCCTTAGGAGTTGTGCATGAGGTGACAAGATAGAGTTGTGCACCTTGAATATTCAGAACAATTGTTGAAAATGTTCTTTCCCTTTTTCTGTTGAAATCTGCCCTTGTTTGATCATTGACTGTCTCTGCCAATACCTCTGTTTCAGTCACATGGTCCAATAGGCCTTTTTCTCTCAATAAATGTTCCATTTGAAATTTCCATGTGGCCCAATTATTTTCTTCCAACTTATCAATTGATATTTTATCTTCCATTGTCAAACTATTTTAACCACAATTGTAATATTCCTTTCTTTGATTTAGATCTATTTCTCCCTTTATATGACTTGAGAAAATAGAGTGTCAATCAATATTTTACTTACAGTTTATCTTGGTAATTCACAATGGCTTCCAGACAAAGGAAACAAATCACCCAGCACTTGTGATAAATTATCCATGTAAATCCTGTGCCATCCAACAAAAATTGTCATCCAAAACTGTTCTACAGTAATGCTCAGAATCTCCTGGATTACTTGTACTAACAATTTTAAAGCAGTTTTATCTGTTTAAGCACTATTAGAGCATTCCTGGGCCCATAACCTGTTGATATGTGTTTATTCTCTGAATACACATGTACAAAAAAAAATACAAAGTGTGACATCACAATACTTCCTGTTCCTGTCATGAATAATGTTCTCCTTGAGTTATTCCTAACTACAGGTGGCCACACTTATCTCATTATTGTTAACAATCTTCATCCCAGCCCTTACCTGTTCCTTCTATTTGGAATACTTTTTCTCATCCCACTTCCCTATCACCAACAGTACTGATTACTATCCAGTGGGTTTGGGTCTGATAGGGGCTCAGTTCTTTGAGTTTTTTTCATTGAATTTTTTTTACAGTCACTGTGTGCTTTGGGTGCTGCCAGTAAAGTTTGTTATCAAATTTCTTTCCTCCCCTTCAGTTTCTCCTTTCCCAATTTCCTTCCCTCTTTTTCAAGATTCCACAACCAGCCAGCATTTGTCAGAAACAGTTTGCTCTTCTAGGCATATTGCCCTTCGAGATTGGAACATTACTACTGTCTACATTCCCTTCTTTTACCTTTGTTTGAAACACTTTTCTCATATTCCCTGTTTCATCCTTCTCTCAAAACATATTTTCTTCTTCGTTTAGCCTGTGGATGTCAATGGTTGGATTTGTTTGCCATTGATGTTTCATGTATCCTTTATCCAAATTGTTTATTTCACCTGAAGACCTCAGCAGCTTGTGAAAGTGATTCTTCCTTTTCCTTATTTCCCTTCATTCTGTTTTGCATGTTTACACTTGACCAGATCCAAATAGGCTCCTGTGCTCAGTCAGGGCTCATCATTGTCCTGTAGCCCATACTGCTGCTTTTTTGACTCTTTATCATCTAGCAATTCTTTTCCCTTCATGATCTTTCACCTTCTAATCCTACCAGTTGGGTTCACCTTTTGGTTTAATTGGCTTATTCTTCCCTACCTGTTCCATCTGGACTTGTTTGAAGTGTCATTCCATCAAAACCAACATCTCACTTTTCCTTTGCTATCCATCTTTGCATTCAGTGGAGGAGATTCTGCAATCTGACTTGTGGACTATTCCTAGTATGTACATCCCCCACTGTCTCCCTCAGACTTTGATGCAACTCTTACTGGTAAATGTTTATTCATACTTTCTTTCAATTGGGGGTCTTTATTTACTTTTTATCATGTGGATCCCACTCTAAATCCACACTGTCCAGCATGCTTACCATGGAGATGTGGTATTTCAGATTGCTTAATGATGCCCAACCTCAGGATATTTTGCTTCATAAACCTGCCCATCCCAGAATGAATGGGTAAGGTAGAAGGAGATTGCTGATTTTCAAAGTAAGATTTTGTGATTACCCATTGCACTGTCTCCAGTGACGATGTTCCTATGGACTATCCACTCCATTGTCACATTACTTTCTTTGAGTGGAGTATAGAAGTCCTTGTCACTTTCGTATGGTTGACCATAGAGGCACTGTGCTCAATGTCTTCTACACAGTAACCACTCAGTTGCAGAGTAGAGTGTTGGTGTTCTATGGATGTAGGTGATGTAATATTCTCCTGTGGATATTAGTACCCTGAAAGGAAGTTTTGGACTAGAGTGCATAAGTCTGCACATGGTTTCAGGTTATGCATTTTCCTTCATGAATTTCACAACAGTGGTATGTGAGATTGTTCCACTTTTTTGTGTTTGACTATTCCTTATCTCTCATGGAGATGTTATTGCCATTTTGATGGTCCCAGGCTGTGCAACATTCTGGTAGAGTGGTTGAGACGCTAGAGTATTTCCCTATTTTTCAAACAACAAATAATCATCGACTTATATTTTAACAATAAGTTTTTAGATAATTTTTTCATTGATTTTTAACCTCTTATTCTAAAATGTTTGCAGTCTAGCAATTTACTTTTTTATAACTTTCTAGTTGCTCAAGATATGGTAATTCAAAAAAATCTTCATAATGAGACATGATCAAATCTTATGGGTACTGATAAATATAAATTTGAGTTATGTTTTGAATTTTAATTTAGATCTGATTTTGTGTCAGATTCAGATCCAGGATGAGCCCCCAGTTTATTATGTTATGTATTATAATTTATCTCAGATGAGTCTCGATTTATTATGTTACATAGTTTTGTCATACGGTTTCAAATAGCCAGAAATTTGAATTTAAAAATTAATTAAATGTCATTATGTATTAAGTTTATGATAATATCTGACAAGATTGATTCAAACAGTTTTCTTTCTTAACATAAATATATTTAATATACAAATAGCAAAACAAGTTATAGTAACTGTTATTACAAATATTATATACAAGAGTTTTACAAATTAACAAACTATTCAGTCTTCTATCTGGTCTGGAACTAATCTTTTATCAACTCTTCATGGAGAGCTAATTAATCCTATGTTGATACACACGTACAATTCACTTAACAGAGAAGCTAGCTAGCTGCTTCTCATCCACACACAAGTTTCACACTGCCAAAGTTATACAATGTCTAGATAGAGATTCTAATTTTCAAAGATAATTCACTGAAGTCAAATGATTTATGATGTTAAAAATCTGTAAACATTCCTGGTCAAATATCTGTAGTTTTCTGATTCATAAATGTTATTTTCAAAAATTTAGCTGGCAGTATTACTGGCAATCACTAGTATTTTACATACACACACTGTTGATTCTTATGCTTGAAAATCTCTTACAAATTTAAAGAACAGACAGGACTTTTACAATACACATTTAACAATATACGTTACATGCATTTCTAAATACATGTTATATTAAAACAAAAATAGGTATTAAAATAAATGTATATAAGTTAATCTGTTGCACAAGGAATCCGAGGGGTTTGTAATCCCCAGTTCTTGGATTTGAGGTGAAGATGGTAGGAACCTCATCCTGTCCAAGGAGTGCATCCCTGTTTACCCACCTTTCTTACTGTGGAATTGAGTTACAGTATTTTTTGCTGGTTATGATAACCTTCTTGCTACATTCTCTCCAATTAAGATGCACTCCTCTCATTTTCCACCCTTATATCCTATATATTTCACCAAAGGGGAAAGTGTAGCTGTCTCAGGTTTGGTGCTGTTCTCCTCTTCTGATCTATGGATCTGAATCTCTCATTTTCAGGGGTATAATTTGGATGCTTTCAGAAATACTTCTGTTTTTCCCACACATCAGTCCCTCCTCCTTCTCAGTATGGAATTCTAGCTAATCTTATGAGAGATGGTAAGTATGTATCAGAAGTTATAATTTTCATATACTAATATATTTCTGATAAATACCTACCTCTTTTCAAACTTCCCACCCTTCATCGCCACTTTTTTCCAGTGCTAACATCTGGTGTCAAAGTTTGCAGTTCCAATAGAGAGGGTGGAAGGCTTGTATCATGCGTAAATAAAATTTGCATATTAAGGGCAGCACCAAATGGGAATAGCTAATCTTAAACTTAGGTTTAGAGAATCCCTTTAAGCAATTTTATAATCTGTTAATTGCGAATCCGACTTAAGCGCTTTTACCCTTGGACCAACATTATTCATACCTCCAGTATTTTCAAAATAACTGGAAAAGTTTGAAATGAGACTATGTTATAGGCAAAATTGTTTCTAATCCTTCAAATGAAGCATAGATTAAGCAGTCAGGAAAGAGCTTTACTCTCAACTTAGCTAATTGAACTTGAAACTTTCATGTTCAGCATTTTTCTTTTTTTTTCAGAAGTGAATATATGCCTGTTTCTTGTACTTCATCTGGTCTTCCAACTTATAATGATCTTCTATCCTCAAGAAGACTGCCACCAGATGGTACCACAGTTCATATTATATGAGTCTAGTATATAATTTTTGTATCTCAGGAAGAGTATATATATTTTTGTGAAAATCTATAAATCACGTATTTTTTTCAGTAATTATAAAAAATAATCACATACAGTGTATGTGTAATCTAGTGCAGTTGCTCTTGTAATGTGTGTGTGTTGTTTTTTTCATATAGTTTTGGGCAACCTGTAAATTGGGATGCTGTTACTGGCTTTTATGTGACTACATATATTGTTGGAAAGTACTTTTCGTAACTGTATTGTCAGAAAATGTTATACCTTACATTGTAATACAGTAACTATTTTATAAACGTATAACCTCTTTTTACATTTTGTGTCTGTGCATAAAAATACAAAGTATACAATAATTCTTATAATTAAAAAAATGCATACTTTATATAATCTGAAGAATCCTGTTTTTGAAAAACAATGCATCCATGTTCATAAATATTTCATTAATTTCATTAATGCTCCTTTTTGAAGCAACAGCTTAGATGAATTATCTGTTGACATGTAAACCATATGTTTTATTCCTCAATTTTAGTGCAAAAAATAATTTAAAATTAATGTAATTAAACTGAATGATGATATAAGTTTGTCTGTGTGTTTAAGTTTGTTGTTTCTTGTTTATAATAAAATATTTTTGAAAACTATCTCCTTAGTTTAATTTGTTGATATTCAGTTGTACAGGGTGACAAAAACTGATCTTGTGATAATAAATATTACAGTTTTTGACAATTAAAAGTTTAAAAAGTGAGTTGCAGCAAGGAGGTGTTAAAGTTATTGTACATGTTAACAAAACACACCAGTGACATGCAACTATCTATGGTCACCTTCCTTATGTTGCAGTTTATTCAACCACATGTATACTTTTGAACATTTTCAACTCAATAGTGATAATGAATCTTTATCTTGACATATTGATTGTGAATCTTTACTTCAACATACCAATGACATTAAAACTTACTTTGGAGTTATTCAGTGAACAACAATATTGAACCTTACTTTAAAAGCAACAATAGCGTTAAAATATACATTAAACACACCACTGTTATTACACCTTATTATAAATAAAATACACAACTTATTTTACTTCTTACTTTGAGGTTGTAATATACTTTAAATGCTCCAGTTATCCTTACTTTGATAGCAAAGACGACTATAATACACAGTAACTACACCTTTGCACTGCAACTTACTTAAAAACATGGTAACATACTGAATTTTCAATACTTTATTGGTTTTAAACATTTTAAATACAGTATCATGGCACAAACTTTGAACACACCTCTGATGCATAATTGAGTGACATTTTAAGTTAAATTTGTTAATTAATAGTGCAAGTGGACATTTGTCTTGAAACTAAAAATGAATCTCTGTTGAGATTTGTGGATGATATTCTCATTCTTCTGCTGCTGCAGATGTGAGTGTGTATATTTTGCAATAATGGTATCTTTTTGTCAGACAAGTAAACAAATTTTGTAGATGAGGAAGGATTCCTTAGTAGAAAAAAGGAACAATTCTAATTATTTTTATCACAAAAAAAACTGTAAAAAAAGTAAATATAGAAAACTAGTAACCACAATGCATTTTATGTCAGCTTCACAACTAATTTTTGACCTTTGTAAGAAATAATTAAAATGTAATTTTACACTTTTAATCATTGGTAACTGTAATTTACCAATAAAAGATATGAGAAAATATATACATATTTCTGGTTTACTACAGCAAAGATAGTTGTGTCAGTATATTCATGAGTTACTGAATATAATTCACAATTTAGAAGTGGCTTTTTATTTATTTATAACAATCTAATATTTTAAGTTGTGGAAAATGAATAAACTGTTTTATTGGTTTGATAATCTGTTTTTTTTTAAATCTTATTTATGACGATTATTTTTTTCATCATTTATTAAACTCTGTAAAATAATAAATGGCTTTTTAGTTGTTCCGTTTTGAAGAAGATAAAATGTTTCATGAAATAGGATGCAAATAGAATGAAGTTATGTGCTGGATTTAAATCATAGTAAAATAAAAATAATTTGGTGTTTGTTTTTTCACATTAAAAGTCATGAATGTGGCTAACTTACTAATTAAACCTTCCCACTGGAATACCTGAGAACTCAATACAATTGTAATTTCCTCCCACTAGTACAGCAGTAAGTCTATGGATCTACAGCGCTAAAATCAGGGGTTCAATTTCCCTCAGTAGGCTCAACAGATAGCCCGATGTGGTTTTGTTATACGAAAACACACACACAACTGTAAACAGTAACAAAAAATTAGAACTGACTTTTCTTAGATTTTGTGAGAAATCGTAAACAAAAAAATGGATTTTACAGTGTGCTTAGTTTCCAAGAACATTTATGTTACTTATTCAGGGGTCAGAAAATATTATAAATGATAAATTTTGATTCAAATTGAGTAGTGGCAAATTATTTTATCTGTGGTGAAACTCATTAGAATTTTAAAGTAAATTATGTTTATGGTTTTATATATTACTGAATAACTGTTATTTCTACAATATATTAAATAAACCTTTGACACTGATATGACAAATTGTGAGTTGACTCATCTTTAAGTTGTCAATTTTGATCCAGTTTGTATTACATAGCATTTCTCTTGCTCATTTGTATGACTTTCCCCTTGTATTTTCATTTTGATAAAATAAAAGCTATTGCATTAATTAATTTATTTGTTTTGTCTCATGTATATTGAATGAAAGATTACTTTAATTTTCTTAAATGATCTGGTTCTATCCTTTTTCAGAAGAAGTTCCTAATTCTTTCTGTATGTAGGATTATGATGTCTTGTTAGGTTCCATCATGCGATGTAATGTTTTTGTTTACAAAAGTGCATGAATATAATTATAACTTTGGCTATATTATACATAAATGTTTTTATCTTTAATTGGTTGGGTATATGCATGTCCCAATTCCTCCAAAACATTACATAAAAACAATTTTAACTATTTCCAATATCCAAGATAAACAACAACCTAAATTGTTTAATTTTGTTAGTTTCATAATTGCTTGTTTAAAACCCAGGAAACTAATATTTCCTTGAAGTAGTTGTAAATGTTTTTATATTATTAGCATTTACAGTATATTTCTTTTTAAATGTAATACACTTCTCATTAGCGTTTTACTTATTACATCTAATGTGTGTATTTTGTTACTTTTACATAAATGTTTTCTGTACCTGCATATTTTTATACATATTATATAAACTGATACATCTTTTCTATAATTTTGTTTTTGTATATATTTTTTATATATATCTTAAGTCTAATATCTGAATGACAAGTGCTTGAACTTGTGGTACAGTTTGTATAGGGCCCGGCATGGCCAGGTGGTTAAGGCACTCAACTCATAATCCAAGGGTCACGGATTAGAATCCTCATCACACCAAACATGTTTGCCCTTTCAGCTGTGGCAGCGTTATAATGTGACGGTCAATCCTGCTATTCATTGGTAAAAGAGTTAGCGATGGATGGTGATGACTAGCTGCCTTCCGTCTAGTCTAACACTGCTAAATTAGGGATGGCTAGTGCAGATAACCCTTGTGTGACTTTGTGCAAAATTCAAAACAAATCAAACCAGTTTGTATAGAGCTGACCCCTGCTGATACAGCGGTAAGTTTACGGATTTACAATGCTAAAATCAGGAGTTTGATTCCCTTAGGTGGACTCAGCAGATAGTTCAATGTGGCTTTGCTATAACCAAGACAGTCCCAGTTCACATCTTTTACAAGTTTAGACAGTATATAAAGTGGTCTGTTTATCATACATGGAATACATGAAGTAGATTATGTACAGGCTTATCAAAGCATTTTAATTTTATTTATGGAGTTAACTTGCAATGTCTTAACACATTGCTAGTGTTAATTAATACCCTCATAAGATGATGAAAAGGAACTTCACATTTGAAATTCTTACCTGTCTGCTTTGTTGTTCAAATATTTACTCCAAACTAGTTATATGTATACAAAAGTCTCAGCCTTGTACATATTTGCTTCTCTTATATTCATTGTTGTTTCGTTGGATATACATGCTTTCGAGGAGGGAATTGGAACATAAGACTAATGTGGTATCTCTGTCTGATACGTGCAGATTTCTGAAATACGTTTCGAGGAATATTTTCAGGTTCAGCAACCAAATTTACCGTCATACAGGAGTAACTAAAGATAATTTCGTATAGTTGTAACCTTTATTATAGTGTTCATACAGGCCATTGAAATTAAGGCAACCAAAGTCTGGGAATTTTGGGTTGAACAACCTTTTATCCTCTGGTTGCATTTTACTGATTGTATTTATGACTTAGAACGATGATTTAAACAGCTTGATTCGCTTTCATCATTTCCTGAAGCAGATTCACGATGATATCTAGATTTCTTCCAAATATACTCTTTCTGGTGAGTGCTTACACTTTTAGACGTTTCTGTGGTTGTATGGGGTAGTAAAGCAGTTCGTAACGCGCATAAAATACCATCAAAAAAGCTGTTGTTTTGAAATTACCTATCTCATAAACCGTGACTTATGATTATTAGCTATATACCAGAACCGGTTATTTAGGGGATTCAAGAGTAGATCTATAGATTTTGAAATTCAATGGTTATTCCGAAAATGGTCCCATTCATAACAAAAAAAACACACACACCAAAAACAAAAACAAACGGGATTAAAGAAGAAAATGTTGCGTTACAAACACTTTTTGTTAGTCCTAGACTTGATTATATCATTAAGAATGTTGGTTTCCATATATGTCTAATAAAACATAGAATGTTTGCTAAAAGCGCATACATTACACTTGATATAAAAAAAGCAACAATAAGAAACAATCATTGCCAGAAAAATAACTGTATCGCATGGAATCTAAGAATGTTGAAAAAAGCTGCAGTTTAGAGAATCTTTTATGTAAATTGTAATGAAACTGAGATATAAGAGAGCCTTCATAGAACACTTCCGTGGTTGCAGCGTGTTGTGTTTTATTGATGTGCATGGATTGTCTAACTCCGATCAATTTTCTGGTATTAGGGTATAAAGAATATGCAATTATTTCTTGGAAAAAAGTAAAATCCTTTATCATGAAACTTAAGACGTCTTCAGATAGCAGGGATAGAGAGTTGCTACTTTAAATGTTATAGATTTCTGAACGTGGAAATGGGTGTTTTAATACCATTTCTTTTATTTGTTTTTTATAAACAGAATATACTTCTATATAGTTATTAAACGTGAATCTTTACTTTTGCACCCCTTTGTTTTCGCTTTTAAATTGATATTTTCTTCATCTAGTTTATATTGTTACGCATTTATTGTTGTTACCCTCTTTACTGTTCACAATGCCAAACAGTACATAAGACCCGATTGTTATCATTTCGAATTATGTCATCTGTTTTGTTCCGTTTGGACTGGGCTTATGTTCAGTATTGTCTATTTTTTAATAAAGCCTTGAGGTGAAACTGAGGACTTGAAGAATATTCATTGGTCACTGACTATTTCTCTTCATTGTGCAGTACACTACCAACATTTATTGAACTGCATTGTTTGCAGCATTCCTTTTACAGATTCCGCTAAGTTTTAATATCTTCACTCCTCACACAGCTTATTGGTTTATCTTTTTCCACTGTACATTCAGAACTATTTATATGGCTTGCAAATACCCAATTTTTAAATTCATTTTAACATGAACATTACTACACCAACACAACAACAACATGATATAATTACTGAAATATCACAGAATAAGTCTAAACGTTTGATTTGTTTTGAATTTCGCGCAAAAATACTTTAGGGCTATCTGCACTAGTCGTCCCTAATTTTGCAGTGTAAAACTAGAGGGAAGGCAGCTAGTCATTACCACCCACCGTCAATAGGGTGAGCGTGTTTGGTGTAACGGAGATTCGAACCCACGACCCTCAGATTACGAATCGAGTGCCTTAACCACCTGACCATTCCGGGCCAGGTCTAAACGTAAGTGGTCATTGTTTGGCCAAGCGACCCTTTTCGCGACCACTGGAGTACAAAAAGAATCTGTAGTTCGATTTCTATAATAAGAACTTATATCTTAGAATGACTTAGAAACAAATACATGTGATTTATGTTTGGTTACACATTTGTTGATAAGAAGTAAAACACAAAAAACGGTATACACGTAACACAATTTAGCGACAATATTTAATATGCCATATCGTTAGATTATATAATAATTAACACATCTGGAATTATGCAGCGTATTTTACAGTGTGTCACCAGACATGTTATAACATCATGTAACAAAAGTTTATGTTAATTTTTTATAAGTCATATTAGTTACTACAAAAAAGTTATTACTTATTAACTTCTCATAGTTATTTTTATTTGAATGCAAACTAGTCATTACATTTTTTCCCGAGGTTTCTTTAAGTTGTGTAGAGACAAAATTTTTACCAAACCTCTAGATGGTAGTACTGAGGCTCACAACCGATGGTGATAAAGTTTCTGTACTTGCAAGCGGTGGAAGGTTACTCTTGCGTGGGTTTATTGAACTTCTGAAGAAGTTAGAAAGAAACTATTCATTTAGCATCAGAAATATAATGTCTGTGTAGTGTCAATATATATAATGAATATTTATTCGAAGTAAGAAATGAATAAGAAACATTAAGATACTATAAATAATGATTAGTACATCTGTCTGTGTCCTCTGGTAGGTCAGAGGAGAATTTACGGACGACTTATGACACTAAAATCCAAGTTAAATTCTACCCAGTGGACAGATCATGAGCTTCTTGTATGAATAATTGATACGAATGTCTATCTGATCATAGGAAATAACACACATTTACCTATTGCTTGTACAGCTTTCATTAATGCACTATTTTAATTTATTTCACTGAGTAAAAACAAAAGCTACTTAGCTTAAAAACATTAGGAATCGTGGGAAATAATAGCATCTAGTACAAAAATTGTCTATATGCAATTTTAATAAAAATAAATATACAAAGTTTCTGTTGGTTAGCAGTATCAGCATATGTTCAGGATTGGAAGGAGCAACAAAATGAGACATTATTGTGATATAAGCATGAAATAAATATTATTATTATTATATTTATGTATGTGTGCAATTTATATTCTAAAGTTCTTGTTTTACCCTATGTTTTACTTTATTTTAACGTTCACCATGCATGTTGTTGATACGAGCGTTGTGACTTATATATAACTTGAATAAAATATTTTCAAGCACACTATAGTATTATTGTTGTATTATTGCTTCATGTTACAAAAACCTTCAAAATTTTCTCGTTTAAGTTGAGTGTTATTGAATCTTAATATCGTTTTAGGTCTCAGTCGCACTACAAATACGCGTCAAAAATGTAGTTCGCGATAGTAAGATAAACGTAGACTGAGCGATTCAGTTTATCTATAACGTGTATAGCGGCGAATTTTAAAGAGAAATTACACCATATTATACAAATTTTGTTCCTGGATAGCATGTGTTATTTCTTAATTGCTTATGTTGTAAAAGTACAGAAAATGACCATTATTCCCTTCAAACATTGCTTTTGTGACATGGATAATGAAATTTAGAAATTAACCTATTCTCTATGTAAAAATGGGCAAATTTGCACATTTTCATTTACATAAGGTCTGAATAAAACAACATATGAATCAAGATTTACATGTATTTATGCTAAAGTTATACAAAAATGTTTAGAAGTGAGTAGTTTGTGAGATTTGCAACTGTAATGTAAATCACTTTCACGTATCAGCCCCCAAATATAGTTCGCAATCATGTTTTTGTTATACGCTCCCCAAGGAGCGGCATTCAAAGTCAGGTATATCTTGGTGGAAGAGCTCGCCTTGCTCTTCTGAGTATACTCCCATGTTCTCCTTGAATTTATCAAGATGAGCGTCAAGGATATGGACTTTCAGGGACATCCTGCAGCCCATTTTACCTAATTTATCTCCAGAGTATCAACCAGTTCCACATAATCTTCGGCCTTGTGAAGCCTAAGAAGCCCCGAACCACTGCGACAAAGCTGCCTCAAACTTTTTTCCTTCCTACTAAGCTTTTTGAAGAATTATGTGCACTCCAGACAGCTCAGGGAAGAAGTCTCAAAGGTTGCAGACTCCTTATCAAGAGCTGTGACAAATTGTTTCATAAGATCCAATTTTATGGCAATGGTGGGAACAACACCTTCTGGAGGTCCACTAGTGGCTCACACTTGACATTGTGCCTCTCCACAGAGAATTCGGTCCGTTGTGGCCAGTACTTCTTGTTGTAGTGCGCTGCGGTGTCCCTGCTGTCCCAAAGGCAAAGATATCAGGAAAACTCGATAAAGCCTCCTTGGAGACCCATCAGGAATGCCACCATTTCGAAGTCTCCTATAACCTACCAGCCATATTTATCATACATTAAGGCTTCTAGCAAGGTCTTGACGTTGCTGTATTCTTTTTTGAGGTGCACCGAATTTTAAAAGGTCTAAAATTTGTATAATGTAAAATCTTACTGTTCAAGCAAACAAAAATTGTGAGTCTTACCTTCTAGAGTTTTCTTGCAGTGCTCGCAGGTACAATGTGGTCCCCAGGCTTGTAGGCTTCACACATTTTAGCAGATACTGCCACAGAGTACTTTTTCACTCTTATCTTGACAAACTGGCCACACACATAGCAGAATGCATCTGTAGAATGCTTGCAGCTTCTTGATGCCATCTCTGATAAAATCAGATAGGTCTATGTGTTCATTTAGGCAGCTAGAACTAAACTGAAGTGGTGAGTGGTGAGTCCCAGTATATATATACATTACTATCGAAAGTTCTAGACAATTCTGAAAGGTTCTTGAAAATTCTCGTAAGTTCTACAATATTCTAGAAAGTTCTTGAAAATTCTATATCAGCTGCTCAGCACTGAATCTACCTGGAATGTTCTGGAAAAATGGGTAAATTTGAAAATTTCATAACCAAGGTCTCAAAAGCAAGGTTTGAAGAGAAAAATAGGTCTTTTCCATTTACTTTAGGCATAAACATTTGGGAAATAACACTTTCTGCCTCAGAACAAGAAAAAGTAAAAATTTTGTTACATAGTGTTATAATAGATTTTATTGTAAGAACAGAGTAGGTAATAATAGTTCGTCTTGTCAAATTGTGTTCTAAGGTAACTTAGCTTCTGCGTCAGACTATGACGAAAAAAAAAACGATTATTTAATTCGTGACCAACAGTGCAACAAACATTTGTCTGTTTAACTCGTATTATTTTAAAACAAATGGACTGATGACGTTTGTTTATTGTTGAAATTTATCGCCAAGTCACAGACACCCATACATAAAACGTGACAAGCATTTATACTGAACCAAGCAAATATAGGTACTTTGTTTTATTTGTTTGTCGTTCAGCTCAAACCTACACAAATAGGCTATTAGGGCTGTGCCAACCACAGATAATGAAACATTTGGAATTGAAAAAAAACAAAAAACAGAGTGGGTTTTTATGAAGCCGAGGAATCTGACAGAATTTTCGTAACATTATACAACTTTTGATCATACTTACTTCTTTCCACTAATTTCAGGAGTTGATTCCACAATGTTGTCACTTAGCGACTGAGACAGCGAAGTGCGCTTGTTTTTGGGAAGTGTCAGGATGAGAAGAGGTCCCATGGGGTAGTCAGATTTGAGTTGAAGGAGTGTTGGAGTATAGAAATCTGGATTGCCAATAGTAGATATAGTGTTGTGGTTTTTTCTGCCCTTATTGTTTGTCACAACTTTCCGCCAGCGAATGTACAAGTATAAAACTAGCGTGGGCACAGCCAGAATCAGAGAAAAAACGCCTCCAAGAAAAATTCCTAAACCTGTTTGCCAGAAAACAACTCCCAAGACGACCAAGATAGCTCCTGCAACAAACAAAAAAGTAAAAAGTCCAAACCAAATCTTTAATATTACAGCTCTAGAGAGTTTTTCTTTGGAAACCTGATATACAGGTGGTGATCTTTGGGGTTGGGTTGATCGTGGTGAATGGACCTTCATAGCTACTATTGGGAAATCGTGATAGCATCAATATGCAAAGTAGCTTGACAGTTGTGTTTTCATCCTTTACTCATCACGTCTCGCTCATTTTTTTAATGATGTTGTTAATCTTTCTTCTGTATATTTATATATTCCTAAAAAACAAACAAACAAAAAAGTGGCAGTTAGTATTTCCCTGACACATGTATATCTTAACATAAAAAAAAACATATTTGATTATTACACAGGTCTTGACTACACTTTGTACTCTTTCTTGTTTATAAATAGATAATTCTCCGAGTGCCAGGTTTATTGGTAGATATATAACAAGACGCAAAAAGCAGTATACGTTGATATTTTATTACAACGTGAAAGTTGTAAACTTTCGAAATATCAAAATTTTCAAGAGTTAAAACGAGATTTTTGCGTGTCCAATATACATGTCAGTGGCAGTACTCTAGCCTCTAGAGGGAGACATATATGTGTCCACGGCAGTGCTCTCAGACTCTCGAGAAAGACGTGTGTGTCCATGACAGTGCTCTAGACTTTAGAAGGAAACACATGCGTGTCCACAGCAGCGTTATGGAGAAATACACATAAAGTAGTGTTTTATAGAGAGACGTATAAGTGACTATTTCAGAGCTCTACAGAGTAGAGTATTTTGTGTGAGAAACTATAGTTCAAGAGACTTTTCAATTGACATCAGATTCAAAACCAGATGAAACTGATGCAGGTATAGGTACATAAAAAATAGGTTTTATAACAGTTTGAAGGTTTCAATAGGAACTTTCATTTTTATTTTGTTACGTGAGTCATCTTCGTGGTTTATAGGTTGACACCAGACCATCAGGACATGTAAAAATATCAAGACAAGAAAACCATGTATTGTGCCGTTTTACGTCAGTTTTGTATTTATCTTTTGATCTAATCTTGTAAACGTAACTTTCGCAGCAAATATGTTGTTGGCTGACGATCACGCTCTAGGTATCTATGACATAATATTTTTGTTTTAAATAACCTGAACGCTATATACGTGCACTTGGTCCTTTCACTCAGAGTATGGCTATACTTTTCGTCCTCTCTCTTCTCCAACATTTTACTGCAAACAGAGCACGTGCGTCAACAAAGCTTTAATAAATGAGCCTTTGACTTATTTTCCCATAACGCGTAATATTCAGTATATGTGCAAGAACGCCAAAAGTGTGTGTTGTTACCCAGGTATTTCGTACTAACTTACAAGTAGCCAATGCTTTCACACTATCGCGATTTCCTCAGTCTTCTGTTGATAACACTAGGAAACAGTACTTGCACTGTTACGTTTAATGATGACAGAAAACATTATGGTGTGTAATTTTTCATACTTTACTCTTAGAATTGAGAAATTTGGATCCAGTATACGTTGACGTTAATCGAGCCCTATATCTAAACAAATATATATGCTAAGTTATAACAATACCCCAAGTTTAGTGATAATTAAGAACACTGTTAAATGCACTGATATTTAATCAAGTAGTTACGAATACTTTATTATTATGGTGAATAAATCTACGGCATAATGTATGCGGCACGTTTGAAGGTGTAATAATACAATGTTAAAACTTATCTTTCAATACATCTTAAAAACTCAGCTAATACAGAAGTGCATAATTGGCATCTGCGCTGCGTCCTCGGATTTTAGCGTTATAAATCTCTTAAGATTACCCATGAGATATCGAGGGACAGTTTATTCACGGATTTTGGTTCTCTAGTTAAAATTATGGAATATAATGTTTCAATGTATTGAAATATCTTGTCTTATAAGAACGTTATACTCGAATGTGACTGAACAGTCTGTTAATCTTCTAGAGTCTAACTAACATCAGCAAAGGTGTAACACGTTGACTAAACTTTATAAAGAATTAGATAAGTATCCATAGGATATATAGCATATATACTTTTAAATTTCATCTTCCCACTCAGTTGCATTTTTCTCTTTTAAAGTTACATTCAGGTACGTGTTCTTGAAGCTTTTATAATACATTAAAAAGTTGATCTTGTACAACAAAATAATTTATAATCTTGAGTAATCTAATCATGTGCGCACGATTTTGGAGATGCAATTGTTGCATGTCTATGTTCTAAGAGTATTAAGAGAACGTATGCGAAAATTGATTCTTTATATGAGTCTGTCCTCAAATCACGCCTTTAAATTCAGTACTTTCTAAGGTACTCACAGACACGTAGCAGTCTGAATGGGGAAGAAAAAGAACAGAAAGCTGTAGATAATAAAATCAAACTGGTTCAGAACTAACTCATACCAGAAACAATGTCCATTCTAAGTACTCGCTTAGTATATGATACTGAATATAAAACCTGATATAAAACGTGAGGGCGTCATAAAGTTGCAGCCAACCCCACTATTCGTTGGTAAAAGAGTAGCCCAAGAGTTGGCAGTGGGTGGTGATGACTAGCTGCCTTCCCTCTAGTCTTACACTGCTAAATTAGGGACGGCTAGCGCAAATAGCCCTCATGTAGCTTTGCGCAAAATTCAAAATAAACCAAACTAACTCAGTATGTGTAACGGACTTGCTTTGTTTACCAACTCAAGGTTCAATCAAAGCTCATGTTCATATTTTTCATTCGTAAATCGACCCTGGGAAACAAACCCTAAATGTTGTGCCTTTTAGATATTTACAAATCGATCCGCATACTATCGTATTGTTCTATTTGCCTGAAGTCTGATTTCTGTAAGCCAACATCTCTCTTTTTCTTCAAATAAACCACGACCTTTCCTGAAGTTCCGGAAATTCATAAACTAGTGCCTGTGTTTTCAAGCGTCTTAACTAGAGCTAATTATTAAGTATCAAAATTATTTAAACTTTCTAATAAGTCTTATGACTTATGAATTACGTAAAAACAACAAATACTTTCAAACAAGTAAACAATGTATAGTTTCAACTTATACTATGTTTGGAGAGTCACATTTTTTTCATTCAAATGATTTATTCATTCTGTTATGACTAAACGTATACACACCGTGTAAAAGTGGTATTAAGAAATCATCTTTAATAATTTGACAATAAAGTTTAAAAATAGAACTTATTGTGCAAAAGTCTATTGGAATATAGGCTTAAGACAGGAACAACGATTAATACTCCTTGTTCTAGTGAACCACATTTTAAACTTAAGCCACGTGATAGCATTTGCAGAATAATATTCCATCTGTAGGTTTATAGTTAAGCATGTTATATATTGTTTGATAAATCGTTTCCTCTGACAACTTTTAATGCATTTTCTTGCTATGTAGTATAAGTGTTTTCCAATTTATTATTGCAATAACGTGTGAAGAGTTTCATAGTAAGCACTGTCTGAAGAATGGTGTAAACCTTAGTTAAGACTAGGCTTCTAGAATATTCGAAGTGTAAATGTTGTAGTTTTCAAAGTAAGAATTTTATATTATCATTAAGACGTTATAAGTAAGTTTATCAAGAAGGTTTAAAATTTGGTGCTTCGACTGAATATAATTGGAATGAAATGTTGGATAACTCGTTAGAAAGTTAATTTGTTAAATAGTTTTTGTAAATCTCGTGAATAGGTAACAATTTAGTCAGTTAATTTACTGAGCTACAATTGTAAAATATCACATTAGCTTCACATATTCACGTTAGACAGTCAAGCTGAAATGGACATGGCTGGACTAATACTTGTTTTGAAATATTGTTTTATTATTTTTTATACGTAGAAAGCCTTCTAGTTTTTTCGATTTATGAACTGTTCCAACAATGTAAAATCCAATAAAGCTTTAAACTTTATTTCTTAATACTTTCCTGAGCCACTAAAATAAATATCAGTTTTTCTATATATAAAAAGCTTTGTATTAAAAAAAACGTGAAATATCATAAATAATTTCTTAGCTATCTGATAGATGAGAGTGACTAATGCCACTGATTTACTTTCATACGATGAACATGACATAATGAAATGATATAAAAATGACCAATATTTATATAAAAAATAATTTTATATGCTTAGAACTAAATACAGGTACAACAGTAATGTTGAAGATATGTTAAATCAGATGTTGTTTGCCATTAGGTATCATGTACTTCTTTCATAATTTTATAAACTTTGTCACAGCACTTCAGTAAAATGTAAGTGTATTTTAACGAAACCGACTGCGTACAGCTGCTTCAAGAAATTAAGAGCATAATTGTAATCATCGTTCAAGCAGATCTTATGAGTCAAAAGGTGCTAAGTTATACTCTTTGGGAAAAGAGTGTCCATTCGAATTTATCAATCGCAGTAATTACTTGACCAGAGGTCGTCATCATCATCATATTACAGAAAAATTTAACAACAAATGGACAATTATGAATCGAAAGAATCGTTTACTCATACTCTATTTTTTGTTTCTAAACACTTCTCGTGAATTCCAACTGACGCTAAAGACGCAGAGAGGAATCATACCAAAAATAAAAAAACAGCTAATCTACTGGTGATTTAAAAACCAAATGTACCAAACTCCAGTTAATCTACTGTAGATGAAGTTATGTGATTAAAACATCAAACGTATCAGACTTCAGTTAATCCATTGCAGATGACGCTACGTTATTCAAAGAACAAATGCCACGAATGTGTTCAAGTGGTGTAATACCAGTAACAAGACAAAATAGATGGCAAACTATTGTTAAGCAAGTGATATAACACTAGTATTAAGACATAAAATAGTTGGCACACTATTGTTAAGTAAGTGATATAATACTAGTAACAAGATATTAAATAGGTGGAACATTATTTTAAGGAAGGGGTATTATACTAGCAACATTTTTTGTTTGTTTGTTTGAAGTTAAGCACAAAGCTATCTGTGAACTGCCCATCACAGATATCGAAACTCTGTTTCTTGCATTCTAAGTCAGCAGACATACCACTGTGCCACTTGGGGGATATCAGTATCATAATAGTAAGTGGCACACTATTCTATACAGTGAAAGAAGGCCTTTCAGACAAATAAAATTCCAACGAAAATGCAAGGCTAGTAGGTATATTGACCAAGATGTTAAATTCCAAAAGAAACAAGAATCTAAAACTATGGAAATGAATGAGTAGCCAAATCACTTTAATGTCTTATTGAAATAACAAGTTATGATAAATGGTACTCTATTTAAACAAGCATATACAAAATCGTAAATCTGGGTTAGGCTTACAGAATATTTAAGTGCCAAAAATATCGGGGGAGGGACTAAGACAACATGTAATCATATTCTACACACACAGGTAAAAAGAGAATAATGGCCAAGAGTGACCCAAGAACAAACGTTGAAATTTCAGTTAACCTAAAGTAAGAAGTTAGATAATGAACGAGACTATAAAAGTAACTGATCGAATGATACGAAAATAATTTTTATTATCTAGACGAAAATACGGGACAAAAATATATATTAAATATCATGAAAATTATATTTCAAACAAATTTATAAGTAATACAATAAGGATAAGATAGTGTCATACCTTACAACTAAAGTAAGATTTGATATAGGTGTAAGACAGTGTTAAACAGGTGTTTTGTTTGTTTATGAATTTCGCACAAAGCTACTCGAGGGCTGTCTGTGCTAGTCGTCCCTAATTTAGCAGTGTAAGACTAGAGGAAATGCAGCTAGTCATGACCACCCACAGCCAACTCTTGGGCTACTCTTTTACACACGAATAGTGGGATTGACCGTCACATTATAACGCCCCCACGGCTGAAAAGGCGAGCATGTTTGGCGCGACGGGGATGCGAACCCGCGACCCTCAGATTACGAGTCGCACGCCTTAACACACTTGGCCATGCCGGGCTTACAGGGTTATCTAAACACAAATCTGTAAAAAAATGTTATTAATTTAATACAAATTAGAAGTTCAGTTAGATTAACAAAACATTAAAACAGTTGTAAGTAAAATTTTGTATTTAGTACAAACATTTTTTTAACATTTATAATTTAATATTAGGAACGCTATAGTTTGATTCCTACAACTGTTGTAGAAGAGAATATATAATGCATTTTTTACTGACCCTTATCTCACAATATTAACTTAGCGGTTTTATATTTTATCAAACAAAACATTAAATTTTATCTTCAAAAGCTATAACATTTTAGTTTCTTATTTCATTTCTTATAGTATGTTTAATGAGATATGATCCAAGGTAAAACCATATAGGTTTGAACTAAAATAATGCAGAAGAACATTTTACAATAAGATAAAAAAAATCACGATATTATATCAAATTATGGTACTTCCATATTATAACATTGTTGTTACGTGTAAAACGTAACTTATTTGTGCAATTTTGTTGTTTGTTTTGGCTTCACAAAGCTACACAATAGGTTATCTGCAGTCTGTATCCCACGTGAAATCGAACCTCAGATTTTTGAGTTGGAAGTCAGTAAATTCACCGCTGACGTAATGTAATCTTGTGGTTAACTCAAGCGTTCAAAAAGAATCATTAATGACTATTACAGGTTAATTTCGTTTCCCTCTCAAATAATATTTTAGTTGTTTTACAATGGTTCCTTAATTTAACTCCACTGCGGTAGAGTGTATATAATAGGTATAATACTTTATTGAACATGGCTTCTTACACTGAGCCAAAAACTCACGTTTCCATGGCAACTGGTTGATAAAACAAATGGACGCCAAGCAGTTGTCAAGTGTAAACGGTACCAGTTATGATCCTTAACTTAATTGTGACGGTCAGGAAAGTTAAGTTTATAACTGTAAAAACTATCATACGTCGGGTTACAATTTCATACTCAAAACCTCTTTCGATTATTAACACGTTTCTTCAATGTATAATGTGCTGGATTGCTATTGATTCACGGCTTATACTTACTTAGGCCTACACTTGCCATTTATCTCAGAAGTGTCTTCTTATAAAATTCTAGCGACACCTATATAATGTCTAACAGTAACTGCAATTTAGTATCTTCAGAAGCAGTAATGAAAGTGTTGATCTTATTTCTGTCTAGTTTCAGCCAAATTTTATTATAAGACAAACAACAGCAACAAAATTGTACAGGCTATATGACAAATCACCATCTTATGTATCATGTTCCGACGTCCAGCTAATGCGGTTCACAAAGATGACAAGTCTGAAAGCGCAACTACAATAACGCTTTGAAGTTATATGCAAACATTACGTATACATATGGTATTAGCTAAGTACCAACTAATAACAAATATAACTTAAGCAGATGGAAAATGAAGATTAAAGATATGACATTAAATCAATAACAAGGGGTCTCCAATAGAAGATTTGTTTAATCATTGAATATGACGATTAGTTAACTTAATTTTAACATAAGTTTCATTCCTTGCACTTTCCATTTTATTTCTGTTGTTAAAAGAAAGCACTGTTTAAGTGAATCGTAACAACTGTTTTATGTTATGTAATTTCAATATAAATAATTTATGCTAGTTATTAGTACTATACATATATATTGAGCCACATTTAAATATATATGAACGTGAAAATGATTTTCACTATGACTCTATAGAGTCTTTATGTCACAAACATAAATAATTCCTATTTATGGATACCTAAATATATATAAATACATCTCACGTGAACTACGAGTTTATCTACAAATGTTTTGCTCATTTCGCTCGTCTCCCATAGCAACAACACATGCACACAGATTTGATTAGCTTTATATTGTTGCGTTGATTAAATCTTTGTTTCTGTCTGTTGGATGCTTTATCTGTGCTTTACCGTAACACTACTGTTCGTATATCATGTATAGGAAAGTAACGCTTGTACCTCTCACTTTGAAAGCATTTAAAACAGTACACGACTAAGGAAAGGACTTACAAGATCAGTCCAGGCTGAAGAACTTCATTTGGTGAAAGCTACGTGGACCACTGAAGGTATTAGCTATGTGTTTCTCGATGTAATAAACCTGGAGTTGATAGGAGTATTCGGAACAAGCTTGACGTGTACACTGTTGATACTGCACGTGAAAGTGCTATACTCTAGTGACGTGAAAATGTACTACAAACGGAATTTCACAGATTCTTAAGCTGTTTCAGTTCGTGTATTTGTGACTCGTTATGACTATATAAAAAATAACAGAATTTCTCTACTGACAGACACAACAGCGCGTTTATAACTAGAGCAAAAAGCGTGCGCCAAAGGCCTCGGATTCAAACTCTTAAATTAAAAATGTTCATATGCATATTTGACAAAATGTAAAATATGTATATAAAATATATGATTTTATTATTGTTTATGTTTCATTTATTACACAAAAAGCAATTATGTGAGTTCGCTTTCGCCAGTGGCACAGCAGCATATCTGTGGAGTTACAACGCTATAAACCTGGTTTCAATACTCGTGGCGAGCAGTGCACAGATTACCCACTGTGTAGCTTTATACTTAATTACAAACAAACAAACAAATAAAATATTTCGCCTAAACGGAGTTCCTATCACTATACCTTAACCCTTTCACTCCTGAGGCCCAGCATGGCCGGATGGTTAAGGCACTCGTCTCGTAATCTTAGGGTCACAGGTTCGAATCCCCGTCACACCAAACATGCTCGCCCTTTCAGCCTTGGTTGCGTTATAATGTTACGGTCAATCCCACTATTCATTGGTGAAAGCCTAGCCCAAGAGTTGGCGGTGGATGGTGATGATTAACTGCCTTCCCTGCAAAATTAGGGACGGCTAGCGCAGATAGCTCTCGTGTAACTTTGTGCAAAATTCAAAACAAACCAAACTTTCTTAAAAGAACAGAAATTTGTATTTCTACCATTTAAATAATTTAAAACTTGTTGCGACGTTTCCATAATTCATATGTAACAGTAGTATCTCTGAATCACATATATTCTCTCAGTTCCCTGAAGACTTGTCAAATATACCAGATTCTCTTTATATTTATATATATATATAAGCAATTTCATGTCCCATGAAATAAATAGATAATCAATCGCAAAAGTGAAGTATTAAATAGATAAGCTTTATATATTTTTAATCCGAGTACATACAGCCGAAACAAATGTAAATTTAAATAAATATTTTTACAAGAAATTAGTGTTTAATTGTTATACATTTTAAAATAAACTTTTGTCAATATTTTGGAAGTAGATTTCTCTAAATACATAATTCGTTATCAACCTATTCTTTCATATTATTGCATGGCATCAATATTTAAATACTGTATATGAATTATGAAAATTTAAACATTTATGCGTGTGTGTGTATGTATGTACACATTTATCTCCCGAAGTTATATTTGAAAACGTTAGCAAGTCTATACAACATAGATGAGAAACGTCGTTATTTTTAAGACATTAACTTGCCACCACAAATTTCAATATGCAATTTGCCACCCTGTGCCTCTTTTGTTATGGCACGTGACGTCCACTAAAGTATCAATAGCAGGAAATGACTACTTCAAGCGCCCTACAGAAGGAAGTTTAGCAAAGATATGCACTTTGATTTTTAAGTCACATTGTGCAGTTAGAAAAATGAAAATGAAAAATCCGTTCGAAAGTCAAAGTAAAAAATTTCAACCACGCTCGGGTAAACGGCTGGAGTAACTATGACTCTCTTAAGGGGGTATTAAAACTCTTTTAAGCTCACAGAACATTGCAAAGTACTCTCCTCAGAAGATACCTCCTCACGAGAAGGAGAACACCAACACCCACATGGTGAATTCGTCCAAAGGCAGGGGAAGTAAACCCCAGACGAGGAATGGTAACCTTTCAAACCGTGATGAGGACTTACCGAACTCATCAGCTATTCGGGTACCCGGTAGGGGGTTGCAGCCCTACTCTGTATTAGCATTTTATAGGGACCTGGCCGACCCTATATTAGAGCAGGTCATTTTAGAAATATGGAAAGTTGTTTAATAGATAAAAACTATGGTTTGGCGTTCGATGTGTGCCAGGACGGCAGCCAAACCCGAGCTACTTGGCACCAACCGGAAACTGAATTGTAGCTTCCGACGAGGGAATGAATAGCGTAACATCAGGAATACAGACATTGACAGACACCTATTCCGACACCAGTTCACATACCTAAAGTGAAACCGGTGCAACTGACATTGCTACCACTGGAGATACTAGCCGAACTACTCAGGTGGACAACATAAGTTATATTACCTCGCCTAGAAAGAAGAGTGTCGAACACACCACTACGGCAGATAGTACCTACCCAACTAGTGACAGTCGCCGAACTACTCAGGTGGACAACATAAGTTATATTACCTCGCCTAGAAAGAAGAGTGTCGACCACACCACTACGGCAGATAGTACCTACCCAACTAGTGACAGTCGCCGAACCATACAGGTGGACGGCTCAAGTTATATAATCTCGAGAAAAATGACAGTCATATCATTACGATGGATGGCAATTATGAATTAAGAAAAGGAACAGGTATTATCACAGGACGGGTAGGGACAACAGTGTTTATAAACCTACCCGTAAGAAAAATGACATGTGACTTGTGTCCACACGAGTTTAGGATTTTTTCTCAACTTGCAGCCCAGCTGGCAAACAAACGCAACTTGTTGGCACATATAAGTTCTGAGGAAAAGATGATAGCAACCATCACGCTATCGCTTGACATGTTCTAAAATGTCCCTATTGGCGAACTTTCACGTTCGTAGCAGATTCTAACAACTTCGGTTGCGAGATCTGCAAAATGAAATTTAAGACTAGGTCGGGCTTATCTCAACATAAGAGACATTGGCATCCTACCATCAGAAATGCTGTACGAATACTATCTCATGGATTCAAGGAAGAAAACCCTCCGGTATGTGAAAGTAGTATACTCGGGCCGTAAGAACATCAATGTTCTCTGTGCAGGACATCTACCTCGAAAGACTCCTAAGCAAGTCTCGGATAAGCGCCGCGACCTCAATAAGGTACAACCACCTGTCCAGGTTGATTCAAATAATACCACGAATCGTGGAGATCCTGTTGATATCTTACAGCTTGTGGAACTAAATTGGGAAGAGATACTTCTCCCTGAACAAAGGGATACTTCTCTCTGAACAAAGTTCTAAATTCTATACCTCAATCAACTGAGATCAGAAGGGACTCGATGAAGCAAAATGACAGGAGGTTGAAATTGTGACTAAACAATAGATTAATGAGTTTTCCCATTCACAAGCGTCTTGGAACAATAAAAGAACTTCGAAGTAGACGGTTAAAACTCCAAATCTGCCAGTGGAATGTTTTAAAAGGTTCCAGAAAATGTTCGATTTCGAACGTAAACGCCTAGCTGAGGAGATATTGGATGGCCGGGATGCTCTCCGATGTAGCCTCAATAAAGATCAGGTGAAAAACCACTACGATCAGGTAATGATAACGTCAATTTTGACGGATGCCCACTACCACCCAGGATAAACATCATCAGCCAACTCTTGAGCTAAAAGGGACAAACGAATAGTGGGATTTACTATTATAACATACGGCTGAAAGGGGCGAATATGTTTGATGGTACAGAGGCTCAAATTACGTTTGCGAGTCACTTGACCTTGCCAGGCCAAATGTTCACAGCAAGTATAGTATTTATAAAAGAATGATTGTAGTAAAGTAATTTGTTATATTATCTTACGTTGCTTTGGTGCTGGCATTCTTAGCCTGAATGATATATTCTGCAACACACAGCTTAAACGGCCTAGTCAGAGAGGCCTTAGTTTTTTGCATAGATGTCTAAAATTTAAAACTATTAAATAGAGAGAGACACATTAGTCAGTAACAACTCACAGCTACGTGACTGTTTTTACTCAAATATGAAGTTGAATGTGTCACAGTTATGGCACTGCTCTATTAAAACTATAGAGCAGTGGCTCGATCCACAGAGCTTTTGATTCACATCCCGGAACAACAAAGATTATGCTATGTCTAATCCATCATTTTTACTAGAGGAAGTTCGGAAGAGAATAAAAAAACCTGTACCTCCTCATTTAAAGTAACTTCGATTGTTTGAGATTTAAATGACTATCTTTTCTATTCCTCGTGTGGCATTTAAAAAAGATCGGTAGTCTCGACATTACTTGTTTCATGTTACAGTTGGACATGTGTACGTTAAGACATGATGCGTCATACTAAAATGAAAAATAAACTTATCTATATATAATTTCATCAAATTACAATACAAAAAGGCAATTATATCTTTTTTTACCTATTAAAAGACCAACATTATTACGTTACTTCAATAACTCTTTATCAGTGAAAAGATATAGTCATTTTTATAATATTCTTCATGTTGCCTCCAACTCCAGAACTATTTATTTGAAGTACGCAATGAGTAGGTTATTCATCTATTCATCTCTCCAAGTGGTGTTTTCCTGTTGTCCTCTACTCTAATTTAATTATTAGACCACTATGGAATTCAATACCTCTTATTCACAATTATGGCAAGCGACTATGTATTACTTACTATGCAGTCTTCGAGTATTGTAAAGTCCTGGGAGGTGGAGTTAAATTTATCCGTATGGTCTTATTTTACAAAAAAAAAAAAAAAAAAGAGTCAACATTTTCGTGGTTTTAGAAGTGGTTGGTTGGATCAATGCTTTTATCACAATAACCACAATAGTTTGGACATCAGAAGTCGACTAGAAATGTCTTGCTTCATCCATTAAGTATTCTTTTATAAAGGTCGGTAACCTTTCTTACTCTTGATACTTTGATCCCAACTGGCCGGCTTCGGCGTTCATTTTACAAGTATTACGAAATAATAATAATATTTTATTTCAAATGAATTTGAAAGTTCATTCAAATTATACAGTATTTCTTTTATCCTCGCTTAGGTTTTTCAAGCTCTAGCTCTACGTTTGTGTTTGTTTTTTGAATTTCGCGCAAAGCTACACGAGGGCTATTTGCGATAGCCGTTCCGAATTTTGCAATGTAAAACTAGAGGAAAGGCAGCTAGTCATCACCACCCACCGCCAACTCTTGGGCTACTCTTTTATCAACGAATAGTGGGAGTGGCCATCACATCATAATGCCCCCACAGCTGAAAGGGCGAACATGTTTGGTGTGACGGTAAGATATAACAAAGTTAGTATTAGCCGAATAGCAATTTAAATAAACCACATGTTAGGATGATAATTGTTATGGCGTGAACGCCTTTTCTTATCGAAACGTAATTGGAGCAATTACACTTGTCGTAAGATGCTAATATAAAGCATGTTTTTAGAACAACTCACAGGGACCAAACAAATAATTCAATGTTTAAGAATACATCAAACCTGTCTTAAGTCAAATAATGCCGGTTTGGTCATAATCATGTTTCCCCAGTAAAAGGTGTTCAGACCATAACAATTGTTAAGAATGTATTTTGTTTGAAAAAAACAAAACAAAAAACTTTGGAGTAAAATTCTAATTAAAAGTCATTTTAATTTTAGTTTTTCGTCTAGAACCACAGATGAAGCTAAATTTGAGTAAATGACAAAAGCTGCATATGATTTGATTGTCAGTATCTTGCAAACACATCAGTTGATTAAAACCGAAAGTTTAACGTGTAAAAGTGAACTTAATATCCAATGAGAAGTTGCACCAGATGATAAATTATATGTAAAAATGTTCTTATGATGAAAATCTCATAACATTTTGTAGTTTAATAAAAAGAAAATTACGATTTTATTGATTCTAGTTAGGTAATCGATGAAACAGCGAATAAAATGTTTAATCTTAGCCAGCGAAGCAGAAAGAGACTATAGTGTAGGACCTGTTGTCTACAGTCACAATATCAATTTAAGGTTTAACTTTAATAACAGTTGTTATTTGGGGTGTAACCTGAAGAAAGAAAGAAGCAGGACTGTTTTCAGTGAAAAATGTGATGAGACACTGCAATAAGACTGCTAAACATTTAAATCATAAGTGGCATTGTTCGAATTTCCTTATTTGGCACCACGTCGCCCTTTCTAAAATAGGTTGGCAGGAAACCAGACCAAGAGAGTCCATATAATATATCTAACATTCATTAAAAATTATCATTAAGCATAGGTTAAAAACGAAGAAGCTTAGCTAAAGTTTATGATAAACTGGTAAAAGTGAAAATTTGACTTCATCTGGCCAATATAGCCAATAGAAAATGAAAACAACAAACTGGCATTGTACAATTATGGACATTGAGTGTACTAGTTTTCTTATTACTCCACAACATTAAAGATAAAATATACAAGCTTTAGGTAAGCAGAGTTAGTATAATACTACTTATTCTACTTGAGAAAAATTTTACACTTCGAGAAGTTACATTTCTCTTCCTTGCTCCTTCATTAGACACACAGAAGTCTTCCTTAAGAAATGTATTGTGTAGCGTGAACTCCAAAATAACATAAACTTAAAAGGCATTAGTGAGTAGAAAGAGGATCGACTTGTTACATACAAACTTGGTAATGTGATCATACGGTTTTAAATACTTTCGTTTCGTAAGTTTTATCAGTTTCACAATAAAATACAAACATGCATAACTACAGGAGCTACCTTAAAGGAAAAGTGTATAGGATGGTCAGCGAAAGTGTTGTGTTTCAAGATTAAACAAAACCAAAATTAAGAGTAGTAGATATTTTATTACTTACTTTCGATTTTTATATGTGCTGTGCTGTAGACTAGAGAGTAAACAATTCTACTCGTGATTCATGACATGCACACATCTCACTAACGTCAAGAAAGTAAAAATTGCAACGCTAAGCGTTCATTATGTGTCTGTTGACTATCTGACAGACAACAAATTACTGTGTAATGGTGTGAATGGACAAAACAGATGACCCCTACAAGCAGTCTTCGGTGACCACCCTTTGGAGAAATTTTTTTTGTCAGAATAATAAGACAACTTTTTATAATTTCACACAACGTTATACAAGGGCATCAAGCTCTAGCAGTAATAGACTAGAAGGAAGACATCTAGTTAATAACATCTAACACCAACGAAAAGTGGGAATGGCCTCACACAATAACATTCACATACATAGGTATAAAACTCGAACGCTCTAACCATCATGTCATAACAGATTATACCAAAATCTCATGAATTTCTCCTTCAAAAAATATGGCTGTCTAATGTGTTACGGAATATGATATCTTGGAAGAGTCTCTGATTTATTATGTCACGTAAATGGTTAAGTATTAAGATTTCAAATAATCGGAAATTTTAAATTTAATTTAGAATTTAATGTATCAAATTTGGAATATTGGCTAGCAAGATTAACACACAAAGTTTTCTTTTTAACACAAATATATTTTAATATACAAACAAAAATTAAACATTATAATAACGGTTATTACTAATGGTTGCTAGAAATGATGGTTTATGTACAAGAGTTTTACAAAATTACCGATAATACTGATTCTTATATATCTGGTCTAGAATTGGATATTTTATAGACGATCCAAGGCTTAAGATGACTAGTTTGGTTTGTCTCACACCGGTTACAAGCTGACATTTTCGGTGAAAAATTTTAATACCTTTGTAGAAATAATAACGTCTGAAGCTCAAAGGTTTGTAATGTTCGAAATCTATAAACATTTCTGGTGAAATTATGTTGTTTTCCGATTAATAGGTGTTAATAACAATTATAGTTTCGTCAGCTGATAGCAATTTGACTGAAGCTGTTCAATAATATGCTTCTACTGTTTCTCGGCTAACAGCTTTTATACGAGTTACGCGAGTTAACGTTTTCGTGAAAAATATTGTTGATTCTTACTCTCAAGAATCTTATACAAATTTAGAGATCAGGTGAAACTTGCGTAATCAGCCAACAATATACGTCACATGAAAAAAAACAACTATACTTGAACAAATATATGCTAACGTAGAAAAAAGAAAATGAATGCAATAAAACAGATAAAATAGAACAAAATCGCAGGTGGTTCTTTCGATGTTGCACAAAGCTAAGCCTTTAGATATCTTAGGAAAAATATACATTTCTAGCGAAATAAAGTTTAGCACATTTCAAGAAAAAAAACAATATGAATAGTGTAACATAGTCAAAATGATAACCCTGCTATTAAAGAAAACTCCATTTTAAATGTATGTGGAATTAAATACTCTTCTTACTGAAAATATGTTTTGGGACATTTAAGTGGAAATTATTATAACTCTCATTTTGATAATAATTGTTAAAATAATGAAAATAACTGAAAATATTTCCTCGCTTAAAATATTATTAAAATTCCGTAAGTATTTTTAATTCAGTAATTGTTCTTTGTGCAGGAAAATAGAATATTAACATCACACAGGTTTTAAGTATACTGTGGCACAATTAATGATCATTACACATAAATCGTATTAACATATACCAGCTAAAGAAAAAGTTTATAAGAATTACATCAACAGATAGACAGGAGCCATAGGTTGTCTAATTTCTATAATAAACAAGATTTTTCATACGGAATACACTCAGGAAAAGAAAAAAAAGCTCATATTTCTAATCCTTTCGACGACTAGGTGTTTTTTACAACATGGTCTTATCATTAACTTTTCAAACAGTCTCATAGAGACTATGATACCTGATTTTGAGTGAATGTCTATAATGGGTAACAATATGTCGTCAGGAGGAACTTATAGTTTTCAGCCTTACAGTCATAAACATGTTTTCATTTTAGCTTGTGATGACATCAGATTTTTCTCGAACCAATTCACAAGCTTCTAAAAGACTGGACCAAAAAACTTAGAAATTTAATACAATAAGTCCCTTTTTTTCGAGTCATCTTTCCAACATTAACAGTAAAATAAAAGAAAAGAACACACACATATTCTAAGGAGAAATAACTTTGAACATCTTGTATATATTGATGAGATTTTCAACATACGACACGAAGAATTCATTGTTAATAATCTAACCAGTGGTATACTGGTATTTTATAGTATCTTTATCAGGTTTTAGTAAGAGACAGTGGTGTATAATTGTGTTTTATATTGTCTTTGTCTCGTTTTGTGAAGAGAGAGTGGTGTACTGATTTCTTGGTTTATGTTCCTCAGATTTTGTAAAGAAACTGTGGTATACAGGTGTATCGATCTTTCTTTCTAAAGTGTTGTAAAAAGACAGTTGCATACTTTTTAGAATATCTTCATCAGGTTGTCTTAAGAAACAGTAGAATAGGGTTGGTTTAGAGTATCCTTGTCAGGTTTTGTGGAGAGATAGTGGTATAGTAGAGTTTAAGACTAATTTTTGAGGTTTTGTTTACAGACAATGGTGTAGTGGTGTTTTGAGTGAGGTAATCCAAAGTATGTCAAGGTTTGTTAACAGACAGCAGTAGACTAAAGTTTTACATCGTCTTTTACTAGTTTTATTAAAATACAGTGGTATTACTAGTGTCTTAGTTTTTTAAGTATTGTATATTAAGAAACAATTTTAAACCTGTGCTCTAAATTTTTTTTATCAAGTTTTGTTAAAACATAGTGGTGTTTTAAATTACCTTTGTCAAGTTTCGTTAAGAGACAGTTGTATTCTGGTATTTTATATTACGTTTCACAGCTTTGGTAAAAAAAGTGGTAAACTTGTATTTTAGATTATCAAGTTTTGTAAAGAAATAGTATAATAGTGGTGTTTTGGATTACCTTTGTCAGGTTTTGTTGAGAAACAGTTGTATTCTGGTATTTTATATTAACTTTCACAGGTTTGATAAAGGAACTGTGGTGTGCTGCTGTTTTAGATTACCTTTCTTAAGGTAAGACAGTGATATTTTGACGTTTTAGATTATGTTCCTCAGGTTTTGTTATGAAAGAGTGGTATATTGGTGTTTTTTATTATTTTTCTTGAGTTTTATTAACTGGTGTTTTAAATTATCTTTGTTAGGTTTTGTTCAGAAACAGTAGTGTACTGATTTTTGAGATAATAATTGTCAAATCTTGTAAAGAATCAGGTTTTGTGAAGAGATAGTGGCTTAAGACTATTTTTATGGTTTTGTTTACAGACAGTACAGCGGTAAGTCTATAAATTTACAATGATAAATTCAGTGGTTCAGTTCCTCGGTTGACTCAACAGATAGCATGAAGTGGCTTTGCTATAAGAAAAACCTACATACACTTGTTTGCAGACAGCGGTGTAAGGTGTTTTGGATTACCATTGTCCAGGTTTTTTAAAAGAAACTGGTATCCTGGAATTTTATATTATCTTTTACTAGTTCTAGTAAAATACAGTAGTATACTGGAGTGTTAAAGTATTTTCCACACGTATTGTACAGAAACAGCGTATACTAGTGTTTTAAGTTATCTTTGACAGGTTTCGTTAAGAAACAATGTTATGCTGTTATTTTAGATTATCGTTGTCAGGTTTTAGTAAAAAACGGTGCTATACTTATGTTTTATATTATCTTTGTCAAATTATTTTAAGTAACAGTGGAGTATTGATCTTTTAGACTATGTTCATCATATTTTGTAAAACAAAGTGATAAACTGGTGTATTGATTTTCCTTTCTAAAATGTTGTTTAAAGACAGTTGTGTACTGTTATTTAAGACTATTTTTACCAAGTTGTCTTTATCAAGACTATTTTTGTCAGGTTGTCTTAGGAAACAGTGGTATATTATTTGTTTAGATTATTCTTTTGAGATTTTGTGAAGAGATGGTAGTTTAAGACAAAGTTTTCAGATTTTGTTTACAGACTGGTGTAATGATTTTTCTTTCTATAGTGTTGTTAAAAGACAGTTGTGTACTGTTGTTTAAGACTATCTTTATCAGGTTATCTTAAGAAACATTGGTATACAGTTTGTTTATTCAAATATTTTTTACAAGTATAATACAGAAACAGTGTTAAAACAGTGTTTTAAATTCTCTTTATCAAGGTTTGTTAAAAAACAGTGGTATATTGGTGTTTTAGATTACCTTTGTGAGGTTTTTTTATGAAACAGTGGTATATTGGTGTTTTTTATTTATTTTCTTAAGTGTTGTTAAGTAACAGTAGTGTGGTGAAGTTTTAGATTATATTGTACAAGTATTGTAAAAAAACATGTATACTGGTGTTTTAAATTATCTTTGTCAGGTTTTGTTGGGAAACAGTGGTGTACTGATGTTTGAGATATTCATTGTCAGGTCTTGTGAAAAATCAGTAATATACTGGAGCTTCAGTATACCTTTTCAGGTTTTGCTAAAAAAACAGTGGTGTACTGAAGTTTTAGATTTCCTTTGTAAAGAAACAGTTACAATGGTGTTTTAAATTATCTTCCCTGGTTTTGATTTTTTAGATTATGTTCCTCAGATTTTGTAAAGAAAGAGTGAAATACAGGTGTAATGATTTTTCTTTCTATAGTGTTGTTAAGAGTCTATTGTGTACTGTTGTTTAAGACAATCTTTATCAGGTTCTCTTAAGAAACATTGGTATACAGTTTGTTTAGATTATGCTCTTCAGGTTTTGTGAAGAAATAGTGGTTTAGAATATTTTTTCAGGTGTGTTTAGAGACCATCCCCCACTGGTAAATCTATGGATTTACCACGATAAAATCAGGGGTTCAATTTTCCTCGGTGGAGTCAGCAGAAGAAACCTCAAACACATGTTTACAGACAGTGGTGTACAGTGTTTTGTATAACCTTTTGCATGTTTGTTAAAAGAAATTGGTATACTGCAATTTCATATTATCTTTTACTAGTTTTATTAAAATATGGTGGTGTACTGGAGTGTTAAAGTATTTTTTATAAGTATAATACAGAAACAGTGTTAAAACTTTGCTTTAAATTCTCTTTATCAAAGTGTGCTAAAAACAGTGGTACACTGGTCTTTTAGATTACATTTGTCAAATTAAGACAGTGATATTCTCATGTTTTAGATTATGTTCCTCAGGTTTTGTTATGAAAGAGTGGTGTATTAATGTTTTTTATTATTTTTCTTAAGTTTTATTAACTGACAGTGTCATAGTAAAGTTTCAGATTATATTTTACAAGTATTGCAAAGAGGCAGTGTATACTGGTGTTTGAAATTATCTTTGTCAGGTTTCGTTAAGAAACAATGTTATGCTGTTATTTTAGATCATCGTTGTCAGGTTTTAGTAAGAGACTTGTGTTTTATATTATCTTTGTTTTTTAAGAGACAGTGGTATACTGGGGTTTTATATTATCTTTGTCAAATTATTTTAAGTAACAGTGGAGTATTGATCGTTTAGATTATGTTCCTTATATTTTGTAAAACAAACAAATATACAAATGTATTGATTTTACTTTCTAAAGTGTTTTTAAGAAACAGTTGTGTATATACCACGTCTCTTTTGACAAATTTTGAAAATATTAATATAAAATACCAATACACCACGTGTTTTAACAAATCTTAAGGAAGAAAATCTAAAACTAACTGCCTCTTTACAAATTCTAAAACGCAAATATACAAGTGTTTATTAACAAAACCTTACAAAGTTAATTGAATACACCATTATGCGAATTTCTTTACAATACTTCTAACACAAATATAAAACTTGAGTACACCACAGTCTTTTAAGAAAACTTAACAAAGATACTAAAATACTTTGGTACATCCCTGTCTCTTAATGAAACTTGATAAACATAACCTAAGACAAGTTTTGTAAAGAAAACTTGATGAGAATATAACATACCACCATATCGCTTTCTCTTTATGATATACCCTCGTAACACTGTTTCTTATAAAAACTTTACAAGTACAATTAAAACCACAATTACACCTCTCTCTTAAAGGTGAATTTTCAACAAATTTAATAATTGCCTTAGAAACTGTACTTTGGTTAGGTATAATTCCTGTGTGGTCGCCATATTTTTAAACACTTTAGTTTTTGAGTAAAAAATGAAACAAAATATGCGGGTCCTCGAAATCAAGTTCCTCTCGGTCGTTCGACTGTTTCCGTTACGTTTTACAACTATGACGCAATAGTTGCCAAAAACGCTTCGTTGCGCGCCGACCAACTTGTTCCTTTCGTGCTGGTATTTTATGTGCTTTTTCAGATTACATACTTTGTGAAACTATTTTTTGTCTTGATATTGCTACTTTATGTTTGTTTTATGATAACATGGTTTACTGTGTTGCTTATGGTTGTAAAAACGGTTCGGCATCAGGCAAAATCTTCTTTTCGTTCCCGTGCAAGGAGAAGGAACCGGCAAGGTGGCGACAGTGGGTGCGGATGGTAAATAGGAAGAACTGAACCCCTTCACACCATGCAAAGCTTAGTCAAGATCACTTTGAACACTCATGTTTTGTGTCGGATCCCACTGTTTTGGATTCCGTGGGATTAAAGCCAGGCAGGTTGAGACTGAAAAAACCATCGGCAGTAGACAGGATCGTCCCCACCATCTTTCCTCGTGTAGAGCTGAAGATTGATCTCAGCCTGCAGCGTACAGGTTCCACTCCTCTGAAGCCATCCCTTGCCATCACAAAACGAACAAACTTAAAGGTATGCGTGCAGTATAAAGCAATAAACAGTAACTAGTATAATATAATAATTTAAAAAGTACGAGTTTTTGAAGAATGTAACTAGACATACACATTTCACATTCATGAGCGAGTTTTGCATTTGTGGCACCTAAAAGTCAGTAAAACCTTGATTTCCTAGTCTAGACAGTGGGCAAATCTATCTCAAATAGAGTATATTCTAAGTTTAAAAGCTGGTAGATCATTCTGTAGATGATTTTGTATCATTTTTTAAATATGGAAAAGTTTGAAGAATTCCATTTTTCAAATTTAACATTTCAAGATAAATTAACTATTCAGACTGCTACATCTAGTTTGATTTTATAGAAAGAATTATGACGTATAATTGAAATTCATTGTGTTACGAGTCATAAATACCCGGTACAATGATTGTTACCATAGTCGGCAATGTATAAACAAATAAAACCCAGTCTGTGATACCAATAATTTATAAACACCAGACAAGTTTCGAGATGCTTAAAATTGCACGTGAAATAATACAGACCATATTTGTTGTCATGACTTAGGCTTACCATTCTTCCATTGGTGTTATGACCGACTCGCAACCGGCCTGGGCGCTATCAGTATCACTCACAGTTTCGCTACTATCGCTCGTGGAACTGTCCTCAGCACTAAAACTTGTCAGATCTGTGTCAAAAGTAACTGTTCTAGGTTCGTTCAGAGTAGGTTCGAATTGATATGGCGCTACTCAACACTGTTCAGAACACAAAGTCAAAACAGACTCCGCCTCTGTGTCTCCGTATGCACTGGTCATGTTTATTTACATTCAACGCGCTGGCGTTGGCAGTTTGTTTGGCAACTATTACGTCACAGTACTTTTCCTAGCGGCAAACGTAAAAACTAAAACGTTGGGATTGCCCCTCGGAAAGGGCTCTTTCTGCACCAAGTTCTATGTTTCATTTGTTAGCATATATTTTTTATAAAAATATGAACTTGCAAAATCAATCAGTATGAGTAGTTCTTTTGACTGCAAAGTTTTCTTTTTTTTCTGTAAAATTCACCTTTAAGAAAGAAAATCAAAGATTCTCTTTTAACAACTTTTGAAAATTTTAATAAAAACTACCTATATACCACGTATCTAATCGTATCTTGACAAACATAATTTCAATAACCATTACACTTGTCTCTTTATAAAGTAAATAAAAAATTTCTTTTTTAACAAATTTTCAAAATATTATTATAAAGTGTGGTGAAGGTATTGTAGTCTGTCACTAGGTTTTGTACAAGTCAATGTGTAAAATTCCGTCATTTAGAAAAACTGCGATGTTTGGATTGGCGAGTAATCATAAGTAAACAGGGCCTGGCATGGCCTAGCGCGTTAAGGCGTGTGCTTCATAATCTGAGGGTCGCGGGTTCGCGCCTGAGTCGCGCCAAACATGCTCGCCCTCTCAGCCGTGGGGGCGGTATAATGTGACGGTCAATCCCACTTTTCGTTGGTAAAAGAGTAGCTCAAGAGTTGGCGGTGGGTGGTGATGACTAGCTGCCTTCCCTCTAGTCTTACACTGCTAAATTAGGGACGGCTAGCACAGATAGCCCTCGAGTAGCTTTGTGCGAAATTCCAAAAACAAACAAACAAGCATAAGTGAACTTGATTGTTTTGTGAAGAGAATGTGGGCGTGAGATAAATTATTTTCAGTGAATTAAGACCGGCTGTCCAAATGAAAAATATGTTGTCCATGTTTGAGGTTTCACATGGCTTAGTTGTAAAAGCTGGTTTTCAATATCACCCATGAAAATGTTGGTATAATAGCCATTGCAATACCGTTAACCTGAATGTAATGCTCGGACTGGCAAGACCAGACATTGTTTGAGATTCTGATGGGTTGGGAAGTTTCTAGTCCTTCATCACGTGGAATATTAGTGTAAAGAGAAGAAACATCCATCATCAAAGAATATTAATTTTATTGTTTTGGAGGAGTTCTTTACGCTTATCAGCTATGTTCTTAATAAACTGAGTTATAAGATCATTTGAGTTTTTATTGAAATTAATGTTCTGTAGTTGCCGATTAGCTTCAATAATATAGTTATCTTTGTTAAAAAATAACAATAGCGCTACCCTTGTCTGCTGGCTTGGTATTGTTGTTCGAATTAAGATTGTTTAAAACGTTTATTTTATTTTGGTTAATATTATTAGGACGTTGATCGGAAGATTTCAAGGTCTGTATTATGTCATTTTCTACGGTGTTAATAAAACTCTCTAAATATGATATGTTGATTTTCAGTTGGGTGTGGTTTGTTGTGAAAAAATCGCGAAGTCTTAGTTTTCTAGAGAATTCATGAAAGTCAGAAAAAATTCAGGGTTATTAATATAGCTGTTATTTGAACAGAAGTTGAGACCTTTACTCAGGAGACTGAGTTCTGCTTCAGAGAGTTTTGTCTGACAGATTAACAGTGTTAGAGATATGTCATTATTATCTCTACATTTTATAGGTCTCTGTTATCTTCAACAGATTTGTTAGTTTGAGTATAAAGTGTTTTTAAACTTTTTTTTTTTGCCCCACGCTAGTACAGCGGTATGTCTCCGGATTTACAACTCACCAATCAGCGGTTCGATTCCTCTCGGTGGGCTGAGCAGATAGTCCGATATGGCTTTGCTATAAGGAAAACACACACAAACTTTTTTTTTTAAAAGACTGTTCATAGTGAGATAAAGGTCTACCACCTCTTAATGTTATGGTAGTTTTTTCATGACAGAAAAAAAGTGTTGTTAGAAGCGCTTTTGAATTGCTGATGTTTGTTATTCATTTTGAAAAGAAAAGTTTTTTTTATAAATTGTGTAGTTCTTTTTCTTCCAATGCAGGATTGTACAGGTAATGATAGTGAGAAATTTCTTTATCCAGAATATCGACAGAATATTTTAGTGATATTCATGAGTTCTAAGAAGGTGTTTTGAAGAATTTGTTGCAGAAATTCTGATCATGTGTTCCTACTGTTATCAGTGCTCTTAATGCGAGAGATTGAGGTAAATGTCAATTTGTTTTGTTTTGTTTTTGTTCTAATGAAGGTAATTCTACAAGAGACTGATTGAATGGTGAAGATTGTAGTGTGGAACATATGGCGTTTACATTAATAGTGGTTTGGTATAGTCTTGGAGATAAGGGAATGGAAGGGTTTGTGGGTAAAAATGAACGAACAACAGAAGTATAAGAACGAATGTTGCTATTTGTGGAATGTGATGTTTTATGGACAGCGTCATTGTGCTTAGTCCTCTAGCAGGACTTGAAGACAATACACCTTCTAATAACAATATCACGTAAATTGCTATTTAAATTTTTACTTATATGGTGATGTAAATAAAACAAACCTATTAAATATAAATAGAAGAAAACCTATTGATTGCAGGTAATGTATATTAACATAAAAATATAGATGTTGATGACTTGTGTACGATATTATAGTAAGTCGTTAAAATAATAGTAATTGAATATATGTTATTTATTGTACACATCGCACTAAGTAAGATTAAATCCTCTTAGGAATGGAAATGCTATAATTTAGTATTGAATATTTTAACAGCTCGAATGAGTAAATTTAAACTAATATATTATCCTTTCAGGTCAATTTATATGGTAAGGAAATGTAATTAATTTAATGATAAGCATCCTTTTATGATGATTTAACAATCATTAATTCAAAAAATTAATAATAAGTTATTTAATTAATTAGAACTAAGCATCTTGTATAGAACAATGTATTTAATTATTAGTGCTTAATTATAGACATGATGATACATGTATTGTATGATGCTTGGCTTTCTAGAGACAGATTTGTTTCTTTGTGGTATCATTATGTAACCTTCATTATGGCAGCCTGTCTTGGCAACTTAGCAAAGCACACTGTGGTGACAAAATTCGATACTATGACAACATGGTCACCTGACATGGCGGCATAGCAACTCACCTCTAACAACATGCTCCCTGTGCTAAACTTGGTACTATTGCCTCGTCATCTACGATGATGACGGACAGATGTGGCACCCTGTAATGATAAAACTCTAAAGATGGATTCCTGTACATGATGAGGGGACCTTCCAGAAAACGTTCTGTATTTTCAGTTTACCCCTTCCGGGATCTGAATATCCACTCAACTGTTTGTCGTTTGTGAGATTCATCAAGGGGAGGGAGGCTGGCCATGGTCGATGACAACTGACCCTAACACACCACTTTGACATTGAATTCCTGTAGATTGGTGACCCAGGGGCGGCGACCAGGGTTAATCGGCTGGTCCACTTGGGCTAGAATCAACCGAGTACTAGTGTTGTCAAGGCAACATCTACTTCAGTCTTTTAGAACTATTACTAGACCTATATATGTATTTCTCATAACTGACTTAAAAATTACGTCTTTGTTTTCAGGTATTCCTCTCAGAAGTTTGATGGTTCTTGATGACGAATCTCGACCTGCAGAGCTCCAGGTTTGCTATCCAATAGGAGAAACGAAGTGAGATGATACATTTTACCCTTGTCTTTTTCTGAAATTATCGAACTAACCCTTCGATCAATGTTTCTTTTAATTCAAATTTAATATCCGTAGAGAATTACCGTAAATCGATTAAGAACAGACATAGCTAATGATAACTTTCATACAGGTACCTTTACTAATCTGTTTTCATTAAATCAATCTTAAACGATAATTAGTTTTAGATTTCCTGTGTAATGGTGTTCATAGAGTTTGCGAACGTGTTTTTTAATTTTAAAAAAATAATTTTGTCGAACCAAAAACAAATGGTGGTATATCATTGCGTTTATTCATGATTGACTACAATATAAAATATTTGTTTGTTTTGAATTTCGCGCACAACTACCCGAAGGCTATCTGCGCTATTCGTTCCTAAATTCGCAGCGTAAGACAACAGAGAAAACAACTAGTCATCACCACGCATCGCCGAACAGTAAGATTGACCGTTACATATAACGCCTCCATGGCTGAAAGGACGAGCATGTTTGGTGAGACGGGAATTCGAACCCGCGACCCTCGAATTATGAGTCGAGTGCCTTAACCATCTGGCCATGCCAGGCCACTGTAGAAATTTGCGCACGGCTCTTTAAATTCTGTAATAGTAGAGTTAAAAATAGATGCATTTGCCAAGAGTTTTCTAGATTACACTTTTTATACAGAAGTATTTGTAAAGTGTTTTGATTGCAGTGTCCTTACTTTGAAACATAACTTATTTCAGTTATAATTGATGAAATTAAAACGCAGATGATCATCAAATCATCTTATTTATTCCTGTGATAAGCGATTTCTTTTGAAATATCATTATTAACATGTAAGTTCTGAGAAACGTATCTTATTACTTTTTATACACAACGTATCTCGTTACGTCCGTTGTGTCGGTTCATTTTGCAGATGAGAAGAGGAGGGCTGGTTAAAACATACGATGGTTGTTTGATGACAGAGATAAATCGTTCTTGTTACTTTCTCAGCTTTGATCCAAAGGTTATTTGACGGTAAAACATTAAATATAGGACAAAGAAATCTAAAATGTTTCGAGTGTTTAATAAACAAAAACTGTACAATTGTTTGGTAAGAGCATTGAAACTTAAACAATGGGATCTCGTTATTTATTTTTTTTAGTTATTTTAAATTTCGCGCAAAGCTACTCGAGGGCTATCTGCGCTAGCCGTCCCTAATTTAGCAGTGTAAGACTAGAGGTAAGGCAGCTAGTCATCACCACCCACCGCCAACTCTTGGGCTACTATTTTACCAACGAATAGTGGGATTGACCAAACTTTATAACGCCCCGACGGCTGAAAGGGCGAGCATGTTTGGTGCGACCGGGATTTGAACCCGCGACCCTCTGATTACGAGTCGAACGTCATAATACGCTTGGCCATGCCGGGGCGAATTTACAGTTAAAATGACTCTCTAGAATGAGACAAACCATGTATCAGTCGAAATGGTTAAGTCGAAAATCTGAAGGCTGATAGCACTAAAAGCCTGTTTTAAAGCACATGGTGGGCAAAGCATAGACAGACTATTCAAAAGTTTTGTCTTTATAAAAAACACAAGACTAATCATGTGACCTGCTAGTTTACCGTTAGAAGCGTATAAATGCACAGACGTACTGATACCGAAAAGTGTGTTAGTGGACATCCGTCCATCAGGTACATCGTATAGAAAGCATACATTGCAACGTACGAATTAAAAATAAATTATACGTGTGATTTTTGTCATTTATTTAATGTTATAGCTATACTGCGTTTACAATTATAAAATGTGTCTGTAATCGTGTGGCGATTAAGACAAAACATTTAGTTTCCTGAATTCTGTTTTTAACACAAACTTTCGCGACTTTCTGGTGTATTCCAGGCCAATAGAATCAAAATACCTGAGCCTTTTTCGAATTGATTACAAAAGTGTATCTCAGGACAGTTGATATGGGTATTAGCACTTTTACCAATAAATCAGAGAACAACGTTTCGACCTTTTTAGTTTTGTTAACCTGAAGATGACCCCAGTGAAAGTGTTAACACTAATTAATACCAGCCGTCCTGAGATACATTTTTACTTCAAGTGTGTTTCTCGTTATAACGAACTGATTACAGTTTCTCCTTAACTCTTAACATCAAAACCGTACATTTTAAGCTGTACACTTCTGACCAATAAGAGAAACATGAGCACATAATAACAGGAATAGCAAGTACTGGTTGATTAGTATCTCGGTAATCTACATTACTTTTTTCTTTCTTTCTTTCTTTAATCTGTGTGTTTACATAAACTCAAATTATAGACCACAGAAAAGTGACTAAGAAGGACTTGAGGTATAATGTGTGAGTGTGTGAAGATGGTATAACGTTGATTTTTTTCCGGATATTGCCTTTAATATAGTCAGATAATTATAACACAAATACCTTTTCTCCCGCTAACAGTCACAATTATGGAATCATCATCTTGTTATGTTTCCAAAATATTAATTCCATCATACAAGATCGAATAAGCAATTTTGTATTGTCCTCTATAAATTTTAACATAAAGCATTGTCTGGTATAAAAGATAATCTACAGTAAAAATTTAGAGAAAATAATAAAAATGTAAGTGATGGTTTTAGGTGTGATGATAGTTTAATTATATTCTTGTTGACTATAAACGTCAATCATAAAACACGAGTGAATTAATTTACGGATAAAGCTGGCGAAACGGGAATATAATTAATGTACTTGCTGTCAGATATAAATGCTAAACCTATTACATTTATAATTGTTTGTTTGTTTTTGAAATTCCCTCAAAGCGACACGAGGGCTATCTGCGCAAGCTGTCCCTAATTTTCCAGTGTATGACTAGAGGGAAGGCAGCTAGTCATCACCAGCTACCGCCAACTCTTGGGATACTCTTTTACAAACGAATAGACTGTTACCTTATAACGCCCTCTCGTCTGAAAGGACGAGCATGTTTGGTTTGATGGCGGTTCGAACCCGAGACCTTCAGACTACCAGTTGAGTTCCTTAACCACTTGGCCATGCTGGGCCACACTAAAATAGAATTTGTACATCATGGAATGTGAAGTATTAACTTCGGTAGCTTGCAGTCTTCTTAATCTCTGAAAATAAAATTACTCTATTTCCTATTTTGCCCGAATCGAGGAAACAATATGCCCAAATGACTCCCCTGCCCCTACATACATGTGAATAAAGTTAGTGAAATTTGCTATATCAAATAGTTATTGTCAATTACATACAATAAGTTTCATGACATGGATTTAGTGAACCTCAACGCACCATTCTTTTATTACATCATTTGTTTAAAGATTACGAGTCGAACGCCTGAATCCACCTGGTCATGCCGGGCCTAGAAGTGAGTATTGTCAGAAGTACAAAATCGGTGCATTTCAGCAAATTAGAAAATGGTTATGTTAAGATGAAATTCAAGTACCAAAAATTCAAAGCCATTTGATGCTCTTTAGTTTAGCATTATGGAAATATATTAGATTTGCTGGTACCATATCAACAGCTGAGGAAAATTTCGCAAATGTAAGAATGTGTTTAAGTTGAATAAAACATATGCCACATAGGCAGGAGCAGAGGAGGGACAGGTGGTTGCACATATGCTGGCAATATGCAAAGGTCAACGTATTCTTGATGACGAGAAACATCACCCACACTGGATTATACTTTCCCTGAGACTCAGCACATGAAACAAAAAAACTTAACATATTAAGAAACCAAATAAACACAGCCACAAATTTATGCTAACCCGATAAAACGGACGTTAAAATAAAATAAAATAAAACAACATTTCATTAACATCAACAAATGTCCTCAAAAACCCGTGGAAAAACTTATACGCACACACCTAGATCAACAACAAATAAACAACATTAAGCCCCAAGATGCAACAAACTACAAAACCTTAGACTGAAGCGTAGCATATGTTCCCGACACCAGCAAAAAAGTAACCAACATTTGGAAAAAAAACGTATAATAAAACACAACATTTCAGTGAACACCAAATTTATTCAAAAACCAGGTACAAAATTAAAGTCTGTATTATGTACAAACTACAATGACAAACACAAAACCAACATAATTTATAAAATACAATGCAACAACTGCCATGACTTCTATACTGGAGAAACAAGCAAAAAAAAATAAGAAACTAGATTCAAAGAACGCAGGAAAATACCTTCACATGTTTTTGAACAATGAAAATCAAATAAACACATCATAACCACAGAAAACACCCAGATACTAAGTAAGGAAACAAAAATAAACAAACGCAAAATTAAAGAAGTCCTACTTAAACAGCAACTAAAACCAAAATTAAACTAATATACGGGAACACCTTTATACCTATACTAATTGATAACTTAACATCCAACTGCAACGCCTCCTACAATCCTGTACCCGTTTATACTCTCGTCCCTGAGACTGCGTCCAGCAACAATCAGTTGCTTTGTTAACCTGAAGATGACCTAGGAAGGTCGAAACGTGTTCTCTGCTTATTAAATAGTGTTAATACCTATACCAGCCGTTCTAAGATACAAAGATCAAGTTACAGAAAGTGTATTGAAAATCCATGAAATGAATTGTTGCTTGTCTTTAGTGAAGTAAACTCAACATTTTTAATGTTTTAGCTTATGAAAGGGGTGGTTAAACTGTGTAAAATGCAATAAAATAGTTATGTATATTGTTCAAAGAATATTTGTTTTACGTCATTTAACTAGGGATATTGTGTAGGTTTTGTGTCACAATATATATATATACCTTATTATAGCAAATACATCATGCTATACTTATCATGAGCTAGTTAATAGTATTTTGTATCCACTATTAGGTCTATCATGTATCTCTTTTAAACTATAATAGTTATTCACATACATTCCTTTTGGTTTTCGTCGTTCTTTCATAATATTTATTATGTGTCCATTGTTTTGCCATATATTGCGAGTTATATATTGCTTGTGTTTTAGTTTAGTCTGCAGATTTAGTAAGACAGAAGTTATTTGAAAATATTCATACATAACCGATGCTCTTTCTATGTTCTATTTCTTACAGAGTCCGGATATTTGTATTTTCTTTCCAATGAGCTTTTTTAAATTGATGTTGTTTATATTCTAATGGAGGTTCGTGACCCAATACACACCAGATAGGTAAATGATTACTGTCTAAACCAAAGCCTGCATTAAAATGTAAGTGTTTGCTACCCATCCACAATCCTGTATATTTATAATTGTTCTCTCCCGGCCCAACTCAATCTGTGGTCATTTCGTGGTCCTGGTGTTAATTTGATTTCCTAATTTGTGGTACTATTTTTTCTTATCCTTAGCCAATCTCGTCGATAGATAGGTAGATAAAAACCAGCTAATGGTTATCAAGTAAAGTCTACTTATAACTCATTTAATGGTAAAACTGTTTAAAATCAATTAGCTACTTGGATTTGGGATCTTTAGGATTAAAATCTTAATATCGTATGAGTATGTTATCAAACAAATCAAAGGTGTTTGTTTGTTTGATTTAGAACAAAGACCACATTGGGTCATTTTACCATGTCTAATGTAGCAAAATGAAAGTGAATTTTATATAAACTTGTCGTTGACTCACCAAGGAAGGACTATAAATTCCTCAGAAGGTGAACACAAATTAATAAGTTTTTATTTGTTTGTTTGTTTTGAATTTCGTGCACAACTACACGTGGGTTATCTTTACTAGCCGTCCCTAATTTAGCAGTGGAAGACAGCTTGTCATCACTATACAATGCCAAGTCTTAGGCGACTATTTTACCGACAAATAATTGTGGGAGTGACAGTCGCATTATTATGCTTCCACGGCTGAAAGGGCGAGCATGTTTACGAAGGAGATTCGAACCCGCGATCCTCAAGTTGTGAGTCGAATGTCCTAACCACGTAACCATACTAAGCTAGTTTCAAACAAAGTATCCGCTTTTATAAGTACTACTGTTTTGTAGTAAATATAAAAGAAATCATCAGTCTTGAAAACAAACCTCAGTGAAGTGTCATAAGAAGAAGCAGAAGGTAGAATAATAAGAAATACAAAGTGTTACTACAATATTTACAGACATTCCATAGTTTGTGACTCAGTCGGTACATACATATTGTTATAAAAGGGAACACTAGTATTGAAGACCTGTTAAATAGATATTCAAAACACCATTTATGCAAACAACCCGAGCGATCACTACAAAGGTAATGCTGTCACCCACCCGATGAACCATAAATAATAAAAGTAAAGTACAGAGTAGATACGGGCAAAGAAAACAGAGTTCATCACATTAGCAATTTTGTTAAAAGTCAAGTACAGACAAAAAGCGACACAGAATACGTGCTATTTAATTCGTTACCTGTTGTTTTCCTTGAATATTACGCCAAGTGGCACAGCGGTATGTCTGCGGTCCTATAACACTGGAAACCGAGTTTTCACACCCCTGTTGGGCAGAGCACATATAACTCAAACTCTCTCTATCTTAACCTAAAGATGACCTAGGAAGATTGAAACGTTTTTCTCTCCTTATCAATAAAAGTGTTAATACTCATACTAGCTATTCTGAGATACCATTTTATTTCAAGTTGGTTTCTCGTCATCAAGAGATAGCCCACTGTATAGCATTGTGCTTAACTATAAACAAACAATACTTGAATACTCCACAATATCTCTATTTTACGGTCACTTTCATACAGTAATCGTATTAAAGTGGTCACACCGTTTTATTCATGCTTTTAATTTAGTGAGCTACAGTTTTATAAAATAGGCTATTTATAAAATCATATTCATGTATTATGTTATTGTTCGTCGAATATAGAGACCAACCTACAATCATGTGAAAAAATTAGGACACCCTATGAAAGCCTGTGTATACATGTAACAATTTTGGATAAATGGATATGTAATCTCAACTGTAACAATACTGAGAGATTAAAGTAATATAACTAAACAATTAAAATCTACAGCAAACTTTGGCTACTGTTGATGTGAAAGTGCATGTCTCTACAATCAGAAAGAGACTGCACAAGTTTAACTTGCATGGGAGGTGTGTAAGATGGAAACCTTTGCTCTCTAAGAGAAACATCAAGGCCGGACTGAAGTTTGCTAGATAGAATGTAGACAAAGACCAGGACTTCTGGAATAATGTTCTTTGGACAGATAAGTCCAAAATTGAATTATTTGGACACCAGAACAGAGGACATGTTTGGCGTAAACCAAATACAGCATTCCAGGAAAAGAACCTCATACCAACTGTGAAGCATGGAAATGGAAGTGTTATGGTTTGGGGCTGCTTTGCTGCAGCAGGACCTGGACAGTTCACAGTCATAGAATCCACCATGAATTCTACTGTGTATCAGAGGGTGCTTGAGGATCATGTGAGATCATCTGTACGAAAATTAAAGCTGAAGCGGAACTGGATCCTACAACACAACAATGACCCAAAACATACCAGTAAATCCACCAAAGACTGGCTGAAAACTAAGAAAGGGAGAGTCCTGGAATGGTCGAGTCAAAGCCAAGATCTTAATCCCATTGAGATGCTGTGGTGTGACTTGAAATGGGCTGTACATGCAAAAAAACCCTCAAACATCTCACAGCTGAAAGAATTCTGCATTGAGGAGTGGGGCAAACTTTCTTCAGACCGATGTCAGAGACTGGAAGATGGCTACAAGAAGCGTCTCACTGCAGTTATTTCAGCCAAAGGAGGTAACACTAGCTATTAAGGAGTAGGGTGTCCTAACTTTTTCCTCAGTTCGAATATGCATTTTTGTAGCATGACATTTACAGAAGATCTTGAAAAGTCTTTTCTTCAGTCTTAATTTTTAGTTTTTTGCTATACTCTCTCAGTATTGTTGAAATTGGGATTAAATATCTATATATCCAAAAATGTTACAAAAATACACAGGCTTTCATAGGGTGTCCTAACCTTTTCACATGACTGTATAAGATTTATGCATTTTACCAAGCTCAAGATCTCTATATCAATTTACTCTACTCCTACCTATAATAATTTTAATTTGAAGGTAGACTGGTAGAAATCCTAATAAGTAGTAAAATCGAATCGTGTATACGCGAGTTCCATGCTTAGTATTTCTGACGCATAAAAATGATACATGTAAAAGCCAAGGATCAGATGGTTACGCTTGGTTTCTCTGGCTTTCGTGAGTTACAATTATCTAATTCCTCTTTTAATTGCTTGTTACCATTTTAGTTGTATTTAATTACTAACAGGAACGTAAATATCTCCTACACTTCGGCACTTTTTCTCCTACATAAAAGCCTGTCAAGGAGGGATTTCCCATGGCTAGATCAAATATGACGTTATGTGTGTGACAGCGCAACAGTGTGGCGTGAAGATACTTAAGATCCGAATAGAAAAGCCCAAAATACTCCTATGAAAGAAAGTATTGAACTGCATTTCCACTCTATCGACGCATGTTAAAATAAGTAAGAAATTAAGGCAAATCTGTGTTTGGGAATTATTACCAAAAAGCCTTTATTAGAACAGACTGAAATTATCAATTATCTGTGGGAAAGAGAACGGCTTCTCTTTAGAAGAAAAGGAGATGTGTATATAATCATACGTTCATCGTGTGTTTTAATCCTTTATCCAAAGGCAACAATATATTTTTTGTTTTTTTTTTATTTTGCGCTAAGCTACACGAGAGCCAGCTGCTCTAGCTGTCCCTAATTCAGCAGTGGAATGCAGCTAGTCATCACCGCCCACCGCTATCTCTTGGGCTATTCTTTTACCAACGGAGAATGGGATTGAACGTCACATTATAACGCCAGCACGGCTGAAAGGGCGAGCATGTTTGGTGCGAGTGGGGATGCGAACCCGCTAACCTCAGATTACGAGTCGCAGCCTTAACCCACCTGGCCGCGTCAATATGCATCATATTTGTTCAATTATAAGTAGTACGTTCAAGAACAACATGTAGCATGTTCTTGGGAAAGGTAATTTTATATATTTACTATTCATTTTTTTTTGTGCATCGCTAGTTTGATACAAAATATATTTGGTTTTCAGTGTTTCCTCTCATTTTGAACGGGTTTTTACCCTAGTATAAATCATATAAAAACGAAAAGAAAAAAGGTTCAAAGATAAATCTACTCTACACTTGTCTGAAAGAAGTTAAAGTTTGGCGGTTGTTGAGGATTCCTTCTTGTTTTTGGTATACATCGTTATTTAGTTTTGAAAGAAGTTTTCTAATCTGACCAATGGTTTAATTAAAGAACTAAACTTTAATTGGCCCTTGGTCAAAACTTTAGTCTTCTTATTGGACAGGCCGACATTAAGCCAACCGAAAAGGTTTACTAAGATGTTTTCACACCTAGAGATAAAGAAATTAGAAAGACAAAATAGATGCAACAAGTTCGAGAAAAACTAATTCGTAAGTTGAACTAATATCGACAGACTTAGTGGAAGGAGCAACCAGTCATCAGCGACTGTTAACCAAATTTCATGATAATATATCACTCTTATAACGTACTCGTAGCTAAAGATGCGGCACACCAAAGTCCTTCAGATTATCAGTCCGAAACTCTAATTACTAAAACGTATTTGAAATATTATTCCATAAAAAAGGTTATTTTATGGTAAACATATTCTAGTGATCATAATTTAAAAACTGATCAGTGAGTAGAAAGCTACAATTTGTTTCAATATGAATGATTAAGTTTGTTTGGAATTAAGCACAATGCTACGCAATGGACAATCTAAGCCGTGTCCATCTCAAGTACGGATACTCGGTGTTTTGTATTGTGAGCCTTCAGACGTATTGCTGAACCACCGGGAACCGTATGGATGTCAACATGTATCATGACATAGCATCAGCTAGCATAAAAGGTTAGGATCAGTGGGCATAAATTATACATAGCGTTAGGGTTAACTAATGTAGATGACGCGCTTCATCCATACTGAGGATTTTATAAAAATATAAACCTTAATCAATTGTAGATATAAAAAAGCATGGAAGATATCTTACAGTGTTTGCTCGTACATACTTCATAGAGGGAGAACAAAATAGGACTTTCCTAGGAGATATAACAACGTAGAAGAAGTTGTATTAGTTCTTCAACAGTTGTCCTGTCCGACTCCAAAAGACTTTTGTAAACAGACTTCAATAAGTAACACAAGGAGTGAGATTAACAGTTATGAAATAAAATCATATTCACTGAACTACTATTTAGAAGTTTGTATTTTTGCTCAGATTAATCATTATGCACTGCATGATGAAAGCTAATTCGTTCGTGAAAAAACTAAATTTACAAATTTTTTTTTAATTTCACGCAAAGCTACTTGAGGGCTATCTGCGCTAGCCGTCCCTAATTTAGCAGTGTAAGACTAGAGGAAAGGCAGCTAGTCATCACCACCCACCGCCAACTCTTGGGGCACTCTTTTATCAGCGAATAGTGGAATTGACCGTCAATTATAACGCTCCCACGGCTGAAAGGAAAGGGCGAGCAAAGGGCTATTTGGTGCGACCGGGATTCGAACCCGCGACTTTCGGATTACGCGTCGAACGCCATAACACACTTGGCCATGCCGGGCCAAATTTACAATCAAAATAAATCTCTAGAGTTAGTATTGTGTTCATTATTAACATATAAAAGTGTATGTGACTGATATAAAACGTCAATACAACAGATTAGTTAGTATTGTACTTATTTACACACATAAGTGTATGTTACTGGTGTTAAGTATTGATACAACAGATTAGATTCTTCTGTGTTCATTATCAAAATTTACGAGTGTATTTATTCGGTGTTAAACCTTTGTAAAACAGATGTGCTGATATTGGACTCACTGTTAACATCATTTCTAGGACACCAGTGTACAAGCATTTGTTTTTGCCTCTTGTCAATACAACGTTTCAAGCAATGCCCTCTCCAGGTATCGCTAACCAAACAGTATATTTGCTGATGTTCGGCAAAATTATACTTAAGAGACTCAAGTAGGTTATTAGCAGAAAATCCTAGAGATACAATAAGTTGTAACACACAAAAACCAGTGGCCAGACGCCTCACTTTGCACAACTATAGCCTTGGTCATTTCAATACACTTGTTTTAAAGAAAGCCCATACAAACCAACATAACCGTAAATTACAATAAAACAAAATAAGTTTTTACTTGAAAACTTTTCTCACCAATGAACTTCCAGTTTTAATAATATTTCTCGCTTTAGTTTTACGAAAATTGTTGTTGTTGTTTTGAATTAAGCATAAAGCTGCACAATGGGCTATCTGTGCTCTGCCCACCTCGGATATTGAAACCTGGTTTTTAGAGTTGTAAATCCGCAGACATACCTCTGGGCCACAGAGGGGCGGCTCAAATGGGCTAATTATCCATTGATCAAAAATATTACAAAAAATAATCAAATCCATTGATTAGAATATTGCCATTCGACAGTTGATACCGGAGCTTGTCATAATTTTGAAGTCATATTTGCTTAGAAACATCTTAAAAACAGTTTCATTGGTATGTCAGTAATGGTGATTTTTCTAACTCTATATAAACACTTTCGTCGATTGTTGTTCTTTCGTGCTACTAATTAATGGACTGAATTTATAATGTTCTCCGAATGAGCAAGTTTTAACTGTTTCTTCTAGATCCCATTGGGCCCGACATGGCCAAGTGTGTTAAGGCGTTCGACTCGTAATCCGAGCGTCGCGGGTTCGAATCCCGGTCGCACCAAACATACTCGCCCTTTCAGCTGTGGGGGCGTTATAATGTGACGGTCAATCGCACTATTCGTTGGTAAAAGAGTAGCCCAAGAGTTGGCGGTGGGTGGTGATAACTAGCTGCCTTTCTTCTAGTCTTATACTGCTAAATTAGGGACGGCTAGCGCAGATAGCCCTCGAGTAGCTTTGCGCGAAATTTAAAATAACTAAAAAAAAATAACAACTAGATCCCATTGTTTAAGTTTCAATACTCTTACCAAACAATTGTACAGTTTTTGTTTATTAAACACTCGAAACATTTTAGATTTCTTTGTTCTATATTTAATGTTTTACCAACAAACAACCATCAAACAACCATCGTATATTTTAACCAGCCCTCCTCTTCTCATCTCCAAAATGAACCGACACCCGGTCGCACAAACATGCTCGTCCTTTCAGCCATGGGGGCGTTATATGTAACGGTCAATCTTACTGTTCGGCGATGCGTGGTGATGACTAGTTGTTTTCTCTGTTGTCTTACGCTGCAAATTTAGGAACGAATAGCGCAGATAGCCTTCGGGTAGTTGTGCGCGAAATTCAAAGCAAACAAATATTTTATATTGTAGTCAATCATGAATAAACGCAATGATTTACCACCATTATTTTTGGTTCGATAAAATGATTTTTTTTAATTAAAAAACACTTTCGCAAACTCTATGAACGCCATTACACAGGAAATCTAAAACTAATTATCGTTTAAGATTGATTTAATGAAAACAGATTAGTAAAGGTACCTGTATGAAAGTTATCATTAGCTATGTCTGTTCTTAATCGATTTATGGTACCTCTCTACGGATATTAAATTTGAATTAAAAGAAACATTGATCGAAGGGTTCGTTCGATAATTTCAGAAAAAGACAAGGGTAAACTGTATCATCTCACTTCGTTTCTCCTATTGGATAGCAAACCTGGAGCTCTGCAGGTCGAGATTCGTCATCAAGAACCATCAAACTTCTGAGAGGAATACCTGAAAACAAAGACGTAATTTTTAAGTCAGTTATGAGAAATACATATATAGGTCTAGTAATAGTTCTAAGAGACTGAAGTAGATGTTGCCTTGACAACACTAGTACTCGGTTGATTCTAGCCCAAGTGGACCAGCCGATTAACCCTGGTCGCCGCCCCTGGGTCACCAATCTACAGGAATTCAATGTCAAAGTGGTGTGTTAGGGTCAGTTGTCATCGACCATGGCCAGCCTCCCTCCCCTTGATGAATCTCACAAACGACAAACAGTTGAGTGGATATTCAGATCCCGGAAGGGGTAAACTGAAAATACAGAACGTTTTCTGGAAGGTCCCCTCATCATGTACAGGAATCCATCTTTAGAGTTTTATCATTACAGGGTGCCACATCTGTCCGTCATCATCGTAGATGACGAGGCAATAGTACCAAGTTTAGCACAAGGAGCATGTTGTTAGAGGTGAGTTGCTATGCCGCCATGTCAGGTGACCATGTTGTCATAGTATCGAATTTTGTCACCACAGTGTGCTTTGCTAAGTTGCCAAGACAGGCTGCCATAATAAAGGTTACATAATGATACCACAAAGAAACAAATGTGTCTCTAGAAAGCCAAGCATCATACAATACATGTATCATCATGTCTATTATTAAGCACTAATAATTAAATACATTGTTCTATACAAGATGCTTAGTTCTAATTAATTAAACAACTTATGATTAATTCTTTGAATTAATGATTGTTAAATCCTCATAAAAGGATGCTTATCATTAAATTAATTACATTTCCTTACCATATAAATTGACCTGAAAGGATAATATATTAGTTTAAATTTACTCATTCGAGCTGTTAAAATATTCAATACTAAATTATAGCATTTCCATTCCTAAGAGGATTTAATCTTACTTAGTGCGATGTGTACAATAAATAACATATATTCAATTACTATTATTTTAACGACTGACTATAGTATCGTACACAAGTCATCAACATCTATATTTCTATATTAACATACATTACTTTCCCCTTCAACTCAATGTTCTAAACTTCTGAATTAAACTATTTTGCTGTTATATCATCGAAGCTGTCAAAAAAATAAGCCTTTCTAATAAATCAACATAAATATTAAGCATTAAACATAAGCACCATAGTTGACCCAAGAATCAGGTGATACTTTTGTTGTTCAGGAACGATACATATTCAAGTCCCCAACGGCCTAAAGGTAAGTTTTAAAAACTATAACGATAAATATCGGGATTCAATACTATAATTAGTAGAGCACAGAAGACAAAGTAACAAATTGTTTTATGCCTTATATTTCTTTTCTTTGTTTTCTGTAAAATGTGTTTTTCTCATAAACTTTAATTAAATAAAAAAACAATGACGGACGCGTCTGTTATCTAGTCAAACCTCCTTTCCCGAATGAGTCAATTCATTTGACGAATCATTTCCGGGCAAAGACGACGTTCGCTTACGTTAGCGCTATCACTTCCCGCACACAGAAAACCAGAAACACGGGTCAGTAATATTCCATATGTCGTTCATCCACGAACTATTTACAGACGCTCTTCTCTAGCGACGAAGTTAAAAGACAGATATAATCATTTTTGAAGGGTAATAATTGTCATTATAATTATTAATTTTTTACAAACATGGAATATATTGCACTTTTTGAAACTGCGATTGTGAACATTATATGAATATATAAGGTGACAAATAACACTATGGAAATTTTTTATATTTTTTCTTGTTTCTGGGCAGAAAGCTCTATTTCCCAATTACTTATGCCTAAATTAAATGGAAAAGACCTATTTTTCTCTTCAAACTTTGTTTTTGTGACCTGAGTAATGAAATTTTCAAATTTACCCATTTTCGACAACATTCCAGGTAGATTCAGTACTGAGTAGCTGATAGATAATTTTCTCGAACTTACAAGAAGTTTCAAGAACTTTCTAGAATGTTGTAGAATCTACAAGGATTTTCAAGAATGAAAGTGTGCAAGTCACAAATCAAAGGAAGCTTCTTCACTCGTCAAGATGGGTTCTGCTTCTGCCCCAATGTACCCGGTCTGTGCGAGACAATTGGAATTGCCTGTAATCCGAACTAGTGGTGCCCCTTTGTTGATAGCTCATCCAGAAGCCTCAAAGCTGTGCTGCTCCATAACGGAAATAAGTTTCCGTTTTTCCCGTGGCTCATTCGGTGCATCTCAATAGCGTCAAGACATTGCTAGAAGCCTTAAAGTATGATGAATATGGCTGGGAGGCAATCGGAGACTTCAAAATGGTGACATTCCTAATGGGTCTCCAAGGACGCTTTACCCAGTTTTTCTGTTATCTTTGCGTTTGGAACAGCAGAGACACCGCAGCGCACTAAAACAGGAAGCACTGGTCCCAATGGATCGAGTTCACTGTGGGGAGGCGCAATGTCAAGTGTGAGCCACTAGTGGACCTTCAGAAGGTATTGTTCCCACCATTGCACATAAAATTGGGTCTAATGAGACAATTTGTCACAGCTCTTGATAGGGAGTTTTCAGCCTTCATGTACCTTCGAGACTTCTTCCCTAAGCTGACTGACGCAAAGGTCAAATCTGGTTCCCTCGTTGGACCACAAATAAAAAAAGACCATGGAGTGCACAGAATTCCCCAAGAAGCTCAGTTGGAGGGGAAAACAAGCTTAAAGGAGCTTTTTCGCAGTGGTTCGGGGCTTCTTGGGCAATTACAAGGCCGAAAATTATGTGGAATTCGTTAAGGCTGTGGTGAAGAACTATAGCAAAATTGGCTCAGGACGTCCTTAAAAGACCATATTCTTGACGCTCATCTTGATAAATTCAAGGAGAACATGGGAGCACACTCAGAGGAGCAAGGCGAACGCTTCCATCAAAACATACGAAGCTTTGATGGCAGCTACCAAGGAGCGTACAACAATAACATGACAGTAGACTATATTTGGGTCTGACACGTGAAAGTGATTAACATTACACTCGGATATATGGAAAAACTACTCACTTCTAAACAATTTTGCATAACTTCAGTATAAATACATGTAAGTATTGATTTATATGTTGTTTTATTCAGACCTAATTTAATTAAAATGTGCAAATTTGCCCGTTTTTACATAGAAAATAGGTTAATTTCTAAATTTCACTATCCAGGTCACAAAAGCAAAGTATGAAGGGAATAATGGCCATTTTCTGTACTTTTACAACATAAGCAATTAAGAAATAACAGATACTATCCAGGAACAAAAGTTGTGTTACATGGTGTAATTCAATATACATATCTTAAAGTGAAATATTTCTCATTTCTAAAAAAATGCAGTTGAATTATATATATATATATGTGTGTGATAGACGTCACGGTATTTTGATGCATCGTTTTAACAGTTTCTGGAGTCTGTCAGTCACTGTTAGCGCGCTTTTTGTTCTTCAATAATGAATATTCGACCTCAAGATAGTGATTGACATGAGTTTAAGATTTATTTCAGTTTTATTATTTTTTTATAAAGTTTCAAACATACAAAAGAACTCTAGACTTAACTAAATAAATCTCTCTACTCCTTCAACATATTTTCCCATTAAGTTCATTTTATCTCACACAGAAACTTTTATTTTCTGATTGTACTAATCAGCGGTTGGTTTATCAGTAAGTGGTTTACAGTACATTTAAACACGTCATTTGTTCGCCAATGAACAGTGCATAAAAATACATGAACTGTTGATACGATATTCCTTTTATCACTATCCGTCGTGTGTCTGTGATTTAGGCTTGGTTTTCTTTTCTCATTAAAACTATAGTTACGTAGATATGTAAAACAGTGCACAGGTCATGAATGAGAGCGACATGTCTTTGTTGTCACTTTTTAGGTATTTAAGGTAACTACTCCCGTATGAAAATTCTATGTACATACATTAAAATACATTATTTCTCACTTATGAAAAATGTAGTTATATTATATATATATGTGTGTGTAATTAAGGCTTAGTTTATTATAAAATATATAATATCTGTAATCTGCTAGTTTGTGGTGATAAACATTCTGTGTGAAGACATGAATATCAAAGTATAGAAAATAAACTTTACCAAAAGAACCAAGAATCTTATAAATGTGACGGTGAGGTAATTTTTGTATTTGTGTTTTGACTCTTCATAGTAACATGTATTAGAACTATGATTGTCAGCTATGTAACTGTACTATTCAGATCACTGGAAAACCACGACAAAATAAACTAAAAACACAGAGTTTCAATGTTATAGAAACGTGGCAACAATACATAGTGTTTGGTTTTCTTAAAAGGCCTAAATCATATTTAACAAAATTATTTCTTTTACTTTTTTTTTTTTTTTTTGGGGGGGGGTTATAGATAATCACGATCAGTTCTAAAGATGAATTTTAAATATCACCAGTTGGTTATAGTATATCCGAAAGATATAATTCAGTGCCTTAACAACAGGTTATTATTATTATTAAATACATGGAAAATAAGGAATTTCTGGAACAACTTTTTCATTCACTCTCTTCCACATTTAATAAATAACCCAGTAACATTGAACTGTATATATTTTTGGTCTGAAAGAAGAAAGTGTTGGTAGAGATTGATTGGTGACTATGACGCGCACAACTGACCACAAACATGTATTCAGTTTCAATCTGAGGTGATTATGAACGAGATCTCGAAGGAGTTTCACCACTTAAACACACCAGGTAGTTCAACTAACACGCTGACTTCTCCCTGTCACTTTTGTTTTAGATAAAATTTTCAGATCTAGATAAAGTCAATGAGTGCACCCTATTAATAAATACAAATAACTAATTGACTAAAAACATTGTTGTCAAATATCTCACTATCAATAGAAGCCGAAACCAATCAACAGTAATTGTAAAAAAGCAAAAGTTATTTGTAGATGAAAAGACGTAAAGATTAACTGTAGGGGTGTAAAAGCTAGATGTAGCTTTAAAGACGCAAGATTTAGTTGCAGTTAAGGAGAAATGAAAGCTAGTTCCAGATTTAAGGACGTAAGGTTGAGTTGGAGCTGGAGCAGAAGGGTAAGTTGCAGATGTAAACATGTATGGTCTAGTTGTGGTTGTAAGGACGTGAGGTTGAGTTGGAGCTGGAGCAGAAGGGCTAGTTGCAGATGTAAACATGTATGGTCTAGTTGTGGTTGTAAGGACGTGAGGTTGAGTTGGAGCTGGAGCAGAAGGGCAAGTTGCAGATGTAAACATGTATGGTCTAGTTGTAATTGTAAGGACGTGAGGTTGAGTTGGAGCTGGAGCAGAAGGGCTAGTTGCAGATGTAAACATGTATGGTATAGTTGTGGTTGTAAGGACGTAAGGTTGAGTTGGAGCTGGAGCAGAAGGGCTAGTTGCAGATGTAAACATGTATGGTCTAGTTGTGGTTGTAAGGACGTAAGATGTAGCTATAATTGTAACGATGTAAGGTTTATTTCTAGCTCTAAAGAGATAAAAGCTAGTTGTAGTTGTAAGAAGATGAAAGCTATAGCTGTAGTCGTAAGAATGTATGGACTAGTTTTACTTGTAAGGCGATAAAAGCTATAATTGTAGTGTGAGACCATACGGACTAGTTCTACTTTTAAGTACTTAAAAATTGTTTGTTATTGTAAGGAATAATGAACTAAAACTGTAGGTGTGATTACTGTTCAATATGTTGGAATGTAAAAGTTCATCGTGGTTATACAGAAAAAAAGAGCACCTTATAGTTGTAAGTAATGTTCAACTTCTAAGGACGTAAAAGACAAAGATGTAACATTGGTTCAGGTTGTAAAGACATAGAGCTAGTTGTAGTTGTAATAACGTGAGATATTACATAATGAATAGCACCTAGTTCTTGAATAACGAAGTTGTTATAAGATGAAAACATATTTTAACATTTCCACTGAACCCGGATTGTATATTATATCGATGTAGTACTACACAGTACTATACACACGTGTTACGCCACTGAGACGACAAAAGAGAAAAATATTACACATTTCAAAGTGACGTCTCCTGGTACTTTTCCGTCAACCAACAAATTCACTCGAAACGCCATACACTCCTTCAAGTCGATGGTAAAGCAAATTAAAACCAATAAGACATTCGCAAAAATATAAAATCCAATGTAACAGTGTTTGAGAACAAGTGAGCGTAATCATATAAACGTTGAATTTTTCAACGATGCAAATAAGTTCATATTTCATTAATTTTTTGTAGGTTAACATAACTTCTGAACAAGAAAACTTCAGAGAACTATTAAAAAAATAATATTTCTTTATGATTCAGTTACTACAAACCACCTGTTCACTATATACCTAAAATGTTATAATTTGCTGAAACTATTAAAACCTGCTTAGAAGTAATTTCGAATTCAACGACACAACTACATAAAAAAAATCGATACAATAAAAGTTCTCTTGCAATATTAAGAGAATATTGAGCCTTTTTATTGGGTTGGCGTTGGACAAAAATTTGTCTATCACTGTACAATTTTTAAGAAAATTTGCATATGTTACATAAGAGAATAAATGACATATTTTTGCTAACATCCGACACTTTGCGTGCTACAGCGTGAGTTTTGGGACCTCTTTCAATCGTTGGGGCACCTTAGAAACCAATGTACCATCGGTGATTCTTGGGCGCCCATCTCCTCTCCAGGTAGCCGTCCCTACTTTACTAGAGAAAGTTTAGATGAAAGGCAGCTTGTCAGTGTTACTCACCGTCAACTCTTGGGCTACTTTTTTATCACCGAATAATAAGATGTACCGTAACGTTAGAATGCTTTCACGCTGACAGGACGAACATGTTCAGTGACGAGTAGTGCAACCCACATATCTCGAATTGAGCGCCCTAATTACCAGACCATGTCAGGCCAACATCCTACTTATGAACATAAAATAAAAATAATTAAACTTGGTTACAGTAAACCAGTTTCATTTTATTGTATATAATTGCGCAAAGTATTGTGAAAAAAAAAATTGCTTTTGCGTACCAAAAAGCGTTGTGGATAGTTTAGAGTCTAGTTACCCATTAATTGAGACTTGGTGTAACCTAGTGTCAGTATGTACCTTGGGACTAGGATGGCTGTAATATGCTACTGAACAATTTAATCTGTATTATAAATATATATACTTTTTGCGACGTGGAATTCAATACCTGATGTTAACCAAAAGTTACTTATAACAACGTGTTAAGAAAAAAAGTATCCAGTGAACCAACAGCAAGTTTACGCCGTTACAACACTTAAATGCGAGGTTCGGTTTCCCACAGTGAAGAGAATGCAGATAAAACAATTTGTAGCTTAGCGCTGTGAAAGAAAATGAAAAAAAAACACTAAAAATACTGACGTCTCCATCACGGAAAAGTGATGATAAATGAACATAAAACCCTGTTCTTAGTGTGAATCTGGTGTACTCATTCTGTAATACTGAACAAGATTACCTATTTTATTTGTTACAATTTTTTCTCATAATGCACGACTATGTGTATAGAAGCTAAGAGTTTAAGATTGATAACTGGAAGGTCAATGTTGAATCGTAATATGTTGCTAAACACGATCCGTAGTTTCCTCTGTTATATATTTTTTCCCGCTATAGTACAGCCGTATACAAGTGAGTTGTTTTCATATATGTAGGCTGAGATACCTAGAATGGGCATAGATATAGAGAAATAGTGCTAACATTTGATAGTAATATCCAAATATCTATACTAATAGATATTATAACACTATCGTATAAGACACAAGCATGGTTTTCATACTTTTCATTGTGTATAAGTAAATATGTATTGAATTGATAAATTTGTTGGTAAATTAAAATCTCGGTAAGTTAACCAAAGCAACGATTGGTAACCTAATCAAGCAAATTTAAAATGATGGAGTGAGGAACAAAATTTTGTGCCTCAATAATGTGCTTGTGTGCCGTCATCCTTCTGTTGAGTAACAGTAGCAATGTCCTGTTCGGGTGTGACAACGTGATCATTGTTTCTGAATTTTACGTTCTTTGATAACGTTCCTGTTTTTATTTGTAACACCATTCTTTATATAATTTTGTAACAGTGCTTTCTTCATGTGCCACTACGAGATCAATGTTTTGAAGGTTCATAACTCATCAATAACTTTCCTGCTTTTTGACTTATCAAATTCAATTGATAAAAAATTATATTTGAGGGGAAAAACTCGACGTCGGCCAGGCACGGCCAAGTGGTTATGGCAGTCGATACATAATCTGAAGGTCGCGGGTTCTAATCCCCATCACACCAAAATTGTTCACCTTTGGCTCGGCATGGCCTAGCGCGTTAAGGCGTGCGCTTCGTAATCTGAGGGTCGCGGGTTCGCGCCCGAGTCGCGCCAAACATGCTCGCTCTCCCAGCCGTGGGGGCGTTATAATGTGACCGTCAATCCCACTTTTCGTTGGTAAAAGAGTAGCCCAAGAGTTGGCGGTGGGTGGTAATGACTAGCTGCCTTCCCTCTAGTCCTACACTGCTAAATTAGGAACGGCTAGCACAGACAGCCCTCGAGTAGCTTTATGCGAAATTCAAAAAACAAACAAACAAACTTTATAAATTTTTTTTTTTTTTATAAAGCGTTTATTTTTTTACTATTTTGGACCAAGTTCAAATTTTGTCATGTTCTTGCGAGGGCATCTAGTAGTGAATATTTTACCTACTGAACTACGTGTCGTGAAATAAAGTATAATTTTCCTGGTTGTAACTATATTTTCATAACTTATAACTTTCATAAATAATAACGAACAGTGAGGTTGTTTTTCATTTAAGAACGAAAATAAAATCCCACAAGATATTTCGCCAATTAGTAAGAAACCGGATATAAAAGGTCTTTTTCCTTTTACAGAAGAAACATTTGTGAAACCAGCCATTCCTATTGACAACGAGTTTGAAAATGAACCCATTATTATGGACCTAAACGAAGATGAATGTTCAATTCCGATAGTCTGCCAAGGTGAAACACTTTTTGTTCTGGTTGCTAAACGAATAATTGGATTCTTGTAGGGACATGCATTGCTTACTGCATGACGAAAGAGGGTGAAGGAAGTTATCTGATAGAAGAACCTAAGAACATTCAACTGGGCAATCTTTGTACCCCAAGTAAAAGTAAGGAGATCTACATTTAACATATAATCTCCAATAATCATACCATGTCTGTTTGTTTTTGTGTCAACATTTTTATTTACATTCATTATTATACTTTCCAAATTTTGTTAAGTGTTCAATAGATTACTTCCTCTTGTATTTAGACCACAAATTAAGTAACTGAAACAAGTAAACACTTAAATAATATGGGAATTGACGATGTATAATTAAATCAAATAAAGAATTTGAATGTTGAGCTATTGTCACAAAACCTCTGTTTTCTTTTAACCTTTAAATGGTGGCCATCATCAATTGATGCTGCTACATTCCTGCTGTTTAATGGATAATTAGTCACTTTTTATAGTAAATAATTATTTTTCACTACTGCCAAAGTCGTGCTTTTTTCAAAACAGGATTAACTGAACTTAACCTCGAAATAAAACATGAAGTTAAAATTATTGTTGGCATCAAGCATTTGATAATACTGCGACAAATTACATAATGTTTTGTTTTCAAAGTGTGCTGGAAAAAGTAAAACGGTGTCTGTGAAATCAAGCTGGTGTCATAAATAGGTCATGTAGAAAACATATAAACTGTCGACCGATATATTCAGTATTACTTTTTATATAAACATTTACAGTTTTCATGTTGCTATACCTTTTAGTTCTTTTCTTGTCACACCGAACATCTCGCCCTTTCGACCGTGGGGGCGTTATAAGGTTACGGTCATTCGCACTATTCGTTGATAAAAGAGTAGCCCAAGAGTTCGCGGTGGGTGGTGATGACTAGCTACCCTCATCTAGTCTTACACTGCTAAATTAGGGATGGCTAGCGAAGATAGTTCTCGTGTAGTTTTGCGCGAAATTCAAAAACCAAAGAACAACAAATAAACTTTTTCTTTTAAAATGGTTAAGCTATTTTCTTGGAGTAGTATAAATGGTTGGTCAAGTGAACTTAGATAAAATCTGCTACAACTATTGAAGAACAATTGGTGAATCAGATATTCTGGTTACAAAACACAAGTAGAGGATTGGAGAAGGTTTAATATTTATTCCATGTGTTAATATTCACGTATTTCTAAACTTTATTTCGGAAATTTCTGGTGATATTTCAGTAAGATGAATATCAATATTTGTGAATACATTTGTCTACCTGTGTTGATTATTCTTTATTCGTTGTCACTTGTTTTGAACAATTATTGTCTATAATTATGTAAATTATTCCCATTAGAAGAATTAAATGTGCACAAATTACAAATGCTACAATGTTATACAACTTTGAACTCAAATTTGAGACCTGCGGTTATTTTAACAAAAAAGTAGTAGTTAAAAAAACATTCACACACTCCACTTCTTCTTTCACTAAAATGAACGAGTTTTAAGTTATAAAGAAGAGAAAAATACAAGATGAAATACACATGCCACTTGTCTGGATTTTACGATTTCTTAGCACCAACTGAACACGAGTTTTATGCCTAAAAAGTATATGTACATACAAATAACACAGTGATGAATCAAGACCGTGTGTGTATTCGTGATTAGTGTTATAAGCTGTGGTTCTGAAGTTCAAATTTCATGTAGAAATAGGCTGCAAGACACTTTTCGCGCTTTCAACTGTGGCGAAGTTACAACCGATACAAGCAATCCTGTAATTCGATTAAAGGTAACTAGTGGTTTGAAATTAGGGATAATTATGCCAGAGCCTTGTCATTTTCTACCTGATTTTTTAAACCCACATATGACACAAGATAGTTCAGCAGTTGGAGATTAAGGATGGTTATACTTGAACTGTGGGATCTCTGACATGAGTTTTTAAATCCATGTTTCACATAAATTACTGCTCAGGTTGAAAATACGAAATAAAGTTTCTGAACTGCACATTTTGATCAACTTTATTAAAATCATTTCACCCAGAATTAGGTTTGCGGTTTTATATCAACATCAGTTTATTTATTTAATTACTGAGCTGTTTATCATCAACCTTGTGCAATAAGTGAGCGAGGTGGACAATGATGTCATGTCACATTGTTTTGTTACACTGACACTCAATTGCTAAGTCTACAGGAAGAACATCTTGTAGTTTTAACATTTGAAAAGTTTTATTTATGACTTTTGGTATTGTGTATCAGACATTTAGATTTTTACGATCCCACAGACCGACAGACTTGCCACATTTTCTAAATGTACTACTTAGAAATAAGAAAATAAGACATTTTACGATATTTAAATGAAGAAAATGCTTACTCAAATCAATCGCATGGTAAAATATTATTATAATATTTTCTATATGGTTTCGACAAATACTGAGACGTTTGTTTGCAAGCTGAGCTACATGCTAATTGCATTGTTTCCGATGGTAGATTGCAGCCAAATTATTTATATATGTGAGTACAGACGAATCAGTTTGAACTCAAACGTCTCAGTATTTGTTGAAACCATATGGAAAATATCATAATCATATTTTACCATACGATTGATTTGAGTAAGCATTTTCTTCACTTCACTGTTCAATAACACTGAATTCCATTAGTTGACGCCCCCCAATGGCTCAGCGGTATGTCTGCGGACTTACAACGCTAAAAACCGGGTTTCGATACCCGTGGTGGGCAGAGCACAGATAACTCATTGTGTAGCTTTGTGCTTAATTCAAAAAACAAATAACAACAAACAACCATCAGTTGATTATTGTTTTTTATGAATGAAATACAACATTGTATGTAACAATGAAATTGTTGGTAGTGTTCATGTTTCGCTAAACCATATACCTAAATTGAATATCTCGCGGTAACCTAACAGCGTTATTTGAAAACACTGCAAAAAGATAAAACCCAAGTTAAAATTTCCAAGGTTACCTAGGAGAAGTGGTGTCATGGAAATATTTCTAATTGTTGAAACTTTATACACTTGTTAAGGAAATTATTGTATGTTGATTTTGATACGTCAGTAAACCACCACTCATGCTTTAGATCTGTTCTCCGGAGTTTGAAAAAATTGATAGTAGTGACCTATTTATACTGCAAATGAAAAAAGGTAATTGCTACACTAGCTGAAAATGAACATACATAGTTACCCCACACCGAGGCAGTTCTATTTTACTATATATTTGAAGTATTAATATTTCTATAAGGATAATAAGAATATATATATATACCTAATCATACACATGAAACCACGTCAGTAAATGATAAAAGTGCGATTAAAAATATACTTAAACTATTAGTAAGTATGAAAAATTTTAATATTTAAGTGTGATAACGCATTTTTTAGCTTTATGAGCTAATCCTATTACAATATCTTTGTTTTAGGCTCAAAGTTTTACAGTGGGTTTTCTGTACTTTATTAGACCGTAAGAATCCAACACTGTACTTTATTAGACCGTAAGAATCCAACACTGTACTTTATTAGACCGTAAGAATCCAACACTGTACTTTATTAGACCGTAAGAATCTAACACTGTACTTTATTAGACCGTAAGAATCCAACACTGTACTTTATTAGACCGTAAGAATCCAACACTGTACTTTATTAGACCGTAAGAATCCAACACTGTACTTTATTAGACCTCAAGCTTATCACTACACACCGTATGGTTGAAAATTACTAAAAAATATCAATACCGACATTGAAAACTATATGAAAAGAAAATTGAACAGTACGTAATAAATACATAGATATATGTGTAACTAAATACTTTTAGCCTTTGAGCTCACCGAGGGTAATCGTACCGCTTATTTTAGCGTTGTAAATCCATAGACATATCACCGTACTAGAAGCGAACATATACTTTTCTTTGATTGTGTGTTATAAAGACAGAGATACACAACGGTCTGTCCCTGCTCTACGAACTGTAGGTATGGAATTCCGATTGCAATAAAATATTAATTTTGGTTATTATATAACATTGTTACCTGCTGTCGGCAGTAGTAGTGTTTCTATTAATGTTTGTGTTTTGTTTCTATCTGTTATTTCTGCTGTTGTTTTGGTAATGTTGTGATGTATGTTGTATATTGTGGTTTTAAGTTCCTTATATTTACCGCATCCTTTTTAGTTTACCGGGTGTATTTACTTCAAATTACAACAATACAAATCTTCATGTTTCCTTAGATAGTATGTATTATGATGGTTTTTACCACAATCCTCGCACAATGTGCGAGAGATTTACAGGCTGCGGTGATGTATCTGTAGTGCTGTTAATTAAGTTACAATCTGGAAGGGTCAAGTGCGATTTGGACCTCTTCCTTCTTCCTATACTGTATTTTAAACTGAAAAACGCTAGAGAAAAATTCACATAAACATGACTAGCAATGAAAGATTTTAAATTTGTTTCTATTTCCATTATCAGGACCATGGTTATGAATGTAATACATTTAGTGTTTCATTACCGCTTTGCTTTATTTAATCGTGCATATCACTTCAAATAGACCACTGGTAAATTATCACTTATCACAATATCATGAGCGGAAAATAAAATTACGCATTTCATATTGAATGTGTAAATATTTATAGTATATTTAATGCTAGTAAAGTAGGCTCTGGTAAGGGGTAATTATTTGGTTTTGAACAAACAAAAAATCATAATTGTTCCAATTAAATATAGGATTATCAGTATCAAATGTTTCTTTGCTATTTCTAAAAGTAAAGTGATGTTATCTGTATTTGCGAATTCTGATGTTTGTGGGTGAACTCTATGAAGATGTTTTTGGCTGCTTCTAAGGTATAGATAATCAAAGAGGCCGACTGTTGTTTATTTGCTAGATTAATGTTTTTATTTGGGTGTTTTTATGTCGTTGTTTTCTTATTTATCCCTGCTTGCTTGCTCTCTTTTATTTGTTTTTTGTTTGATGAGTGCGCAGCTTTTAAATAGGTATATGTTTGTGTTCTACACCCTTGTGCAAATTAATTGAAACAAATGGTCATTTTACAATATTTTTAGCATGGTGGCCGGTATTGGCTCGCTGGATCCGCTGATTTCCTTTATCAGTCATTTTTACACACAGACGGCATTATTAGCTGTGTTTTGCGATACGGTCGATCTATTTTTGGAACATATGACGAAATTTTGAGGAATATTACGTCATTCGAAATTGCGTTAGAAGGGAAAGGAGACCAATCAAAAAACAACTTCTTATCAACTCAATGAAGAAAAAACGGTATCAATGGAGTCTGAAATACAAGAACTAGACGCAAGAACAATGGAAGAAGGTGGTATTCAGTGACGAGACTCATTTCTTCGTACAGGATCAAAGAAGTCTGCATGTTCGCAGATTTCCAGGTGAGAAACTTCGAGAATCTCACATCAATCAATTCGTAAAACATCCCTTAAAGAAGATGTTTTGGGGCGTTTTCAGCTACTATGGCGTCGGAGGCTTACATATCGTGAAATTAATATTTAATCAAATATAAAACTTATTAGAAATAACCACTTTATAATGAAGCATCTGACTTTCTGAATCTATCCTCTTCTGTTTAATATCACGATGGCAATCGGTGGTAGTTTAAATGTTAGAATTATTCTGTAACTATGCATCAATACTGTTATTGGTTGAAAATTGTTAAGATAAGGTCTCCACAATGTCACAAATAAGCTATATGAGAGTGTGAACTTTTCTTTAGGCTTAACAGTAATTTTGAGGGCTATTACCTCTTGATATATTCGTTAGGCATTGAACACATAGCCCATTGCTCAAGTTGTATTTAAGAAAACACAGACACAGTAGAGTATCACTTCTTTTCTTGGAAGTAACTTATTTCCTTTTATCAGAATTACCTTATTTTACGAAGGTGTGAATATCAACTCCTTTTAGTGGATGTAAACTATTTTAAACTATGGATACTAGAGGTAAATATGTGGACTAGTTAGAAGTTGAGGGAATAGAAGCTTTACTGAACCTAAATGCTGTTTCTGTCTAAAATGTAAAGAAAAATTGAGTCTTATAAATGCAAGGTAGACAGTGTCGTGTATTTTAACTAAGTAAGTGTTAAAAAGGAGGAATCTTTAACATCCGCGGTACTTGAAATTATTTTAGGCAGGATTAAAGTACACTAATGTATGATATCTCCCCCTTCTTTATTACTGTATTTTTGTGCTCCAGCAATACCAAGTGTGGGGTGTGCGTATAACCGTTTCAGTTTCATTACTTATCAGAACCTCTACGAGCTTACCGTCAAATACAAATTATTGTATGCAGGGTTAGAGTAAATTAATCAATTAGAATTTGCACGTAGTCAAATAAATCAAGCGAAAAGGTTTGTTTTATTGAGTCGAAACCTGTAATTATATCTCAAATCGATCACAACAAGACGGAGATATGAGCTCAAAATTTGTAGTTGAATAAAAAATAAAGGAAAACTCAGACCTTTATATGAGCTGTTATACGACGGCTACAAAACACTTTTGAAATAAAATATTACAACAAAGACTTGAAAAATAGTTTCTGCATGTTCACGTATCATCTTAAATCTTACGCAGTTTTCCTAGTTTTCATTATTAATGAGAAAGGTTTTGATTCTATCATCTAAGGAAAATATGAATAATAAATTAAGAGTTATGAATCAAAATAGAAACCAAATGTAAAAGAAATTGAAATTTTTGTTTTCAAATATTATTTTTGCCTTTTCTATGAACAAGTAATGATATTAAAATAAAACAGCTGATCACTTACGTTAATGTGTATTGAACTTACGTTTCTGATGATATTCATGTAGAAACACATTTTACATATATTAAAAAAAATTCACGTGATAAAGTGACCACAATGTACATTAAATCAACAAAACACATGTTATAAAAATAAATTAAATATAATTTAATAGGATAAACAGAGTTTTAGTTTACTTTTAGCACAGCCATATTAGTTTCCTTTTTCTATAAATAGATTTATACCTTGTATATAAACCTTTGGGCAAGTAAACATAAAACAACCTAAACTCAGATGTCAAACAAGTTAACAAGGTAAACTCATTCATGTACACAGTAAAACATCACTGTATTTTAGCACCTGTTGAACTTTGTCCAGTACAGGGCACGGCAAGTTCAATTAAGTATTGGTAATCATGACTGTTCTTTAACAAGAATTCAACCATGACCTTGGTCGTGTACATTATCTATCAGTTCTAACAGGTGTGCGAACACCCGGAGCGTTATACTTGCCTGTCAATTTTATGACAGTTCGTAGCAATGTATAGGGTTATTTAAATCCAGATTAATTATTAAATTTATTTAAAACTTTGTTAGTTCAACATTCCTTTCCATATCATCAAACTATAAAACTATCACACAAATGAGAAATAAACAAATCAGAACACAGAACCTCCCGCAACCAATCTATATGATTTGAAGCTTGTTAATTTAGAATTTGGGGTTCGAGTACTTCGGCGGATACAACTCCTGATAGACCATTCTGCAGCTTTTCACTAAACAAACAAAAACTGAAGCGAAATAACACATTACAAAATAAATTTACATAGAGGGACTATCTAGCTACGTTTACCATACATTTAATAATATAAAAGGCAATTTTTTCTTTACAAAAGCGCATTTTAAACACTGGCAGATATCGAACACAACCGACATTACTAAACTTTGTATTCATACCGACTTACATCATCTTACGTTGTTTTAGCATTAATAATTACTTGGAAAACTTTATTTTGCAGAGGATTTAACCAATGTCTTCCTATCTTACCAATGGTACGAAATACGTAACTTTTAATAACCTTCTACAATATTGTCAAAATTATCAAATTTCGCACAGAGTAGCAGGGAGAAATAACTATGTAAAATATGAATAATTACCTCAATAATATTTCAAACTGTAAATTACATTTTTGAAGCTGAAATTTTCTTTTTTGACCCATTATGTTATTTCATAGTAATACACTAACAATATAGTTAATAATAGTATTAAATATTAGTTCCTTTAATTTGTAATTATGAAATGTATTATTAGTTTATTACGAAGTACAGTGTACCTTGATGTTGTATACAAATAAATAAGACACCACAGAGACTAGGTAATTCTTACGGAACCTTAAATACGTGGTAAAAGCTTTAAACACAATTAAGTGTTGTTCACAATAGGAGTATTTGCTAGTTTGTCAGATTATGTTTATATACCTTTTATATTTACTAAGAAATGTTGTTGTAAAAGTATGGTCTCAAAGACAAAGATGCCTCTCACTTGTTCAATGGAAGGTTTTTTTGGAATTATAAACCTAAAAACTGTCTTTTGATACCTGTGGTGGGCACAACACAAATAGCCCATTGCGTAGCTTTATGTTTAACAACAATAACAAAAAAGACAAAGATTGAATGAGTTAAATTTTATTTTGTTTCTAAAATAATGTTAAATGTTGGTGAAGTTTTCAGACATCCATTTATTTCTTCATAAATTTAATAATCAGTTGATACTAGTGGTTCTATTTTGTTCTTTTATAGTAAATACACGCACGTCGCTGTACCTTCAGTAATCTTTGTCAATAGTAGCAAGCATTACAGTCTTCCTGAAACATTCAACAGACAACTTCCTGATACAATACTGGAGATAGAGAACCAAGAAAAGTAAGTGAACTTCTAATCTAGACTTGTAAGTAAACCATAACAGTGACAGTGATGGTAAATTAAAAAATTATTATTATTTTTTAACTTTTTGAATTAAAAAAATTATTGTCAATATTACTTTTTACTTCCGATATTCAGTTCTAGAACATTCGTGATAAATTTATTCTGCCTGATTGTTCAGCGGTAACTTTGAAAGCTCGTAACCCCAAACTAAAAGATTTGACCGCTGTGATGAACACAACTCATATGGTCATTTGTGCAGCTTTGCTCTGAGAAAACCAAAACCAAAACAAATATATATAAGTTAATTATGTAGATTACAATAACAACACCCTTTACAATAGAAAAGATCTGATTTTGATAATTACATCGTTTCGGCTAATACCATCGATACTGTGGGTCGAAACGTTGTAATTATTAAATTAAGAACTTACCCATTAAAGAATTGTTTGTTGTGGTATTTGTTAATCAATTACTAAGTTCAGTAGGTTTAACTTTAAACATAGTTATAAAGTTTATCTTTTAATTTATATACTTTAACAAATAATGTTTAACTGTTTGTTAAGATTGTTTCATTATTAAGACACAGTTTTTGACGTTTTTTGTTTAACAAATCTTCCATCGTACTAACACAAAATGTTTACAGAAAATGTTTTGCTACTTCTATCAGCCATACTGAAAGAAGGAGAATGTTTTTGTTACGTGATTTGACTTTTGTTCTTGATTGGTTGAAGATAAAAACTCAAAAATCTGTTACCAGTTGTCAGAAACAAGAAACTTTATAACAAACGTTGGGAAAATATTTTACCAGGAAAAAAGAAAATAGTTTCCAACATTTTAACTTCTGCAAAATGCCCAGTGTATTCTGTGTTAAAACCACAACTAATATGTTTTATGCTCTTCTAGTGGATCAGCTGTAAATCTGAAAGCTTATAAAGCCCAAAATCTGATTTTCGATACATATGGTGGACAAAGCATAGATAACAATTGAGTTGTTTTGTGGTTATTACAAACAAAGCAAAAAAACAGACAATATATTTAATGTCGAATTTCATGTTTTCTCAGCTTAATTACAAACTGAAGACTGTTTCTAGCGGTAACATGTTTTATTTGGTATAATATGAATTTTTCTTGGCAAACTTATTGTGAAATAGTTCGTTATTATTAGTCGTTTACTCTCTGAGATCCAATGGGAAGGGAGGCCCGGCATGGCCAAGCGTGTTAACGCGTACGACTCGTAATCTGAGGGTCGCGGATTCGCATCCCCGTCGCGCCAAACATGCTCGCCCTTTCAGCCGTGGGGACGTTATAATGTTACGGCCATCCCACTATTCGTTGGTAAACGAGCAGCCCAAGAGTTGGCGGTGGGTGGTGATGACTAGCTGCCTTCCCTCTAGTCTTACACTGCTAAATTAGGGACGACTAGCACAGATAGCCCTCGAGTAGCTTTGTGCGAAATTAAAAAAACAAAACAATGGGAGGGGTTACAAAGTGCCATGAAGATTACCCAAACACGATGGATAGAGTTTTGAGGAACGCACTAACCAGAATCTAGTATCATTTTCTTCTCTTCCTCCCTCTTCCCCAAGATCTTGTGTTCATGAAGTTTCAAACTGTGTTTATATTCTCACTCAGAAGCTATTGAAACTAAACATACCTTACGTACACAGATACCAATGCCACGGTTTGATATCAAAAGGGTTTAGTGTTTTTGTATACAAACCCTACTTATGGTTAAATATAAAATAATTAGATATCATAGGGAAGCTTAATTGACACATCGGGGTATCTGTGAATCATGAAGGGTCCTAAACTCCACAGATATTTTGTGCTAGTTATATCTAACATAGGTGTGAGTTTACCTTAAAAATGAATAATAAATCTATTATGTTTTGAAGAAGGTTTTTAATTATTGTACAATTATATGGAAATGCAAAGTATTTAAAACAATTTGTGACTGTATTATTCAGTCGCAGAAAGATGCTAGTTATTTCAAAGAAGTCTTGGCTTATTATTATTCAAGTAAAGACAGATTCAAACTGTTTTAAAAATATGGGACTTTTTACTTATAGAAATATTCAGAATGCTGTAGGATATTTAAGAGCAAATCTAACACGCACGTTAACTTTCGAACTTTCCATTTAAGTGTTAAAGCGCCATCTATCCTGTGTTTGAATTATAACCAGGGAATATGCTTGAAAATGTGCTTAAACGTTATTATAGAATCTTGCCATTTCTGTTTCTTTTTTAATAAATGTCAATTTTGTATCCAAACCTTTTCTTACAGATTGGTCAAATATCAGACAGAAGGTCCAGTTGAAGAGACTGAGCTTCAACAAACGCTAACAGCATGAAAATAGAGGAATAAAACCTATATTAACTTGTGTTTAATAATATACTAAAACTGCTTTATTGACTTATATTTTAATAAAAATAGTCTATTGTGACGTTTAAAATATTTATTTAGCAGGTACTCAGAGGTAAAAGGAATCATGTTAATAAGTTGAAAAATATATATTGTATACCGGACCATAGATCCGAGGTCCCATGGTTAGAGACAGACTGTGCACACTTCTATTTTACTTACAGCGAATTTAATGTGAAAAATTGTACCACGTATTTATGCAGAGGTAGGTGCGTTATAAAAGTGACTGTCAAATAACATCATTAAGTTAGAGTATCCCATAGAGTGGTGTTGACTAGCTTTTATTCCCCCTTCATTCTATCATTTCGAAATTAGGAACGGCAAGAAAACAAAGCCCCTGAGCAGTTTTAGGGGAAATTCAATAAGTAAAGAACGGAGAAAAAAAAATCATTGTAAATTATATGAATAGTAAACGATTGTTCCTACATACAAATAAAAACTGAAAACAGAAATATCGTCGTTTAGAGAAAACGAAATCTTAATGTATTGATAAACAGCTTTTTTTTTGTTCTGAATAACGTCATTCCTTTCTCTCTCTCTCTATCCTTTAACAGAACGCTACACAATCAGCTATCTTCACTCCGCTCACTTCTTGAAACGAATTCCGGGATCAGCACTACAATTTTGTTATACTGACACTATCTATTGACATTTCTCTTTTTGTTACAGTGATTTTAATTTTGTTTTGTTTCTTGATAGTTTGTTTGCTAAGTTTTAACAAAGTTATAGTAGAGGAAACGAATTTCTTTATACATCAGGTTTGTTTGTTTTAAATTAATCAAAACATGAAATAAAATAACAGCAGCAATGATAAAGTATAAATTTATAAACTACTATGTTATCAAATAGTTTATGTAACGATATAGATGTAACTACTTATCAAATAGTTTATGTAATGATGTAGATGAAACTCGATAAACACTCGTTTTGTACAAAACACCAGACACACTAACATATAGCTGATTGAGACAAAAGGTGATGTCGTTCAAATATTTCATCCGAAATTCAACCCATGTTATAAACATGACTGTAAACTCGCTTATCCATTGACAAAGTACAACGTTTTTAAACTTGGAAATAATTTTTTTGGGGGAAGATTGGAGGTTTTTTATACTTCTATACGTTTATATGTACATTTCTGTTTACATATACAAAATACTCGACTTTCATCTTTTCTGTTTCGTACCATTTTCCAAAGAGGTTTCAATGTTTCAAACTAAAATTCCACAGTATCGTACGATGCTAAGTATTTCCTTTAATATTCAAGTGAATTCCTGACACTAGATATTTATCATTCAGTGAAGTTAGTGTAAACAACAGACGAAACAAGATATTACAACTGAACTTTCTAGTTGATATCGTTAGTATAAATACTGCATCAGCAAGTTTTTTGTTGCTAGGACCTTTGACCATGAAATTACTGACTTGTTTGCGTACCGTTAACTACTACGACTCTTGATGGTCTTTAGTGTGATGTTTAAGTTTTTCTGAAATCTATATAATCTGAGATAACTATCTATATCACATTATCTTTATAAACGTTTCGTCCTGAGTCTAAGTTTAATTTATCTGCCAGAAAATAAAATGTTATGTAAGTATATGTGTAATTAATTTTTCCAAAAGGGAACTGAAGGCTGCCAGAGGGGTAATCCTTTTAGCCTCTCCCACCACAATGCAGCATTGTGTCGTCTGTCAATAGATCTAAAATGACATCATTTAAGAGACGCTTAACTTCAGCAAAACGTGCGCATGCCATGAATAACAAGAAAAATTATACACTTGAGGCTTGAGGCTTGAACACAACATGATATTCGAGCTTCAAATTTAAGGAATAAAAATATTTGTTATTCTTAATTTTCGAGGACCCTGCATACACACACTCACAAGTGTTTTAACAATTTTGAAATTGAATCATAAGAGAACAAGATATGTAATCTGAGAGATGATGTATGCAATAACACTGACATTATAGCACAATGAAACTAAAATTACTAAGGATAATAGTTTCTTAATCAGAGCCCCACTAAATAATGACATTATTTGAGAAATAGATCTGTCGATATTAGGTTCACTGTTTTGAGGTATTACTGAATAATGTAAAATCTTGCCGAACAAAACACATAGTAACATCCTGACCCTTAAGAACAGTAACCGCAAATAACAGGAGGAACATCTGTCTTTGACTGAGTTGCACAAAGAGATTAAACACAGTTGGCGAGTACAGAAAACATAAGCTAGGACTACTTTTTGATATCCGTATAGAGTTTCTTTATCTCGAAGATCTGGCCATTAAACACCTGGCAGGCAAAAGTGCGTTTTGGCCCGGCATGGCCAGGTGGGTTAAGGCGTTCGACTCGTAATCTGAGGATCTTGGGTTCGATACCCCGTCGCACCAAACATGCTCGCCCTTTCAGCTGTGGGGACGTTATAATGTTATGGTCAAGAAGAGTAGTCCAAAACCAAGAGTTGGCGGTGGGTGGTGATGACTAACTGCCTTTCCTATAGTCTTACACTGCTAAATTAGCGACGACTAGCACAGATAACCCTCATGTAGCTTTGCGTAAAATTCAAAACAATCAAACAAACAATTGACCATTAAAGTATAGATTGTATATCGAAAACACGAGTGCTATCTATCGCAAAACGAATGCACTAGTCATTTCTTTTGTAAATATAAGGATATTATATTCTCCAGATATAATTACTACACAGATGCCATTGCTACAGAGACTAAAAGTGCACTAAACTAGATACTTCTACAGTGACATTTTGTTTGAAAAAGTTAGACGCAACAAAGATAAATGATCCAAGGCAATGAATCATTAAACCAATAGAATTTTAGCTATATTCCATCATCAATTTCCCTATACCTGTAAAAATTTGAAAACATTTAAGTGAATAGTTGTACCCATGTTCATCTGGCGTGCTTCACGTAGCACACACTCACAGATGCAGGTGTACTATTGACTGTTTCGCATTTATTACATTCCTTTTTTTAAAATTATAAAAAAGAAAAAGAAAGGCAATAGCCATTTCTACTTATTTTCAGTTTACTAATCACAACTATTTTCACATTAAACGTACCATTTGTGTGAATAATTCAGTTCTCGTAAAAAAATATATATATATGTGTGTGTGTGTGTGTGTGTGTTTGCTTTTGTAGTACCAGAAGTGTTTTCAGTTTTGGTTTTATGATCTGATTTCACTAGTTTTCGTGTCTTTGAATACATAAAAGAGTTTTTGTCAAGTACAGATATCCATTTTTGTTCAAAACGTTAATAAATTATTTGAAATAAAATTATTAACCACAGAAATTTCATTTCGCAAATGTATAGTGTTTATTTTTGTTACTATAGCCGTAACTATACCTATGTTGGCAAGTCTTCTTTCTTAAGCCTAACAACGTGGTGAAACTGTATAATTACCATATTGGGACTCTTTATATGTTTTTATACAACATATTAACTTTATTGCCGACTCTGTGTTTTATCCGATTCTCATTTTAGCTTTAACGGTATTTAAACTAAATGTAATATGTGAATAAAATTATTTAGTAACTCATATTTTACACAGTTTCTCAAATACTGAAATATTCATTGTATGTAAAGTAAAAAGTTATTATGTGATGACTAACATCCAACACATTTTTAGAAGAAAATAAACACAATCGCTGATTGCATCAATAGAGTCTCTCATTTTTCAAATGAACTGGCACATTTTCAAACATGATTATTAAATGAGAAACAAACACAGTCTATTTGCAAGTACTCTTATCTGTAAAGCGATTTTTAACATATATAGAAAGGACGTTGCTCAGGCAACTTACATCTATTAGCTGGCCCTATCATCTATTTTATTAAAAGCACACTAAAAAGAGATTCGTAATTTTAGTTATGGAAAACTCGAATATGAGCAAGAATATGTGAGAATGTTTTATATAAAAGACATGGGCCCGACATGACCAGGTGGTTAAGGTGAAGTATGAAGAAAGAACATTCTTCGTCTAACAAACAGACAACGACAAGAAGAAGAAGAAAAGTAAAAATCAAAAGTTGTAGTAATGTTACACGTTTTATCTTTTGTTACGTTTCAGTCTTCATAGAGTAGTAATTTCTGTTAAACTCTATCGATGTTTTACGTGCCGGGAAAGAATAAATAAATGTTTGTATTGTTTATTTGTAAAGTACTCCTTCCATAATTTTTCGTATGTTCATCTCATGTTCCTTAATATTTTTACTGGTTGTTCTTACAATTCTTTTCTCTCAGAAGGTGAAACATTCAGTTTTTCACACAAACTAGCTGTATTTTGATGGTGTGAGTCTTGTTTCACAGATTTTGCAACATATAACCCATTGTATACCCATAGCCTACCTTTGGGTTATACACTTATCTTTCTTTCACATGTTTCGAATCTTACATTCATGAAGCAACAGTTCCTTTCCACGTGATTTTATCCCTCGCTGCATTGTATTTTTTTTTTAAATTTACTTCCACAGATGTTTATCTATTGCACTTCTCAGCTCTGTTATTCAATAATGTCAACCTATCAAGGTTGAAAGGACAAGTTGTCATCTTTACAATCATCACTACACACTTTGTATTGTTTATTTCTTTTAGATAAAAATCTCATCTACAAGTTTTTAGGCTTTTGAACAATGTGTTTTAAATGCCTGTTTTGTAATACACATTAATGGTTTTATAATGAAACAGCCCGTTTTTTGTCCTTGTAGCTCCTTATCTGTTTCGGTTGCAAGGCAACTTCTTTATGTTGTGCCCGCAAATTTTTAAATCCTTCTGTAAAGCTTTAGAAAGCAGTCAATGGTATGGCTTGCATACACACAAGCACATTGGTGTCTCCAAAGTTATCCCATAATGATACTTCTCAGTGGTGTTCTTAAGAGTATTAAAGTTTTCGTCAGCAATTACGTGGATTTGCATCATTCCATACATTAATTATATTTGTCAGAAATTCTTGGACGCTCGACTTGTAATCTGAGGGTCACGGGTTCGAATTTCTATCACACCAAACATGCTCGCTCTTTAAGGCGTGGGGGCGTTATAATGTGTGGTCAATCCCGCTATTCGTTGGTAAAGGAGTAGCCAAAGAGTTGGCGGTGAGTGGTGATTATTATCTGCCTTCCCTCTAATTTTACACTGCTAAATTAGTTACGGCGAACTCTGCACGAACTTCAAAACAAAGAAACAACTTTACTGTTTTACCAAGTCAGGTAAGGCCCAATGCTGTTTTTCTTAAGTTTCCATTACCAACGCATGCGCATTTCTTCCAAGAAAACTTGATTCCATAATTTATTTATTTATAAACATTTATTTACTTAAACATTATGAAGGTACAACGATTGGTTTGACTTACTGCAGTATAACTAATCTAGACTTATCTCACGAATATGAAACTATTATGTGAGATAATATCTTCATCTGAAGACTGTAACTGAATATTTATGAATAATTTAAATAACATAAAAGAGTAGGATAAAAGAAAAAAAATATGTGTGGAGATAAGTAAAACCTACTTTCAGTCTTTCTGAAATAATTGTAAATACAAGACTATTGGTTAACATCTTCTATAATCGACCTAATTGTTCTGGTCAAATCCCTTAACAATCCCTCTGTTAAGTAAACGTTCAAGACTATTGTCAACAGCTTGATGTTGAGAACAAATACGTCACAAGGGTAATACACTGCAGATTTCTGCGCGTCATATTTATTTTCTTATATAAGGTGTGATATTTACATAACTTATGTTGGAGACAAGTTATGTTTTACACCTTAGATCGTTTATATGAATCTGCGTAACCTTTCAACAAGAAAATGAATCATGAAACGAAAAACAGAATTTCACTTACATAGCCCAATAGTTGGTGGTTGGGTGGTCATGACTAGCTGTTTTCCTTCTAGTCTTACACTACTAAATTAGAGACGGCTAGCGCATATAGCTCTCATGTGGCTTTGCGCGAAATTCAGAACTAACCAAACCACTAACGTAGTTTTTTAATAACCACCTACGTCACTAATTTACTTTGTATTACCTGTTAACAACTTGTCTAACATTTGTTGTGAAAAGAAATGTTGTCAAAACATTTAGATGGATGTTAATACCAGAACATTTAAGCGTAATCATTCCGTTATTTTCACTCGACCAATCATAAGTATTGTTCGTGTCTTCTGTAAATAGGCCTCTGATGGCTTAGGGATAAGCCTAATGGTTTCAAACTTTAATCTCGGGCTTCAATCGCTGTGATTAGTACTGCGAAGAGAGTCCATTGTCTAGCTTTATACGTAACAAGAAATAAACAAATAGTGACTTCTGTAACTCTAATAAGAAGTTCTAATCATACAAGAAAGATAAAAATTATATATAATTATACAGGCAGTTATGCTTTATTAAGTGTATAACTGAAACAATAGCATGTGTGGAACCAGAGTTTATCTACACTACGCGATTTCCTTTTCGTTTGCGGCCCGGCATGGCCAAGCGCGTTAAGTCGTGCGACTCGTAATCTTAGGTCGCGGGTTCGCATCCCTATCGCGCCGTCCCTAATTTAGCAGTGTAAGACTAGAGGGAAGGCAGCTAGTAATCACCACCACCGCCAACCTTTGGGCTACTCTTTTACCAACGAATAGTGGTATTGACCGTAACATTATAACGCCCCCACGGCTGAAAGGGCGAGCATGTTTGGCGGGACGGGGATGCGAACCCGCAACCCTCAGATTACGAGTCGCGCGCCTTAACATGCTAGGCCATGCCGGGCCAGTCGCACAAAGCTACACGAGGGCTATCTGAGAGAGCTATTCCTAATTTAGTAGTGTAAAACTAGAGGAAAGACAGCTAGTCATCATCACCCACTGCCAACTCTTGGGCTACTCTTTTATCAACAAATAGTCGAATTCACCGTCTCATTATAACGCCCTCACGGCTGAAAGTGTGAGCATGTTTGGTGTGGCTGGGATTTTAACCCGCGGCTCTCGGATTACGTATCGAGTGCCTTAACCACCTGGCCACGCTGGGCCGAGATAAGATAGCTGTTCATATCTCCAAAGCGACAGCAGTAACAACAGTAATCCATGATCACAAAGAAAACATAAACAATTAAACTTCTGTTCATCTTCTTGCAGTTGTACGTTCCTGTTTAATACCAAACTTAAAAGCACAAAATTATTCATTGGATGTTTTTTATTATTTATTTTTAACAAACCTGTGTACATATACGTATATCTGTTTCATTGCATTTGCACGTGTAATTTAAGAGAGTGAAAGACGTGTAAAATGTTTCAATAATAATTAGGATATAAAATTTTTTTTTAATTCCCGCAAAGGACAGATCACATCTAGTACGACAAATAAAATGATGTCATTTTCACCATAATAGTATCAAGTGACATTTAGTCGCTAGAATTCATTCACAATGATAAACTTCATAAAAGCAGCATAATTAGATAATATATATTTGTGTACAAATAACATAACTTATTTTGAAAAGTATTTTTGCAGAGTTCTTTCTACATATATGATATCTCAGTTTGGTCTCTTTCGAATTTCAAGCAAAGCTGATCGAGGGTTATCTGGGCTAGCCGTTGTTAATTTAACAATGTTTCTATTACATATTTATACATACACACACAAAAATATATACATATGTTTATTAATTTGGACAACATTAATAGTATTCAGAAGGTTAAATTCATAAATATGTTTCTTTTGATAAATCAAAAGTATCCTGAAAGCTCAATCTTCAGTTATAATGCACCCCCAACCCCTCCCTAAAGTTGGATGTGAATCCACAATTGCCACATACTCATCTTTAAGTAATGCTTAACGAGGAAAGGATTTTATGGATTTTTAAATGTATGTTGTTTTGAATACAACCTTAACAATCTAGTATATCCAAAACAATAAAGGTCTCACACTCCTAATCAAATCCATGTAGTCAACACAACGAAAACCACGAACATATAGTCAAATCCACTGTGGTAAAAACAGTGAAGGCCACAAACGCATATTCAACTTCACTATTGTCTACAAACTAAAGACCACAAGCACACAGTCAAATCTACTTTAATAAAAACAAAGAAGACCACGTACTCATAGCCAATTCCACTGTAGTCAACACAATAGAAATCACAAACACATAATGAAATCCATTTTAATAAAAACAGTGAAAAACTACAGACTCATAGTCAACTTCATTGTAATCAACGCAGTGAAGACCACAAACCCACAGTCGTATCCGTTGTGCTAGAAATAATAAAGGTCACATACTCACAGTGAAGGCCACAGATTCATAGTCAGTTCCACTGTGACAAAAACAATCAAGGCAATAAAATTATTGTCAAAACCATTGTGTAAGACCGTACTAATTCATTATGGTGCTCTGTGTGATATATATACATTTTGTGTTCCTCCTCAAAAAAATATAACGTATTCTTAAATTCAAAGATACACACTCGTGCGCCCTGTCGGTTTGCGCTTCGTGCGAGCACACTTCTCGCCACACCCATGGTGCGGCCCTGCCACACCCATGGTACGGCCCTGTCGGTTGGCGGTTCGTGCGAGCACACTTCTCGCCACACCCATGGTGCGGCCCTGCCACACCCATGGTACGGCCCTGCCACTGTGGTGAAAATAATGAAAGTTACATACTTATCGTCAACTCAACTGTGGTTACGACCCAACATGACCACGTGGTTAGGGTGCTAGACTCGTAATTTGAGGTTTGGGGATTTGAATTTTCATCACATCAATCATTCTCGCCCTTTCAGCCATGGAGACGTTGTAATGTTTCAGTCAACCCCACTATTCGTTAGTAAAAGAGTAGCCCAAGAGTTGGCGGTGAGTGGTGATGACTAGTTGCCTTTCCTTTAGTCTTACACTGCAAAACTAGGGACGGCTAGCGCAGATAGCCCTCGTGTAGCACTATGTTTAATTTCAAACAAAACATTACATTTTACTTAGTTCTTAAAATAAATATATTTCAATTTCAATAACATAGAAATACAATAATTATATGTACAATATTTAAATACATAGTGTTTTCAAGCACAGTTATATAACTGTAAGTAAGCAACACTATGAATAATTTAACTATTTCTACTCACTTTTTAAACGGTTTTCAATAACATCAAGTAAATATTAAAATCATATTTTACAGTACTTTCTAAAACCAACGTATTTTTAAAGACTGAAGCTTTAGAAATTTGCACACTATTACAATATGAGACTATTGTTTAGAAAAATTTATTTATCTGCGTTTTTGTTCCTAAATTTATATTTTTGATTAATTTACACCGGCAACTAATATATGCATGTATTGCTGAGATGAAAGCTTTTTGAAGATTTTTACTCACAATTCACTGGTAAACATAATTTCTTGCTTGTTTTTATATTGATTATTTAAATATATATAGGTTTTAACATTTTTAATTTATTTGATAAACAGCAAGAGAGTGAGATCAGAATATATTATTTGGAAGTCTTAATAACTTTAAACACCGTATCGAAATCTGTTCTTTTGGGCCCTCTACAGTTTTGACAAGTGAAAAAAGTACATACACGTTTTTTTGTTTTGTACACACTTATCTTTACACAAAATAAGAGTAGTGAGTACCCGTTCATCTGTAAATTTTATAGCCGTAAATGTTACTTTAAAATATATGTTTGAAAAATAATATATAATTAACAAAAATGTTTATTGTTGTCATGTTCAATGTCGCGCAAATCTACTCGCGGGCTACTTGCGCTAGTCGTCCCTTATTCAGAAGTGATAGACTAGAAAAAAAAATTAGCTAGTCAGCACCATCAATTGTCAACTTTTGGGTAACTAAATAGTGGAATTGATCGTTTCATTATAACGTGAAGGGGCAATCATGTATGGTGATAGGGCTCATGCCCCCCAGTGGCTCAGCGGTATGTCTGCGAACTTATAAATCGGGTTTCGATACCCGTGGTGGGCAGAACAAAGATAGCCCATTATGTAGCTTTGTGCTTAATTCAAAACAACAACAGCAATAGGACTCACGCCACTTAGATTGCTAGTCACACATCCTTATCATCAGACTAAGGCAGGCCTAATAAAAAGTAATACTTAATCACTTTAATCCTAAGATTAATATATATAATCTTTCAGAACACTAAATATTGTATCTATATCTAGGAAATCTAAGTTTAGTAAAATATGTATTCGCATTTCAAAATAATTTTTTCTAAGACTAAGTCAAAGTATTCATGTGCATTTGGCGTAAAATATCCATGAGTATATATTATGAAACGATAATAGTCACAATTACACGATTAGCGAAAAGAAAACAAACAAACATTGTTATTGTTTTTGTAACATACTTGAAATATAACTATTTAACTTAGTACATATACTACCAATAGCACAATGGTATTTCTCCTGATTTACAATGCTAGAAACCGGGTTTCGATAGACATTAAGCCTGTCATGGCTAAATGGTTAAGGCGCTCGGCTTATAATCTGAGGGTCGCAGGTTCGAAACCCAGTCACACCAAACATGCTTGTCCTTTCAGCCGTGAGTACGTTATAATGTTACGGTCAATCTCATTATTCGTTGATGAAAGTAAAGCTCAAGAGTTGGCGGTGATGACTAACTGCTAAATTATGGGACGGCTAGCGCAGATAACCGTCGTGTAGCTTTGCGCGAAATTCAAAGCAAACCAAACGATACCCGTGAGCAAAACACATATAACTGTATAGTTTTGTGCTTAATTACAAAAATAAACAAAAAAAAGGTCGTATGCATAATTCACAAAAACCACATTGCCTAAGCTTCCCTCCTGTATGTTTTACAATTGTTCAATGTTTTTCAACTACTTTATATCGTGTTTGCTTTTGTTTTTCGGATTTCGCGCAAAGCTACACCTTGGTTATTTGTGCTAACAGTCCTCTAATTTAGCAATGTAAGACTAGACAGAAGGCAGCTTGTCTTCACCATTCACCTGTCTCTTGGGCTACTTTTTTTGTGATGGGGATTCGAACCCATGACCCTCAGATTTCGAGTCTGCTTCCACTGCTAATAGCAAATGATATATTAATAATTAATATATATTAATTAATTTCTTTGATTTTTACCACTATTTCATTAGATTATGTATATTTATATTTTATTCATTTTAGAGATATAACACATTTCTTCTAGTATTTTTAATTTTTGTGGTTATAAAAGATTCGTCTTCTGTAGACATATCTTAACTAAATTTGGTATGGAGTTTCATGTTAATTGGGTTCATGTAGAGATGCTTACAAATTTTCAGTTTTGCGTGTTGCAGTCTTTATGAGCATTTTGGCAATTTTTCACACTACTTCGCCCCGTTTTCATGAATCTTCACCAAATCTGGCATGAAGGTTTTTTTGAGTCCATGATGAAATACATGGAAACTTGGGTTTCGTGTTTTATAATTTATTACGGGCATTTTGCGTTTTTCACAATTATATATATAAGAGCGACAACTTTTTATGTCCTAAAATAACCTTTTTTTAATCATGAATTTACATAGTTTCTGTCCAGGAAACAGGTACTCCAGCCACTTGGTATTTTTCTTTCAATTGTTTATTGGTTTCTTTCACAAACTTGTGCATTATTAAAGTATTTGTTATTTGTAAATCCGTGTGTTAGTTTTTAAATAAGAAATAATAAAGCTACATTTCTTTCTTCAAAATTTTGTTTCCTAGTGGCAACCCTTTATCTAAATACTGTCGTTACTTTACTGTAGCAGAACAAGTTGTTCTAAAAGAACTATAACGTCCTCCTTTTAAACTAAACTTAACTAAAGTGGAGCTAAGAGCTTATACTAAGTATGACATAAAAACGGCACATAAAACAATATAACCTCCAGTGATTATATTTCGTTTTACATATACAAAGTATATACAGTTTTATAAAGTAATATATGATGTTTGTATTCTATGACCTTTCAGGCTCCAAAACCTTTTATGCCTGATGAACTCTTGGCTACGTGTGTAATCATACTTTATGGTCATATAAAGTACTTTATTGTATCTTCGGTAAAGTTCTAACTGGCATCATTATGTTCTATTGGAGAGCAGAGCATTTAGGACTCTGTCTACAATTCTCGAACTTGGTGCAAAGCTAATCCCAGACTGCTACTGACGAGAAACCCACTTGAAATAAAAATGTATCTCTAGGAAGGTCGAAACGTTGTTCTCTGCTTATCAATAAAAGTGTTAATACTCATCACAGTCTGCTGCTGACGCATGCGTAAAATGTTGTAACATAAGAGAGACTTACTCGGATATCCTGTTTCCCGTATAAGATTAGAATGTAAAACATTTGAGATCGGACTTAACGCTTATGGCAAAAGAGAACATTGTTAAATGCACACAGTTCTCTATTCTAACATGAAGAATATGTTTCAACTGTTGAGTTTTTTATGTGTTTCTTTGTTGGTTGCGGGAGATGTCCATCATCACGCTGCCTGTAGTACTGTTTGTTCACTGAAGGGAATTCTAGATTCTGTGTCAGACCTAACAGACTTGGCTAAGGAGAGACTTGCTACCTTGCAAAGTAAGACATTGCAGTGCAAGCAATACTGTGAAATTATCACAGTTATAATGGTGGAGTTTTCACATAAAAATAATGGAATATGTTTTAATACGTCTTTTCCTTTTCTATTTAACTTACACTTGAATTACTGTTGTCTATTTTGTTTCACCAATTTTCTACTTTTTTATTTTTTGTTTATTCCAGATCCTATATGTTCCAAAGACAAAGCATTTTACATGGAAACGTACACCAATGTGACACAAAACAAGGCAGAGAAAAACGGTCTTCCGATAAACTGTGCTACTGTTTATCAACAAGGAAACAGAACCAGTGGTATCTATATGATATGGCCGTTGTTTCTGAACCACCCAATCTCGGTTTTTTGTGACATGGAAACTGCTGGCGGAGGATGGACTGTAAGTGTAATAGCACCTACTGTATTCGTAACAAACATCGCCACATTTTTCAGTCAACATAAAATTAAAACAAATATCTAATTCTCTGAAGAAATATAATCTATAGATTCAGGTGCGGTAAGGTGCTTACTATTAAACCCTGTCCCCCGGTGGCACAGCGGTACTCCGGCGTACTTACACCGCTAAAAACTGGGTTTCGATACCCGTGGTTGGCAGGGCACAGATAGCCTATTGTGTAGCTTTGTGCCTAAACAAACAAACTATTAAATATATTTAATTACGTTTAAGTATGTACATTATTATTCAGTAAGTAACCGATCAAATATCAAATGCTCATCTTAAAACATTCAGGTCCGGCGTAGCCAGGTGGTTAAGGCGCTCGACTCGTAATCCGAAGGTGGCGGGTTTGAATCCCCGTCACATCACACATGCTCGCCATTTCAGCCGTGGTGGCGTTATAATGTTACGGTCAATCCCGCTATTCGTTGGTAAAAGAGTAGCCCAAGAGTTGGCGGTGGGTGGTGGTGATTAGCTGCCTTCCCTCTTATTTTACACTGCTAATTTAGGGACGGCTAGCGCAGATAGCCCTCAATTAGCTTGGCGCGAAATTCAAACAAACTTAAAACATTTATGAAATAAGCAACTTTATTTTGAAAAGTTTAATCATGTTTTAACAACTATAATGCATATATATATACACTATTTATTGAATATATGCTATTTCTATTTATTTGATTATTAAAATTACTTTAGGCTCCTTCAAACTCACTACTAATATTAAACCCTTTAACAGCCTTTTATAAACAACGTATACTCAACTATAAAATGTGTTTATAATGCCTCAATAGGTTCAGTGTAAAGTCATATTAATGAAAGGTATGATAATTATGCATGTAACAGGGTATCAGTCATTTTATTTATACGAACTATCTTTTAGTAATTAATAATATATTATTGTTGTTGATGATGTTTTCTTAAGAAATCAAGATGTGTATGCATTAAAATTACATAAATATAACCCTTCTTTTAAACCCTGTTATTTTTTCTCTCTTTTTAGGTAATTCAAAGAAGAGGAGACTTTGGTCAACCTATACAGAATTTTTATCAAACTTGGGAGAGTTATAAAAATGGCTTTGGGAATTTAACCAAAGAATTTTGGTTGGGTAAATAATTGTTTAATTTATAGTTTTAAAATTTATTTTCATTCTCTATGTGCCATAGGTTATTTTCACACATATCACCGATGCTCTAAGACGAAATCTGTCAGAAAATAAAAATAATATTAATATATATTTCCCAATCCATAGGAAATGACATCATATTCGTCTTAACCAATCAAGACAGCGTGGTACTCCGAGTGGATTTGGAAGATTTTGAAGGTGGTCGAAGATATGCAGAAGCTGTTGAATTTTTGGTCAGAAGTGAAATAGAACTCTACAAAATGTCTTTTAAAACGTATAAAGGGGATGCAGGTAAAAGTGTTAACTTTATTTTGCTAATGTAAACTCAACTATAAAATATGTTTATAATGCCTCAATAGGTTCAGTGAATTCGTGTGTTATTATACAGTACATTTCTTTCAAGATTTATTATTTTATTTTAAGCAAAACACGGATATAGATTACTAAGTCTATAAGCTACTGCATTTCATGCAAAAAATATCACTGTCTTTATTGCTTTATTGGGTATTTAAGAAAAACGCTTTCATAAAAATGGATCAAATACAAAACTGTGCAAAAGTGTAAGAACAAAGTAAAAAATTAGAGTTCAGGCTACTTTCAAAGAACAGTGGAAGATAAATCACAGGTGAAACATCAGATGAATATTAATCTTCATATTTAGTACAACAGAAACTCAATGGAAGTGTTTGAATTCAGACAACAGTTTGTATTTTGTATATCTTTCTTTTGCCTTAATAACTGCAGAAAGTCATTCAGGTATTATTGCAACATATTTAATCAAAGTAACATTTGAGATTTTACAACAAATGTCTCTAATACAGTCTAATAAGTTTTCTTTGGAGGTAACTTATGGTTTTTAAAGTTTTTAATATATCAAATCCCAGATCTGCTCAATTGGATTGAGATCGGGGCTCTGCGAGGGCCACTACATCATTTGAATAATTTGAGCAGATTCTTCCTTAGCTAAGTAATTTCTATATATGGTATAAAAGTATTTGGGGTCATTGTTTTCTTGGTAATAGAGTCCTTTACCAATAATATGTAAACCTCTGGGTATACCATGACAGATTAGTATGTGATGATACTTGCGCTACTTGATACTATTTTACAAATATCTTCTGTCGCCTCAACAGAAAAACAGCCCCAAACCATCACACTGCCTCTCCCATGCTTCATGATAGGTGCTATGCATTGCAGTAAGTATTTTGCACCTTTCTTCCGCCAGACATACAACCTACACTTTGCATCAACTATCTCAAACTTGTACTCATCCGACTATAACACCTTTTTCTAATCATTAACAGCCAGGTTTTGTACTTTTTAGCAAATTTCAGTCTCATAATAATATTGTTATATCAAAGGTTTTTAAACTGCTACACGACCAAATATTCTATCATTGTTGAATCTTGATAGTGTATATCTGGGGACTTTTCTGTCATTTGTTACATAGTCGTTTATCTCCTGCTTGATGAGATCAGTGGCAGTCCCGAAGGCTACTTACTCGAAAATACTTAACATGAGTATCATTAGGTTTAGGTGTTCTGCCTCTTTGTTTCCTACATTCAAGTTTATCTGTCTCTGTTTCAGGATCTAGGGTGTATTTGAAGATGTGTCTGGGGAGTGTTATAAGTCTACAGTAATTTGTCGGAGAGTCCAACCAGCATCACGTAAAGCTTTTATGCGTTAGACGACAACAAAACTTAATATATAATGTTAAACACTGTTTCACCAAAGTTTAATTATGGGTTGCTATTAAATACTTTCTTCTAGTATATACCTGTACCATATGCTCGCTTTTTTCGGGCCTGGCATGGCCTAGCGCGTTAAGGCGTGCGCTTCGTAATCTGAGGGTCGCGGGTTCGCGCCAAACATGCTCGCCCTCCCAGACGTGGGAGTGTTATAATGTGCGGTCAATCCCACTATTCGTTGGTAAAAGAGTAGCTTAAGAGTTGGCGGTGGGTGGTGATGACTAGCTGCCTTCCCTCTAGTCTTACACTGCTAAATTAGGGACGGCTAGCACAGATAGCCCTTGAGTAGCTTTGTGCAAAATTCCAAAACAAACAAACAAAACAATCGCTTCTTTCTATATAGTTAAGACACTGCATAGGGTACCATGACAGTTATTTGAGACCCTAAATTTGATGAGCATACTCATTGAAGCTGAACCTTATGACGTGTCCTTGGTGCAAGCATATGGGAATTTTAAAGACTTACAAGTACTCTCACCCTAACACATCCAGTTGGCAACAGGAATCAGTGAAATATTATCATACTGTTGAAATGTACATTCTGTAATGGCATGGAAGAATTAGCGCAATAAAATGGAAAAACGACAATATATTCTTTTGTCATAACACTTTTTCACAATAATATGTCAGAAAGTTTTAGACTTATTCAAAATCTTTTCAATGTATGTGAAATAAAAAGTTACAAAACTAATCTTTAGCCCCCAAAATTTAAAAAAAAATTCGGATGCAATTTACATGGCCTTAATTCTAAAAGTCGTGCGTTCTAACGTTTGTTTTCTGTATATGGTTCTTCTGAACTAATGAATCTTCTGTTTTATTTTGTTTTAGGAGATTCACTTTCTCAACACAACAATATGCCATTCACCACCAAAGATAGAGATAACGACAAATGGGAGAAGAACTGTGCGGAGGCGTACAAAGGTGGATGGTGGTATAACGCATGTCATCACTCTAATTTAAATGGTATGTATCTGAGAGGACCACATGAAGAAAGTGCTGTTGGAGTTAACTGGTATCAATGGAGAGGGCATAACTACTCTTTGAAAGTAAGTGAGATGAAAATACGTCCTATTATTTTCGTTCCTGGAGAAGGTCTACCAAAATAAGGCTTCTTAATGTGACAGTAGATCTGAGTATAAATTTATACCTTAAAGAACGTTTACATATTCACACAACAGGTAAAAGCTTTTGAGAAATATATTTAAATTTATACTTTCTTCAGACACGTATGTAAAGTGTATTTGAAATAAAAAATATTGTTATTCAACAGTAAATATTTTTTCCTTCTTTGAAAAAATTAATAAAGACAATTAATATTCATTTCTGAAGATTTTGTTGGCTTCTTTTTGAATTTCGTGCAAAACTACTAGCCGTTCCTAATTTAACAGTGTAAGACGAGAGGGTTTGTTTGTTTGTTTGTTTTCGGAATTTCGCACAAAGCTACTCGAGGGCTATCTGTGCTAGCCGTCCCTAATTTAGCAGTGTAAGACTAGAGGGAAGGCAGCTAGTCATCATCACCCACCGCCAACTCTTGGGCTACTCTTTTACCAACAGATAGTGGGATTGACCGTAACATTATAACGCCCCCACGGCTGGGAGGGCGAACATGTTTGGCGCGACGCGGGCACGAACCCGCGACCCTCGGATTACGAGTCGCATGCCTTACGCGCTTGGCCATGCCAGGCCAAGACTAGAGGGAAGACAACTAGTAATCACCACCAACCACCAGATCTTGGGTTTCACCTTACCAACAAATAACAGAATTAACCGTAACATTATAACGCCCCAAGGCTGAAAGAGCGAGCATGTTTGGTGTGATGGGGATGCGAACCCGCGACCCTCAGATTGAGAGTCAAACGCCCTAACCACCTGGCTATGTATGACTGTTTACAAGAATTTTGTGCAAAAAAAAAGTGTGTGACTATCCACAAGCTTGACGTGACTATCAATAAGTTTTTCTGTTTAGGAGAAGACGCGCAACTCTTCATAAGACTGGTGTGGAAGAAAAGTTATGTGACTGTCCCCAGGGTTTGTGTGGAAGAAGCGTGTTATTGTCTATAATTTTGGTATGTGGAAAAATATTTATGACTACACATATTAAAGAGAGTACAGCATCAAAGCCATTGCACAATAAATAATTTATTATAAACTGGGGACAGCCATAAAGACCCCACATGTTTCGGTGTTCTTATGCCATCATCTTAGTGGTAAAAGTTAAAGGTTAGCAAATACTTTTTTATAAAAACGACACAATTATTTGCATTCCTTTGGCGCCATGTAGACTTTAAACACCCAGCGTTTATAAAACATATTTTCAGTACTTCATTTCTTTCAAACCTGGACCAACCTTTTAGTTCAGTCAATATCTTTGTTGCTGTTATTGTTATTTTTTCAGCTTCTATTGTTTTTCTGAAATTTATTTCAACTTTGAACTGTACCTGATTTATCAATTAAACGTTATTCCAATTTATAACATGATACGTCTCTGCCACGTGTTCTGCTAAGGTAAACTCATTTACTTTATATTTTTTACTGCATTTGTATATTCAGCAGTGAATGTGCAAAGTTTCACACATGTCATACAGAACTACCCGGAATAAACTTGTTAACAAGTTGTCTCATATTTTGCCTTTTGCGTTTCCTTTTTTAAAGAGTATATTAATGAAATATTATAAAGCAATATATACAGTTAGGATAAAAAGTGTTCGTACCCAATTGCTCATAACTTAAAAAGTATCATGATCAGGCTAATAGACATATGGTATATTATAAATATTATACTAGCACACATCTACATAAATTTCTATGTAAATTAAACAAATAAACTATTTATAAACAAATAACAAAAAATAGGAGGAGCAGAAAGTGTTCATACATTTCAAAATGTGTGAAAAACTAATATTTCCATAAAAATTTTGTTTAGTTTGGCGAATAAACTACGTTATACCATTCCAGAACTAGACATTGAGTTCATAATTATTAGAATTTAATCAGCAAAACATTTACGCCGTTTCCGTCATTATCTGCTTGGTCATCATGGCGAACAGGAAACAACTGTCCAGTGATTTAAAAAATCGAATTATTGTCAAATACAAATCTTGTGTGTCTATTTCTGATATTGCTACACAACTTAATGTGCCGAAATCTACTGTTCAAAGCATAATTGCAAAATTTAAGCTTACAGGATCAACTGCTAACCTCCCTCGTCTCCCGGACGCCCCCCATAATTTCAGAGAGAACCAAAAGGAAGGTTCTCAGAGAAGTTAGTAGGAACCCTCATTTAACACGTAATGACATACAGAAACTGGTAAGGGAAACTGGGGTTGAAGTAAGCACCTCTACAGTTACGAACATGTTTGTTTGTTTGTTTTTGAATTTCGCACAAAGCTAGCCGTCCCTAATTTAGCAGTGTAAAACTAGAAGGAAGGCAGCTAGTCATCACCACTCACCGCCAAGTCTTGGGCTACTATTTTACCAACGAATAGTTGGATTGACCGTCATATTATAACGCCCCCACGGCTTTAAGGACGAGCATGTTTGGCGCGATGGAGATGCAAACCCGCGACCCTCATATTACAAGTCGCACGCCTTAACACGCTTGGCCATGCCGGGCCTTACGAACATGTTATGCTCCTCTGGGTTCAAAGCATGCCGTCCTCGTAGAACTCCATATTTAAAGCCTGTTCATTTAGAAGCACGATTGAGGTATGCAAGAAAGCATGTAGATAAACCCTCTACCTATTGGAAGAGTATTCTTTGATCAGACGAAATTAAAATCGAGCTTTCCGGCCACAATGATGTTCGCTATATTTTCCGTAAGAAGGGGGAACGAAATCTTCCAAAGAACACCGTCCCTACAGTTAAACACAGAGGTGGCTCGATCATGCTATGGGGTTCCTTTAGCTCTTCTGGTGTAGGCAGCCTTCACGCGTCAATGGAATCATGAAAAAGAAGAGTACGTTGATATATTAGGCACTTATATCAAGAATGATGCTCGGAACTTGCGGCTTAAGCGTCGTTGGATCTTCCAGCACGACAACGACCCTAAGCACACATCGAAATAAATGCAATCCTGGTTGCAGAGGAACCATATAAGCGTTCTGGTATGGCCATCGCAGACACCCGATCTCAACCCAACTGAAAACGTTTGGCATGGGTTGAAGACCAGAGTTCATCAGCGTCATCCGAAAAACTTGCAAGAGTTGGAGGCCTTCTGTAAAGAAGAATGGAATAAAATACCAGTCGAGTACTTTCAAACGATCATGAAGGGCTATGAGAAGAGATTGCGGCAAGTAATTCACCTGAAAGGCTACACAAGTGACCATTAAAGTAGACGCAAGAACACTTTCTGGCCTTCCTATGTTTGGTTATTTGTTTATAAACAGTTTATTTGTCGTTCAATTTATATAAGAATTTAAGTAGATGTGTGTTGGAATAATATTTATAATATATTTTACTATAATTATTCTAATCGTGATAATTTTTAAGTTATGAGGAAAACTACTCACGACGCAATGGTACGAACACTTTCTGTCGTAACTGTATATAGTTGCCGCAAGCCTGAGAACTTTGATTCGGACTGTCTTTTGTCTAGGCCCAAATATTGCTGGTATCATTGTTATAATTACTACGTTACGTATTATAATTTATTTCGGACCATTCTTCTTTATTATGTTGCATACGTTACATATTACCATTTCAAATAACCAAACATTTTAATTTAAAAGTTAATTAAACGTTAATATATTAAAGTTATGATATTTGCCAACAAGAATGGTAGACAATTTTCTTTCTTAATACAAATATTTTACTATATAAACAAGAATACAATTTATAAGAACGGTTATTAAAAATAGTTATTAGATTCATAATGTTAGAAAAACGCGTAAGTTTAAAAGGTATTAAGAGAAATGAATAAAACCCTATTAGTTATTACAAATAATGATTTGTATACAAGTTTCACACACTTGCACACAATACCAAGTCTTATATCCAGTCTAGAATTGAATATTTGATCGACATTAACGAAGAGCAAATTAATTCTTTGTTGATACACCTGTGTATTTTGACAACTAGCTAGCTTAAAACACCCGTAAGTTTCCTCGACGATAATATTTAATGTCATCGTAGAAATACTACCGTCCGAAGTTAATTCACTGGAGTTAAACAGTTTGTAATGTTCGAAATCTGTAAACGTTCCTGGTCAAATTCTCTAGTTTTCCGATTAATAGGCGCAAATCCCAATTATAGCTTTAGAAACATATAGCACACTGACTGTAGGTTGACTAACAATAATAATAATACTGCCTCTTGGGGCGTTGGTCTATATAGTTAAAGGCGAGTTTCTAGAACGTTTAACGATGTTGTGTGTGTGTGTTATAGCAAAGCCATATCGGGCTATCTGCTGAGTCCACCGAGAGGATTCGAACTCCTGATTTTAGCGGTGGACCGTTTAACAATTATAGTTTGCGTAAAACAAATATTGTTAATTCTTACTCTCAAGAATCTTCCACAAATTTAGAGAAAAGGCAGGACTTGTGCACAACACAAACAATATGTCACATGCATCAAACTGAAACAAATGTATATTAAAATAAACGTATAACGGTAAATCCGTTACAACTAATATACAGTTAACAAATAATTTAAACATTGTACATAAAATCACAATTGTAGAATACTGAGCATTTTGCTTGCTTAATAATTTTATCCATGCGCTACTTGATCTTGATAATATAGTCAGCAGTACAGGATCTGTAAAATAAAATTACTTGTCTTTAAATATCTTTTCACTCTAAAAATCAGATAAATAATGCGATTCATTCCTTAAAGTTAAATAATCATCCGTAAAACAGTGATTTGTACCAAGTTCGAATGTATACGAAAGGTTGTGAAGTAAACCAAAATTATATCGGGGACAAAACATTAGGCATTAAAGCAGTGCAAAAAATTTATGAATCTAAATGTGTGCAAAATAGTCAGCGATGGTATGTAATTACACCTGGTCTTTATACCTACATCTATGTAGATCGCTGTATTTTGTTGCCAATCTGAATGCTGAATATACTCGTGACCCAAAAAAATCGCCATATTGATTCAATTCACCCTTAACTCATTTGGTATATCCCAATAAGTTATAACCTTAATTTAATAATGGACTTGTCCTAATTGAGATATCTTTATTCAACGTCTAAAATCTGTAAAAAGTCATGTCAAACGATTCATTTTAACTGTACTTGTTTAAAAAATTCTTATAGTTGGCTATTTTTATTAACTTCACACTGGACAGCCACTTGGTTAGTGTTGGTGTCGTTTCTTTATCCCAGTGCTATGAACTCTCTGTAATCTCTCCTCTGCAAGAAATCGAACCCCAAACTTTAGCATTATAAGCGTGGAAACTTACCACTGACCCACTGGAGGATGATGGCTTGCATTATAGGGTGATCTTAAGCAGTAGTGGTCATTAAATTCTAAGCATTGCATGATATATAATTCAATTATTAATAAGTAAAAGGTCTCAATGGTTATTCGAGATTTAAAATAAAATCTAGATACACACTAAAAATTACATAAACAAAGTGTAAAAACGAAATAAGAAAAGGATCCTGAAAATTACAGTAAAAGAACGGATTACATATATTAAAAGTAGTATGCATGAGGATGCAAACAAAGCACTCCAAGATATACGAAATTTGAACAGATATGAAACAATACAGAAAATACTTCAACTCAAGATGTTGAAACTGAAAGCACTAGCAAATTTATTTAGGGCTGGATCCTGTGTATCAGATGAAAGTAATGCCCTTACCTGCTCTTGTAGTATGTTTCTTTGAAATTAAGCAGAATGCTACCTAATGGGCTGTATGTGTTCTACCCAGCAAGGGTATCAAAACCCAGTTTCTAGCAGTGAAAGTCCACAGAAATACCAGTGTCACTGCAGACACTTTTGTAGTTCTAGCAACAGTAGAAACTTCCATAAAGTTTTCATCCTTAATTACCCACTGAATATTCATGTAGTTCTAAAGCTGATAAAACCTTTACTAGCAAAACCATGGCTGTTAATAAATAGCTTTAGGTACAAATTATTTTAAAATATTTCATGTAAATCACACAAAGTATGTTCTCAGGATGACAAACAAAACCATAACATTTTCTACAATATGAAGAAAAATACAATTTTAGTGGTAAAAAAATTATATAAAGAAAATAATCTGTAAAATATTAAGTTATTATTATTTAATGAGTCACGTTTCAATCTAAACAAAAGGTATTCTGAGAAATATTATTACACCTGCTTCATAAAACTGCAAACTTTATTATATTTTGAAAATAAACACTCAATTTCTGATAGCAGACAAACAAGGAACTTCAATGACAGTGATAAGTGTCATTTGCCCATACATTTATAAAAAGTTATATTAGAATACAAAATTAAAAAGCTATGCTCAACAATGACAGTTGAAAAAACCAATATATGTTACTAAAAACAAAAAAGCATTTGATTTATTTAAAAAACAAGGAAAAACTGCTTTAAGATCAAAATTACCTGCATAAGTACACATATAATAAAAGAAGAATAGAAAAAACTAATACCATGTGATGAATTTGTAAACAGAAAAGTTTTGCTACCAAAACTGTTTTTACGTAGTGATAAAACACTGGTTAGCTGAAGAGGAACAACAGGCATTCTGGAATAGTGATTAAAAAGATTTAAAACACATGAAGACACAGATGAAGATATTGGTTCTTTATATTTACAGATAATTTTAGCAAAATGGCAGCCAATTTATCATGTTTTTGTATGCATACCAGAAATATCCTGATAAATTCTAAAGTTTTCCATTCTGTAATTATTTGCAATAAATGCATGTCCTATAGGCATTGAAAGCAGCAGTAGTTGCTATAATTTTTACTAAGTTTCTATTTAAAAAAAAAAAGCAACAAATAATAATTCAAAAGAATATTATGTAAAAAATCTAATAATACTTAAAAGTATCCAAAAAGGGTTCTAGTTTTTTATTTCCCAGAAATAAAATTATTAAACTTATTCACAAACAAGCTAGAGCAGTTTATATTAAAATTTCATGTTATCTTCAAATAAACTAAAAATAACTAGCTGAGTATATTAAACAACCAGTACTTAAATAATACTCTTGCACATTTCTTTATATCCCACAAGGTTGAAAAATATGAATCTATACAAATGAAATTTAAGAGAAAAATCACATTATAATGGTTTACAAGACATCATTGTTCAAATCTACCTAAATAACAGTTGTGAAAGAATTAATGATTTTGCTTCTCTCTTAAAAAGAGACAACTGAAATACTTAAAAATTACTTGTACGTCAAAAGCAGTGGAACAAACATACATTTGTTCACTTAGATCGTTAGTCCTCCAACTGGTCTAGGAATTCAAAATTAAGAACGACTAAGTCTATACCCTGGATATTGTGATTGAGTTGTTCAGTTTAGTCCACATATCTCGTAAGGTATCGATGACGCTGATAACATTAAATATTGTATTAATAAATTCATATTTTCTGTGTATACGTGAAAAAATAAGAAAAATGTCATTTTGAATTTTCCTAATCTTTTTGTGTTTGAAAGTAAAAAATTAGTAAAAGTTCCATAGTGTCGTTCTGGTACTGTTTTTACACTTTGAATCAATACCTATACACACACTACATATTATTATTTACATACACTTTACACATTATATATATATTAAATTAATACCTACAGACATATTAAATCAATAACTGCAAACACATTATACATTAAATTAATACCTACAGACAAATTATATATTAACTGAATATCTACAGACATATTACACACGAAATTAATACATGTAGATAGATTACACATTAGATTAATACCTGCAGATACATTACACATTAAAATAATACCTACAAGCACATTACACACTAAGTTAATAACTGTAGATACGTTAAACATCAATTTAATACTTGTAGATAGATTACACATGAAATTAATACCTAAAGACTCATTACAAATTAAATTAATGCCTGCAGACACATTACACTTTAGATTAATACTTGCACATAAATAATATTTCCCTAAAGAACATGTTGTTTCATATATTCCTATTTATTAATATTTAGTTTCATGTATGTAAATATAACTTCCACAGTGATAAGTTTCTTCATTTACTAATAACAAAATCAAGAAGAAACATTTTTTTTTTTTTCAATCTGAAGTCAAACAACAAAACTCGAACTATAAATAAGAAGTAAATAAGGGGGTTAAAGTTATCACTTTACATAAATACTATGATACGTAATTAATATTTGTTCGATATCACTGGAGGAGAGTTGAGGGATCTTTTTAAATTATTTTAATTTTTCTATCATCAAGAACTTTACTTCTTTAGAAAGAAAAATACTTTTAGAAATATTTCATGTTAATAACTTACGACTTTAACAAACAAAAATGGCTGACGAGCAATTGTTAATATGAATTTTTCTTTTTTTCTGCGCACATTATACAGGCAGAAAACCTGAAAGCTTAGTGACGGCACTATATATGTGTGTGTGTGTGTGTGTGTGTACGTATGTGCACTTTAAATGTGAATTAAAGAGGTCAATAGAGTTATGCCATTTGCAACTATCAGTGATGACGAGAAAACCCACTTGTAGAGAAAAATATATATGTAAAAACGGCTGGTTTGGGTTGAGAAAATTTTTTTTATGTAGAGAAGCGAACATGGTTTCGACCTTCTTCCGTCATCGTCAGGTTCACAAAGTAAGAAAGAGGTAATTGACCGATAGCTGACCACATATTTGAAGGGAATTGTGTAACTGAGTGTAGGAATGAAGAAGATTTGCTTAGATGTTTGATTATATTTATTAATATAAGTATAAAGGTGTTCCTTTGTATTTGTTTATTTTGAGCTTGAATTGTTGTATAAGTAAGGCTTCTTTAATTTTGCGTTTGTTTATGTTTGTTTCTTTATTTAGTATTTGGGTGTTTTTTTATGGCTGTATGTGTTTATTTGATTTGCAGTGTTCGAAAACGTGTGAAGGTCACTATTTGTGTTCTTTGAATCTGGTTTCCGTTTTTCTACTTGTTTCTCCAATATAGAAGTCGTGGCAGTTATCACATTGTATTTTATAAATAATGTTGGTGCGGTGTTTGTCAGTTTAGTTTATACGTAATATAGACCGTAGTTTTGTGACTGGTTTTTGAATAACTTACCATCATTTATCAATACACATCTATGAAAACATGAAAGTTTCTAACAGAACTATAGCTAATATTCAAACTCCACCTAACTTTCCTATATATTTTCACAATGAAATGCCATCGTCAACACTCATTTCCTTGAAAGGTTTTTAATTATGGATGTAATGATAAGAAACTATTGGTGAAAGAAAGTTTGCATGTTATGAATGAAAGTTCAACTCTCAATAGAAATTCAAACTCATTCCCCTTGCATTTCTTTCTTTCTTTATTGAAAGTTTTATAACTTCCTAAACATTGTTTATTGTATGATTATATTAATGTTTATACTAAACACTGTTTGTTGTATGTTTATATTAATGTTTATACTAAACACTGTTTGTTGTATGTTTATATTAATGTTTATACGAAACACTGTTTGTTGTATGTTTATATTAATGTTTGTACTAAACACTGTTGTATGTTTATATTAATGTTTATACTAAACACTGTTTGTTGTATGTTTATATTAATATTTATACTAAACACTGTTTATTGTATGTTTATATTAATATTTATACTAAACACTATTTATTGTATGTTTATATTAATATTTATACTAAACATTGTTTAATTCATTCATTTTATTAATTTTTGTTGAAGATGAAACGTGTAATTCAAAAACATTCATTACAGATGTTTACAACTGTTATCATGTCTCTACTATTATCAGTTTTGTTTCTGTGTTTAAAAAAATATAAAGTTCTAATTACTGGAGAAAGTATTATTACACAAGTTGAAAATGAACAAAAATACAGCACACATCACAGTGTTAAGTCACAATGAAAGTTTCCTAATTACTTAAACCACCAAGTTCCACTGTACATACTAAACACAAATTATCAGCTCATACTAACCCCTCAACTTGAGTATGTCTTGTACTACAGGTATTGATGACACAAACAGTCAAACAAGTTTTAATATAATATGGTGTAGTAGATAAACTTGTCTAATTTAGTCTTAATTGCTGAGTCACAGAAACTGAAATGAGCATCATGATACCCTGTTCAGTGAGTAGATATGTGGTATCTAAAGATGTAATTTCAACACTTTAGTGTTTTAAATTTACTTTTTTAACTACTGTTTTTACTACAATATTTAAATCAACATAAGTCATAAAAGTTTATACAAAAAGTGATAAGTCAATGTGACAAACCTCATAATGTAGTTTAACTTATCATAATTGTAAGTTTACAACTAAGTTAAACATCCAAAGTATAATAACACAGTGTTGAGTAATTTTACATTACAACAATATTAATACACAAATCAGTGAGTCACATGTAACCACAACTGATATCAAATAGTATAAACCAGCCTTTAATAAGTATCACTATCTTTCTCTATTTTAGAAAACCAGTATTTTGTATAATATAATCACATTTCAGTTGTAATACATCACACATGCATATATATTAATATTATTATTTACAAATAAATCTTAAAATTTCAGTCACTTTCACTACAAAACTTTTGTACTTACTTGCCAAAAATGTAAAAAGAATTTCATTACAGGAAAATAGTCTTTCTTCACCCTACATAACTAAATCACTTGTTATTGTCTTTTTTTTTAGCTTGTAAGTTTCCTTATATGTTAGTTGCCAAGGGTGAAAATAGTGAAATCTGAACTGTAAATAAGTCTGTCTCTGGCTCCTCCATTTCACTAGAACCAGTGGATAATAAGTTCAACTTCTACACAAAAATAACAAATATTCATATACATTAATTCAAGCTTCATAAAACATAAAAATATTAATAAAGGATAAATATACTTACAAAGTCAAAATCATTTTTGTGTCCTATTACAGAAGTAAATAATGTTTGTCACATAATATTTCTAAACGTTGCAAATTAACGAATACGTGTAATGTTGTTTGTTGTTTTTGGAATTTCGCACAAAGCTACTCGAGGGCTATCTGTGCTAGCCGTCCCTAATTTAGCAGTGTAAGACTAGAGGGAAGGCAGCTAGTCATTACCACCCACCGCCAACTCTGGGATTGACCGCACATTATAACACCCCCACGTCTGGGAGGGCGAGCATGTTTGGCGCGACGGGGATGCGAACCCGCGACCCTCAGATTAAGAGTCGCACGCCGTAACACGCTATAACACCTGTCTAAGGTGGAATCGCACGGGACCGAGTAAAATTTCTGGCTATAGCAGGTTTACCATCTTAGACATAGTGAACATGTATTTCCTTAATTATACAGGGTGGCCCGTAATTCCCTACCCATCCATATGTTATTATGTTATATTCAATTACGTATGTATTATAATTTTTTTTGTTCAGAGAAATATGGTCGATGTAAGCCCATTTACACTTGAACAGCATATTGTGACAAGTACGTGGGTACATGAACGCAGCGAGAATGAGGGACAGCACACAGATACACTGGATACATAAGATATACGGCCACCCTGTATATAATTTTTGAGCTGAACGTTATACTTCCTTGACTCAAGGGAAGTAAGACGTTTGTCAATAAAGTTATTATACTGTTTATGCTATATTTATTAGAATAAAAACCAAAATTATCATTTAAAATATACATAAGTGCAAAAAATCTTAATCAAATTTATTTGAAGAAAATGTCCAATTTCAACTGTTTCGTCTTTTTGATGGTCTTTCTGATGCGGGTAAAAGAGAACGTCAATTCTACGGACTTTTCATGAATTTCATTTTCCCCTTTTCATTTTTTCATACAATTTTATAGCGTTAACATGACACTTGCGATGAAGCAGGAATCTCTATTTCCTCACTACCTTTTCAATTTTTTCACCTTCTGAGTCTCTCACTTTGTTTCCATCTTGAGATTCTATAATAGATTTTAAATCAGTTTCCGTTAAAACATTCTTGTCAACGTTCGCAAAACTTTCCGCGTTCACAGAATCATCTGCATCAATCATCTCAATCAGAATTTGGATTTCACTAGAATTATCATAATAAACAACTTCTTCAAAATCTCTGCCATTATCAAGAATAAATCCACAGTTTCTAAAGCACTTTATTACGCATTCATCTTTTACGCATTTAATTGAATGACTTAAAAAAGTAATTGTATCTAACACGTCAATTTTCATGGTCATTTCAGACTCCCTCTTACAGTAGTCCATGTTTGCAATAATATACTGAAGCATCAATTTTCTGTATTTCAATTTTATACAATGTATAATTCCACTATCTAGTGGCTGTAGAACTGATGTTGTACAAGGAGGTAGAAAGACTAAACAAACATTTGAAAGTTGAACTTTTGGGTGACAAGTTGCATTATCTAGGCAAAGTAGAATATTCCTATTTTCTTGTTTAATTCTTTTGTTTAATTTGTTCAAACATTTCTTGAATATAGCACTTGTCATCCATGCTTTATTATTCGCTTTTCAATACACAGAAAGTTCATACTTTCTTGAATTTTTGAAACAATGTGGATTTTCACTATTACCTATTACCCATGTTCTCTCTAAATTTGGCCCGGCATACCCAAGTGGGTTAAGGTGTGCGACTCGTAATCTGAGAGATACGGGTTCGAATCCCCATCGCACCTAACATGTTCGCCCTTTCGGAGGTGGGGGTGTTATAATATGATGGTCAATCCCACTATTTGTTGATAAAAGAGTAGCCCAAGAGTTGGCGGTGGGTGGTAATGAATAGGTGCCTTCCCTCTAGTCTTACACTGCTAAACTATGGACGGCTAGTGCAGGATAGCCTTTGTGTAGCTTTGCGCGAAATTCAATAACAAACAAAAAAAAAGGAATTCTCTAATTTTCCATCAGCAAATGCAACCAAAAGTACAGTCAATCGTTCTTTCGAATAGCGAACTCCGGAATACTTTTCTCCTTTAATCTGCAACGTTTTATTGGGAAGAGCTCTGAAAAACAAGGCTGTTTCGTCTGCATTTATAATATCCTTTGGGTTGTAATGACGAATAATTTGGCCCTAATCCTAATCCTAAATTCATTAAAAGATCACATGCATATTTAATAGCGTTTTTTTTTTTTTTAAATGAGGGTATTTAGTAGTTTTTTTTAAATGAGGGTATTAGGTAAATTTTAAAATTAGGTAAGATAGGAATTTATTTTTTCGGGAAAATTACTTAAAAAGTATAATTTTGCACTTAAAAGACAAATATATTTCTACAAATCATGAATCTAATTTAACTGCAAAAATAATGACGGCAGAAAAAATAACAGAATATATTTAGCCAGTACTTGCTGTAACAAAATGTCCGATAATTTATTAATATTTAAACAAATTATTAATTAAATAACAGATTAATATTTAATCAAAAACATTTTTTTCGGCTTACTCAAGTTCTAATCCTACTTGTTGATAATGAGATAGTGAAAGATAGTTTTCCGTCCGCGTTACGCAGGTTCCGCCATATAGAGGGCCTTTTATAAGATAAATTTTAAGATAATGCTGCAAAATTTCGATATTTCCGGATTGTACAGGTTTTCGCCCTATACAGTTTCCAGCTAGACAGGTTTTACAGTGTATATATATTAATGTTCTACATACATTTTAGTGCATATGCTTGTTTCTGTATAGTTTTCTGTTTTGCATGTGACGTTTATTGTTAACACTGTATTGCGCAAGTCCCACCTTTTCTTCACACTTGCAGTGAATACATGAAAGTCAAAAGAAACAATATTTGTATAGAGGCAGCGGCGAGAACAGTGACAAAATTTCTAGAAACTCGCGTGATTCTCATAAAAAGCCGAGAAACGAAAAACAGAATAATGTTGGTGAGCGTTTTACCAGTCTAGGAAGCTATAATAGTAATAACCTCTATGCAACAATATATACTTAAAAATTAATTTGTTCGGGCTGGACTTGGATCGTTAATAAAATATTAAGTTCTAAACCGGATGTACGACTCAGTATTACCTGTAAGTTTGTAAAACTGTTGTATATAAGCCATCATTTGTGATAACTATTAGTGTATTTGTGCTAAAAAAAAAAAAGGAAATCGTATATCAGTGTTGTTAGCAAATAAAAAAATTAATACATTTTAACATTTAATTAACTACTAAGTTCAAATTCGAACTTCCAGTTATTCAAGATAGTTATGCAAAACTTACATACAATAATAAATCGGAGTTGCGTCCAAAATAAAATTATATACGTAGTAATGCAAAATATAACATTGTTTAATTCTCGTTACTCTATCTACGTTACATTCTGTTTTCATATATTGTTTCAAAACGTTTCCTTCGGTTTGTCATTAACTAATAGGCTTGTTGCGGTCTTCAAAAAGAATGGTTACTTAAAGCGTTGCCAAGTGACTAAAAAAAGTAATACACAATTTTAATTGTATATATAAAAAGATTTACATGTCAATGAAAGAAATAATAACAAAATATTAAGGTAATTAATTAAGGTTATTTTAAAATCTTACAAAAACAACCATTGGTTAATAAATATATCTAATTCAACAATTACCGCACGTGCAACGTGCACTGATAGTCCAAGAACTAATGTTAAGTGTCACTGTATCATAGCAACTTAACAGTAATTCTAAAAGAACACAATTTGAATCGTGAGTAGTTTAAAATACAACTTGAAAAGTGTTAGTTAAAGATAATATCGATATTAAATTTAGTAGAAGTAAACACAAAACAAATCTGATCCAGAATTATCTGTACAAACAAACAAAATAAAGCAACTTGATTTATATTTTACAAAATTCTCAAGAAGGAATTAGTTGGTAAAAATATGTATTAGATTTTGTAAGTGGTTGTTCACTTAGGTTGAAGCCAAAAGGCTTAAAACAACTAAGTTAATAAATTGATGTAATATAATCTTCTCCTCGTAATATTCGCATAATCTCGACAAACGTTTCAAGTTTATCAATTAAATATAAAATGGTTGTTATTTAAAGAATAAATAATTAAAGATTAAATTATTATTTAGTTAAGCCATGAACAAGAGACTCCTCTTGAAAGACCTTTTCCAAACAAATATCAATGGCCTAATCCAGGAGTCTCCAAACCTTTTGGACGAGAATTGGGAGATAAATCTTTTTCATTTCCACAGGCCGGAGGGGCCGTGGTAAAATTAAGTAGGGATGCGTACATGATCAGAATTCAACATCAGTAACTTATTTCTCATAAAAGCATATATTGAAAATATTTAAAATGCACAATAATCTTTTTTATCATTAGTTAGAAGCATGACACTGGTGTTTTACTGACAAAATTACACTTAATTGAGGTTCAAAGTTAGTGTTCCCTATCATCAAAAGTGACTACAACTGCTCATCAGATAAGGTTGATCCGTAACTAGATTTCACGTGTTTCATCTTTGAAAATGTTTTCACAAAAATAGATAATGCGAAAAATTGAAATAAATCCACGAGTAGAGTTTTTTAAATGAACATATTGATCACTTGGAAGGCATTTATAGAACTCTATCAGTTTCCTTTCTGTGTATTTGTCCTTGAACGTGTCGTTAGATTGCAAATCAGTCACTTACATTTCAATTTTAGGTGGAAGTTCATCAATAACACAATCAAATATGTTTTTAAAGATCCTTATTTCTATTGTACACGCATCAAGATCACAAAAACGCTCCTTGAACCGTAGTTTCAGGTCAGAAAGGGATATCCACTGTAAATAAAGCTGAAATCTCCTACCGTCCTTGCGCAACGTGCCTTATACGATACACAAGAGAGCAAAAACTAAACGGCTTATATTTCCGACAACACTTACAAAATAAATTCCCAAGGGTAATAAAATTGTAATTAAAATGTGTAAAAATATTTATTATATGGTTCAAAGTTGCGTTGGTTCAATAAACTTTAGGTTCTTACATCGCAGGTGTTTCAGTGCTACCACTCGTCCATTTAATGTCTGTCGAATTTCTCAGCATATGAAGGTGTTATTTGGGCACTTACTTTTAAAATTTACTACACTCTTGTTTCAAACTTGTCAAGTTTTGAATGTGGTGTTAAATTTACCTTGGTTTAGACAATAATATAAATGCAGTAGGCCTAATTGTGTATTAGCCTACAAAAGTTTACTATTTCGGCTACCGTACGTCACTGTATAATATACATATGTATATTACTATTTATTCATTAATGTTTACATTTTAGTTATATTTCTTAAAACGTAGAAAGTAAATGAGAAATACATTGATTTCAAGTGCGTGTCCGTGTTTGGAAATTCTACACTCGTACATAACGTGCAATACTAAACCTTGTACTCAGCAGATAGCCTGATGTGGCTTTGCAATAAGAAAAACATACACACTAAGCCTTGTCTAGATTTGCAGGTGGAGCGTGTAAAGATAATTTTTGTAGGATTCACACATTAACTTTTGAATAATAAAAAACATCAACTTATAGTATTAGAATATTCTAAAGTCTAGAGTATCCCAAAATCTTACAATTTGTTTTATCAATGTTAGTAAACTGTGTATAATTTTAACTTTAAATGTTTGTTTCTTAGTAACATCTATTTGTGTACGTTAATCCAATTATAAAACATTTGTGGTTCTCTCTGTTTTTATATTTCATATAATACATACATATAATATGTATACAAAAGGTAAAGGTAAAATATATACAAAATAAATCTACGGACGACAAATAAAACATGTCACATCTTAAACGTTGCGCTGGGATTTACACTAACAAACCGTCATACACTTGATAGCGAGAAACTACCTTTTATTTATATTGTTGGTACAATTTGTTAACTAGATTTAAAGGATAAATTTTCTTACTTATAACTCAACTTTAAATATCTTCTGACTTTTCCCACTGTTAACCCTCACTTATCACTTTTATTTTTCTGTCATTTTTTTTCTCTTTCGCTTACGTCATTTCATTGCAACAATTGATTTAAGAGTATTTTTACATTCCAACCAATACAAACTGTGAAGAAAGACAACAATAAAATGGAACCACAATATTACTGAATATTTGTATGTTGCAACTATGGAGACAAGACATTAAAATAAAAGCCGAACTTTGAGAAGAAAGAACACTTTTTGCCCCTCCTATGTTTGGTTATTTGTTTATAAACAGTTTATTTGTGATTCAATTTACATAAAAATTTATGTAGATGTGTGTTAGTGTAAAATTTATAATATAAGTTACTTTCATTAACCTAATCATGATACTTTTTAAGTTACGAGGAAAAAACTACTCACGACGCAGGGGTACGAACACTTTCTGTCGTAAACTGTATATCTCTTGTTCTTCTTAAATTCTACATAATCCACACTCCCAGCATTTCTAGTAACTACTAACAGATGGCGAGCTGTGCACAAAAGGAGTGTGGACTTGGAGTTGTATTTACGTGATGCAAATCCATTGTCATTGTGTCAGATATTTGCATCTCGATGGTTTAAAGATAAATTTGAGGACTTATAACACTAAAATTCAGGGTTCGACACTTACATCTAGTACAAGGCAGATGGTGTATTATATGTCTATGTACTTAAGACAAACATAGTTTATGTTCCAACAGTTCACTGATCGCTCACTCAGAGATACATAACATCTGAATGAAAAAGGCTTACATCAAATATTATACATGATTTATTGATTGGTATTGATCGATGCTACTGTACTTTCTCCCACACACAGTAAATTGAAGGGCACACCCATAATCCTGGACGGATTACCCCCAGTCTTCTTGCAGCGTGAGGTCATAGATTTCATTGGCCAATACGACCCGAGCAGAACCAGGATGCTAAGACGAGACGGTATTTTCCTACAGCCTACATCCAAATCTGCCTTAACGTGGGTCACGACTATCTCAAGAAAACAACAGAACACTCTATACAACCAAACTCCACACAACCCAGTGCATGAGCACAGAAATTCAGTAAAACCACCCCATTTTATCAAGACAGTTACAATATCCCAAACAACATCCTTAACCACGACATCTGCATCATTTCAGATAAACCATTTCCTTACTTACAACATTTCCCAGATAAACCATATCTTTACTCACGACATCTCCATAATCTACACTGTAAACCCTTCCGTCTCCCAGCTCAATCAGTCACGTTTCTAATCATCCAACAGCCACCTCCCGAAAACTTGGGCCAGCACGCGTTACCTTTTCACTCCTTGAACAATCAACTCAAACTTGAAGAGTAGCTCCAACCAACATCTAGTCTTCTCAACCATTCCTGAGTATCATACGACGCGCCTCCACCATGACCAACGGCATTATCAGAACCTTCCAGTATGTCCAAACGAAATCCTAGAAAAGGAGGAAAGCCACATAGACCCTTCCACCTACCGAATCTTCTAAACGGAGTTGCCAGCCCCACCGGCTAACGTTACCGCCCTTCTCTGCGTCCCGAGACTTACTGTCCGTAATCCAGTTCGTCCACTGTTCTCTTCGTAAATACATCACCTGAATCTCAATCATTGCCCACAGACGAATCCAGCTGCACTCAGTTCTCTTTCTTCCATCGCCCTTCGACCAGTGACGAAGACGATTCGCCTGATGATAGACCTCCTTTAAAACAACCTGTCGATTTAACTCTTTGTTTACACAAACTATCTTCCTCCCACGATAGTTTCACATCATGCAGTCCTCTGCCTTCTTCATTACTAGCTAACGAATCGTCAGTTAAACCTAACAGGATATTGGCTTGCAGTTATTTGATGCTAGCTAGTGAATGTGGGTTTTCTCTGGGAAGGCCACATTTTCACCCACAACTAACTCTATGCATCGGATCTATAGATCCTCCGCCGCCCTGAAGGACCGTGAGTTTTGTGTTCACTGTTCCTGGTCTCCTTTCTGCTTGTTATCTATCCATCAACCATTGTGTGATACTCAAAACTATCAGATCATGTCTCTTTGTTTTGTCTTTATCACATTGCCATTCCAAAATATTTATACCATGAATAGAGGTGAAGAGAAACTTTTTTCTGAACACTCCTTGTGGTGTTTAACCGTAACCTTTCAGTTAAGGATTAAACATTTTAAACCAAATGTATTATAATTGGCTTTCAGGCCTAGTTCAATGATTTTTTTGATGCACTTCTTCAGCAGGTAGTTTATATTTTACTGCCCGATTTAATGTTTTTGACAAACTTGTAAATTTTGTATTTGTTTGAACTTAAGCACAAAGCTACACAAACGGTTAGCTATAATTTGCCCACCGGGGGTATCGAAACCCGGTTTCTAACACTGTTAGTCCGCAGACATACCATTGTGGCACCAGGGATCTTGTAGGTTAAGTTGACAGATCATTGTCCTGTTTTATGTACTGTTTATAATAGATCCTACATGAGGAGTTCGATTTTACTCAGTGAACAAGGCACACACAGCCCATTGTACTAAAAAATACCACCACTTAATCTGTCTAATACAAAACAACTCTAAAAACACAAAACCATTAGTTCCTAACTATATGGTAATAGAATTTTTAGATTAATAAAATAACAGAAGAAATAGGTTTCGTTTTGTTCCACCGTTACTGTATCGTTTTCAATATAAGGAAGACCCTTACTGTATCCACACAAATGCAATTCCCGTGTTAAAACAGAATTCATCACTTTCTAGCATAATTACTTTGTTTACTAACTTTTCATATGGTGGCGCCACTCAATGGATCAGCGTTAATTCTGAATACTCATAATGCTAGAAATCGCTTTTTGATAAGTGTGGTGAGCAAAATACAAGATATTATTTTGTGTAGCTTTGCGCTAAGCAAAAACAAGTCGTAATACGGGGCTTAGAATGCGTTATTACATGTAGCGATATCCATCGCATTTTGTAAGGCCCGGCATGGCCAAGTGTGTTAAGGCGTTCGACTCGTATTCCGAGGGTCGCGGGTCCGAATCCCGTTCGCACCAAGCATGCTCGCCCTTTCAGCCGTGGGGAGCGTTATAATGTTACGGTCAATCCCACTATTCGTTGTTAAAAGAGCAGCCCAAGAGTTGGTGGTGGGTGGTGATGACTAGCTACCTTCCCTCTAGTCTTACACTGCTAAATTAGGGAGGGCTAGCACAGATAGCCCTCGAGTAGCTTTGTGCGAAATTCAAAACAAACAAACGTATTTTGTATTCTCAAGACGGTTGGTATGGGTATCGGTATTAGGTTGTCCAGAAGTAAATGTTGGAATTCTCACGATGACATTTAGAAGCTGAATAATGAGTAAGTTATCGTTGGTTGGTTGGTTTAATCAAACGTTTGTCGCTTACAAGGTGTTTTAATTGTCTACTGTTTCAACTCTACTTAGAGTAAGTTTCGCAACCTCCAAGGCAACATGGACAAGAAAGACTTTCGTCTGATTTTCCTCTACGACTTCAAATTTGGACAAAAAGCTACCAAAACTACACAAAACATCAATCGGGCATTCGGCCATAGATCTGTTACTGTTGTTTCCAAAGGTTTCGATATGAAGATGAAAGTTTTGAAGACCACGAAAGTCACGAAAGAGAAGCAGGTGAGATAGACCCTTGCATAACAGTACATGAGCTTGCAGAAAAGCTAGACACAAACAAATCGAGTATCATTGTAAAGACGAAAAAGTTGAATAAGTGGGTTCCGCATGAGCTGACTGAAAATCAACAAAATCGGCGTTATGAGACCTGTCAAGGATGACACTTCAAAAAATTGAACGAATTGGGATTCGAGGTTCTGCCACATTCACCTTATTCCCCAGACCTTTCCCCTACAGATTTTTTTTTTCAATTACTTTGAGAACTGTTTAAACAATAAACTCTTCCAAAACCGGGCTGCTGCAGAAGAAGCTTTCAGGAAGCTCATTGACCACAGAAACTCTAATTTCTACAACAGTGGCATAACCAGCATCATTACATGTTGGAAAATTATGTTGAAACAAAGGGTGCTTACTTTGGTTAACACATGTTTCACAACACTGGTTTATACTTTTACAAACTCCGCAGTTCAAAAACGACTTTTATTTCTGGACAACCTAATACTTTAAAGTATAGAACAACGTTTCGATCTCTTTAGATCATCTTCAGGTTAACCTGAAGATGAATTAAGAAGGTTAAAACGTTGTTCTGTACTTAATTTTAATAAAAGTGTTAATACCCATACCAACCATCTTGAGATACATTTTTACTTCAAATGGGTTTCTCATCACGAATCTATCGGATATTATCCAAGACCGACACTTTACGACTGCTGTTACAATAACATCACACTTGATAATTAAACTTCGATAGATTTATTATTTTTTCATTCATAAGAAGATCTTGAAACAAAATTGTAGATAATTATATTATAATTTTATCTTTAGGCTGAGAATGGAATAAAAACTGTGTACAATAACTATTTCTAGCCGCACTAGAAGTGTTTCGTAGGGAATCGTTAAACTCCAACCTGCATATGTAAGAAGCAAGTCAATGATTTATAGGTCATGATAGACGATAAGGCAACAGGCAGAACCTTCTTCTACTCACCAATATAAAAAAAGGACATTTTTAATGCTCCCTCTAATGGTTAATTTCCTTATTGTAGTATCATAGGTTTACAGAAGTTTAGTAAACAAAATGTTAAATTTTGTTTTCTAAACCCTATTTTTTGATTAACACAATCGAAAAACGCCTTTGAAGTTTAAAATAATGTCGTAATTTGTACCTACGCCTTTTGCGACCCCTTTTGTTCAACTTTTTATTGCTCTGTAACTATGCCTGTTGCCTGCAGTGTAGGTGTGTTACAATTATGTTGTATAAGTCATAGAATGATTATTGAGGATTTATAATTTACTGTTTGTCGCTCTAGGATCTATATTATTAGGACTGGGATCAGACACTGGATTTTTATTCTTGACTGTTCATAAACAAATACCATCTCGCGTAAACTTGCGTGTCTTTCGTTTTTATTCAATTTCCGAAGTCGATATTGTCAGGGTTCTCTTTTTGTTTTAAGTTCCTTGGACTCGGAATCTCTAAAGAGTGTGGAACCGAAAATGTATATTATCCAGCCTACTTCAAGACTACATACATGCGTATTACTAATTAAGTTATTCTGCAGTTTCCGTGTAGTAATTTTTTAATCTGTGTTCCTGACATCCTTTCACTGATTTTGTGAAACATCGAACTAATTGTCACAACTACGTTCTTTTTGCCTTCCGTTACCCACAAAAACTCGTCCTACACTTTGAGACCCAAGATGCGTTATAAGAGTAACGTCCAAACCCCACTATTCGATTAGAGTAGACCAAGAGTTGGCGATAAGTACTGTTCACTAGCTGCCCTTCCTGTAGTTTATGGGTTCCATATTAGCGTAACTAGTTCTTATGTGGATTCGAGCGAGCTTTCTAAACTAACAAACAAATTTAGAAAAAAAAATGTGTACTTTCTATAGCAAAGCTGCTGCAACCTTGTGGCTTATTTGTAAGTCTGAGGGCTTATAATGCTAAACAACAAACAGAAACACTGTATCAGTACTCTCCCGTTTGCAAGAGGCTGAAACAACCTGGTGACTAAGGCACTTGACTCGCAACCTGAGAGCCCAACATGGCTAAATGGTTAAGGCGCTCTTATAGTCAGTAGTTTTATTATAATCTGAGGGTCGCGGGTTCGAATCCCTGTCGCACCAAACATGCCTACCCTTTCAGCTGTGGGGGCGTTATAATGTGACGGTCAATTCCACTATTCGTTGGCAAAAGAGTAGCTCAATAGTTGGTGGTGATAATAAGCTGCTTTTCCTCTAGTCTTACACTGCTAAATTAGGGACGGTTAGCGCAGGTAGCTCTCGTGTAGCTTTGCGCGAAATTCAGAAACAAACAAACACCTATGTTCAGTCGTGTGTATGTATATATATAAACCTATATTAACAAAGACATCTATACACAATTTATACTTGCGCTAGCCGCTTTTTATTTTGAATAACAAGGACCGCAGCTAGTCAACAACACCCACTGCCAACTCTTGGGCTACTCGTAACTGAAACATGAGAGGAAATTGACTGTTACTCTCACATTTCCAAAATCCAGAGTGCGCTTTAGCAGTAACGGGAGTTTTTTTTTTACAAGTTTACATAACTTCCTACCTGTAATAAAATGAGCCGAACAAAGCCGCAAGGTGTCTCTAATTTCAATATAAAGGACAATAAAAAGAGATCAGACTACTTGCATTCAAAAACACTAGATTTATCCATTATTGACACATGTTATCACTAGTACACGTAACAGTTAAATCAGTCAATCCAACAAGGCATGTCGAAGCCATAGATAAACAACCCACAAAACATGTCCATGATATAAGCAAACAGTCGCCGAAAAATAATTACATTTTGTTTCTCATATGTTGGAAAATTGTCCTCGTTGCCATAGAGACAGATAGCAAATTGAATGGATATATATTTATACATATTTCCTTCCTTTGCTGTTCGGTTAGCAACACTGACCTCTAGATAGGTGTAAATTGGTATTTTAAATTTGTTGCAATTTGTAGTTTTTTTGGTTTTTTTTCTAATTAAACACAAAGTTACACAAAGAGCTATCTGTACGCTGCCCACCATCGGTATCGAAACTCGGTATAAGTCCGTGGACATGTCGTTGTATAACTTGGTTCATTCATAGTAGCTGTTTTACAATTGCAACTAGTGAAATCATTACGAAAACAACTGAAAACAATTTGATTGTTGTTTATTTTAGAGCAAGACGTTGGAAGTTAAACTATTTTCTAAATGAAACTATTGTAGCAGTTTTAATCTAACTGGTCCAACTCAAATCATGAAAGTGGTACATTGATATTTTTTGTGCCCAGAAGGTCTCCTTGTGATACTTATTACCAACTTGTATATGTTCGTTAGAGAAATACACAAAAGTAACACTTTTAGGAATCTGAAACCTACATGAAAATTCCACATGTGTACATGGGTAGCGCTAGGCTTTCATATTCAAAACAGTGCAGTCGTGGGTGTCTGTATATCAGGATATTAAGACTGGACAACTAAACAAAAAAAAGTTATTCAAAGTTATAGACCTTTTATCGGTCGGAGATTTGTATATATACTTTCGAAATTATAATAACAATTGTTTTAGTAGTAAGTCCGAAACAGAGATTGATCACAGAATAAAACACTAGAGGGACACTCAATAAAGCGTATATCCCCACCACACAATAGAAAGTATACCTCCACCACTTAGTAGTGATCATACTCGGTCCGCAAAATATGCAAAAATGTATCGTTATCAAAGAATACGAATCATTTTAAGCAGAACAACAGTGAATACTGTTCTACATATGTCCACCAAGTTTAATCAAAAACCGATTATTTTTCCTGACGTATAGAATAAAAATGATGTGGAAATTGTTAACATATAGGATTTTTTTCATGACCTTTCAAAATTAATCACTTGTAAATTGGATCATAGTCCAAATGTCTACCAACTTTCGTCCAAGTCCATTCCGTTGGTTTCAAGAATTATTGCTGACAAACACATGCACACAGGAGGTAATAAGGTCGGAAGTACAAAAAAAAAGTAGTTGTTGTTGTTTTGAATTAAGCCCAAAGCTATACAATGGGCTATGTGTGCAATGCTCACCAGGGGTATCGAAACATGGTTTTTAGCGTTGTAAGTCCGCAGACATACCACTGAGCCACTAGGGGACTCACAAGTGAAGTAAAACCGATTAGAATAATAAGGGATGAAATATAGTCCATGTAACCTGTCTTAGCAATATGTATATGTTAATATATATACATATATACATATATATACACGTGATTGGATGGTATAGGTTTTAATTCATTCATTCAAAATTTAAATAAACATTTCCTAAGAGCAGCGCATTGTGATATCTTTATAAACTATATTTACAGTTTCTGTATTGTATAATGATCAGAGAAAGTTTATAAACGTTCCCGGGGTCAAGTTATTGATATAGTTGTTTATTTGTTGACAAACACAAAGCTGCACAATGAGCCATATGTACTCTGCCCATTACATTAATAGCTCTCACACTTTTCTCTGGTCCAGCAGGTGACAGTAGCGTTGCAGAAGTAATTATACGATGTTGTTGTTGTCTTGAAGTAAGCACAAAGCTACTTAATGGGCCATATATGCTCTGCACACCACGAGTATCGAAACCCGGTTTTAGCGTTGTAATTTCCGCAGACATATCGCTGAGCCACTGAGGGGCATAATTATACGAATTGTGATACTTTTATATAATTTGTTTCCTCACGCAAAGTGTAAACCATCTTTGATCTGTAACTACAGGAAAGGCAGTTATTTAACAGTACTCACCGCCAACTCTTGAGCTACTCTAATCGAATAGGAATATTTGGTAACTTTTATAACACATACAGGACGCGGTTTTTGTGATAAATGAGAGTTAACATTAAACAATGTGGTTTGTGTAATTAGTTCGATGTTTCTCTAGATTTCAGAGCTAGCGGGCTTATTTCGAATTCATGTGATACAATAAAGTATTTCCTTCTTCCCAATTTAATTTGTAGGTACGTTAAAAAAGTGACAGTCAATCCCCTATCGTGGACGGAAATTTTGACTAACCGCTTTCCTCTTGTAGTCAGTAGTTCTATTATAATCCGAGGGTCGCAGGTTCGAATCCTCGTCACACCAAGCAGGTTTGCCCTTTCAGCCGTGGGGGCGTTATAATGTGACAGTCAATCCCACTATTCGTTGGTAAAAGAGTTGGCGGTGAGTGGTGATGACTAGGTGCCTTCCCTCTAGTCATACACTGATAAATTAGGGACGGCTAGCGCAGATAGCCCTCGAGTAGCTTTGTGCGAAATTCAAAACAAACATCCGAATATTATTGTTTCAGTCTGTTGGTAATACATAATTACATTAATTTGAAAGGTTTTGGGGCGATTTTTCTAATTTGAAATTTAGAGGAAAAAAATCAGTGGTTATTTCCTAATGTTCAAACATGGCATTTGTTGGAACATTAATGTTAGCTCTTCGTTTCTTAAATGACGAAATAATATATTTCTGTGAGACGTTTTTAGGTTTTACTGTGTAACTTCTAGTTCACAATTTAGTTTCCACATATTTTATTCTTCGTATGCAGTTTTCTGTAATTTAATGTATTCACAATTGCTACGTAATTTTTGGTCAATTTCAGTATTCGTAGGTTGTTTTTTTTTCATGATTAACTGGAGTGTTACTGTATTAGTTAACTGGACTAGTTTCTGTCTATGGCATTTTGGTAAAGCAACTGTTATTTTTTTTATAAACAAAAAAATAACAAAGCTCCTAACAATTTGATAACTGGGAGGTTTTTGAATTTATGGTTATGTGCTCTCTTGGATAACGATTTTGCGATGTAAAACGGTGTTTTGTACATCGCTGGAGGAGTTTCGACGAGAAGTAGAAATAAAACACTTCTTTTAAATGCGCCCCCGATGGCTCAGCGGCATGTCTGCAGACTTACAACGCTAAAACCCGGGTTTAGATACCCGTGGTGGGCAGAGCACAGATATCCTATTCTGTAGCTTTGTGCTTAATTCAAAACAACAACATCTTTTAAATGCGCCCCCGATGGCTCAGCGGCATGTCTGCAGACTTACAACGCTAAAACCCGGGTTTAGATACCCGTGGTGGGCAGAGCACAGATATCCTATTCTGTAGCTTTGTGCTTAATTCAAAACAACAACATCTTTTAAATGCGACTGATACTGAGGAAAGTGGTAGATGCTCTACGAGCGATAGAAAACTTTAAGTATTCTGGAATATTGTCAAATTCAAGATGTAACAAAGTCCTAAACTGTCTGTTCAAAAATAACTAAAAAGACGCCTAATCTCCAGTACATGACGATAGAGTCTAAAGAAAATATACTTTGCTGTAGCTTCGTGCTGAGTTTTGTGATACAAAGCGCGATATGATGACATTCAAAGGATATCAAGGAGAAGAACAACTCAAAAGCAACTCCTGGTGAAGGGTGTGGAAGGTGAAAGCTGTCTCTCACTCAAATGGTTTAATGACTTTTTTGTCACTGTTTTATACGTACTGGACGTAGTAAAAGTGAATCCAGGATAAGTTCAACTTTTCTAGGTGGTGTCCTTGAAATTATCGCACTTCTTTCACGGACGTGATCCTCTCGATGTATGAAGAACTCTGGGTTTCAGGATATTTTGACATCTTTTCAACATTCGTCGGCGATTAAAAAACATTGTGTAGCGGTTTCCTCAGTGTTCTTAACTCGTGTGAATAAACTGAAATTACTTACTAAAATTATTTAAACGATTTGTTTGAAATAAGAGTCGGATTTAAAAGTAAAACAAAATCTTAACACTCCGTTATATAAAACGTCAAACTGACATAATATCATGTACTAATGTTTCACCAGTTAACGAATAAAGATGTTGTGACAATAATTATACTCAGCGTATCCGATAATAAGAAATTTAAAAAAAACAACCCTTATGTTGCACAAATTATTTGTAATTATGCCAAACAAAATCAAATTATATAAAAATTAATAATATTTCATAAATAGTGGGAAATAAGAAACAAGATATTTATTAATAAGAAAATATTTAATTTCTCGCAAAACTTACTCGCTTCGCTTCTTCTTTGTAGGTATGTTTAATTTTTGAATACCCAGGAGGGTTAGGTGCACAAGACCTCTTCCTCCATCCCCAGTTTTCATGTCGGCTACTAGTAAAAATTTGTTGTTGTTGTAGATTTTGGGCCAGAGTATCCCACAGTATTCCGACCCTTTTCAGGGCGATGTCCATGTCTTGTCTTGATTTGCCCTTTTTTTCTTCCTTTATCCATTTTTATTTATATTTCTATTCGTTTTTTTTTCACTTATATATATATATTTTCCCTTTTTTCATATATATTTATAGGAAAAATTAAAATAATCATAATAATAAATTAAAGAAAAAAGAAAGGAATGAAGAGAAAAAATAATAAATAAAAAGCATAAAAAATAAAACAACACTAGTTTTAAGCGTCTAATGCATGGTGGCCAGCTTGATTTATATTTCTTAAATATATATTTATAGGAGAGAGGTACTTAGGACTATGTTCATCATGTACGTAGTGTCTGTCGAGATCATACATTACAACATTTTTATGCCAATTTTTATTAAAATAGTTTAGTGCATGATGCAAGAGTCTTTCAGATATTGGTTCTACGTTTCCATACTTATGCATAAAGTACTACGTGGTATTTTATAGGCTGAACTTAAGGTACACTAGACCTCTTCCTCTTTCCATAACTTTGTTGGAGTGGCCTGATTAATATATTACGAGTAAATACTGAATGGCTGGAATAATATAACTTTAGTCTGGTCCTTTTCAGGGCAATGTCCATTTATATTGTTCTTTCATTTTATTATTATTATTATTTTTAATAAGTCTAGAACGTAGGTGGCTTGTTTTATTTTAGTTCTATTTAATTATTACTATTAATTTAAATAATTTTACCTTAATGATCTGATGTACAAATTTAACGGGGAGAAGTGTTTAGGTCTCTTTTCATCATATATGCAATATCTGGCTAGTTCGCATAACAACACATTTTTTCGCCAATTTTATCAAAATATTTTATTGTACTATGTAGAAGTCTATCTGGTATTGTTTGTGTATTTGAGTAATTGTGCATGAACTCTGAGGAAGTGGTTTTAGGTACTCTGTATGCTGATGTAATTAGTGTATTCTGTAATGTTTGGAGTTTGGATTGTATTTGTTTTTCACTTACATTGATCCATGCAGGAGCTGCGTAGTCTATTACAGGTCTAATATATGTCTTGTATATTTTAATGATGTTTTCTGGTGTTGTTCCGTAGTTTTTACCAGTTAGACTCCTAGCATAGTTTATTCTTCGCCAAATTTTTTTTTATGTTATTTACATGTTTTATCCATGCAAGTTTAGAATCATATGTTAACCCTAAAAATTTTGCACATGTAGCAGTTTGGAGAAGCTTTCCGTTCATGTAGATCTGAGGTTGAACTTTTTGATGTTTCGTTGAATTTGAAAATATTACTAATTGTGTCTTCGCTGTATTTATTTTAATTTATATTTTTCACAATATTCACATAAGCTATTTGGTTGTGGTTGTAAGTTAGTGGCTGCTATTTCTGGTGTAGGAGCATTTTTCCAAATTGCTACACCATCAGCGAACTGCGACGCGTATCCATGGTTTGGGTCTTTGAGTGGCATATTATTTACATACATGATGAAGAGAATAGAACTTACCACCTCTCCTTGAGGGACGCCAGCTTCTGGAGTGAAGAACTCCGAGCAAGTTCCCTCTACGTTTATTCTACATTTTCTATTTTCCAAAAAGTTTGACAACAACGAATAATTTCTCGCGGTAGTCGCATTTCATACATACGGAACCAAAGACCATTGTGCCATATAGTGTCGAATGCTTTCTCGATATCGAGGAAGCAGGCGACAGTACATTCTTCTTTATTAAAGCTGTTTATTATAGTTTCAGTTAATCTAATTAAGTGATCTGTTGTTTGTCTATATTTTCTAAATCCGTTTTGCTCGTCTGGTAATTTTAAATTATTCTCCAAAAATGTGGAGAGTCTGTTGCTTAATATTCGTTCAAGAATTTTGCCTACACAGCTGGTCAGGCTGATCGGTCGATAACGTTTTGGTTTATTGGCTGATTTTCCGTCTTTGTGGAACATTAAAATATTAGCTTGCTTTCAAGAAACTTGGATGTATCCAGAGTATAGAGAAAGTTAAATATGGCTAATAGGTGGTCAAATAATTTTGGGGTGCCTTTTTTGAGAAGTATTGTTTGTATTCCATCATTTCCCGGCGCTTTGTTTTTTGATTTCATTAAGTTTGATTTTTCTGGTGAGTAGTTGTGTATTGTAGTCATTTGTAATATTAGTGTTGCTGTTAATAATGTTGACTGGAAAGCGTGGTTTGTATAAATGTTATTTGTTACGTGGTTGTTTATTTTATTGTGGTAATAGTTGTTTATGTCCGTGTCATTATGTGTTTTGTAATTGATGCTTGAAGGCTTCTGCTTTTTCTTTGTTGGTTTGTGCTAAGGCGTTGTTATATTCCATTGTTGGGTATTTTCTTGTCGTGGGTTCATTTGTGAATCTTTTAAGTGTAGCCAGAACTTTCTAGGGTCGGTTTGTTCGTTTAGTTGGGAGCAGAAGTTGTCCCATTTTTCTTGTTTTAGTTGTTTAATTTCTGCTCTAATTTTATTTCTAATGTTGTTAATTTGTGTTTTTATTTCTTGTTCTCTTGTTGCCATGAATAGTCTTCTTAACTGTCTTCGTTGTTTTATCATTGTTAATAGCTGTTTGGTTGGTTTCCATGCATTGTTTGTGATTATACATTGTTGTTTTGGTACCGTGTCTGTAGCTGCTTTTAGAAGGCATTCCATGATTATTTGACTGTATGAATCAATATCTGATTCGTTGTTCGCTGTATGTTTAATTTTGTCTGGTAGTATGTTGTCTAATACTTTTTGAAATTATTGCCAATTTGTTTTTTTTGTAATCAAATTTGTCTTGCCTACTGATTTTATCGAAGACACACCATATTGGGAGATGGGCGCTGTCAACATCTTTTTCCACATTAAAATTTATTAGCTTTTGCCTAATATTAAAAGAGGTGATACAGATGTCTAGGATATCATATGAATTTGTTGCACAGGTAGTATGGGTAGATGTATTATCATTAATAAGGGATATGCTATTATTATCTATGAATTGTAATAGGTGTCTGTCATTAGAATTTGTAGAATTACATCCAAAGTTCTTATGTTTGTAATTCAGATCACCTATTACTATTGTATTTTGGTTGTGGGAAAATATATTGTATATTAGATTTATGTCTATACACTTAGTTGGAGAACAGTATAAACCTGCTATTGTTATTTTCGAGTGGTTTTCTAAGAGAATATCAACCACTATATTTTCATTGTTGCTGTTCATTTGGATTTCAGTAACAGAAAGGTGGTTTTTATATAGTAACATAATTCCTCTTTTGATGTCTTGATTATTTCTTCTATCTCTTCTTATTGATGCGTAGTAACATATTTTGAATCTATTCTTAGGATAAATTAGTGTTTTACTTATAATAAGAATATCAGGGTTAATATCTGTTATTACGTCTTCGATCTCGTGTTTCTTGGAAGCAAGTGCACCTTGGATATTGATACTTAGAACTGTGAATTTTAAGATTTTAAACTTACTCCATAGACCAGAGGGTTTGTTTCTGAATTTCACGCAAAGCTACACAAGGGCTATTTGCGCTAACCGTGTAAGACTAGAGAGAAGACAGCTAGTCATCACCACCCACCGTCAACTCTTGAGCTACTCTTTTACCAACGAATAATGGGATTGACCGTCACATTATAACGCCACTATGGCTGAAAGGGCGAGCATGTTTGATGTGACAGGGATTTGAACCTGCGACCCTCAGTTTATGAGTCGAGAGCCTTAACCACCTGGCCATGCCATGCCAGACCAGAGGGAGGGTGGCTTAACAACATCACTCACCCTCAACTCTGGAAATATTCTTTCATCAATGAACATTGATCGAATATAAACTAAGAGTTAACATGAGTCTATGATGACAATCCAACAAGTAAGGTTTATATATACGAGGTCTGTTCAAAAAATACGCGGACTGTTTGAATTGCGCGGCTCCAGTTGGTTTCAGGGGAATCCGTTTGGTGTCGCTAGGTTCGCACAGATCAGCTGATTACGACGCCATTTCCCGATTGCAGATATCTTCATTTATGTATTAGCTACGCGGTTTTAAGTGAAGTGCGATTTTTTTCGTTTGGCGGATTTCAGAAGGAATGACCTGAAGAAGCAACGACTTGCTGTGAAATTTTGTGTTAAACTTGGAAAATCTGCGACTAAAACTTTTGCTATGTTTAACACGGCTTACGGTGATGTTGCTATAAAGCGTACGGCATGTTTCAAGTGGCATGAACGTTTTAAGGATGGTCGACAGTCCATTGAAGATGATGAGCATCCTGGACGTCCTTCCACGTCAACTGACGACCCACACGTCGACAAAATCAACACCCTGGTGCGGGCAAATCGACGTCTGACTGTCAGGAAGCTTGCTGAAGAGTTTGGGATATCAGTTGGATCTTGCTACGAGATTTTGACCGAAAAATTGAAGATGCACCGCGTTGCTGCGAAATGTGTGCCTCAGAACTCGCGAGTTTTTGGCCAAACACTCGATCACTGTTCTTCCCCACCCCCCCTACTCACCTGACCTTGCTCCTTGCGATTTTTTCTTGTTCCCCAAACTCAAAAGACCCTTGAAAGGAAGAAGATTTGAGACAATTCCCGAGATTAAGGCAAATGCGATGAAGGAGCTGGAGGACATTACAAAAGAAGCGTACCAGGACTGTTTCAACAAGTGGAAACACCGTTGGGATAAGTGTGTGTGTTGGGGAGGAGAGTACTTTGAAGGGGTCCCAGACTTTAACTTCTAAATAAAGTACATTTTGTTTTATGACGTCAGTCCGCGTATTTTTTGAACAGACCTCGTATGTGTGATGTCAGTGTGCAACACAAAAAATGTGTTATTTGAGCCAGTGTACATGAAATTAGGCCTAAAATTAAATGTAGCCTGTAACAACAGTTATCATTCGATATCATTCCATCGCTATGACAAAGTTTGGACATTTAAAGAAACATAACAGATGAAATAGTTCTGAAGATTAAAGCATGAATTTAAAAAAAGGCACGAGTCTTTAATAATAATATATTCAGAATTTTGTTTTTATCTTTGTTACACGAAGTGGGAACTTTTCTTATATGCAAAAACGGCTCGTTTGGGTTGAGAAAATATTTTACATAGAAGAGCGAACAACGTTTCGACCTTCTTCGGTCATCGTCAGGTTCACAAAGAAAGAGATAATTGACCGGAAGCTGACCACATGTTTGAAAGGGGTTGTGTAACTGAGTGTCGGAATGTAGAGGGCGGTATTAGATGTTTGAATATATAATTTTATTTATTTTATTATATTAATATAGGTATAGGAAACTTTTTATTTAAACTAAAAAAATATGTTTAAATGCGAGATGTTAGTAGGTAATTTTGTAAATGAAATATATGAAACAAAGCTATGACATTTACAAGTTCTGCTCTAGAACATGTTAAATCAGGTAATAATACTAAATACTTTGGTAAATAAGGTTTAATTTATTACAAATGAAAAAATACTTCATAATTACGCACACGTCAACAAATATTTGTTCAGAAATGCTCATAAATTTTGAACAATAAAATATATACATTTTAAAATCTCAAACAAATCATGCTGAACAAAAAATATTTATACAGAAATACTCAAATTTTGAACAAGAAAATACGTCAAAAATATTTCTTTAGAAATGCTCGTAAATTTTGAACAATAAAATATATACATTTTAAAATCTCAAACAAATCATGCTGAACAAAAAAAATATTTATTCAGAAATGCTCATAAATTTTGAACAATATAAATGTACAGAAGTAAAAGTTGTAATAATCAAAATAACTGGTTTAAAATTCACATAAATATTTTTTATAATAATTACAACTGGCATAATAGAAATATGTTTTAATTTTATATGACAAGAGACAATGTGTGTAAACGTTTATATAATCTAAAAATTACTAATGGTTGAAATAAGCACGGAATTTTTTACATGAAATGTATGTTTAAAGAAACATTTATGTCAAAAATGCTTTTGAAAAAAATCAACCCACCTTAAAGAAGGAAGTAACAAAATTAAAGATCCATTACTTTAAAAAATGAGTTTTGTACTTTATAATTTTCATTCACCCTAATGAGTGATTCAAATTATTAAAGGATTATAACAAGTACATAATTTAACACAAATGTGTTTATAGAATGAAGTTGTATCCAATACATCTAGATAAATATTCAATATTTTTTAATAATGCACACATTTATAATAGTAAATGCCAATTCATAAACTGAAGTTTTTCTAAGTTCAAAGAATTTTCCTCTAAGTAAATATTAATGCTTGGAGTTAATCAAATAACTTTATTTTACTCTTCATTACAATCATATAAAAAAAAATTTTCCTGTTGATAATCTGACAGCATAATTAAAAAAACAACTGACAACCAATGTATACTGACACTGATAAAAACAATATAGATGATAAATTTTAAACTAAAGAAAAGAGGGTCAACATAAATTTTGTCTAAACAAAACTTAATTGAAGATCTTTTTTAAAAATATAGCTTTTTTAAAACCTACTTCACAATGATTTTAAAAAAGTGATGACCAGTGTAAAAATTCAAAACTTTAATTCCTGGTTTATCATTATTTTAAAATACTGGAAATTAATATTGTGGAGACACTAATAAACATTGTTATCTTTTTAATGGTGTTTCTGAAACACAAACCATAAATCTTATTTGTGTATTTAAGGGAACCTTAAAAATACAGATAATGTTTTCAACACAAAGTCACATTAAAAATAAGGGTAAGCAGCCTAAGGTTCATCAGTCAGGTCTGGCTCCTTGAATTATCTATTATGGTTCTTCAATCTCTTACTTATTCACACACAAATCAAAAAAAGAAAAATACACACTAAGTAATAAACAGCATATTCACAAACTTACCACTGGTATACTTGTAACTTCCTACCTGGCTATTTTTTTTATAGAATGACCCACCGACCTTATTGCCTTACTGAAGTTTAGAATCTTGTTTTACCAAGTTTTGATTAGTTGAAGAACCTGCTAACATGCAGTATGCACACTTACACAAGCCATAACCTCTAACCATACTCTCTTACATATTCACACACACATAAAAAAAATAAAAATATATACTAAGTAACAAACAGAATACTCACAAACTTACCTTTGGTCTACTTACGTGTACATTCCTACCTTGCTCCTCTTTTTTGTTTTTAAATTCATTAGAATGACCCACTTACCTGGGTGTTTGGATGTAGCACTATGTATGGTTTGTTGCCTGCTTACAAGAATTACAAACATTCCTAGAGATAAAAGGTGATAACCCAAAATTTCATGGTGTAACCACTTTCTCAGGTTTTATCATGTCACAGACATTGATTGTTTACTTAATTCAACTTGATCTTTAAGTGTTTCTCTACAACAAACAGTTTTTTGCAAATGAATGCAATCTGAATCTATTCTTCAAATACCAAGACTGGCAGATTGACTCATTCTCTGACATTATGAACGCAAGTTTGAGATTAATACACAAAAGTCAAAGTTGATAACAAGTTGGAACTGTGACAGATTGTAGCATTTGTTTCTGATCTACTAACATTGTTCAAGTCTTGTTCTTTAGACTTCTGCTGACACATCATCTTGTTCAAGTTTGTATCTGCTAACATGAATCTTGTGTGGAACAATTGGACCTGATGAATATTTCCAACATTACAATTGGAGATTTAAAACTGGAAGTTGGTGACTTTAAGGAGCAAGGCATCTAGATTGCAAAGTTTGACATGCTAAGCACTAATCTAGAAACTTTCCCAAAACTATATAATTGGATTGATTTGAAGAAACTGGAGCACAAATATTACTTCATTCTACAACTCTAGAATGATCTTCTACTTCCACAGTATCATCTTCACAATGCTTGGTTCAACCTGTGTATTCAGACATTCTCTTACATCAGAAAATAAACCTGTGCTCAGTACTAATAGTAGAAAACTGAACATGAAATTACATTTGACCAGCTGCGAAACAAACTTCAGAGAAAGGAACAAAACTATGTAAAAGCACCAATTTCATTAAATATAATAATACACTGTAAATATAATAATCAATTTACATTTTCTTTAGTTTTACTTACACAGTATTTCATTAAGTGTGTGTGTGTGTAACATAAGTGTTTATTTTGATTTCCTGCAATATTCTTGTTTGTTTATGTTTGTTTCTTTATTTAGTATTTGAGTGTTTTCTATGGTTATGTTGTGTTTATTTGACTTGCACTGTTCGAAAACGTGTGAAGGTGACTTTTTATGTTCTTTGAATCTGGTTTCCATTTTTCTACTTGTTTCTCCAATATTGAAGTCGTGGCAGTTATCACACTGTATTTTATAAATATATAAACACAAAATTAAAGAAGCCTTACTTATACAACAACTTAAACCCAAAATAAACCAATATAAAGGAATGCCTTTATACCTATATTAATATAATAAAATTATATATTCAAACATCTAACACCGCCCTCTACATTCCGACACTCAGTTACACAACTCCTTCCAAACATGTGGTCAGCTTCCCGTCAGTTACCTCTTTCTTTCTTTGTGAACCTGATGATGACCGAAAAAGGTCGAATCATTGTTTGCTCTTCTATGTAAAATATTTTCTCAACCCAAACGAGCCGTTTTTACATATATATTTCTCTACAAGTGGGTTTTCTCGAAATCACTGATGTCTTCATCCATCTATCAACACATGCTAGATATCATCTACAGCATTATATTTGCACATGCCAAACATCATTTCCACCCACATGTCTATGCATACGAGACATAATCTTCATCGAAATATCTGTGCATTCTAGATATCATCTTTACAAATACATTTGACCATGCAAGACATCATCTGTACCCATCTATCTATGAATGCTAGTTATCATTTCCACCCACTTCTACATGCCAAATGTATCATGTTGCATTCAATTGCCTTGCATCTGGTTCATTGTGGTCAAAATGTTGTTGCAGTGATGGAAAATACTTTCATGATTGATAACTTTGAAACTAACTCAATAAAATGGTTGTACCTTGCACAATTTGATATCCCATGAGAATAGGGTTAAAATTTGAATCTATGTAAAATGATTGTAACTTGTGCACTTTGATATCCCATATTGGTAGGATTAATGTTTGAATCTATGTAAAATGGTTGTGATTTGTGCACTTTGATATCCCATGTCAGTAGGGTTAAAGAGACACCACACTGGTATCCCATGCCAGTTGGGTTAAAGAGATACCACATTGGTTCTTAATCGCACATACATTGTTTTTTATGCTCTGTTACTTTGAAACAATAAAGCAAAAATCAACACTTACTTGCAGTATTCCATACTTGTGTCAGTTTCAGAAAGGATATTCATATCAACAGAAAAGCCACTGATATTGAAATCTGACAGAGTAAAGTTCAGAAATCCATTCAGTGACCCATCTGGTGAAACGAAAAATGTATAGAATATTTCATCAATAAAACTTGAAGTAAAGGTGATGATCAATGCCTGAAAAGTAAGAATATAAAATTGACAGTTCAGAAAATAACATACTTTCACCTTATATAATATACTGTAACATTATCTAGTTTGATAGTGTAGGAGCAAACTTTATTAAGTGTTTCACACCATTAAGTAGATTTGACAATGTAGAAAAAATATTCACATATGTAAACGTCATAGTACACAGTTAACTAGGTTTGATATTGTGGAGTATAATAAAATTCACTGTGTTAAATGTCTATTGCATCACTAACTATGCCTGATAGAACAGAAAATAATAGCATTTTCATCTTAAATTTCTTATTACATCATTAATTTTTGAATTACATGAACATCAATTTACTACATAGAATTATTATACTATATAATTTCAAAATGGAGTAATAATATGATGGCACTGTACTTCAAGTGATCAGAAAGGTTAAAAACGATTTATTGTTTCTATTGACATTAATATGTAATACATTATAAACTGCTGTCTCTTCATGATAGTAACAATTAAGTCTTTATATTACATCAAAATTGTGATGGATAAACATTTCCATGTTTAGATTAAAAATACTTTTCTTAGTTTCAAAAATTTCAAACTTTTTTTGTGTAATATCTAAACCTAAAGCCTAGTCACTGGTGTAACCCCTGAAGCAGTAAAGAATGACTTCAAATTGTGATATCAAACTACTTATGTTTATACAAAATAGTTTTATGCTCATAATAGTGTGTGTATGTATATACATTGTTAAATTTTATTGTTTTATTGTCATTATAACCCCTGACTAATTACTATTCATGCCTTAATAAGTGGTAAATCATGTGACAAATATGCAGCTCATGTTATGCTTTTGAATTCCATTATGCACAAGCTACTCAAGAACATTTTTTAAAATATTATTATTATTAGTTTTTTTGTTTGTTTGTGTTTTTTTTTTAATTTTGCACAAAGCTACACAAGGGCTATCTGCACTAGTCTTCCCTAATTTAGCAGTGCAAGACTAGAGGGAAGTCAGCTAGTCATCATCATCCACTGCCAACTCTTGGGCTACTCTTTTACCAATGATTAGTGAGATTGACCATCACATTATAATGTCCCAACAGCTGAAAGAGCGAGCATGTTTGGTGTGACAGGGATTCAAATATGCAACCCTCATATTATGAGTCAAATGCCTTAACCCACCTGACCATGCCAGGCCTATTATTAGTAGTAGTAACAGTAGTACTTATTTTACTTAATCTAACCTAACTGATCTAAAGAGATTCCTATTTTTACACAATGCATTTCCTGTGGTAATCAAGGTTGAACTGAAAGCAAAATATGGAATTATATTTGCAGGAAACATTGCAATATGATAAATCACTTGACAGATGAAAACCATGGCTTTCTATTGGTTTTTAAGTAACAAAGTATTGAGTAGCTCAAACACTTATTGGTAATTTCTAATAAAAAGGACGTTACAGGTGGGTGTGGCAAGATGGATTTGATTTTGTGTCTCTGGGACCAAGTAGTATCAAAGGCTATGAAAATTATAGTATACCTAAGCGAAATTATATCATAATAAGTGATTTACATTAAATTTAATTTTCTACTTCTTGGAGGGGGTGGTAAATAAATTAAAGAAGAAATGGCCTAAAGAGCAAATGTTACAATTCTTACACTAGAAAATTTTAGTTTTTCTATTTTAAATATTGCTTTCTGAAAGTAAAACCTTTAAACTTGTATACTATTAAAATATGGATTATGAGCTATGTCTTCAGGGTTTATTTATTAGTATTTCATAAAAAGAAAATAGTTTAATCAACTTTTGAATGTAACTCACTAAAACCTTGAGACATGCACAGAAAAAGATGTCCACAGAGAAAGGGTTAATAATGCTATTTTTTCCCAGCCAAGATGAAGTGTACTTTGAATAAAAATAAAGATTTCATGTTTTTCTACCATAAATTTATGACTTCAGGTCCCAAATACCAGTGCAAATGCAGGGCTTCTTATAGTTATTTAGTTGATTCCTATTATGTTATTGAGCAAAACATTGTCTAACCAGGTTTCAGAATGATAAAGTAGGTCATAGATCAGTGTTGTCTGTGTTAAGTAGATCACCTCAAACAGTGCTGGTTAGTAAGGTCATGTGGGAGCTTATGTACATATATTAAAATGTCATTCAAATGTAGCTTATTAGAACAAGTAAGAAGTAATTTAGGTATGTTACTTTCTGATCTAATCTACATTTGTGTGTGTATAAATAAATAATCATTACTGACCTTGGATCTTATCTAAGCCTAAATCTCTACTACTGTTAGTAGCAATAAAACTATGCAGGTGTCCTAATGATACTCATGCCTAAACACAGGTCTTAGCAACACTGAATGAGATGTGCAAATTGGAGATAATTTTACAATGCTTTATGTTTAGTGTTATTTCTACAACATAGTGACAATGTTGGATACTTATAATTTCCTGGGAGAAAATATCAAAAACCAAAAATTCTTATGAATATGTCTGAGAGACAACTTAAAAAAAAATCACTAAAGTCCTTAATTATAGAACATATTTAGTTTTATAGATATAGTATAAAATCAAATCCTATTTGCAAATTTCAATTTAAACTAAGAACAAACAACACAATTATTAGTAAAATATTCCCTTCAATGTTTCACTTACTTTTTAACTTATTATTTAAATTCTTAAATCACAATATCCTTACATATTTAGAAGTTAATAAGTTAATGGCCATTTTGGCCAACTGACCACCATTTTTGCATACAATCTTCACATGACTATATCAACTTTAAAGACACTTTACAACATTCATCTTTCGATATTACCAGGAGATATAAATGAAAGTCTGAAAATGACAAGTTGTCTTAATTATTTTGGTAGTGCAAAAGTAAATAAAAATGTTGGATTTTATAAAGAATAAACTGCAAACAAAGAAAACAGCAATATGTTATTTATTATGACTTAAAGAACAGAAAAGTGGCAATTACATTCCAGATTTAGTTTCTTAAAAATTACAAGATTACTGGGAAATTAAAAGCCTCTAAAAGGCTTATTTTCTAAAGTTATCTAAAAATAAAAGTTGACATTTTTCTTAAACTGAAAACGGTTTCCAATAATACTTACCATCCACCAACACTCTAGCTAGAATCTCACATTGACAAAAGTGTAGGGGGTAGTGCATGCATGATCCACACACAAAGCATTTGTATAGAACAGGAATGTACCAAGAGAAAATATGGTACAAGAGTGTGGAAATTACACCCTACCTCCAGAACAGATATGCTCTTCATGTGGAACTTAGTTCCTATATCAGAGGCAGAACAGAATATGAGTAATCATTAGGTAGGCCACCCCTGACTAGACAGCCAAGATTCTATGACTCAGGGTTGGAATTAAGGGGTTGTAGTACCTATATCCCATGTTGTTGGCTATGGCTATTAGACCACAATATTATTATATGGGTATATAATATATATACTGCAACCACAAAATGTTGCATTTGGCACCATCAGAATAACGACAAGAAAGTAAGCAACACTTTAGTGGACAGATTCTCTTCTCCACCTGAACGAGTCCAAAAGGTAACACCTGAGGCTCGGAATGATGGGATCCTGTATGCCACACTCAACAAAGGAACAGAACTCATCTGGTTTGGAATTATGAACATTCATTCTCAGTCCCAAACCAAGTGGGTAAGGTGTATTATACTTAACCCTGAAATTATGTGGAACCTGCACTCAACTTAGGACTTAGGATGGAATTGCTTTGGTTTCAGAATTACGATATAGTGAACCAACTTCCATGAATGATAACTGAAACTGGCACTGATCAAAGAGAAGGGTTTTGCACTCCTCAGCTAGATAACTGTATGCAAAATATGAACCAAAATTATGAGTAGGTTCCCAGGAAGGCTGGAGCCACTCCACTGAAATCTGAAAAAAAACATTCAAGAACCCTAGAAATAGAACCCCTGACTTTGCCCTCTTCTCCAAGAGTGGTTGAACACACTCAAATACTTTGGTGGAAAAGCCTCTTGTCTGTGACAGATTCTCAAGCTCCACTAATACAGCCTGGGGTGCTAAAATGCACTGGGGAGTCCTGAAAAACAGAACTCTGGAAACTGTGCAATAGGTGAATCAAGTTCCCTACATTTTTTTTTCAAAGCAAAGCGATCATAATTTATTCAGCATGAAGATTAGCAAGATCCTTTTTAGCTGTATTCATGAATGTCCATGAGTGGTAATCCATAATAAGATAATATCATCTGGTAGGTGCCTAAATGATCTTACAGGGCACCTCATTTTGACAGAACCAGTTGCTTACTGATGGTAGTAATTATAGTAAAAGTAGTTGCTAGTATGAAGTTGAAAAGAGAAAGCATACCTACCTGCCTTAAAAGCACTCACCCCAGAATGGGATACCATGAAAAATAAAAGGACCCCGGAAATAAATACCTATCATATAATGTCAAATCTCCCTCTGAACAAATAACAATACAAACGCTAAGGTTTAAATGTCGAAAGTTGGCGAAACATTACCAAACAGACCAAAAAATAACGCAAACTACGCGTTTTTTCTCCACGGGATAAAAGTCAAAAGGGTATAAAAAATAACATTTTGAGTCTTTCTTTTCCCTTGTTCGAAATGGTTGGTTGGTTTGATGTTTTATGGCACAAAGAAGCTAGGTTATCTGCGCCAAACATCCAATAAAAAGTTAAAATTAAAATATATTTAGTAAAATACACTAAAGAAAATTAAAGTAAAACAAAACAAAGTTTTACAAAAACATAAATAGGATTAAAACCAATGTTTACATCTTGTCTACAGCGTTAAGAGAAATACTACAGTAATACAAGTTGTAAAGGACTTTCTGTAGCATAATTGTAATTATCATAACTTGTCAGGAAGACTAATAGGTAAGTTGAGAAACCACCATCAGTCACCTGAAGTTGGCCTTTCCTGTCCTGGTTCCGAGTTAATTGACGTTACGGCCATTTTCTAATTTAAATTGAACCAGATGGACTTTGATTATCAAAAGGAGATCACAATAAAAAAGGTCTAATGTATAAACTTAAAATCTTAAACAGCATTAAAAAGATTAATGGCTTTTAAAATACGAAAAACATTTCTAAGGTCGACAGTATCACCATCATCAATAACAGTTTAACGTTAAAGATCTGCCTTGGAACAGAACATGCTTAAAATAGTGCCGTCGTTGAGAGGTATAACGGCGGCAAGACAGTAAAATTTGGCTTACTGTGACCTGAGTGTTACATAGACAACACATTTATGTATCAGTCCCAGATAAAAGAAAACGAAGAGTTAAAAAACTGTGACCAATGCGTAGCCCAGTTAGAACAACTTCCTCTTTCCGATCCTTACGGAAGCAAGACGAGTTTTATACCGAAATCATTGTTTTCACGTTGTTGGCACGAAGACAAGCTTTTAATACAGGACTATAATCCATGTATGGTATAGATACAGCAATGATAGTGCCAGAGTAGATAGATTTAGATGTGGTGTCAGAGAGCTCGTTCCAGCGAATAACAACGTGGCTCGGTATCCAAAAATACTGGATAGAAGTAGATGTTAAAGAGAAATGGGCTAGTCGGTTGTGAATATCGGTGAGAACAGGGTGTGAAACAACGTGAAGTGATTCCAGGGCCAGAAAAGAAGTAAGCGAGTCAGTATAAATAGTGCAGTTTGAGTACTGCTTAGCTTCTATGTGATGCAGAATTAGAGAAATGGCGTACAGTTCAGCAGTGAACACAGAAGCTGTAGAAGGGATTGTGTGCGCAACCACCGAACAACAACAAACCATGGCAGAGCCCACACAGTCACTTGATTTCGAACCATCTGTGTCAATAGGAATGGAATAATGGTTTGAAACATGTTCAGCAAACAACGGACAGTATTTCCAATCAGGAGTGTCATCTCTTCTGAGATGACTTAAAGATAGGTCACTGTTGGCGACTGTGAGAAGCCATGTAGGGATGGGTTGACCAGTGGATACAGCAATGTTATCCAAGGACAGACCCAATTCATCCAACTGCACCTGGATATGAAAGCCAAAAAGAGCAATGGCAGATCATCTGTTTTGAAAAAGTATAGCCCATCGAGGAAGGAAAACACAACTCCAGGTGGGAAGCTTTGGTAAGGAACAAAGTTTTGAAACATATAGTGAAGACAATTGCAAACGGAAGAGGTGTGAAGAAGGTCCATGAGACTTTATGTATAAGCTCTGAACTGAGGAAGTGTAGAAAGTCCCAATGCAAAGGCGAAGTCCTTGATGATGAATGGGGTCCAGCATCTTTAAGGCCGAGGTCCTGGCAAAGCTATAGACCAGTGATCCATAGTCGAGTTTCGATCGAATAAGAGCACGATATATCTTTACCATAGAATATGAACCCACTCCCCAAGTAATGGACGAGAGGATATGGAGAATGTTCAGTGCTCTTGTGTATTTTACCCATAGCTGCTTGATGTATGATATAAAGGCCAGCTTATGGTCAAAGATAAGCCCCAAGAACTTCGTCTCAGGGACCACAGGTAGCACATATTCACTGATATGAGTTCAGGATCAGGGTGAATACCTCTTTGGCTGCAAAAGTGCACTCAAACGGTTAAAGAGAGAGAGAAGTTAAAACTGTTTGCTGTAGTCCACTGATATACAAGATTGACTGCAGTCTGCAGCTGCCACCCAATATACCTCATGTTCGACGACTGACACGAGATGTGAAAGTTGTCAACTGAGAGCCTGTTTGCAAAAGTAAGAGGGAGTTATTCAATGATGGTATTAATCTTTGTACCGAAAAGTGTGACACTCAAAACACAGCCCTGAGGAACTCCAAGTTCTTGTAGAAATGAAAGGGAAAGTGTCGAACACACACAAACTTGGAATCTCCTGTCCATTAAAATTTTTTAAAATAAAAATAGGCAAATAGCTACGTTACCCATACATATGGAGCTCTAGCAAAATACCCTACCTCCATGTTGAATGATAAGCTTTCTCAATATCAAAGAATATTGAGAAAAGCTTCTCTGATTGAAGTTTGAAGTTGAATCAGGTGATCATCCACAGTGCAGTACTGTCGTCAGAACCCACACTGGGTGAGCGAGAGGAGGTTGTTTGATTCGAGAAACCAAACAAGACGAGCAAGAACCATTCTCTATAAGGTCTTACTGATATAACTTGTCAAAGCAATTGGACGGTAGTTTGAAGGAATCATGGGATCATTCACAGGCTTAGTGAAAGGTGGGACAATAGCCTGGTGCCAGGCATCAGAAAAGACATTCTCCTGCCAGATCCAGTTAAAAACAAGCAGAAGAACAGCAAGAGAAGCAGGAGATAGATGGCACAGAATTTCATAGTGTACATTATCAGGTCCAACAAATGTACTGCTAGACTGATGAAGAGCCAGATTGAGTTCCACCAGTGTAAATGGACAATTACAGTCATAGACACAATCGGCTCGAAAGGAAAGAGATGATTGCACTTACCGAGTCTTGATAGCTAAGAAGGTGAAGAAAGAAGCAGAAGTGCTAGATACCTGGCGAAAGCATTCCCCTAGAGTATGAACGATGCACTGGGTATCAGCTACTTCCTGACCATCAGAGAGCAAGATAAAGAGGGGGACAGAATTATATTGCCCACTGATCTTAAGAATCTTGACCCACGTGGCTTTGGAACTGGTGGTGGAAGATATGCTGGTTGTAAACTTAAAGGTTCCTTCTGGATTTGACATCTTACCCATCGAACATGTGCACGTGTTCACTGAAAAGTAATGCAGTGCGAAAGTGTGGGATACCTACGAAAAGTATCCCAGGCCCATTTTGGAGCATTTCATGTTATGTGGCCAGTAGGATTCATCTACGGATGCGGATATCGTGGAAAATGTGTAGAGGGTTTAGAAATACATTGAGGAGCTGCTTGTATAATACAGTCAGTCTGTTCATGGTTTACAGACGATGGCAGGATCAAGTTCTGCAAGAGCAGTGAAAGAGGGCCAGTTTGCTTAATTCAGCTTCCACCAGAGCATGTGGATCGAGTGGCACCAATCACGGCCAGTCTCTCTCAAAGTTATAGGAAAATGATCACTGCCTTGTGAATTACTGTCAACCTTCAATGAAAACTGGGAGAGAGTAAAGGTGAGCAAAGTGAGAAATCAGTAGCAGTAAAGGACTGACTTGGTGCATGAAAATAAGTAGAAGAACTAGTACTGAAAAAAGAGAGGATGTAATTAGAGAGCATACGTTCTACGGAGGGATCCCTCCTATCAATATCAACACTTTCCCAGAGGAGATGATGCCGTCCTCCAGGATTGAAATGCGAGACAGCAACTGTTCAATGAGAGCATCAAGGTCTGATTGAGCATAGGTCTTACCAGGTGACAGGTAGAAAGAACAAACAGTGATGGTACGACCAAAGGAAACACAGATGACTACGGCCTCTAAGGGTGTGTCGAATAACAAAGACAGGGTGGGCACATGCTGATCAAATAACAGTGCCATCCCACCATACACTCGTCCATCACACAACCTGTCATTTCTGTACAAACAAAACTACCAAAAGGTGACTGTATTAGCAGGTTTTAAAAATGTTTCCTGTAAGGAAAGACATACAGGATGATAGGAAGCAATCAGTGTATTGTTGTCAATGCAAACCCTAACAGTTCCAATGTATCAAGGTGGCCATCTTTATCCATGTGTAGGCGAATTTGGTAGAGAACCCTTCTGTTTACGAGCACGTCTTTTTTCCTTACTGTCTTTATTCGAGGGAGGTATATCAACCTCCATGGATCCTGCCCTGGGTCGATTGAGCAGATCTTTGCTATTGGAAAAGGATTCCAGTAACTGAGAACATAAACGAATCATCGTTTTGAACATTTGGGTGGGAGAAGATGTACCCAAGGAAATGCCTGTACCTGGAAGTGAGTCTTGGGATTTGCTGGAATGTGTGTTAGGGACAGAGATGGGTGTTGAAGTTGATTCATCAACTTTTTTATCTGTGGAGGACAAAAAACTTTTCATTTGGTTTGACAATGATTCTTTTGGAGGCACAGAGAGATTGGTCTGCATTCGCATTGCAGTAGTGGAATGAAGTGCAGCAGTACATGTTCAAGATGAAGTGGTGGACAGCAACTTTTGCACCTCAGGGTAAGTAATGTTATGAATTGTTTTCAAAAGGTTCACTTCTCTTTCTTCCAACCATATAGGGTAAGAACGAAAGCAGAACAGGTAAAAGCCATTGCAACTGACGCAATGATGGTCTGTTTCACACTCATAGGTATCATGGTTCTTGCCACCACAAAGAGCACAGGTCAAGGAACAAAGACATGACGTCTTCGAGTGACAGAACTGCTGACACTGGAAATATCTAAGTAAAAGTAGTTTGGAAAGTATGGCCGTACCCTGCAATTATGATAACCTGCCTTGTTGGTGACAGGTGGACGTGGTGATATAATTGTCAGAATGAGGACATTGGTCGACATAGTAATTCCATCTTTGCAAGTGGAGAAACACCTTACTGCAGAAACTCTTTGGGTGGAAAAACCAGCAAGAATCTCTGACTCTGTGATGTTCTTCAAATCCTTCTCAACAATAACTCCTCATGATGAATTCAAAGTAACATGAGGTGTAACCTCAATAAGTATATACCCAATTGCTTTTAAATGCAAGAAGAGTTCACTGTGTTGAGATGTGAATGTTTCCACCAATATTCCAACAGATTGAAGCTTCTTTACTGACTTTGGAGAGCCAGCAAGTCCCTTTAGTCCCTTCTGAATGAAAAGGGAGACATTTGCCCTAAAGATTTGTCTGAGAGAGAATGTAGTATAAGAAAATGTGGCACAACAGGTGCTACAGATGTTGAAGTTTGCTGCTCAGAATCTTCAAGACGTGGTCATTTTCCAATGGATTGTTGTTCCACTATTGTATTTAAGTTTTTACTTGGAAGATCCATAATAAAAAAGGAATATTTCGGTGCCCACTGACCCCACTCACCATGGAGTCCCACGAGAAGACGCACTATGATGTCAAACAAGGACACTGCAGCAACACCAGGATTTCATGAGCATTATACCCAAACATCAGTGTCAGATACAATGTCCACAATACCTGTTGAGAACATCCAACACTGGTACTTGGTTGACCCTGACCAAAGTGGGCCAGCCGAATGATCCAAGGTTGCCCGTCTACAGGAACTTAAGGCCAAAGTAGTGTGTCAGGGTTGGACCCCTCAACCACCAGCATCCTCAACTCCCCTTCATTGGTCACCAGGCACAGCAAACACGTGGATTTGAGTTTTAGATCCCAGCAGATATAAAATGAAAGAACAGAACCATCCCTGGGAGGTCCCCTCATCACCTACAGGAATCCACACTGAAGGGTGTTCCAGATAGACAAAGTAAGAGAAAATGGAGAGAAAACATCTGCAGTGCACATGATTTTTATTGGTTGGTTATGTAAATGTCTACATTTTAGAAAATGATTGAGGACAATATTGTATTTTAAATTTATAATGTATAACTTTCTGTGACCGTATTATGTGGTTATACTGCACTTAATATAATCAGACTGATAAAATTTATTTTAAGTCACAACATGCACCACCATATCTGCCTGCAGGCTAATAGGGAAACCACTATCCTTATCGCGCCCATTTATATTACCACTACCATTATAACACTACTACTATCACCACCATTATAATGTTACTACCACTACCACCATAACCATTATAATAATACCACTATTACTATTAATCTTAACTGAACTGTCTGAAACATTTATTGAATTATAAAAGTGCAAAAAAAGTCATGAGAAATTTGTTCAAGTTTATTTTAACTTATTTTGTACAAAGAAAACTCAATACACTAATACACATTAAAACATGAAATTTATTTCTCAAACACTTTTAACTTCAAGGCACTTTTACTACGAAACTCAGAACAGTTTGATAAAAGTAACAACTATTCAGTTATACCATATTCCTTCAAAAGTTTAGTTCTTGGGTCAGCTTCTGGCCATTGAAATACAACCAGTAGGTCTTCTAAACATATCTCCAACTGAGAATTTGATTCATGCTCTCTTTCCTGAAAAAAACAAAACAAAAGTTAAACACACAAAGAGAAATTAGATTCACTTCACATGTATATTTGCATATTAAAGCGCTCAACTTGTTTCACTCATTACAACAGATTAACCTTTTAAATATATAGCATTTAAAAATAGTTCCAAGGTGAAACAAAATATCATATTTACCTAAGATATACCTTCTAATGAGATGGTGCAGTAGTCACCCAAAATTAAGCTGTCTGTCATTCTTACAATACTTCAGTTGTCTACAAATGATACAAACAATGGTTTCCATCGAATTAGTAGAAAAGTTCATTTAAAGTCAAAAATTAAGTCACAATTAAGGAATTACTTTCAACATTAATAAAATACATTAAATAACTTTCTGGTTCTTTTTGCTTTTTTAATATCAATAGTTATTTTGGTTAAGTTATTAATGAGTTTGACAAATAAAATTAAAATAACACATGAGATTCACGATTTTTAAACAATTATACTTTGAAACCAAATACAAATTATTTTCACTGTGAACTTCTTTAATTGTGATTTATTATGTAGATTGCTTTGATTGGGGATTAACAATAATAGCGACTGAGTAACTGAAAGACTGCATCAACAATGAAACAAACTAGACAAAACTATAATCAAATGCAGGATAATTCCACAGTAGACTTACAGGTTCATAACATGAAAGGGATTCATAGGATGAAAAGAGAAATGTTTATTTCAATTCTGCTGTATCATAAAAAAAAAACAAAAAAACATTACAAACATTTTACTACAAATAATTACTTAGGCCTACCTCAATAGAGCTTTCTCCCTTATATATGATAGTGTTCCATCTTACCATCTTATTAAACCTTGTGAAAGCTCTCTCATATCAGTTTAACTTAACTCATAAAAGAGAAGAAGCAATCAAGCTTTAAGGAGAACTGCTGTTTGCCCTTTTCTGTTTTATGGATGTTAACCCTATTATATAGGAATAACTAAGGAATATTAACCCTATTATATAGGAATAACTAAGGAATATTAACCCTATTATATAGGAATAAGTGGGGAATGTTAACCCTAGTATGTAGGTACAATTAATGAATGTCAAACCTAATGGGCCTGGCATGGCCAAGCGCGTAAGGCGTGCGACTCGTAATCTGAGGGTCACGGGTTCGCGCCCGCGTCGCGCTAAACATGCTCGCCCTCCCAGCCGTGGGGATGTATAATGTGACGGTCAATCCCACTATTCGTTGGTAAAAGAGTAGCCCAAGAGTTGGCGGTGGGTGGTGATGACTAGCTGCCTTCCCTCTAGTCTTACACTGCTAAATTAGGGACGGTTAGCACAGATAGCCCTCGAGTAGCTTTGTGCGAAATTCCAAAACAAACAAACAAAAGTCAAACCTAATATGCAGGTATAATTAATCCAGAAACTATATTTTAAATAAATCCTTTCTGAACAGCAAATGCATTTAGGTACAGTTTCATTTCCACAAATACACAGAGTAGCCAAATATCATTTTCCATTTCAAAATTTAATAATTCAATAACTAAGGAAATATAACCATACAGTTTTGAACATATTATAGCTACATTCGTATAGTTCTGACTGCCCCTTGTTTTTTTACTCTAGTGTGTTGTGTTACGCTATAAAATGGCAACTGTGCGTGAAGAGGTTCAATGTATCGTTTGGGTTGTAGATACCAAGTCAATGACTGTAATGCAGCAAAATTACATATGGAAGTACAGAATAGAATTATGGGGGTTATGTTAGGGATATCATGTATAGTAATTATGACAAACATCACAGAGCAAGATAACGGATACCATGTTGTAGCAAATGTCGACTGATATTGAATATCAGTTTTATGTGCCAAGAACTAATAACGGTGTAAACACAGAAGTCTACTGAGATACCAATAAAAACTGTTTAAATTGGCTGGTAGACAAATGATAAAAACAGCATGGTTGTATTTATTTAACTAGTTATTTTTTTTTTTATTTTACAATAGGAATCATAAATATGAATCACCCTGTATTTTTATTATCTCTACCCATTAACAAATGTTTTTTTTTCGTAGATGCACAGCCAGTGCCTAATACTGTATGATAAAAACAATGATTTAACTTGTACCATACGATCTCTATTATTCTATAATTTGTCATATTACTCATTTCGGCAGAACCTTAGTCTATATTCACGTTGTACAATTAAAATCCAGGCTTGCAAGACGAAACAAGGTTATATTAACACGTGCTTGTGGTAAACAAGAAAACATCTACAATGAAAAGTTTAATTGTTTAATAATGTATGATTGATTATTGTTTGTTTAATTTAAAGCATCAAGTAAACAAGGCACTTTTCTACACAGAAGTCTGGTATTGTTAACAGCTTAAGATTCTTATGTCCACTATTAAAACAACGTAAAGTATGAAACCAAATATTAATTACTATTTGTTAATGTTACTCAAACCATGTTTAGTCAACAAAATGTTTGATTAAAGGTAAAAAAAAAAAATTATTTTTAAATTGCATGGTGACAATCAGAAATATTTCCTACACCTGTGAGATTGTAAATTTACTTTGTTCACTCCTCATTTATTATTTACTCTATCCCTTAGTTTAGCTTTGAAATTGTAGTTGAACTAAAGAATTAATTCACCTTCCAACTTACCACGTTGATATATATATTTGGAGAAACACAATATAAACAAGAGATGGAATAAGGGAATGTTAATGCTTGTTTATATTCATAAATAGCAGAAATAACCAGTTTTGATCTCAGTATTGGTTGATATGTCAGTTGTTTTAATATCTGCTGGAGCACCTACCATAAATCTGGCCATGAGAAAAGCATGGGCTTTGCAGGCCAAGACCAACAACTTTGATTGACTGCTCCTGTGGAACACTAAACTTAAATTGTTTCAGTATTTTCTGTTATATCACCAACAAATCAACAAATGGTTTCAAGTTTCGTTATTTATGTTTCATTTTATATTTTTAGTACATAGGTAAAGAGCAATATCAAATTATACTTCTATAGCTAATCAACATGACATACAGTCACGATAGAAAGTGTTCGTATCCCCTTCGTCCCGAGTAGTTTTTGCTCATAACTTAAAAAGTATCACGATTAGTTAATAGACGTAAACTATATTATAAATATTATACTAACACACATCTAAATAAATTTTTATGTAAATTAAACGACAAATAAACTGTTTATAAACATATAACCAAAAATAGGAGCAGAAAGTGTTCATACATTTTAGAATGTGTGAAAAACTAATATTTCCATAAAAATTTTGTTTAGTTTGGCGAATAAACTACGTTATACCATTCCAGAACTAGACATTGAGTTCATAATTATTAGAATTTAACCAGCAAAACATTTACGCCGTTTCCGTCATTATCTGCTTGGTCATCATGGCGAACAGGAAACAACTGTCCAGTGATTTAAAAAATCGAATTATTGTAAAATACAAGTCTTGTGTGTCTATTTCTGATATTGCTTCACAACTTAATGTGCCGAAATCTACTGTTCAAAGCACAATTGCCAAGTTTAAGCTTTCAGGATCAACTGCTAACCTCCCTCGTTCCAGATGTCAAACCAAAATTCCAGAGAGAACCAAGAGGAAGGTTCTCAAAGAATTTAGTTGGAACCCTCCTTTAACACGTAATGACATACAGAAACTAGTAAGGAAAACTGGGGTTGAAGTACAGTTGAAGTAAAGTATGCCGTCCTCGTAGAACTCCATATTTAAAACTTTTTCATTTAGAAGCACGAATGAGGTATGCCGAAAGCATGTAGATAAACCCTCTACCTATTGGAAGAGTATTCTTTGGTCAGACGAGACTAACATCGAGCTTTTCGGCCACAATGATGTTCGCAATATTTTCCGTAAGAAGAGGAAACGAAATCTTCTAAAGAACACCGTCCCTACAGTTAAACACGGAGGTGGCTCGATCATGCTATGGGGTTCCTTCAGCTCGTCTGGTGTAGGCAGCCTTCACCGTGTTAACGGAATCATGAAAAAAAAAATAGTACGTTGATACATTAGGCACTTATATCAAGAACGATGCTCGGAACTTGCGGCTTGGGCGTCGTTGGATCCTCCAGCACGACAAATGACCCAAAGCACACATCGAAATATGTGCAATCCTGGTTGCAGAGGAACCATATAAGCATTCTGGAGTGAACATTGCAGTCACCCGATCTCAACCCAATCGAAAATGTTTGACATGAGTTGAAAACAGGGTACATCAGTGTCATCCGAAAATCTTGCAAGAGTTGGAGGCCTTCTGTAGAGAAGAATGGAATAAAATACTAGTCGAGTACTGTAAAACAATCATGGAGGGCTATGAGGAGTGATTGCGCCAAGTAATTCACCTAAAAGGCTGCACAGCTGACCATTAAAGTAGACGCACGAACACTTTCTGCCCCTCCTGTGTTTGGTTATTTGTTTATAAACAGTTTATTTGTCGTTCAATTTACATAAAATTTTATGTAGATGTGTATTGACATAATATTTATAATATACTACACTTTTATTATCCTAATCGTGATACTTTTAAAGTTATGAGAAAACGCTACTCACGACGCTGGGGTACGAACACTTTCTGTCGTAACTGTAAAAACCATTGCTGGAAAGGATTGTTGGCAAATCATTCTGGCTTTCATATATATTAGATGTTGTTACATAAATGAAACTTCTAGTGATGCTCAGATTATAAGGTTGACATACTCAACTCAGGTAGACTTCTCATGCGTCATGGCAGGGGCCCCCTAAAAAAGAATGAATGGGTAATACATGACTGTCAATGCTGGTGGGATGGTATGGTCCCTAACTCATAATAAGATGATATAGTCCCCGAAAAGGGTTTGTTTTTTTAATTTTATGCAAAACTACAGAAAGGCTATCTGCATTAGCCACCCATAATTTAACAGTGTGAGACTAGAGGGAAGGTAGCTAGTCATCACTACCCACCACCACCTCTTGGGTTACTCTTTGATCAATGAATAGTGGGATTGACAGTCACACGGAAATGCTCCACAGCTGAAAGAACGAGCATATTTGATGTAACAGGGATTCGAACCTACAACCTTAAAATTACAAATTGATCACCCTAACCATCTGGACATGCCAGGCTCCCCAAAACAGACCATTCCACCTTTACTGAACAACTATGTTATTGTGTGTACCTTGAACCCATTTTATCACAAAAGTAATACCTATGAACATTTCCACTGAAGCAATATGACATAAAAGCTTTTGTTGGAACATGCCATTAACAAATTGCATGGACTATTCTATATATTAAAAATTGTTAAATAGGGAAAAATCTCTTTTCTATGTTGTTTCTTTTACTACTTTGCCTCCTTAAAAAGATGTACATGTACATATGCACACACATCCACATCTGTTGGTGATTTCTATTTTTAATACAAGGAACCACTTCTTTTCTCTGTTGTTTTCTGCTACTTTGCCACCTTGGACAGATGCATATGCACATGGATAAATAGTACTTAGGTGCACACCTTCAGAGGTCTCTTGGTATGGGTGCAAAATTCTAGGTTTCTGAAATCTGAAGATATGGCTGTCATATATTCTCTCCTGTATGTTTTTCCCCAGCTTATTTTCTAAAAAGATGCACATACATGTGAATCAGTAATAAAACTGAAATGCACAACCTGAGAGTCCAATCACTATTAGTGCAAATTTTCAGGTTTCTTGGCTCTATCCTTTGAAGATATGATGGTCATACACATGCAGAGGCAAACTCTTCTATAATTATAGGTAAACAATATTATTACCATCATACTGCTCATATAACATACACAGTAGATTTTTATGGTTTATCCAGAAAGACCAGGCTACCATCTGCAATAGTTTTTAAATATGTATTTTTTATAACTTGAACAAGTTTTGTCATTTAGAGTATTATAAATTCTAAGGCTAAAGTTTTAGTCTATTTTAAGACTGAACAATTTTTTAAGGTTTTATTTTATTTGAACTATCAGTTCTTTCTTACTCTTTTTCAAATTAATAACTTCTATTACAGAAGATTAAAAATACGCTGTACAATTAAACATCAAAAGCATACGATTTTACTGGTATTTAGTACAGTTAAATTTTGCCAATAGTAAATTAACAAGAATATTTGTAAATATATTGAAGATGTGCCTTCCTTTAATGCACTGGAAGTGAAGAAAGAGCCACACACTTTACACTACGATAAACACATCAATTTTACATGGAAATCACGATTACTGGCTGAAATGTTATTTGAAATATTTTTATCACTCAATATATTAAAGTTTCAGAAGTGTTCAATTTTGTTACCAAGTTTAGAGAGTTTTAAAAAGGAACTGTAATAGTTATTGAACAGACTTTGAAAAATTACTGAAATCAGACATCTTCTGCAAAAAAATCAAAGCCCTCTTTATTAAAAACAATCAATATAACATGCTTCTTTACCAACTGCTGATATTTTATTTTCAGACAGACAGGTTTAGGTGAGAACATTATTCAAAGAGCCAAGTACCAAATAACATTCCATTATCACCTAGACAAACAAAGTTTAAAATTTCACTTGTATGTTATTCTTTAATAAAGTCATATATAAATAATAAGACAGAATATTTTTTCCTCACTTAAGATTCTGCCAGTAATCATATATCTAATACAAATACCCACACCAACATAAGTATTTTTCCAAATGTGATGATAGCTGTGAGTGGACAAGGATTGGTTGGTTAGTTGACTCAATGTTTTATGGCACAGAGCAGTTAAGTTACCTGCACCAAACATCTGGTAAAAAGTAAATGTAGTAAAATTCATAAAAGGAAATTAAGGTGAAACAAAACAAAGTTAAAAAAACTTAAATAGCATAAAACCAATGTTTACATCTAGTCTACAGCGTTAAGAGAAGAACTACAGCAATTCAAGTTCTGAAAGACTTTCTGTAGCATAACTGTAATAATCATAACTCGCCAGTAAGACTAATAGGTAAGTACAAAAACCACCGTCAGTCTCCTGAAGTTGGCCTTTCCTTTCCTGGTTCCGAGTTATTTGACGTTATGGCTACTTTCAAGAAGGAAAGTAATAAAAAGGTTTTAAAAGACGTAAAGATCAATTATAATAATAACTCGCTAGGAAAACTAACGGTAGTTCAAACGGATAGTTTAAACAGTAGCGTTAGTCACCTGAAGTTGGCCTTCCAGTCCTGGTTTCGAGTTATTTAATGTTACAACCAGGTTCCTAATTTCAAATCGAACTAGATGAACTGTGGTTTTTAAAAGGTAGCCACATGAAAAAGGTGTTATATATAAATTCAAAAACTTAAATGGCATTAAAAAGATTAATGGCCTTTAAAAAACTAACAACATTACCAAGGTAGACAGTCTTACCATCACCAATATCACTGTCTAACATTATGGATAAACCTTGGGATAGAACATGCTTAAAATGGTGCCGTCATTGAGAGTCGTAACAATGGCAAGAGTGTAAAATGTGGCTTATTGTGATCTGAGTGTTACACAAACTACACACTGCTTCATCAGTTCCAGATAAAAGAAAACGATGAGTTAAAAAACTGTGACCAATGTGTTATCTAGTTAGAACAACTTACTCTTTCCGATCCTTATGGAAGCAAGACGACCAAAGTCTAATATAGGGTTTTATTTGGAAAAGCATGTTTTTGCATTGCTCACTCCGAGTTCACTGCCAGCTGGCACGGAGCCAAGCTTTGAATACAGGACCATAGTCCATGTATAGTGGTAATAGTGCCAGAGCAAATAGAATCAGCTGCCATGTCTGCAAGCTCGTTCCAGTGAATAGCAATGTGGCCTGGTATCCAGGAAAACTGGATAGAAGTAGATGTTAAAGAGAAATGAGCCAGTCGGTTTTGAATATCGGCAAGAACAGGGTGTGAACCAACATGAAGCGATTCCAGGGCGAGTAGAGAACTAAGCCAGTCAGTATAAATTGTGGAGTTTGAGTACTGCTTAGCTTCTATGTGATCCAGGGCAAGAGAAATGGCATACAGTTCAGCAATGAACACAGAAGCTGTAGAGAGGATTTTGCACACTACCACCAGACCACAACAAACCTATAAATATGAATGGAAGGATGTTTTGAAAGATGTTCAGCAAATAATAGATAGCATTTTCAATCAGGAGGGTCTGCTTTTCTCAGATGACTTAAAGATAGGTCACAATTGGGGACTGTTATCCAAGGAGAGACTAAATTCATCTAACTGTGCCTGGATACCAAGGCCAAAAGGAGTAATGGCAGACTATCTGGTTTGAAAATGCATGGCCCATCGAGGAAGGAAAACACAATCCCAGGCGAGATGCTTTGGTAAGGAATGAAGTTTTGAAGCATATAGTAAAAACAGTTGCAAACGGCACAGATGTAAAGAAAGTTCATGAGCTCCTATGTATAAACTCTGCACTGAGGTTTTCCACACTTCCCCATCATCTTTAAGGTTGATAGTGTGGCAGAGCTATAGATCAGTGATCCATAGTCGAGTTTCGATCGAATAAGAGCACGATATATCTTTAACAAAGAACGTCGAACCACTCCCCAAGTGGTGGAAGAGAGGACACAGAGGATGTTCAGTGCTCTGCAAATTTGACCCTAAGCTGCTTGATGTGTGGTATAAAGGTCAGCTTATAGTCAAAGAGAAACCCCAAAAACTTTATCTTAGGGACCACAGGCAGCACAACTTGACCAACATGGAGTTCAAGATCAGGGTGAATATCCATTTGGTGGCAAAAGTGCATGCAAATAGTTTCAGAGAGAGAGAAGTCAAAGCCATTTGCTGTGGTTCACTTGAGTAAACAATTGAGGGCAGTCTGTAGCTGCCGCACAATATATCTCATGTTAGATGACTTACAAGAGATGTGGAAGTTGTCAACACAGAACCCATTTGCAACAGTGAGAGGAAGTTACTCAGTGATGGCATTAATTTTTATACTGAAAAGTGTGACACTCAGAACACAGCCCTGAGGGACTCCAAGTTCCTGTAGAAAAGAACGGGAAAGTGTAGAACCCATATGAACTCAGAATCTCCTGTCCATCAAAAAATTTTAATAAAAATGGGCAAATTATCACATAACCCATATATATGGAAGTCTTGCAAAATTCCATACCTCCATATTGTATCATGAGTCTTCTCAATGTCAAACAATATTGATACAAGATGTTGTCGTTTGAAAAAGGCTTCTCTGATTCACGTTTCAAGTCGAATTAGGTGGTCCATGGTGGAGCACTGGCATCGAAACCCACACTGGGTGGGGAAGAGGAGGTTGTTTTATTCAAGGAACCAAACAAAATGTGCATTAACCATCCTCTCTAAGGTCTTACAGAGACAGCTCGACAAAGAAATTGAATGGTAGTTTGAAAGAATCTTGGGATCCTTCCCAGGCTTGGAGAAAGGTAGGACAATAATCTGGCCTCATGCATCAGGAGAAACATTCTCTTGCCAGATCCAGTTAAGTACAACCAGAAGAATAGCAACAGAAGCAGGAGTTAGATGGCACAGCATCTTGCAATGTATATCATCAGGTCTAACTGATGCACTGCCAGAATGATGAAGGGAAAATTTGGGTTCCTCCAGTGTAAAGGGGCAATTATAGTCACAGAGATGATCAGCCTGAAAGGAAAGAGGTAATCACTCTGTCTGAGTCTTGATGCACAAGAAGATGGAAGATCAAACAGAAGTACTGGATTCCCAGCATTTAGCTTTCTGGCCATTAGAGACCAAGATCAAAAGGGGGACAGAGTTATAATGCACATTGACCTTTAAATTTTTGTACCACATGACTTTGGAACTGGTGGTAGAAGAGATGCTGGTTGTGAATTTAATAAAGATTCCTTTTAGCTTTGATGTTTTACCTGCCAAGCATGTGCATGGGCCTGCTGGAAAGTGATGTGGTTTGAGAGTGTGAGATACCAACAAAAGGTATCCCAGGCAGTTTTTGAGCCTTCCATGCCATACGGCAGGTAGGATTCCACCACAGATGAGGATATCATGGAAAACGTGTCGAGGACTTAGGAATGCATTGAGAAGCTGCCTGTATAATACAGTCAGTTGATGAGAACAGTGAAAGAGAGCCAGTGGGGTTAATCCAGCTTCCACCAGGTGTGATGATCGGGTGGCGGTATGGACAACAGCCAGTCTCTCTCAAAATGATAATAAAATTATCACTGTTTCGTAGGTTACTGTCAACCCTCCATCAAAAGTAGGAAAACAGTGAAGGGGAGCAGACTGAAAGAGCAATAGCAGTAAAAGACTGACTAGGTGCATGAAAATAAGTATAATAACCAGTATTGAAGAAAGAAAGGTTGTGATCTGAGGGCATACATTCTACAGAACTACTACTCCCATCAATATCAGTACCTCCCCAGAGTGGATTACGTCCATTAAAGTTCCCCAGGATTAAAAAGGGAGACAGCAACTGTTCAATGAGAGCATCAAGGTCTAACTGATCATGGGTCTCTTCAGCATAACCCTACACAGAATGTCATACTTCTGGTTGCCATTTCCATCCTTAACTGTAAACAGTTGAACCCAAAACTTGTCAACATTCAACTGAAGGACAGTTTCTGAGAAAGTATCAATTTGATAGTTCAAATATTGCCCTTCCAACTTGTCAATAGTGTCGTGCTAATGTGTATTGACAAGGACAGGATACCTGTCTGTGAAGAAGCGTAGAGAAGAGAAATCTTTGCTGACTTTCACTTTTTGATCAGCAACCTCTGTGTGAATCAGAAGTTCATCATTTAGAGAGAAATGTTTCATCATGTAACTTGTAGCTGCAATATAGTATTTCTTGACATTGGTGTAGAAGCTGATCAGGTCCAGGTTCTTTTCATATTTAACAATGTATTCATTGGCAACATTTCCAATAGAAACTGCTTCATCAGATTTGTGTAAGGATTCATTGTTATAGTCAAATTCAGTGATGTTGCCTTCAAGATATTCTGGCTTGATGTGTCTGACAAGTATATTTTTAATGTATAATGTGTATGCAAGGTACTCCTCTTTGCAATATCAAATTGGCTTGCTCAAATAGAGGAATTGCAAATTGAAGAAACAGACAAAATAACAAGTTCATTTTGTTGTACAAGAAAACTGTTCACTTATCTAAATTGCTCTGCACATAACTTTTCTTGGTTACTTCCCTGCTAGCTTACATTTTCTTCTCTTTTTTCATTAATTGTCTCTTCTTTAGTTCAAGGTCAGTCTGCCTAAACGTATATTGAGTTATATCAAATGTTTCTTTGTCTGCTTTTGGAGACTGTTGTCTCGTGTCCCTGTGTGGCTGAGAGGATGTCTGACTGTTAAAGTCTTGCTGCCTGACTGAGCTGCACGTTTAGATCTTTTTGAATCTAGTTTTTCTTTTCACAGTGAAAATACTTCTTCAATCGCTTCCACATGTCCAATATTCTGTTGAGGCACACCCCAAGTGATAGTCATCTTGTGTTAACAAGTTGTAGAATTTTTCTTGTTTCTTTGTCATACAATACTTGAAACTCTTTGAAATGTTGTTTTCTACTAGCACTGTTGTCCAGAAAATAGTAGATATCTATCAATATATCAGAAACTGGGCAGGGCAGTTCTCTGGAAGCTTTCTGGGCAGCAATATTCATGAGGTGACATATAACTTATATGTTAATAACAGTGTATCAGGATCAGAAATCTCCAACTGTCATTGACAATTGGTGTAATGATTGGTGGATCATGTTAAACCCAATGAAAATCCAGGGAATAATATTCCAAAGAAGACTAAATAAACATTTTAAAGATTGTAAAAGAAGTAAAATTAAGATTAATGTAGAAATAAAACTAGGCTCTAAAGCTAAATTTTTCAATCTCACATTTAATAAAAGACTTACATGGGCACAGTACATGAAGAAAATACACCATTAGTAAAAAAAATTAACCACCTCAGACTAATAGCAGATAAAAATAAAGGATGCAAAACCAGCAACATAATTAAAACCTATAAAGATTAGATGTGCCCAATTATCAAATACAACTGCTAGGTCACAATAAGCATGTCAGAAAGAATACTCAAATTACTACAATAACATTACTACACAACCTGTGTGAGAAAATTAGTCACTAACACAAACAGCAGAACTTCACAAGTACCATGGAAATTTCTAAGGCAGACATAGAGAAGACAGCTTTCCATGCAAGATGTGAACTGCCTCTAAAAATATTAATTTATAATTGCTACATATTTGAAGATAGTAATAATTGGACACACAAGTTAATTATTTTCATAAAATTAATTGATTACTTTGCATAAAACAATTGTATTTCATTCTGATTAAGAAATTTTGAAATGTAACCATGAATCTTGCAATAAGTTATTTTTTGGTCTGGCCTAAAGCTAAGCAATATAAATCTAATTCAGACAGCCAAAGTGAGAGAAAAATAATGCTGCCATCAATACAGATACCCATTTATTTTAGTTTCTGGTCAAAGACATTAAAATTAGAATTGGTTGGCATAAACAAATCAATACTTTTCTTAGACTCTTTGCAAATCTCTAACATTGATTCCACAAGCCAGACACCCAGGATTTGTGTTGTATGGAAACATTTACTAAATAACATCATTCTATAATAAGTTAAAACTCACTTTTAGTTTTCAGGTTGAACAAAATCCCCTACAAAGTTTTATGAAAAAATTTGCAGATTTAGTAATGCTATTGCAAGTTTTTCACTTCCACAGTACACAGTAGTAAACTTGGAAGATGTACATGTTGTGTTGTGTTATTGACTCTTTGTTCTCATTCTTGCTTTTTGTTTTCAGAGTAGATACAAAGGCCTTGACTTTTGCATCAGTGGGATAATTCTCATCTAGCTATTTCAAAAGTTTGCTCTTCAGTCTATCTTTCATTTCTTTAAACATTACCAACTAATATATCAGTGCAAGTATAACTTTCTCTGGCAAAACTTGTTGCATATTGTTGGCATGCGAGAATAATTTTGTATAATCAGATTTCTACAAATGCCATTTCCAGTTATGTTCATAAGATCATCTGGATCTCCTGGGAGTAATATAGTGCATAGAATCTTTAATCCTGCCATGCAGAATGCAAGCAATCAACTGCTCTTTTTAAGAGCATTGAAACTTGATGTTTTTTATTGATCTTCTTGATTTGGAAAGTTTAATGCTGTTGTAGATTCAATGCCAAATTGAATAAATATTGGTCCTGTACCATGTTAAAGTACCACAACAATGCCTTGCTTTTACACTTTAGTTCTTGGATTATCTGCATCATTCATTCAGTGTCACAAACTCCAAAGGATCCTCAGAAGTACTACTAGGCATTTGATCTTCATCACTCTCCAGTTTTTCACATCTGCTTTTTGTGCCATTTTGACCTTCGAATCTAAACCGTTGCATCTACACTGACAATGAAAGCATTTCTAACAAGTATCTCAGCATACACACTTTGAAATTACAAGCCATTTTCTTCTTTTCCTGTATTAATGTCACTTTATCAATAGAAGATCAGTACACTTAATCACTGAATGTTGTAGTATGTTGATATCTGTTTTGTGGCCAGCTGTAGATCTAGTTTTCACAAAGGGTGCAGCTGTTGCCTGTATTTTGGCCAATCAGGTTTTGGTAAAGGCATCAGCCAATAAACAAAAGATCCAAAGTGACTGCAAAGTGCACTTGTCAAAGTGCAGTTTATAAAATGATTTTAAAAATATTTTTAGCATAATGCTTTTATCATTCGAGTTATCTGTAATTATACAAAATAACGTGTACACTCTTGCATAATTTTAAAAGGTAATTTTTTTAAAACAATTAATTATTTTCCTAGTGTAAATTGTTGTTTTGTTTTTGAATTTCGCGCAAATCTACACGAGGGCTATTTGTGCTAGCCGTCCCTATATTGCCGCGTCATTAATCATACCAGTAATTCTGATTTTTAGATGATTTACATAAAATTGATAATAACTACATTTTTTAATAACGTCTAATCAGTGCACAGACAGCTTTACTACTTTTTATGTTTTGAAATGATAACAAATTGCATAATTAAGACTACTAATCGGATTTCAAAGGGTATTAGATATATTTTTCTCAAAGAAAGAAAGGAAGGAACATTTCTTTGGTGAAATAAGTTACTTTTTGTTGTTTTTTATCTCAAACAAAGATTTACTGTTTATAATTAGATTGATAAACGCATTCGCGAAATAATTTTAAATATTACTTGTATTTGTTTTATTTATTTTACTGTTTTATAGAGCGATAACTTGCAACAAATGTTTATTTATCTTTTACTTTATTTTTGTATATATCTCATTTCTTTGGTTTTTGGAGCTATTATACTTACACGTTAGTGGGTTAGTGCGTTCATTTTAATACTGGGCAACTACTTTCCCTTAATTGAATATCTAGTTAGGCCCAAGACATTATGGGTTAAAGAATCTGAACGTAGTAGCCCTCCAATAAGTTCAGGATTGTTGATTTGTTGTTGTACAACAGATTCTAACCCTGGATTTTTTTACGTTGAATTTTTTATTTCTATGTATTTTGTCTTTGCGCGTGTGTGGGTGATATTTTCACTTCATTTTGTGGCTGCTGACAACTATCGTTCTCTTACATGTGATAATGGTGTTGTGTTCTTATTTTGTATGTTTGTTACTATCATGTATAAACGGACATACACACACGTACATAAACATATCTCTATCTGAGAGGTCAGTGAAAAATGCGGATGGAAACCACAGAACTCTATAACTGCGTATACAAGTTGTGAAAAAGTCCCGTGACATAAACAGGATCGCGGCAGGACAGCCATCTGTTACGAAATGAAAATACGTTTGAAAGTTTGAGTTGGGCTTTTAACCTTAAAATGGGAATTTAAAATTTTGTCATATGATTGATACTAAAATATTACGCTTGTATATAGGGGAGTATCGAGAAATATTTAACATCTCGTAAGAAAAAAAATATATAATTTAATAATGTAATAAAAAAGATGCTAAAGGGAATGAAGAAAAATACCACAATCACACTCCTTGACAACAGATATTCAAAACAGCTGATAAATAATATAAGCACTAAATGTGATCAGGTGAAAATGACATATGCATAACTATATTCTTTTACATGAAAGGTTTCTTGTGTGGTGAAAACACTCAAAAGATGTGTAAATAAGATAAAGTCAGAAACCACAACACAATATAATAATAGTTAATATTCACCAAATCAAATCAAGCCTCAATGGATGCAATAAAACCACAACATTTTTTATGTGAATGTAGACACCAATTCATTGGAGAAACAATTAATTTGAGAGTGTAAAACCAAAATATTGTAATGTCAACGAAATATAACATAAAATGGAATAACTCTGAAATTATGGGATATGAGCAACAAAAGAGAGAGAAAAAGTAAAAAAGCCTTCTACATTATACACTCATCCAGTCTGGCAGATAATTTGGCAAAACCTAGGCAACTTTTTTCAAAACGTCCACATAATCTGTCAGTTCAATTATGTTCAGCCCTCCAGTAGAATAACGGAATTCCTTCGCTAGAAACCGAGTTTCGATACTCGTGAAGGGCAGCACAGACAGCCCATTGTGTAGCTTTGTGCTTAAACACAAATGACAATTATGTTCCAAAGTAGTGAGAGTTTGAACAAATGGGTAGCACATCTGGATCTAACAAAACAAACAAAATTGAATTTGACTCCTGCTACCACACTTTAGGATTCATCTCTAGACGGCCCTGCACGGGTTGGAGGTAGGCGATAATGATTAGCTTTCTTTAATCTAACACTACTAAATTAGGGACAGCAAGTACAGATAGTCTGTAGCTTTGCGTGCAATTTGAAAACAAACAAACAATTCACTAGACATTAGTTAATCAGAAACCAAGGAGTAAGATATTATTAGATAGTCATAGAAAGTAACCAGGGTAACAAAATAACGTTGAACTAGTTATCAGATCTTGCAATCTGAAAGTTCGTTCAAAATTGTTTTCTGCTCATTTAATGTAACCAATTAAAAAACAAAACCCGGGAAAAATTTTTGACATGTACGTTAAATATTGAATAAAGTTTTTCATTGTCAAATATTTATTTTAGATATTTAAGTTCATTGTACTGAGCTCAAATTGTGTAAAAATCTAGGCACTTAAATTTTCAACACGTTTTGAAATGCAAATGTGTATAAAAATCATGAACTTGTTTTCATTAAATATCATTTTCCAGCACAGATATGAAAACATTCTGTTAATTTTTTATGAGAAGGTCAAATGACGGAATAGCGATCATATAAGTTTGTGACGCCTTTTGTTTTATTCATTTATTAGTGTAACGTTAATAACAAAAATTTTTTCTTGGTTTTAATGAACACAGAAGAAGCCAGTATGCTAATTAAATTATATGATGTCGAATATTAGGATTACTAGAATGTCGAAAAAGTGAATTATTTGAAGTACGTGTGTGTGAGTAGAATAAGAGCTGCATCAAAATCTGTTCTTAGTATTCATTTATTAAAGTGACCCAGTTTTCTATACATAACTGCAATTATATGACATAGAGTGATGGTTGGCATTTCTTTTAGTTACATGTATAGATGCACAAACGTATAAGTTTCAATTAGTGATATATATTTGTATTTGTGTGTATGTATTTGTATATGTATATGTATTCTTTGCATTACCGTTCGCTTCAAGTTTATTTGAACATTTAAAACAGGAATGATTACTATATAGAACTTTGAAATAAAACGTGTTTCTACAACGCTGTATTGAATTGATATCTTAAGTTAAAAACAAATTGTTCCTAGTGGTCACACTTGTCAGTCTGAAACACGTGCATCGATTGTTATTAGATATGTTTTTAGGTTCAAAGTACTAATTTAACAAGACTGTCAACTTGTAGGTAACAACAAATGTGTATAGACTATACTGAAACTAACCCGTCAAATTTTGAAGCTAAAAATAAAGTTCCCACCTTTTAAACCGAAGAACACTGAAACTCAATTCTTTATTTACTGTCAATATCCCATCACGTTTTATAGATATGTTTTTGGACTTTGATTTATTGTTGTTGTTAAGGCACTGCTTCATTCTCGAAGTTCTGCTGCTACAAAAAACTGGGGTTTTACGACTTGCGATCTGTATGTTGCGGGTTTGTATCCTCGCCACCGATCATGCTTGTCCTTTCATCTGTTACTGCGTTATAATATGATAATCAATCCCACTATTCACTGGTAAAATAATTGGCAGTGGGCGGTGTTCACTAGCTACTTTCCGTCTATCCTATTAAAGCTAAATTATGGATAGCCCTCGAGTAGCTTTGCGCAAAATTCAGAACAAACCACTAGACACTGAATGTTTTATTTTTGACATTATAAGATTTTCTTATGTTTTGGTAAAAGAGTGCAAAGGCGTTTCTTGTCGAAATTTAATGGGCAGTTGATCATCAAAAAATGAACACATCTATTGTTATTTACATTTTTTATTTTAAAAATTTGTTTTTCTCCCTTTTAAGAAAATATAGGATCTAGTGTTATCTACTAGTTAATATGCCGACTGTGAATCTATTTGTTCATGGTTCGCGTTTCTTTGTAATAACTTCATTACTTTATATAATGGGACCACGGCTGAGTTAAATCCCACCAATCGCTTAGAATAGCGAAAGAGTTGGGGCTAGATGCAGATAATTAAATGTCTATCCCAAATTACATTGAGTTAAAATTATATTAACTATTGTTCAAGAAGTTTATCAATTGATCTCATAAAAAATCTTTTATGCGACAATTCTGAGATTTTGAGAAATAATAAATAAATAACGTTTATGAGACATTAGATTTATCGAAGATTGATTGTTAGTTTTGAACTACCGTCTGGGAGCAGTGTTTCGTCAGTTAAATTAATTTGAAGACATGCTGTGATTTTGCAAACTTTATTGAAATTATGAATTCTACACTGTCTTCATCATTAACCACAAAAATGTGTTCATAACAGGGATCGCAAGGAAATGATCTAAACGCTAATAGAACGTTCGAGCAAAAAAATCACCTTAAACAGTAAAGATTCAGTTCAAACAACACTTTAAAAACTTTAATATTGACCACTACGGCTGTACACATACAATCATGCACAAAAAATCACGCACGTCATACTTATAAGAAAAATAAAATTCACTCAAAACAATCCATTTGTAGTTATTATGATTATACTAAGTATATACTGCAAAGGTCATAAGGGCATTGAAAAGTCGATTTGTTTCTTCTATATTATGCAGAAGCTAAAAAACCATCGTAATTCTAGTTTAAGCGATGTTGTACTTACCCCTTGAAGTTCACTTTATTACAAATATCTGCTGTACCGTTCTAAACCTCAAGTACAGAGTGGAACAAAATTTACCAGCCAACCCCTATGCTCTATATGAAATAAAGGAGTAAAAAAATCAGTGCCATGATTACTTTAAAAGACACGAAAGTTTATTTGAAGCGATGTTTTTGACAGATATGTTTTATTTGAAAAGGCTGCTCTACTACCGGCAATATTTTATACACACTTACTGGGGATTGTGTTTTAGTCTATTCAGTATACCCATTGGTTGTTGGTGACGAATTGGGATATTGAATAAAATGAATTGTGAAACGTATACAAAATATAATGTAACTTCTAATTTTACACAGTAATTATTTTATTAACAAGAAAATAATAATAACAAAACGTAGTATTTATTTACAACAGCTTGAGCGTTTTGCACCTTGCTATGAATTTATATATATCAGGTCATACCATAAGTAATGTCCGACAATTTAATACAGAAAGTGCATCATCATTTCTGTCTTTGTAGAACGCTTTAATGACTAAAATATGAAGTAGAATGTGTATAAAAATGTTCAGACAAATAAAATAAACTAATTCAACTCCACTTTTTTAGACCTTTATTCAAATAAATCCTTATAAAGATGAATGTGTCTGAGGAGCACATTAGGCATATAATGCTTTATAAATTTAAAAGAGTAATAGTGCTGAAGAAACTACACGAAATATTCAAGATGCCTAGGTGCAGAGTTTCTCAATGAAAGTAAATGTCGAAGGTGGTTTCAGAAGTTCAGATCAAGTGACTACAGGTTAAGTGATGCGCCACATTCATGCCGTCCTGTTGAGTTTATTGGTGACTTGCTGCTGGCTGCACTTGATAAATATTGTACTGTAACAGTTGAAGAACTAGCATAGAAGCTTAATTCAATCCATTCAACACGTCATTTGCAACAGCTTAGAAAGGTGTCAAAACTAGGATTTGACAGAAGCCAACCATAAAGCAAGAGTAGACATTTGCACTTATTTGCACTCTCGTGAACGTAACTCACCTTTTTTGGATAGGTTAATGATTGGAGATGAAAAATGGATATTTCATAAAAATGTTAAGCGCCGCAGACAATGGCTCAGTACAGTTAAACTGGTTAAAGCACAGCCCAAAATGGACCTCCACCTTAGGGAAGTCTTGTTAAACGTTTGGTGGGATATTGTTGTATGCTTCACTTTGAGTTGCTGCCGCTCAATGTAACAATTACATCAGACTTCTATTGTCAAGAGTCAGAGCACTTGAATGTTGCGCTGAAAGAAAAGAGGCCTGCTTTGATTAGCTATAATTTAGCGCCAATAATACCAAGCATGGAATGCACGTACACCCAATCCGATTTTATTACTCATAAGGATTTCTATCAGCCTACCATCAAATTAAAATTGTTTAAGACAGGATTAGAAGCCTTGAACGTCATTAAATACATGAGTCGAAAGAGTTTAACGTTTTTAGTCAAACACCGTAATTAGATATAAAATTGATCAAAAGAAAATGGAGCTATGAGGTAAAAATTTGTACTTGAAAAAATACACCAATAAAACTGATCAGTTTTATGAGCGACTATGCTGCGGTTAAAAATTCAAGGCTTTTTCTTATGTGGATAAGTCTGTGTTCCCAAATGCATTTAAAAACATTACAAGGAAAGTAAATGTCCTGAATAAAAACAAATGTACTTTCTGCTATAAGATTACACACATAGATGCTGACTTTCACACACATGCAGTGTGAAATATTATATCTAATATTTTATTGTTTACTCACAAAATTAGGTTTATGATAAAGTTTATTCAGAATTTGTGGAAGCAATTGGTGTATCATAATAGTTTATAAAAACATCAGTATACTTTGCTAAAACGTTTTCCAATTTAAATCTTATAAATTGGGTGGACTTTGCAAGTTAATCCACTGGGATCATATAAATTATTTTTATAAATGTGACTCGACTACTAAATTTCACATAAACATATATGAATAAATAAGTTGCAAACTGCATTATATCACAATAGCAATGAATTAATTAGTGGTGAATACGTTATTTTAAATTACATTATCCTCTATATATTTTCCTTGTTGCATCAGCGCACATATTACTAAAATTTCGGAATTTCTTAATAAACCACATACATACACAAACAGAAGTTATATAAAAAGAAACAAATCCAATATGTAAGCGGTGCATATATACTGTACTATGAATAGCACTATATAGCAGAAATAAATGAATAAGGGGACTTTTCAATTTCGTATTATTTATTAGTGGAGACATTATTACACCCAGGGTAACTGCACTATAAGAAGTAAAACCTAACACTGATAATTGTTCATTCTGTTTAACTACACTGGATACACTATTCCTCAGTCATCGTAACCTGTCACTAATTTATATAAGCTTATCCATAAATTATTTCAAAAAAATCTCAGAACAAACACTTTTTGTACTTTTAATTCATGTGCAAGAGCTGTTATTTTTCTTTGTCCGTTTGTATAAAGAAAATAAAAACTTTTATATATGTCCTTGACAGTTTATTACTAGTTTCATTTATAACATACAAAACGAAAAAAATATTATTTATGATTAAAAAACACTTGATAGCAGTTTAAATGAATTGCATTTCATATTTTTTCTGAAGATTGAAGACAAAAAATATTCGTGCTCATTCTGCTAGAGATGCACAGAACCAGAACAGTTAATTAGTTGCAGCTTTGAAAGAACAACATAATCGTCAAATTGAAGGTAACCTTTGTTGATATTTCAAACATAAAAACTTATGTGCAATTAAACTCATAAAGCATTGTTATTGTGAATTAAAGGATCAAATACTACAGAGCTACCTCTCATAATGTTGTTTTTCCTTTGAAATTCTACTCTCCTTATAAATAGAAAAGAAAGAATGTATTAGGTTAACATATCTAAAGCATCGTTTTAAAAATAGAAATATCAGTATAGGTAGGAAGATTTAATGCGTCATTGTGTTAATTTATTGGTACATATGTTCTTGATGGAGATCTTTCAGATCAAAAGTTAAAAGACATAAAGAATATTTCGTGTATCCAAATATCGAAACACATTTCAGATTTTTAACAGTAGTTGGAAACAAAACATTAAATAGTTAGTTCGGCAGTATAACACAGAGTAATAAGTTCACAGAACATCACCAAGTGGTTATTAAATGAACCAAAATGGTTTTCTTTTGGCAGATTTAATTTCTTGTCTAATAACGCATTATTGTTGTTTGTTGATTGTTATTTTTATTTTAAGATTATTTCACAAGAATAGTAAATTTTACTTAATGTCTGTGATAAAAAAACTACTTATTATTATTCATGGGCTCCTATTATTTCATTTTTATTTTCGTCTTCATTTAGGGGTTTCTTTTATTCATCTGTTGTTGACATTCAAAGGTTCCTGATGTGTTTATGTTGACTTTATTTTCATTCATTGGTTTTTGATGTTTATATGTGGAATCTTTATTCATTCATTGGTTTCCAATGTTTCTCATATTTTGTTTCATGAATTACTAGGCCTGACATGGCCAAGCGGTTAAAGCACTCAACTCGTAATCAGAGAATCATGGTTTCAAATTCTCCTCACACCAAACATGCTTGCCCTTCAGCCTTGGGAACATTATAACATCACAGTCATTTCCACTTCTCGTTGATAAAAAGAGTTGCCCAAGAGTTGGCAGTGGGTGGTGATGACTAGCTGCCTTCTCTCTACACTGCTACATTAGGGATGACTAGCACAGAGCGCCCTCATGTATCTTTGCACAAATTTTTAAACAAATCAATTATTGTATTCTGATATTACTCCAGTTTTAGTTTTTATTTCTTGTTTTTTTGGTTAATTTTCATGGTGTGTGGAAATTTTTCTAATAGTTTTTCATAGGATCATTATTTACGTTATTTATCATTATTTGCCATTATTTATTATTATTTATATTATTTACATAACTTATCATTATTTACTTTAGCATCTGTTTAAAAGTTTTGTATTTTTTGTCTTTATTTGTACATTAATTGTACCTCATTAACACTTGTAGATATAATTACAAGTTTTTCTCAGTGGACTTCTAAGAGTTTTTATTTTCTACTTGCTTTCTCTTCCTAATCTTTCAGTCGCAATTCACAGAAATTTTTATTTATGACTCATAATGGCAAGTTGGATATAAGGATTCGTTATTTGTATCGTTAATGACACTTTTGACTGTTGGTAAAAATGTTGATAGTCTATTCTTAAATTTCAAAATTATAAGGAGTATTTTAAAAGGGTGAGCTACCAGTTGTTATTAACTATTCCTTCAGCTGATATCAATCATATTTGTTGTCAGTAACTATACCTTTAGTTAACATCAGTCATATGTGCTGTCAGTAGCCATTCTTTCAGTTGAAATCAGTCATAGTTGATATCAGTAACCATTCCTTCAATTGAAATCATACATATTTGTTGTCAGTAACCATTCTTTCAGTTAACATCAGTCATACTTGTTGTCAGTAACCATTCCTTCAGTTAACGTTAGTCATATTTATTGTCAGTAACTGTTCGTTAATTTAGCACCAGTCACATCGTAACTCATTCTTTCCAGATCCACAGAATACCTGAAGTTAGGCCTGAATAATGATTAATTTCTGTTAGGTGTGTCAGCTGAAATACATACTTTTGTATGAAAGTCTTAGTAGCACTGAGTTTTACATTTGTATGGCATAGACTCCTTATTATATCATTGGAGAGGAAAAGGTTTTGTTTGTCTGTTACAGCTTGGTTAGATTTATGAAACATCCATTAAACATTAGCTGTCATCAAATAATGTTAATGCTTAGGTACGAGGTTTAAATGCAAATGTAAAAAGACAAAAATTGATATCGAGATGGCTTTTGTCATGGCTGTGTTTGTTGAGTGGTTGTGCAATATCTTTGTTTTTCTTTTTAACAGAATTAGATAAAGGCTTTGCAAAGCAGATGCAACAGGCTTTAGAAGGCCATGAGAAAGCTCTAGAGTCTAGACATCTTAAAGCAGCAGCTACAAGACCTACAGAAGCAGATGGAGAGCAGTCTGCAGGGAGGCACCGACACCAAACTACAGGTATGATTTCTTACTGATATCTGACTACTAGAATAGGGCCCTCAGTGGTTCAGTGATAATTTTGCAGGCTTATAACACTAAAAACTGGGTTTCATCACCTGTGGTGGGCAGATCGCAACTAGCTCATTGTGTAGAATAGCAAATATAGATTGAGAAATGAGATAGGCACTTAGAAGAACATCTTCAAACAACTAGAGTTTTAAACCAATAATAACATACAACTTCATTTCATAAAATTAGAAAATTCATTTACAACACTTTGTCTGAATGTTTTTTTTTTTTAACTGATTACGAATTTTGTGGAAACAATACTAAAATTATTTCAACTTTCCTACTTTCAAGTAAGTATGTCAAAAAATATTTCTATGGCTTAATTTTCTGTTTTCATGAAATAAAAGATATTCCATATTATTATCTTTTCTATTTTAAACTTGTTTTCTTAAGAAAGTCTTATAAGCAACATGGCATAAATAAAATATATAATATTCGAAAATCAACTTGTATATTACTGGTAAGTGTTTTTTTTTGTTTTGTTTTTAAGAATGACTTTCATTTCATTCTCCAGTATGTTGTATTTGTCTTTATAAACTAAAATTGTTTATAACCAAAACCAGGACTTTAGAAAGAGGTAAACTTCATTGCTATTGAGTCTTAACAAAAAAGCCTGATAGAAGAGACTCATTAGTGAGTTTTATTGTGTTTTAAACAAAAAATTAAAACACACTAATATGAAGGGTAACATACTAAATCATGGATGATTATATTATTACTCACATATAGAGGTATGAGAGAAGAGGCTTAATGTTTGTTTGTTTGTCTGCTTTTTTATGAATATTTGCGCTAAGCTACATAAAGGCTAATTGCTCTCGTGGTCCCTAACTTTGAACTGATAAACTAAAAGTATAGAAGACAGTTAACAACAATGTACAGTCAACTACTAGGCTACTCTAATATAATATAAGCATATAATTATTAAACTTATAATGCACCAATGGCACAAAAAACGGGACCTTGCAGCAACTGGCTGCAAACTATAGACTTTTGGATTCACAATAATGAATCATTTAGCCACTCACTACTAACTCGTCCAAAATAAAAACACACCTGTGAGAGTAAAACTACATCATCAAATATACTATTTGTTATACGTGTTGAAATAAAAGGAATACATTTTCTTTGCAGAAGGTTCTTGATCAGAAATGTTATCTTCAGAAAGAAGTCGAAAGCCTCAAAACTGTACTCGAGTTCAAGGTTGCAGACATACATCGCCTTCGTAAAGAAAACCTGGAAATGCAAAAAGAGGTTATTTTTACTTTTTTTTATTGTATCCGGTGTATGAAGACGTAGCAGTTCAAATAATGTTGAACAATCTAGCAGTAAAGGTAATAAAGATTGTAAGTTTTCTATAAATTGCATATTCGAATATATGCTACTTTCTTATTTTTAATCTTTTTATACCTAGTAATTAAGCTTCTTTTGTTTTTATACTTTCAGCTTGGCTTGTTTTTCCGTTTAGGTTTAGTATTTTTGTAATTTAGGCTCAGTTTAATTTTGAAATTCTTTTTCTGAAACAGCTAGAGAAATATTCTATTGCCAGGTAGTTACGACTACTGCGTGTTATTTAGTGTGCACTAAAATATTTAATTCACAGCGATCTTTAAAAATCGTATTTGTGCATTTTTTTCACATTCCTTCATATCAGAACTTTAATAAGATTAAAATAAGAGTGAAAATTACATTTAAAATCAGTTTTTGTTGTTCAGATCTTCTGTGATAAATTCCAAAATAAATCAATTATGAGGTATATGATTAAAACATTGCACTTAAACAGAACTTTCGTCACCTTTCATAGACTTAAGAAGCCTCAAAGCTTTGACACTAGTAGACAAAGTTATTGTATTTGCTCAAATAATACAACTACATCTCAGAAAAAAAAAAATACAGTTTTAGCCATGAGACATGAAAATAACTTGAGGAATATAATTTTACTATAAGATTCTTGCCGTGACCATATTACTTTTGGTCGAGAGAACATGTTAGTGTCTTCGGTTACAAATGTGTAATGTGACTACAGTATGGAGACGGTCAGAACTTGCCATTGGATGCATATTAATGTTACCAAGTAATACTTAGAACATGCCACTGGATGTTTGTCTTGATGCCATAAGGAAGAGGTTCAAATGTTTTAGAATATTTTGTCGTCATTATGTACATTTAGAATTGAAACATAAAGTAAGCTGACGTGGTATACATCTATGACTGAAACATAAAGTAAGCTGACGTGGTAGACAACTATGATTGAAACATAGAGTAAGTTGACGTGGTAGACAGCTTTGACTGAAACAGCTATAACTGAAACGTAGAGTAAGTTGACGTAAGAAACAGCTATAATTGAAATATAGAGTAAGTTAACGTGAGAAACAGCTATAACTGACACATAGAGTAAGCTGACGAGGTAAACAGCTATTACTGAAACGTTGAGAAAACTCATATAGTAAACAGGTATGACTTAAATACAGAATTAGGTGACGTTTTAAACAGCTATAACTGAAACATAGAATAAATTGATGTGGTGGAGAGCTATGACTGAAACATAGAGTAAGCTGATGTGGTGAACAGCTATAACTGAAACACAAAGTAAGGTGACGTAATAAATAGCTGTAACTGAAACATAGAATAAGTTGATGTTGTAAACAACTGTAACTGTAACAGAGAATATGTTGACGTGGTATACAGCTATGACTAAGATATAGAGTAAGCTGACGTAGTAAACAGCTATAACTGAAACACAGAGCAAGCTGACCTTTAAAACTGCTGTACCTGAAACAGAGAATAAGTTGACGTGGTAGACAGCTATGACTGAGACATAGAATAAGTAGATGTGGTAGACTGCTATGCCTGAAACACAGAGTAAGCTGGCGTATTGTTACTTCACATCTGGTCTGATGTTCTTAGTGTATTAACTACTAAACACTGATATTCCTCTGCATCATGTTTGATACTTGACCAAATATATTGAAACGATCAACGTTACATGAGTGAAGACAGTCACGGTTTATAGCTTTGTGGATATATATATTTGTAAAGAGGTGTATTGATTGATCCAAATACCATTTGTCAAGCATGACTAGTTCCAGTGGTATGATGATTACGTTTAAAATTGTGTTTATAAATATTTGTAATGGGTTGAATCTTTCAAAACCCGTATTCACAGACAAAATATATGTGGGTGGAATTAATCAGTTGGCATATATGGTCAATTAATCAGTTGACATAATAGTTGAAATAACTATTACTTGGGAAACAAGTTTTTAACATTGTAATAAAGTTTTAAAAATATATATTTGGGTTCTTTCGAGCCAAGCGAGTGTCTCACCAACTGAGTTAAGTGCTTAAATCTTTTGCGGGGGAGATTTAAAGATCACTGAGGGATGCATCCTATATTTCAAAATGTTTCTGGATATCGATTGTTTCTGTGTTACGAAACAGTAAAATGTTTGCATTTTTCAATCACTTTCACTGATCTTGAACTTAGGGATGAGAAACGATAATTCTATGTTAAAGAAGTTGTAGTCTGATGAGACAGATGTCCAAGATCCGAACTGTCGAAACGTGATGCTGATTTTGAAATAGTATCTGTAATGATGGAACATCACATTATTAAACTGGTCCAGAGGAGAAAGCTGTTTCAGGCTATTTAAAATATAAATATTTCCAACATTACCGCAAAACATGAAGTAACCAATTAAAAACATGATTTGAAATTGAAGCCCAATTAACCACACGTAGCTTTAATGGACTCGTTAACCTCAAGACGATGTTACTGTTACTATCCAACCCCTCCCCACACGAAGAGACTTTGACATAGATAATGTAGATTCTTCAACATATGAGAAGTTGAGAAGAAAAGGTAAGCCACTGTTACATGTAATTCCAAAACAGTTATCACATCTATAATGTGTGTTTATACGATAATATGAAAATACAATGTGTAACGAATAGCCACCATGGCAACGCCTATTACACATATCAATTCTATTGCTTCAAAGCCCCTGTTCATACTTACAAAGAAAAGCCTAGTTTTCTTACAGGTTACACGTATCAAATTTGGTCACATTAAGGCGAAGAATGCCGTTTGTTTCGTTATTTATTAGCCTACTTCTTCTAGCATAACAATAACCCATTAGACTCTGTAAGTGTGGTAACAGACTGAACTCAGGCTACTCCTGTCTAGTGTCTGTTCAGTCTGAAACAATAAAAACCGCCTATTACATCAGCATCAGGTATATAAGAAGTAGTCGTGTACCGTGTGTGTTTGAATCCCCTGAGGTAGTATGTTCAGTTCACAAGTTCATCTAAATTGTTTGTCCTTCGCGCGTTTCGAAAGACGGATAATTGCGTGAAAAAACAGACACACCCAGCTAAACCCCTAGTGATATCCTCACTTAACTAATTATCAGTGTTCATCTTTGTGATCAAGTAGGCAAACCAAACAGAGGCGAAGTTTTGAATAATATAATTACTAAAATTTTTTATCAAATACTTTTTTTTCTTAAATTATAAACAAAACTACACCTGAGATACCTGCGTTAGTTGTCCCTAATTATAAATGATAGCCTACGGCAGAAAAGGAGAGCATTTTCTGTGATGGAATTCCGACCTGCGACCCCTCCCCCAGATTGCGAGAGGAGCATCCTAACCACAAGAACATGTTAAGCCCTTGAAATAGATGAAACTCTTGAAAGCTTGACAGTGACAAAATATATATACACACACATACACAAATTAGAACCAAAACCTTAAAAACCAAACTTTAAAAAAACTAAAAATTTTACTCATTACCAGATTTTGCATTACCATCAAGTTGTAACAGCTCCCAAAAAACATTGAGGATATTCTATCTATCAGACATGATCCAAACGCAGATATCAAACCAGTCAGCAACTATGGAGAATCAGCTAAGGGGCAGGAGTTGAGTGCTTGAACACACAGTATCTCAGTTTCTAATGCCTTTTACTCTCTTCAGCTACTTGTGGGAAAATAGTCACCCCAAGTTTTTCGACATAAGAAAACTTATAAACAAACCACCCTATATTTCTATAATATAAAACCCACCAGCTTCACCATTTTCAATAAATACAAACTGATGTCCAATTTATCAATTATCCCAATAAAAAATAATCGATCCGGTAAAAACCTTAGTAAATGCAACCCTACTTGTATTTAAGACTCTACACACTGTTGTTACAAACTTCGCTATACATTTTATGCTATAGTTTTTGCTTTTGGAAAAGAAAACTTTACTACTTTGGAAAGAAAAGAGGGGCACGTGTCCCCTCCGGATCCGCCATCCATGGATAAATCTATTATTGTGCTTCGGTACTGAAAGAGAATGTTTGTTGTTTTTTAACACACGTGGAGCTTTGGTTTCGAGGGTGGATGAAAAACGTCTGAGAAAATTCCCCGGAAGCAAACGTTTCAGCAGTGACTCGAAACTTGAGCAGTTAGTGTTTTTTTTTTTAAATGCAACGAAATTATGCATAACGAGAAATATTTGGGCGTCGACTGTACACTTCACGTTAAAGGAAGGTTCAGTTAAAGGTGTAATTTACAATGCCTTTTCTGTTTGTTTTCACGTATTGCACATAGTTGTATAGAGAGTTATCGAAACGCAGCCGTCTTTAACTTTGAATTGATACATATGTTGTTAACTTTCACTCGAGGACTATCTGCGATACCATCTCCTGATTTATAATCGATAGAATAAAGGGTAGGCAACTCTAAGGGCTACGCTTTACCAATGAAAAGTGGAATTGTTTGTTTTGTATTTCGCTCGAAGCAGCATGAGGGCTATCTGTGCTAGTCGCCCCTAATTTAGCAGTTTAAGACAAGGTGGAAGGCAACTAGTCATCACTATCCAATTTCAACTCTTGGGCTACTCTTTTACCAACGAACAGTGGGATTGACCGTCACTTATAACACCCTCACGGCTGAGAGGGCAAGTAGATTCAACGACGGAGATTCAAACTCGTGACTCTCAGGTTGCGAGTAGAGCGCTCTAACCACCTGGCCAAGACCGGCCCAAAAACTGGAACTGACCTTCATGATATAACGCTCCTATAGCTCAAATAGCGAACATGTTTGGTGACAGGATTCGAAACCACTAGCCGAAGATTGCAATTCAAGTACCATAGCCATAAGGCTATGCCGGCTCTAGCTGATAGAATAGAAAAAAAGCAACCAGTCAATTGTAACCACCGCCAAGTTCTTGGGCTACCAGCATGACACAAGTTAATATTCTTGTTCTTCTCAATATAAAATAAATATCAGTTTTTAAAGGAACCGACTTTGTTATTTTCAACACAAAATAAATCGTAATTGTTTAATCAAGCTGGCATTGTTATTTTCAGTATGACATTAGCCAAAGTTGTTTTACCTTCTCAGCATGACCTAAGGAGATGCTTTTCTTTTCAGCACAACAAGTAGTTACTGCATAAGAAACATTTTAAAACACGAATGGGGATATTTCCAGATTCGATTGTGTTCTCGAATTTAGGTTTACGATGCCATAATTCAAAAGATTGTGAAATTAAATTTCTAAACCTCTGATCTGACATAGCTAAATAACCACTGTACATTAATAAATAAGAGTGTTAGAAGGTCCTTGGTTTGTATTTATCATTCGTTTAAATTAACCATTGTTCTAGCTGGATAACAAACCAGTACGAGTCATTCTTGGTCAACAATATGTCCCCCGCTAGTACAGAATTACGTCTACAGATTTACATCGCTAAGATCAGGGGTTCGATTCTCCTAGGTCGACTCATATCCCGATGTGGCTTTGCTATAAGAAAACACACAAACACACCCACCCACACTCAACAATAATGCCTCTGTTTACAGTTCTATTATTGTTGTTGTACGCTACGTTTCCTATACGAGTACGATAGATAAATCTGTTGTGATAATCCTTACCATAAACCGGAATTTACTGTTTGTTACTCAAACATTTCAGTTTGAATTTTATTCACAAAAACAGTCACTTTAAGTAGATTTAAGTTTCTGCTCAGAACATCTAAACTACAGATCAATCTGGACTTAAGTTACTCTGAGTCCTTGTCTTTAGTACAAATGTGGTTCGTTTTTGTGGCTTTATTTTGTAACATATACAGTTTATACTTGTAATGTACTTTGAGATTAGAACTTAAGAACCACATCTTCAAAAACGTTTATCACGAACTTTGACATTAGATCTTAAGACTCGTGTATTAAAAATAGCGTATCACAAACTTTGAGGTTAAAACTTAAGACCCATATATTAAAAGTAGCGTATTACAAACTTTGACATCAGAACCTAAGACCCGTGTATTAAAAGTAGCGTATATTACGAACACTTTGATATTGGAACTTAAGGCCTGTGTATTAAAAGTAGCGTATCACGATTTTGAGATTAAAACTTAAAACTCATATGTTATGAGGTAGAGTATTGCAAATATTAACATTAGGACTTTAGACCCGTGCATTAAAAGTAACGCATTAGTATTTGTCTAGATAGATAAACATTCTACAGCGAAGTTTGGATAATTATTTGTTTGTAGTTAAGTTTAAACCTACACATAGAGCTATCTGTGCTTTGCCCACCACGGGAATTGAAATCCGGTTTGTAACTGTGTAGTTTGCAGACATGCACTTTGTGACATTAAGGGACATTTCAGAGATATAAAGAGTCTTAAAAGATAAGATAAACTTCCTTTTATTTACGTTGATATAGGTGTAAAGTTGTTTTTTTTTCATATTTTGACTCGTATTACTTCCAAATGGTCCCAAGTTGTTAATTTTACTTACTGTCACCATTTTGCGGCAAACCATGTCTCTGAATATCCCCATATGACGACTAATAAGGAGAGCAAGATCACATGTTTCATTCTCCATGGTTCATTTATTTGTTTATTAATTTAATTTCCTACAAGCTTTAGTTTGTTTTGAATTTCGTGCAAAGCTACACGAGGGTTATCTGCACTAGTTGCCCTTAATTTAGCAGAGTAAGACTACAAGAAAGAAAGCTAGCATCACTACTCATCGTCAACTTTTGGGCTTCTATTTTACCACCGAATGGTGGGATTAAGCGTCACATTATAACGCTGTAATGGCTGAAAGTGCGAACATGTTTGGTGTGACGGGAGTTCAAATCTGGGGCCCTCAGATTACGAGTCGAGCGCCCCTAACCATCTGACCATGCCAGGCCAATAAACGAAAGAAAGGTTGAAACAAATCTTCAGAAGACAAAAGTTAAAACCTCCTGTGTCCATAAGGAGTTATAAACCCTCACGTCAAAATGTGGAGGAGAGATCAGAGATACGATGGCCATATTGCTGTTACATTGACATTTGTTTTATTGTTAGGGTTAATCATACTGCTGTTACATTGACATTTGTTTTGTTATTAGTGTTGATCACGCTACTGTTACATTTATATTTGTTTTATTGTTAAGGTTAATCACACTACTTTTACATTGACATTTGTTTTGTTGTTAGGGTTAATCACACTGCTGTAACATTGACATTTGTTTTGTTATTAGGGTTGATCACGCTACTGTTACATTTATATTTGTTTTGTTATTAGGGTTAATCACGCAACTGTTACATTGACATTTGTTATGAGTTAGAATTGGTTACATTACTGTACACTTATATTTATTTTGTTACTAGTAGGACGCAGTTTGTTACAATATTGCTTGTTTAGTTGTTAAGTGTAAATTTGCATGGATCAAACGAAATACTATCTCTTTTCATTACGGGATAAAAGAATAATACGTAAAAATATTAATCCGATATTAAAGATTCAACTAATACGAGAAATAGACAAAATTGACAACTTTTTTAGCTTTATAAATTTTCGCATGAAAGAAAAAATGAATTTTGAAAGTTCGATGACTGAATTTATTTGTTTGTGATGTGCATAACTTATTACTTTAAAGTCCAATACTGACGCTATTTACAGGTCTTTTTTAGCTTTACAGTATCGTATGTGTAGCTTTTAATATTATTTTAAAATCGTGCACATTCACATATTTTATAGTTCTGTATGTACAGTTTCTATTGTTTTATAGTACGATCAGCTTGTTAAATTATTTTACATTTCTAGGTACGCACGTACAACCCCCGCTAGTACAGAGGTATGTCTACCCATTTACAACGTTAAAATCAGGGGGTTCGATTCTCTGTGGTGGGCTCGCCAGATGTGGCCTTGCTATAAGAAAACACAGACATATATACACGTTTTTTAACTGTTTTTGCCGCAGTAAGTTTTTAAAATTATATTCTCTACTGAATCATGTACTTTTAATGTAATATTTGAAATGTACAACTTTAGTAATGATATTAAAACTAGGCCTTAATGTTTTCACTCTCTATATCTCATCTGGGCCTTTTGATTCTTTGAGGATCTTTGATACAGTATATATATAATAACATAATGTTCAGTATTTGGGGAGGCCCAGCATGGCCACGCGTGCGATTCGTAATCCGAGGGTCGCGGGTTCGCATCCCCGTCGCGCTAAACATGCTCGTCCTTTCAGCCGTGGGGGCGTTATAATGTGACGGTCAATCCCACTATTCGTTGGTAAAAAAGTAGCCCAAGAGTTGGGGGTGGGTGGTGATGACTAGCTGCCTTCCATCTAGTCTTACACTGCTAAATTAGGGATGGCTAGCACAGATAGCCCTCGAGTAGCTTTGTGTGAAATTCAAAAAACAAAACAAACAAACAATATTTGGGGGTTGTCTATCTCAGCTACGTTAGAATTTGTCCCTCAAGTGGGATGGCGGTAAGTTTATGGACTTTCAACGCTAAAATCCGGGGTTTGATACTCAGTGGTGGACACATTAAATAATAGCCCAATGTGGTGTAAAACAAACAAATAAACATCGGAATTCAGTTTTTTATAAACTGGATTTAATAATGTCCCCACATATGAATAAAAAAATTGAAATATTTACAGATAGTGGTGAATCTGTCTCTACTATATCAAATGTACCGACATAGCCAGTGTTACCTTTTACATTGGAGTTACGCAAGATTTAATAATGTCTCCACATATAAATAGAAAGAATTAAAATATCCATTATTATGTTTAACATGGTGTTTGTCACAGTATGGTAAGTGTTTGCGTACCACTTACGTATTGGTTTTCTTTGTTTTTGTATAACTTCTATTTGCATATGTATGTGCTTTACTACATAATTTCGGTTAATTCCCAAATTTCTTTATATATATCAATATCACATCGATTTTATTGGTCCATGTTACCAACTTATTGTCATAATGGATAATGCCTATGGGATATCCCAACTATCAGTCAAAATCCAAACAGTGATGTTAATCCAGTCAGCTGTCATGGATAATGATAAAATAAAAATCACACACACATATTATGGTAGGGTATACATTTTTATATCTGTTTTGTTTTGGAACGGTGGAGGTTGGGAGTGCAATTAGTCGAAATATTAGAGGCCGGCTTCTATCCATTTGCTTTCTTTTATAAAGTATTTAATGGTAACTGTGTTTCCAAAACGAGGTTTAGACAGTGAAAGACAGTAGAAGTTGAATCGTTGTTGGTGTGAACACTCAGCTTTGTACCATTACTGAATTTAATTTCTCTTTTACGATTTTCCATGATGTTCGACTAGACTGACATTGGTTTTTGGATTATTTCTGAATGATGGGATATACCCAGTGCATTCGGGTGGTATTATCAATTATGACAATAATTTGAAAACTTGGACAAATAATCGTAATGAATTATTTAATTCATTATTCTTTTATATTGCTCATTTAATCGCCTATTAACAATAAATGTAATCTACAGTATGTAAGCTATTTATACACACATATATACTTGAAGTGAAACAATGCCAAAAGTCAATTTTCTAATCTGAGGCCAAACAAAATTCTTTCTTTAAGTGTAGCACCTGAAAAAGTTGGAAATTGCCCATACAGAGACTTGAAAGAGTTAACATCTTTGTCTGAGGTCTTCACAAACTGATTCATCAAGCCCACTTTAATTTGAAGTGGAGCTAATAGGACTTTCTTTGTGTCAACCAAACATTTACGTTCAATGTTTTCTATCCTGCTATCAGGCTGACTCCGGGTGGCCATTACTTCTTTATCTGGTGCTGATTTAGTACTTTGCTTGTCCCATTTCACACACACACACACAAACGCAGAAACTTTGTATAACAGTACTGTTAATCCAACAACATTCAACAGACTTTTAGGTCTCCACAAAGTAGCTAAACACATTCTTTATATTTGACTTTATCAATAAGAAGTTTAAGATTTTCGTATGTTTCCTTCAAGTGAACCAAATGAGTAATAGTAACAAATACATATATCTTACCATTAAGAAGGAGAACACATTTAAGACTACTGTTGGAGGAATCAATAAACAATTGTCATTCACTTCGCTCTGGTGACGTATTGGTGGAAACATCCATATCTTAACACAGTGAGCTCCTCGCATTCAAATGTGATTGGGGATATACCTATTGAGGTTACGCCTCATCCTACTTTGAATTCATCATGAGGAGTTATTGTTGAGAGGGATTTGAAGAGCATCCCCAGGTCATAGATCCTCGCTGGTTTCTCCACCCAAGGAGTTTCTGCAGTGAGGCGTATCTCCACTTGCAGAGGTGGAATTATGATGCTGATTAATGTCCTCACTTTAACATTTACATCATTATTTGCACCTGCCACCATCAAGGCAGGTTATCTTAATTGCAAGGCACGACAATACATTCCAAAACCTCTCAAATGTTTTCAGTGTCAGCGGTTTGGTCACTCGAAGACATCATGTTGTGGTTCCTTGATATGTGCTCATTGTGGTGGCAAGGACCACGATGCCTATGAGCGTGAAACGGATCCTCATTGCGTCAGTTGCAATGGCTCTCATCCATTCTACTTCTATTCTTACCCTAAATTGTTGGGAGAAAAAGTGGTGCAGCGTTTACAGACAATTCAATACATTAATTAGCTTGAGGCTCAAAAGTTGCTGTCCGCCACTTCATCTTGAACGTATGCTGCTGCACTTTGTTCTACTACTACAGTGGGAGTGCAGACAGATCTCTCTGTGCCTCCAAAAGAATCGTTCTCAAACCAAATTAAAAGTCTTTTGACCTCAGCCCTGGATTAACCATTAAGCAAAATAAGCACATGCTTAGCGCACCAAGGGAAGAGGACACCACAAAGTTTTCCCCCTAGCTATCATGCCCTTAACTCTTTCACTACCATACTCAACTTTAGTATATTGTTTTGTGACTGTCCTTACCTGCCGTGTTCGACTTTACTCTGCATTGTTAAGAAAACGTTTTCTTTCACTCGGTGAGTAATTAAAGTTTCGAGAAACTTCTAATCTGTGTAATTGAAGCAAGTAGTCATTGGATTACTGTTAAGAGTGAAACAGAAAGTTGATAAAACTTCAAGTACAAGATGATCGTATGTTATGATGTCTGACATTTCTTCTGCTGTGGCTATTTTTAAGAATTTATAGGCAGTTGAACTGTTTTGTTTTATCTTCCACTGTTTTATTCAGTCACATCTATAGAAAAATAAGAGTATAATACCACAGAAACATAAGTCAAACGAAATGGTGATAAATGTGTACAGAGACGTGGCTAGTTTTATGTTTTTTCGGCTTCTGTTTTCCTACGTTATATTTGGGTTATTGTCTCGTTTGTTTTAGTTCTATTTACGTTAGCACTGCATTATTCATGTGTGTTTTGTAATATTTTTTGTGTTTCTCACTGAAACGTTTCTGAACCGTAATTTTTTGGCTTTAAATAAATTCCTGTAAAAAAACAACCTCATTTGTCTTTGTGTGTGAGTACATGTTTGGAAATTTATCCTACCATCGGACTTGTTGGGCTAGGTAAATTATATGGAGACAACCAGATATTGGAGGGAGGGTATCTGTTCACAAAAATCGTGGCTCTGAAACCCTGTCGCCCAAAGGTGATGCCATCGACACACAGAAACTACCGAACAAGGCTGTTCAATATAGTTTTCACATGTATCTTTTAATCTATATGCTACAATATGTATTGCCGGTGCGGCAGGAGGAATATGTCTAATGAAAGAAATCGCGGCTTGTTTGCCTGGCTTCCAGTTTTATTACAGGCTGTTATTGCCCATTATCGGCAAAAATCCGTTAAGGATGACCAATAAGACAATTATTTATACGTAAAATATCACTTATCCGCTCGAGAAATAGACGTAGCAAGAACTGTTGCCCTCAGGTAATATTTATATACCCCGGGACGTTGGGCAGTTCTTAATTTTGAGCTATGGACTGTAGTAGCCTATATACAGTGATAGTTCTATACTGGTACACGTACATAACATATAATGAATTGTAAACTGCATAGCATGTTGAACTACTAAATAATGAGTTAGGCCTAGGTTATAGTATCTTAATCCAACTGAAATATCTGAAGAATGAGTTGTAACCTCGACTTTGAGCTCAGTTTTGACCTGGGGACTTGAATTGAACCAACAAACCATACATCAATAAAATAGGCATATTTCTGAAACTTTATCTGCATGCATGGATGCGAAAGTAAATTCAAAACAACGGCCTTAAGTTGGGAATAGTCCGCTTCATTATTCCAGGCTACAACAGCGTTTCCAGTCTACTTACACTAAACTAGTTACAGTATTTAGGCCTAACGTTATTGTCACTCGGTTCTCATATTACAACTCTAACGTTAGGCCCAATACAAATACATTGCAACTGAGGCCACGAACGTTAAGCCTAGTACTCAGTACTAACCTTGCTCACTTGAACTTGTTCAACTCGTGTACTTTCCCAGACAGTCCTAAATTGATTTTGTTGATTTGTCGGTTCTTTACACTAACTTTATATGAAGACGGTGCCACAGTACTGTACTACTACAAGTAGTATAGTGTATACATAACAAAGTTAAGAATCATGTTGTCATACATGTTGAAGTCTTACGCAATTTAACCTAAAAGGTCGAATTCTCATCTTTAGACTGCTCCGATCAGGCAGTTGTTTTCCCAGCTTTTCAGAAATGAAATAGAACACATACTGATCTGAATTTACAGTCGCAAAATAGTTGAATTACACCTAAAAGCTTGTCGTCATTGTCTCCGTGCTTCTGTCTCGAACTGTTCGTTCGTCTCATAAAAATATCACCAGAGGGATGGGTGGGTGAATTATGACTTCAGGATAGGATCAAAGAAGAATATAATTGTGATCTCCATTTTTGGGTTCCAAAATGGCATATTTGACTAAATTTTGTTGGCTATTTATAAATTGGGATAAAAACCGGGCTCTCTTGTATTTATCCCCTTAGTAAATCTCAGCTTCAGATCTGTTTATGTTATTACACAATCACAAAAGAATACTCGTACAGGTTACATGTAATCTATGAACGGTGGCATTGAGACACAACAAACCATGGCAGAGCCCACAGAGTCACCTGATTTCAAACCATCAATATAAATAGGAATAAAAAGATGGTTCCAAATCAGGTGACTGTATGGGCACTGCCATGATTTGTTGTGGTTCGATGGTTGCACACAGAATCCCCTCAACATTTCTGTGTTCACTGCTGAACTGTACGCCATTACTCTTGCCCTGGATCACATAGAAGCAAAGCAGGACTCAAATTGCACTATTTCTACTGACTCGCTTAGTTCTCTACTGGCCCTGGAATTGCTTCACATCAGTTCTCACCAATATTCAAAAGCGACTGGCCCATTTCTCTTTTAATATCTACTTCTATCCAGTTTTTCTAGATACCAGGCCATGTTGGTATTCACAGAAATGGGCTTGCTGATACTGCAGCTAAATCTGTCTGCTCTGGCACCATCACTGCTGTGTCTGTTCCATACATGGACTATGGACCTGTATTCAAGACTCGGCTCTGTGCCAGTTGGCTTGGAGTGAGCAATGTGAAAACAAGCTTTTCCAAATTAAATCCTCTATTCAACTTTGGCCATCTTGCTTCCATAAGGATCAGAAAGAGGAAGTTTTCTTAACTAGAATATGCATTGGTCACAGTTTTTTAACTCATTGTTTTCTTTTATCTGGTACTGATGCACCACTGTGTTGTCTCTGTAACACTCAGGTCACAACAAGCCACATTTTACTGTCTTGCTGTCGTTTACAGCTCTCAACGACAGCACCAATTTAAACATGTTTTGTCCCATGGTTTATCAGTAACATTACAAATATTTTTAGTTTTTTAAAGGCCATTAATCTTTTTAATGCCATTTAAGTTTTTAATTTATACATTACATGTTTTTTAATGTAATTCTCTTTTAAGAATCAAAGTCCATGTAGTTGGATTTGAAATTAAAAAACGGCCATGACATCAAATCGCTCGAAACCAGAACTGGAAAGGCCAACTTCAGGTGTCTAATGCTGTGCTGTTTGAACTACTCATTATTCATCCTGGTGAGTTATAATTATTAAAATTTTGCTACAAGTCTTTTAAAACTTGTCTTATTTTACTTTCTGAAAATAGTCATAATGCCAAATAACTCTAAACTAAAGCTTCTAGAAATCAAGAGAAAGAATTTATTCTATACATTTAGCAAGAATGTTCACTGCTTTATTGAAACAATATTGATGAATTGATACCAATACTACAAGTTGCAGCCTGTGAATGAAGAGTGAATATTGTTCACTGATACCTTCAATACAGGTCCAAAATGTGCTGTCCTTCAAAACAGTAACATATATGTATCTGTTCCTATTAGTCAATTGATTCACTTGAAGGAAACATACAAAACTATCAAAATTCTTGTTTATAAGGTCTAATACAAAGAACATGGCTGGCTATTTTGTGGAAACTTGAAAGTCCTTTGAATGTTGTTGTATTAAACACCCAGTCAGACAAAGTTTTCACATTTTGTTTGTGAAATGGGATAAATGACACAAAATCAATGCTGGATAAGAAGTAATGGCCACACAAAGTAAGCCAGATACCAGAATTAAAAACATTGAATGTGAAAGTTTGGTTGACACAAAGGTATCACCTTCATTTCATATAAAACTGGGCTTGATAGATCAGTTTGTAATGATCTTAAACAAAGATGGTGACTGTTTCAAGTATCTGTTTGAGGAATTCCCCAGCAATTTCAGAAGCAACACTTAAAAGGATTTTGTTTAGCCTCAGATTAGAAAACTGACTTAAAATGAACATATCTAAGTCTGTTTGTTTGTTTGAAATTTTTCATTTAGCCACACAAAAGCTATGCCAAAATTAGCTATGAAAGATTAAAGAAAATGCAGCTAGTCATCAGTACCCACTTTCAACTTTTGGTTTACTTTTTATTGAAGAAAAGTAGGGTTGATTATAATATTATAATGACCATTTGGCTGAAAAAAACAAGCATGTTTGTTTGGACAAGGATTCAACCCACAACTCACAGACTGCGAGTTGAAATTGCAATATGTAAGATCATAACACATAGTTTTGACACTAAATGATGTAAATTTCACAAAAATATCAGGATGAATCTGAATGTATATCTGTTTGACATCAACTTTCCTCTCATTTATTCATTTTTTTATTTTTATCAAAACACATAATAAAAAAATGTTCATTGTGGCAAATAAAATAATAATTTGATCTAAGCAAGAGTTTTATGTATTCCTAATTCTTACATGGAGGAGAAATGGATATTATTTTCAAAATCTAAGAAGCTGAATAATAGGAAGTCGTGGCACCCTATATACTACTGCTGTTGGAGAAATCTAAGAAATACAATCTGTTAATTTTCTTGTCCTAAAATGATGCCAGTCTTCATGGCCAATATATTTCAACATGTATATTGGGATATTGGTTTTTTGAGCTATTAATGTGTATCTAGTTATCACTGTAGTGGGCTGTATTGTTTTCACCGGTCAGTTACTTCAATGAACGGATGCTGTGTTAAATAATAATAAAACATTTGTTTAACAAAAGTGCTTATTATACATGGTGTTCGGAAAGTCACTGTGAACTTATACATTTATTAACAGACATGTTTTAATATAGAATGCAGGAGGTAAATATGAATGACAATTATAAACAATGTTGAAAGTGACCCCTGTTGGCATCAATACAGGCTAAGATCCTTCTTATTTTGTTTCTAAACACCGCTATCAGTTGCTGACTTGAAATAGACTGAATAGACATGTGATTACAAAACTGCACAGTGACTTTCCGAACATCCTGTACATCACATACAGTTTGTTTAATTAGTCTCTCTATACAGTACTGTGTGAAAGTGTAAAGAAAAAAGAATATTTTGTCATTCTTTCCATTTTATGGGCTAATTCTTCCATGTTATTACTGATTGTAAATTTCAACACCATGGTAGTGATTCACTGATCACTTTTTAACAATTAAACGAGCTGGGGTGAGAACACTCAGTTTTTAGAATTCCCTACACTTGTACCTTGGACATGTCATAATGGTTCTGTTTGAATGAATATAGTGATAAAATTTAGGGCCTGAAATAAATGTCATGGTACTGCACGTAATGTTTTAACTATGTAGAAAGAAGCTAGCATATTGAACAAGTATATGCTAGAAGGAATAAATTTAATAGCAATCCACAAATAAATCTTGATAAAAATAGTAATAACACACATGACGTTATCATTCCACAGCCCAAAAAGAGGAGAGAATTGTCAGTATATCAGAGACTTTGCTTAAAAGCTTTATGTGATGCTTGTTGGACTCTTCATCTAATTGCTGTAGACTTGAACCACAGAGAGTTTACAATATGATAACCTCACCAATTTTGTATGTAAATTCATTATTACTATCTCTAATGTTATTTAAAATTTTTGTCATCACTAGAGAAATAAAAGTTTATGGAAGTATTCAGAGGTTTGGTAAGAAGATCTCTTCTGTAAAAAAAAAACCTCTTAATAGTTACTAATAACAATCAATATAACATACTTCTTTACAAACTGCTGCTATTTCATTTTCATAAACACAGGTTTGGGCAAGAACATCAGTCATATAACCAACTGTTAAATATTCCATTATTACCTAAACAAACAAAGTTTAAAATTTCACTTACATTTTATTATTTAATAAAATTATACATAATAATGAGAATAGTTGTTATTCTATTTTCCAGGTGGGTGTCAATAGTACTTCAAGTCCACTGCCATGTTTGTTGATTTATGAAAAAAAAAGTAAAATTAACTATAATACAGCTTTATTATTGTCTGGTTACTCTGGTTGTTATCATCTATAATTTGATTAAACAAACTTTAATTACTTTTCATGGAGATAGCCAAAACAGCATGTATGCTAAAATACGTAAACAAAACTTTCCCAACAAGAGGCTCCTGAGTAAATGAAGTTTCACTTTACTGAATCAGGAAAATAAATTTTAAAAAATTCTTACAAGCTTTTTAACAGTTGACTAGAAATATCTACTTATCAAAACTTGTGTTTCCAGTTCAGCATATGAATTCTTTGCTTGTGCATCAAATATGTTTGCCTTTAAAAGTATTAAAGCTTATAAAGCAGTTAAATATTTCTATTTGCAATAAATGCATTTTAAAACATTTTATCAATCAGATTTTTTTTTTGAAATAATAAACATAAACACCACTTTCTTCTATTCAAACAGAATAAGAACATGTAATTATTAGATTCATTATGTTTGACAATGAAACACATTCATCACTACCAAACATGTGAAGAGAGAAAAGAATAATGTTTTTCACCTGCTCTGGATCCCTCAGACCCATGGGGTCCAACATGGTCAACACTTTCCCACATGCCAAGACAGCTATTGACCTGTGGTGAACTGGTGCTTTACTTCTACTACCTATTTTTTAGTATAATTAATTCTATTAATAAATAATTGAAAACATTACTATGTATTTTTTACCCATCTGTAAAAACACAGTTAATTTTTTTGCCACATAGCAAAAATTTTAACACATTTTAAACAGTTTTGGTGACTATGAAAATGCAGTTTTGCCACATGGTGAAAATGTAAACACATTTTAAACAGTTTTGGTGACTATGAAATACAATTGGACACTGGTGTATTAGACCTAAAAGCACACCCACCCCTACAGCTTTTTAAAGAACCACAATTATTCCAATGTTCTGATTTCATTCCAGTTGGAAACTTACTTTTAAATAGTGTATATAATAATTTAAATTGGTGTGTTGGACTAAGGATTCTTTTACATTGGGTGTTTGCCACTTTTTGGAGATAAATTCAAAAATAAATTAACAGCATGCATTCCACTTATTTTAAAATATGTTCAAAACAAGTGAAACATATGGCAAATTCTTCACACTACATGTATCACAACTGGATCTAAATACTGTATGGTTCTCTTGACAAAAATCCATTTTGGCCAAATTCAATTGGTTTAAAATGCAGTTGACAAGCCAAACTATTTTTCTCTATTTTAAATGATTAACTTCTCTCTGACTAAAACTCTCTTTTCCTTGGCTTTACTTTTGGCACACTTCCTAATCTGTGGTCTGTTTTATGGTTGTTGACACTTTTTATATCTTGCATTGAGACATTCTAGAAATTTCTGTAGCCTTGATATCAATTACACAACTTCCAATAACCATCTGCTTTCAACTCTCTTATTGTGAAACAAAACAGTCATGAAATATTAACTCACAAAATAAATTAACACTACCTATATTAAACAGTGTTTTTATCTTGTAACCTTGAACTTATATTTTTAGTCACTACACTACTTGCCATTGATTGAAAACACTTAAATAAAGTTTGTTGTAATGCAGTTTTTGAAGAGGAGGAAAAGAGAAAGTGGACTAGTTTGAACAATTCTTGAATTTCAAAAGATAATTTTAGTGAAAATACTTGATCAAAAACTTTGAATGTTTTTGTATGCAAAAAACTTGTAATATTTACAGAAAGCTAGCAAGATTTTGTGAAGATACATATACCATTTTAAAAGTTATAGTGTAGAAACTGATGGTTATGAACAAAGTCACACAGAATGAGTCTGTAATGAAAGGGTTCATTTGTTTTGTTCCTATCCCCCTCTTACATGACATTTTAAGAAGAGAAATGTAGTTCCTCTATCCAGTAAGTATTTATTGCACTGGCTATTGAACCTTACCCTTCCGAGAAGCCTAGAGTTGTGAACTACTATTCACAGCAGTGGATATACTAATTAGGCTCCTTATTGAAAACCTGAATACATCTGTTCGATGCACTTTGTTTCACTGTTACTTTGTGTTGTATCTTACCACATGTACTTGAATGAAAGGGAAAAGAAAGAGAGTAAGATATTTGATATAGACCCCAAGACAGTTTAGAGACAGCAGAGTTGTTTTATAGCACCTAAAAGAAAACAAGATAACATCCCATACCACTTTAAGCTTTGATGTTATGCTTATAATGCCAACAAACATCTCACCAGGATCCTAGCAACATAAGAACTGGTAACTCCAATTTTCTCTCCACATGCAAAATCTAGGTGATTTTCACCCAATCATCTAAATCATTTTGAACTGTATGTAATTATCATAACACAATAACACTTTTAAACAAATGTGTTCTTTCATTTTATACTTAAAATAATTACTAAAAATACTCTAGTTCTTATCTCACAATAAGGCACAAAGCCTTCTAGAATGAAATTTCAGTCATCACAAGACATTTGATAGTTTGGTTTTTAATAGGAGCTCAATAACACGAACAATGGGGGTGGATGGGTGAACTAAAGTACCTCCTTTCTCCTCTTATGCTCCAAAAGTACTCTTTTTTTCTTAGTGATAAAACATTGTCCAGAATTAGACCTTGCCTGCTGTGAGCTTGGAAATACAAATGTCAGCTTTAAAAATAATTGACACATATACACATATTAAATGTTGATATGCAAGAAATTGCTGTTCAATTTTACATTTTAAAAGGGTTTGTAAGACTGACTGAAAAGAATGAGAGATCTACATCGATCAACCCGTATGTAGTAGAGGAAATCTACAGCCTTCTGTAACCACTCCCTCATAAAAGGTTTTGCATCAGATTGCTTAAAAACTAAGCCCCCATTTTGTTTATCCCCTGCCTTTATAATAACCTCTAGATGTTACTGTAAGAGCTACACTATGTATGTTTAGCTCACTTCAAGAAATTTAATGTTTAATAAAATGTTTTTAAAACTCAACAAAACTAAAATTATCATAGCAACATGCATAAACAAAAAAAAGGAAATGAACAAATGTGTTCGTGCTGTGGAGTGACTGACACCTCTACCCACATAGTTTCACTTCCACTGTTTATTGGTACCTTTCCTTCTGATGGACAGATTCTTCATTCACAGGTTTCTTCAGATTAATCTTGTTCAGCAACACTGACGTGACTACTAGGAGCTGGAAAATTGAACTTTAAGGCCATTCACACGGTGAAAAAGGCTTAAAATCTTATAGTTCTGTAAAGAAGAAAAACACACTTTTGTTCACACCAAATCTTGTTCTGAACACAAAATCTCAATTTAGTTCCAATTTATTTTTAACATTTTACTAATTCCTGGACAATTAAGATTCAAGTCACCTGAAATTTGCATAGCTTTTCTTTTCTAGTTAAATATAGAATTATAAGAAAGTTAACTGTTTAACAAGTTTTACTGCTATTCATTTAATGTTCCTATAAAAAAATTACCTTTGAGAAAAAACAGAATAGTATTCAGTAAAAATCTTTACAAAGTTCTTAAATGGAAAAACTTGAAGTAGGCACTTCTTCATGTGCAGCAAGCAATAAGTAGACTAAATTACAAACTACAATACCCATACAGTAAGACAGTACAAACAATTCATAAGATAAAAAAAAACAGCAGAAAGCAATATACAAAATTATTAAAACAATATAAAAGTAATATAAAGAATGGCAAACAAAAACTTAATCACAACCAACATTTAAAGAAAATATTAAGAAAGTGAGAGATACCAGTACAGTATTATAAGCAAAAGACCCTGGAAACATTTCAAACAAAAATATAGTAACATTTTTACTGTTTTGTAAGAAAATATTAAAACTCCCACAATCATAGTAAACAGTATGATTTTGTAAAGTTCCTTATAACACACTATTTCTTACATCTAGAATATTGTAATAACCTGTTTTGTTTATGGTACTCAAGTTCAAATTCACTCCTCCACAATAACCAACAGTTAAACACACACACAAGAAACAACAGAGTTCTAAACATTAATATGGATAATACCCCTTATCATTTTAAACAAATGACTTGAAGGTCACCACTTATCAAGCCTGCTCCTTCTGCATAAAAATATATGGCAAACCTATTTAGTAGAAATATACAATTCTGGTCGAAACAATGCTAAACAGAAGTAAAACTAACTTAAACCTAATGTTAAGAGCTTATGTATGTGCCAAAATTTTGATGTTCATTATACCTTAAATAACATGATTTGTTTAGGTCACTTCAAGTTTAAAATATGCCATGTAAGACAATATTACTATAACTGTACATTTATGTGTCAAGTTATTGTTATAACATTGTTGTAAATATCTGCTGAGGTTTTACACACAATTTGTTTGTGCAGAGGTAAATGAAAATAAATAGATAACCATAATACAGTTGATTTTACACTTTAACTACATACATGTCTGTCTTGGAATTTTATTTTTAAAGTTATATAGTCTGGACTATGTAATCACGTGCAAAATACTGTTTACAGTAGTGTACATAGCCATTACAAGTTAGGAAAAGGTATATACATGGTTGTCATGCATACAGTAAATTTTGAATAACTACACATTGTGTATACAGTCAAATTAAAACAATTCACTTTGCACTCATCCATATATATTTTAAAACTGTGGAATATTACATACTGTTGGCTGCAACTAGGTAAGCTACATACTAATCAAATTTAACTGAATGTACACTATAAATTATGCATACCATAAAAATGATAACATCTAAGCTAATGCACTGTTATCAAATTTAATTTTTTACATGACAAAGAAAATGGATAGAAAATATAGTACAACTATCTTGCTGTTCCTGATTCAAATTTAGAAAAAGGTAAATAACTAATATACAACTCTTAATATTAGTATTACATTACTTAAGACAGATGTGCTAGTACAAATTTATAATGATTCTTGGATGTTTTCCATTGTTCTAAAAATCTGAGATTATTTCTCTTAGACACAAATTAAAGTGGGCAATATAGCTTACCTTTCATCACACTTTAATTTAAAAAAATACAACTAAACCATGCTCCAAGCATGTACAAGTTCCACATGCATTGCTGCTAGCAATCATATAAATCTGACCATATCCATTCCTTCTCTTTAGTTGATCACTCACCAAATCAGATTACAAGTATTCAGAGAAGTAGCTTCTACATCTTACAACAATAAAGTTTCACATACACAAGGAAGTATAAAGTACAATACAACTATTTCATGAAACTATGGATATGACTCTTTGAATGTTACCCCATTCTTAGATATTCCTCTTTGTGTAACACTGAAGGGAGAGTCTGCATGATATATTTCAACTAACGATATGCTATGACCAGTCAGTAACATCTTAGTGATTAGCTTTCATTATGCTCTAAATGCCACATGTAATGTGTAGAAATTCACACACCTATATGTGATGAATTAATACAATAGTATTATGATGTTGAACAACCAAGTTACTGCTACAATGAAATTGTGTACCCTTCTTTATTGTTGACATGATTTTGCTGGTATTTACCAAAATCAAGTTTTGTGTGTCTGCAGCATTGTTGCCCTTGCAAAAGATGCTATTAGAAAGCTTTCATGTCCAAAGCACACCACTCTTTCATGCATGTTTTCCATAAACCATACAGTATATGAAAACAGTGCTTTCACAATGCATGTTACAACAGTGTAATAGCATATATAATCTTTAAGTATTGCTTCTGATGGCTTGAATGTTATTTATTATTTTATACTAGTAATTGTATTTGTTTCATTCTACACCTTCTTAACCCTATTACTATGTGTAGGGGTCAGAGGGTGTTATCACATTTGTAGATTTACATTCAAAATTTTATTGAACCATTATTTTATGAATATATGTGAATACATGTGGTAGCATGTAATTCAAATGTAATAGTACACAATAATTAATTAATTTAAAAATAAATATTAAAACAAATTCCTAAATATCAATTTTTGTTTGTCATGTACTATACTAAATGCTTCTTTATTTAAATTATATTTCTGATGTCCAAAGGCAAAGTTTATACTTTTTAACAAATAGAAATTTAAATTAACAAATTTTGACAAGCTAGAATATAAAATAAAAAACCTCCTTTCTTATCTATTTTCTGAAATATTACTATATTTAGAAAATCAAAAAAGTTAATTCTGTCTATTTCTTTGATTTTTGGAAATGATTGTTTACACATTCTTACTTTGTTCTATGAAATGTTTATAACCAACTGAAAGCTCAGAATTTTTCCTACATGGTATTTTAGGTTTTGAAAAGTGTCTTCATGAGTAGATCCTTTTTTTTTTTGTAGACTCACAAGGAAAGGTAAGATGAATGATGTTTGAAAAAATATTTTTAGACATAAATACACTTTAATTAATAAGAATTATTAATTACACTAGAAATCTGTGGTACTTAAATATAACCTATGATGTTCTTTATATCAATATGTGTATATAAAACAAGAAAAATATTTTACATACTCCAGTTGTAAAATGTGACAAGGCTTAGCAAACTGTAGAAAGTGAGTACACATTCATTGAGAAGGAAACATCATTGTTTTTCTGTATTTCTTTACTTAATGTTCTGTGCTCTATGATAAGTAATTGATATTTCAAGATTTATTTGTAGACAGTAATAATAATAAAATGTATATATATAAATATACATAAAGTGTACTGTATTACAACTGAAATGTGATTGTATTCTACAAAATACTGGTCCTCAACAAAGTTATGTCATCAATATCATATATATCATTCTCAGCAGTTTTCAGTTCATTTCTCTGTGTTTCTGCATCATGATGATTCAAAGATTTATAAAAAGAATCCAGTTCATGATGAACATTGTAATTGTGTCTGTTGAGGTTCACACAAATAGTGGTTTTTACTGTTTTAGTTACTGATGAAGTCATGATCAGAAAATTACTTTTGGGAGCAGTTTGGTCGTACATAAGTAGTTTAATATTTCACTGCATGTAGTAGGTATGCAGCAGCCATTCCAGATGTATGATAAATGTTTTAGTGTTTTTCATAAACTGGTTTTGATTCATAGTTTTAACACTTCACATTTTTTAATCTTTTTGCTTATTTTATTCAGTATGTTACATTTTCTGTTGTTACATACTTTTTAAATGCAGTTAAAGTATCTATGTAAATCAGATGCAAGTCATATGAATACTGATCTTTTATTTCAGGCAAATGTTATATGCTGCATCTATTGTGCTGTAACACTTGTAGTTGTGTTTTTATTGTCATGTCATCCTGAAGTGAGGCTATTTTAAATCATTACAATAATTAGTACTTCCTTACTATGAAATGGACTGTAGTACAGTGCACTAGGTTCAGAGTTAGAATTAACAGTGTGGAATATGTACTAAACTTATTGATTTCATCTCTATCTACACATCTTCTTGTTCAATTCTTCATGAGGCTGTTGTAGTCCTAAGAAACCTATAAGACAGTAGTTCAATGGAGACTTGGTTTTAATGTTTGAGTAATGATTACGTTGGTGATTGCACAATGATATTAGCTTGGATTTCTTATTGTTCATGTTTGAAACAATTCTGTGCAAAACATTTATGAATTTGTATTTTGCAGCTACTTATAAATGTGTGATAGGCATTACTGTACTTGAACACCACACATTAAGGTCAATCTGAGGCTTAGTTTAATAAACTGAGTACTAGCTCAGCTAGTGTGCTTTCTAAAGAGAATAAACCATGGTTACATGAAAATTTAATTTCAATGATTAGCCAAATGTCTCATCATCTGATTAGTGATGTGCATGAATGGTTTAAGGAGATTCCCACTATCCCTATCTACTATCTAGCAAAACCACAGCCAAGGGAATTGGCTTGGAGAAATCAGGATAACCAGTCAAAAGTTCACAGTTCCTCCTGCACAATTAAGCTTGTCTTTTTGTTGTTGTTGTTGTACTCGTAGTCTCATGAAGAAAGGGTGATGTTTAAAACTTTTTTTTTACACCAGATACAGTTTACTTAATAAAAATGATTAATTACAATGGAATTTTGTAGTACAGATAAAATAACTTATGATTTTGTATTATTTCAAAATGGTTACATAAATAAACATAATTTTTTACATACTCCTTTTGGAAGTTTGAAACTAAGGTGGTGAAAATACATATTCAGATAACACATGTCTACTGAATGGCTTAATATCATAACATTCATTTCAATTTCTATGACTCAATGATGTAAGCTGGATAAGAAAAATTTACTTACCACAAACTTTTTCATTAAACGTTTTCTTCAAAACACTAATTTCAAATCAGGTGGTTAAGGCACTCAATTCATAACCCGTGGGTTGCGGGTTTGAATCCTCGTCACAACATGTTGGCCCTTTCAACAGTGGGGGTGTTAAATGTGGTGGTCAATCCCACCATTCACTGATAAAAGAGAAGAAGCCCAAGAGTTGGTGGTGGGTGGTGATGACTAATTGCCTTCCTTCTAGTCTTACATTGCTAAATTAGGGAAGTCTAGCACAGACAGCCCTCGTAAAGGTTTGCTCGAAATTAAAAACAAATGAGTTTGGTTTCAAATTGTAAATTATAATTCAAATTTTAGTATTATACATTAGTTAAATAAGTGAGGTGTCTGGCCACTGGTTTTTGTGTATTACAACTTATTGTACCTCTAGGATTTCCTGCTAATAACCTACTTGAGTCTCTAAGTATAATTTTGCCGAACATCAGCAAATATACTGTTTGATTAGCGATACCTCTAGAGGGCATTGCTCGAAACGTTGTATAGACAAGAGTATATGTTAATATACATATATATATCTGTAGTTAATTTATTAACGGTTTTACCTTCGACATTTTTCTTTTATGTCTTTCAACAACCACTACGCGTAATTTTCTACACAGTTTTATGAAACCTAATTTAGACTTAACATTCTTTAATCTAAGAATACTCTTAATCTGTTAGTCACCACCACCAAATTGTCTATATCTTTTGATGCACAAGCATACGTATGGAGATATAAGAAAATTGTCAAAACTCAATCACTGTGTCCATAAAGTTTCAAGATGTTGAACGATGCTGTAGAATTGAACATCGCACAGCACATTAATTATAAAGAACAAGCTTACGATACTTTGCCAGCTTTCAGTTGTAACCTGTAACATTTAAAGTATTATGCGACACATATAAATTGAGTTTCAGAACACACTTATTTTTCATCGTACCGCCCTAATAACGAATTCTGGTATTGAATAAAAGGACTCTGGGGTTATAGACTTGTCGGTGTGTTTTTTCTTATAGCAAAGCCACATTGGGCTATCTGCTGAGCCCACCGAAGGAAATCGAACCCCTGATTTTAGCGATATAAATCCGTAGACTTACCGCTGTACTAGGGGGAGGCAGAGTTGGGGGAGTTAAATGGCATTTTTACGCATTCGTAGTTTACGTGATATTTATATTTACCACAACACTTTATTGAAGACATAAACCGGATTTATTGTTCTCTGTTATACAATCTAACCATGGGACTATGACTACTTATAAACCAACAGACTGTTCCGACTTTAACTAATAGAATGCTGAGGCGTGAAATGTACATAGAAAGACTTTAAGTGGAATAAAAGTCTTTTTCTCCTTCTTTTCTGGATAAAAAAAACTTGTTTGCAGCTCAAAGGAGTGTAATTACAGAAATAAATATACAGGTCATGGGTCCTATTTATCAAGTGACTTGAAATTAATCTTAAATCCCATCTATCATTCTGTTAAAACATGAAAATGAAACATAAATTAGTATATACCATTTCATTTAGCTCCACCAAGTTTTCTCTGTAAGCTTCACATAATTCTTCATACTGTTGTTTCTGCAAAGTTAACCTGATAATTAGAGCAAAGTTGGCTCGTAAATTGCGGAATCAAAGGCGTTGCCAAACGTACTCGTTACCCTTGGTAGTGAGGCGTTATAAATCGACAGTCAGTATCACTATTTGTTCGTAAGTCAGAGTGTCAGTAATTGTGTTGTCTTCCGTGTCAAATACTTTGGCTCAAAATTCAACAACCAATCTACCAAAACCATAAATGTGTTATTCATTACAAAGTAAAACTTGTTTCTGTCAGTTGGAATTCATTAATATATCCTATACTCTATCATCTTAAAATAATTTCACAATCAACTTCTCGAATTAATTAGCAAATATTTGCCTTTGACATTATGGCATATTTTACTATAGAACCATAACCACACTTAAATTTGTGTTTCAGAAAGACGTTAGGAAACCATTTTTACCATTCTTCGCACTGTTGAGGTTTGTTGTGTTTTAAAGGTGAGACACAAAACCACATTTGTTATATTAATTAAATTTATTTTTAATTCATGTTAGTAATCTTAATGTATTGAAATTGCTTAAAATGGTATCCTTAGTTTATGTTTTCGTTAAGTTTTCTAATATCGCCTTGACACTGACATACGAGAGTTATATGACAAGGTAGGAATTATTTATGTTCACGGCATCTGGTGTTAATATTTGTAAACACGGAATGAGAATCGTGTTATTCAGTCTTTTTTTTTTTTTTAGTTTCACAAAAAATGAATTAAATACTAGATATATATAATTGTTTTGATTTAAGGTGATGCTTAAAATTTTCTCTCATGTTGTATGTGCCGATATAGAATACAAAACCCTGTGTATCACCCGTGACCATACGAGCAAAGAAGTAGTGGGAGTGTTACTAAACAAATTTATTGTATCTAACGATGGAAGTTTGAATAAGTAAAACAAGTAAGAAGTGCTTTCTGTCTTTCTAAGTAACTTTAAATAATCGAAATAAAATACAGTATCTTTGAAAGTCAAAAAGGGTTTGTTTGTTTGTTTCTATATTTTGCACCTAGCTACACTAGATAATTAGTCATTATCACTTACAGCCAACTCTTGGGCTACTTTTTACCAACGAAAGGTTAAATTGAATGTAACATGACGTCTTCATGGGTGAAAGGGTGAACAAGTTTGGTGTGATGGGGATTAGAACCCGCGACCCTCAGATTATGTATCGACTGCCCTTACCATTTGGCCGTCCCTGGCCGACAACAAGTTTTCCCCCTTAAATATAATTTTTTATCAATTGAATTTGATAAGTCAAAAAAACAGGAAAGTTATTGATGAGTTATAAACCTTAAAAACTTTGATCTCCTAGTGGCACGTGAACAAAGCACTGTTACAAAATTATATAAAGAATGGTGTTACAAATAAGAACAGGAAAGTTATCAAAGAACGTAAAATTCAGAAACAATGATCACGTTGTGACACCCGAACAGGACATTGTTACTGTTACTCAACAGAAGGATGACGGCACACAAGCACATTATTGAGGCACAAAATTCTGTTCCTCACTCCATCATTTTAAATTTGCTTGATTAGGTTACCAATCGTTGCTTTGGTATACTTACCGAGATTTTAATTTACCAACAAATTTATCAATTCAATACATATTTACTTATACACAATGAAAAGTATGAAAACCATGCTTGTGTCTTATACGATAGTGTTATAATATCTATTAGTATAGATATTTGGATATTACTATCAAATGTTAGCACTATTTCTCTATATCTATGCCCATTCTAGGTATCTCAGCCTACATATATGAAAACAACTCACTTCTATACGGCTGCGTGTGTTTGTGTTTTTCGTATAGCAAAGCCACAAAGGGCTATCTGCTCAGCCCACCGAGGGGAATCGAACCCCTGATTTTAGCGTTGTAAATCCGGAGACATACCACTGTACAAGCGGGGGGCTGTATACGATTGCACTATAGCGGGAAAAAATATATAACAGAGGAAACTACGGATCGTGTTTAGCAACATATTACGATTCAACATTGACCTTCCAGTTATCAATCTTAAACTCTTAGCTTCTATACACATAGTCGTGCATTATGAGAAAAAAATGTACCAAATAAAATAGGTAAACTTGTTCAGTATTATAGAATGAGTACACCAGGTTCACACTAAGAACAGGGTTTTATGTTCATTTATCATCACTTTTCCGTGATGGAGACGTCGGTATTTTTAGGTTGTTTTTTTTTTTTCATTTTCTTTCACAGCGCTAAGCTATAAATTGTTTTATCTGCATTCTGTCCACGGTGGGAAACCGAACCTCGCATTTAAGTGTTGTAAGGGCGTAAACTTGCTGTTGATTCACTGGAGACTTTTTTTCTTAACACGTTGTTATAAGTAACTTTTGGTTAACATCAGGTATTGAATTCCACGTCGCAAAAAGTATATATATTTATAATACAGATTAAATTGTTCAGTAGCATATTACAGCCATCCTAGTCCTAAGGTACATACTGACACTAGGTTACACCAAGTCTCAATTAATGGGTAACTAGACTCTAAACTATCCACAACGCTTTTTGGTACGCAAAAGCAAATTTTTTCACAATACTTTGCGCAATTATGTACAATAAAATGAAACTGGTTTACTGTAACCAAGTTTAATTATTTTTATTTTATGTTCATAAGTAGGATGTTGGCCTGACATGGTCTGGTAATTAGGGCGCTCAATTCGAGATATGTGGGTTGGACTACTCGTCACTGAACATGTTCGTCCTGTCAGCGTGGAAGCATTCTAACGTTACGGTACATCTTATTATTCGGTGATAAAAAAGTAGCCCAAGAGTTGACGCTAACAACCTGCCTTCCATTTAAACTTTCTCTAGTAAAGCATAGACGGCTACCTGGAGAGGAGACGGGCGCCCAAGAATCACCGATGGTACATTGGCTTTTAAGTGCCCCAACGATTGTAAGAAGTCCCGAAACTCACGCTGTAGCACGCAAAGTGTCAGATGTTAGCAAAAATATGTCATTTATTCTCTTATGTTCCCCTCGATGGGCTGAGCAGATAGCCCGATGTGGCTTTGCTATAAGAAAAACACACACACAATTCTCTTATGTAAGATATGCAAATTTTCTTGAAAATTGTACAGTGATAGACAAATTTTTTTCCAACGCCAACCCAATAAAAAGGCTCAATCTTTACTACTTAATACTGCAAGGGAACTTTTATTGTTGAGATTTTTTATGTAGTTGTGCCGTTGAATTCGAAATTACTTCTAAGCAGGTTTTAGCAGTTTCAGCAAACTATAACTTTTTAGGTATGTAGTGAACAGGTGGTTTGTAGTAACTGAATCATAAAGAAATATTATTTTTTTAATAGTTCTCTGAAGTTTTCTTGTTCAGAAGTTATGTTAACCTACAAAAATTAAATGAAATATGAACTTATTTGCATCGTTGAAAAATTCAACGTTTATATGATTACGCTCACTTGTTCTCAAACACTGTTACATTGGATTTTATATTTTTGCGAATGTCTTATTGGTTTTAATTTGCTTTACCATCGACTTGAAGGAGTGTATGGCGTTTCGAATGAATTTGTTGGTTAACGGAAAAGTACCAGGAGACGTCACTTTGAAATGTGTAATATTTTTCTCTTTTGTCGTCTCAGTGGCGTAACAGGTGTGTATAGTACTGTGTAGTACTACATCGATATAATATACAATCCGGGTTCAGTGGAAATGTTAAAATATGTTTTCATCTTGTAACAACTTCGTTATTCAAGAACTAGGTGCTATTCATTATGTAATATCTCACGTTATTACAACTACAACTAGCTCTGTCTTCACAACCTGAACCAATGTTACATCTTTGGCTCTTACGTCCTTAGAAGTTGAACATTACTTACAACTATAAGGTGCTCTTTTTTTTCTGTATAACCACGATGAACTTTAACATTCCAACATATTGAACAGTAATCACACCTACAGTTTTAGTTCATTAGTCCTTACAATAACAAACAATTTTTAAATACTTAAAAATAGAACTAGTCCGTATGGTCTCACACTACAATTATAGCTTTTATCGCCTTACAAGTAAAACTAGTCCATACATTCTTACGACTACAGCTACAACTAGCTTTTGTCTCTTTAGAGCTAGAAATAAACCTTCATCGTTACAATTATAGCTACATCTTACGTCCTTACAACCACAACTAGACCATACATGTTTACATCTGCAACTTGCCCTTCTGCTCCAGCTCCAACTCAACCTCACGTCCTTACAATTACAACTAGACCATACATGTTTACATCTGCAACTAGCCCTTCTGCTCCAGCTCCAACTCAACCTTAAGTCCTTACAAGTACAACTAGACCATACATGTTTACATCTGCAACTTGCCCTTCTGCTCCAGCTCCAACTCAACCTTACGTCCTTAAATCTGGAACTAGCTTTCATCTCTCCTTAACTGCAACTAAACCTTGCGTCTTTAAAGCTACATCTAGCTTTTACACCCCTACAGTTAATCTTTACGTCTTTTCATCTACAAATAACTTTTGCATTTTTACAATTACTGTTGATTGGTTTCGGCTTCTATTGATAGTGAGATATTTGACAACAATGTTTTTAGTCAATTAGTTATTTGTATTTATTAACAGGGTGCACTCATTGACTTTATCTAGATCTGAAACTTTTATGTAAAAAAAAGTGACAGAGAGAAGTCAGCGTGTTAGTTGAACTACCTGGTGTGTTTAAATGGTGAAGCTCCTTCGAGATCTCGTTCATAATCACCTCAGATTGAAACTGAATACATGTTTGTGATCAGCCGCGCGCGTGATAGTCACCAATCAATCTCAACCAACACTTACTTCTTTCAGACCATAAATATATACAGTTCAATGTTACTGGGTTATTTATTAAATGTGGAAGAGAGGAGTGAAAGAAAAAATTATTCCAGAAATTCCTTATTTTCCATGTATTTAATAATAATAAAAACCTATTGTTAAGGCACTGAATTATATCTTTCGGATATACTATAACCAACTGGTGATATTTAAAATTCATCTTTAGAACTGATCGTGATTATCTATAACCCCCAAAAAAAAAAAAAAAAAAAAAAAAGAAATAATTTTGTTAAATATGATTTAGGCCTTTTAAGAAAACCAAACACTATGTATTGTTGCCACGTTTCTATAACATTGAAACTCTGTGTTTTTAGTTTATTTTGTCGTGGTTTTCCAGTGATCTGAATAGTGCAGTTACATAGCTGACAATCATGGTTCTAATATATGTTACTATAAAGAGTCAAAACACAAATACAAAAATTACCTCACCGTCAAATTTATAAGATCCTTGGTTATTTTGGTAAAGTTTATTTTGTACACTTTGATATTCATGTTTTCACACAGAATGTTTACCACCCAAACTAGCAGATTATACATATTATATATTTTATAATAAACTAAGCCTTAATTACACACACACATATATATAATATAACTACATTTTTCATAAGTGAGAAATAATGCATTTTAATGTATGTACATTGAATTATCATACGGGAGTAGTTACCTTAAATACCTAAAAAGTGACAACAAAGACATGTCGCTCTCATTCATGACCTGTGCACTGTTTTACATATCTACGTAACTATAGTTTTAATGAGAAAAGAAAACCAAGCCTAAATCACAGACACACGACGGATAGTGATAAAAGGAATATCGTATCAACAGTTCATGTATTTTTATGCACTGTTTATTGGCGAACAAATGACGTGTTTGAATGTACTGTAAACCACTTACTTATAAACCAACCGCTGATTAGTACAATCAGAAAATAAAAGTTCCTGTGTGAGATAAAATGAACTTAACGGGAAAATATGTTGAAGGAGTTGAGAATTATTTTGTTAAGTCTAGAGTTCTTTTCGTATGTTTAAAACTTTATAAAAAAATCATAAAACTGAAATAAATCTTAAACTCATGTCAATCACTATCTTTAGGTCGAATATTCATTATTGAAGAACAAAAAACGCGCTAACAGTGACTGACAGACTCCAGAAACTGTTAAAACGATGCATCAAAATCCCGTGACGTCTATCACACACATATATAATTTAACTGCATTTTTTTTAGAAATGAGAAATATTTCACTTTAAGATATGTATATTGAATTACACCATGTAACACAACTTTTGTTCCTGGATAGTATCTGTTATTTCTTAATCGCTTATGTTGTAAAAGTACAGAAAATGGCCATTATGCCCTCCATACTTTGCTTTTGTGACCTGGATAGTGAAATTTAGAAATTAACCTATTTTCTATGTAAAAACGGGCAAATTTGCACATTTTAATTAAATAAGGTCTGAATAAAACAACATACAAATCAATACTTACATGTATTTATACTGAAGTTATGCAAAATTGTTTAGAAGTGAGTAGTTTTTCCATATATCCGAGTGTAATGTTAATCACTTTCACGTGTCAGACCCAAATATAGTCTACTGTCATGTTATTGTTGTACGCTCCTTGACAGCTGGGTTCAAAGTCCCGTATGTCTTGATGGAAGCGGTCGCCTTGCTCCTCTGAGTGTACTCCCTTGTTCTTCTTGAATTTATCAAGATGATCGTCAAGGATATGGTCTTTTAAGAACGTCCTGCAGCCAGTTTTGCTGTAGTTCTTCACCACAGCTTTAACGAATTCCACATAATTTTCGGCCCCCGAACCACTGCGACAAAGCTCCTTTAAGCTTTTTTTTTCCTTCCAACTGAGCTTCTTGGGAAATTCTGTGCACTCCATGGTCTTTTTTATTTGTGGTCCAACGAGGACACCAGATTTGACCTTTGCCTCAGTCAGCTTAGGGAAGAAATCTCGAAGGTACTTGTAGGCTGAAGACTCCTTATCAAGAGCTGTGACAAATTGTTTCATTAGACCCAATTTTATATGCAGTGGTGGGTGTAACACCTTCTGGAGGTCCACTAGTGGCTCACACTTGACATTGTGTCTCCCCACAGTGAACTCGATCCATTGGGACCAGTGCTTCCTGTTGTTGTGCGCTGCGCTGTCCCTGCTGTTCCAAACGCAAAGTAACAGAAAAACTGGGTAAAGCGTCCTTGGAGACACATTAGGAATGCCACCATTTTGAAGTCTCCGATTGCCTCCCAGCCATATTCATCATACTTTAAGGCTTCTAGCAATGTCTTGACGCTATTGAGATGCACCGAATGAGCCACGGGAAAAGACGGAAACTTATTTCCGTTATGGAGCAGCACAGCTTTGAGGCTTCTGGATGAGCTATCAACAAAGGGGCACCACTAGTTCGGATTACAGGCAATTCCAATTGTCTCGCACAGACCGGGTACATTGGGGCAGAAGCAGAACCCATCTTGACGAGTGAAGAAGCTTCCTTTGATTTGTGACTTGCACACTTTCATTCTTGAAAATCCTTGTAGGTCTTACAACATTCTAGAAAGTTCTTGAAACTTCTTGTAAGTTCGAGAAAATTCTCTATCAGCTACTCAGTACTGAATCTACCTGGAATGTTGTCGAAAATGGGCAAATTTGAAAATTTCATTATCCAGGACACAAAAAGCAAAGTTTTTAGAGAAAAATAGGTCTTTTTCATTATATGAATATATAAGGTGATAAATAACACTATGGAATTTTTTTTTACTTTTTTCTTGTTTCTTGGCAGAAAGTGCTATTTCCCACCTTATATATTCATATAATGTTCACAATCGGAGTTTCAAAAAGTGCAATATATTCCACGTTTGTAAAAAATTAATAATTATAGTGACAATTATTACCCTTTATTCAAAAATGATTATATCTGTCTTATAACTTCGTCGCTAGAGAAGAGCGTCTGTAAATAGTTCGTGGGGCCTGGCATGGCCAAGCGCGTAAGGCGTGCGACTCGTAATCCGAGGGTCGCGAGTTCGCGCCCGCGTCGCGCTAAACATGCTCGCCCTCCCAGCCGTGGGGGCGTATAATGTGACGGTCAATCCCACTATTCGTTGGTAAAAAAGTAGCCCAAGAGTTGGCGGTGGGTGGTGATGACTAGCTGCCTTCCCTCTAGTCTTACACTGCTAAATTAGGGACGGCTAGCACAGATAGCCCTCGAGTAGCTTTGTGCGAAATTCCAAAACAAAACAAAATAGTTCGTGGATGTATGACAAATGGAATATTACTGACCCGTGTTTCTGGTTTTCTGTGTGCGGTAAGTGATAGCGCTAACGTAAGCAAACGTCGTTTTGTCCGGAAATGATTCGTCAAATGAATTGACTTCTTCAGGAAAGGAGGTTTGACTAGATTACAGACGCGTCCCTCATTACTTTTTATTTAATTAAAGTTTATGAGAAAAACACATTTTACAGAAAACAAAGAAAAGAAATATAAGGCATAAAACAATTTGTTTCGTTGTCTTTTGTGCTCTACTAATTATAGTATTGAATCCCGATATTTATCGTTATAGTTTTTTAAAACTTACCTTTTAGCCGTTGGGGATTTGAATATGTAACGCTCCTGGACAACAAAAGTATCATCTGATTCTCAGGTTAACTGTGGTGATTATGTTGAATGCTTAATATGTTGATTTATTAGAGAGGCTTATTTTTTTTGACAGCTTCGATGATATAACAGCAAAATAGTTTATTTCAGAAGTTTAGAACATTGAGTTGAAGGGGAAAGTATTAGCTTGAAAACTAGTTTCCAACAAAGCCTTACGTTATGTTTTTATACTAAATTAGACTCTATCCGTTGAGACAGTGGTAAGTCTTCATATTTCCAATCCTAAAATCAGGCGTTCGATTCCCCTCGGTGACCTCAGCAGATAGCCCAATGTGGCTTCGCTATAAAAAAAAACTCATGTTAAATTAGACTCGAAATCGGTCTAATATTACTTGCGTTATAGAATTACTTTTTCTACTTCCTGACCTACAATACGACAAAAAGGCTTAAGAGTGCTATTTAAGTCTCTTTCAGAATGCTTGTTTGTTTTGTTTGTTTGTTTTTTTGGTATTTCGCACAAAGCAACTCGAGGGCTATCTCTGCTAGCCATCCCTAATTTTGCAGTGTAAGACTAGAGGGAAGGCAGCTAGTCATCACCACCCACCGCCAACTCTTGGGCTACTCTTTTACCAACGAATAGTGGGATTGACCGTCACATTATAACGCCCCCACGGCTGAAAGGGCGAGCATGTTTGGCGCATCGGGGATGCGAACCCGCGACCCTCAGATTACGAATCGCACGCCTTAACACGCTTGGCCATGCCGGGCCATTTTTAGAATGCACACGTACTTTTGTTCACGATAACATTTTATTTTTCTGTGTAGTTTTTACTAAAACTGTAATGATTGAAAAATAACTTCGATATGGATGAGCAGGGTGAAGAGTAAGCATATTTTAGATTTACAGAAAATTTCGTTTTAATTAAATTTTATAACTTTCATTAATCATAATTGAACAATGTTTTCCCATCATTTTTGACTGGGTTCTGTACAAGTGTAATATGTGATATTTAATATGCAACACAGCTTATCAATTGAAAAGGCTGAAAAGTTCGCTTAGTATATTTCCTTTAAATCAAATTGAACTAGGTTTCAGAACTAGAACTGTGTTAAGTAGTAAGGGCTCCACTTCAGCAACAAAAGGATGCTGCTGCAGTGATGGGAGGGAAAAATAGTAATATCAATAAAAATGATGCAGTCATAGTTCCATGTTTACTACCAGAGGGAGCAGCGTGCACATATATGTCGTCTTTGAAGATGAGAAGGTCATAGTTCCAATTTGTACTACCAAAGGGCACTTTTCTGGACCGCCATGATAGGCTGCTATAATGAATGAATACATAATACAGTGGAGCGCCGTTAAGCCGCGGTATTTGGGGGGTCAACCTGCTTAACCGCGGCTTAAGTGGTCCGCGGCTTAAACCTTTGTAACTGAAAAGCCGAAGTCACCAACAGCTCCGCCGAGGAGCCTCATCCGGGCCATTGCGTGGTCATTATATCGGATTATCGAATTAAAAATAATACTTTAATTATTGATCACTTTTTCACGGATTTACCGCGGATTAACTTTAATGTATGGAGAGGTGTGATTCGATAACAATGGCGGCCTCCATAAAGCTGACATAGAGATCGGATAAATGCAGATTAACGGTCGATTTCTATTGTAATATATTTTATTTATTTCCCAAATTAAAGCAAATCCTTTTTAAATATCCCCTTGAAGTTATAAAGCCAGGATTATATTCGTAAGCCGCGCTTTTACACGTTCTTAAATTAGCGGTGAGCCGTGATAATCCTCGCTCACAAGACTTCCTACAGCGGCTTAAGCGATTTCGCGGTTTACTGGTCCGCGGCTTAATGGCGCTCCACTGTAGTATCATAAAGTAGTGAACATGGTTAAAGCCAGCTATGACTCATACAATGCATGTATTATCATGTTTATAATTAATTACTAATTAATTAATAAACTCCTCCTAAAAGGATGTTTAACACTAATTAATTAAATAATTTATAATGAATTATTAAATTAATTGTACTTAAATTCTATAATTAATTTGTCATAAAAGGATGCTTATCATTAAATTTATAATATTTGTTACTGTATAAATAGTCCTAAAAAGACAATATATTAATTAAAACTTACTTTGTCAGGTGATTAAAATTTTTGAATACTAAATTATTACATCTCCTGCTCTGAAAGGCCTATTTCATACTTAATCTGATACATACAATACATAACCATACATTTAAATTGCTCTAGAAAGAGGGATATAAGGAATTAACAAAAACTTTTACTTTTACTAATTTAACTTTGTACGAGAATTTACATCGTCAATAAAACATTATCATGCAATAACTTTTACTAATTTGACTTTATTTAGTAAAATAAGTTACACATATTATTCTCTTTTATGTTCTACAAAAGTGGACTCTCACATATCTACATATTCAGTTACTATTATTTTAACCACTGTGTTTGGGATTACACAAGCCTCTAATGTCTGGATTGAATTTTTCTGGAAGCCATTATTTGTAATAAAAGTAACAGGTGAGTGACTTACTACTTATTCTTCCATTTTCTATATAACCAATGACACCTCTAAACCCACAAAAATCTTTTGAAAGTATGGAATGCATTTATAACCTACTCATAACTTCTTTTAGACAATATTCTGTAAGATACTTGATGTTTCACAAATCACACATATCCAATTATCGCCCAACAGCTAAATATAATAAATGAATGACTTACTGACTACTATTATCTTATACACCAAAACTTTGAGACTGTCTAATGCTGAGGCAGTAATGGGATATTGCATGCATGCAATCTGGTCACGGACTTTTAAGAATTACAAAGGTCAGACACAAGGCTAACAAAATAATGTCAGTTTAAAATTACTTCACACGTTAGAAAAAATGGATTGTGACAGTACTTTGGAATAACAATATCACCAGCCCATAAAAACCAAATTACTAAGCACGACTCTTTCAAGGTGATAGGGCAGTTTTGACTTAACCATGTAATTTGTGCTCATTACAATGTACTGTAAAATAAAACATTAGATATGAGGTCAGTAATACACTTGAAGGGAAAACCATATGGCTATTATGGAGCTGGATGTTTTAGAAGAATCCTCAATTTTAGTGGAATAGACTGATACTGGTTTTTGCTAGAATGATAAGAATTTATTTTTATGAAAAGTGGTTTTATATGCTAAAGTGTAATTATGAGCTTTTCACTATGCTGTAGTATTTCAACTTTATTTTCACCCAAATAAATTATGAGGTTATCACTCGTACAGCGTTTGAATTCCACATTTAGATATAATTGTTTTAATTTGTTGAAGTTGTTGCCAATGTGCATAGAAATACACCATAACTCGAAACAAACCTCTTTTCCGTGGGTGAATTACATACTTTTTCAATCTCGATTTTTTAAAAAATTTAACTGCATTTGTAACTTGTCTTTATCACTCAACTCTGCTTAGCTAGTGGAAACACTTGAATATACTTCTAATGCTTCCTCAGGAAAAAAATCATCATCGAATAGCACCTTAACAATACACTTTTTTAGTTCATTTTTCTCATTGATTTTTTTAGCCTCTTATTCTAAAATTTTGATAATTTCAAGATGTTCAATTTTATTATATTTTTTCAAGTTGTTTGAAGGAGGGTGATTCAAAAAGCTTTGGTAAGCAGCCATGATCAAACCTTGTTGGCACTGATAAATATAAATTGAATTAAAATTTGAATTTAAACAAATTTTGTCTCAGATTCAGATCCTGCTGAGTTCCCAAATGTTACTTATGAGGTCTGTTCAAAAAATACGCGGACTGTTTGAATTGCGCGGCTCCAGTTGGTTCCAGGGAATCCGCTTGATGTCGCTAGGTTCGCACAGATCAGCTGATTACGACGCCATTTCCCGATTGCAGATATCTTCATTTATGTATTAGCTACGCGGTTTTAAGTGAAGTGCGATTTTTTCGTTTGGCGGATTTCAGAAGGAATGACCTGAAGGAGCAACGACTTGCTGTGAAATTTTGTGTTAAACTTGGAAAATCTGCGACTAAAACTTTTGCTATGTTTAACACGGCTTACGGTGATGTTGCTATAAAGCGTACGGCATGTTTCAAGTGGCATGAACGTTTTAAGGATGGTCGACAGTCCATTGAAGATGATGAGCATCCTGGACGTCCTTCCACGTCAACTGACGACCCACATGTCGACAAAATCAACACCCTGGTGCAAGCAAATCGACGTCTGACTGTCAGGGAGCTTGTTGAAGAGTGTGGGATATCAGTTGGATCTTGTTACGAGATTTTGACCAAGAAATTGAAGATGCACCGCGTTGCTGCGAAATTTGTGCCTCAGAACTCGTGAGTTTTTTGGCCAAACACTCGATCACTGTTCTTCCCCACCCCCCACCCCCCTACTCACCTGACCTTGCTCCTTGCGATTTTTTCTTGTTCCCCAAACTCAAAAGACCCTTGAAAGGAAGAAGATTTGAGACGATTCCCGAGATTAAGGCAAATGCGACGAAGGAGCTGGAGGACATTACAAAAAGAAGCGTACCAGGACTGTTTCAACAAGTGGAAACACCGTTGGGATAAGTGTGTGCGTTGGGGAGGAGAGTACTTAGTAGGGGTCCCAGACCTGTAACTTCTAAATAAAGTATATTTTGTTTTATGACGTCAGTCCGCGTATTTTTTGAACAGCCCTCGTATTATTATTTATTTCGGGTGAGTTTCTAAGCTATTATATTACACACGTTACGTACCACTATTTCAAATAACTGGAATTTTAACTTAAGTTTGATAGTTAATTATATGTTAATATTCAGTGATGTCGAGAAACCAACTTGTTGAGAAATTTATATGCAAACGGCTCTTCTATGTAAAATATTTTCTCAACCCAAACGAGCCGTTTGCATATAAACATATATGTTAATATGTATGAAATTTATGTTGCTAACTAGACTGATATGTACAATTTCCTTTTTTTAACACAAATATATTTTAATTGTTTGTTTGTTTTTGAATTTCGCACAAAGCTACTCGAGGGCTATCTGTGCTAGCTGTCCCTAATTTAGCAATGTAAGACTAGAGGGAAGGCAGCTAGTCATCACCACCCACCGCCAACTCTTGGGCTACTCTTTTACCAACGAATAGTGGGATTGACCGTAACATTATAACGCCCCCACGGCTGGGAGGGCGAGCATGTTTAGCGCGACGCGGGCTCAAACCCGCGACCCTCGGATTACGAGTCGCACGCCTTACGCGCTTGGCCATGCCGGGCCATATATTTTAATATACAAACATAAAACAATACAGTATATAATAACGGTTATTGCTAATAGAATATACATCATATGCAAAAAAGGAAACGTATACAGAAACAAGCATTGGTACAAAACTAAACGTATAACGGCAAATCCATTACACATAACATCCATTTTGACTGGTATAAATGGGAAAACCATTCCTGTCAACTTTCTGAGGTTTGAAATTAATATGTGAAAAGCATTTCTCATAAATCTGAATGTTCTACTGCATTGATTTAGATAACTTTCTATTTGTTTGTAATTAAGTACAGAGCAATATAGTAGACTATCCGTTCTCTGACTCTCACGAATACTGAAACCCTGTTTCTGGTGCTGTAAGTCTGCACGCATACCGCTATCCCACTGGAGCGCATTTGTTATTGTCATCATGGTATTATTACTCCATTAAATAAATATGTAGTATCATGTTTCTGCCACTAGGGCTTCTGCTCTAGTTTCTGTGTGTTCAAGAATTATGAAATTGAATAAAGCACATAAATAGAGTAGTATTTCTTATTCAATTTTAATAATAACCCTTTTTTTTCATCAGGATAGAGGGCAAAAAAGTTCAGTTCTCGAAATTGAGTTATACAGGAAAATCTCAGAAACATAAGTTTAAAATGGCCGCACTAACTCAGAGGTTGAAAGAACTTGATGATATAGAAAGAGATATAACAACAGCGATGCAGAGTGCAGGTAAACGTTACAATGTATAATTGTTAATTAATTTTAACTTGGATGTTGGAGATCTGAGAGAAAGGAAGGTCAAGTTTGACTGTGCTTTTCATGGTATTTTATTATGTGAGCTTACGTAGGTAAAATATTTGTTAATGGTAATTAAGCATAATAAAATGTTAAATCTAGTACTGTCAGTAACATTGTCACAGTAATGAACTTAGTATCAATGTTATAACAGCAGCAGTATTAGTGTTAGTAACAGGTAGATCATGTCATGAGTTTTTGGTGCCCTACACGATCCCACAGTAATATAACACGTGGAAGTTGAAGTAATGTATTTGTAATTATAGAAATTTGTGTGCCACAGAAACTTCCTGAATATATTTAAAAACGTGTATTTCTTGCTTATTTAACTGAATGACATTTTTGTATGAATTGGGTAGCTCTCAAAATGAGGTTGTCCTGAATTATATATTGGTCAAGCTTTATGTTTTTTCATGTGCACTATAATTAAATATGGTTAATGAACAATCAATTAACAAATTCCAGTAACTCCCCAATTCTAATTATGACCAGTCTTAGCACATTTCTGTTATTCAAGCACATCATCCAAAGAACAAAATATATCTTATAGACAAAATATGTCTTGAATGGGTCTTCTAGATCTAGGAATGATATTTTTCTGTCAGTTTTCTGTTGCCAATGGTTCATGAGAATAACAGTACTCCTGGGTGAATGTTTGTGAGAAAATTTGTTTTACCGTGCCAATAACATACTCAAAACTCAAATGCTCGAAGCTGAGTTTTGCAAATAAATACTGCAGTATTTCAGGCTTTTACATTAAAGATATCTTACATATTATAATTTCTGACCAATATGGATCTAGTTAATAAATTTTTCAATCTTGCAAAATAATGTTTACATTATTAATTTTTCAAGCAAAAAAACTCATTTAAAATGTTCACATTAATTTAAAGATGGATTTAATTTGAAAAATGGAAAAAGGTTATTAAGTGGCATGATGAAATAAGGGGTAGAGAAGTTGATAGGTGAATGCAAACACATACAAGTAGAATTGGTTGGAGAAAGAGCTAAAAATTAAATTTGCTGTTTCGAGTAAACCAGAAGTGATAATTCAGTTCTAGAAGAATTTATAAAGTTTTCTGAATAATATATGATAAATAATTATGACATAGAAGTATGAAATAACTAATCCAATATTGGTAATTTATTGCAATATTTAACAGCATCTAGCATCCTTTTGGTAAAATGTAAAACAAGACATTAGAATGCAAGAGAGCAAAGATTTTCTGGTGAAACATGTTTCCAGATTTCCTTTTCCTATATTGGACTCAAAACATTTTATACATTTCTTTTCTATGTGTATTCTTATCTCTGTATGTTAGATTGTGAAAATATTTTCTGATTGATCATTCTTGAAAGTTAAATTTTGCTCCATAACAAGCACTAAAATTTGTAGGTTTCTTTCATCTTATGTAAAAATAATGTTTCTGGAAAATAAAAAATGAAATACATTAAAAATAAAATATTATTATTTTAAATTTTGATGTGGATGTATTATAATCCCTGAATGAAATTTTTCTTTCCTTCTCCAAATTATGAACAAGAGTAGAAGAGAAACATTATTTTGGACTAAGTTGCTTATATACAGAGCACCTCATTCTAATTGTGATAACTGAAAGCTTCCCTGGATCACAGTATTTACGTGGACTGATTATCTATACTTGTTGATCCTTAGCTTTCATAGAGGCTATAATGGTATTTAAAAATACATTTTAATCAGTTTTTTTATTATTTTACTTACAGTGAATCATATTTACAAATAACTGCACATAATGTGCAGTTAAATGTCCATTAGGCTTGTCTAGATACTGAAAGCACTAGGGCCTTAGAACATGTTTAGAAATGTATTTTTTGACATTTTATATCTGGATAATGCACTGTAAGCACAAACATAGATGTTAATGGAGTTGGTCATTTTATAGTGGTCTATTTCATTGATAATTGCTGCTGCTATTGTTTTTGTAATTATTTGAAGAAAAAAAAATCAAAAGTTCTGTTATTTTTAGGGTACCTGTGTTCCTCTTGAAATGATATACAATGCAGCTATAATTTCACTGTGACATTTTATTTATATGGATGACAACTTTGTCATGTTTTTATACTTTTGATCTTTTTGGCTCTTATGTTATTATTAATTTTGTTTTTATGAGGATTGTTTGGCATTGTTAAAATAATATATGGAAGTAGGATTAATCTAAATCTCCCAAGCTGGCCAAACTCTCGAAATATTGTTAAGCTTGTGAAAAGAAATATTATGGATACAAAAAATAAATAAATAAAAAAATCAGCTAATGATTCAGTACATTACTTGTAAAATATCAATCAATGTCGCCAATACCTCCTGTTTATCATAATGATAATCAGTTTGTAAAGATAATTACTATACTTTGTATATTAAATGAGTACCATAAAATATTCTAAATATACAAGAGAAAGGATTTGCCTTCTTACAGTGATATTTCACTATTATTTGTTTAGGCCAAGCAATTTTGGAACTAAGTAAAGACAAGCCAAGCCTGAAGCAAGTGGAGTCTCAGACATCAAATTTCATAAAAACATTAGAAAATGTGGAAAGTGGTTTAATGAAGCATATTACTTATTTAACTCAAGTATCAACAGGTAACTAACTGATCCTGACCATGTATATTTACAACATTTGTAGTTTAATATGAAAACAGTTGAAAGATTTTGTTAGAAACTTGCTGAAATATTAGGAATAAATGACAGTAAGATATTTGAGTGGCTAACTCTATTATATATGCCTTAATAAATAAGTATATTAAATCACATTAGTTTGTGGAAGGAAAAGTGTTGGATGAAATTTGGATGACTGTAAGATATATTTCTTTACCAGTAGATTATATAGTAATCTTTAATAACATTAAATGTTTAGGACAAACATCTTAATTTAAATTATTGGTACAATCTATGGAGGTGGGTGACCCTAACAGTACATCTAAGCATGGAGAAATATAATAATAGGTTGCATTGAAGTTATTTTATTATTGAACATCATATGTATATGGTCTTCATGTTAGTATTGAACTGTAACATGCAAATATCATTAAATAGTTTTTTGTTTTTAAAGTACAGTTAGTGTGTTAATCATTGTTAATTGCATGCAGTGGAGGTAGAGTTTGGCTAATTGAAAAGAAATTGCTGAAAAGAAGTTATCAGAGTTAGAGAAACCTTTGAGGTCTTGAGAGAGATGCATTGAAAATTAGTAATGTATATTGTTTTTCTTATACACTTTTTTGGTCTAAGTTTTAACATTTTTTCCACATGTTGCATATTATTTTAATACAAATAAAATCAAAGATAAAATAGAAGTTTCTGTAATTTCTTTGAATTTGTTTTTTTGTTATATACAGTGTTGCACCTAGAATCTAAATGTAAAGGACACGTATACATTTCAGATTTAAGGGGACACTGAAAATTTGTAGTGACATCTTTGAGACATAGTAACACTTATCATTACAATAATGAAAAACAAAGGATGAAAAGTTATTAACTAATGAATATCATTACAGTTCTACAATATCTTTTAAGTTTTTTTTTTAAGTGAAGTCTTGAGTGATCTGTGTGGATGTAGTACATCAGACACATGTAAATGAACAGTAACTGAGTGCATCACAGTTGAAATGATATTAATATTGTAAGATGTAGTCTGGAGTTCCTTTTGATGTGTGTTACTTTATTACAATAATTGTGTGGATTTTGTTTCTCATCAGTGATGTAAATTACACTAAAAATTATCTGGTCCTTTATCTACTTTTGTTTTATTCATAGAGTTACAATAATGAGCCATAAGCAATTCAAAGTAGTGGCTGGCATCTCACTTGCTCAACATGGAGGCAAGATATATTGATGCAAGAGACAAAATTTTAGCCTTGTTTTGGATTTAGAAAAATTCCATGCTAGTAGTCTTCTGATTGATCAAAATCAAAATGAATGTAGCAAATTAGGAACTTGCTGTTTCAAAAATTCCATGCTAGTGGTCTTCTGATTGATCAAAATCAAAATGAATGTAGCAAATTAGGAACTTGCTGTTTCATTTTTACTAGAAGTCTATAAAAAGTAATTGTATCATAGTAATTAAAAACTTCTTACTGTTAAGTCGAAATACACCTGTGATATATGTATTTTAGTCATTTACACTGAATGACTGAGTACAAAAAGCTACCATAATTGTGATTAACAAGATTTTTTCACTTAGTTGTGTCAAGGTGGTGTTGCAATGCCCACTTGAGCTCCATATGGTATTCAGGATAAGTATTAGGAAATAAGAGTGTCATTTCAACTCATTGACTTGGTTTTCATGGCAGTTAGCACCAACTAGACTCCCATCATCTGACCTCTGCAGTGCAGAATTGCTACTAGCATGATTAGTAGTTGAGACAGCATGTTTGCTCATTTTACATAAAACAGAAATAGCTTTAACAATATTTTTACACTTTCCTCTGAATTTATCTCCACTAAACTCAAATATTAGGCCTATTGAATTCTCATTGTTTGCCAGTTTTCAACAATTAAATTGTGTGTAACTTTTAACAATAAAACACTTTTTTAGTATAGGGAAACTTAATGTCAATCCAGAGAGTGAAGGATACACACCTGAACCATCTTTTGACTTTGTGAAATAGCTCTGTGTAATTAGAATGAGTTTTGATATTTGAAAAGAAGATACAAGAGATTTATACATTTAAATAGGATACATATGTTAGTAGGTTTATTAACATTTGATTCATAACACAATTACAGCCAATTTTGTAGAATAATAATGTTGCTGGTATCTGTCCCTAATATGCTGGTGGGAAAAAAAATAACTAGCAAACTAGTGTACAGGTAATTTGTTAGTTGCTTCAAAAGTTGAAGTAAAGGTCTGTCTGTAAGTGAACATCATTCATGTAACTGTTGTATTTACCTCTGACGAGTTTTAAAAATTAAAACACTAAAGTACAAGATATAGATTTAGGAAATTTTACAACTGAACATAGGTGCATGTTTTTAACAAATATCTCCCTCGCTATATATTCTTAAAGTTTGTTTAAACCATGCAAGTACCAGTTAAGTTAGTATTAATAAATTAGTAGGTAAAGATATTTATGATAAGTGTGCCTGCTATAACTGTTTTAAAATATGTGCTATAATCTTACACTTTACAACAAGCTTTGCTTACATGATTAACTGCCCTGCAAATATGATTGAAAAAAGAGAAGTTAGAAAGTCAATGTTTGTTTTTCAGGACAAGCACATGAAGGCTCTAGTTATGCTAGCCAGAAAGACCTCAGCATGGCTTGGCACAGAATTCATCATGCTCGTGCTCGATTAATGGAACTGGAGAGGTTAAAAAACAAACATATACAGTAGCAGATAAAATAGATGGTCTATGTGTACTGATGGAGTATGTACGATCTGAGAAGGTTTTTCACTACGAATTCAAGTATGATGTACAGCATTTTTTTGATAAACACGTGTAAAAACTTCTAATTTGGCTAAGTAAGTTTTTCTTTGTAAATACTTAACTTCCATTTATAAAAAAAATAATTATAATTATTGTATTTTTATTTCTGTAATTACTCTGTGCATTGTAAGTAAAATGGATTGTTCAGTCATTACAGAGTTTATCTTTCAAAAGCAACAATGTTATAAGATCTGAGTTTTTCAGCTAACTTATGTTGATGTATTATTTGTATAAAAAGCAACTACAGTACATCTGATCACTATCTAATTACAAAGATTTCTTTCCTCAATGAATTTTATTTATGGATACACAGACTGCCATTCTTTTTTTAGTACTTGCTAGAAGAAAGCTTACAACTTATTACTGTTGCAGGTTGTTATATGTACATTAACATAAATCTTACAGAATTATTTGTTCTTAATAACATTACTAGTTTACAAGTGAAAGAAACCTGTAAATAGAAATTGAGAACAAAAACTTTAATTATGACATTTAATGTGTGCAACTATCTTAATACTAGTGTTATCAAAAGTGCACTGTTCATAAATAGTTTTATGTAATTTCTTTATATATAAAATTTCAATTTCAAAAATAACTATTTATTACTGTTAACATTTCCTGTTAATGTTAATTATATACCATTAGTGAATTTTTTGCTTTATCTCAGAAGAGAAAAACTCAAACTAGTAAACATGTTAAAGGTTTTCTGTCTCTGCAAAGGGTAAAAACTACTCATACTGCCTACATTATTTACCAAATTTCTAAACACAGGGATCACAATTTTTGTTCAAATATCATCTGCACTTCAAGCACACAAGTAAACATGATGATCCTCTTATGAACACAGGAACACCTGCAAAATTTTAGTTAACATTATACGTATACTCTGGTATTTGTTTCAGCATTTGTAGCAGAAGGTTGCTTCAGATACGTTTATTATAGAATTTTAAAGTTAAGTGACAATGTTACAGAAGGAGAGTTTCACATTGCTACTGATATGAACATTTTCAACTTTTTATGATGGCCAGTTTCAGCTATGTGTTAATCAAAATATGTAGCCATATAACTCATATAATTGAAGTTGCAATAAGAAGGAAAAGTATGATAAAAGTTGCTCTAAAAATGTGTTACAAGTCACCTTCATAAAGATTTATAATTAAATCTCATACACCACATTATTAGCATAGTGGTCTAATGTATGTATAAATAAATAAATATATACACACACACACACACACACACACACACACACACACACACACACATAATGACAAAAACTATTGAAAGGATAATCTTGTATTTTGAATATGCTGTGAAGGAAGTCCCATCCCCATTCATTTTTTCTTTATCATATTCAAAACATTTTGAAAAGTATTTTCAGAAATGTCCAAGTTAAACATTAAACTTGATATAAAAACAAAAGTTAAGATTGGTTATTGGAAATTAGCAAATTTTCAGTGATTTGATTCATGATGTTAGGAATACACTCGGGTTAAAAAATAGACAAAAATATGAAACCCTATAACCAGAGTGCTTTTAAAAGATGGTCTACCTTTCAAAAAATGTGTAGGTTAGAGATTATATATTTGTGCTAATAATTTTTAAAGCCATAAATAGTCTAATTTCTAAAAGCTACTCTCTATTTGTTTCAATGTAGCATTGGACTACTAGACAAATTAATTTTTATTTAAATCTAAAGCCAGCAATTCCAACTTAATTGATGAATATACAATTTCAGGAAGAAAATTATCATAAGATTTGTCCAATTTAAATGTAACATTATTACAAAATGTTTCACTGATATGCAAAAATTCCATGTGAACGTTTTTCTTTTGTACACAGTACAAAATAACATTAGAGTATCTTAAGAATAGATATTTGTCCTTGAACTTGAGTATAGAAAAGACCTCTGGTTCAACATGACTTGCTTATTTTCATTTGCTTTCAAACATCGTAGTAATTTATCATGATCTTTCAGAAGATACACTTGTTTATAACAAAATCTTTCTTGTGAAGAGTCCTTTCAGTTCTGCAACACAATCAGTTGCAATGTCCTCCTATTGTAATCCAGTCAGATTAAGCTGAACAACTTTGAATTAATCAACAATAACAAAAAGTCATAATGGTAACATTTCAATTACTTGTATAATCAAAATAATCAAAAACCAAAATAACTGAGAACACTAATTTTTATCACATCAATCAAATCAATTTTATTGTAATTTTGAGTCTGATTATTTCATGTGATATAAATCAATGCTTATAGGTAATTGAGGCAGTTACACTAAAAATTTTATATGGTTGTATAATAACCAAATTTCCTCAGTAAAAAGTTACTATGAGATATACAAATATTTCTTTTTCTTGCTGTTAATTGTATATTAGGTAAACATTTATGAATTTCAATCTCTTATCCTTATCATATTATACAAACTTTCCTTTGTCACATACTAGCTTAAACCCAAGGTTTTAAAATTTTCAGAAATACTTGCTAAATATAGTCCCTATTTTCAAAATAGCTGTTCTCATCCATTTTCTGAAGCCTTATACAATTCCACTATCATCTTAAACATACCTTCACGTATATCTTTGTTTTCAGCAATAACACTAGCCATGCCAGTTTATTGTACTTATTTGAAAATCAGAGGAATATCTGCTGACATCTTCGGCAAAAAATCTTAGAGGCAGATATTTTGAAAATTTTTGTATCACTGTTTAGTGTACTTTAATGAGATTACAGTTTAATGCTTGAATATGTTTTAAACAGGTAGCATAAACAATTATTTTTGGTTTTTTAGCATAAAACTTGCTACTTCTCTGTAAATGTTCTGTTTCAATTTGTCAAAACTGTTCTAGAATAATTTTAAATCAAATGTTATAATTCATATTTTTATGCACTCAAACACATTAGAAATTTCTTTAAATTTTGAAGTAATTACATTAGAAAATATTTCAAATTGTAACATGAAGAGCTGTGAGTAAAGATTGTTATATTATGATACATTGACTTATCCTAAGCACAAGTTCAAGGTTTTCTATACTCTTCAGCATTCTTGAAGTTTCAACCACTTATGTTTAACCCAAATATTAGGCCTATTGACTTCTCATTATTTGCCAGTTTTCAACATTTAAATTGTGTGTAACTTTTACTAATAAAACACTATTTTTAGTAATAGTATAGTGAGAAAGTTATATTAAAACAATTTTGAATATATACAGTTACGACAGAAAGTGTTCATACCCATGTCCCAAGTGGTTTTTTGCTCATAACTTAAAAAGTATCATGAGTAGGCTAATAGAAGTATGATATATTATAAACATTATAATAATACACATCTACATAAATTTTTATGTAAATTAAATGATCAATAAACTGTTTATAAACAAATAACCAAAAATAGGAGGAGCAGAAAGTGTTTGTACGGTTCAGAATGTGTGAAAAAACAGATATTCCCGTAAAAATTTTGTTTAGTTTGGCAAATAAACTACATTATACCATTCCAGAACTAAAAACTGGGTTCATAATTATTGGAATTTAGCCAGCAAAAAATGTACTTCCAGCAATTTAGCGCTGTCTCTGTCATTATCTGCTTGGTTATCATGGCAAACAGGAAACAACTGTCCAGTGATTTAAAAAACCGAATTATTGTAAAATACAAGTTTTGTGTGTCTCTTTCTGGTATTGTTACACAACTTAATGTGCCGAAATCTACTGTTTAAAGCATAATTCCCAAGTTTAAGCTTACAGGATCAACTGCTAACCTCCCTCGTTCCGGACGCCCCACCAAAATTCCAGAGAGAACCAAGAGGAAGGTTCTCAGAGATGTTAGTAGGAACCCTCGTTTAACACGCAATGACATACAGAAACTGGTAAGGGAAACTGGGACTAAAGTAAGCACCTCTGTAGTTACGAACATGTTACGCTCTTCTGGGTTCAAAGCATGCCGTCCTCGTAGAACTCCATATTTAAAGCCTGTTCATTTAGAAGCACGATTGAAGTATGCAAGAAAGCATGTAGATAAACCCTTTACCTATTGAAAGAGTATTCTTTGGTTAGACGAGACTAAAATCGGGCACAATGATGTTCGCTGTATTTTCTGTAAGAAGGGGGAATGAAATCTTCCAAAGAACACTGTCCCTACAGTTAACCATGGAGGTGGCTCGATCATGCTATGGGGTTTCTTCAGCTCTTCTGGTGTAGACAGCCTTCACTGCATCAATGGAATCATGAAAAGAAGAAGAGTACATTGATATATTAGACACTTATGTCGAGAATGATGCTCGGAACTTGCAGCTTGGGTGTTGTTGGATCTTCCAGCACGACAATGACCCTAAGCACACATCAAAAAATGTGCAATCCTGGTTGCAGAGCAACTATATAAGTGTTCTGGAGTGGCCATCGTAGTCACCCAATCTTAAACCCAATTGAAAACGTTTGGCATGAGTTGAAGACCAGGGTTCATCAGCGTCATCCGAAAAACTTGCAAGAGTTGGAGGCCTTCTGTAAAGAAGAATGGAAGAAAATACCAGTCAAGTACTGTCAAAGGATCATAAAGACATTGGTTGAGTCACCAGATGACATTGTGCATGTGAATTTCTGTGCAATCAGGCTGTTGAAATGGGTGCTGAGAAATTATTGAAATGCATCACTGTATGATTAAGTATGACAGAACAAAAATTGTAAGAACATGTTCGGGCTCCAAAATTGTTTAATGTAATGTACTCAGTCTATGCATAGTTTCATAAATCAACTAAAATTCAAACCTTACCTCAATATAAGAACTCTTATTCTGTGTATTATACATGACATAGGAATAGATTATTTCAAACTAAGTAAACGTGCAAAACAGACGATTATTGGAAAACAAAAATGTGAAAGTAATTCATGATGATGAGAAACCCATTTGAAGTAAAAATGTATCTCAAGACAGCTGGTATGGATATTAAAATTTTTAGTAAAATCAAGTAGAGAACAACATTTCGACCTTCTTAGGCCATCTTCAGGTTAACAAAGAGAGAGTTTGCAAATAACCGGACTGTAGGTGGCATTGCAGATAATGTTGGGTTATTAATTAATATAGGTGTAAACAAGTTCCTTTATATTGCTTTAATTTTGGTTTTAGTTCTTGTACAAGTAAAGTTTCTTTGATTTTGCATTTGTTTATATTTGTTTCCCTACTTAGTATCTGGGTGTTTTCTGTGGTTGTGTTCAAAAATGTGTGAAGGTTTTTTTTTGTTTTTTTTTTTGCTTGTTTCTCCAATATAGAAGTCATGGAAGTTGTTGCATTGTTGGTGTTGTGTTTGTCAATGTAGTTTTGTTCCTGGTTGTTGAATAAATTTGGTGTTTACTGGAATGTTGTATTTTGTTACAAGTTTTTTCCAAACATTGGTTTATTTTTTGGTGATTTAAGAAATGTAAGGTTAAGGTTTTGTAGTTTGTTGTATCCTGGGATTTATTATTGTTTGTTTGTTGTTTATTGTATTGTTGATCTAGATGTTTGCATATAATTTTTTCAATGGTTTTTGGAGGAAATTTGTTGATGTTGATGAAGTGTTTTATTTATTTTAATTTCATCATTAATTGTTATCAGATGAGCATAATTTTATGGCTGTATTTATTTGGTTTCTTAATATGTTGAGTTTTTGTTTTGTTTCATGTGCCAAGTTCCAGGAATATATAAGGGTTAATAATTTGCTGCTGGGGGTGTGTTTCAATGGGTTGGGGTCTTGAATATAAAGTTCTGAAGCTATCTTGCAGGTGTCAGTGGTTGGGACTTTGGGAAAGAGGGAAATTATATCAAAACTGGCCATTAAGGGTTTATGATTTGGTTTATTAAGAATAGATTTGAAGTTAAAAGAGTCTTTGAAAAAAGACAAACCAAATTATCCACTTTAACCCATAATGTTGACCTACGAACCATTTAACTACAATCTTGGTAAATACATAGCATGGGCATTTTCTAAATAAATAAATAAATATGTTCCATGATTACAGTAAGAAGAATGTATACTTATCTCCAATCCACAATTTCAGTTTCAAGATTTCATCAAAGAATCTGAAAATCATGCAATTATGCAATCCTAAAGATAAGTAAGGCTTTTGGAAAGATAGATTCAAAAACAAATCATTGTTTCTTTGTAATGCAGGCCTGAATGATCCCATGAGCAAAAATTAACATAATTTTAATAATTATTAATTGAAGGTAGTAAATATTTTTCAAAGCATAAAAGAACCAACTTATGTAATTTCTTAGGATCAAATAGTCAATAAGTGTGGTCAGCTAATTAAATAAATTAAAAAAATGAAAGGTTCTGTTTTAGACTTATGCCTAAATGTTTACTGAGAAAAATAAAATTACATTGTACCCTTGCAATAAACCTGGTAGCCTGCAGAAATAATTTGACATAAAAGGTATCTAACCACAATCGGAAGTGTTTACAAGAAGCCATTTTTTCCCCTTCAAATCACGTTCTTAGTACTTACAAGCAAAAGCACTTGTCCCCAATGATGGGAAAAGTTTAAGTAAAACATTAATTTAAATTATTTTGTGGACATAATTAAAAAGGTTAATTGTGTTGCACTCTTGGTTTCATTAAAGAGCCAAAAAATAATTGTCAAGCATTTCAGTCAAGAGCTGCTCAATGATAATATACTGTAAATCTACATTTCTATTCTTTAAGTTACATTACATTTTTAAATGTTAATGATAGTGTGATTAATTCTTAACACTTTAGTGTAGAATATTCTACTTAGAAAATAAAATTCAGCATCAACATTATTCATGCATTTTCTCCCATTTCAAAAGTGCATGCTCAGCTTTTCAACTCAGGAGACAGATGAACACTTGCACAGACACCACTGTTTGTAATATATAAATGACACAAATTTTCAATGTGTCATAATTGTGAATATTTTATACATATGAACTGAAACTATTGGGTAATACTATTGTAATAACATATTATAATAGTAACTAATTAGAATTCAGATTACAGCTACAAGTTACATTATCTGTTGGTACAGCTCAGTCTGAGATCTTATAATGCTAAAATCTAGGTTTCAAAGCCCATGACAACTGTAGCACATTTTGTAGCTTTGTTCTTAACTACAATTTTTACAGACAGTTGGTACTTTAATAAGATTAATAGTGGAACAAATTAGTACCATAAGGAATTATAAGGATATATTTACTTTACTAGTTATGAGAAATTGACAGTAGAAGTTTTATAATGTACAATTTTAATTTATTTCATATATAAATTGTATTTATTATACTGTTAACATATGAAATCTATTATGCCTTTTTACCTAAATCAGCACCTACACATAACTTTGTGTAATTAATGTTTCTTGTTGTTAGGAACAAAGTTGCACTGTGCTGTGCTCACTGCATAAATTTGATTAAATATCCTATTAACTGAAACTCTATCTTTGAACCTAAGTATAAGACGATGGGTAATATCAGGCATTGTTTTGAGAGTAAAAAGTATTGTCTTATACTCTTGCACTATAAACTCCCAATGGGTCAAAATGTAGATAACAGCACAAGCAGCTATTCTGAACTAAAGCTGCCCAAGTAACATTTTTTGTTGCTTCTCTGTAAAAGTTCAGAATAGCTTTTATATTTTTCTTATTTTATTAACTTGAGGCTTAATATTAACCCTGTTATAGCTGAATTCAATAAAATACACCTGATATACCAATATATTTTAACTATCTTATAATTTTTTTTTTTTTAATTTCAAGCACATTTTAATACTGTACTACATTTTGTAAATGATTTGATTTCTCAAACAAAATTGAGGTTAATCACATTTTATCAAAACAATGTTCCAAAACATGTACAACCTGTAAAATTATTTTTTATCACCATCAGTTGTGCCATAACAAGAAACTGTTGCTTGATACTGCAATTTTTGTTGTAACAAGCTTCTCCTAAAGATAGTGAGATTAACCACACATCTTGACAAGGTTTCCACAGATCTAACACTGTACACAGACATCAGCTACCAAAAACACATTTAAGTAAATCAAGGCCCAAAAGACCACTAGAACTCCATCGTTGGACTTGAAAGGTGCATGTCAAAATCGAAATGCTGGAGATTCTCGTTTATTTATCCATTTTCCTATAGTGATTTTGAAATATAGCTGAAAGCTTATAAAAATTGTCCTAGGACCATTTAACTTAGAAAAAATATTTTATCTTTTTAACAATTCCAAGAGGTAAGACCAATTTCATCACAGTAGGTTTTTGTTCCAAGAATTTGTATTACATAACTATAACCTTTTATGTAGGGGCATTAATTTGAAAGTGTGACTTTAGTATTTGTATTTTATTTTGCACAAAGCTAAGATGTGCTTCTATAATAAAAGTACTGATGGTTCCTTTCTTTGAAGTTTTATACCTTGTGATTCTACATCATTAAAGAAACTTTATGTATGGAGGTTTCATATATATATACGCATGCACATCCAGTGTACTTTTATGCCAACATTGCACTGTTGATTAATTGAAAATTTGCTTGGAGCCATGGAACCAAATATGCAGCTGTGCACATCTGTTGCCATATGCTCCTGTACTAGCATATGCACATCATCTGAATAAAATGCAATTAATCATCTGTTCATATTGACCTTGAATTTACTGTGTATCTTCTAAATGTTTTTGTACACAAAACACAAATTATTTTAATTAAGTATTTTACTTAAAGATTTGTTTGCAAATCTCCAAAGTTATCACTGGGTCAGTTTGAGTGAAAGGTAATTTTCGTGCCATGAATAAAAATACATATTTTCAACTTTATCAAAATTATCACACTTCCTTTGCACAACCGATAGAACCATCCAAGTGAATACCAAGTTTTGTTTTTTTTGGTAGATCTTTATTTTATATATCTTATTTTCTCAACACCAAATGTAGTGAAAACTTGAGAACTATGAAAAAAATTATTTTTTATCTGCACTGACTGCAATATTGGTCAGAAAGCTCAAATTATAAAAGTTAACAGTTTCAAGTTATGACCTTTTCACTTCTGCTTCCTTTAATTTCATGGCTTTATTGCTTTATTTTGTACATAATGAAGCAGTAATCATGGCATCAAAAAAAATAAATCACAGCCAGAACTTGTCTACTGTTTTCTGAAGAAATAATCAGCAAGTGGTTGTGAGGTATTGTGTTATACACACTCAAGCTCCTGAAATTTTAGATGTTTTATTTCACTGAAATTTTGTTAGGCATTACTTAAAAGTTTACATTTTCACATGTAGTTACTTTTGTTAAAAATATATAAAACTAAATAAAATATATATAAAGCAAGGGTTTGTAGTACTTACTGCATGTTAGAGCCACTTCACATGAGAGCAAAAATTGACGATGTTCTTTCATTAACTTTAAGTCATGCAAATTTGGGTTTTTGAAAACAATTCATATAGCATTCAAATATACATATTAGAACACAAAAACATGTATCAGTCAATAGAATATTCCTAAACTACAATAATTTATTTACTTTTGAATAAGTTTTAAGTAGATTAAAATGTTTATTTGTTATTCAGAACAGTTAAATATGATCACCACATAAAGCAATTTTGTTGATTAATGTTTGTAACAAATAACTATTTGTTAGATTTATGTGAAAAACAATCTGCTCTTTATCATAAAGAACAGTAGTGGTTCATAACAGGAATCAGTCTGTCTGTTCTTTATTGTTACTTAATATTGTTCTACCAGTCTATAGCAAAAATTGCTATTATAATAAAACTTTGACAATATTACTAAATGCATCATTGAGCATTGTATAGGTTAGATTTTAAGTTTGATTACCTAGCAACTAACAATGGCTACATAACCAATGACACCAATCATTTCAATGTAGTTTGCAGTTTATATTGAGTTTCAAAATTTACTACATGCATACTGATATAATTGCATGTAAGCAGTGGATGTGGATCATTATTTTATATCACTTATTTTCTGGCGATTATTAACTTATTGTTGCAACTGTACTGATATTGTATATCACTTGTTTTTGTATTGGTTTCCTACCCTTTGAATTGCAAAGCTTTTGACAGGATCACATCACAGGTTTTTTTGTATTATTACATGATCAATTTGAGCCATGTCGTGCAAGCTTATAAAACATTAAACAAACATCTTAGCTGGCTCCCACAATGTAAATATTTGAGCTGGGGTTCAAAAGATAGCACCAAGCTCATTTTTTAGCTTCAACTCAGCAGTAACAGTGATGAGTGATGGTAAATATTAAATTATAGCCAACTATGCATGAATATGAATTTTTAAGATACTGCAGATCAAATAGCCATTCTTGAAACTGACTATAAAGAATGGCAGGCAGATGGTGATTCCAAACAAAAGTGAGTATGTTATATTAAAACAATTTTGAATATGCAAATAAGCAAGTCATGTGATAACTAAAAATGATAAAGTCATTTTGGAACTGCATTTTGTAAGAATCTAGCAAAGGATAGTATCACCTATATATTACAGTAAATGTTTCCTACCAATCAACATACTGAAATCAGTGTGGTGGGCAGAACACAGATAGCCCATTATGTAGCCTTGTGCTTAATTCTAAATAATCAATCCATCAATGCCCACAATTTATTTCCCACTTATCTTAACTACTTCCTTTCCATGTGCCCTCTCTTATAATGAACTTCTGGTCTTTCCATGGTAAGAACACAGAGAAAAACCTTTCTCCAGTCTTTCTCTATACCAATTTTCTGAAACAGCAATAACAACAAAATAATAATAAACCAGCAGAGACATAAAAAAAACAAAAAAAAACACCTTCATATGGTCAACCATCACAGCAGAAAATACAAGATAATTCACAAATTTAATTAATAATGTATGAATGTAAATTTTAGGTGATTCAATGCTTAAGTACCTGCACAAACACTTCACTTTTATTAACAGCATGTAATTTCTCATAGCAAAGCCACACCGGACTATCTGCTGAGTCCACTGAGGGGAATATAACCCTTGATTTTATTATTGTAAATCCATACGCTTACCACTGTACTAGTGGAAGCTTTATTAACAGATACTCAATCCTATCATAATCCATCACTGGAGTTACAATAAACAATCCCATAGCTATGACCAGTTCTCTTACTGAATCTGTTTGATTTCTTATAATTCACTTTGATACTAATGACCAGAAACAATCGGATAAGACTGATAGACTATTTCTTTTGAAAAAACAATAGCACATATATCTTCAGCTTCAGACAACACATTAAACTGGCTGTCTCTAGTGTAATGTATGGATATGTAAACAGACACTTTCACTGATTACAAAACACAAAACAGTACAATAATTAAACAACTCAACAAGAAAATTAAAATTTTAATTAATTAACCAAACACTTATGCAGACTTAACTCCCAACTCATCTTCATTAACTGCACAAACTTAATACCATTTACTAATTTTATTGCACGAGATGGACTTCACCTCAACTTTTCTGGTATTTTTACCTGGCTTAAAATTTCAAGTACTTTATTTACCAAAACATTTGTTCTTCTTATACTTCTATTGTTCATTCATGTTTACTCACAAACCCTTCCACTCCCTTATCTCCAAAACCATACCAAATTACTATTAATGTAAATGCCACATGTTCCACACATTTCAATTTAATTCATGAAAATATATACTGTTAAATGTGTATTGCAAAAGTTCCATCTATTCTCTCAATGTGTAGAAGATTCTCAAGAGTCAGAATCAACAATATAAGTTTTACAAAAGCACTAGCGTATCTTCAAATATTATTGGGCCAAGTGAACTTTCAAGAATTTCACCTGAAGATTAAAAATTGATGCACCAAGAGACAGTTTTAGAATATTGATTAACAGCAACAGTGAGTATACTAATAAGCTCGCAAACTAAAATTGTGAGAAATACTTATTAATCAAAAAACTACAGATATTTGACCAAAAACGTTTATATAAATTTCAAACATTACAAATTCAGTAAATTAACTTTGGATGTAAGTATTTCTTTGATGACATTAAATATATTCATTACTAAGAATCAACTTGTAAGCAGTGTCAGGCCAGCCACGAATAAAGAGCTAGCTAGCTTAAGCAAGGTGTAACAATATCAACTGAAAATTAATTTGTTCGTCATGGACCTACACCACCAATAAAATATTCAGTTCTAGACCAGATAAAATACTCAATATTCTTTGTAAAACTCTTGATTATAAAACATGTTCACCAGGTATATGTTCGAGAGAAAGGAATGACTTGCCTGGTAGGTTTGTTTGAAATTAAGCACAAAGCTACACAATTGGCTTATCTCTGCTCTTCCCACTATGGGTATTGAAACCCTGGTTTGTAACATTTTATGTTCACGAACATACACTAACAAAATTTATAAGCAAATGAAATTTACATCACTTTCTATAAATGTTTAAAAATAATGTTAATATTGTGATTTATCTATCTTACAAATTAATGTGATCCATACTAAGTACCAATAATAAATAAAATGGTCACAGCAAAAATAATATTCATAAAACATCTGGTGTTTATCACACAGAAAACTTGTATTATGGAGCTGTATGGAAATATTATTGTTTGTGTGTATAACTCAAAATATCTTGGTTTTGCATAGAGACCCATTAAAATGTGCTGAACTTTGTATTTATTAACAAAAAAAATTGTAACAAAGTTCATAATTACAGCAATTCTTTGAAATAACCATAATGTAGTTGGAAAAGTAAGCTAAAATATTAATTTTTACAAATAAGTGACTGGCAGTATACAATCTGCTTATGATTAGAATCCTGTTGCTTTAAACTGCTGTAATTAGTAATGAGTTAAATTTCCATGGTAAACAACAATGCTACTTGGAGTCAGTTGTTAGTTTGAGGACTTAAATCTTCAAAATTAAAGGCTGGATTCTCGTGGTGTAAAGAGTGCAGATAGCTCACGATGTAACATAGCACTAAAAGACAAACCAAGAATGCTGGTGTGAAAAAGAAATTAAGGAAACATCATGTGTGCATTAGGACAGATAATATTCCAATGAGAAATGAATAAAATACATAGAATTTGGGATTGCCTGGGTATCTTAAATGATCTATTAAATTTGGTTTATTTTACTGGCTATAAATTAAACCAACATGATGTATCCTTTAAATGTATTATGTCAGTATGTAGTTCTTCAATAATATATCTACCTGTCTAGCTTGGTTCAAAATAATAATCCTATTATGTGAATGCAAAAAATTATCCAAGGTAGCTAACTGTACCACAAGAACAACCTGATCTATTTTATGTTTGATGTACATACATACATACTCCTTTATATGGCATAGCCCTTACCTCTCCAATACATATTCACAACCCACAAACTCAATTCGTACTCAATGTTAATTTCTTTTAAAATGACAAACTAGTTGTAAAACTAACAACTATGTTTGGTAATATACAGCAAATTAAAAATGTAATAATAATTAATAAAAGTAAAAATTAAACTTTTGCATACAAAATATTTGATTTGCCACTGTCAACCACAAATGTTTCACTAGTAACACCCACAATATAAATTCAAGTTTCTTACTTCACATTCTTCATTCAAATCAAGCATGTTCATAAATATTTAATATTTGTCAACATACAACTACTTCATTAAATGTCTTTTCCTTCACAATACACTTTATGTACATAATAATAATATCTAACTTAAAATTGAAGTTATATACTTAGAATGGAATGAAAAAGTAACCTCGCCAGTATAGCTAACATACAAACACACAACCAATGAATTAAAGAACACATTAAACTAATGTCTCACCTCTAATTTACTTATTGACTGACTGAAGATCACAAGAAATTTGACAAAAGTCCCCCGCTGGAACAGCAATAAGTCTATGGATTTAGAATGTTAAAATCAGGGGTTTGATTCTCCTCGGTGGACACGGCAGATAGCTAGATGTGGCTTTGCTATAAAAAAAACAACACAAACACATTACTTGTTCAACTCCCTAGGAATACCCTTGTTACATTTCAAAAATCCACACTTCAATATCACTCTTTTCTTTAATTCATTCATTGTTTAGAAGAACTAGCAACAGAATGAAAGGAATAGCATTATATGCTAAGATCAGGCCAAGGTAAGATCATAAAATTACTTACTTGACCAGTAAACTTTAGCTAAGATCAAAGAAGCTTTAATGTTCCTCAGTTACCTTCATTGGGAAAAAATGATATCATAAAGTCTTGCTATCACCTGCTAATAAAATGAAACAATGTATGCCTTCATTCATATAAGTACATCAAGATAACTTGGTTGATTCCAGTATTATCAACACAGAAATAATCAGATTCCCACCCAATGACAAAAAATATTGAAATTAAGGATATTTAAAGTGGTAGAGAATTTTAGGGATTTTTCAGCTCAGCCATGTGGAGTATTGGGAATTCCATATGAATAATGATAATGAAATATAAACAGGTATATAATTCTTAAGATAACATGGATGAAAAAGTTACACCTACTTGTACAATATGTGTTTTAACGTTTCTTATGTACACATCTGAAAATTGTTTGTCCAATACTAAAATTAATTTTGCTGAACAAAATATAAATTTTCGTATTTAAAATGCTGAAATATGATTACAGTTAAAATCCAAACCATGTGGACTGAAAGCAAGCTTGAAAACTTTTAGGCAAGAGACAATATCCATACAACACAGTTTTCTTAGTGAAAAATTAGTAACAAATGATTTACCTTAAATAATACTTTATAAAAATGGAAATAACTTAAAAGTACAATTAATAAGAGCACAGTTTTTATTTATATACACACATTTATTTTCTTTCACACTGAAAGGATGCCTTGGCTCTCCATGAGGATTTGGAAAGATTCGCACTAAAACATATCAAGATGTACTGGATGGAAGAATCTTTCCTTAAACTACATGGAATCATACAATCTAATACCACATGAACTGCAATCCATTTGATAGTACTTTTAAGTAGCAAAACCTTTAAAAATGTATGCCAAAAGTAGTGAAACTATTTGGAAATAAATGTATTAAATTATTACATATACATTTTAACTTGTAATAAAAAAATTAATATGTATTGTGGCATAATCCATGTTTGTTTCACAAGGCCTTGGTATTAAATTTTGTTCATCAGAAAAACTCTAAAATGACAAAATAGTAAGATCATCAGTAAAATATTACTGATGTGAGAACTTTAAAGCAGGTGAACAATAAAACATTGATCAAAGTCAAATATTCTTTCATTTAATTTTTTTTATAACAAACATACACAATAACAACAATTCACACTGCCTAAAAACATGGAAATGTACGGTATACTATGTCCAATTCAGGAACTTTAGCCAATACAGTCTTTACAAGTTTAGCTAAGACTTTAAAATCAAAGTCACTCAATACAGCTTTAAGTATCTTCAGTGAAGAATGTCATATTGGTGTAGATTTTGTTGATTTACTCCCTTGTACACTATTTCATTGTGAATGTATTTGATAATCATAGTTTTTCCAGCACAGGATTTCCAAACAACTTTACAATGGCAAGAGCATAACAAATTCTCAAGATCTGCTGTAAAGTTGGACATTTCTCAACAACCAAAAAAGTTGACAAAAATGGACATATAAACAAAAACAATACACAAAGTTAATACTTCCAGAAACATACAATAAAGTGGTAATTACATATCATTATATTTCAAAAATAACACGTTTTCCAGTTTACACTAAAAATGTGTAACAGTTCTTTAACAGACGTGCTCTAGAAACAAACCCAAAAGCTATTGTACATAATTCCTTGTTCTTATTGAGACAGTTCTGTAAGATTAAGAAAAACAAAAACAAATTTGCAGCTATGTGATGAACACATACTCACTAAGGAGGAAATCCACCAGGGATTTGTAAACTAGATGCTACTATTTATGATATTTTCCTGTTGCAAGGCTATTGTAAAATGGAAACTGATATAATTGAGTATACAAACTCACTGGCTTCAGATATCTACACAAAGCTACTTAATGGCTACCTATGCTAACCATCTCTAACTTGATATAGACAGACTATATGGAAGGCAGCTAGCCAACACCACCCTTCAACACTTGTCTAAATAGTGGGATTTGACCATCATACTTGTAACACAGGCCAAAAGTGTGGAGCATGACTTTTATTTTTCTTGCTATAATGAGATACAAATGATGGACCTGCAGATTCATTATCTAAGAATTATATTGAAAAGTCGAGTCTCAAAAAAACACCACCATGCAAACACTCACCAGTCACTAAATTATAACCAGACCACTACTTCCTGTATTGTTTTGTTACCAACACCATCTGATACTCCTATGCTAAGTCAACAGAGTTATATATTATTAAAAACTGATTTGGTTTTAAGAAGCTTTCTCTATCAACTATCAAATTGAGACACTTTTGAAAGATGCAATGTTTCTTGACATGTTAAAAGGTTTTAACACTTCTGTTTCTGCAAGTGATGGCAAAAGCTAATCCATCACAGAGAATATATTAAATATCTTTTTCTGTTTATTATTATCTTCAGGGACAAATACATAAGATATTCCATAAACACTATTATTAAAATAATATACTACATTTTCATCAACTGATTATTTTGCATCTTAATATATTTTAGTCATTACTGATGTCAAAGCTACTAAATCTGGTATAAAATATGAAACTATACAATTTCTCTGTCTACTGGAAGACAATTTACATATCTCATTCATCTAATTTTAAGTATTGTTTTAAATGAAATATGTATGTACTAATGATAAAAAATAACTGACAATCTAAGAATGTTCTCTCATTTACTGAACTTTTAATTTATCATTCTTTGATAAAAGCATCAGTTATACTCTACCAAACATTTACACATTTTAATCTTTACAATATTCTATTAGAAATGACCTTAGAGGTATGTTAGGTTCCAATGAGTTTCCAGAATAAAGAATTAATAAGTAAATTAAAATATAAAAAAAATATTTTGGTTAACTGATAGACTGATTTTTTTCTACAACTTTCTGCACCACTTCTGAAACTGCAATTCATAACAGTTATGAGAACAAACAATATGAAATGATCACAATGAAATAGTTACAACACATTAATTAGAAGCACTTCCTCAACATATACCAATGCCAGGTTAATCAAGTTTAACTTAGACCTAATGAGATCTTTTTCAGTACTGTTATTTCCCAAATCTGATGTAGTGTTTTTAGTTGTTTCAAAATGCAACACATCTTATGATTTTTTGTACCATTTGATTTTTGGTTTTTGTGGAGCACCTACACATTCAATAGCAGGCTGGTTTGATTCTATTGCTGTTTCTTGTTGTTTTGTGTTTGAATTACTTTGAGGCAGTGCCTCAGTTAAAAAGTTCATGGTATTTTCCAAATTTTTTTCTCCAATGTTGCATGTACTTTCTTGGTATTTAGCCAGTGATATGCTTGTGATGTATTTGCTACCAAGTTGAGTTTCAGGTGTCATGGCCAGCATTTTCTCATCTTCAGCTGATTTAAAGACTTGGCTTGATTTTTTCTCCCCATCATTACTATCTTCATCATCATTACTGTCCTGATCATATTCACATTGTTTTTGAACAGGTGACAGCTTCACAAAATTTTTCTCTTTTCTGAATAAATTATCAAAAATAAAATAAAAAGTAAAATAATGCTTAACATGATTTTTCTTTATAATCACATTCAAAAACAATATGAAGAATTAACTCATCCTCTATTCTTGTCAGAATAATACTAAAATAGTTTTTAAAAACTTTATTCTTCATCAATGAATAAAAATTTAACAGAATTTATAAAGGTATTTTCCTTTTATTAAAAATTTTAAAATAAGAAGCTATGAACCAATATACAAATTTCCTATGCACAAAATTATAATAAGGATATAATCTAAGTACCATAATCATCCAATATTAACTCCAGTTTCATAACAAGAACTCTTACTAATTCTTTCAAAATAAAAATCTAGGTTTTTGGTAAAATTTCAGTAATGCTAAAAAAAACATTAAAATAATTTTGTCAGCTGACAAATTTAATTACTTAATTTATTCCAATATAAATTAGAAAGCACTCCTGGTTATTAAATATAGCACAGTACAGACACTTAAGCAACATTCTGAAGTATTAATAAATGCTAACTTTAAGATTTCTGTAGTTTTATATCAAAATTACAAATATCTAAAGAGTTAGTCTGAACGTAACTCTAAAACTTGAAACTATACATACATACTAAAATATTTGTATCTTACTTCTGTATACGAACAATATTTTCATAGTTATATCCATGACTAGTTCAAAGTAAATACTAAAAACAATTATAGAAGAATTTAGCTAACTGAATAGCTATATTATACTGTAGGTCTATAGCCTCTAAAAACATTTCGTTTCAACCTTACCTTTCTCACAAAATGTTAAAGTTGGATTTATTTTTATATGAAAAAAATATCTCCACCAGTTTTATTACTACATATTACACTGTATGTAAAAAAGAAAAACGTCCAAAGAGAAGACATTTTTGTTTGCAAAAAATAAGTGACTGCATTTCAATATAACTGGAAAAGTTACATATGCCTGTCTTTCAAGAAGTCATTTTGTGACCAGCAACAATCAGTGAGAAGTTCATAGATTTAGCCTCATTTTTTGTTTCTGTAGAGCACTTGAGACTGATTTTATGACTCAGTTTAAATTACTGATTGATTTCAATTTGTCATAAATACCTTCTACATTTTTAATATTTCAATGTCTATAACCAATTGAGTGAAATCATTGCACTGGTGGAAAATACAGATACAAGCAGTCAAAATTACCCATTTGGAAAAAAAACCCAGTAATATAACCAATGCTACAGTTTTGTAAAGAATATATTTTCTTTTTAAAGAAAAAAATCACATGAACAAAATGCAGTACATGAAACTATTGGAAAGAATGACTTATTATTAATGAGTTTTTTTAATAATTTTTTGATCCTGTCTTACTGAAAATCTATTATGGCCAAGTTCAAACAAAAGTGTTTAGAAATACCAGTTTTGTAATGTGTTCCTTGCATTTGTTAATCTGAAGAAGACTTTTCTTTGTTAAGAGTGACATAATACATGCACATAAAACAACTGCAAGTTTATTAAATTATGTTTAATAGAGTTATAATATTGTGCAATTTGTTTAAAAGTAAATGAAATAGTATTTACAGTAACATGTAGTTCTTTTCTGAAGTTATCAATTGCTTATAACTTTCTTGCTTACCTTCTATATTTGTTACGTGGAATTATACATGCTATTGCAACTTTTTACCTCTTATGTTTAGTTTATTACTGCTGAGATTAAATTAAGTTTGTGTGTGTGTGTGTTTTCTTACAACTGAGCCACATCAAGCTATGTGTTGTGTACACTGAGGGGAATTGAGCTCCTGATTTTAGCATTGTAAATCTGAAGACCAACTGCTGTCCCACTAGAGGACTTAAAGTTATAAAAAAAGTAAGTTCTGCAGTATTGTAGTAATATGTCTTAAAAGAGAAATTTAGCTGCTGTTAAAATGTTTTTTATTACATTTGTTTTAACCATTTCAACAGAACTTTTACTTTCTCAGTAACATTACAGACTACCGAGATATTTTCTTAGTTGACAAATAAATTTTTATTAGTAATGGCAATATTTTGTTTCTGATTTTATGTCTCACAAAATGTTATTCTAAATAAAACTACAAAATGAGATTCAGAATTTCATCCATTAGATCATTTCATATATAATGGCCAACTTTTGCTTATTGAAGATTAAGATAAATTGGATACAGTAATTTGACTGTATGTTATCCAGTATTAGTGCAAGTGCTGTACTTTTAATTGCCTATCATGTCAAGCTTTTTTATAATTGTTTTTGTGTTTCTTTAGAACCCTATGCAAGATAATGTCTTCAAAATAATTGAGACTACTTTTTTGTATGAGTTCAAATTGAGAAAAAAATCTATCTAAGGCTGCTTAAAATATCAGTTTGGTGTTTGGACAAGGGACCACTTCTCAACAAAATATTTGGTGTTAAGTCCAGAAATTTCGTTCTGATAATATGAACCTTGATAATGAACTCAAAGGAAGGCTTCAATCTGTTGTGAATGAAGAAAGATTAAGAGTTATTGTGGAATCTAACCCACAAACGACAGTTTGGGCACTTGCAGCAGACTCGGACATTTCCACTGCAACTGTTTTTTGTCACCTTGCTGTAACTGGAAAGGTTAAAAAATTGAGCAAATGAGTACCACACAAATTGACAGAAGAGAAGAAACAGGTTAGGAACAAGAGGCAGTCATTCTTAAAGTGAACTGTTTGTTACCTGCGATGAGAAGTGGATCTTATACAACAACCAGAAGAAATCAGGACAATGATTAGATGGGGGTGAATCTCCAAGATGTGCCAAAACTACCTTTCTGCAACCAGGTGAAACAATTACAGCATATCTTGTGGCCACCAATTTGAAAAAATGCATCAAAAATTAAACTCCAATTATCACTGGTGAACAGACATGAATCGATTTTGTTGTAAAGTAATGCTAGGCCCCATACCTCACAAGTCACCATTTCAAAATTGAGAGAACTGAAATATGAAATTTTGGGGCATCTATCACATTTAACTGACCTATTTAGGACTAATTATTACTTTTTTCAGTACTTGGAGCTGTTTTTCCAGAACAAAACATTATAGAATCAGGAGATTATTGTAAAAGCCTTTGAAGAATTTATTGTCTCCAAAATAATGGAGGTTTATAGAGACAGGATATTTTCATTAGTATCCTGTTGGAAGAAAACCATTGCAGCAAATGGAGCATATTTCGATTAATAAAACTTGTGTTTGTTAAAAATATGGCATTTTAATTTTTTACCTATATGATCAGCCATTTCACATTAAACATACTAATATAAATAGAAATAATTAATAAATAAAAAATTTTAAAATATTTTATGTCATCTTAATATCTTCCAATTTAAGTTGTTTCATTGAACTTTCATGATGCAGAGCTCGTATTTACATATAACATTGTTATTTTTCTACATTCATTAACACAATAGTTATCCAAATTACTGAAGGAAAAATCTAAATTTTGAAAAGTGGAAAGTTAATGTTTTCTTTACTTGAAAATGTTATTTCCTATAGATACTCATGAAGAATTATCTTCATCTCTTGTGAACCTGCCTATGAAATTTGTATGACACCAGCCTTGAGCTAACTCCCACCTAAAAAACATGTATTTAATATGACCTGTGTTGGTGCATGTTGATGTCATCATGCAACTGTAATCCTCCACCACCAAAAGAACAACACAACCTCTTTGCACAGTAGCTTCCCCTAAGCACTTGTGCTTGAAATAACTTTATTCTTAGATAGATCTAGAAGAAAGTGCACTGGAGGTGGTGAGGATGAGTGGGAAGAAGTGTCAGGGAATGTAATAGAAATACATTTTCAGGTAAAATTTTCAAGACAATACCTCACCTCTAAACACAAAGTAGCTAGAATCCAACACAGAAATAATGGAAGGGCTGGTGTAAACATTAAACCTAGATGAGCTCTCTTCAAAAGGTTCCCAAGAGGAAACCTCATGGAGTGTGACACCTAATAACATGGACTCCATAGGGCCACAACCATGGGAGACAAGATTTCATCTATACCAGGGTATCCCATTCATTTGGAAGAAAAGAAAGGGAAGGCAAAGAAGTAACAAAAGTTGAAAAGATGGTCAGAATTTTTGTATGATCAACAAAGCACCTACACACAAGGCAAGGCAAAACACGTAATGTGGTTTGGACATGATTAGGCTGAACAGTGTGCATCTGTTCTTGATTCAACTGGTAAGAAGAAAGAGGGGTGACAAACCCATCCTGTTGCAAAACGAGGTTACACTAACTGTATGAATGGTGAATACAAAGACAGTACCACCATTGTCCTACTTTCCATCATATTGTGCTTACAAAATAAGTGATAAACTCTACAAAGGGGTAAAAAAAGAATGGAACCTACTTGCAAAATATGTCAAGGAAGAAAACAGAACGGTGAGGATTGTCATCTATGGATGGGAGGAGGAGGCCCAGTGTGCAAGAAGGAACCCACAGTGCAATACACAATGGCTGTCACATCCTCCATGGACCATAATCCCCCAGTAGCTACAATAAATGCAGATTATGTGTAAAGAATATCTTCACTATTATGGGATGAGGGAGAAGTTACTGTTACTCGAGAATTCATAATTGCATAAATACCATAACAAATCTTTTTTTTTGTAATTAAAAAAAAGGTGTTGGTTTTCTGAATCACGACCATTGTATTAAGAAAACTGAAATGAAATTTAAATCAGTAGAAAACTGTTGCCAACCTTGCAATTGATTAACAATTTTAAAACAGGTCCATTCTAGATAATGCCAAGAAAAGAATGAAGTTATTTTTTGAACACAAGTGCTTGGGAGGAGCTACTGTTAAAGGAGATTATTGTATTGGTCTTCTGTTGATGGAGGGTTATTGTCAGATGATGATATCATCATACACTTTTACATTTCATATAAAGTATGAGCTCTTCAGTTTTAGGTGTGAGTTAGCTAGAGACTAGTGACATGTAAGTCTCATAGGCAGATACACAAGGGATCAAGTTATTCTGTCTGAGAAGGAGAGGTATTGTTTTGGAAATTGTATCTCAAAATGGTTGTTATGTGTATTAACACTTTTATTGATAAGCAGGGAACGTTTCAACCTTGTTCTGTGCTTATCAATAAAAGTGTTAATACACATACCAGCTATTCTGAGATACATTTTATTTCAAGTGGGTTTCTCATCATTAAGTTTTGGAAATTGTATAGATCTTAATAGATATCCTTTTTTAAACAGGAAACTATATTTAACCTTTCACTATTATAAAGTATTAAGTTTCACTTCTGCACTTCTGTGAGCTAATTTGGTTTACACACATTAATTAAATTGGATTTATTACATCATATCTCTTTAAAACATATCTGTACACATTTTATAGGATAATTTCACATTCTCACAGTACTAGAAGCACATTTTGAATGAACTCAATTCTAAAAATATGTAATTCTAACATCATATTTCACCTTTATATCTACAGAGATCAAGGATATACATTTTCAACTGAAGGTCTCAGTCTAAACAAGAAATAGCATCTCAAACATAGAAAAGAAGATCAACAAAAGGGCAAGTGTGAGTGGAATAATATATAAGTTATGATGTAAACCTGAAAAGTATTACAATGTTAAAAGTACACAATAACTTACTGGAAATGACATGAGGCTTATCAGATAACTATATACTTTTGGTAGTTTGAGTTTACAGTGAGACAGAAGTTTATGTACTTCCACACGTGTACACATATCAATACAACTAAGTAAATTATCATACAAAACTTTGATCCATATCAAACTTATCAGTTTATTGATTGGGAAAATGATAAACTTGATATCACAGAATTATTAGGAATTGTAGAAATAAAAATATTATTTTGAACAAGGATTCTATTTCAACTATTATAGAAACTACTTTTTATATATCAATTCTGTGGTATTGGTGGTACCACAGGTGAAGGCTTTGTTGAATTGATCCTATATATGTACATCTGTGTAGAAGAGTATACAAGTCTCTCTCTCCTCTTCTCATTGTTAAATTCCAATTTCTCCTGATATTGGTGGGATAAGATTGATCACTGAAACGAATGACTATGGAATAATTTTTAACAAGTAAAAGTTAACTTTCGATGTTGTGATGTTTTATTTTATTCAAATAATCTTTCCCGCAGGGGATCTTATAAAACTAATTGACATAAAGAGGAAAATATAATGTGTTGAATATGGAAAGAGAAAGAGACTAGGTACTGTACAAAAAAAGTTTATTCATTTGTTTGTTTGTTGAATAATTTTGTGAAAAGCTATATAAATAGTTATCCTGATTTTGAACTGACTATTTGCTCTAACCCTACACCTTTATAATTACTATACATCTCGTGTACACAAGACAGTCAACAAAACCACAGAATATACCAGCAACTATGTGGCAACTTTGTAATTTTTCTCCATATTGTAACAGACAATGATCTAAAGTGTGTATTTCCAATAGGACTTACCTTCCTCACAAAAATAGCTATTCTTGTTCAGTGCTGCTCTCTATATGAAAAAAAAAACAACATTTTCTATGCATGCCATGAGCCTTGAAACTTCCATGACTTGGAATTTATTAATTACAGTTCATGTGACTCCCTCTACTCAATTCTATTGAATTGTCACTTCAGGTGTTGGCAGAAAATGAAGGCACTGGTTTTAAGTAGGGAGAATGGATGGGAAGTGTGAGAGAAAATAAGTACCTGATAGGAAAGAAGCTCATATTGTCTTCACCTCTAGTTCATGAGACTGAAGGGAATCTCGTGCCCTTCCGACCAATGAACTGACACACGATAACAGTCTAAGAAACAAAATGATGAATTTCAAAACTTGACATTTGGCATCAAAAAGATGTCTGTGTAATATAAACCATTTCATTCAAACATATAATGGCCAGAACCACTTCATGTGCAATCACACCCTTAGAAATAATAAGCATAAGTATAACATGAGGGGAAAAACTGTAGTAATCTGCAAGTATCTTCACTGAAACCCCTAACACGGATGGAGTAAAAACAATATAAATGAGTGAGTGAATAGAGATATTTGTGATACATGTGTGAGGACTTATATTCAACTCTATACACAAAACCTAGCCATTTAGAACAGACATCCAAGTGGGGGGTAGATTGAGGGATCCCAGTCAAAGGGGTAAACTGCAATTTTGACTGCTCACTGCAATGTTGCAAAGTGGAGAATATCTTATCATCTACAACAGCAGAACATCTCCATCTAACTGTCAACTGAATGGTTTAATAATTGTGTATATATACATAATTTGTATTCCATTAACACTTTCAATATCATACTATTCAATACTACATGACTGACCACATGACCTCTTTGCACTCATTTAAAGTCTTTGTATATTTAATACTACTAATTTTCAATATAGTGCATATATCTTCACAAAATTTGGCAGTATTTCACTTAATATTACAAGCCTTTAACATTCAAAAAATCATATTTTTTGGGGAAGTATTTTTAATAAAGTAAAATAATGATTTCTCCATAAATATACTGAGGGTTTGTTTTGAACAGTCTGTGTGCAAGGTAATTTTCATGTTGAAATTAAAAATACTTTTCCCTATCTAAAACCATCAAAAATAAAAGTGTGAACTAATGCATCTTGACTGTCAGAAGTGCCAGGATGTGAAGGGGATAAGACCAAAGAGGTGATAGAGGTAGGACTGATAAATCTGGAACCCCAATCAGCAAGAAGCGAACAAGATGAATGAAGACAGGTAAAGGAAAGGCAAGCATCAAACATTTAATATGAATAAATATGATATTATTTCAGTGTGAAAAAAGAGAGCAACTAAAAAGAAATTGAATATCACATCACAGATACCTAAGTAGCCCACAAAAAATGGACCTATGAAAAAAGTGAAATTATCACAAGACCATATTAGTAGTGGATGGTAAACAAACAACAGTGTCCCACCCTAGAAGATCTTCAATCAAAGAAACCAGATGTGGAAGGAACAAACTGAAGATAACAAACACCTCACTAGTAAGATAAGGAAGAGGTATCCCATGAAAATCCCTAAATATAAGTGGAACATGGTATAAAGGAGGTAATGAACAGAGAAAAATGAAGCTAAGAAAACTATGGAAGGGATAAGATGGATAGGATAAACAGAAATGCAAATGATATAAAATCAGAGAGAAAATCTGCTTGATGATGAGCACATAAAAGGAAGTAAAGCCTGTATAGGCTGAACTTTGCAAGCACCCACTCTAAAAAGACATTAAAAGACCATAAAAATTTTGTAGTGAATAAACGTATGTATGTGATGTTCTGTGTTGAAAAAAAGATATTTAACCTAATTATCAACTCACCTGTAAATAGAACCATACATAAACCAAAAATAACACTTATTGTGCCTGATCAATCATGATATTTAACCTAATTATTCATTAACCCGGAAGTGTAATTACAGGTAAACCAAAAATAGCAAATATTTGTGAAGCCTAATCAAACTGTACAGAACAAAGTATATTACTAAGCACTAAAATAAAAACTTAACTGAACAACAAGCCTGAATCGGAGCCTACACAAACCAACTGAATTGGAAGAAGGATAAAAAATAAATAATAATGCAAATGAAATAGACTGTATAGAATTATGGAAGTGTGCAGAGCTAATAACATATGTATAAGATGTGATGTATGGAAGAGAAGCAGTAAGACAAATTATAGATAATCCTAAAATAACAAAGACCATGCGAAGCCTAAACAAATGGTATAGGAGAAAAGATACAATTAAGACTAATTGATAACCTAAACTGGACTATTTAACAAAATGTTTGTTATGGAACCCAAATAACTATAGATAATAATATGAACAATAAAATTAATCAAAAACTATAACAACGTAACATCTCATCTGTCCAAAGTTAGTGGACTGTATTTCAAACATGTGGGCTTCCAAATTTGAGGTGAAGTTCAACAAAAGTCAGTTCACTGGACAATCAATCTCCCAATAAAGTAAAACTGAAAATCTTCCAGAGATCCATAACCTGAAGCTTGTGTAAATGTGCTAACAGAGTATATAAATGATGCAAAAGAATAACCAAACACAAATATGTTGGCAATAACAAATAAAGGTTTTTGTGATGAAGTAATAAGTTCTATAAAATAATTCCACTACAAAATAATTTAAGTTACAAAATATCACAAAAAGAACCCAAGACTGAACTTGTTGTTCCATAACTTAAAACAAAGATATGGAAAAAAAAATTAAAACAAAACACTTAAAGATAGTACAAACTAAATGTTGTAACACAAGTACTGGCAAATGAGAAGTACAGCAGAATTGAATACAGGGACATCAAGAGTGTGTGTCACACTCTCATTGGTTTGTTGTATATGTGTGTGTCACACTCTCATTGGTTTGTTGTATATGTGTGTGTCACACTCTCATTGGTTTGTTGTATGATATGTGTGTGTCACACTCATTGGTTTGTTGTATGATATGTGTGTGTCACACTCTCATTGGTTTGTTGTATGATAATTTGCAGGTGACACATATTGGAATTAGTCAATTCCAGATGGGTGGATATTTCAAGGCTTGTGGCATGGTCAAAAAATTCTGCAAATAGAGAGCAATACTAAACAAGACTAGCTACTTATGTGAAAAGTGGCAGTGCCCCATATGAGAATTACTGACTTTCCTAGCCACTAATTTTGAAGAAAAATAAGCCCTTGATGCTCTCAAGATATTTTATAAATCTACATTTCACCCAATTTACATAACAAATATTTTTGGTCTTGCACAGATGAAAAATTTCTTTCTTTCTTCTGTTGACAGCAGTGAGAGATATCTATCAAATTTAACTGGCATAAAAGCAAGGAAAATGAGTGTGAGCAAAACCATTAGTGTGGAAGAACTAATTACTTTAAGTCAAAAGCAGAAAGGTATTTATGGATTACCTTCATGAAGTATTATAGCTTTTCTCATCCTCAGCCTATGTTCACCTCAAAGAGACTTTAGCATGCACAAATGTATGTACTTTAGAAGTTGCAAAAAACTTATTTCTGAGCAGAGCAGGCATGCTGTTAAACACAGCACAGAATTTAAAGATTTTGGTCAGAATATTTCAAATATTACCCACTTTAAACATTTGACTTTAAAGTTGGAAAGTGAGCCTGAAACTTCTCTTGAAAGAAGAGAAACTTGTTTTTTGTTTAAAGGCACATATCAAATGTTATTACGATCAATTATAACTTGATGGAGAATATTCAATTAATAATTAATCAGCTGAAGTGTAGTATCAACACAAAATCACAACTACCATGTATTATTAATAACTGATGTTAATAATGGAAGAATAGGTGAAAAGTGTTATTTTACAAAATTATAACACAATTACTAATTTATTCAATTGAGTAATGTAAATGTTTCATTACTTTTATAATGTATGAAGTTCTCTTATCATTATTAATAAGGTTATTATCCAACTTTACACAATGAAGTTGTAATGATATTGAACTACTAGTTAATTATTGTTAATTACTTTATTTTGAAACAGGATTTAAAGTACTTAAAAATAATAAAATTTCTACAGTCATTCTACAGTCAAATTTTAGAAAGTCATTACTGCTACAGGTAGTACTAGTTGTAATATTTTCAACACGTTACCTTATTTTTAAATTAATGGAAGATGAAGCACTATGTAACATCAGCAACTTACCAAGAAAATTACATTAGTAGATAATATTGTTTTCTTAAATGCTTAGAAAAAGCAGCAAATACCAGTAAATTGTACATTAAATTTCTTTTGTAAATTTTTAGTAAACAGACAAAAAGTCAAAAACTGCACTATAATATCACTTCAGTGTCAGATAAAAGTAAACATTTATACTTGCAACTCAGTCTGAATAAAGATCTGTGTTGTTAATAATAACTGGATGATGTTCTGTAAACACATGCATTCAGAATGGAAATTACAAAGGCATTTTAAGCTGCATCAGTTTTGCTACAAATACTCTGAAAATTACTTCACCTACATAATTTAAATCAAACCTGCTAAGACAAATAAATATTTATCTTTCTGAAATGAAAAAAAATCCCAAAGCAATTTTAATATCTGCATAAAATTCAACAAATGAAAAAAAAATATCTAGCTTACTCACCTCTTAGCTCTCCTCTTCATTGCCAAGTTCAGTTTATTTCCCTATTTTAAGAAAAAACTCAAATTTTTACTTAAGTTGGAAACAAATACCTAATTAATGGAACTGTGCATCACTTTTCTTAAATCAATTTAATATCGATTAATATCAACTTATAATCACAATAGATTATCTACCTACATAGATAGAAAATAAAATGAGCCCAATAGGTCAAAACATTGTTCTCTCCTTATCAATAAAAGTGTTAATACCCATACCAGCCGTTCTGAGATGCATTTTTATTTCAAGTGAGTTTCTCATCATCGAGAATGATCACAATTCATTAAATATACTGTTCTTAGTTATAAAATTGCAATAGATTGTTTATTTCTTTGGTACTCTTGTTGTTAACAATATGCTTGGTTGTATATTCATGGGGTTTTGTATTTTTCATTAAACTAAAAAAGAACTAAAGAACTAGTTTCAAGAACTAAAAAGTGATACAGACTATTGTATGATAATAGACCTGTATTAATAAAAAGCAAAACAAATTACCACCACCAAACTCATAATTTTGATAAAGTAACACAATTATAACTGTCAGGTTATTACCAAAATAAGGGGGGAAGAACTATATACAAACTTCACGATTATGTTATGATACTGGTTGACTGATCTCAAACAAACTTGACATGCACTCTAAGTTAAAAGTTAAGGCCTCAGGGTGCCACATAGGGATAAGTGTTCGAAGCTAGTCCCCTATGCCACTCCGAACCCTTAGAGTGGCATAGAGGCACCCTCACTGACATCCAGTGTGGGGTGTGTCACTTAACCAATCTTATAACTATTATAAAAAATTAGGAAATAAATATAAATTATGTTTTTTCATGCTAGAATGACTACATATTATAACACAAAAACAAATGTTTAGTCTAAGCAGCTTAAGTCTCTTAACGCTATACATTTATATATATATATTTTTTTTATACTGATCTTCCAGTCATGCCTAGCTAACATTACATAACCTGCACTGACATAGTGCTCATGCACTCATGTCACATATCCAATAATACAAAACTGACCTTTAGTCTTTTGTGTCTTGGTTGTGTTGTAGTGGACTAGTATTTTGTAATATACAGTCACATTTCAATTATTATACATTACATATATGCATATAGATTATTTCTATTCAGAAGTAAATTACTAAACTTATTTTTCTTAAAATACATAACAATAAATCAAAAATTAAGCAAACAATTATGTCTTCTTGTTATGGCCTTTGACTTAGTTGTTGATGGATGTTTTAAAATTTTGTCCATGGTGGATGTGAAACAAATTTTTGTGTAAGTTTTATATACACACACACACACACACACACACATATATTTGAAGAACAAAATCATAAATAACTATACTGACACTACAGAATTCCAATATAATTTGTTAAACTTAGTAACTAAGCTATATTTAGGTCTATAAAAAGTATGAAACTTTGAGCAAGCTGAAGACACAACTTACCTCATGGAAATCTTAGATTGAAAGAATGTGGTAGCCTTTTCACAGATTAAAATGGCTGAGAAAACCACTAGGGGGACATTCTGAGCTGTTAATTAGTTATTAATGTTATATATTGTAGTAAGAGTATATAAGAGTCCATTTCTAAAAATAGAAAGTGTTGAACAGGTCCACTTTGTTTGTTTCAATACATAAGGCATATTCTAACAAAATAAAAAGATACAAGGTTCTTATTTTGTATTCTAGGTTGTCAATATTGGTAATTTGAGTTCCTAATTTGTGCGAAACTATACATTTAGTATTTTGATTTCACAAACATCTAATTTTAGCCCTTAAACAGCAGGAATGTTGTAGGTAGCAGCATCAGTTGATGATGGCTGCCATTTAAGGGTTAAACAGTGCTGCATTCAACACACCATGTGACTCACTAATATCTCCAACAAAGATAATTGCTTGCTTTACTGCTCTATATTTTAAGAAAAATAAGTTTAATAATTTATTTTTAAATAGTAATAATTCATATACATATATGTATAATGATTGAAATGTGACTGTATGTTACAAAACTAGTCCACTAAAACACAGCCAAGACAGAGAAGATTGAAGATCAGTTTTGTATTACTGGATACATGATATGAGTGCACTAGCACTGTGTCAATGTAAGTTATGTAATGTAGCTAGGTGTAACTGGAAAGTTAATATAAAAAAACCAGTAAATACACTTATAAATATATAATGATATGAGACTTAAGCTACTTAGACTAAACATTTGTATTTTTGTTATAATATGTAGTCATTCTAATATGAAAACAGCATAATTTATACTTATTTTATAATTTTCTTATGATAGTTATGAGATTAAGTGACAACCCCCATATGGTTAGAATATAGAAAACAACAAAAGATAGTCTTACTGAAAACAAACGTTTGAAATGTAATTAAGAGGTTTTAGAGATTATGATATTTCTAGGAAGAAGAATAGTGTTTTAAGTCATAACATAAAACAACTTTATACTCACTCTAGCAATGAAACAAACAATATTTTTTACAAAAACATTTCATTAAAAATCTATTGTTTTTGTACAAAATACCTGTAACCTGTTATAATATGTAGTCATTCTAATATGAAAACAGCATAATTTATACTTATTTTATAATTTTCTTATGATAGTTATGAGATTAAGTGACAACCCCCATATGGTTAGAATATAGAAAACAACAAAAGATAGTCTTACTGAAAACAAACGTTTGAAATGTAATTAAGAGGTTTTAGAGATTATGATATTTCTAGGAAGAAGAATAGTGTTTTAAGTCATAACATAAAACAACTTTATACTCACTCTAGCAATGAAACAAACAATATTTTTTACAAAAACATTTCATTAAAAATCTATTGTTTTTGTACAAAATACCTGTAATCTTTACTAAAAGTCTACTTAGTGCAAGTTATAGTGCAAGTACTTAAAGTAAGTAAGTAAGTAAGTAAGCTCAAAGGAAAAGGATTAAACTGTAGAACCTAGAAATAACACTATGAAACTATAATCCAGAATTTTCAGTTCAACTTGAGTTTTCATCAACCAAAATCAATCTAGAAAAACATATTTATTGCAACTGGAAATGTAAAACATCTGGAACCACTAATAATACCCTAAAAATAAATCCTACTCACTGGAAAATTTCATTACTGGTAAAAAGGATATTGTACTAACTTTTCTTTATTTTGGACATTTGATACTTTTTGTTTTTATCAATGTTTTTAATGCAAATTTTTATGAATTCAAATAATAAAAATATTTACATACTTTTGAACCACCTCGGGGAAAACCAAGTCGAACTTTTGAATCCCTCAACAGACTAGCTACACGATTTCTTTGAATCTTGAATATTCTCCAAGCCTGTGCTGTACCGCTTTCTTTTGCTACTTTTTGAAGTTCATATTTCTTTCGAATTTCTTTCCAGATTTCTGGTGTAATCCATGGCTGAAAGATTAAGAAACACAAAGTTCATTTCTTATACACTCTTAATGTATGTACATAATTCATGCCAAATTTTGTAAACATACAATTATATTGATTAAATGTTAAATTCATGCTCTACTAAGAAACCAATCATTCTAAAAGTCTATAAAAATTCTTACACAATGTTAAACTGGGTAAGTTAAATTAACTGATATACATGATTACACATAAGCAATGACTATATCAATTAATGAAAATTACAATTACTTCCATAGGTCCTATTTTAGTCAGAAAGGTATTTTACTGACTTGTAATCAGGTTACCTTGTAATCCTATTTTGAAAAGTGGGCATGGGTAAGAGCATGTAGTGCAACACTAAAGTGCCAGCCAGGCATGGAAATGGAGTGAGCATGACTATGGATGAGGAAGAACTGGAATAAGGTGGAGAGAAGTGGGGGAGACATCCTGTTGTATTGAGAAAGGTGAGATGTTAAAGACAAGGTCACTCAATAACCAGCAATGGTGGAAACAACTGATTCCTGCCGAACAACGAAGTAAAAGGAATGGAGATGTCCAATGGTAGGAGGATCAGGATGTAGGTGGAAACAAATGGACTGATGTGAAAAGCCACACCCATTAGCAAAATAATGTAAAATGGAGATGAAAAGATTACCAAATTGGAAAGTCTGGTTCAAAGGGCAATGAACTGAACAAATCCAAATGAGAAAGTTGAAGGACAAAATCCCTTGACAGAAAGCAGACAAAAGATGTTGAAGCAAATGAATGTGTGATTGGTATAGTGGCATAGAAACCAACCAAGTTTATGCCAAACAAAGGGGAGTACCACTAAAAGGACATCATAATGAGTGTCTTTAATCAAGGCCACAACCCAAGATAAAAGATGGAAAGGTTGGGCGAGTACAAGACCAGACTTGGGCAGAAAGCAGCAAAAGTCAGAACCAAAGAATGAAAAACAGATTATCAGAAGAGATTCAGCATAAAATGGAGATGGTTGGCAAGGTAATAATGAGGGGAGTGCTCTAGAGCATCCCCCGTGGAATGGGTGGAAAAGAGACAATTCTGTAGGCAGATCATAGTCCAGCCAAGATATGCAGTCCACAATCCATTAAGAATTAGCCCAGGGTTTGAAATAAAGGGATTCTGGGTTGGAATACCCCCTTGACAGTTAATATAGAGAAAGCTGAGAAGTTGTTGAGATAGAACATAATGAAATAATCCAATAGGTGTGGTCAAAAGAGTATCATATCCATGTAGTTTGAGAACATGGATATGGAAATAAAAATCATCTTTAGCCTATGTGCCAAATATAAAGCTGTCATTCAGAAATCTCCCCAAAAAGTTATTAGTCACTGACAAAGAAGTGTAGATTTGGGTTGGGTGGAGGTAATGGAACACTGATGGTGATACTGGATTTGTCCAACTGACCATAGGAATACCAAAGTAGAGAAAAAGACAGGAGAATCACTGAGGTCAAAATGTACAGGGACCAACTTATGACATAGATCTGTGCATGACTCAAAGAGATAAGTAGTTCCTATGAAGCCATGATATACAAATATGAAATATCTCAATTAGAATGAGTAGAATAAGTACAAATCCTGATGACTATAAGTTCCATATCTCACAGGCAGATGGGAGAAAGGCAGATCCTAGATAAGAACAAGTTGAAAAACATTCCCTCATTTAATACGGTACTAAGGAAATGGTGGAAACAAGATGAAGTCTGAAAGCAAAAGGGTAAGGAAATTGGAGAGAAAGTCTGGAAAAGAGCTCATAGAAGGGAAGAAAAAAGTCCAACTCAGGGTGGAAAAGTATCCCCAGTCAACAATCCAGTAACAAACAGGCAAGTGAGCAAGAAATGGTTGAAGAGGAACAAGCACAGTGGAGAAGTAAATGGAACTACAAACACCTGTAAAATTCTTATGGACATGGTGTAGTGGTTCACACTTGAGTGCTGAGAGGAGAGGAAAAGATGCATTGTAAAAAATCAAGCAAAGGATGAAACTGACACCAAATACTTCTCACTCCCTTTCCCCACAGGCAAGAGCAGTTCCATTGTGTGAATCACAAGAGAGGGCACAGAACAATTAAAATTGAGGAAATAAGGATAAGATAGACAGGGAGGGCAAGGATTGTGGTTGTGAAAATGTAAATGCTCCAGGAATGGTAAAAAGAGATAAGTTGGGGTTATGGTTTATAAGTGAAAAACAAGAAGATATTATGACACAGAAGAAAAAAAGAATGGTGCATACATGAGAAATAAAGTCCTGAAAATGGGAGAAAGTTTAAGGTTTTTTTTCAATACAGACAGAAGTTTCTGAAATATAATCAGATGAAAAAAAAATATATTTTTCCTATCCATTATCCTCACAAAATGAGAGGAAGGAACATCTAAAAAAGTGACTGGAGCTTAAGGTCCTGACTGCATAAGAGATGCCACTACCCTATTCACAATGGCCACCACATCATCTCCAGGGAACATGCCTCTATATTTAATAATTGTTACATAACCTGTGTTTGGAAATTTGTCACTGATACAAATAGAAGATGATGTTACATGAAATAGTGTGTTCATAGTTTGAAGAAAGCAAGAAATTAAGTTCTCTGAACATTGCAAATCTTAAGTTGAGAAAGAAAAAAACATGTCTGATATGTTCAGGGCTCAGCAAAAGAATGAAAATTAACGAGTGATTAAACCATATAATGAGTTACTGCACAGGAAGGCTGTGTCACCATCCTACTGGTAGAAGGCTTTTGCTGCATAAGAACATTATTATGCAGTAGTTCAATTCTGGAGAAAACTTGTAAGAATAGGTTGGAGTTGCCCAAAGGCTAGTAGCATGCAAATCTCTATATACATTTGGACGATAGCTTACTGTGAGAGGTATGTATTATCTTGAAACTGCTGACTAGTTATCTTTTTTCTAAGTACATACTATGCTTTGAGGAGCACTATACTAATTGATTAATTAAATGTAATCAATTAATGGAGCCACCAATCAATAGGTTGGTAAATCCTACTATTGCACAGCTCTATAAAATACTCAAAAATACATTAATATAAATATAGTTTTTTACAAATAATGTATGCATTTTTATAGTTTAAATACAAAGCATATACAAAACAAAAAAATAATTACAATTTTGGGACACAAGGTAAAGCATGCTACTCCAAATTAACGTTAGCTTCATAACAGCATTAAAAACTTTGTTCAATTATTTTCTGCAAATTTATTCTCAGCTTTCTTAACAATGTTAAAAATTATGAAATTCTATCACAATAGTAAATTCAGATTTTGGTTAGTATGGCTAGATATTTCTCCAAGATTTGAAAATGCACTATTTCATCCTAAAGAAAAGACAGCTAAATGTATAGTTCAGTATATCCCATGGTGCACTGAGAAGAATAAAGTTGATAAAAGACATGTTTTTAAGTGGACAGGACTTAATTCTAATAGCTGATTTTCAATCATATGCAGGTATTTATCTTGTTTGTTTTTGAATTTTGCGCAAAGCTAATCGAGGGCTATCTATGCTAGCCGTCCCTAATTTTGTAGTTTAAGACTAGAGGGATGGCAACTAGTCATCACCACCCACTGCCAACTCTTGGTCTACTCTTTTACCAATGAATAGTGGGATAGACCATAACATTATAATGCCCCTGAAAGGGCAAGCATGTTTGGTGCGATGGGGATCCAAACCCGCAACCCTTAGATTACGAGTTGAACTCCTTAACCCACCTGGCCATACCGGGCTAAGGTATTTATGTAAGTTGTACTTGTGATTATGAACTCAAAATTTGTTAACTTTTTACTAATTAAAAAAAATATCTCTATATACAGACAGTTTCAATAATCTTTTTAGGAACAGTGAAACTGACTAATTTAGTGAAAATGAAATAGGTTTACTTATTATTCAGTATTATAGATTAAAGTATTGAAGAAATGAGCACAAAATTTCCAATACATCGTCAATCTTGTTTCTTCATACTAAGTAAAATTACAACAATGATCAAATTTACATCTAATATTTTAGTGCTTATTATGAACTAAGATGTGCAAAAAATATAACTATTCTGATTTAAGTTCACACATAATTGAGAGTTTAACGTTTAAAAGTTTTCTATCTTGATTCATGTCACTGAAATACATAATATAATGAACTACACTTTTCACAGCAAGAAATAAATAACTCTTTTCACAACATACAGTAATAAAAATGAAAATTTTCAATAACAGATGGAAATTAGTTACATCTTACATACTGACTATTTATTTGGTAGTTACTGCATCTTCATTAAGGCCAATTAATGCTCTTACTTGATAAATGACAATAAAAAGTTTACAATAATTCAAGGAAACATTTGGAAATTGATTACTGGTATTGTGTAATTAACATTAAAAGTGACTATAAATGTATATATTGTACCTCTGTTTCAAGTTTAAATTTTAAATTATTCAAAAAAGATAATGTAGGAGTATACATCTTCATTTAATATCATGAATGTATGATGTATTAAGAACTTGCTTGGAAGATTTATATCTCACTTATAATAAAATAGGCAAAATAAGTTAGATATAACCAAAGAAAACATCTATGTCACAAGTACACCTTTATGACTTTTTTAAAACATATTAATCGGTACAACTGATGCACATGATTTTACATGTACATTCATACTTTAATCAAGAAAAATTAATAATTATTCATATATATCCTGTTGTTTATTTTTTATCTTTACTTCAATTTTGTAATTAATATAGTGTACATACAAGTTAGATGTACTAAAAAATTAAAGGGATAACATTTTACAATAAAATTGTCCTTAAGCCAAACAAACATTAGAACTGAAATAAAAGTTTACTTCAGATTCAGTTTATTTACTGAAAAGGATCCAATGCATATATCAGTTTACTATATATAGTCAAAACCATAAGAACTTAAAAAGGCTCAAATCTGAAGTATACAGAGTTAGGATCTAACTGAATTAACTTGTCAAATTTGGCAAAAAATGTTGTTACATATTGGACAAGAGAATATCCATGTCTGACAAAATTATCTGAAGTATGTTTCAATAAATGTATAAACTTTCTTTCATATTTTATATCAGTATGTCATAGCATTTGTTTGTCTAAGTGCTCTTTCTGTAGGACTTTATAATTCTTACTGCGCTCATATTATGTCAATATTTTGTTAAACTACCACTCACAAGGTACAAGCCACTGTACATGGGAGGTTGATTTTTTGTAAACTTGGTATTAGGAGTCTCACCACACACATTAATAAGTTTTTTAGTGCAGTTAAATCTAATATCAGGTGAATGATGATAGTTTGATTAAACAAAACACTATATAAAATTCTAGCTTCACAATTAATGTTTTAATTTCAACAACAACAAAAAATCACCACAAATGTAGAATAACTACACCAAAAAGGCAAAAGAAAAAATACATATTCACAAATAGTTCAGTTTTTAAGGTGATAAACCTTTTTCTAAAGGTTAATTTTTACATGTGACATGTATTTCATGAGAAAATGTTTTTACAGCTCATTGTAATAAGTCAAGGTAAGGACTAAATATATTTGTTCAATTAAATCTACATTTGAAGTCCATGAAATTAATTTCACAATCCATGTCTTCTCTCTTGAAAGTGTGTTATCAGTCTCTTTGTACTTGCATTAATTGTTCTTTAAACTATACATAATCACAGAAAAAACAAATCAATACAATTCAATCTAGCTAATTATTTTTACAATTTTTATTTTACCTGCAGTGTTTGTATTTGTTTAATGTATTCATTTTAAGCACATTAATTTTCTATGAAAACATATTTACCTGCACTGTTATTCCTAACTTTGCATATTTTTTTTGGAATTATTTAAAGACCATTAATACAGTTGTAAGGTACCCAAATAAAGTTTATACATGTACCAATATATTTCATAATAAACTAATTTTAAGATGTGTGTCAAAGGAGATTCTTTTAATTAGAAGTTTTGAATGTGACAAAAAAATTTCATAATAGCATATGTATATAAATTATAATCCATGTAGGCTAACACAGTCGTTACAAGAATTTAATACAATATAACAGCAATCTATATGCATTGGTAACTAAGGGTGGGTAAACACAACAGAAAATACAAGAATTACAAGCTTTATTTATCTCAGAAAGGCTGGTATGGGTATTAACACTTTTACTGACAATGAGAAATAATGTTTTGACCTTCCTAGGTCATCATCAGGTCATCCTCTTTCTTAACACTTTATCAATAAAATTGTTAATACTCATAACAGCCATTCCAAGATACATTTTCATTTCAATGGGTTTCTCATCATCGAGGGTTACTAGCTTTATGATTAACATTTTCAAACTGTTTTTGCACACACAGGCTTAAAAGGGTTTTGAAGTCTTAAAATTAAGTAGAAAACTGATTACTTTGAGAATTTTTTTAGAAAAGAAATAAATCCTTATTTTGCAACTACTTGTAATTTTTTTTAAAAAATTGATAATAGAACTTAGCTGTAACAAGTTCACTTACTGTGGTTTCAATTAGAAAATATTTGTTACCCAAAGGTAAAATCAAATGAGCAATGAAAAGTCCTACACTTTTACATACTGTAGTTAATATACAGGGTGGCCCATAAGTCCCTACCCATCCATATATTTTATGTATCCAGTGTATCTGTATGCTGTCCCTCATTCTCGCTGCATAATATTATGTGACACCATGTTTTGTGAGACATTTACCTCAACATAGCAGGAGTTATTGTTCCAAATGCCATGGTAACAGCTGCCTTCAACCCATCATTAGTATTACTGAATATAAATAATAGCATATGGATGGGTAGGGACTTACAGGCCACCCTGTACATTTGATGTAAAGCAGCACAAGCTACAGATTTTAATCATGTCATGATAACACTAGGTTGGATATCTGTGATCTTTTCAACTTCTATATAACAACACGTGTGTGTGTGTGTGTGTCTATGCTATATATATTTCAGCATATAATTTTACATTTTTTGTATATTTCCTTCCAGGCTATACTTACACAAAGCATATTATTAAACTCTAGCTTTTCACACAAAAAGCCATCAATATTTGGCAAGGATATAAATCCTAGCTTCAACGTGAATATCATAACACTTGCAAATATTTCTGGCAATTTTTATTTTCTCTACAAAAATCCAATCATGGAGTTGTAAGTGTAACAGTCCCAACTATCCACAGTGGAAAATAGGATACCTAACATGTCATAATAATCACATCAGGGCAATAATCTTGGTGATTTTTTATTATATGTAATGATACTAACATTCTATTTACCATTAACATACTTAAGAAAAATAGTTGCTGTTCAGTATTATGAGCCAGCTGCTTTACAAGCAATTTTTGTTCCAAATTTCTTTTTGAACTCATGGTATTTATCCCTGATTTTCTCCTTTCTATTCTAAGTAATGTTTTGTTTTCCTTTCTAGTCCCCCCCCCTTTTTTTTTAAAGAAACATACCTATTTTGAATTAACAGAAGTGAAAAAAAAAAGTTTTAGGCATATTGGTTTCTAATATTTCACTACATTTTGGCATATAAACTGTGATACTCATTATTATGTATTCACTCCAAAAACATGTTGTCTACTAAACTTGCTTATTTAACAGCACATCAGAAATTATTAGATATGAAATATATATTATTAATATATATTAATAATTTTCTACATCAAAAGTGTATTTCCAATAATATTTATGTCCTCTTACACTATAGCTTTATTTTAATGAAAGTTTCTCTTTGCACCTAAACATTGGTATTAAGCTTACTCCACTTGCTCCAGCTTTTATACCCAATTATATTGCCCAAAGCAAGTTAAGTCTTGTGATTTTCTCAAACTGCATCAATGCAGCCCTTATCCCAGATCAATGTACAAGCTCCCTATTACTACTTCCTATTTCCATTGAGATGGTCCAAACTAGCAGACCTGAAACCAGCTATTTTGTGAGGAGGAAAGGTGAGATAGGGTGAAAGGAGGTAATAAAAATGTATGGGAAAATGTTAACTTCCTAAGCCTACTTACTTCCACAAGATTCACACAGAAAGAACATGCATGTGAAAATGAAATACAGTAATAGCATACTAGTGAGATCTACACTATTTATGGTGCAGGTATGCTCTTTAGCCTAACAACATCTAATCTAATTCCGAGGCAACCACAGAGGCAAAACCTCAACACTGTTAAAAGAATATAGTTTCATCCAGGATCCAACCAATCAGACAAGGTCCAATATCTTGTCACTGGAACCATATGGCTCTGGACCCAAATCAATATTAAAGGACTTATTTAGTAGCATTGAATAATTGGAACCCAATCAGAAAGTTACAGAATGTTGCCACATCGAGCCGTTGGAATTACAAAGATAAAGCAGGCAACACAAAAGTAAATAAACTCTCTCTTCAACCTGAAGAAGTGCAAAATGTAAGAAACTGAACTCAGAATTTAGGCTATGGCAAACCTCATTTAACCTGAAGAAAGAGAATTACCCAGCCTATTATTATAAACCAAAACCCTAACTCCACAACTTGAAAGGCAAGGCAATATCTCCTGCCTCTGGAATTATGAGGAAGGTGTTAAACAAACTAAGTCCAACCAATGGAACAGAAATTGATGCCCTGCTTGTGGAATTACTAAAAGTCAAAGATTCTCTTCCACAATAATCAAAATGAAAGAATAACCAAAAAGAAGGGCCATACTCAACTCAACCAGATAGCAAATATTTATTGCTGAGCTAGATATATGAGAATCTCCTGTGTAGGCGATCATGCTCCTACCATACATTTGGCAAAACCAACCAAGGTTAATGGTAGAAGAGTGCCCAACATTTCACTTTTCTCCTTAAGTTGAGTGACAAGTTCAAGCATCAATCAGGAGGAATATGCCTCTGCCCACAAATCCAGTGACTGAAAACTTGGAGTGGAAAGAACTTTCACACATCTACTAAGATATATGGGATGTTCACATAGGAGAGTCCTGAAAAACAATGTTCTGCAGACAGTGCAATAGGTGAATTATGTTTCCATTTTGAAAAGCTAACTGATCCTGATTTATTCAATCAAGGTTTCAGCAGGGATGGGCAAAATACCTTTATACTTTCCTGATGATAATCCATGAGTGATAGTCTAGTAATGTGTATAACTGTGTAGTACCCATAAAGTGCACAAGGTGGTTTTATAGAACCTCTCATCTCCACAGAGTTTGTTGCTACAAGGAACATTTATTTTGGTCAGCTAGTGCAAATTGGTCAAAAAGCATACATGAAAAGGCAATACCCACCACTGAGAGGGATCCAAATTAAAATGATGAAAGAATACCTGCATGAGAATAGAAATGAACACAAAAGAAATGAAGTCATTCATCTCTTGACAAACTAGCCAGGACGTGAAGGTAGTAACAAACATTCTAATGAGCAACCACCAAATCTATATAATAATATACTTGAATGTCTGTTGCAAAAGTGAAATGTGTGCACATGCATAATTAGACAGTAAGGTGCACAGGGTAATGCAAAGACAACAAAAGCATTTGCACTCAGACTAAAGTCATCTTCAGTACATCTTTAAATACAGGATTTATAGAATAACAGAAGAAAATTATAATTTCAGACACCAAAATGCTATCATACTATAATTTTGCTGTCAATACCCTTTATAAGTATGTGCAGTAAGAATGTAACCCAGAAAAACAGTGCAAACACCTACCTGCATCAGAGAGCTGGAAAGTTCAACAATCAAGTCACTACAACTGCTTTATGAATAAACAGAAAAAGATAAATATAACTATTCTTTATTAACCATTTAGCACAATAACATTAAAAGCTTGAAGTTTTCAGAAAAGTCTGATATTAGGTCATAAAATAACAATTTAAGTTTACTTATAGATAGAATTAAATACAGCACAGTTTAGTCCTAAGCTAATGTAAAACACATACATGGTACACTGTTAATTTATCTCTTTATCAAAGGTAGGTCTAACATTAGTTAAAGTTTTATAAAGTAAAAACCTAAATGTAAATGGACTTATAAATATCACTGCCTATGATTACATTTTGCTTGTATTAGTGTATAAATTTTGTATTTAAAAAAATATTATTGGAATGAAGATACTAATTTGACAGCAAATATTTTGCAGGTCATTATTTGTCATGTAAGTAATGAAACTTATATGAAATGTGATCCATACAATCTCCTTCAATGGGTGATGCAACAAAGCCACCAGATATAAACATATATTGATTTTGAGGAGATAAAAATCAAAGAAGTCTTCACCCTTTCAACAAAACAGTTGGTAAGCAATACAAACCAATCAATGAACCCAACCTGTTAAACAAATAAGTCATGGGACATCTTAGGATCCCAGTGCACAGGCTTCCTAGATCAAAGCAATAGCCCAATAGTTAGCAATGGATGTTGTTACTCAGTTGCCTTCCTTCTAGTGATAGTGGCAAATAGTTTACCAAACAAACATGAGGTAAGTTTGGTGGCAATTAGACTCAAACCTTAAAATCATGACATATCCCCTGAATCAACAGGCCATGCTGATCTCAAGCTGAGCAAAGCTGAAAAAACAACAACAAACAAACTTATAACATTAAAACTGGGTTTCAATTCTACATGTAAAAATGACTGGTTTGGGTTGAGAAAATTTTTATGTAGAGGAGTGAACAATGTTTTGACCTTCTTTGGTCATCATCAGGTTCACAAAGAAAGAAAGAGGTAACTGACCGATAGCTGACCACATGTTTGAAGGGGGTTGTGTAACTGAATGTAGGAATGTAAAAGGCATGCTTAGATGTTTGATTATATTTATTAATATAGGTATAAAGGTGTTCCTTTGTTTTGGTTTATTTTGGGATTGAGATGTTGTATAAGCAAGGATTCTTTAATTTTGCATTTGTTTATGTTTGTTTATTTAGTACTTGGGTGTTTTCTTTGGTTGTGTTGTGTTTATTTGATTTGTAGTGTTCAAATCTCCCACACTAGGTAGGTGGAGGGGCTGGTGCAGACATGATTCATATAGATACTGTCTGCATAGAATAGGTGTCTACCAAGAGAAAAGTGGTACAAAATGGGGGAAACAGCACTACATCCAGAACAGGTGTACTCTTCACCTGAAACTCAGTTTCTATATCAAAAATGGAATAGAATATGAGTATTTGTCAGTATATGTCATCTCCAACCAAACAGCTGAGGTTACACAACTCAGGGTTGGAAGTAAGGAATCATGGTATCTATATCAAAGTGTGATGTGTTTTGAACCATCTAAAATCATGACTAGAAAGAAAGCAATACAGTAGTAAACAAACTTCCCCTCCACATAGAAATTCAACAGCCAACATCTTAAACTCAGAATGTTGGGATTGTATATGCCAATGCCATACTCAACCAATGAAACAGAACCCATCCAGTCTGGAATTATGAGCATTCATTCTCACACCTCAGCCAAGCTGGCAAGGAGTATTTCTCGGATGGAATCACTTCCAATTCAAAATTAGGAGTAGATAGTGAACCACCTTCCATGAACAATATACTAAACTGACTAAAGGTAAGGGCCATGCACACCCAACTAGATAGTTTTGTGTCAAATCTGAAATGAAATTATGAGTAAGTTCCCACTGAAGCTAGTGCTACTCATACTGACACCTGGAAAAACACTGAAACACTCTGGAGGAAAAGCCTCTGTCTGCCACCCCAGCAATTGGAAACCAGGAGTGGTAAGGACTCGTGAGATCCACCAGTCAAGTTTTGGGGGATGCACTAGGAAGTCCTGAGGGGAATACTCTAGAAATTGTGCAATAGATGAACCAAGATTGAAAGAGATGGGCAGAATTTCCTTTAACCTTTTGTTCACAATGAGTAACGCCACCCAGTAGGCACCAACATGATTTTATGGAACACCCCATAATACAACTTGTATTAATTATAATGCAAGTGGTTGCTACTGCAGGATTGAGAACAGAAAGCATACTTGTCTGGACAACACTTGCCAGAGTGGGATACAGTGATAAATAAAGGGACCCTGGAAATAAAAGTGTATGATTGAGGAAAATACCACTGATTAAAGTCTAACAGATGTGGTCAAAATAGCTACAGGAGTTGGTCAAATGGTCAAAAACCCTCAAAAGTGGACACTATCATATCCTGCAAAAAATGAGATGGGAAAGTATTAGTAATAGTTTACATATCAGCCTGTGGAATGTCCTCCACAGAGCAATTCAACTGGATGGCCAATGACATAGAGATATGATGAATCTGGTGAGATTTGGCATGCAAAATATTTTTCTCCTGTAACAGTAATCCAGTACAACCCATATAAATCAATTAATGAAGCCACCTTGTGAGGGTAATCAGAGACAAATCACAGGAAACAGACATATCTTAATGAATGAACAACTGGTTCCTAGTACATCAAAATAAGTTAGTATGAGTCATATAATACTTGAGAGCCATGACAGGATATAACAAATAGTTGGGATTGGAGCAGTCATAAAATTAGGAAATGGCTGGCAAATGGACTAGTGAGAAGGATCTTTCTCCTTTCCTGGCTGCCACAGTCTTGATGAAAAGATATAACAGGACAAATGTGGAATAATAAAGAGACCTATGCACATGGATTGCAAACAGCTCCAACTAATGACATCCACAAGCCAAAAAAAAACAAAAAAAACAGTTTAAAAGAAATGTGAAACAAAGAATACAAAGCTAAGAGCTCAAGTGGAGGATGAGCCAATGCGTGTAAAACAACTGTAAAATCCCAATTTAATAACTGAAAAGGTTGTTTGGGTTGAAAAATACAAAAGGGTTTTAGTAGACCTGATGAACCTTCCAATATTTAGAAAATTAAGAATGATAAATAATGATGCCTTATATAAAAGCCACTGTAGACAAAGCAAATCCCTTCTCAAATACCCAAGTCAGAAAATGAGTTATGATAAATACTTATGGATGAAAAGGGTTTAACTTCCTTTGATTATACCACTGATTATAAATATTCCATTTCCATTGTTAAACAATCATGGTTGGCCTACAAAGAGATTTAGTTAAACACAGAAAAACTTTAGAAGTTAAACCCTTATGTTGGACAAAGAACCACATAACTTCTTCCAAGCATGAAGACTGAGTTTCCAAATATCTGGGTCTGATCAAGGTTGTCTCAAAAGAGACTTCCAATGTGGAAGGGAGAGAGGTGGACCTTCCTGTTGACAGTGAAGATGCAGGAACCACTCCTGAGCTGGCCAATAAAATACAACAAAGAGAACTCAACATGGAATAGAATAAACTACAGTCAGAATCTGAGACAATTGGGGGAAAAGCACACAGATGTAAACCTGTCCAATCCAATGTTCAAGGATGAGAAATCTGAGACTAAAATAACAGCATCGAGAATTCCAATGAGTTGCAAAGGCATCAGTTGTTGTAGACTAGAAATGAGAGCAAATCCATTGAAAAACCTCACGATGTTGTATCCATTCTGTCAGAAGAATCCAACTGAATTGAGAAAAGTGACCTGCAATTATATTTAACCCTCTTGGAATGATGGAAGTAAGCTCAATAGAGAAGATCTAAGGAATGAAAGTAAGGGATTTGAGAATGTATGCCTCTGTGATGAGAAACCTGAGATACAACTGTTGAATTGTTGGAATGTATCATGATAATTTTTCCCTGCAAAAGAGACAAACCTTGAAATGTACTATGAGAAGTCTGGTAACATTAATAAGAAGGGTAGACTTTTCTTCTGTCCAAGTGCTTGGGAACTCATGACCAAGAAGATAAGACCCTGGATCTTAGGATGTGGTAGTGGAATTGGTACCTCAATATTAGTGTTGCTTTGATCAAACCTCCATTTTCAATCAATGATGTTTATCCTGAGTAATAAGACATGATGATCCAAACAATTGGGATATACTATCCATTGGTAGTGTAGTAACCACTAAAGATACCTTATTTGTGCTCATCTCATAGGAATAAAAAACTTGAGAGATGCCCATATCCCTAAAAGAGAGAAAACCATCTGTGCACTAGGAGAAGAAGACCTAAGTAAGTCTGGTGGCTTTTTCCAAAGCTTGAAGCCTAGTAGAGGTTGGTTGAGTGCAACTTAAGTGAGTATTGAAAAACATATCCAAATGGATGGGGATATTGCATCAGTAACAAAACAGACTTAATAAATGTGATATGGATGTCCACTTTTGTGGCTTCTGAAAGGAGAATCTGAAAGTGTTGTTCTGCTAATTGATAGGATGGAGTCAGAAGAAGCCAGTCCTCCACATAATGATGTGTGCACAGGCTCAAGGAATGCAGCTGATGAGCAAAAGCTCAAACAACTATAGAGAATACATAAGATGCTTATGCAAGACTAAAAGGAAGAGCTCTGAACTGTAGCACCTAACTAAATAAACTTGAGAAATATTTAGGAAGATTCTATTATGGGAATATGGAAATAAGTATTGGTGACATCAAACTTAGTCATTCAAAGCCCTGGTTCAAAGTGCCATCACAGAGTGAGAAAAGATTCTATTGTAAAGCAAGAGGATCTAAAAATTGGTTGAGTTGAAACTGATCAATGACTGAATACCAATATCCTGTCTTTTTAGGTCCCACAAATAAATGGGGATAAAATCCTGGAAGAATGGGATTGACCATCTCAACTGCCTTTTTGACTAACAACTCTCTTATGGCTTAGGAACATAACTCCACTTACCATGGATCTGTTGAAGATTAAGGGTAACAGGTTAAGTAGACAAAGGTGGAGGTGATGTAAACTGAAAGACCAACCCTGAAGCCACAACATGGAGTGCCCATGGATCTGTGGTGAAAGAACACAAAATGTTCAGGAAGTGATGTAATTGAGCTCCAACAGTCCCCCTGAACAGGACTGTCACAGATGCCATTGTCATTAATCAGTACGAGCCAAAGATCCTTGATAACATGGATGGACTCCATTACATGAACCAATAGACCTGGGAATCAAAGGATGGGATCTAGAAATGCTATGGGCCAGTACTCCCAAATCAGAGCCAGAGAGACAAGAGTCCAATGATGATAAAGAAGAATGCAAACAGATTGTATCAAATCAGGAACATAATGTCTCTGAAACTCCAGTAAATAACATGGAATGTAAAAAGGAGCTTCCTACAACAGGCAGAAAACAGTAAATGAACCCTTTCTAACAAATCATCTCTACACAGTAAATTCCAACAATGAACCAGTAGAAAAATCAAAGGAAAAAGGCAATCTAACTGAAGGTGCTGTTAGAAGTCAGCAAAATCCCCAACTTATTCTCAAGCTGTTGATAAGCTAGAGACAAAAGTTTGCTTGAAGTACAGTTGTAAGAGTAGGATGAATCCAAGAAAAATGTGATCTGTTTAAAGAGATCACAAGTTTCAATCTAGACCCCCAGGGGTCCATAAGGGGATCCACCTGTTGAGATTCTAAACAGGCATCCTCCTGGCAGTGATAAGCCAAAGTCTGCTGATCCAGTAGACATAGAAGACAAGACATAGCTATCTCATCACATAACTGAAAAGAAAATCTCCCAGCATGAATAGCAACACCAGAAGAAGTAGGAAAAATCAAGTAGTCACTTGCTGTCTTCTCTGCTAAGAAAGGAGTATAGTCAAATGCAAAAGAAGAGACCCTCAAAACCTCAAAAACCTGAGTAACCAAATGATAAAAAAGGGCTGGAGGTGGCTGCTCAAAATGATCCTTTATAGAGGCTGGCCTAGTAATGCTCAAAATGATCCTTTACAGAGGCTGGCCTAGTAAAAGAGAGAGATAGAAAAATCAAGTCTAAATTCTCACCAGTTTTCCCATGTCATTGGCAAAACTTGTCTCGGAACACCCTGGAGAGACACCATCAATCTATACATGTCTATGTATATAGAATTATTTTGTTGTTGTTGTTAAATAATGTATAAGTGCAAAATTTCTGTAGAAATACTGTGTTCAAATTCACAATATAAACAGTAAAGAATCACACCATTCTTGTTGATAGAAACCCATGCTAAATGCTTTGTCATGAAAAAGTGATTACATTATCAGGGTAAAATGCTTATATACAGTACCTAGATAGGGGGTTCATTAAAGCTGGTGGAGAAATTTGCAGATTAGAATTTGCCAAAGGCACTTAAGTGGGATATAAAAGAGTGGAGCAAGTATTCTCAATGTTTAGATGAACAAAAATATTGGAAATCAAGAAATAGCTATAGTAGATGGTATGTTTTAGAAATACAGATTAATAAAATTATATAATTATCCCACCCCACCAGAAAGGACTTACAAAATAGTGTTAGGAAAGCATGTAAGTTCAAGAAGTCTTGAAAGAAATTTTAAAAACTCTACAACTCAAGTGCTTTTGAAAGGTGGACCTTTCTTCTTTAGTTTACCCTTCTGAAAACACTCAGGTTATAGGATTTTTTTTTTCCTATCTACAAAATAGTAACAGTTGCCCAGTCTTTTAATACATGAATTGGGAAGATCAGGTTAAAAGAACACAAAAAAACCCTTCCCAAGTTTATGAGCATATGAATAAAAAAAAATTTTCTCAACAAAATGCCACAGTACTAAACCATGAACACGAGAATTAAGAAGCTCTAATAATATAATCAAACAACCTCACAAATATTATGCAAATATTTCACATAATACATTCCCTATTTTTTTACATTTATTCATTTTTCTTTTTTCTGTTCAATCAAAAATTAATACCTGTTAATACATGTGGTTTGATATGCACATGCATAAGTAACAACTATTAATTTTAAACTTTAAATGCACTATTAGACTGTTCAATATTAACTTAAATATCCAAACCTTATTACCATTAAAATCTGTGTACCTGAGAATTATCACACCAGTAATCAAAGCATTATAACTGTTCTAAAAACAAATCTTCTTTACTTTAAAGCTGTTCACTTGTTATAAAACAAAACAAAACAAAAAATGGCAATATTTCAATTACTGCATTGTTTTCATTATAATCAATTTAATTATAATTTAAACAATTAACTGATCAGTTTACATAACATCAATTAAAGTTGTCTTTCAAAATTTGTAGAGCATACTGGAGAGATTTACAAAAATGACTTTTACACTCCAGATAAATATAAAATATATTTTTTATTTACATCAAAGTTTTGCTTTTGCAACTTCTTCAGGGTTAACATACATAACTGTTTGAAAACTGTTTATCAAACAGTTATGTATGTTAACCCTGAAGAACCCACAAAGGTAAAATGTTGGTTAAAATAAAAATTATTTTATATTTATCTGGAGAGTAAGAGCCATTTTTCTTAACTTTCATCAATTGATGTATTGCTATTCAAATGTAATTGATTATACTAATTAACAGATTAAAACAACCACCTCCACAAGCAATAGTATTAATAATCATATTTACAGAATGTTACAGGTTTCATACTATTTAAATACATAATACATTTTTCATGTATAATACTGTCAGATTAAAACTGTCTTTAAAAAATAAAAATAAGAATATCAGTCTGATTTGAGAATAACTAATTAGTTAGATGTACCTCATCAATGAGGTCAACAATTAATTGATTAGCAACTTCAAGTAATTACCAGTTCTACCCTTGATGATCTTTCATTTAAGCCTTGGATCATGCAACGTAGTTCACTTTTGCATTTTTTACAAAAGAACATTCCTGAATGGGTCAGATATCTATATCTATCATTATAAGTTTGATGCAGCTCATTAGATTTACACTTACTTACATTATTCTCTCAAACATACATGAGAAAAAAAGAATGCTATTTACAACCACCATCAACACACTATATTAGTTCTGTATTTTAAATCCTTGCAAACAAATGTTAGTTTAAGAGGCTTACTACACTCTTCACTACAAAAAAATGACTTGGTTACCGAAACTTACAACAGTTCCCTGTTGTGTAAATATATTGATCACTTTCTTCATCCTTTTGTGTAAGCAACCAAAAGTTCAAATATATTGGACTGGTACCTGAATGCTAACTAAACCTACTATAGCTTTTTTTTTTCACTACTTTCATTTTTATGCTATCTAAAGCAATCTTTACCCTAACTTTTATCCACTCCCTGTTGAACTTCCTTGATTATTATTTCTAATTTTGTATTTTTCTCTTCTAATATTATATTACACAAGTATCAGAAATGCTTATGTAACAAACAGAAGGCAACAGTAATTCAAGCACCAGGTTTTTGTCAAAGGTGATTTGACTAAGTTAAAAGAAGATTGTGCAACATGAACAAGGCCCATTCCCTTGGATGTGGTTTTGCTAGATAGTAGATACAGACAGTGGGAGTCTTGTTAATCCTTTCATTGCAAGTCACTTATCAGATGACAAGGCATTTGGCTACCTGAAGAGGTAGGTTACAGATAAAACAGTGAAAGTTTATTAATCTTCATATTTAGTGCAACAGAAACTCAGTGGAAGTGCTTGAGTTCAGCAAATAGTCAATATTTTGTGTCCCACTTTTGCTTTTATAACTGCAGTCAGTCTTGTTAGCATTGTTATTACATGTTTAATCAATGTCCTTTGGAATTTTAGACCAAATGTCTTTAATACACTTTTATAGTTTCTTTAGAAATAACTTTTGATTTGTCCAGTTTTTGATTATTCAAAATCTCAGATCTGCACAATTAGGTTGAGATTGGGGCTAATTAATTTCTACATAGGTTGGATGAGCGTTTGAGGTTATTACCTCCCTGGTAGTAGAATCCTTTACCAGTAATATGTAAACCACATATTCAGTAAAATGCAGAAAATGTGCGTGTCAAATCTGTAACTGAACTTGCCAGATGGTGTGGAGTGGTTACAGCATTTCAGACCATACGAGATCTGTTCAAAAAATACGCGGACTGACGTCATAAAACAAAATGTACTTTGTTTAGAAGTTACAGGTCTGGGACCCCTTCAAAGTACTCTCCTCCCCAATGCACACACTTATCCCAACGGTGTTTCTACTTGTTGAAACAGTCCTGGTACGCTTCTTTTGTAATGTCCTTCAGCTCCTTCGTCGCATTTGCCTTAATCTCGGGAATCATCTCAAATCTTCTTCCTTTCAAGGGTCTTTTGAGTTTGGGGAGTTCTGAGGGCTGAATTTCGCAGCAACGCGGTGCATCTTCAATTTTTCGGTCAAAATCTCGTAACAAGATCCAACTGATATCCCACACTCTTCAGCAAGCTCCCTGACAGCCAGACGTCGATTTGTCCGCAGCAGGATGTTGATTTTGTCGACGTGTGGGTCGTCAGTTGACGTGGAAGGACGTCCAGGATACTCATCATCTTCAATGAACTGTCGACCGTCCTTAAAACATTCATGCCACTTGAAACATGATGTACGCTTCATAGCAACATCACCGTAAGCCGTGTTAAGCATAGCAAAAGTTTCAGTCGCAGATTTTCCAAGTTTAACACAAAATTTCACAGCAAGTCGTTGCTCCTTCAGGTCATTCATTCTGAAATCCGCCAAACGAAAAAATCGCACTTCACTTAAAACCGCGTAGCTAATACACAAATGAAGATATCTGCAATCAGGAAATGGCATCATAATCAGCTGATCTGTGCGAACCTAGCCACACCAAGCGGATTCCCCTGGAACCAACTGGAGCCGCACAATTCAAACAGTCCGCGTATTTATACTGATGGATTAGTAGTTGCTGGTATTTGCACTGGTCCGCTATTCCATCTATTTTGAAAATATCTCATGCTGCCTCAGCAGAGAAACAACCCCAACCCATCACAATGCCAACCCCTTGCTTCACAGTAGATACGTTTCATTCATCTTTCTTCTGCTAGACGTACAACCTATGCTTTGAAGCATAGACTTATCTGATTTTATCCGAGATGGAATCAAGAAGCTGCAAACATTCTCAAAATGCACTCTGCTATGTATGTGGCCAATTTATCAAGATAAGAGCAAAAAAAAGTACTCTGTGGCAGCATCTGCTAAAACATGTGAAGCCTACAAGACATATTTCGGGATGCTTGTCGGGGATCAAGACAAACTCTTGCACCTCATTTTACATGTGAAGGTAAGACGGACAATATTTGCTTGCTTGAATAATAAGATTTTATATTATACAAATTTTAAACCTTTTAAAATTTAAATACCTTTTCTTTAATTTTCAATAGTATAGAAAAATATCACATACAAAATATCTTGCATGAACTTCTTACACATTAGTTGTGGATGAAAGAAATTTATTCTTCATAATAACAATTTTAATTTGCAGAGGGGAAAAGAGAGCCATGAAGTTTGCTATTCCACAAATTTGGAATGAACCCACTGACCACTCAAGCAATTGCTACTTCTGTATAGTAGACCCTTCCAAATGTTGGGTTGGCAAGAATGCATTTATCATCTATCCTGACCTTCCATCATCCATCGCCCCAGTGCCACACTGCCCTGAGATTCCTCTACCCACTCCACCAGAGAGAAAGCAGCCATCCTCAAAAGAGAGTAGCAAATCAGAAGAGGAGGTAGACGTTGAAGATTCAGATTACAATTTCAGAGGTGCAGCTGGTAAGAGAAATTCAAACTACCCCAACCAAAGAGACCTCAATGACTTGATCAGAGATCTTGGTCTAACAAAATCAAATGCTGAGCTTTTGACATCTAGGCTCAAGGAGTGGGATTTGTTAGATGAAAGCGTGCAATTCACAAGTCAAAGGAAGCATCACCAACATTTTTTCAAGCTTCTTCACTAATCAAGAAAGGCTCTGCTTCTGCCACAATGTATCTGGTCTGTGCAAGGCAATTGGAATTGCGTGTAACTCAAACAAGTGGTGCCTTTTCATTGACAGCTCATGCAGATGCCTCAAAGCTGTGCTGCTCCATAACAGGAATAAGTATCCATCTCTTCCCCTGGCTCATTCGGTGCACCTCAAAGAGCAAGGCAAGCACTTACACCAAGATATACTGGACTTTAAATGCTGATACCAAGGAGTGTATAACAAAAACACATTTGGAGACCATATTTGGGGGCTGATACATGAAAGTGATTTATATTACAGTTGCAAAGAAAACTGTTAACTTATCTAACTTGCTCTGCACATAACTTTTCTTGGTTACTTCCTTGCTAGCTTTTGTTTTCTTCTCTTTTTTCATAGATTGTCTCTTCTTTAGTTCAAGGTCAGACTGCCTAAACATATATTGAGTTATGTCAAATGTTTCTTTGTCTGCTTTTGAAGACTGTTGCCTTGTGTCCTTGTGTGGCTGAGAGGATGTCTTGAGTGTGTACCTGTGTGGCTGGGTGTCTTGACTGTGTCCCTGTGTGGCTGAGAGGGTGGCTTGATTGTTAAAGTCTTGCTGCCTGACTGAGCTGCATGTTTAGATCCTTTTGAATCTAGTTTTTCCTTTTCACAGTGAAAATACTTCTTCAATCACTTCCACATGTCCAATATTCTGTTGAGGCACACCTCAAGTGATAACCATCTTGTGTTAACAAGTTGTATAATTTTTCTTGTTTCTTTGTCATACAATCCTTGAAACTCTTTGAAATGTTGTTTTCTGCTAGCACTTTTGTCAAGAAAATAGTAGATATCTATCAATATATCAAAAACTGGGCAGGGCAGTTCTCTGGAAGCTTTCTGGTCAGCAATATTCATGAGGTGACAGGCACAGTCCATGAAGTTAATGCTAGGCTGTTGTCTTGAGATGTGTCCCATCACACCTTTACCTATACCAGACATAACTGAGGCATTGTCTGAAGAAAAACTAAGACAGTTTTCCCATGGAATTTTCCTCTTTGTCAGTCCGTGGTCCAAAAGCTTGAAAATATTCTCTCCTGTTGAAGCTTTCCATTCCACCATTGTCAAAAGAGAACAAAATTTTTCCAAGCAAAGGTCAAGATATTGTACAACAATTGGATACAGTTTTGAGTCATCCATGTATGTGGATCCATCTGTGGCTAAACTGTAAACACTGTTAGTAAGAAACTGTAAACACTGTTAGTAAGTATGCTTGAAATCATTTTGTCATTTTTCACAACCCAACATTTGTACAATGGCTGTAGTTTTGGTTCTAGTACAGCCATATTTTTTTGCTGTATCAAAGTCTGGGAACATTTTTCTGAATAGATGTCCTGCATGATTGACTACAGCTAGGGGTAAATTATGAGCAATGACGAATTGCATGAACATCACTTCTGCATTTATGGTTTCATATTCTGAATTCTTACTCATAAATGTCATTATCTGTATGGTTTTTGTCTTCACCTCAGCCTTTTGTTGGTGAGATGCCAATTTTGTATGTCTGGAACAATCGCTTATCTCGCCATGCACCACAAAAAAATTGATGTGACAAACTGTACAAAACACATGACTGTCACTGACTTTTGATGCAATGACTGAATATTTTGCACTATACTCTTTCCTAAATTTTTAGCTCACAGTTTTAATCCTTTTAGATTTGCCAGAAGCATGACAATCTGGTGAACGAGGCCTCTTTTTTATCCATCTTGTGAATGATTGCATTGGTGTTTCTATGCTGCTGAGAAAATAAGAAATACTCATCTACGCAAGCACTGATTGGCTGACAAGCATTGATGACTGAACTATGGATTCCCCCATGTACCCAGTATGGAGAAGCACCATATTCAATCTATTGGTAGATGTCAGAGATACAAATATTTTTTATTATTTCAAGCACAAACATGATTATCTCGAGTAGCCATTTGGACTATATCTTTTATTTATTATAAAATTTATTTATATCTCACTAGAAATTTTCTTTTCACCCCTTTCAAGCCCTGGGGGAACAATTTATCACTCTATTGTATAGACCTATATAATAATGTGGGAGTTGCAACAAATCGTAATATTTGTCTGTATGAGCGTATAGTCGTAATGTATACACCACAATCGTAATGATTACGCTCAAATCGTAATGGTTGACATCTCTGGTACTACTAAGAACAACATTTGTGTTACACAGTGTTACCAACTGGGCTATAAAAGATACAGTTGAAATGGAGAGTATGGGTAGGAAGAATGAGAACAATATCTATCAAAAATACCTTTTCAGTGCAACAAAATGCTAGCATCTGATATACTTAAGCTAATCTCACAAAACAGCTAGAGTCCCAAATTGAAATAGTGTAAAAGTTACCAAGATGAGCATCCAAAGGGTCAATGCAATGGGTCCCAAAAGTGTTATGTTCAAGTCACACCAAGAAAATAATGTTAACTTTCTGGAATGCTCATCTGACCATGCATCGAAAAAGAGGACAATTTTTCTGATTAAAGACATGAAATACACTAATTTAGGACCATTCTGAATAAATAAAAATACTCTCAATTCAATAATAATACCACGTTGACCTAAATAAACTTGATTATTTTACATGGTCATAAAAATGCATACCTGATGCCATACATTTAGAAAATTTTGCAGCACACCATTTGGGAACTACTGCTCTAATGTATAAGGTCATATTCATGAAAGACTATGCCTCATCTGTACCTGGCATACTTTTCCCATGTTGTTAAGATAAACGTTACTTAAATGGGCAAAAACATTGCATTTCAAATCTGTAACTGAACTTGCCAGACCATATTTGGTACATCAACTCCAGTCCAAAATCAGGCACCATCAGGCACTTGTCTTTTGGTTCACAGTAGAAGGAGAAGGGCCACAATGATCATCACCTCAATACAAGGAAGTGAAAAGAAAAATCAAATTCCATTCCAACAATCCAGACAGAGTATATCTCATACACAACCAACACCAGCACTCCTAGAAACCAAACAATTTCAGTAGAAATGAGGCATGCAAACATGGTGATAGGAATTTGTTGTCATGTACACAGTAGAAGAAGTATCACTATCAACCATATATGTGAGAATTTATGTTGGCTGGTCCTGTTGATACAACTCAAACCACCCAGAGGATAGGAAGAAACCAAGCTGGAGGAGTGAATTTGTATGTGGTGAATTCGTTTAGTCCAAAACAAGGAAGTATAACAATTTTTTTTTTATTTTTCTGATCCACAGTAGAAGAGTAAGCACTCAGCATCTATATAATCACATATCACACCCAACCTACTCTCAATTGAATGGAACTTGTCACACTCAGGAGAAAGTTTTCACAGTTCACTACTCCACTGGTTAGGAATTGATCAGGAGGACTCCCACACTGTAAGATAGTGCAATGGGTGGCTACAAAATTCTATTTTGAAAAGCAGGTAGGTCCCAGTTTATTCAAACAGAATCAGAGGGATGGACAGTGATCCCAACACTTCTTTACTCATGATAGTCCATGAGTTGGAACAGTTTGGTGTGGACCTTATTTATGAAATAACACACTGTGAGGCAACTTCCAGTGATCTTGTGGAACACTTCATCTCTTCAGTGAGCATTATAAACATGTACAGCCATATGATGCAGATTTAGATTTAAGTATACCTGGAGAGGCACCACTTGACATAAAGCGTGATCCAGAATAAGAAAAAGGGTCACTGAAAATGGAAGAAATAAAAGGAGGACCTTACCCTTTCATAGAAGATATTATGTATGATGCCAATTGGCAACTAATAGTCAGATGATGATGGCATTGGGCTATAAAATTATGAGGCATGGTTTACATGCTAGTCTGCACAATCTCTTCTTAAGGATGACTGAATTGAGCAGCCAGAGAGATGATGTCTTTTGTGGAAGGAATCTTGGAAACTGTTATGAGAATCCTTAGATAATGAAGCATAAGCAATATGAAAGCTGGAGAATACATTTGGTAAGGATGATAGGAGAAAGATAATGAGTAGAGAAACTATTTCATGGTATAAAAAGATAGGAACAGGATCCATGGAAGGAACCAGTGTGGGTGATATAACAAAGCAGAGCATGTACTAGACAAATGAGATGATTAGGATAGGGAACAGGAATAGAAATAAGAGATGGAGAGATGGAAACAGAAGTGAAGATAATGTCTCTTTTATGTGCTATTGATGTCTTAGGGAAGAAGCTACAATCTGGATGAAAGAGAACATAAGTATGGTGATAGAAGACATGAGAGACATTGACAGAGAAGATACCTGACTTATGACAACCAAGTGTAAATAAAGAGAAGAAAATACATCTTGAGGAAGATGAGGTATAATAAACAAGTGACCAAAAGTTCAAAGGGAAAAAGAGTAAGGACATGTAGGATCACACTGAGATTCCAATCAGGTAAAGGAATTGGACAAGGCAGACAAATCAGGTGAAAAGAGCAAAGCAGGAGAGAAAGGATGAATGATGAAAATATGTAACAGAATCTGGAAAAAACTGAAAGTTATAGCACATAACTGAAACACTCAACTCCTGTGAACAAACAGAAGGAAATATCTGGATGCAGTCAAGAATGTGATATGAAGGTAGGTATCCAAGAAATTGACTTTGGTCTAACAAAAACTTGGAGTGAATAACCAATGAAGGGTGAGGGAAACTCAATTTGGTGACTTACTGCAGAAATTGAGGAGAATCGCACTGGTAGTAAGAAGATGCAAAGAGGCAAGACACAGGAACAGGTAGACGAGATTTGAGAAAGATGATGAAAAGTGAGGAAAGGGTGGAATGTTTGCATGCAGCTTTCACCTAAGACTCCAGTATATCAGAATGATCCCCAAAAATAGGAAGGCATAAGAAAGAGGTCAAATAGAGATCTTGCAAATAGAAAGCAGGTGGATGCATGTGAGACAAGAGAGCATCTCTGTCAAGGGGATCTCAACAACAAAGGAGCTGTATAACAAGGAATAAGGCTGAGAAAATAAACACACCAGCATGGAAAATAGATGGGTATGTGTATCCACCAAAAAGAGAAATAACAGGTAAAACACTTGGGAAATCACATTAAAAAAAAAACCCAAAGAGAATGAGAGGATTCTGGAAGGGTAGCATAAGATGGTGCAGCACAAGCTGGAGGTGAGAAATGTCTGTCCAGATCCTCTTCACTATCAGCACCATATTCCCATAAAAACAGAAGATATGGCTAAGGTTCAAGAGATATTGCAGGCTGCAAATTCCAAATGCATCATGGCTGAAACGTCTGCAAAACATGTGGAGTCACAGAAGTAGTAAGGAGTGGTAGATCAGTAGTCAAATCCATAACAGAATACACTATAGTAATACTATGTGGAAATGAAAAGAGAAAAGTATTCTAGAAATACTAAGTAAGCAACAAATAAATGACAACAAACTAGAATGGTATGTCAAACTCTTGTTGGTATAGAGTTGTCATATGCTCAGTTGCACGCTATAGTAGGGCTATTCTATGAGAAATCACGAGGATAGGTGAGTAAATTTACATTTTTGTTCATGGAGGATAGCACAAGTAAAAAAAAAACTGTTATGTGATAACAAGTAAAATATTATACTAGAACTTTCACTTTTCTGGCTTTAACCAAGATGAAATCAAAAACTGCTTGATTTTTTTTTGTGAAAGTTCCTGCTTGATCAAAATTGTTGCCAAACCAATCAGTCTTAATTGTGCTGTGGTTGATTTACAGTGTATAAATAATTGTTTGCACTCTCACAAAATGTTTTGAATCCATTTTCTGCTAACTTGCATTATGTGCAATATTTTTTGCAAGTGCAACTACAATTTTTGATTTTAATTTGAAATACAGATGAACAAAAAGATACTGGTAATTTAGGAAGCAGAATATAAAAAAATGATACCCATGTAATCCTATATCTAATGAATTTTGGCTGAAATTAAGATTGAAAATAATTTGTTAAAATGTCAGTCATGTTGAGTGTTCTATTAATCTGTTCAGTGCCGTAGACGAGATAACTCGTCCAAGCTGATCGGTAACACAGTGCCACAGATGAGTTACTTCGTTTTCAATAATACCCAACTTCAACGCTTGATGTCAGCACCATACATACATTTGACCTACTTACAAATTGTTTCACTTTCGATCCAAAATGGCATCACGAAAAAAGTTACAAAATGAAGAAGCATTAGAATTGTATTGTAGCAGCTGAAATACTTAGCAGTCAACAGGTTAAAGGGCTTAACTTATGAAACATATTATAACACATTTGGATAATAAAACTGTATTTTAAGAGTTAATTAGCTTTTTTTTTTCAACTGTGAGATGAAGAGTAGAGGTTTCACATGCAGTAAGCATGTGTTTTCTTACAGCAGTCACACTGGGTTATCTACTGAGTCCACTGAAAGAATAAAGAGGGATATGTATATGTGCAATCCCAAAAGTTTATAAGGAAAAGTATGTGAAATCTTCCCCCAAAAAACTTTTCCTGCCTTGTTGATTTCATAAAAGTTTTTAAACAGTTTGAGTTCAGAAAATTTTATTTTTGCACTTACAGTGTTGATGAAAATTAAATTCTTATTGCTTGTCTATTCTTGCACAAGTATTTCCATATGCTTTCTCAATTCAATTTAGTTATTCTTCATGAAAGGGATTGATATTCATTACACATTTCTACTGTGTTTCAAACAGAAGGATGGTTTGAAATATGTTTGGCAAACAGAAGACAGTTCTTCCAATTGGCAGTATCCACCTTCTTCAGATGACTCAAAGAAAGGCCACACTTAGGGATGGTAATAGGCCATGGTTGGATGGGCTGACCTGTGGAGACTGAAACATCATCCAAGGACAGACCTAATTCAGCTGTGCCTGGATATGAAGGCCAAAAGGAACAATGTCAGACCATCTATTCTGAAAAGGCATGGCCCATTTATGAAGGTAAACACAATCCCAGGTGGGATGCTGTGGTAAGGATCAAAATTTTGAAGCATACAACCAGTGGAGGTATAGAGGAGGTACACAAGACTCAGTGTACAAACTCTGGACTAGTGAAGTGCAGAAAGCCCCCATACAGAGTTGAAGACCCAGGTGGTGAACAAGAATCCAAATCTTCAAGGACAACCTTCTGGCAGAGCCATTAGACCAGAGACCCGTAGTCAAGTTTCAATCAAATGAGGGTAAGAAAGATCTTGAGCATAGAACATTAATATGCTCCCTTAAAGGTGGAAAATTTTCAATGCCCTTGTACATTTGATGTGTAGTTGCTTGACGTATGGAATGAAAGTCAGCTTACGGTCAACTAAAAGCCTTTGTCTTGGGGATCACACGAAGCACAACTTCAAGAAGAAGGAGCTTGGGATCAGGGTGAACATCCCATTGGTGGAAAAAGTGCATGAAGACAATTTTAGAGAGAGAAAAGGTAAAACTTTTCGCTGTGGTCCACTTCTGTAAATGACTGAGGGCAGTCTGTAGCTGCCTTTTAAAAAACCTCATACTCAACTACCGATGTGAGATGTGTAAATTGTTGAAATAGAATCTGTCTGCAACTGGGGGAAGTTGTCCTGTAATGGGATTAATCTTTTTTATGAAAGTGTGACACTCAAGACACAGTCCTGAGGGATTCAAAGTTCCTGTGGGAAAGAATGGAAAGTATGAACTTAGAATCATCAGTCCATTAAAAACGTTTTGATAAAAATGATCAAATGACCAAGCAACACAAAATGCCATACCTCCACACAGTATCATAAGCTTTCTCAAAGTGCAAAAAACTAGAAATAAAATGCTGTCACTTGAGTGTCAAGTCAAAATCAAGTGGTCCACAGTGCAGTGTTTTCATCAAAACCCACACTAGGTTGCCCACCCAGGAGATTGTTTAATTCAAGGAACCAAACAAGAAGAGCATTAACCATCCTCTCTAAGATCTTATAGAGACAGCTTGTCAAAGCAGTTGGACTGTAGTCTGAAGGAATTAGGAAAAGCATTCTCCTGCCACATCCAGTCAGAAACAATCAGAAGAATAATAAGAGTGGCAGGAGAGAGATGATGCATAATCTTGTAGTGAATAATATCAGATCCATGAAGAGCAAGCTTGAGTGCCACCAGCATCAAGGGGCGATTATAATCATAGAGATGATTAGTCTGAAAGAAAAAAGGTGATTATTCTGTCTGAGTCTTGATGACTAGAAGTTGGGGGGATGAAGCAGAAATGCTTGATGCACAAGAAAAGTTTTTGCTAAGAGTACTGGCAATGCTCTAGGTATTAGCAACTTCCTAGCCATCAGAGAGCAAGATCAAAAGAGGGGGTGGAAGATACTACCCACTGATCTTCCAAATCTTGTCCCACATAACTTTGGAACTGGTGGCAGAAGAGACACTAGTTGTGTATTTAATTCAAGATTTCTTCTGGCTTTGATGTCCAACCTGCCAAACATGTGCATAGGCTCACTGAAAAGCAATGTAGTTAAAAGTGTGGAATACTTATGAAAGGTATTCCAGCCCAGTTTTCAGCTTTCTGTGCCATGTAGCATGCAGGATTCCACCATGGATGAGGGTACCATGAAAAATGCGTTTAGGGTTTAGGAATACATTGAGCAGTTACCTGAACAATACAGTCACTCACTGAGAAGCCTACTAATGGCTCACAGACGACAGCAGGATCAAGTTACAAGAGAGCAGTAAAAGAGGGCCAGTTGACCTAGTCCATCTTGCATCAAAACATGTGGGTTGGGTGGCATCAGCCATGGCAAGTCTATCTCAAAATAATAGGAAAATGATCACTGCCCCATGGGTTACTATCAACCCTCCAACAAAAGTAAGAAAAAGTGCAGGGGAGCAAGCTGAGAGACCAATAGCAGTAAAGAAAAACTAAGTGCATGAAAATAAGTATAAGAACCACTATTGAAAAGAAAAAGGTTGTGGTCTAAGAGCATACACTTTATGGAACTATCCTTTCATTAACATCAGCACCAACCCAGAGGGGATTATGTCCATTAAAATCCCTCAGGATTAAAATGGTAGATGGTAAATGTTGAATGAGGGTATCAAGGTCTGACTAATTATAGGTCTCTTCAGGAGACAGATAGAGAGAACAAATAGAGATGGTATGGCCCAAGGAACATGGATGGCTACAGCCTCCAAGGGTGCATCGAGTGGCAAAGACAGAGTGGGCACATACTGATCATCCAGGAGTGTCACCCCTCCATACATTCATCCCTCATGCAACCTGTGATTTCTGTACAAAGAAAATTGCCAAAAAATGTGACTGCATTGGTAGGTTTTAGAAACATTTCCTGTAGGGAGAGAAACAAATGATGATAAGAATCAATCAAATCCTTAATGTCATCTATATTCGAACAAAAACCCTGACAGTTCCACTCTATCAATGTGGCCATTTCTACTTATCTGGAGGAGAATGGGGTGGGGAGTCCTTCTGTTTTTGATCATGTTTTTCTTTTAGCAGATAGAGGTCAATAGACCTCCACAAATCTTGCCCTAGGTCAAGTAGACAGGTCTCCACCTGTGGACAAAGATTCCAGTAACTGAGGGCATGAATGAACAAAAGTTTTGCATTGCAGAGCTGGAGAAGAGGATGGACATGAGGAAATACCCAAACCTAAAGCCAAAGGATGTGAACCAGAAAGAATGGCAGAGACAGAGATGGGAGTAGATGTAGACTTGTCAACTCCTTTAACAATGAAGGGCAAAAGATTCTAAGACTTCAAATGTTTTGTAAATGATTCTGCTGGAAGAATTGAGAAATCTGTCTGCACTGCTACTGTGGCAGTGGAATGTAGTACATCAGCATATGTCCAAGGTGGAGTGGGAGACAGTATCTTCCGAGTCTCTGGTGTTAGTTAGATATTGTTCATAGTCTTCAAGTGTTGCACCTCTTTCTCCTTCACCCACTTAGAGCAAGAATTAAAGTAAGAGGAGTGTGAACCACTACAGTTATCATAGTGTGGCTCCAGTTTGCACTTGTAGCTGACTGGCCCTGAGGGAGGGCCATCCCAAGGCTGCCCATCTACAGGAATTCAAAGCCAAAGTGGTGTGTTAGGGTTGGACCCCTTAGCCACCAGGATTCTCTCCTCCCCTTCATGGGTCACCATGCACAGCAAACACATGGGTAGATGTTTAGATCCCAGAAGAGGTAATCTGATATTACAGAACATTCTCTGGGAGGTCTCCTCACTAGGTACAGGAATCCACCTCAAAGGTTCCTGTCTGATAACTATGCATGATTTAGTAAATTCAAGAAGTAGAACCACACCTTATCTTTATTTCTCTGTCCATAAACAACTAACTGGATTAATGAGTAAGAATGTGAAATGCATCCATTCAGCAGACTAAGGATGTCCAATATTTTTCTGTTAACGTTGACAAAATCTTTACAACACCTCAGACAACTCAGATACACAATCATTATGTATTACATAAATGTGACATGGTCACCTGTGGAAGAATTCCATGTTTTCATTCCTGTAACCAAAATTCAGAATATAGAAAAAATTATGTTAAACTACTGTCAACAAAATTAAATTGACATTTCAAAGTGTTGAGGACAATCATGTGATTCTTCAGCAAACACGTCTGATAAATACAAAATCATACAGGCCCATGAAATAAATACCACAGCAATTTATATTCTTTGCACTGGACATTCATTAAACTTCATAGAAAACAAGGTGTTGAAATTTGCAGAGATACCTTTCTCTTGAATTCTGCAAATAATTTGCAATTTGTTTTCTATTTCTTCACAGAAATCTGGGTAAAGATAACACTGTTAATAATCAGTTGTCAAATACGTTAACAGCAATGGTGTTTAAGAATAGGTATGCACATACAGAGAAGGCTCTTGATACAACTGCAGAAAACAGAGATCTTTAACCACTAGAAATCAGACATGGTGAAAAACATCAATAGTCAAACAGATCATGTAGAAACTAGAGATCAAACAAAACTAATAAATCCATCCAAACACAAACTATTAAGCTGTCAGTGATAGCTGAATTAATAAAATCTCTAAAAACATTTGTGAAAACTGTGCAATAAAACCTTCAGTGCTGAAGAAATGTTGTGATGCTATGTGACAGCAAAGACAACCACCCAATACCTTGCAAGATCAAAATTGCCAGTATTACATTGAAGTTTTTCTAAAGAAATGAGGCAGATCTCCTGACCAGAATTTTCTAGCAATTTTGGATATTTTTAAAACTGTATATACTTTACCTGATTTCCTTATACGCTTTCAGAACATGATTTCCACATTTCTGAACTTGCTACTAACTGAATGTGCACTAACTGTTATGCAAAAATGATCATTCTTGTGTACAGAACTTATTAAAAATTAATTCAGAGCCATCATGAACTAGAATCACCTACCCAGATTTTCCATCACATTCAAGAACTGGCATACTCAGGATTTGCGTTTTCAAATATTATTAGACACTTCAAACAAGTTAACTTGAAAAAAATAAAATGTAGTTTCACTGATTACTCTGTAATATCAGGTTTTACTTAGTAGAACAGAAGTTTAGAAAATAAAAATATGATATTTAGCTTCAAGATAGATTGAAGTATTATGCTCTTCATAATAGCACCTACAGGTTCTTTCTACAGTTATCTAGTTATTAAAAGTTGTGCATTTAATTCATCAAATGTTTTGGTAAAATACTTTTACAGTTAATTATTTCATGACTGTATTGTGTATTGGTTTTTAAGTTAAACAAAGAAAAGGTTATTGGAATTAGGTGTTAAAATAATTTTTTGATTAACATTGTATTTTACATTGATATAAAAGAAACAAATAAGTATACATGTATTGGTTTAGTATCGTATGCTTTTGATACACCAAATGTCTTCTGTGCAGTAAAAGCATTTAAAATGAACCATAACTATGTGCTTTAAAAAGTGGTAATATTACACATAATTTATCCTTACTACATTGCCATAATTAGGTAAAATGACACAGAAGTCACATCCTTGGTTGTTTCTTTGGCTTCCTTCTTGCACACACACATATGATCACAGTAGAATACAGTGCTTCTTCAGTGGGGCATTATTACCAATTTATGTCATTGTGAGATTGATATTTCATATAATAGCTAAATGTGAATCCTAACTACTGCATATAGGGCCAACATTTTAACACTAGAAACTAAGAATTATTTGAAGAATTTCTGGTGGCTTATTATTGTAAGCCTCAACAATTGTAGGCATCATTCACAATCTAATAAAATAATTGAAATGTACTGTTCTATAATTTTGCTAAGTACACAAAAATGTAGATCCTACACGATATTAGATATTTTAATATTTATTACACTTTTATACATAGAATGTTTCTTTCACCATTTCTTATTATACTGACTTAACATTATGGTGAGCTATGAATTGTGTCCTCAAGATGTCTGGAATGGGTATTAAAACTTGCTTGTTCTGTACTTTTATTTTAATTAAAGTTTTAATACTCAGACCAGCTATCTTCAAAATACATTTTTACTTTAGATGAGTTTCTTGTCATCATGAGCTACAAATTATTTATTTAGCTACATTTATACAAGTTTTATTCAAGTATTTAACAGATAACAATTTTAATATTACTAATATTATCAAATGTACACGTTATAGAGAGTATGAGATGTTCAAGACTCAAACCAGGTCAAAAAAACTGACAAATTCCAAATATCTTGCAATTAACTGAATATCACAGCCTAAATCTTAGATAAGTTGGTTGTAAATATTGTTAGTACTTGGATAACCTTATAAGTGGTTGATCCGTTTAAGTTGGTACATGAAGAAAAATAAATGTTGATTTTAAAGTTTCAGAATACTAGTTCTTTGATTAAAATATTTTTAAGTTTAGAGTCTTAAGTTTGTGAAGTTATGGTGTGTTAGTTTTAATTACTTGAACTATTTCTAGATAAATTAATGACATGAAATACTATATTTCATTAAGGTTGAATGTTATGGCTCTTGATCTGCTGGATCAGGGTTGGCATCAATGAGATAGAGAGACATCTCTAATCTTGCACTTTTTTAATATTCACTACTATTATATTTGAAAAACAAAAACACACACAAAAGGACACTCGTGATTATATTACTAATTAGGATAACTGTAAGGAAATACCTTCTTAGGATCATGTGGAGGCTCATCATTGTTTGCTTGTTGTGATGACATTTTTCTTGAAACCAGTTTTGTATTCCTTTTTTTGTTTGGTTTTTCGAGTTCTTTCGCTACACATTCATAATCAACAAGGCCATCTGGATGATTAAGAACAAATGGCACTGGCCCATTTATCACACCCATATCATTCCCATCAGTTTTTGGACCTATAAATCTTCCTGTTACATCTGGAGTTTTCCTAGGATATCTGAATTGCATCATATCAGGACCATGTATAGTTCTTGGTCCTTGACACATACCTATAAAATTTTCAGGCCTTGGTGGTTGAAGACCTTCAAATTGTTGCATATTACTAATTTTGGGTCCATAGCTTCTTGATGGTCCCATTGATCTTACTTCACAATTAAACTGAGAAGGTGAAAAGCCAGGTCCTCTCATATTTTGCATACCTGCTAAAGTGCCACATGATGAATCATTCATTATCATATTTTGCACTCCACCTGTATGTCCTGGACCTAAAAACATTCCCATTGGACCAGGGCCATTAAACATTCCCAGCTCATACATATGTTTTGGAATGTTAAATATTGCCAATTCTGATATCTGACTTGGCCCACTAAACACTGGTGCTTCATGCATGGGATAAGGACCACTCTGCATTAACATTCCAGACATAGGGCCATACATATCTACATCTGCTTTTATAAAGCCTGGTAATTTCATGTCAAAGTTATTTTCAAATGGAATTTTATTTGAAGTCACAATGTTAGATTTTAATTGAAGTTTACTTGTTTCTTCTTTTCTCTTCAGTTCAAAACTTTTAGCTTTTAGATCATTGCATATTTTTTCATCATCTTCACCACGCAGTAGAGGCTCAGACGAAGTTTTATTAGGTAACTTTAAACATACTTTATCAGAACTAATTTTAAAAGTTTTACTAATTTTATATTCTTTAGTTTGCATCTGTCTTTCAAGAATTGATTTACCAATACGTGCCAATAATGCTGATGGTGTTGGTGGTGGAGGAAGAGGTTCTACTACTGAAGTATTTTTCTCTTGTGTATTATTAAAAGTGGCACTATCATTTTCAGAATTCTTTTTAATGTTTACAGCCTTAGTTACACCACTGGTACTGCCAAGTCCATCACTTACTAAGGGTTGTTTTTGTAACGGCTGATTTGAACCAAATCCTTCATTATTTACGGATATATACTGCCCAGACCCATGATTCATCCATGCATTATTGTAACCAAAGCCTGTACCTGAATACCTACCAGGCATAACTGGCCTAACATTTGTCAGTGACATACCCATAGGTGCACTTGGTATACAAGATGCACTCATATTCATTGAAACACTCATATTCATAGATATACAAGAATTCGTATTACCATTAGGGCCTTGCATTCTAGAACTAGGAGGAAAAAGCATTTGAGGATTAAACTCTCTTTTAATTCATATATATATATATAGCTCAATTTTTCGTGTTAATACTACAAATACATCAAATGGATTCTTGCACCAAATTTTCAACAAGATTGTACAGTCTACAGAACAAATTTCTAATGACTAAACCTACCAACTCATATTAATCGGTCGAAGTACAATACGAAATACAAATGAGAACAACTAGCGCCACTGCTGAATATAATTTTTGTGTATAACTTCAAATATAACGTGAAGTATAAAATTTTGTCTCGTGTGTAATTTACAAGCAGTTTACAAAAAAATTGACATTTCAGTAATTAGATGTTAAATTGTCTGTTCAAAACGCAAGAGATAATAAAGAAGATACTGTCAGTTGGAATTAACTATATATACCTATGTGTTAAATTTATCATGTACAGTTTACATTATAATTTAACTTAGATGTGTTAAAATAAGACTCGTAACTTAGTAAAGAGTTTATTATTGTTGCTTTAAGGAATTAGATTTCCTAAACGTTTTCAGTTAATCCTAAAGTGATGTTCATCCTAAATTCGGTGTTATGTTGATGTCAAATGTATATTTATCTTGATATTTTTTATTAAACATAAGCACTTAGGCGATTTTTAGCTGCCCTTCTGGGATAAAGATTGAAGTCGAGAACAAAATCAGACTCGTCAGTTATTGAGTTAATAATTCTCTAACACACAATCTTCTAACTATATGATTTTGTATTGTTTGTTTGTTTTTTGAATTTGCACAAAGCTTTCTTTTGGGGGGAAGTCAGGTTATCTTTGGACCTGTTTTTAACTCCATGATAACATTATTTCTTACTGGTATTGCGTTTCGATACATTAGCGGTTCATGTATGTATTCGACGAAGGTTATTAGCATTTTCTTTACACACGCTAACACCCTTCCGCGTAATTCTCAGCATTTTCTTCGGTGTGAGTTCTCCTAATATGATTGTGTACACTGCCTTACACTCAGAAGCAGTACCTCAAACACATACATTTAAATAAATATTCTTCTAGTAATGTACCTAAGTAAAAATACTTTCTTTTAAATATATAATTAGATAAAGATCTACAGTAGAATGTTGTCTATCAGTACGTGGTCTGGTATTAATTATCTTATTGATATTTATTGGAGAGAGATAATTAGGATTATCATCATATATGATATATCTATCAATCGAGGTTAGCAACTTGTTTTTGTACATGCTTTTTGCAAAATATTTTGTCTGATAAAGTTGGTATGTTTGATTAGTGAGTAGAAAATTGTAAGTTGGTAGTTTAAATACACGAAAAACTTCTGTCAAAAATCAGTTTTAAATGGTTTTTAGGTGCCTTTTGATATGCAATATTGGACAGGAATATTATATGACAGGTCGTATGTAGGTTTTATATATTTTGAGTATACTTGTATGCATGTATCTCGACTTTTGTCAGCCAGACTAATATAGTTAGAGTATATATATTTTAGACATGTAAATTTCGAATCTTATGTAATACTTAAAATCTAATTTGATTTCACTTGGTTTTATAGATTTCGTGAAAAGACTACTTTTGTTTTAAGGATATGGAATCTGATATACCAATTAATGCATTATTCAGTTGCTACATTAAATACTGATTGTAGTTTAGCTACAGCTAAGAAGGTGGGAGGGAAACTCTTTCGAACACTCACACCATCAACAAACTGCGAAGTGGAAGAGAAACTTGCATCTATGGACAACTTATTACTAACATACGTCTTGAAAAAGAGAAGGTTAATTACTCATCTCCGAGAGACATTTTCCTCTATAGTAAGATGTTTCTCAATATTAACTTTTACTTCTATGTTCTTTGTTTGATAACTATGAATTAATTCTTGCGCTAGCTATCCCTAACAGGTCCACACTTGATTTACTATGGTGTTGGAGTATGAAGAGTATTTCAATTCATCCACTGTACTATCACGAATTTCGTTGACATCTTGAGATGTAATGACAAGAAAAGGCAAAAATAATTTACCCATTGTTTGGTAACTGATAGGCAACTACTTAATAACATCTACCGTTAATCCTTGAACTACTCTAATTTCGGACTGGAGTTTCACCGCCACTTTTATAATGTATCCACAACCATGGGTCCTCAAATTCATAGTCTAGCAGAAGACAAGGAACCAAGCACTGCTTCTTCTCCTGACAAGCAGAAAAAAAACTGCAACATATAAAGTTAAAATTCATCCTTCACCATTTCTTATTTTTGGATAGAATCTGAAAGACACTATAATTTTAACCTCTATGATGATTATGTTCACAAGCTTGAGCAAAACAGACAATTTGATTTCAGTGTTTACAGAAGCAGTCATTAGTAAACAACTGGATGATCCTTAACGGAAGACATTCAAAACTTATTGGGTTATTAGCAGATGTAATCAGAAGAGTGAGAATTTCTCCAAGCTAGAGTCAAATTTTAAATTATATCAAAATTTATTTCGTGTTTGTAAAGATACTTTTAACGATTATGCAAAATAAAAATAAGTGATAGATGTAAACGTTAAAAACAAATAAAGTATAGCAATTATAAAAAAAATTGAAAGAAGAAAATAAATAATGCAAAACAACAGTAATGGGTTGCCTGTACTCTGTTGGAAAAAACAAAATTTTAATGTTATAAGCCCCATAGATTTACTCTTCAGCTATCGTAGGGTGAGCAACTGAAAGAGAAAAGCAAAATATAAAAGTGTGAATATACATAACAAAATTTACAATAGGTCTTATAAAGAACAATAACATTACGTACTAGAAAATGTTGGCAAGTTTATACACTTACAAAAGCAAAACAAAACAACAACAACAACAAAGAAACTTGTACAAAATTTAAGTTATATATGTAATCATTGCACAAAAGAAAAATGAATTTCAAAAGTATAACAACAATTTGATTAAGAAACGAATATATTTTGTTACTTATGCTTTTCATTAGAAATTTGAGACAAAACTGATTGCACTAATGCAGGCTCAAAAAATTATATCGTTATACTAAGAATGTTGGTACACGTTATAGAAATTAGTTTGAAGTAAATATATTGATAAAAATTGAAACGCTATGATTGGTAAAAGCCAAAAAGCTATGATTATCATGAGTATTCTAAAAGTATTAAAGATTTGTTGTTGTTTTCTTTAATTTCGCACAAAGCTACACAAGGGCTATCTGTGCTAGTTGTCCCTAATTTAGCAGCGTAAGACTAGAAGGAAAGCAGATAGTCATCACCACCCACCGCCAACTCTTGGGCTACTCTTTTACCAGTGAATAGTAGGATTGACCATCACATTATAACGTACCCACGGCTGAAAGGGCTAGCATGTTTGGTGTGATTGGGATTCGAACCCCTGACCCTCAGATTATGAGTCGAGCGCCTTAACCACCTGGCCTAATATTAAGAAGAACACTGCTTGTAGATAACATACTGAAAATATTGGGGTTATTAGAGAAAGGAAAAAAATATAAAAATTGAAAGAATTATCACAACGAGAAACACGTAACTTCATTTAATATTTTCCGTCTTACATTAGAAAGTAATTAATTATTAATATTGTAGTGATATCCCATCTCTTGTACCGATTGGACTTCGACACTTTGTGCCAACAAATGACACGGGCATTGTTTCCACAGTATCAATCACAAGATAAGGTTGTAAATTATATCTTATTTTAGATATTGATAACAGATGAATTATAATAAATATATATGATGTAAAAGTTTTGTGACAAAATTGAATAATAAAAGTTAACACATTAATATATACATTTAGTACATTTATCTGTGCAAGATGTAAGAGGAGCAACTGTAACTGGTGCTATAAATATAGGAATGTGTGAGGACCACACTTGTTAAAAAATTATTGTAGTACAGTACTCTGATATTTGAGTCTTCGGAATCAGTCAGAAAAAAAAAATATACATACAGTTCAGTCTAAATTCAGTACTTTAAAACAACTGAACTAGTATAAAATACTTTCTATTTTCTATTGTAAAATAAACAGTTTACAGTATTTGTTTTACTCAAATACTTAGAAAAGCATAAGCGAACTTATGAAAATCACTTAATTTTCGTTATCAATAGCTGTAGTGATCATTATACCACTCATTCAAGTATCTGACATTATGAAGATATTTGAAAAAATCGGTGTTAACACTAGTGCTATATTTATTAGTTGACATTTAGTGATTACTCTGACATCATACCATAATGCAGGAAGGTTATAAAATGTTATAATGAATGCATATCAAAAAGTTTCATGAATCATTTTAGAAATTAAAATGTTCATTTTCATTAAATCTTGAAATAAAGTCTAGTCGTGTGATATTTTCCATCAAGTGCAGTCCAGTCTATTGCAGTATTATTCACTAGAAATTTTATCTTAGGCATTGAGGTAACTGTTCACATTCTTTAGTCATTCTGTGTTGCAGGTGTAGTCACAGGTGTTAGCTAGGGGAGTACAAATCAAATGGTAAAACTCTTACAAAATTCGAAGTTACACAGTAATTTTCATGTTAGCAAACTCGGGTGTCGATCCTAGTTAGAAACAGGGAAACAAGAAGTTGAATAATCAGACCACGAAAGTCTAATTAGAAATTGCACCTTAGGTAATTTGGGGTACTTCCCCTTTATATATATTTAAGTAAAAATCAAATTTAAGACGTTATACATTGCATAGTTCGTTGCACTTTTCCGAGAGATAAAAATAAAGACAACATTTTAATTTTAAATATCATAAAAAAAAGAACTCTAAATAGTCGCCCACTTGATTACTCTTCAAGCTGCCACTGATAGAATTAAGTTGTAGATAATGCTACATAATTTTGTCATGATTAAAGTAGTGTAATTAAATATTCAATTTTGTAATAATCAAAAATATTATTAACTGTTTTCACAATTTTTATTCTGTATGTTAAACGTTTTACAATTATGAGTAAATAGTGAAAATGACACATTTATATGTACATCTAAAATGTTTGATTTTTATTGAAAGATGAAATGTGTCTTATTGACAAACCAAGGTTTGTCATTTATTTTAAAACTTTGTTTATTCGGTGGTTGACATAAGCGATTAAAAATTAATAAAAATAATTTATGATATATTCGAGTCCATGTGATCGAGCGGTTAGCGTGTCGGGATGTGAATCTAGATGGTTATGGCTGGCGTCCTTTTTCCACAAAATTACACTCCGTATTTTGATCCGTGGGTGCATTACAAAAGTGATATTTAAATCCCACTATTTTACATTTCTCATATTCTAACGCCATTAGTGGCACAGTGATATGTCTGAGGACTTACAACGCTAGAATTCAGCTTTCAATAATCGTGGTGAGCAGGGCACAGATAGCAAGCCCACTGTGTAGCTTTGTGCTTAGTTTCAAACAAATCAAACAAACATCATAATCTAACATATCAAAATTTGGGCCAATTATTGTCTGTTGTTCTGCGCAGATAAACAAATAAACACAACATAAGGCTCCTTAAAGTTTCAGAAATGTACGTACCATTATACCAAATCTGTTGTGGTTTATGACTGGCTCGGAAAATGATCTTAAAAGCGAATACAATGAACTTAATGTTTGCTTTTAAAATTATTTTATAATTAACCACAGTTTTAATGTTTTCACTTATTATAAATTAATAAGTTAATCACAACGGAATAATTCATCACTCCCATACTCAGTGTTTTATTTTCCATTTGCTTCTTCAATTAAACTTCAACACGACGTTATATCTCTTTCATGGTACCTATAACAAACCACTACATCTGTTTTTCCTTGTACTGTGCTCTCGCATCTCTATTGTTGCGTCTATCAATTAACTGTAAGCTAGGTTTATTGTTCAATCCACCACAGTGCTATCACAGTTTATAAGGCTGCAAATAACGAAAGAAAACATGAACTATCACTCAGACACAGAAAAGTGGCTTTCTAGAAATATTTTACAAACCTAATTAATTATGAGCAAAAAGAATCACAGTATTTCTTATGGTTAAAGAAAATTATGGGTTTGTTTATTGAATTTCGCCCAAGGCTACAATAGAGATATTTGATCTAGCTCGGTCTAATTTAGAAATGAAAGTTTAGAGGAAAGGTTTTGTTTGTTTGTTTGTTTGTTTTGAATTTCGCGCAAAGCTACTCGAGGGCTAACTGCGCTAGCCGTCCCTAATTTAGCAGTGTAAGACTAGAGGGAAGGCAGCTAGTCATCACCACCCACCGCCAACTCTTGAGCTACTCTTTTACCAACGAATAGTGGGATTGACCGGCATATTACAACCCCCCCCCCCAGAGCTGAAAGGGCGAGCATGTTTGGTGTGACGGGTATTCAAACTCGCGACCCTCGGATTACGAGTAGAGTGCCTTAACCACTTGACCATGCCGGACCTTAGAGGAAAAGTAACTGGATGACAGCGCCCATCGTTAACTTTTTAATTACGGCTGAAAGGGCGAGCATGCTTGATGACAAGGTCCTAGTCCGCGAACTAGTTGGTTGCTTTAATGACCAGGTCGGGCTAGGCATGGGAATTCTGAAACGTATATACGTGTCTAGGTGAAAAACATATTTGGTCAGTCGTTTTATAAATCGAAAGTATAAACATTATATCCAATAAATTCCGAAATATGAATTCTTTAATATGTAAAGTTGATTATGTATGTACACTTGACAAACACACACACACACGCACGCACACATAATGATGATCATATGTTACTAGAATGAATTTACAATACAAATTAATTTTATCACAAAAATGTAATTGTGGAAATGCTTTGAATATTCACAAAGAACATTTTTGACTATTGTTACTCTCTTGTAATGTATATTTCTGAAAATAATAATTTTAAATTAATTCAGTTCCCAGAAATAAGCTTAAAAACTAGAAACTTTAAAATTATTGTAAATAATTTTTTTCTGAAATATTGCTCATCTGATTGTTAACCAAACTATTTTTATTTACATCCTGTTACATGACATCCAGAGAAATTTACTAAATAATAATTACCTTCATCTTAAACTGCCACATGCTTTTTATCTTCCAATAAAGCTGAAAACATTGATAAAGGAAGTGTTTTTTGTTTCTTATTTGTGCTTTAAATAAAAAATCATTCATTTAGTCATATTAAGAAAAATGTCACTGGGAAGGTTTGTCACTTCGTTGTTTCTGACAAAAAATAGGGAGGTATATATAACGTTTAGATATCTATACACGAATTAACCAGAAGACGTATGATCAAATACAGTTTTTCACAGAAATAAAATTATATTTAACAAATTTAAATTACCAAAATGAGGTTTCAGTAAAGGTGCATATTTATATATTACAATTACTTCACAACATTATACACGTACAAACCATCCTTCCTGTCCTTTATATTTTTCATTATTAGTGAACGTGTATGGTATCGTTGCAGTTGCTATTGGCTCAAATGAGACGTATTTTTGAACTTTTATTTGTGTGTCTCTCGATTTAAGTTCTTAACTTGGTATGCATTCAATAATCAAGTGAATGTATATTGTATCACCATTTGTTCTGCCTTTTTGTGTTCACTGAATGATAAGAACATTTCCGTGAAAAAGAAATACTATATTTTTTACTATTTTCCGGCCTGAGAAAGTTTACGCTATTATTATTGACTGTACTTTTAATACGAAATATAGACTTATGTTTTAATATTTGTAAGGTGTAACTGATTTCTTATTACATATATATTAAAAATATATATGTTTGTTTTAGTTTAATATATTTTAAGAGGTATATGTAACTTATATTATTAAATGCGTGCTGTGAAGTTCTCGCCTATTCACTAAATATGTAGAAGATTCTCAAGCGTAAAAATGAACAATGTATACTAGTGATTGCCAGTATTGTTGCCAACTAAACTTTCGAGAACCTCGCCTAAAGTTTATAAATTTATGCGCCAAGAGGCAGTTTTAATATTGTTAGTTGCTAAAATTAGTATACTATAACCCTTGGAAGCTATAAATGCTTCTCAATCAGGAAATTACATACATTTAACGAGGAACGTTTATAAATTTCGGATGTTATAAACAATTTAACTTCAGGGAACAAACTTTGGACGTTGGTATTTCTACGATGGCTTGGCTTACATATTTTCAACGGTGAAAAACTCATATGTGTTTAGTGAAGTGCCCAGTTAGTTGACAAATGAGCGAACTGGACCGATATCACCTGAAATTCATTAGTTCATCATGAACAATCGATAAAATATCCCGATAGAAGACTTAATATTATTTGTAAGTTTGTATTTGTTTGTTTTTGAATTTCTCGCAAAGCTAAACGAAGGCTATCAGCGCTAGCTGCCCCTAATTTAGCAGTGTAAGGGAAGGCAGATAGTCTTCACCACCCAGCGTCAACTCTTGGGCTACTCTTTTACCAACAAATAATTTTATTGACCAGACTTTATAATACCTCCACGGCTGAAAGGGCGAGCATGCTTGGTGTGACAGGGATTTGAACTTTTGACCTTCATATTACGAGTCGAGCACTCTAACTACTTTGCCAATGCCTGGCTGTTGTAAGTTTGTAAAACTTTTGTATGTGAATTATTATTTTTAATAACCGCTTTATAAATTGTATTGAAATATATATGCAAAAACGGCTCGTTTGGGTTGAGAAAATATTTTACGTAGAAGAGCGAACGATAACCGAAGAAGGTCGAAACGTTGTTCGCTCTTCTACGTAAAATATTTTCTCAACCCAAACGAGCCGTTTGTGCATATATATTTCTCTACAAGTGGGTTTTCTCGACATTACTGATTATAAGTTGTATTGTTGTTTGTGTATTAAAATATATCTGTGTTAAAAAAGAAAACTGGGCGTATAAATTATGTTGGCAAATATCATAAATTTGAAATTAACATTAAAATTTAAATGCATATGTACTTAATATTTGCATATGAAACTTTTCACATGAAGTCAAATTAACCATCTATATTTCAAGTTATACGTGAGATTAGTTATTTTTTGAAGGCAAAAAATGTCGATATATTACAAGAAAGCTGGACTGCAGCATCATAGTTCATGCAGGTTAAATAACATGTGAATACATCTTGGTTATTTAACAGTGACGTTATGACTGATATTTAATTAATTTTGCTCATAAGCGATGGTAATATAATTGTGGACAGTGTATGTTTTTTCTTATAGCAAAGCTACATCGGGCTATCTGCTGAGTCCACCGAGGGGAATCGAACCACTGATTTTAGTGTTGTATATCTGGGGACTTACCGCTGTACAAGCGATTGTAGACACATTAGACTAGCTTGTCAAAAACGGATATCATAACTGTACCATGACTGTGTATTGTTTAATCTTATTTGTATCTTGATTGTGGATTGATTAATCTGTCTGCATCATGGTTGCATATTGTTCAATCTTGTCTGTATCATGACTGTGGGTTGATTTATCTTGTCTGTGTCATGAATGTAGTTCTGTCCTCTAATAGCTTGCGCATTTTGATACAGGGTTTCGATGAAACGGCTAAATTAATCTTTCTTACGTAATGACAACATTCAGTTTTCACATTAATTACTAGCGAACAGCCTAATATTTAATTGGTTGATAACAAATACAGTTATCCTTCTTTAACTAAATAAGCATGTTATGTTTATAAATTGATTGGTTAAGATACAGGCTATTTTCTAAATTAAACACTCAAAATAAGAAATAGTCAAGGCGACGACTTTTTAATAGTAAATCAGGTAGTCAAGCGGTGCCAAAAAAAGACTCTCCAAGTAGTTGCTAAAATCGATGACTACCTAATATGACCATTAAATATGAGTCATTTTTTACTATTGTGTAGTCCGAAAATATTCAGGTGATGGTGGCAGGGATACCTGGCAGGTATTAAATTTGACTGTTCTAAGATAGTCGTTATGACTTTCGTTAGGTAGTCATTCTGACCAATGCTGACTACCTGACGATAGTCTCATTGCCTACCTGCAAACCACTACAGAGTAGTCATGACATAGTCAGTGTGACCCTATTCGTCCAAGGAGCGGTTTTCATTATGACCATCCATTAACAATGGACTGTTGTCATTATGACTATCCAACGACCATGGAAGATAAGTCATGTTGACCTGGTCAGGACCACCTCTGCAAGTAACTGTTAGGCAAAGAGACCATCGTCAGTCAGTTGTGGTCAGCAGAACCATCACTGAGCAGTCAACCCCGCTGCCATCTGATGATTCAACCTAAGTCCCAGTAACCTGCCACCATCCTGAAAAATATAAAATGCATTTTAGCAGCACCATTTTTATTCCAAACTGAACACAAGTGTACATCAATATACATGTACCAAAATAAAATTCAAAATGCAGCAACAATTTGAAAATAAACAACTGAACTTTACATTTGGTTTTTGCAAATTCACCCTGGATCAAATACACATGGCAAGTTACTATTACATAATCTAATATAACCTTATGGCTTTGAACACTTTCCTCTTCCTTTACCTTTGGACGTTTTGACAGATTTCCCGCTGCTATGTTTTTGACATTCAAGAGATGAAGCAACTGAAGAACACATCTGTCTGTATCTTTTTCAGATTTGGTAATTTTCCTGGACTCATCATAGAGCTTCAAAACAACTCTTTCAACAAAGTTAAAAAGTTTTCTTGAGTTTTGTTGAAAATGCAAAGTTGAAGATATAGAAACTCCCTTCATACATAGTGAATACTTCTACAAAATCTTCAGTGGCACAAACATCAACGCCATCAACATATAGGTTGAATTCCTGATCACAAAACTGAGAAATTGAACCACATTGAATGTATGTATATACACTCTCAGCAGGTTCCCTAACTTCAGTACCCACCATGATACTTTCACTTTCTTTTAGAAAAAAAAGGGATACCAATAATGGCAATACTAGATATAACATCAGGCATGTATGAGGACTGTTTCATAAGAAATGCTAGCAATGGATTATTTTCTGGTGATATGTTTCTGTCCTGCAGGTGAGAATTTACTGAGTCCTTATATTGAGAGAGAAAGTTGGACACTCCTTTTTCTGCATCATTTCCTAGCCACTTAAATTCATTCAATAGCTGTGCTGGTGATGCCACAAGGAAAGAATAATGCTCTATGAGTTCATTGACAGGAGTGTTGTCAATGACCAGTTTCCAACAATTATGCAGAGTTTTGTCCATAACCAAGTCCACTTTACAAAGATCACCCTTTTTTCTGCAATGCAGACGAGTTTCCATCCATTCCTTGTGTTTTTCGGTCGAAGTTTCATCCTTCCCAACTGGCTTTTCACACAAGTACTGCTTTAATCTATATAGCCTCTGTTCTGAGACGTGGTTTCATCTGTTGCAGTTTTCGTCGTTTTCTTTCTTTCTTGGACTATAGGCAATGATGAATCCTTCTGCTTTCTATTATTCTGGAATTTCTGACGAAGCCTCATCCTTCACAGCTCCTGCAATTAGAATTGACAGAATTAGTTCTGTTGAGAATGAATAACAAAACTGCCCTGGTATAACTATAATTATTTTAAACAGTATTCCTTTTTAACCACCTTTGGCATTTTACAGGTTTAATCTGAGAAACTGAAAGTCATACACATACTGATTAATAAATCAGTTGTATGAGTTCATCTTGACAATGTATTATCTTTAGCGTCAAATTAGTTGAGTTTCATTAGTTGAGTTATGTTACATCGTATACAAACAAACCAAATATTTCAAAGTATCAAAATAGTATTTTCCACAGCCCCTCCTTGGTAGATATATGTACTTGTGTGTATTCTAAAAAATATAACTTCCCACAAAATTTTCATTTCTTTCTTCACTAATATTATGCAACACAAAAAATGCCATTTAAGTTATTTTGTAACTAATGAACATATTTCTTGCAGAATACATTTGCACCCTTACAAGTGGTGATATGGTCATTCCTCTTATGCACTTTAGGACGAATTTTATTGGGCTCATAAAATCAAACGTATGAATAAAAGAATATATTTGTGATGAAAATATATTTCACAATAAACATAACATAATGCACATGTGGATAGTACTTACACGAACACCTTGGGGTGTTAGATTTGGGGCATCTGACAGCTAAGGATAGTGCTTAAAGATTTCATCCACTACTTGGTCATACTGCCTTGACGTGGGATATCTGGAAAACAGAGGTTGGGCAGGCTATCAAGTACAGATGAAGACATCTGAAGAGATATAATTACACGCTTGTAATCAGAAATGGTACACATGGTATTCACTGCACAGCACTTACAAGGTATAGTTGGAAACCTCAGTGTAGACTGCATCTAGTAAATGGAAGCGACCTTCTTTCTCAACAGGCTTTCCAGCAAAGCAGTAGATCTAGGCAGACTTGACAAATTTTCCAGCTTAAAGGGTACTGGCCAAGGCTTGAATGTTAAGATGCTGACCAAAGAAAATATGAAATAGTTCAAAACACTTACAAATTGGGGTTGACTGATTGCAATGAAATACTAACTGAGGCCTAATTGTCTCAAGTGAAAGATGAAACTATTTCTCGAACAAATTGAAAGATCTGTTTGACATTCATTAGGACATATCCTACCATGATGATATGGACTGAATTTGTTCAGTATTGGGACCGGGTGAAGATGCACTCTGCTAGCTTGAAGGCACTTCAGGGTTCGGTGGATTCTGGTCAAAAATAAAGTTTTAACGGTCTAAGTTTGTAATAAAAAATTAACAACAGTAATTGTGCTATGTTGAATAATGTATTATAATTGAATAATGTTTTCTTTGGAATAAAGTTTTCGCAGAGTGATTTCCAATGACTACATAAATGATTATAATCACTCAAATTTAAATGGGTTGCGCATTCTTACAAACGACTTACCACAACAGCTATCTCAACGTCAGAGGCTCTAGCATTACAAACCAGAGAAACGCGCAACTTTGCTCGTGGTTTTGGAATGTCAGACGATTGAACATCCACCTAGTTCTGCCAGTCTTCCATGTACATTTGAGCTAACAAGTTGGTAGCATCTACATCCAGATGTAGGTTGTCAGAAATCTTACTGGGCAACAATCCCAGATCATCCACAGACACCACAATTTCTTTTTTCATTATAGGTAATGTGGTAGGATAAAGCCATCTCTCTGGAATCTAAAAGTATGGTACTGATCAAAAATGATTTATATGTATACACATGCAGAAAAGTTTTCATTGAAGAACAACTACAAAACGCCAAAAAGATATATTAAATTTCCATAAATTTAACACCAGCAGGACTGGAATAAATCAGTTAAATAAGTAATTTGGTTTATCCATATCAAATAGTAGCCTTTCAAAGGTGAAAGCAAATATAAGTAGTCTGACCTCAATAGATGATGATGATAGTGGTGATGTTGGTGCAAATGTGCATCATACATATTAATATGACACAAGTTCTTTCTGTTTGAAAATTTTGATGAAATTTGTCACAAAAAGGCAGAAACAAATTTACATAAAATATGTCAAATCTTGTGATGAAATTTGTCACTGGAAGGTACACACCAAGTTGCATAAAATAGGTTAAAATTTACCACTGATTACCGAGTTCTGTTTAAAATTTATCATCATTCAGTCACCACGAATGTAGTGATGTAGGATGATCATATTTTCATCTTTGTTCACATAACAAGGCAATGGGTAATGATCATAAATATCTGGAATGCTCAGGAGCTCATAGCTTCTCATTGGCTCTACAATGTAAGCATGAAGATGCCTATGATAATCAACAGTTTTGTATCTTTGACAATACAAAAAAGGTTTCCCCAAAGAACAAAGCAACAGATCACTGAAGAAAATTGAAGACTCTCGAATTCATAGCTACTGACAACCATTGTCCCTGTGTTATATATGAGGCAGTTGACTGTACAACCTGATGCTTTAGTGACAAAATTGCCTTCCCCAAGGTTTCGCTCAGAGTGAATTCGCAGGCAATCTGACAGGATTAGTCAGGTCAAAGGCATCTATTCCAAGAAATCCACTGCTTTCTAAGTGTGAACAGAGTTTATTCTGGTGTCTCATTGCCATTGTTTTGGCTAGATTCCTCCTGTTTTTCGTACGTCTTGCAACATCAACAAAAAAAACCTATGTTTGGCCTCAAATCTCATGGTCCACACATTCCTCAGTGGACCAAATCTGAGGGTCATCTCTGGGTAATGCAAAGTAAAATGTCCCTTTGGCTTGAGAGTTCTATTTAGAAATTCCTTTTCGTAAAGAGAATGGAACTGTTGTATTACATCATTTAAGAATTCAATGCTTGCATATGACATTGATGGACACTATCAATTCTACTATATCCAGCAGAGCCAACAGAACTTCCCATTTGTTGTTGCCTTCTGGCACTGCATCACCCACCAGTAATGGAAATAACCTTAAGAGACACCAAACTTGTACAGCTCTTTACTTAATGTGTACAGACCCTCTCAAAATAACAGGCTCAGGCCTATTGCTTTTATCAGTTCCTTTGTAGTGCCTGCAAGGTACTGAAGGCTGAAGTATCCAGACAAGACATACTGATCTATGAGTAAAACTAAAATTTCTGATACCAAGCCAGATTCAAAAAGGTCATGTAATATATCAGGTGGTGGAGCATTTGCCACATAAAATTGCTGCAGAACGTTCAGGAGCGATCTTTTTTAACCCCATATGTACTTGACAAAGTCGGTTCAGTTTCGACCATTGCAACTTGGTAATTATAGGATGCAATAGGTCTCTCTGGACATTTTTAAATATCAGATAACTTCCTTAAATCATCCCGAGTTACCATGCAGAATCTACATGAGAGCAGAAAATGATTCAAGAAACCCTCCAATAGCATGGCTTTTCAAATTATCTGCAACAACAACAAGAGGTGCACCTCTGAATTTGAATGTTCACTCTGGTTTGACAATGTCAATACCAATGTTTTCAAGAACAAATAATTCTTCAATCAAAGGTCTCATCGCTGTATTTAGCCCATGTTTTCTTTACATTTTGGCTCTTCACCAAGATTGATAAGAATATACAATGAAGCTGAGATCTCAAAGCAGGTTCAATATTGCCTAACTGATAGTAGAAAGCAGCATATTTGTAAGCAGGAGCTCGTATTCCAGCCTGGTTCACAGCTGTAAACTCATCAAAGTAGAAAATGATTTGAAGGGCAAGGGGAGTTTCTTGCCAGAATGGATGGTTTTTGAAATGTTCACCATCAACGACATCTCTAAGACAATCATCAGCTGACTGGCGAGGATAAACAACCTGGCTAAAAATATCATCATGTTTAAGCAAACACTTCAGAGTATCAAATAAAGAAACATACTGCATTGCGTCATATTTCCCATCACCAGCAATTCCCAGGTCATACTCAACAGGTTTTACAAATGCCAAATTATCTTCAATGTAAGACTGTCTGTGGTCAGTGAAATTTTCAATCATGGAATGAAAGTCAAGACTTCTTTCTCGCATGTTTCGATTAGTGCAACTATACTATTTCTAGGAACCCCCTCACTGATCAATGTTCCTTTTATGGTTTGGAATAAATGTTCATCTTTGGTAGCCATAATAAAACAGGACAAATTTTAAAAAAATACTTGTAGTTTTGTAAGTAATTTTTTTATTTTCACGCAGCTGCATAATTGTTTTAGCTAGGGTTCTTCGCTTGTCTGTGACAACCATCTCCTTATTACCGTCAACTGCCTCATCACTGTCAGAGTTTTTATACCTCTGTTCCATAAAGTACTCGGCACATTCACCACCAGCTTCATTATCATGCATACTCTTAGTAACAAACCATCCATGATTTTCATTTATATGTCTTTTCAAATATCTGATGCTTTTGAATGGTCTTTCATATCCATTAACCCCACATGGGACAACAAATCCAGGCTCATGCTCATGAACCAAAGAAAAATGTGAAAGAAGCTTGCTAAAATGCCTATCTTTATAATTACATTTAATGCAAGGGAAAATATTGAAAACTTCTGACTGTTCTGCCATGTTTAACTCCAAAGTTTACTAAACTTCACAGTGTCTATTAATAAATATCATGTAAGACATACATTTAAATGTCACGGGTTTTCATTCTGGAACGTAAAATGTATCATTTATTTAACTACATTTAATGATAAATTTCAACAATAACAACTAGCAAATGTCGGTCGCTTGCGAACCGACGGTGTATCATCGGATTTACCCTCAATCTAGCAAATGAAAACGAACTTCAAAATGCAAATTCTTGCCACAACCCTCCCGCAGGTGGCCAAAAACATTCATTGGCCAGACCTCAACCTAACTAATATATTCACCAAATTGGACCGAAATCCGAAAGGAATTGTGGACTGTAGAGTGAACACAAGGAAATCTCTGCAGACGCATACGCATGCATAGTATCCCCCGATTTTCGTAAGGGTATACAAGTTTTATTATTTTAACTACACAACTCGGTTGCTCATGACTCGATGCAATATCCCCCGGATCCTACATTTTTCTCACCGATATGGATGTAGTATGCATTATGGGAGGGCCCCAAAGTCTGAGAAAGTTCCCTGGGAGCAAAGAAGGGAGAGGGGTTGGGGAATATTTTGCAGGATCACAGGCCTTCTATTCATAGTGTATGGCCTGGCACTGGCTCCTATCTCGCATCATTCGATTTCAAAGTATAGAGTTTTAAAAATTTAAATACATTTTGTACCAAAAGAAATTTTTAGATAGTGTGTAATATTATATTAAAGATACACACATTAAACACAACATATGTTTCACTTTTTCCCTGTTTTCAAATGATTTGTCTTGCCGCCCCCATTTGTAACTCCATTGGCCAAAATACATACGTCGCATAAAGTGTGTACGTTTTAGCATTTGTAGCTCTTGCTGATTTATTGAAAATAAGGATTTATTATTTACGTATTATCGTATGTCATCTTTCATTATCAAAGGTCTATAAAATAATAACAGACAAGGTCCCTTTTAATGAGTATACAACTTTCATTTATGTAGCGGTGGTCGTAACAAATCTTTTTTGCAGCGGTGTAGTTGGCGCTAAATTTAACAGAGCAGCAACATGGATCATTGCGGGCTTTTGATACTACCACAGGATATGCATTCAAGATACCAAATATGTGTATTTGTGATGTCAGGACGGGGGAATGTTTCCGATTTCATACTTGCTTCAAAGCATTACCTAAATATAAATATTCTTACTCTACTACTACTAGACTACAGTAGTACAGACCTACACAATGTAATGGGCAACCATCCTTGTTTACACATAATGAGTTGTACAAAAAAATACGGATGGATTCACTTCAGCTAATCTAGAAAGTTAAACATTCGTATTCTTATATTGTTTTATTGAAAAATAGTATAGGAAAATAAGACATAAACGATTAATATTTACCTGGATTTCTTCTTTCCGTCATCTGCGCGGTTGTATGGCAATTGTGCAATGTCAGTACAAGTTTCGGTCATTATAAATTCTATAAACGTCATATGTAATTCTCCAATGTGCGACAAAATATTGCTGTGTGTGATTTCTACCCCCCGCCCCCTTTGGGTTTATAGTGTCATCCCTACCTTCGGCTGCCGCTAAGGAGTGGACTGTGCCGTCTTCACTCCTCCCCTGTGTATGTATCGTTCTATGTGAGCCCCTAAATCCCCCCTCGACCACCTTGAGGAATGATCAACCGCTCTCCACAAATAACACCTACACAAGGAACTCCCACCCCCAGATAACTCGACCTGGTACACTCCTATGGAAAAGAGAATCTCGCTCGCGCCCAATGCATCGGCTTTCCATTTGTACTCGATTTGCGCTGCGGACCACTAGACAAATCGGATGCATTTCCCGGACGTGTAGTGTCAGCGCGTGTGTTAACCATGTGGGGAAAGCTTATTTCAGTCATAACTTAGATCGTTATGGATTGTAATAATAAATGTATTGATTATTGGATTTCATATTCGAATATTCCAACACACGCACACAACAATATAAAAACACAATTGTCAAATAAAACAGTGAAGAAACAGTAGTGGTCGATATATAATATTTATTTAGGTAGGATTTATTTTGTGTGAAAGAAATTTATTCCCAAAAAAAAGTAAATAAATAAATAAATACATTCTTGCAAAATTCAGCACTACTCACGTTTTAATTGTTGCATTTATGGAACAAAATGTATATATACAGTCATTTGCTTGAACTGCACCTTAATGCTATAAGAAACATCAAGATTGTCAATTCATGAGTTAATGCTGCCTATGGTGTTGGTCTTCCTGACCACAAAGTAGTCCTTAAGACTAGCGTAGCAGTGTTGCTATGAAGTAGTCAAGGTGACTGGGAAATGGTCAAACAGACTGGGGCATGGTCATTCTGACTGGAAAGTAGTCAAACTGACTAACTGCTTAAATTGACTAAGTGTCAGTCAAACTAACTAGTAATAGATCATCGTTACTACTTAATAGTCAATTTCATATCCACAGCTATAAAATGATAGTCATCTAGCTTATTGATACATTTTAGAAAATCCATTTGATAGCGACCACGATATCGCTAAAGCAGAAAATAGACGTGACTATGCCCTGGTAGTCGAAATGAACAACTTTTATTTAGAGTGAAATAAGCTACGTCATGTTTATACATTAATTAAGTTGCATGGATTGTTAAACGTTTTGGTTACATCGCGCAAAGTAAGTACTGTAAAGGCCATTTCGTATGTTTTCTTATTACAAAACCACATAGGGCTGTCTGCTCAGCCCACCGAGGAAAATCGAACCCCTTATTTTAGCATTGTAAATCCGTAGACTTACTGCAGTACTAACGGGGACATAAAGGCTACTTAACTGGGTAAAATAAATGGAGAATAATCCTCTCTGTTTTTTTAAAGTGACGAATTCATGTTTGGTGAGCTATAAGCTAATGGGCAAACATAATGCTACTTGTTGAAACGAAACTATGATTAAATTGTTTTTATAATATTTAAACTAACCCTTGAAAATGATGGCGCAGATAAAAACTACGTTGATGTTTATAATATCATTAATTTTTCTAATATTTCAGCAAAAATTAATAAATTATTATGTATTATAGTGTGCCTCTAAACTCTTTTGTATATATTTATTACTTGTACGTCTAGATTTAAACTGTTAAATATATAAGTATATAATAAAATTTTTGTTGTTATTAAAGACAAAGCTATATAATAGGCTATTTGTACTGTCCCGCCACAAGTACTGATACCTAGTTTTTACCTGTACAATTCTTCTAACTTTTCCGCTGAAATTTTTGTATGAATTCCATTGTTGTTCAAAGGACTTTAGAAACATACTCACAAAATTATTTTCGTACACAATCATTAAACTTTGCGCTTGCTGTTCCTAACTAATAGTAGTGTAAGACGAGAAGGAGGACAGTGATCAACACCAGCTACTCTTTTATTAACGAATAGTGAAACTGACCGTAATATTATAACGTCCCCATGAATGAAAGTGCGAGCAGATTTGGTGTGACGGAAATTCGAGCCCTTGCCTTTTAGATTACGAGTCGAACATCTCTTACTATCTGGCCACCGGGCCGTAAAAATTCAGGAAAATCCCTGTCGTTTGTTGATCGATTTCATTTTCATTAACTTTCTTAAACCTGAAAAAATTGAAGAGTGTGCTTTAGGTTCTTCTATTTACGTGTTTTTTTTGCATATGAAAATTAACTCTTATGTATTAATAACACGTTAGCAATTGTTTGTTTCAAATCTACGATGTTCACCAAAATACCTAGAAACAGGTTAATAAACTCTTATTGTTAATTATCTTTAATACGTCAAAATAGAAGTTGATCATGTGAAATGTTTTTTTTTTTTACTTTGTGCCTGTATAAATTGTTGTCTGTGGTAATTAATTGCCCACTAATAATGTTGACCATAACTGTGACTTTTATCAGTGTTGATGGTTCAAAAATAGTTTTATTATAAGTATCACTCACTAACAGTTGTTTTAAACCTTATCACACTATAAAATAAAGGGGTAAGGTTTGTTTGGAATTATTTTGTATAAAGGCAGAAAAAACAAATAAGTAGAAACAAATACCATTTGTTTAATCTACACAAATGTTTACAGCGAATATTGCATTGCTGTGAAAATATTTAATTTTTTGGTAGAAAAAATTACACTAGATTTTTTATAAATAGTAGCTACTTTAAATTATACAGTTTTAAAAACCTATCTTCTACATGCAAAATTACAATGAACTTTGTCAAAACATTTGACAAAGGTGTATGTATATGTATTTTACTTGTAATAAGGCCATTTCAAGCTATCTGCTGTGTCTACCGAGGGGAATCGAACCGCTGTAAGTTGACTAAGGATGTGAAACAACTTTGCACATGAAAAAAAGTTACTGGACTTGTAACAAAATCAGTTCTTTTGTACTAGAAGGAAGCGTACTCAGCAACAATGTCTTAATCTTAATTTTGGAAAACTCAAGTAGAGAGAGATGATGAAGAAAAAGCAGAACTTCCTAACCAACGCACCTCAGAATCTTGAATAGTCAGTCCTAGTAGACTAGTCGTATTTATCCTACCTCAGTTGTTGGGGATAAAAGTAAAAGAACAGTCACTAATTATGCCTGTTCGCAGGGTTTCAGGTGAGAAAACAGAACCCAGTCCCATTCGTTGAGCGAGTAAATTTCTCGTAATTTCAATTGTGTAACACTTCTCTCCAAACACTGGTGATGTCAAAAAAGAGAGATTTGCCTTTTCCACTACGTTGTACATCCACTGAATATACCAGAAAGACAGAGTAGGAATTACGCAATTATCGAGATTTTTTTCCAGCTGAAATTTTGAGACTCCCTGTAAAGCATTGTTAAGACCCTGAAGAAAGCTAATGTTGTCAATGTTGTGACACATCATAATCAGTTCTGAGCACTTACGTGGGGAAATGCTCCTGCTACTCAGACATGTTTCAGCAACTAATGGTGAGAAAAAAAAAATACCACTAAATTTCGTGAAGACAGTTGTTTTGCAGAATTAAACTATATTTTTTTTTTGTGTTAAGTTCTCTTCACAGATTATTACGATTGAAATAAGCCGTACACTTAAGTTTTTATATCCTGGCTGTCTGCAACATCTTTCACATAAACAAACGAAACATCTTAACTACTCCTATTAATTTGTTTGCTTTGTTAAGATATATACTTGTATTTATTTGTATGAATCTATATTAGTCACATCAAATTACAATGCTATATTCGCAAAGAACTTGTTTTCGTACTGAATAACCAATCACAATGAAAAATAAAAAAAGTCATTAAATGTCATAAAACTGTAAAATAGTAAGTAAAATCTGGTTTGCTTGGTAACGGTAAGTATATAAGTTTCCTACGACTTAGCTTTTATTGTATTATGCTTAATTTGATTACATGCCAAGTTCTTTCTGTAATTTCGTGTTATGATCATGTATCAGGTAAGATAAAAAAGAAGTAAAATTATCAACTGATTAAAGATTTTTGATTTTACGATTAACACATTCATAAGTGTAGAAACTTATTAATTATCAATGAAACAAAAGTAACTCTACAAAGGTTGAATGTGTTGTATTAAATCGATTGTGGAGCTTTATTACGTTGTTGTTATACATGTCGCTATGTCCGGTTGTACTACTGTGCCTCTTGCCAATAAGCTTGCAGTGTGATTTTTATGGCAGAAGACTCCGTCGTTAAAGTTGTTATATTGAAAGTGTACACCTTCCCATTCGGGTTTTCTACGAAGATAAATTCTCAGTCAAACGGTTCAGTGACACAGGAATATACAAGGACTGCATCTGGTGACTCAATCAATATGGGTTTAAGGGGAATAGCATGAATAGATGTTTCATTACTATCTGCTTAATGCATGCAATGACTAAATGTATATATCGTAAAAGAAATTTGTGTACACGTGACTTGTGTCACTTTTTCCAGACGTAGATCCTTATGTTTTGCAGTATTGTCTCGTGCACATGGATGACTTTTGCCACTGGTATTTATGTTGTATAGATACTCACACGTAAAAAGACGTTATGTGTGACCAGAGATGGGGTATCAATTATTGCATACCTTTTCTGGATGGTCCTGGTGCTCCACGTTGTTCCATGTTCCTTTTTTTACCAATGTCTTTAAGTAATAGACACATCCTAAATCCGAAAATTATAATTCCCCAGTACGAACACATCTTTATGATCTGAGTGTGTGAATATTTTGTTTTGGAAACCGCTGTTACCTAAACTTCCCAAAAATGATTAATATTCGATGGTATCACACTACCCACAAACGACAAGCAACAAGCAGTTTCTATACTTCTGATATATGCTGTTCCATTGCGACTTTATTTTAGCTATAAATGTCACATATTCATTTTATTTTTAATATAGCACAGATAGCTCTCGTGTAGCTTTGCACAAAATTTAAAAAAAAAAACCTTTTTAAATAACGTATCAAATCCTCTTTATTCCAATACTTTGCACTTTATAAATAAATATGGTGAAAAACATCAATTCTACTGCTAAAATGTTTTGATGAAAACGTTTACAATTTTTAATTTTCTAAAAAAAAATGATAAAAAATAATCCCACCTCCTTCGTATGTGTTTTCTTATAGCAAAGTCACATCGGGCTATCTGCTGTGTCTACCGAGGGTAATCGAAATCCTGGTTTTAGCGTTGTGAATACGAAGACTTACTACTGTCCCAGCGAGGGGACCACCTTCTTCGTATACTATCTTTTATGAAAATTAGTGAAATTTATTCTTGGACAAAATTTTCTAATAAAAAAATCTACATATTTGTTAAGTCGCGGGTTACAATCCCCGTCGCACCAAACGTGTTCGCCCTTTCAACCGTGGAGGCGTTAAAATGTGACGGTCAATCCTACTATTCGTTGGTAAAAGAGTAGCCCAAGAGTTGGCGGTGGGTGGTGATGACTAGCTGCCTTACACTGCTAAATTAGGGACGGCTAGCGCAGATAGCCCTTGAGTAGCTTTGCGCGAAGTTCAAACAAACAGACAAATTGATTTATAACGTCAATGGTGTCTATTAATTATTACGATGAATAATAATAAGAACTTCCTAAGAAAGTATACCTACTGCAACCAGCACCGCATCCCAGTGGCACAGCAGTATGTCTGCGGAATCACACCGCTAAAAACCGCGTTTCTATACTCGTGATGGGCAGAGCACAGACAGTCCATTGTGTAGCTTTGTGCTTGATTCTAAACAAACAAACGAAGCAAACAGTACCGATGAGGTCTTTCGGCCCAAACTAGGACCATCCAAATAGGATAAGATATAATACGTTTCGTCGTAATGAAGCGTTTAATTAACTGAATGATGAAAACTTATTACTACAAAAACTTACAGATAATTACTACAAAATAAGTAAAGAAAATCTACTTGGGTGCACTCAACGACAGTAAGTAATGAGATATTTTAAAGAAAGTAACTTCTCTTAGTTTATATAGAGTGGTGTAAAGATTTGATAAATGTGAATATAGCTGTTTATACATAGACGATGTTACTTGCAAAAATAAAATAGCTTTACTATGTAAGTTGCAAATTATATAACAAACTTGTTTTAATATTATTTAAGATTTCTCGAAATATTCGTTATTAATATTCCTTATGTTTTAATTACAAAATTTTATGAATACGTGGCTCATAGTATCATACTGCATAGTTCTATATTGGTGTTGTACTTTTAATATAATAGTTATTTAGGGTTATATTTTCAAAACAAGTACTTTAAGTGTAAACTTTTAATTTGACCACTCTTAACGATTGTGCCTATAATATGCCAAAGTTTTAGTTTTACATATTTAATAAAACCGGTCTTTATGATTATACTTTTCATACAGTGATACAAAAGAAGATTGTATTTGTGTTTGTTTGCCGTGTGTTTGGAGTTTACATTTAGACTTATCAAATCAAAGTTGCTAGGAATGATTCGGAATGTATCAAAATAATTTTAAAGGTGAATTTTCAACAAATTTAATAATTGCCTTAGAAACTGTACTTTGGTTAGGTATAATTCCTGTGTGGTTGCCATATTTTTAAACACTTTAGTTTTTGAGTAAAAAATGAAACAAAATATGCGGGTCCTCGAACTCAAGTTCTTCTCGGTCGTTCGGTTGTTTCCGTTACGTTTTACAACTATGACGTAATAGTTGGCAAACACACTTCGTTGCGCGCCAACCAAGTTGTTCCTTTCAGTGCTGGTGTTTTATGTGCTTTTTTCGGATTACATACTTTGTGAGACTATTTTTTTGTCTTGATATTGCTACTTTATGTTTGTTTTATGATAACATGGTTTACTGCGTTGCTTATGGTTGTGAAAACGATTCACCATCGGACAAAAGCTTTTTTTCGTTTCCGTACAAGGAGAAGGAACCGGCAAGGTGGCGACAGTGAGTGCGGATGGTCAATAGGAAGAACTGGACACCTTCACACCATGCAAAGCTTTGTCAAGATCGCTTTGAACGTTCATGTTTTGTATCGGATCCCACTGTTTTGGATTCCGTGGGTTTCAAACCAGGCAGGTTGAGACTGAAAAAAACATCGGCAGTAGACAGGATCGTCCTCATTGTCTTTCCTCGTGTAGAGCTGAGGACTGATCTCAGCCTCCAGCGTACAGGTTCCACCGCTCTGAAGCCATCCCTTGCCATCACGAAAAGAACAAACTTAAAGGTATGTGTGCAGCATAAAACGATAAACAATAACTAGTATAATATAATAATTTAAAAAGTACAAGTTTTTGAAGAATGTAACTAGACATACATATTTCATGAGCGTATTTTGCATTTGTGGCACCTGAAAGTCAGTGAAACCTTGATTTCCTAGTCTAGACAGTGGACAAATCTATCCCAAATAGAGAATATTCCAAGTTTAAAAGCTGGTAGATCATTCTGTAGATACTTTTTGTATCATTTTTAACTAGGAAAAGTTTGAAGAATTCCATTTTTCAAATTTAACATTTCTAGATAAATTGAAATAAGACTATGTCTTGAATATGTTGAAGTAATCAAGTACATGTTATGTATTTAAAAAATGTAGACTTGTAGAATATCAAATATATAAACTCCATGACATATTTTCATAACTCATCATAATAAAATTAATATTAACACAGTACTTTGACATTGTAATATTAAATGTAAATATCATAAATCTCATAAAGCATGTTGTTTTAATATATAATCTCAGAGGAAAACTTTTAGAGGAAAGTGCTGCTGATGACACAGTGCCTACTATAGAGGAAGTTGTGATTCAGCCCACTCCTAATGGTGACTGTCAAGGCTCTAGAGCTGACTCACTTCAGAGAGTGTCTGTTCAGACTCTTGTAAGTAGATCATGATTGTTAGATTAAACATTCATAAGTTGCAATAATTGATGTATAATTCTATTTACATTAATTTGAATCTAACCATGAAAGAATGTTATTATTTTAATACCTAAATAAAAAAACCTATTGTTTTAGCCTATCCCAAATATTCCAAGAGGGACACAGACTGGCTGCTATTCTGTTTCCAGTGGTGTACAGGTATTCCCATCTGGCTTGAAGACTGTAGCTACCCAGACAGAAAATCTTCCAACAATATATTTTGCTTGTGGTACTGGTAAGTTAGTTTGAACATGAATGTGAAATTTTCATTCGTAATTTAACAATATTCAATAGTCAGATTAGTCTTGTCAATATTATTTTGATTATTTATTATAAACTATTGCTGGTAAACAGTACATTATTCATATACATGTAATTCTTTCACTGATTTTTGCAGAATCGTTACCTGCTGCTAAGAAGTTCTCTGTATCAGAAGTGACAGATGCTGATGATACTGATGATGTTCATATGAGTGATGATGAAGGTGCCGATCCTGACTAGATCTTGTCAGATCTGTGTCAAAAGTAACTGTTCTAGGTTCGTTCAGAGTAGGTTCGAATTGATATGGCGCTACTCAACACTGTTCAGAACACAAAGTCAAAACAGACTCCGCCTCTGTGTCTCCGTATGCACTGGCCATGTTTATTTACATTCAACGCGCTGACGTTGGCGGTTTGTTTGGCAACTATTACGTCACAGTACTTTTCCTAGCAGCAAACGTGAATACTAAAACGTTCGGATTGCCGCTCGGAAAGGGCTCTTTCTGCACCAAGTTCTATGTTTCATTTATTAGCACATATTTTTTATAAAAAAAATGTGAATCTGCAAAATTAATCAGTATGAGTAGTTCTTTTGACTGCAAAGTTTTCTTTTTCCTGTAAAATTCAACTTTAATGCTTAGATTTCATAGTTTCATTGAAGTCTAAGTATTGATTAGTCAGTATAGTTAGTTACTATGGGTACTGGTGGGATTTTTCAGTTTCCTCTATTTCTGTATGGAGTAAATATATAACCTCTGCACATTCAGTTATTATTGACATATTTAGGACAAAACAGAAACACTATTTGCATTCTTAATTGATAAAACATTAACCTTACAATTACACTTTATTTTCGAGTCCAATCAATCATTTGAGGAATTTATTTTTCACCTGTTGTTTATTCATGCTTTCAAGATAGACACACTTATATTAAGCGAAATGTTATTAATTTACACGTTACCTATTGGTTTTCGATAAGTAAAACTAAAATAGAAATAAAATATTATTTAAATAATTAAGCTTAGTGAACATAAATAATTCTATTCTCATTTAATCTTTATATAGTCATTGATATGTTCTGGAAAAAAACATATTTTTATATTCAGAATTGTTAAAAACTCCGTTTTTTTGTCATTTGAGGGATTTAATGTCCCCCGCTAGTACAGCTGTAAGTCTACGGATTAACAATCAGGGGTTCGATTCCCCTCAGGGGAGCACCAGATAGCCCAATTGGGCTTTGATATAAGAAAATACACAAACACCTAATAAAAATACCTATAAAATTTGTGATTAAATATAATACATCTAAATATACACATTATTTCCTTTATCTGTATTTTACAACTCAATCAGGATGTGATCACGCCAAACAAAGTACGCATGAGAAGGTTATCAAGAACAAAAAAGGATAAAAGAAAGATAAAATATGGTAAATGCATACAAAACCACAAACTTCAGTAAATATTCAGCCATACATAAAACGAAACAATGACCTTTCCCTTTCAAATGAGTAATAAATAAATTATCTGTTAACATTCATAAATCTCTCATCGTGCATTGCACGGTTCATCTCTTAGTATTTCAAGTACAAGTGGATTGAATGCGATCTAGATTTAACATGCTTGAACAGCGAACCCAAGAGTTCGCAGATTGTTGCCAGAAAATCATGTTTTGCTTTTTGAAGCCGTGGATGAACGCTGCGAATGGCGGTCTAATCCTGTTATTCGAACAAATCATAGTAAGAGGTGAGTGCTGTTGGCTAGTTGCTTTCCCTCTGGTCTATAATTTAAAAAAATGAGACAGCTATGTGCAGACAGCCTTCGATGTAGCTTTGCACGAATTATCTGAAACAAACAATTAATGCATCTATTCATTAGGATTGTGCCTTCAGTATAAATTCTGTGTAGTGAGTTTCATCTCTATCCATATTTAATATTCATAACTTTCTAAAAAATCAGCCTGAAGTATGATTTAAGGATTTTCTCCTCACTGTATCTTGAGGAACAGAAGTCCTAGTATTCTTAGAAATACGTTTAACAAATCTTTTAAGGACTAGAAAACAAAATCTCATTAAATAACAAATAAAATCCCAAGTCTTTACCCCTAAAGAAGACCGGTCTACACCTGTCGAAAACGCGGGGGTTTTATTGTCGAATGTGATTTACTGAGCTTAATGATTTTATGTGTTCCTTATGGTTTTCATATAGTTGAATTTGTTTGTTTTTCTGGTGGGAACATAACATGGCTGATGGTTAAGAAGCTCCTGCCATTTTTCTTTTAGCCGTTGAGATAATAACGTCACGACAATCTCACTATTCATTGGTAAAAAGAGTAGCTCAAGAGTTGGTGCTGATGGAGGAAGTTATTTTCCCTCCAGTTCATCTCTTTAAAAATTAAGGACGACTATAACAGCTAACCCTCGAGTAGGTTTGAGTGAAATTAAACAAACACATTATTTTCATTGAAAGATATTAGTAACGTCCTCTTGTTTTCTTAATATTGATGCTCAAGTAATAGCTTAAGAATAATATCAAGAAACCTCACAGCTGACAGAATTCTGCATTGAGGAATGGGGCAAACTTTCTTCAGACCGATGTCAGAGACTGGTAGATGACTACAAGAAGCGTCTCACTGCAGTTATTTCAGCCAAAGGGAGTAACACTAGCTATTAGAGGGTAGGGTGTCCTAACTTTTTCCTCAGTTAGAATATGCATTTTTGTAGAATTACATTTACTGAAGATCTTGAAAAGTCTTTTCTTCAGTTTTAATTGTTTAGTTATATTCCTATAATCTCTCATTATTGTTGAAATTGATATTAAATATCTGTATATCCAAAAATGTTACAAAAATACACAGGCTTTCATAGGGTGTCTTAACCTTTTCACATGATTGTATTTATGATATATGAACAAATCACGAATGTTGATATTTGCATAGGTATACATAAAGTCACATCAAATAACACATTTTGGTTCAGCTCTCTTCCATTAAGTTGACTGTAACTGTAATAAGGAGAACAAATTGAATAAGGATTTTGGAAATAGTGCATTGCTTGTAAATCACACGGTGTAAGAAACAAAAAAGAAATTTAAATAACACTATTTTAGCCCTTTTAATTTATCATTACATGTCCTTGCACGTGATTTCTTTTTATTTCGTAAGTAAAAACAAATAAAAAATTAATATAAGATATGTAAACAGTATAAAAAATAGGCTTTTCACGTGTGTGGACACTACAGTAGTACGTCTGTCAAGCACTTGTGAAAACTTGGATAACAAGTCTTTCAAGTGTATGTGAACGCTAACAAAACAAGTTTGTAAAGCGAGTGTGAACCATACGAAATCAAGCTTCTCGTGTTCCTGAACGTTATACGGTAGCATATCTGTCAAGTGTGTGTGAACACTATGAAAACAAACGTCTTATGTGTGTGTGAGCACTATAAAATTAAACTTGTAATGTGTGTGAACAATACGAAGTTTGTTAGTGTGTGAACATTATACAAACAAGCTTATCAAGTGTGAGATCACTGTGCTTTTGACTGAAAAGTATTGACTTTAATATTAAGCATAACTGACAAAACTATTTGTACTTTACTTGTTACATAGAAAGTGTAAATAAAACATGAAAGATTTTGCATGATCTTTTAAAATAACAATTTAAAAACCTTTTCTTTGCCGGAGCTAGCAGCTGATGTTTTTTGTTGTTTTATTTATTTTATAGTCAAATATTTTACCTTGAGACCCGAAGAAACAGCTTTAGGAACTTAGATACTAAGAACAGCTTTTAGTTTTAAGAGTATCATTATGTCTTATGTTTGTGATTCTTGCTTAGCTTTAGATCTATGAAGTAGACTATTAAAATTAATGTACCAGAAAAGTCGAATAAACTGTACTGACAATATTTAATTTCATTAAACTTGTGGCACGTACTTATTTAAAGAGTTTGCTATTCATAAGAGGTAATTTCATATATAATTAGGGAGTTTAGTGCTCTGTCCAGAAAAGTTCCGCTAAACCATGCAAAACGAAAGAGCAAAACATTAGTCCTTAGAACCTTACAATGTTTCACTGATATGAGGAACATACATGTCAGAATCTCACAATGTTTCACTGATATGAGGAACATACATGTCAGAATCTCACAATGTTTCACTGATATGAGGAACATCCATGTCAGAATCTCGCAATGTTTTACTGATATGAGAAATATGCATGTCAGAATCAACACTACAATATAGATGAGTTTTCATATCCTGATACAAGGGAAATAGAAAAAACGAAAATTACATTAAAATTGATGCTATGTTTTGTACCACTTTTTCATTTGGGGAGTTGAACTTTTTTTAAAACTCAGAATAGGCTCCTCTCCTTCCATCCAGATAATATAATCAGATCGTGAGAAGAACGGGTTACTGAACCTGACACATAAAATCAATGTGCTTTTAAATATTAGTTTAAAAAGAAATCCATATTTCTTTAATTTTACAATATAATCTAAATTCTTTAAATGTTCTTTTTCTCTCTCTGAAGTATTAATCCGCTACAATTCAAAATTTTCATTTTTGGTTGTTGACGAAACATTAGATAGGAAATAGGATTACTGAAAACTGGTGCACGATAAATGAGGCAGATTAGATTCAAGACCAAGCAGTTATCCTTAACAAAGGATTGGGTTCTTTTCTTTTACTTGAAGGCTTGAGATTTTTGTCCAGTTGTCTTAATTTTGTGACGTAGTTGGGATGTATGTCAACACTAGGCCATTTTTCACATATACATTTATATGCATAATCCTAGCTCATGTCATGAAATTTCATTAAAAACTGAATGATCATCGTAGGTCCACGCGAGCGCCCTCTGAAACAGTAAACAAGTACTTTTCGGTCGTCTTCTTGCACCTTCGATAAACTTATTGACATCATCGAAAAAGGCAGAGATATTGTCTTTTTCTTCTTGAGACAAACCTATGCATAGTCTAGTGCGTATATTTTGTGTTTCCGAAGAAGAAATAGTTTTTCTTAAGCTTGAGACATAAGTAAAGTCCACATTGCTTACATCTACAACAGATCTGACTTTAAGTTTATTGAGTAAGGACTCATTATAAGCTGCTTCGATGCTACCAATGAAGAGGAAATCGAAAATCTTCCAATGTATGGTTTTTACATATCGATTATCGTATCCGATGTAATATTCGCATATTTGTTTCCGTAATTCGTATGTCCAACTGGAACTGTAGGTTTGTTGTCTGATATTATATCTTTCAATTGAGGATTTTCTGATTTGCACACTGTTGACAAAAGTTGTTGATGAGATTTTCCCTCCAAATATGTCATGCTTTCGAAATCGAGAACATTTTCACTATCAAGCCCAAGGTAAGGAAATTCATTTGGAAGTGACAAGGATTTCTTACCAGAGGTTTTAGCAGAAGTTAGAAAACGAAGTTGTCGTTTTACCATTTTTTCCACTGGTGAAATTTTCAGGTCTTCAAATCGAAGGGAATCTTTATTAGAAAATGAAATCATTGAAACAGTAGACGTGGAGGTGGACGTCATGCGTGTTACGAAGGAGAACTTTGAAATACTGTCAAAATTAAATGGTGAAATAGTGATGGTGGGGGAGTCTACGGAGCCACCAACTTTTCGTTGAATCTTGCCTTCTAAATTCAAGCTTTCTTGGGTTAGTGTGTTTAATGGAAAATAAAAACAAAAAGACGCTATTGAGTGACCTACATTTCATATTTCTTATAGGATATGTGTATTCTATGCCACTTATTTGGTTAACATCAGGACATGAAGTCCCTGAAGAAGATCTTTGAGTCCATGGTGGGGTTAAACTGTCACTTTTATTATTCTGGTTGTGGCTGACATGCTGAGTGTCCCACCTGACACCGCACTGAATTGCCATATAAAACGTAGAAATATAAAATAACACGTTAGCATACAAAAATCTGTTTATACCAAGTAATAGTAAGTGTATAAACAAAACAAAAAATGCATCGAAAATATAAAATGATTAAGAATAAAATAACAAGAAAGTAAAAAGTAAGTACGTAAATCAAGAATCGTTATTTTGACTTTATGTCACTACGGTCTCCAATGAACAATAGTTAAAAAGAACAAATCAAAAGATGTCATTTAAATAGCTTACTACTAAGAAATTCGATACCCCAATATTGGTTAACATAAAAATGACCATTTCACTCACAAAAAGATCTTGAGAAGTAGCCTTATAATTCCGAGGTACATTGTTGGTAACTTACAATACTACCATCCATCCCGTGAATGGATAACAATGCAGTTCCAATCGTGTCGAAAAACAATAATTTTTACAAGGATCGAGTAGCCAAAACTAACCGAACGAGCTCTTTGTGTTGAGAAGATAAGTGTGAAGAATAACCAACATCAAACGGATGCTAATGTTCTAGAAAAATTAGAAATGTGACACAATATCATTAGAAGTTAACTTCATAACATTGGCTATAGTGGTAGAGTAGCTAGATAGATATCATATCTTATTCCAAGAAAGATTATATTCTGTACCTCGACAGCAGAGGGTATTACAGACGCTATCATATTCTTCCCGCTTTTTGGAACACTGTATTATAGTCCATCATTCATATTCGCTGTGAAAGCATTTGAATCAAATAGTTTCAAGGAATCATAGAATCTCACAATGTTTCAAAGATATGAAAAAGTACATGTCAGAATGTCATAACGAAGGGTGAGACGTATGAATAAAAATAATGAATATATGCGAAGGAGCTTCAAGGAACCCCACTGACTTCATCCAAGTTTTTGCCAGGAATGGAGTGTAATTTCACTTACCAGATTTTATATCTTGTGAATAGGACGTGAAAATATATTTTTGCCTTAAACGTTACAAAGGATGTAGCCACTAACTAAAATTGCATTCTTCATTCCTATTAGAGTGGGTTTCTATTTGATTATTCTGTGTACTCATGACCAGATTATAAAATTTACTGCACTGAATATATATATATATATGCATATATTAACTGTGAAATGTTTGGAATAGGAAAAGACAGAACCTAATTTGCTTCTGCAGTAGCCTGGTGTAAAGTAAGAAATTTTACCATTCGAAAAACTTTCAACTATTAGGCTCTGTTTGATATACATTTGTGGGTCTCATGTTGTATCATAAACTATTCTTTTATATTTTTACACCTAACCAGAAAACAGAAGATTATTTGTATGACTCTTTTTTTATAACAATCTATAAATGATACACGTTGAACTGCCAAAAATATTTGGACATTCCTTGAACATATGATATCGCTTATTCAGCGTTGTCGGAAAGAATTTTAAACTGTTATAAATACAGAAACACCGGGCAAACACTGAAGTAATACTAGCTACTACTGGGCTGGCCGTCTGAGATGGATATATGGAAAAGGAAGACAAATAATATCTGGGATAGTCGTGAGATGCTCGTATATCGATAAGTCTAAAGTACTTGAAATCACAGATTTAGGACTGTTAAGAGAACAGATGAATAAATTGAACATAAATAGTAAAAGAAAAACAAATGCATGCAAGTAGACAAACAGAATAATGTCTTTGTTTGCAACAAAGTTCGTCATGAAAATGACTGGCTTTTCAATTTTCGTTGTGTCTTTAACTGAATCTTGGGATGAAGTGTTCTTGCAAGGCAAAATAGACCAAATACAAATACAAATACAAAAATTAAACATTTCTACCAACAGCTAATGAGTTTGGAAGAAAACGACATCACACTGATAATCGTACTGTAGTCAAAGTAACAATAAGAATTTCCTGTCAGCAACCAAATGAATCTTGAAAAGTTTTTTTTCCTTTTATATTTCTTTCATAATTGTTTTGATAGGCTTGTACTTGCATATTTTTGTTATTTTTTTCTTACTACTTAAAAATACCTTCTAATATTTGTTTGAAAGAGCTCTCGGCGTTGAAGGAGCATTCTTCTGTATAGACTGAGTAATTTTTAGCAACAAAAGTCTATTTTGTTTATTTATATTTGCATTTGTTTCTAGCTGTTACTCAGGATATTGCTTGAGCTCATCTGATATATCCAGTAATTAGATCCCAAGATAAATTCACCGTTTTAATAGTATATATTTCCTTATCTGTAACTGAGTTGGTTCTACTGCTCCTTTTCGCTGTTTCAAGAAAGCGGAGTGTCGTTCAAAAAACGGAATCTTTCGGTCTGGTAATACTAGAACACTTTCACGAAGTGTTGAATCCATGATGTTTAACATTAACAATGTGACAAATCCTTATGTGCTCTTTTTACCCGTTTTACTTTTAACTGTTAAAAGTTGTCTTTTGAAAAGCACAAACAACTGTAGGGAGTCCAAGCTGTCTTTTCTGTTATCTACGTAGAAGGAGTGCAAAGATTATGGTGAAAAATTATAGTTAACTAGCACAATATGACTCGATCCATTAGAAATATCTACAAGTAATTAGTATGCACTCTCTAACTTACTTTTATTTAGATACAATTTCATTTAATAACTCGTGGAACATCTATAGAAAACAACAGGTTATACTTTTATATATTTCCTACAGGGGGCATTTTCGTCACTAGATGATATAAGAAGAGCTCCTGCCTTTCAAGAAGCACGCATACACCGTTACTTGTTTATCAGCATATATAATACATGTACCTGCTATAAATTGCCTTTGATAAGTAAATAAGCAAAATCGTTTTTTATTACGTTTACTTTTTAATGACAAATTACAATATTTTCTAGTGTTTATGAAAGCTCACAAATTTTTGTGAAAGTAAATGATATAAGGTGCAAAAAAGAAAAAAAACAACAACAACAAAACTGCAACCATGACGCATTGTAACCAGTTACATTAAAAGAAGCTCTATATAACACAAATGAAAGTTACGTAGCCTAACATGTTAAATATTCAACACACTGTCCTTCAGGTACAACAGCTACAGAATAAGACCACACGTAGCATTACTGATACTGACTCACGACTCCAATTCACGTAAAAGTAAAGCACATAACTTGTTAGTAATTCAGCTAAAGGCTGGATGTTTCTTTGAAAACGTTTAAAACAAGAATTTATTTTATTTATTAGTTTCTGATAAATCGATTCTGTTCCAAAGGAATGAATAATTATTAACATTTTAAATTACAATTATTAATTTATTTGTGTAGAATGCTAACATTCATTACATGTGCCAACTGAAATTACCAACATTTCATGGAAAAGTTCAAAAAAATCTATTCAGATTGAACAAAGTTTTGCGTAACGGATGAGTTTCTGTTTATTTTGCTTTTGATATAGCCTAGCTGCTTTGTGCCATAAAATACCAAATCAACCAACCTTTCATGTTGCAATAGGAACGGTATCGTAACCACATACTATTATCAGCATTAGCTACAAAAACAGAGGTTTAATTTGTAAACATCCAAGTCCGGCTTTAAGACGTTTCTCTAAAAATAACCAATTTTATGGTTGTGGTATTTGGTGATTTCTTAGTATACTTTCTCACATGTTTTTTATTGCAAAATAAGCAGTAACTAGGAAAAGCACGATTTATCGTATGCGTGTAAATCTCTGTCATCGTGACTTTTGTTTTTTCTTATAGCGTCTATAAGTAGAGTTATCACGATAACTAGTTGTTTTTAAAACGTTATTGAACAAAACGTATGCATGATAAAACTTAATAACGTAAGAATTTATTTCCGTCCAGTATCCATAAACTGTTGATGAGCAATATTTGGATACATTTGTGCTTTGTTTACCTTTTGAGCAATATCACCTGTGATAAAATTCTTAATGTTTTAAACTTTAAAACGTGTGACTATTAATTTTTAAATGGACTTGAAGTATGGTAAGTACACGATTTCGCGTATTAGATCTCATTGAGGACGAACACGATTGAAACGCTCTTCCTCATTTGTGACACGTCACTTAGTAATTCAATTATTAATGTTTTGTTTATTGTTTGTTTCAGAATTTTTGCGCAAGTCTATATAAACAGCTGTATGGACATAATTATTTCTAATTTTCAACTGATACTCTAGAGAGAGGCCTGGCATGGCCTAGCGCGTAAGGTAATCCGAGCGTCGCGGGTTCGCGCCCGCGTCGCGCTAAACATGCTCGCCCTCCCAGCCGTGGGGGCGTTATAATGTGACGGTCAATCCCACAATTCGTTGGTACAAGAGTAGTCCAAGAGTTGGCGGTGGGTGGTGATGACTAGCTGCCTTCTCTCTAGTCTTACACTGCTAAATTAGGGACGGCTAGCAGAGACAGCCCTCGAGTAGCTTTATGCGAAATTCAAAAAACAAACAACAAACAAACAAACTACTCTAGAGAGCAGGCCAAATTCTGACTACGTTTCTCTAACCAAAATTAATACTTTACCTTATCTTTCGTACCAAACCTTCGAAATGCAAAGCAATTGTTTTTCGGAAATTGGACGCAAATCATGTATCTTCGGGTTTAGTTTAGTTTAGTTACGCCAATCACCAAGCCATGCTAGAGCTTAATAAGTTATCAAACTTTGTTATGTTAGCTTGCTGAAATACTATATCCCAGTAATAAGTACAAAATATTCACTGCATCACAAATCGAACACATGATTTTAGAGTTCTAAATCAATAAAATTTCTGCTGTTCCAGCGGGGTACACCGGTCCTGGTAAATCATTATAAGAGAAAACATTAAAAGGAAACCGAAGATTATTTATAAACAAATGTCCATCTGATTAAACATTATAGAGTTAACTCTAGCTGATTGAATATTTTAGAGTTGTGTCTAGCTGATTGAAAATTTTAGAGTTATGTGTGTATGATTGAAAATTATAAAGTTTAGTCTAGTTAATTGAAAATGTTAGAGGTATACCAAGATGACTAAATATTTTAGTATTAACTCTACCTATGTGAAGATTTTATAATTATACTTAGGCGTTACAAGGTTTTAGAGTTATATCTACCTAACTGAAGTGTTCAGTCTAATTGATTAAACATTTTAAAGTTAAATGTAGATGACTGAAGATTTTAGAGTTTTGTCTAGCTGATTCAATATGCTAGAGTTATATCTATTTCATTGCAGATTTCAATGAGTATTTTAGGGTTTTGTTTTACAAATGAACTTTTTAGAGTTATATCTTGCTCAATGTAAATTTTATAGGTATTTTTAAAGTTATTGAATATTCTAGTGCTCTGTCTACTTAATTGAAGATTTTACAATTATGTCTAAGCGATTGAACGTTTTAGAGTCAAGTCCAGTTGATTGAAGATTTTAGTATTAAGTATAGCTGATTGAAGGCTTTAAAGTTATATCCGTCTGATTGAAAATATTAGAATTAAGTGTATATGACTGAAGATTCTAGAGTTATGTCTAGGTAATTGAACATTTTAGTGTTGTATCTAGCTGATTGAAGCTTTTAGAGTAAAATGTAGATTATTTAAGATTTCACATTTAAGTCTAACTGACTGAAGATTTTAAAGTTACGTCTAAATGATTAAAAATTCTAGAGTCATCCTATTCAGATTTTACAGTTATGTATAACTGATTGATGATTTGAATGTTATGTTCGGATGATTGAAAAGCTTAGAGTTAAGTCTAGCTGATTGAATATTTTAATTTTATGTCTAACTGATTGACTATTTTATAATTATATCTCTGGAAATAAATGGTTTTAGTGTTAAGTCTAGTTAAATGAAGTTTTTAGTGTTGAGTCTAGCTGTTTGAAGATTTTAGAGTTATGCCCATTTACAACTGTCTTTAATATATACTTCAAAGTTTCGGTCTTTACAACGGCATCCCACTTGGGATTGTGCTATCCTTCCTCATTGGCGCCATACTTTTTCAGAATAGACGGTCTGCCACTGTTCCATTTGACATTCATATCCATGCACAGTTTGCTGAGTTGGGCGAGTCCTTGGGTGACGTTGCTATGTCCACTGGTCCAAGCCCATCCCACCAAGTGTAACCTTTTTCTGGGTCATCTGAAGAAGGTTGATACTGCCGATTGAAATATCACATTGAAGTTGATTTGAGATGCATGAATAAGCTATGTTGCCATACATAACTAAACTTTTGTGTTTGAATTAGCCAAACATCTTTTGAACCATTCTTCCATTCACATTTATACTGATGGTTTGAAAAGAAATGACTCTGTAAGCTCTGCCACGGTTTGTTGTGTTTTAGTGGTTGAACACAGGGTTCCATCTGCAATTTCTATGTTCACTGCTGAATTGTACGGCATTTCTCTTGTCCTTGTTTACGCAGAAGCTATGCAGTACACGAATTATAGTATTTATAAAAACTCTTAACTCTCTACCGGCTCTGAAATCGCTTCACATTAGTTCCCGTCCGATTCTCGTCGATATTCAAAACCAACTGGCTCATTTCTCTTTATCATCCACTTCTATGCAGTTTTTCTGAATACCAAACCATTTGCAGGAACGAGCTCGCTGCCACTGTATCTAAGTCTGTCCGCTCTGGTGCTATCATTGTCGAGCTTGTTGTGACACACGTGGTTATGTGTCACAGACTACAGCTCTATATTCAAGGCTTGACACCACGCCAGTTGGCAGTCGACTTGGAGTGAACAACTTGACAACTAGCTTTTCTAGATAAAATATTCTATTGGACCGATGCAGCAATGTGTGATCTGCTTTAGACTGAAGTCATAATAACCCACATTTTACTGTCGTGCTGTCGTTACCACAGTGAGCGAAGGCACCATTTTAGATATATTTTTATCATGGTTTTACCCCTTACGTTGGACAGTGTCATTGTCGATAGTGACACTGCTCACCTTATAAATATTAATTTTTAAAAGTCTTTTTAATTCTCTTTAAGTCTTTCTATAACGTTGGACCATTGTATTTGTTTTATCTTAATTTCCTTTTACACTTTATGATAATTTTACTGTTTTTTACCAGTTGTTTATCGCAGATAGCCTAGTTGTTTTGCACTATGAAACGCCAGACAACAATATCTTTACTAAATAAAGTTTTTTTTCCGTTTATTCTTCATCTGGAGTCTTTTCTCTCTCATTTTACTAACGACAAATTGCTACGTCATGATGACAAAGTGATTTTACATCTAGTCCCACAACAGCATCAGGGAAGAGACAACAAGGTAATGTGTTGATTTGAGACGCATGAATAAACTTTGTTGCCCTGCATAACTGAATTTTTGTAAGTGTTTTAATAAGCCCAATGTAAAAAATAATAGGCCTAACATCTAACCACAGTAAGTAGAACCGGATGACAAAAGCAGAACTAAGACTGTTTACAGGATTGAATTGTGTTTGTTTGTATTTGTTTATGTCAATTCTATTAAGGCTATTTGTCTTCATCCCCAATTTGGAACTTGCCAGGAGTACTTCTAACCAACTCTTGGACTACTCTTTACTACCAAATAGTGTTATTGACAACTATATTATAATGCTCCCATGGTTGGAAGAACGAGCATGTACAGCGCCTAAGATTTTGACCCTCTGACCGATTGTAAGTCAAGTGTTTTAACCACCAGGCCATCTCTAGTACTGGAGATGGCTTGAATTTATGTTGGATAATGCCATTTTGCTTGTGTAAAGCACCACTCACTTTTGCAGGAAGATGGATCTTTAACTATAAAGATTACTATTTATAAAATCAAATCAAATACTAGTACCGTTAATGTGGTTAACATTACATTTTATATGAGGCAAGGAATTTGTAGGCTAGAAGAATAAGCATAAGAATATAACATCTTAAAATAATACACAGCTTACTGATGTAAAACCCAAATTATTGAAAGCTAGGAAGCATGACAAATATTAGCCACATTGGAATTTTAAAATGTAATAGCATTACTTCCTTCAGTAGTTAAAATGAACTATCATATATTATTTTATAAATTTTTAAATATCTAGACAAAATGAAATGAGATAATTTACGTTGTACAGGGTGTTCGGAAAGTCACTGTGCAGTTTTGTAATCAGCATTCATTCAGTCTATTTCAAGCCAGCAACTAATAGCGGTGTTTAGAAACAAAATAAGAAGGATCCAGGCCTGTATTGATGCCAACGGAGGAGTCACTTTCAACATTGTTTATAATTGTCATTCATATTTACCTCCTGTATTCTATATCGAAATATGTCTGTTAATAAATATATAAGTGCATAGTGACTTTCCGAACACCCTGTATAATACTAAAAGTTTTATTTTGAACATTTGTTTTCATATACCATGCAGTTTGAGAAACGTGGCTGAGGGCCTTGGCATGCATGGCCAGATGGTTAGGGCGTTCGGCTCCGCATCACACACAAACATGCTCACCCTTTCAACCGTAGGGGCGTTATAATGTGGCGCTCAATCATACCATTAGTTGGTAAAATAATAGCCCAAGAGTTGGCGGTGGGTGATGATGACTAGCTGCCTTCCCTCTATTCTTTCACTGTTAGATTAGGGACGACTAGAGCAAATAGACCTCGTGTAGCTTTGCGCAAAGTTCAAAAACAGGCGTAGAATTTGAAACAAATAATTAGGTGTCTGTATTATTTGTGCTCTTTCTTTCATTATTCATTTAAAATACACATTTCACTCAATAATATTTACAATCAATTAATAGTATCTTACAGAGTACTAGTGACACTTCTATAAGTCTTAGAGAGTGACAGTATATTTAGTGCTACACTATAACAAGTATGACATAAAGTTTGATAACATGTATCAGCGAGATTTTTACTGATACAGAAAGACTGTTTGAATGATAATATAACGTACTGTTATCGTCCCTTAACCTTAGCGCTGAGTGAAAGTAGCTATAGTATTTATGAATTAAAATAAGTAGACGAACAAAATTGTCCTCATGAAAGTAAACGCGCAATACCTTATTTCTATAATAAGAAGAGAAATAGCACTGACATGAAAAAATATATTGTTTAAGACACGAACTTTGTAACTACGTTAACAGTAACAAAACGAGTGGCAAGCACGGTGAGCGTTTGTCAGTTCATATTGGATGAAAGTATTGTTTTGTTTTTTGTTTTTTTTAATTTCATACAATTTTATTGATTTAGAACTCTAAAATCATGTGTTCGATTTGTGATGCAGTGAATATTTTGTACTTATTACTGGGATATAGTATTTCAGCAAGCTAACATAACAAAGTTTGATAACTTATTAAGCTCTAGCATGGCTTGGTGATTAACGTAACTAAACTAAACTAAACCCGAAGATACATGATTTGCGTCCAATTTCCGAAAAACAATTGCTTTGCATTTCGAAGGTTTGGTACGAAAGATAAGGTAAAGTATTAATCTTTGGTTAGAGAAACGTAGTCAGAATTTGGCCTGCTCTCTAGAGTAGTTTGTTTGTTTGTTGTTTGTTTTTTGAATTTCGCATAAAGCTACTCGAGGGCTATCTGCGCTAACCGTCCCTAATTTAGTAGTGTAAGACTAGAGGGAAGGCAGCTAGTAATCACCACCCACCGCCATCTCTTGGGCTACTCTTTTACCAACGAATTGTGGGATTGACCGTAACATTATAACGCCCCCACGGCTGAAAGGGCGAGCATGTTTGGTGCCACGGGGATGCGAACCCGCGACCCTCGGATTACGAGTCGCACGCCTTAAAACGCTTGGCCATGCCTGGATGAAAGTAGCTAAAGTATTTACAAACAAAACTAAATTTCGGTGCTAAGAAAAAATAGCACTAATATTACCTAAAATAGTTCGTACAAAATACATAATATAGAGAAATGAGATTTGACAGACTTTTATCACGCAGGTGTTTAACATCTGCGTATGCGTATACGTAAAATAATATTTGAAAACACATCGCCATGACAGTCGAAAATTTTCTAGACACCACATTGCCAGGGTCATGAAGTTTCGCAACATGGTGTGTATATAATTCGCGAACGAACAACCAGAGAGTGAAAATGTTTTGCCAACATTATAGTAACACAGAGAGTCTTAAAATAATAATGTTCTGCTTACAGTTTCACGATAAAACAACCTGTTTGTTTAACCTTATCAACTTTATAATTTTCACATATATACGTCTTAGAAAGGTGAACAATACTGCTGAGGGTACCATTTATAAAAGCATAAGTGATGAACACATTGTAAAGTCTTTCAGCGTGTGACGTAGATTTATATCAAAGTATATGCAAAACTGTTATTTCTAGTTTGTTGCTTACAAAGGCTGAGAGTGGTATTATTATTGCAAAGTTAGTGTTACATTAGGCAGACAGTGTTTTGTTTTTATAGTTCCGTAGTATTTTAATACACCTGCTACATCCCTCTCACAAGGAAAACCATTATTCTAATGACACAACTATTGTAAAATTATTACATTTGTCACTTTTTATAGCACATAGTAACCATTATTTGAGCGAAGGAAACATTATAGCCAGTCATTATATGGTTTCACAATAATTTTGTTTTAAATAATACTTATTTCTATCTCACGTTTATCTTTACTAACCTAACAATTTTTCTACAACCAAATATAATAAATTAAATTTTTCACGTTTGGCCAATCACTTCACTATTATAGAAAATATTTAGAATAGGAGTATAAACCATTTCTTGAAATACAAAACATACTATACAAATAGAATTCATAAAACTTTGGACTTTCAAAGTACAGCTAATAAACAAACGTTTTTCTGCAATACATGGTGGGTGGTAATTTCCTCTGAGGTCACATATTAACTTATCTGACTGAACCAAAACTACTCGATCTAGATTCAAAATGGAGTTTCTCAAGGTCGGTAGATTTGAAAAGTCTGGAATAACGAGTGTTGTAGCACATACATTTCATACATGCATTTGACGTCTGAGTAGACGTCATAAATATCAAAAGTAGAACTGAATCAGTTATAGTAAAACTAACATTCATTTCAAAAATATTTTCAACTATATTTGTAGAGTGAACCTGTTTGAACTATGGAGCATTTGCTCAATATGTTGAGCACAACTTAATTTTACTGAATTGTCAACGTAAAATGGTTTTGTAAAGTACTATTGTACACTATTGTTTATATAGTAAGTTCATTCATTTTCTGATTATGTAATAAGTTTAATTGTTATAGTATAACTTCTATTTTGTGAACAAATGTATTTATTTAAAAGTATTATGACTTTATTATTAATTTATATCAATAAATTTAATATCGAGAGATGGTTTACGATTCAAATTTTCATGCCATCCATTATATGGATGCTGGTATGGGTAGAGAAAGAAACGTTGTTCGCTCCTCTACTAGTGCTTTCTCCATCCATACCAGCCGTTTTTAAATATATAATTTTCTCTAGAAGTGGGTATTTTCGTCATCACGGATTTATGTTATCCAAGTTTTGATTTCTTAATTTTAAAAAGGAAGTAAATGTTCACTTCTCTGCACTATACGACACTCTATTCATTCAAAGATGACTAAGTTTAGATGACCCCCATTTCAGCTTTTGGTTTTAATCCTTATTATGATTATTTCTGGTGATGGTTTTCATATGTTTAACAATTTTTATCTCTATGATTTAAATGATTCAGTAGTAAAGAAAAAAAACATTTCTAAAAGCCTGCGACATACTTTCATGACGCATGCGACTCCTTTTCACTTATCCTGATCTATCATTTCCCGTTTGGCAGTATTCGAGTTCAGACATTTAGCATTTTTGTGATGTTAATAGTTTAATATCTTAAGTGACATTTCTTCAATATTTTTTTACATTGAAGAAATATTTTATTTTAATTTTCCAGTCTTTATTTTTTTTTCTTTGTCGCACCCTCGTATTTTACATAAAACACTTTTGTTTGATTTACAAATTTCTATAATGAATTCTGAGGTGCATATTCCACAGACTGCAGTCGGGGAAGACCTGGTGTTAGGACGCTGCGAGTTTTGAAGCATTTTAGACAATTCGAAGCCAGACGATTTTAACTAGCTCTTAATTTATACTCAACTATATTAATATTGAGATATAAATTTTGTCAAATGGAAAAAATCTAACTATTTACAAAACTGTTTTATATGTTAAGTATACGTATTCTGAGGTATGACTCTGGAATATCTGCTTCATTATAAATATAAAACTGTAGGAAAATATCCAGTTATACATGTTTGTTCAGTTAAACACAAAGCTACACACTGAACTGCCTGTACTGTACCCAACATAGATATCAAAACCCAAGTTTTAACGTTATAAGTGTTCAGACTTGTCGCTGAATCCTGGAGGCGAGATATACAGTTAAAATACAGCATTCATATACATAGATGAATTATCTGTAAATCTGATATACCAAAGAACCTTTACATTAACTCATTGAAATAAATATCTTAACGTAGTCAAGATAACGTTGTTTTACAGTGTTCTCTATAATTTATATTTCAAACATATACGTGTATATGTTTGCAGACATCATTTGTGTCTCTGAATTAAAACCTCAAGGGATTTAATTTAACTACATACGCGGCAAATTGTTATATTTAAACTATTTTGGAGCCTTATCAGTTTGTTACAATCAATATCACCACATTCAGTTATTCTGTATTTCGTGACTGTATATACTGCCTCTGCATTGTTGTTTCCATTGCAAAAACATCAACTGTAAGGCTGTCATGTTCAAAGTACACCCATCCTACTTAAAGGCTATCCCTCTTACAGCTAGGGTACGAGGACCATGGTTTCCCAGCTTATATTTCAAGCGTATGATCACCCAAAAATTCATAGGAGCTACGAATGGTGATTTGACACATTTGTGATATGAAATAACGTGAATTCTCATTTCATTCTCCAGATGTTTGAGGTATCAAACAGTTGAACAGATACATAGTGAAAGCAATTTGTTTAAGTGTGACGTATGTCGCTTTTCCGGACGTAGATACTTCTTGATATTAAAGAACTAGGTCTTTGTATTATTTGATAGATTGTTTAGGCAGAGTATTCATGATAAAACTTAGTAGAATGAAAGGCAACAGCCTGTTGTGGAGACAAGTGTAGAGGACAACGTTTCGAAAGTATTCCGCTAGAGGGCAATACATGTGTGTCGACCACAGGAAAAGGGAGAAAAGGTAGAGACGATGTCATTAGAGGACATGAAATAAGAGAGGGGTTGTAGTAATGATGTTACCAGAGTCAATAGTACCATAGCTCTATGAAATGTTACCAGAGAGTGCTGGTACTATGCAGTGATATCACCAGAAATTATTACGTCATAGTTACACGAAATGGCATCAGATGGCACTTTTTCAACCATAGTGACATAATATTAGAAATAATGACATTCACGAAGTGGATCAACGTGTCTGAACATATATTCAACAGCTATATTTAATCAAGCTTTCTTTTATTTTAAATGTAAATCACCTATCATCCTGAAAGGGATACTTATTTAATTTTGAAAAGCGTTTGAATAATTTACCTAATTTATGTTCGAGTGATATAGACACTGAGGCTTTTAAAGAATAAGCAGCACATTTTGTTTTTAATTTTGCGAAGTAGAAAATGTTTGTAGCACGAGTATAATTTACTACTGAATGAATTTTATTCGGCATTTCGAGGCCCATTCTGATGGTCTCGAGTTAGAATTCCCGTCGCACTGAAACATGCTCGCTCTTTCAGCCGTGGAGGAATTATAGTGTGACTATTCGTTGGTAAAAGAGTGGCCCAAAAGTTGGCGGCAAGTGCTAATGACTAAGCTACCTTACCTCTAGTCCTAAAATGGTAAATTAGGGATAGCTAGCGCAAATAGACCTCGTGTAGCTTTGCGCAAAATTCAAAAACAAGCAAACAAATCCACATTTCTAAAAGTAAAATCCGCACTGAGACTTTTTCATACTCTTCCTATTAACAGTGCTATAGGTTAAAAGTCACTTTCTGTGTTGAAAACAGTAAAGAATTATTTACGGAATACAATATTTTTTTTGAACATAGAAAACGAAGAATTAGAACATTGGATTAAAATTTAATTATTGATCAATTTGGAGTTACGAAAGTCAGAATAATTTTGATATGCGTAGATATTTATTCTTTATTTGTTTATATTATTATTTTAATACATATGCAATATAAATATATATTATTTACTAATTCACACCATTATTAATTTTCTAAATGATTATATCAAGTTTAATGCTAACGATAGAGACCTAAACTTTAGGTTGGGCCTAGAGCCTCAGTGTATCTGAATACACCATTGAACGAAGCAAGTGTGGTCTCGGAGAAAGATAAGGTTGAGTTGTAACATGCCGATCTGTTATTTTTTCATAACTTATAGAGCTAATATAGTTATATACAGTGTACTCAGGTGAAGTGTTTCCAAGTTTCTGTATAGTAAGTTTACATTTAGTTAGATTCTTTTTTTTATTGTATTTTGTACATAAACAGATATCTAGTGAATATTGGCGAATTCTGAGTGAACGTGTTTAAGGGTACCTTAGATGTTTGTATATGGTCATCACAATATTTTGATATGCTGGTTTATGCAGAAATGAATAAAAAGAGGGGTTACTCTCCCCATTTTAATAATGAGACTACTCCTCTGATGTTTATGTTTGTGCCAAGCCTTCCAGAAATACAGCACAGATATGCCTAGCAAAGCGCTCCAGTGACAAAGGGGTGGGCCCGGCATGGCCAAGCGTGTTAAAGCGTTTGACTCGTAATCCGAGGGTCGCGGGTTCAAATCCCGGTCGCATGCTCGCCCTTTCAGCCGTGGGGCCGTTATAATGTGACAGTCAATCCCACTATTCGTTGGTAAAAGAGTAGCCTAAGAGTTGGCGGCAAGTGCTAATGACTAAGCTACCTTACCTCTAGTTCTAAAATGGTAAATTAAGGATGGCTAGCGCAGATAGCCCTCGAGTAGCTTTGCGCGAAATTCAAAAACAAGACACAGAGGTATGTCTACGAGCAAACAAAGCTAGAAACCATGTTTCGATACCCGTGGTGGGCAGAGCAACAAACATTGTGTAATTTTATGTTAAACTACAAACAACCAAACTTAGGGAAGGTGGAACTCCAATCAGACGAGGTTTAAAATGAAAATACACAAGTCTTGCTAGGTGAAACTGTCAAGTTTCTTGTTGTTTCTCTGGATTACATAGAAACAAGCCACCGTTTAGAAAACCTCTATTCTTGTATTTTGCTTGGTAAATAAATTTTTGTTATATATTATTGTTGTTTGTTCGCTTTTTTATTTTTACTTCTTAGCGAAACTATTATATTAGATTTGTTTCTTTTTTGGTTGAATCTGACTTAGTAAAATTTTGCTTACGTTTTCCTTAAATTTCCATTTTTTAGGTTTTATAGTAATGGATTTATAATAATAGATTTCTTTTGGGTTTATAGTAATTTACCAACTTACCAAGTTAATTACGACTGTCTGTAAGATATGTGAAATAACAAATGTGCTGTTATCCACTGCTTGAATAAGACCACAACTTACAATTTGCTCATAGATTTATGGACTGAACTTTCTTCTACAGTAGGTAGATGTTCAAAAACACTAATACTGTTTATATGTTTAACAGTTGGGAGCACAAGACTACATTTAGCCAACTTAATCTGTTGGTTTAGAACAACTTTTCACGTGTGAAATGTATGAAATTAAATTGTATACTAGCGTGTTAATTAACTTATATATCATGTTTTGAAAATTTTTGTGTTATTATACATTAGAAGAAGGTTTCAAATACTGTATGTTGATATCATTGATAAAGGGACAGTTTCGATTTATTTAGCAGTAGCGATAGGTTTATTGTATGACATCTTAAAATCAAAGATGGTATAAATGTTTTGTTTGCATAAACATTTCCATTAGTGCTCGTTACACTGACAATCAATACCATAACAATTATACACTAAATGTCTAAAGTATATTGGCATCTCCATTTTTCAAAAACAATTTCCCATGTACTTTGTCACAAATTTCACAGCTGCTAAACTAGAAATAAGTAATATACCTAGATTTAATTATATTACAAGTAGAACTATTATTTTAACATTGTCCTTAGGATCTTAACAAATTTGTTGTTTTGCATTCACAAATAAACTAGACAACTATTGTTATTTATCCACACACTTTCTGTTAAAAGTTCACAAAACATTGAAACTTAGTAACTCGTAGACCCATACGATCTCGAACTGTCGTCAAGCTAGATAAACTTTGATGCAAAGAAGATCACGTGGTCAAACCCATTGATTTATGGTATTATCGAAGGATGATGACATCATTGTCTCAACACGTCACCAATGGTCGCAATATTTGTCACTGTCATTGCCACATGTTACTCTTTAACCATTCGCTTTACTAATATAAAAAGTACTTAAAACAGCAAAACGTACCAATGTATATAGATTATTCACTTTAAATCGTACCATACAATTGAAACCATAAAACTTTGCATGACGTTATTAACTCTGAAAGTCACTAAATAAGAACAGAGAGTCCGACATAATTCAAAGTCCTGTTTGATCAGTAACATTTCTGTCACACTCTGACATTGCACTGTTATTAGATGGTTCTCAAACGGTCATTGATGCATAACTGTTGAAGGATAAGTTGAACTAACTTTTTTCTATTACCTATGTTTCATCATGTTATCAGCCACATAGAAAAAACAATTACCACAATACATTGATAACCATAATCGTAAAAGAATATTCAGTAAAGACTTGTAAAAGAAATCGAGAAAAATCAAGTAATGTGATGTTTCTTCCAAAAGATAGACAAACCAGATATTTTGTTACTGTATCTCATAATCATCAACAGTGTCAACAAAGTTAATCTCGCTAAGGGAGATATATAAATCTTAAAAAAATCAGACATCAATTAATGGTGATATTTACTGTAAGTTTAAAAATTGAGAAAGTTATCATCAATAGAGGCGATATATGCAATAATAGCTTTATTTTTCTCACAATGTGATGTTCTTATAAAGGACATTTTAAATTTTCATACATTTAAACAAAACCGTCTTATTCTTCAGAAGAGTAGCCTTCATCCTCATAATCTACTGTCTGAATCCTCATTTCGAATACATTATGCCTATTTTGGATAATACCAATGGCCTAGTGAAATAATAACTAGGGATATTTAAATGTTCAATCATATGACTATGTAAATAAATAAATGAACATTTAGAAAATATTCCCCACAAAGAATACACTCCTAGCCCATGACTCCATCTATTTTGTTTATTATTGGGTTGAGGAATAATTCGTGAGCGTTTTTTCAAGTTAAAAAATATATTCATAAATGAAACGCTTTCGCAAAATATTTCATGTCATTTGGTAGATAAATTTTTGCTCTAATAGATGGGGACCTGGCATGGTCAAGCGCGTAAGGCATGCGACTCGTAATCCGAGGGTCGCGGGTTCGCGTCCGCGTCGCGCTAAATATGCTCGCCCTCTCAGCCGTGGGGATGTATAATGTGACGGTCAATCCCACTATTCGATGGTAAAGAGTAGCCCAAGAGTTGGCGGTAGGTGGTGATGACTAGCTGCCTTCCCTCTAGTCTTACACTGCTAAATGAGGGACGACTAGCACAGATAACCCTCGAGTAGCTTTGTGCAAAATTCCAAAACAAACAAACAAATCCAATAGATGGTGTGTTTGATTTTCATGTTTTTAATTTTTGCTTTCATTTTCAGCTCATTAAATGGAATGTCAAGTGGACAAAATCGAGCATTTTCGACACCATCTACTTTTCGCATTTAATTTCTTGCAATTTCGTTTTAAACAATGCATACTATATACCTAGGTATTACATGAAATAAAGTATCATAATAAATGTTTTGGGTGTAATGTGTTCATGCATTGAAGTATTGTATAGTCTTGCATGTAATGCTTGAATGAAATTACTTAAAAACGCTCACGAATTATTCCTCAACCTAATATTTTACACACACACATATATATATATACATGCAGAACAAAGGAACTTTCTAAGAATATACACCATGAGTTTTTATATCAAATAGAGATTTGTTTGAAACTAATATTCATGGTGTGTTATTTACCATGAAAGGTTAAGCTTAATATATATTTATACATTAAGAAATTTCATAAATAGTATCTCAGTGTATTTTGGAGTTTTGTTGACAAATGTGATATGTGATAAACTGAGTCCAAGTCTTAGATATGCTAGAGATAGTATATTAGTCTATTGTGAGCAGTGAATTTCATATAAGAGAAGCGTAGAGCTCTGATTTATAAAGATGATTTTTATACATTACCTTATCTATTTATAAAGTGTAAATGAAACATAATTCATGTTAAGGTAAAGGTTTGAAAGTTTAAAGAAAGTATAATTTTTGAAATAGTCAAAGAATAATTACTTGATTAACAACTCATGGTTCTCTTACAATTATGAGTGTCAGCTCTAACATATGAACGCGTTTATCAACCATACCTGGAAACAAATAACTCTTACTTGATAAGTGCATAATAGTACATAATCTATAATTAAATCTCATGCATTTTACATGTTTACGTTATCCCCTCTCTGAAGCAGCCAATCGGCACGTGTGTCCAGGGTGCACTAACTACTAATGAGAAACAAATCTGTCCATGTTTTTAAAAAGTTGTTATGGAACTTTCAGTTGGGATGGTTAGTTCAAACTCTCGTTGTTTACAAACTTCGGTAGCATTATTCTGCATAATATAATACACATAAAGTGTCCAAAATTATCCTTGTACGCAATGAATATACCAGATAACACCACGAGTTTGGAGCGCGCATTTCCTAAGAATGCCAATGCCGAGGCCTCTAGTAACAAGTCTATTACGTATTCTAATAAATCTCGGACAAGTCTTCGACTTATTATGTTACTATTTCAAATAACCGGAAATTTGAATTTATAAGTTAATTAAATGTTAATATGTATACAATTCATGATACTGCTAATAAGGTTGATAAGGACAATTTTCTTTCTTAACACAAATATATTTTAATACACAAACAACAATGCAATTTATAATAACGGTTATTACAAATAATGATTTATATACAATAGTTTAACAAACTTGAGGCAATGCTGAGTCTGACACCCGGTCTGTAACTGAATATTTTAACAACGAACCAGGATCACGACGAGCAAATTAATTTTGAGTTGATATTGTCACACCTCGCTTAAGCTAGCTGGTTCGGTTGGCTTACTTCCGCTTGTAGAAGTATTAACGTCAAAAGTTAATTCACTGAAGTTGAACTGTTTGTAATGTTCGAAATCTATAACTTATCTGGTCAAAATCTGTAGGGTGAATTTTCGTGGGTGAATTTCATATAAGTTTGGCTATCTTGCTTGCGGTAACTTAGTAACTTTTTGACGAAGCCTCCGATGTTAACTCGCATGCTTAAACCTTATCATAATTGATGCAATCTTCTAGAGAGTTTGTTTGTTTGTTTTTTGAATTTCACACAAAGCTACTCGAGGGCTATCTGCGCTAGCCATCCCTAATTTAGTAGTGTAAGACTAGAGGGAAGGCAGCTAGTCATCACCACCCACCGTGAACTTTTAGACTACTCTTTTACCAACGAATAGTAGGATTGACCATCAAATTATAATGCCTTCACGGTTGAAAAGGATTCACAAATCTGAAATATGGGTATCGATACGCGTGGTGGACAGAGTACAGAAGGCACTTTTGTCTGTGCTTAATTACAACTCTTATAATTAGAGAGAGAGAGAGCCTCTTACGCTTTACCCAGTGAAAACGCTGTAATTATAATAATCATTTTACGGTGGACCATTTCATGGTTTGAGCAACATTCTCAAAATGTTGGAAATATTTATAAATTTCATTTTCATTAAATGGTGGTACCATAACATATCGACAGAATTTGAAGTTGCCATTTTGCCTTGGTAGATCAGAGTTGAATCTATTTTTCATTTCTTTCAGTCTAATTTCTTTCTCTGATTTGATACGGGCTTGCTCTTTCTGGACTTTATTACAGACTTTTTTCAATTTCGATTTGTTTAAGCTTTAATTGAATTTCTAACTTATCTTTATCACTCAACTCTGCTTGATTAATGGAAATATTTGAGTAAATACTAATGATTCTTCAGACAATAAATAATCATCGACTAATATTTCAACAATATGCTTTTTAAACTCTTTTCTCAGTGATTTTTAACTTCTACTTTATGTTATATTTTTCTCGTTGTTCAAGGGAGAGTGATTAAAGAAAATATAGATAATTAGACATGATCAAATCTTGTTGGCACTGATAAATATAAATTGAATTAAGGTTTGAATTTTAATTTATTTCGAATTTTGGTTTTGATTCCGATCCTGGACTAGCCTCCAATTATTTATGTTAAGTATTATAATTAATTTCAGACGAGTCTCCCATTTATTATGTTAGGTACATTACGTATTGCTATTTCAAAGAACTGGAAATTTGAATTTGAATTTAAAAGTTAATTAAATGTTAATATCTATCAAATTTATGACACAAAATTTTTCTTTCTTAACACGAATATGTTTTAATATAGAAATAACAATACGATTTATAAGAACAGTTATTACAAATAATGATTTATATACAACAATTTTACAAACTTATAGATAATATTGGGCCTTATATCTGGTCTAAAACAAAATATTTTATCGTAAATCCAGGTCCACGAGGAGCAACTTAATTCTGGGTTGATACTGTCATACCTCGCTTAAGGAAGCTAGTTGGATTGGCCTAACATCACTTGTAAGTTGATCTTTACAGAGGAAGATATTTAATGTACTCGTAGAAATGTTAACGTCCTAAGTTAATTCATTGAAGTTGATTGTTTGTAATGTTCAAAATCTACAAATCGGAAACTATAATTGTGATTAACGCTTATTAATTACAATTATAGTTTGTTTTGGGATTTCGCACAAAGCTACTCGAGCGCTATCTGTGCTAGCCGTCCCTAATTTAGCAGTGTAAGACTAGAGGGAAGGCAGCTAGTCATCACCACCCACTGCCAACTCTTGGGTTACTCTTTTACCAACGAATAGTGGGATTGACCGCACATTATAACGCCCCCACGACTGAAAGGGCGAGCATGTTTGGCGCGACGGGGATGCGAACTCGCGATCCTCAGATTACGAGTCGCAAGCCTTAACACGCTTGGCCATGCCAGACCCACAATTACAGGTTCCTTGACTATAACTGACCAAAATTATTTTTCTATTACTGTCTCTCTGCTAGCTGCTTTTATAGAATCATACGAGATTGTAGAATGTTCAACAATGTTCGAACACGCTAACGTTTTTGTAAATCAGAACATATGGGATTTGTACAATACGTATCCAACAATATACGCAACATGCAACAAACTGAAGCACACGTAGGTATTAAAATAAACGTATAACGGTAAATCCGTTGAAAGCCATTTAAAGGAAATTATAATTAAAAATACGATTAAAAATCCATGTTACAATTTTTATTCCAATGCAGTAGGCTAAAAGTGGTAAGACAAAAGACTTCATCTTCTATTAATAGAGGTACCAAATATTCAGGGTAAACTTCATAAATTATAAAGAATATTTATTCTCGGTTTTTATCTCCTTTATTGTTTCTTTATTAATTGTACCAGGTATGTTAAAGGTGAATTTTACAGGAAAAAGAAAACTTTGCAGTCAAAAAAACTACTCATACTGATTAATTTTTGCAGGTTCACATTTTTTATAAAAAATATGTGCTAATAAATGAAACATAGAACTTGGTGCAGAAAGAGCCCTTTCCGAGCGGTAATCTGAACGTTTTAGTATTTACGTTTGCTGCTAGGAAAAGTACTGTGACGTAATAGTTGCCAAACAAACCGCCAACGTCAGTGTGTTGAATGTAAATAAACATGGCCAGTGCATATGGAGAAACAGATGCGGGGTATGTTTTGACTTTGTTTTCTGAACAGTGTTGAGTAGCGCCATATCAATTCGAACCTACTCCGAAGGAACCTAGAACAGTTACTTTTGACACAGATCTGACAAGTTCTAGTGATGAGGACAGTTCCACGAGCGATAGTAGCGGAACTGTGAGTGATACTGAAGAAATAAGACTATATACTAAAACAACATGCTTTATGAGGTTTATGAGATTTGTATTTAATACGACAATGTCAAAGTATTGTGTTAAGATTAATTTTATTATGATGAGTTATGGAAATATGTTATGGAGTTTACATTTGATTGTTTACAAGTCTACAATGTTTTTTTTAAAATACATAACATGTAGTTATTTACTTCAACATGTTCAATACGTAGTCTTATTTCAATTTATCTTGAAATGTTAAGTTTGAAAAATGGTATTCTTCAAACTTTTCCTTGTTAAAAATGATACAAAAACATCTACAGAATGAACTACCAGCTTTTAAACTTGGAATATACTCCATTTGAGATAAATTTGTCCACTGTCTAGACTAGGAAATCAAGGTTTCACTGACTTTCATGTGCCGCAAATGCAAAATACGCTCATGAAATGTGAATGTCTAGTTACATTCTTCAAAAACTTGTACTTTTAAAATTATTATATTATAATAGTTATTGTTTATCCTTTTATGCTGCACACATACCTTTACGTTTGTTATTTTCGTGATGGCAAGGGATGGCTTCAGAGGGGTGGAACCTCTACGCTGCAGGGTGAGATCAGTCCTCAGTTCTACACGAGGAAAGATAGTGAGGACGATCCTGTCTACTGCCGATGGTTTTTCAGTCTCAACCTGCCTGGTTTGAAACCCACGGAATCCTAAACAGTGGGATCCGACACAAAACATGAGCGTTCATAGTGATCTTGACAAAGCTTTGCATGATATGAAGGAGTCCAGTTCTTCCTATTGACGATCTGCACCCACTGTCGCCACCTTGCCGGTTCCTTCTCCTTGCACGGAAACGAAAAGAAACTTTTGCCCGATGCCGAACCGTTATTACATACATAAGCAACGTAGTAAACCATGTTATCATAAAACAAACATAAAGTAGCAATATCAAGACAGAAAACAGTCTCACAAAGTATATAATCCGAAAAAAGCACCGATAGATTTACATAAAAGACCAGCACTGAAAGGAACAAAATGGTTGGCGCGCAACGAACCGTGTTTGGCAACTATTACGTCATAGTTGTAAAACGTCACGGAAACAGCCAAACGACCGAGAGAAACTTGAGTTCGAGGATCCGCATATTTTGTTTCATTTTTTACTCAACAACTAAAGTATTTAAAAATATGGCAACCATATAGTAATTATATCTAACCAAAGTAAAGTTTCTAAGGGAATTATTAAATTTGTTGAAAATTCACCTTTAAGGTGTATTGTGTGTGTATTTTTCTCATAGCAACGCCACATCAGGCTACCTGGTAAGCCCACCAAGGGGAATCAAACCTCTTATTTTAGCGTTGTAAACCCGTAGACTTACCGCTGTACTAGTGGGGGACCAGCTGTTAAGGAAGTTTATCGTGATTTGTTTTGCTTCCCTCTTCTTAACTTTTTTGGTGTAACAGATACTGTTAGTCTATGATGGCTATTATTACGCTGTAGGTGCCGTTTAATTTATAGCTGTACCCATGGCTTTTCAAATAAATTCTTGTGGTATTTGGCTTGACAACAATCACATCAATAAATGTCAGTTTGTTATGTTTTTAATTTCCATTGTGAACTGTGTTTGCGGGATGTTGGTTGCACAAATTAGTGAAAGGTGCATACAGTACATTGAAGACAATATATGAGCTTCATAAGCAAGAAATAAAAATATTTGTTAATCTTAATTTTGGTTTAGCGAATCTGCTAAAGTACATTTAGTACTTTAAAATTTACAATTTAAATACATAAAATTGGTGGAGCGTCGGAAACAATTAGACCTATCATTTGTTATAAAAAATACTTTAACCAGCTTGGAGAAGTCTGTAAATAATTGCCTATGTTCAACTTCTCTTTAAAAAGTTAGAAACTTTTTATATTTATTTCCAGTGAAATAATAATGTATGGATTTTCTTCTTCTTTTAGTTTTTGTTGGATGTATGTAACAATTCATGAGGTCACACTTTTAACAAATTTTAACAACTTGAGAACACCTTTACTGATCATCTCCGTCCTACCAAACATGCTAGTGTAAGACTAGAGAAAAGGCAGCTAGTCATCACCACTTGCCGCCATCTCTTAAGCTACTTTTTACCAACGAATTGACCGTAACTTCCCCACCGCTGATGTTTGATGTGACTGAGAGTTGAAGCCGCGACCCTCAAACTGCTAGTAAGACAGCGTGAAGCTAACCCATCGTGTAGCTTTGCACGAGAAAACAACAGCTCAACAATTTTAATCAATAAAGTTGTTGAAATATTTTGTTTTAGTACTATTTATTGTGCGGTAGTTAAGTAGCCACTTCTTTACTAGTGATTATTCAAATATTCAACGTGGATGGGATTCTTGTTTGTTTATTTGTGAATTTCGCGCAAAGCTACTCGAGGGCTATCTGCACTAGCGGTCCCTAATTTAGCAGTGTAAGACTAAAGGGAAGGCAGCTAGTCATCACCACCCATCGTCAACTCTTGGGCTACTCTTTTACCAACGAATAAGGGGATTGACCGTCACATTACAACACCCCCACGGCTGGAAAGGCGAGGATGTTTGGTGCGAGGGGGATGCGAACCCACGACTCTCAGATTACGAGTCATACGCCTTAACCCACCTCGCCATGCCGGGCCTGATGTTGTTCTTAATAGCTAGTTATATAAAAACAAAAATTCAAATTTTTTTGACAAGTAATACAGTTCTCAACGCTATTGCTATTTTTCTCATTTAGCATTTTATAATTTAATATTTTTTAACATCAAATATAATTATCGGTGTTTTAACTATAATAGATTTGTTTTCTTTAAATTCCCCTGTTCCCAAGAGCCCGACAATTTTTTTATTTCAACGCTGTGAGTATGTTGAAATTTCCACAGAGGTCACTTATAGGAGTTAATACTCTATATCGCAGAATTCGGTATTATAAGCAGTTAGTTTTTGTCCGTTGCGTGTAGAATTTGGATTTTTGTTAACGAATTGTGTTGTAAAACCAAAAGGTGATAAATCTTCATGGCTGGGTCAAATGTTTTAAAGTTTGGAGCTCATCTCAAGGAATTGAGATTGCATCTCTGTCAGAAGTCAATTCATAGCAAGGGTGTTCGGTAAGAGTAATTTAATTGTATTCAAAATGAAAAACAACAACAATACTGCAGTAATTTGTGACAGCAAAAATCTTTTTATTTATTTATTTTGATAGAAAAGTTATGCTTTGTAATATATAAACTTAACACCAAGCATTGAAGAAAAGCCATTTGAGGATTATACAATGGTGTCATTTGGATTCGTTGCCACTCTACAGTGTACTCACTCGTAACAATAATTAAATTAATCACCAAAAACCAAACCAAATTCGATGATTTAGAAATTACATTCATATGTTTATCCTTTAAAAGTGTAAACATACTGAAGATAGTTCAAACGAGTACCAGCATTACATTAACACATCACTTCGTATCTTGCAAATATAACCTAATTTTGAAAATGGTGTCTGCTAACACAAATGTATAAAAACATTTTGATTTTTGGTATCACTATTATTTATGGTAGGGTTAGCTGTAGAATGAAAATAATGTTCTATCAGTTTGTGCTATTTACATACCAAAACGTTTTGTACGAGCAGATATATATCATTAAAATTTGTGCTTATTGTTCACTTCACTCAAGTTAAAGCTTGGATGACCAAAATTTTTAAAACAAATGGACATGAAGGCAAAACATGAAAAACATTGAGAATATAAACAATATTTCCTTATTTTATCATTATAAGGAAAGTAAAATTTTTAATGTAATGTCATGCTAAACATATAAAACATTTTAAATTAAGTGCTACATGCTATAAAACAAGTTTTAACTTCTTTTTTTTTTTTAAAGATGTTTAAGAGAAACTCAAGTCACTATAAGTTACGATATTTATCAGAATACTTTGGATGAACACTAGCCTGTTTCAGTGGTAAACACAAAAATAACACATGCGCCCAGGCTTAAATCAATTAATATATTAATACTGTTAGCATCACCAAAAGTGGCTATCATTCCTGGATATTAGCTGAGTGTTATGGAAAAAGTTTATTGCAATCCATGATTTTGTTTTGTCATAGATTTGCCCTGTGGTCCTGGATATGTCAATTTCATAAAAGTATAAACCATATCTTCTGGTTTTTATTATAACAGGATATCTGGCTTCAAGTTTCTCCTGTTTTACAGCATTTTCATCTTCAGTACTTGTGTAACAAAGTGTAAAAAACACAGATTGAGCCCCATAATTCATTTTTAAAAATTCACACAGTCTTTGACAAATTTATTCCATAACAAAATCCATACCCTAGTATCTGTGGTATTAATATCTTGTTTTTTCATTTACAAAATCTGGTTGCAATAAATATTGTCCATTAATTTTTTACTTTTCTATGAGCGTAAAATTTTTTCTCCATTTGGCTTGTGTGGTTGGAAAAAGCCTACATATTTTTGGTAAGTTAATAAATCCTGTATGTTATAACTGACTGTGTTTAAGTAGCCACAACTATATTTTTAATTCTGTTGAATCAAACAACACAATCTAAGCACAATTAAATTCAGTGGTTGCATTAAATAGACTTATGGCTACTTAAGTGTTATTGAAATCCATGTACAACTGTTTGCATGTTAAAATTTAGTACTGCATTTGTGCATATGGTTAAAGGACATTGTTTGTGTAATTCAAGTTCTTAGGCACTACATAAGCAGTTAATGAATGTGAAAAATGACACAAGTCTAAGCCATAAATTTACTGAATTATAAAAAGTATTGGTACATGGCATGAAAAATAAAAAAATTTCTAAAATTAAATGGTAAAATATTCTTTGTTCAATGTATAACCCAAGCCAATCACAAGGTTTATGATGTTTATTTTCATTTAATAATTCTGAAATTTTGAATATCTGGTATTTATATGTGATAGTTAAAAAATTGTGGAACACCTAGATTTTTTCAGTATTCCAAATTTTAAAATATAATAAAGGCTGTTTAATCAGTGGAATACTGAGACTTTCATAAAAACAAATGGGCTTGCATAAGCTTCAAAAACAGACAATAAATTAAACAGTTTTCTTGAAATGGAAAGAATAATAATGAATCTTGAAAGTAAATCTAGATACAGGATTGGTTGTAATAGAATAATGCGATTTTTAATGTGGTACAATGCATCAGGTAAGATGAAATTGTATTGTTGAGTTCTCTTTATACTGAGGTCTGATTACACTATATAACACAAATTTTGTTCCAGGACAGTATGTGTTATTTCTTAATTGCTTATATTGTAAAAGTACAGAAAATATCTATTATTCCTTTCAAACTTTGCTTTTGTGACCTGGATAATGAAATTTAGAAATTAACCGATTTTCTATGTAAAAACAGGCAAATTTGCACATTTTCATTTACATGAGGTCTGAATAAAACAATACATGAATCAAGATTTACATGTATTTGTACTAAAGTTATGCAAAAATGTTTAGAAAAGAGTAGTTTTTCGAGATTTGCGACTGCATTGTAAACCACTTACATGTAACGGTCCCCAAATATAGTCTCCCATCATGTTTTCATTAACCTTCCTTGGTAGTGACATTCGAAGTCCAGTATATCTTGATAGAAGCGCTCGCCTTACTCCTCTAAATATGCTCCCATGTTCTTGAATTTATCAATATGAGCATCAAGAATATGGACTTTCAGGGACATCCTGCAGCTGATTTTGCTGTAGTTCTTCGCCAGTGCCTCAACCAGTTCCACATAATTTTCAGCCTTGTGATTGCCCAAGAAGCCCTGGACCAGTGCAATAAAGTTGTCCCAAACTTTTTTTTTTTTCCTTCCTACTGAGCTTCTTTGGGAATTCTGTGCACTCCAGGATCTTCTTTATTTGTGGTCTAGTGAAGACACCAGCTTTGACCTTTGCCTCAGATAGCTTAGGGAAGAAGTTTGGCAGGTACTTGAAGGCTGCAGACTCCTTATCAAGAGCTATGACAAATTGTTTCACAAGACCCAATTTTATGTGCAATGGTGGTAACAACACTTTTGGGAGGTCCATTAGTGGCTCACACTTGACATTGTGCCTCCCCATAGAGAACTCAGTCCTTTGTGGCCAGTGCTTCCTGTTGTGGTGTGCAGAGATGCCAACCATTATGATTTGAGCATAATCATTATGATTTTGGTGTATACATTACAACTATACGCTCATACAGACAAATATTATGACTTGTTGCAACTCCCAAATTATTATATATTATATAGGCCTACACAATAAAGTGATAAATTGTTCCCCCAGGGCTTGAAAGGGTTGAAAAGAAAATTTCTGGTGAGATACAAATAAATTTTGATAATTAATAAAAGACAGTCCAAATGGCTACTTACGATAATCATGTTTGTGCTTGAAATAATAAAAAATATTTGTTTCTCCGATGTCTACCAATAGTTTGAGTGTGGTGCTTCTCCATACTGGGTACATGGGAAAATCCATAGTTACGTCATCAATGCTTGTCAGCCAATCAGTGTTTGCGTAGATGAGTATTTCTCATTTTCTCAGCAGCATAGAAACACCAATGGGATCATTCACAAGATGGAAAAAAAGAGGCCTCGTTCACCAGATTGTCTTGTTTCTGGCAAATCTAAAAGGATTAAAACTGTGAATCAAATATTTAGGAAAGAGTATAGTGCAAAATATCCAGTCATTGCATCAAAAGTCTGTGATAGTTGTGCGATTTGTACAGTTTGTCACATCGAATTTTCTGTGGCGCATGGTGGGATAAACGATTGTTCCAGACATACAAAATTGGCATCTCACCAACGAAAGGCTGAGGCGAAGACAAAAATGATGCAGATAACAACATTTATGAGTAAGAATTCAGAGTATGAAACCATAAATGCAGAAGTGATGTTCACACAATTCGTCATTACACATAATTTGCCCCAAGCTGTAGCCGATCATGGAGGACATCTATTCAGAAAAATGTTCTCAGACTCTGATATAGCGAAAAAATATGGCTGTTCTAGAACCAAAACTACAACCATTGTACAAATGTTGGGTTGTGAAGATGACAAAATGATTTCAAGCATACTTATTAACAGTGTTTACAGTTTAGCCACAGATGGATGCACACACATGGATGACTCAAAACTGTATCCAGTGGTTGTACGATATCTGTACGGGCTCTGTCTACAATCATTACGCTCAGTTATTTGAAATAGTTGGCATCTCTGGGTGTGCTGCAGTGTTCCTGCTGTCCCAAAGGTAAAGATAACAAGGGAAACTTGGTAAAGCCTCCTTGGAGACCCATAAGGAATGCCACCATTTTGAAGTCTTCGATAACCTCCCAGTCATACTCCTCATACTTCAAGGCTTCTAGCAAGGTCTTGATGTTGTTGTATTTCTCTTTGAAGTGCACCAGAAGATATTTAAATTTTAAGATGTCTAAAATTTGTATAGTATAAAATCTTACTATTCAAGTAAGAAAACATTGTCCGTCTTACCTTCACAGGTAAAATGAGGTACCCAGGGTTTGTCTTGATCCCCATCAGGCATGCTGAAATATGTCTTGTAGTCTTCACACATTTTAGCAGTTGCTGTTACAGAGTACTTTTTTGCTCTTGTCTTGATAAATTGGCCACATGCATAACAGAATGCATCTTGAGAATGCTTGCAGCTTCTTGATGCCATCTCAGATAAATTCATGGGTCTATATGTTCACTTAAGTAGCTAGAACTAAACTGAAGTGGTGAGTCCCTGTGTGTGTGTGTGTGTGTACATATATATTACTATGAGAAAATTCTTTAAGTTTGGGAAAATTCTCTATCAGCTACTCAGCACTGAATGTACCTGGAATGTTCTGGAAAATGGGTTAATTTGAAAATTTCATTACCCAGGTTATGAAATCAAAATTTGAAGAGAAAAATGGGTCTTTTTCATTTACTTTAGGTATAAGCAATTGGGAAATAACACTTTATGCCTAGGAACAAGAAAAAGTAAAAATTTTGTTATGTAGTGTTATTTAAGTATAAGGTTCGATGTATATATGTAAAAACGGCTCGTTTGGGTTGAGATTTTTTTTTCTTTTACATAGAGTAGTGAAAAACGTTTCGATATTCGGTCATCGTAAGTGAACCTGTTCACTCCTCTACGTAAAAGAAAAAAAAATTCTCAACCTAAACAAGCTGTTTTTACATATGTATTTCTCTACAAGTGGGTTTTTTTGACATCACTGAAGGTCTGATGTATTTTATCAATCATATATGTACATTCCAGTGGGCTTACTAGCTTTTGTTATTGTTTTTTAAATAATGCCTTCTTCCTTCAGGTCCAAATCATGATTAATTTTCAAAAAATGCTTTTTTCTTTCATTCAGAATAAAATATGTTTGAATTATCTGTCTTATTTAAAAACTTCATGAACTTATGGTGTCTCCTTCCCTTGTACATTCAACCTACTGACAAAATTTGTATTCTGCTGTTTGTTGATAATCCTGTGTAAATATTTGTTTTGCTTGTCATATTTATACAGCCTTGTAGTAGATTGAACTGAAGCTTATTTAATATTAATACCAATTCTTGTCAAAATGTATTTTTTCTTAAACATATTAAGAAAAATTTTATGAATCTTGGATAAATTTTGGTGAGCAACAACTTGATAAAGTTTTGAACTTGATGGTAATAAATTGTCTAGTCCTCGCTATAAATGCAAGTTTTGCATACAAAATAATTTCCATAATGTTTAGGAAATAAAATATTTGTATTTGTTTCTCAAATTCCTGTTTAAACATTAAAGGATATTTATTTATGATGGCTAAAGGTTATTTTTCTCATTCAGGTGACTAATACTTGGATGTCAAATACTTTATCACAGTTGATATTTTCTTTTCTCTTTGCATACTTATTTTGATTACATCTTTTATGCTAATGTTATTTCTGTGCAAAGAAATATTACCAGTACATATAACAATATATATAGGGCAGGTCTTGTATATAACAAGACAAATTTTTGTTTGTACCCTAACTCCTCTGAGCCTGTTTTTTTGCCAATCTCAACTAAAATGTGTATGTAAGCACTGCAAACTATGGAGAATGTCTTAAGAGGGTCAAAAGTGAACTTAATTCTACTTTGTAAAGCCTGTTGGTTAATTACTTTCAGTTTATCTCCTCTGGGATCTAAACATCCATCCACAGGTTTGCTGTGAGTAGTAACAAGTGAAGGGGAGAAGAAGATCCTGGTGGTTGAGGGATCCAACCCTAATGCACCATTTTGGCCTTGAATTCCTGCAGAGGGGCAGCCTTGGGATGGTCCCCCATAGGGTCAATAGGCTGGTACACTTGGGTTAGGGTCAACCAAGTACCAGTGTTGGATGCTCTTAACAGGTGTTGTGGACATTATATCTGATGCTGGTGTTTGGTTATAGGGTTTTGTGAGCACTGGCATTGCTGCAGTGCCCTTGTTTGGCATGTAGCGTGTTCCCTCATAGGGCTTCATGGTGGGTGGGGTTAATGGGCACGGAAATTTCCTTCTTTTTTATTGTAGATCCTTCAAATAAAAACTGAAATAAAATAGTGAAAAAAAAATGGCCCATAGGTAAACGACCACATCTTGAATCTGAGCACCAGTCTCCATCTCTAACACTTGTACCTCATTTTCTTATACTAAATTCTATTTCAGACAAAACCTTTAGGGCAAATGTCTCCCTTTTTATAATCGGAAGGGACTACAGGGACTTGCTGGCTCTCCAAAGTCAGTAAAGAAGCTTCAACCTGGTGACATATTGGTGGAAACATCCACATCTCAACACAGTGAAACTTCTCTTGCATTCAAAGGCGATTGGGGATATACCGATTGAGGTTATGCTTCATGTTACTTTGAATTCTTCCCGAGGAATTATTGTTGAGAGGGATTTGAAGAACGTCCCAAAGTCAGAGATTCTCTCTGGTTTCTCCACTCGAGGAGGATCTGCAATAAGGCATATCTCCATTTGCAAAGATAGAATTATGATGCCAACCAGTATCCTCATTCTGATATTTACATCACTATGTCCCCTGCCACCATTAGGGCAGGTTGTCTTAATTGCAAGATACAGCCATACATTCCAAACCTTCTCAGATGTTTCTCAGATGTTTTAATGTCAGCAGTTCGGTCACTCGAAGACATCACATTGTGGTTCCTTGACATGTGCTTGTTGTGGTAGCAAGGACCATGATGGCTATGAATGTGAAATGGACCCTCATTGTATTAATTGCAATGGCTCTCACCTATCCTATTTTCATTCTTGCCCTAAATGGTTGGAAGAAAAAGCGGTGCAGTGTTTGAAGGCAATTTAAAAAATTTATTACCCTGAGGCTCAAGTTGCTGTCCATCACTTCATCTCAGACACATAGTGCTGCACATCTACTACTACTACTGTGGGAGTGCAGATGTATCTCCTTGTGCCCCCAAAAGAATTATTTTGAAACCATATGAAATCTTTTGGCCTCCAGGATTAAAAAAGTTGATGAATCAACATCAACACCTATCTCTGTCCCTACCATTCATTTGAGCAAACCCCAAGTTCCACTTCCTTTGGTTCTGGATATGGGCATTTCCTCAGCTACATCTTCTTTTCCCATCCCAGGATGCTAAATGATCATTTGTTCACATCCTCAGTCACTAGAATCCTTTTCCAATAACAAAGTACTGCCCAATTGACCCAGGGCTGGATCCATGGAGGTCAACAGACCTCTCTCAAATAAAGGGAATAAAGAAAAGCGACATGGTCATAAACAGTAGGGCTCTCCATCCAATTCACCTACACATAGATAAAAATGGCCAACTTGATACAATGGAACTGAGGTTTACATTCTAATCTGGACGACATCAAAGTACTTATTGCCTGCTACTATTCTGTATGTCTTTCCTTGCAGGAAACATTTCTGAAATCTGCCAATACAATCACCTTTCAGCAGTTTTCTTTGTACAGAAATGACAGGCTGTGTGATGGATGAGTGCATGGAGGGGTGGCACTGTTGGTTGATCAGCATGTGCCCCTCCTGTCTTTGCTACTCAACACACCCTTGGAGGCTATAGCCATCTGTGTTTCTTTGGGTCATACCATCACTGTTTGACATGTGATCAATCAGACTTTGATGTTCTCATTGAACAGTTGCTGTGTCCCTTTTTAATCCTGGGGACTTTAATGGACATCATACTCTGATGGGAATTGTTGCTCTGTAGAACGTATGCTGTCTGATCACAACTTTTCTCTTTTTAATACTAGTTCTTATACTTATTTTCATGCACCTAGTCAATTCTTTGCTGCTGTTGGTCTCTCAGTTTGTTCCCCTTCACTATTCTCCCACTTTTCATGGAGGGTTGATAATAATTCACGAGGCAGTGATCATTTTCCTATAATTTTGAGAGACTGGCCATGGTTGATGCCATCTGACTTGTATGTCATGATGGAAGCTGGATTGAGCAAACTGTCCTACAGACTGCCCTCAATCATTTCCTGAAGTGGACCACAGCAAATGGTTGTAACTCCTCTCTCTCTCTAAAATTGTTTGCATGCACTTTTGTTCCAAATGGGATATTCACTCTGATCTAGAACTCTGTGTCAGTGAAGTTGTGCTACTTGTGGTCCCTGAGACAGAATTCTTGAGGCTTATCTTTCACCATAAGCTGATCTTTATACCACACATCAAGCAGCTGCAAGTCAAATGTACAAGAGCACTGAACATCCTCCGTGTCCTCTTCCACCACTTGGGGAGTGGATCGATGTTCTATGCTAAAGATATATTGTGCTCATACTTGATCAAAACTAGACTGTGGCTCACTGGTCTATGGCTCTGCCAGAACCTTTGCCTAGAAGATGCTGGACTCCATTTGTCATCAGGGACTTTGGCTCTGCACTGGGGCTTTCCATACTTCTCCAGTTCAGTGCTTATATACAGTCTCACAAGCCTTCTCTACACCTTCACTGCTTGCAACTGTCTTTACTGTATGCTTCGGAACTTTGATTCTTACCACAACATCCCACCTGGATCATGCTTTCTCAAAACAGACGATCTACCATTGCTTCTTTTGGCCTTCGTATCCAGGCACAGTTGGATGAATTGGGTAAATCCTTGGATAATGTTGAGGTATCTACTGGTCAACCCATCCAACCATGGCTTATTACAGCCCCCAAATGTGACCTGTCTTTAAGTCGTCTGAGAAAAGCAGATTCTCTCAATTGGAAAAACTGTGTTATTTGCTGACCATCTTTAGAACCATCCTTCCATTCCTATTTATACAGATGGTTCAAATCAGGTGACTCTGTGGGCTCTGCCATGATTTGTTGTGGTTTGGTTGTTGCATGCAGAATCACCTCCTATAGTTTTCATGTTCACTGCTGAACTGTACACCATTTCTCTGGCTCTGGATCACAGAAGTTGAGCGGTACTGAAATTGCATGATTCATACTGACTTGCTTAGTTCTCTTCTGATCCTGGAATTGCTTCATGTTAGTTCTCATCCACCCTTCAAACATGTGGTCAGCTATCAGTCAGTTACCTATTTCTTATTTTGTGAACCTGACAATAACTGAAGAAGGTTGAAACATTGTTTTGCTCTTCAACATAAACATTTTTCTCAACCCAAACCAGCCGTTTTTACATATATATTTCTCTACAAGTGGGTTTTCTTGTCATCATTGAAATGGAAACCAGATTCAAAGAACACAAAAAGTCACCTTCACGCATTTTTCAATACTGCAAATCAAATAAACACAACATAACCATAGAAAACACAAATACTAAATAAAGAAATGAACATAAACACAAAATTAAAGAAGCTTCACTTATATAACAACTCAAGCCCAAAATAAACCAATACAAAGAAACACCTTTATACCTATGTTAATAAATATAATTCAACATCTAAGTACGCCCTCTACATTCCTGCACTCAATTACATAACTGCCTTCAAACATGTGGTCAGCTACCGGTCAGTAACCCTTTCTTTCAGGTCACAATAAGCCATATTTTACTGTCTTTCCGTCATTACGACTCTCAACGACAGCACCATTTTAAACGTGTTTTGTCTCAAGGTTTATGCATGACATTAGACAGTGTTATTGGTGATGGTGACACTGTCCACCTTAGAAATGTTTTTAGGTTTTTAAAGGCCATTAATCTTTTTAATGCCATTTATGTTTCTTTAATTTATAAATTAGACCTTTTTTCTTTTTTTTAACGTGATTTCCTCTTAAGAATCAAAGTACATCTAGTTTGATTTAAAATTAGAAGATGGATGTAATGTCAAATAACTCCAAACCAGGACTGGAAAGGCCAACTTCAGATGACTAACACTGATTTTTTTTTTTTAGCTTGCCCATTAGTCATCCTAGCCAATTATGATAATTACATTAATGCTACAGAAAGTCCTTTACAACTTGTATTACTGTAGTTTTTCTCGTACTGCTGTAGATTATATATAAAAATTGGATTTAATGCTACTTATGTTTTTAATTCAAAAATTAAACTTTGTTTAGTTTCACCTCAATATTCTTATGAATATTAATAATTTTACTCAAATTTTAACTCTTTACTAGATGTTTGGTGCAGAAATCCTAGTTGCTTTGTGCTGTAAAACACCAAACCAACCAACCATATTTTATCTGTATGACTATAATCCACTTGATTCCCCCAGTGGGACAGAGGTATGTCTGCAGATTCACATCGCTAAACACAGGGTCTCGATAACCCTTGTGTGCAAGTTGCAAATAGTCCATTGTACCGCTTTGTGCTTAATTCCAAACAATCAATTAAAGGACCTGCTTAGTGTAAGTAGGTATGCAACTCCAATAAAAGTTCTTTATAATAATGAAACTAGTTGATGAAATAGTTTTAAGTTTGTCTTTCACAATCCTAAGATTATGTAGGTTTAGAAAAATAAGACATTTAACAATCATTGCATAATGTAGTTATAAACACTCGGTGTCAGTATAGTACACAGGCAATGTGATTTTCATTTCACGTATAAACAAAATAAAACTATTATCTTATAGAACCTCCTAAATGAATAGCAAATGATTTTTAAAGTAAATGTTTATATTTTTTCTATTATATCATTAACTGTAGAAATTATCAACAACATACAGTATGATGAAATTATTACATTTAAGAAATTGAAATACGTACATACCTTTTACAATGTTAATAGTTTTTGTAATTTTTTAATATTATATGCATACTTTCTAGTCTATCTTTTCACCTGTAGTTTATTTTTAATTTTGTTTTCCAATTCTTTGTCTTTTTATTCTTGATGCAAGTGTGCCAACCTGTTCCTGCTAATGTGACCCCGTGATTATATCAGTTATTACAGGGGAAAGATTGTCCACAAACTCTCACTAATGCTTGCACTACCTCGCTTAGACATTTCCAAAAGTCAAAAAAACTACATAGGATTAAATGTAAGCAATCATTAAAATTTTCAAATATGCATTAATAAACACAAGTATTACATAACTAATTAAAATATAAACATAAAACCTAAATGCAACTTATCGATTAGCAAACTAATACATATAAGGCAAGAAACGCCAAACAATAGGTACATTAAGAGAACAGTAGCGTAGGCCTTCTTTTCTGTGTCATACTACAAATTTGTATAATGGTAGAAGTTTCTTTTAAGCTGTAATTGAATTTTATTTGTTGTAAATGTCATTCGACTTCTAACTATCACCTAGCAACACAGCTTTGACTTTGCAAGTGGGAGTAGCTGACTTTAAGTTAAGAGTTTTATATTCTAATATGTTTTATTAGGAGATTCTTGGAAATTTTTCTGATGCTAATGAAAGACAGGTGGAACTTCAATTTGACCTTGTATGCTGACAATTTTTATTCTATTCTCACAACTAAAAGCTGTAAGCTTGTAAAGTTTAGACTTGTAAGTGCAAGTGGAGAATGTGACACCAAAACGTGTACTTTTAATTGGTGTTTTAAATGTTTTTAAAGTAAAGGAATAAAACTTCGATAATATAAAACTTGGGAGTTATAACATACTTGATGATAGTAATTTCATTAAAGTACATTCATATTAAAGCGGTTTATTTAAATTTTGAATGTAACTCAGCAAACATGTATAGAAGGGGTTTAAAAATGGTAATTTTGACATAGGGTTAAAAGTTTCTACTGATGGTGGAGATGACACCACTTTACTGAAGTGCTGTATCTTCATGAAAGACACTTTTTTTTTTTTAATTAAAAGGAAAAAACAAAGCTTTCAACCATACAAGCACAGGTTACATGTATTTTCATGCTGGAATATCTGTTATGAGTATAATCGAAAATTGTATAAGATAGAGTAGTTTTTCTTCTGTTATTAAAATGATGAATTTTCAAGAGAAAGAAATAGAAATATAAAGCCTTGTCTATGATTTTATGTTCTACATGTTACTAAGTTAGACTGATTTATGGGAACTCTGCCCTTAACAGAAAATGTAGAAAAAGATGAATCAAGATTGGGTCTGTTTTAATAGTGGTCTTATTAAGCTATGCTGTGAATAAAAGATAACTACAGTGAATAAAAGAACACTTTACAGTGCAGTGTGTTTACTAATTGATGTCCAAAATGGACTGTACTACTAATTTAATTTCCCAGTTATATCTTCCTGAAAATCCAAAAAAATTGTCATTTAGCACAAATACATAGCCATTGCATGTATTAGTTTTAATGTGCATTTTTATTGAAATGATCTGTGTGAGGTACAACAGGTTGCATTGATTTCTGTGTGTATTCAATTCAAACCCATTGCCATTTTTAAAGGACAAATCTCAGTGACTACGTCTTGGAAGTTTAAGCAAGCTTTACATGCCACTGTCAAAATACATAACGTAGAAATCAGTAAAGAGCTTCAAGCATTGAATTTCAAATATTTTAATGGTGTATATTAATGCACTGGCTATAAATTGTTTGTAATTATAGATAAATAATTGATGTAAGCTTGCATTAAAGGAAAAATATCTTTTAGAGCTTGTAAATAAAGGCTGTTTCATGATGAGTCAGCAATGGTAAATTTTTTATTTATTTACAGTGTTTCATAATGACTTTTTTTTTTTTTTTAGTGATTTTATTGAAAAATTTTATGTACCTGTGAAGAAGAATAACCCTGGATTTCCCATTTTAATTCGTGAAAGCAGTGGAGTTCAACCTAAAATCTATGCTAGATATGGTAAGTTGTGGAAAGTACAACTTGTCTGTTTTTGTATTTTGTTTTACATTTATTATTTGCTACACTTTATATCTGTATATATTTGTAGCATGCTAATAATTCTACAGGGAATTCTAAATTATAGTAGCTCCAAATGAAATATTTTCAACAGAGAAGAAATTAAGCAATTTTATGAAGTGTCAGACTGTTGTACTCTTAAGCAAGAACAATGTATGAATATGAAATCTGTAACTTTATTTTTAATAAATGCAGTTTATACCTGAATAATGGTAACTCTTCTGTGATAGAAATCTATAACCTAGAAACTGGACAATGAAGTGAATACATACAGGAAGAAAAAATAAAAAAATATATATATGTAGGGAAGAATTTGTAAAAAATAGATAAATTTTAGTTATTTTAGTCACTTGAATAATGTTTTTATTAAATGAAAAACAAACAACCCTATGAAAAATGTACACCATATATAGTTTTGTATGCTGTTAATCCTACTAAATGTTGAATACTGTGTATGCAAGTAATTTTTGGTGTATATAAACATTGACAATGAATATTAAATGATATATTTTTATTAGTTTGGAAGATGATGCATCATAACATGATTATTTCAGACAGTTCAAGTAATATTAAAATTCTGAAATGATATTCTTACCTCTCTAAACACAGTAGCTCTTTCTCAAGCATTTGTCTTTGAGATTTTGCACATACCACTATCCTAAGAGATGTTAGTGCATGATATAATCATCACATGTCAATATCACTCCACCATGTACAGTGATCTCCATAAACACTTGCACTCAAACTTCATTCTTATATTTGTCACTGTCATTATTAGACATATTTCTTTAAGTTTAAAATTAATCTGTTTTGTGAGATTTGCATTGCCTTTTCATGGTTTTAATTATTTCTGGTTTACTTCTACTGGTTCCCCAGCAGGACAGATTTATGACACTAGAACCAGGGTTTCTATTCCTCTTCTTAGACATAGCAGATACCCCAATGTGGATTTGCTATAAGAGAATAGCACCTTTTTAGTTTGTTTTAATTTCAATTTAATGCTGTTTCTCCATAATTAACTAAAAAAAAAAATCTGATGTATTGCTGCAACAATTATGAATTCAAGTGATTCTAACCAGTATCTCCTCCCAAGGCTCTGATGTTGCTAACTACTTTGAATATGGCCACTAGAAGCTCTGACTCTGGTAGACATTACCACTGTAGTTCATCAAGTCATGAGTTCTTTGTCTTTATTATCTCTTTACCTGTTGAGAGCAGTGTTCTTCCTCGAAATCTCTGTGAATCTGATTACTCAGGTTTGTTCTTTAATTTCTTGTACATCTTTTGACTTTTTCTATCCCTTACAACATAACCCTTATGTTGAAGATTATTTGGTTTTATCCTTCATTTCCAGGCACAAGAACCCATGTTCACACATTCTGGATTATCTTTGTTTCCACTCTCAAATGCTTTATCTTTTTTAACTCCAGGAATCTTTCTCCATGATGTATGGCCATTCCTATTTTCTATTCCTGGATTCCTGATACCTGTAGTTCTGTTTAGGAGACTGATTCCATGTCTCCGGTAACACTTCCTAGTGCTCAATTTTCCAGTCTTTTGGTTTTTGTTGTTGTTTCTTTTACCAGTCTTCATTGTTAACTGTCCTCTCTTCATCTCCTCCTATCTGAAGCTCTACATTATGATCCTGACTGTTTTGCTGGGAATCTACAGTCAGTTCTTTTCTATAGCTTGACCAAAATTTCATCTTTTACCTTGTTCATGTTTGCTTAGTACTTTGTTTTTGAAACCTTCTAGTACATGATGCTTTTCTCTCTTCTGTTTGTCTTCCCTATTCCTACCTCCATGACCTCCATCTGGCTCCTCTTCTTCACCCTGAAGTTTTCATGGGTGTTGTTAAATGCCTGAGACTCAGGCTAATGCTGCCCAACATCAGTTCTCCCTTTTCTCATTGATATCTCATGAGTCCACTCCCTGAACCCTCCACCTCTATCTTTTCCCATTTCTTATCCCTCTACTGCTTCTTGCTGTCTACTTTTATATAAATAAGAGTTGATTGATCAAATTTTCTAAGTTGTTCCTGACTTGTACTCAATATTTGGTCCACTTTGAAGTCTTTCTCAATTTTTGAATTAGGCTTAGCTTTTTCACATTTGTCTAGTTGAATGCAGCATCAACTTGACTCTAACCTTTCCAGTATTTCCTGTGTGAGAGGTTCTACCTTATTTGTGGACTTGTATGTCTTGAGCAGTTCTTTACTGGTGTTTTTTGTTATTATACATTCATAAATTACTTGATTTTTCCATAGTTTTGTTTCCTTGCTTATGAATCTTATGCTCTGTTTTATAATTATTTTTATTAGTTTAGATTGTTTTTTATACAGGACGTTAATTCATTAGACTTTTTTAAAAAATCTTTTTAAATTCTGATAAAATGTTTTTTACATCTTTTTAGAATTTACAAAATTATATGTACTTAGTAGTTTTACTTAGATTTTACTGAATGTTCTTGCAAGACTTGCAAAAATTGTTTGTTGCATGCTGATTTATAAAGCAACTTTGTTTTATTGTTTGTTAATAGGAGACTTCTTTGTGTGAAAATGAAAGACCACTGTTTTTTATATATACATAGATATTAAAAAGACACAAGTTATTGATATGTAGTTTCAGAAACTGTTTGTTTGTAATGAATTTAGAAATGCACTAAGTACCAACATTTGACCTTTCAATTTCTAGGAAGATTCTTATGTGGCAGCTGAATTTTTTTATTTTTTTTTGTCAAATATTCATTACTTGAAACTGTTTTATAAATGTTTGGAATGTTTGTATTACAGAGCAAGGAAAGGAGACCAGTGTATCACTTGCAGATATGAATAGTAATCAAGTTTTTCAGACTTTGGAGAAGTTGTCAACAAAATGAGAATGGTAAAGTTGTGGAAATTTAAGTAAGATAACAAAAACAATGAATATATGAAAGTTTAAATTTTACAGAATTGCAATGTAGGAACTGCAAAATACACTAGAAGATGCTTTAGACAACCCTGTTATGAGAGAGTATTATAGTATGTTGAAAATATAAATTAAATATAAAAACATCTTTTGTTTTTTGTGTTCATTTTTTTATTCAGAGAAGTTGCACATTTATTGTAAAAGTAAGTAATGATTCTAGTAACTGAATAGCCTGGGAGAACGTGTTTCACTGTGAGCTTTGAGAATTATGATGTCAGATTCATATACTAACACTACTTCAGTGGTTATGATGATGTTTTTTTAAACACCATCCACACACGTATGGGATACTGGGTATCTTTGAAACTATCCAGTAAGTTTATGCTTGTTGAATATTTAGAAACAATGAAAGATTTATTCACTTATTGATCACCTATTGCAACAGTGCTGTGTACACTAAACTAAAGTTTATTTATGACAAAGCTTCTAAGACTAATTTTGAACTGTTGACCATGGGAAAGGCCAGTAGAATTCATTGCCAACTCTTGAGCTACTCTACCAATGAATAGTGCAGTTGGCTGTCACTTGATAATATTGTTACAGGTTTTGATCCTGAACCTGCACATTGGAAGTCAACAGCCATGACAGTCAAGCAAAAATTAGAATGCTTAAGGTAATATACTGTTATGTTAAAACACTAACTTCTCTGTACTATTTGCTGTAATATTTAATTTTTACTATGTTTAGATTCTATACTTATGGGTGTGGCCCAATGAAAGGCTCATCTCATCTTTATTGGCCGGTTTTCTCCTTATTGTTGAACCTCTGTGGATTTTGGATTTTCCCATCGAGGATTTGTTTTATTTTGAAGATGGTGGTAGAAGCAGTGGAACATTTTTCATGTTGCATTACATAAACAATTTGTGATTTGAGCAGTGGGTTTATTACACAAGCATTTTAGAAATTCTGTTACTTTTTTGTGTTTTACTAGAATTTCCTGTTTTTTATAACACAGAATTATGTGTAATTGAACCTCCAATGCAAACCAAGTGATCACTGATTACAAGATGATTTTATTGCTTTGCAATGCAATCTCTGCACCCAGGACAAATTTCAAGCAAGCCTGGTTGGATTCATGGTTGTTTTGGAAAGAAAAATGTTATTTAGAAATTATCGTAAACATTTGGCACAGTATAAATTACTTGTACTTCTTCAATAAATTATCACACTTTTAATATTCTTGTGAGTCTTCTATTAAAAGACAACTAAAACACTTACTATGAGGAATGCTATTGGTTTTTAATAAACTATGGTTAATGTGTTTTAAGCCATGTCAAAAAAAACAAAAAGAATAATGGCATTGAGAATCCAGAAAAAGTAGAACATAACTATAAAATATATACAAAGATATTGAATCTGCCCAAAGTAAACGACAAAGTGCACAACCACAAATTAATGTAGATTTTTAAAGCTTTTCAGTGCATATGTGTAAGAAAATTTTCAAACGTCACAATTTCCCCAAGAGGGGGTCATAGATTGCCTAGAGGGGTTACCTGTTTTAAGCAAAAGAATCTAAAATGACATTAGGTAAAGGACACTTAATTTGAAATTTGTACTGTCATGATGTCAGTAAACATGTCATAGACCAAGAGAAAAAATATGCACTCTATAGGTTACAACACAGCATGTCTTCAAAAGCAAATATAAAAACATTTTTTTACTCTCAATTTTGGTTTTAACTACTCTTGAAATAGAACACCTTCAGGGACCCTTCAGATATACATCTAATACAAATAATCATATAAAAACACGAGAACAGTATGACCAAGAGTATGTAACAAATAATTTAAGAATATGCAAATATAATACAGGATAAGTTTGATGTGCAAATTTTTTGTTCAGAGGTGGTGAAGTTGAACAAACAGCATATTTTAAGTTAGCCACAGAATATAAGAAATTTGTTTGATAAATATTTGTCAATACAAACATGGGTACAGTTGTCAAATTAATCACAGTACAGGAAGATGTGTATTTCAAACTAAAGATTCTAACAAATAAGTGTGGAATAGAAATATTTCATGTTTGAAAACTGGGTTCCTTGATCTGTTTTAGCTACTATTCAGAAATTTTGGAAAACTGCCAGTTCAGTTGAAGAGACTTTTCTTGTTAATTTAGCCACACCACTTAAAATGTTTAAATACAAAAATAAGCACATTTCAAATGCGCATTCAACCACTTTGGAAAGTCCCAACATACACAACTTTTGCAACTCATTATCTAGCAAGAAATTCACAATAAATTTTAGACACCTTCACATTTAGAGTAATAATTGTTACCTTTACACCTGATTTTTATCATTTATACACAATAATTCTGAGGACATTTCTAATAACAATTAACACCTAGCAACTGATATAAAAGTATATATTTAGTAGTACTTTTCACTGTTTGTTTTTAGCATTGTTACAAATATATACACATTACTATGAATGTTCTTCACTTGAAATAGTTTTAATGTGTGTTTGTACATGTGTATAATATTTAAGATAAAAATTTTAATGGAGTAACTTGTATCATCAATATTGCTGGGTAATTTAATTACGTTCTAGCAGTAATTATGTTTAATACTACCACATAAACTAATTGATTTGGATTCCTCGATGTGGATTCCTATACGTGGTGAGGGGACCTCTAGGGAGGGTTCTGTTCTTTCAGTTTACCTCCTTTGAGATCTAAACATCGATTGGTCCACTTGGGCTAAGGTCGACCAAGTACCAGTGTTAGATGTTCTCAACAGGTGTTGTGAACATTATATCTCATGCTGGTGTTTGGTTATAGTGCTCATGAAACCCTGGAGTTGCTGCAATGTCCTTGTTTGACATTGTAGTGCGTTCCCTCAGAGGGATCAAGGGTTGCTGGGCACCAAAATTTCCTTTTTTTTTTTATTATGGATCGTTCAAATAAAAACTTAAATAGTGAAAAAACAATCCATAGGTAAACGACCACGTCTTGAAGACTCTGAGCAGCAATCTTCAACATCTGTAAAACCTGTTGTACCACATTTTGTTATCCTACATTCTCTTTCAGACAAACCTTTAGGGACAAATGTCTCCCCTTTTCAATCAGAAGGGACTAGAGGGACTTCTGGCTCTCCAAAGTCAGTAAAGAAGCTTCAACCTGGTGACATATTGGTGGAAACATCCACATCTCAGTACAGTGAACTCCTTTTGCATTCAAAGATAGTTGGGGATATACCGATTGAGGTTACACCTCATGCTACTTTGAATTCTTCCCAAGGAATTATTGTTGAGAGGGATTTGAAGAACATCCCAAGTCTGAGATTCTCGCTGGTTTCTCCATCCAAGGAGTTTCTGCAGTGAGGCATATCTCCACTCGCAAAGATAGAATTATGATGCCAACTAATATCCTCACTCTTATATTTTCATCACCACATCACCTGCCACCATCAAAGCAGGTTATCTTAACTGCAGAGTATGGCCATACGTTCCAAACATTTTCCGATGTTTCCAGTGCCAATGGTTCGGTCACTCACAGATGTCATGTCGTAGGTCCTTGATGTGTGCTCATTGAGGTGGCAAGCACCATGATGCCTATGAGTGTGAAATGGACCCTCATTGCATCAATTGCAATGGCTCTCACCTGTCCTGCTTTCATTCTTGCCCTAAATGGTTGGAAGAAAAAGAGGTGCATCATTTCAAAATGATTCATAACATTACTTATCCTGAGGCTTGAAAGTTGCTGTCCACCACTTCATCTTGGATGTATGCTGCTGCACTTCATTCCACTACTACAGTGTGAGTGCAGACAGATCTCTCTGTGCCTCCAAAAGAATCATTCTCAAAACAAATGAAAAGTCTTTTCACCTGCATGGTTAAAAAAGTTGACAAATCAACTTCAACATCCATCTCTGTCCCTCACATTTCAACAAATCCCAAGATCCACTTCCTTTGGTTCTGGGTACAGGCACTTCCTTGGATACATCTTCTCCCACCCCAAGATACTAAACAATCATTCATTCATGTCCTCAGTCACTGGAATCCCCTTCCAACAGCAAAAACCTGCCCAATCAATCAAGGGCAGGATCCAATAGACCTTCCTTGAATAAAGACTGTCAAGAAGAAAGACATGGTTGTAAACAGAAGGGTTCTCCACCCAATTTGCCTACACATAAGTAAAAATGGCCACCTTGATACAATGGAACTGTCAAGGTGTACATTCTAATCTGGATGACATCAAAACACTGATTGCTTCCTACCATCCTGCATATCTTTCCTTATAGGAAACATTTCTAAAACCTGCTGATACAGTCACCTTTTGGCAGTTTTCTTTGTACAGAAGTGACAGGCTGTATGATGGATGAGTGGTTGATCAGCATGTGCCCACCCTGTCTTTGCCACTTAACGCACCCTTGGAGGCTGTAGCCATCTGTGTTTCGTTGGGTCATACCATCACTGTTTCACATATGATCAATCAGACCTTGATTTTCTCATTGAACAGTTGCCATCTCCCTTTTTAATCCTAGGGGACTTTAATGGGACATCATACTCTCTGGGGAAGTGCTGATATTGATAGGAGGAGCTGCTCTGTAGAGCATATGCTCTCCGATTACAACTTTTCTCTTTTCAATACTGGTTCTTCTATTTATTTTCATGCACCTAGTCAGCCCTTTACTGTTATTGATCTCTTAACTTGCTCCCTTTCACTGTTCTCCCATTTTTCATAGAGGGTTGACAATAATCCACAAGGCAGTGATAATTTTCCTATATTTTTGAGAGAGACTGGCTGTGGTTGATGCCACCCATTCTGTGTGCCCCAGTAGAAGTTTAATCATATAAACTGGCCCTTAAATACCTTAAGTACACCTTATGTGAATGGTAATCTAAAAGTTAACAAATCATTAAGACCAACATTTCATACTTTAACAATTTTAAAACTTTATTGAAGCTGTCAGTAACTTTGACTTTAAAAATATGTTTTACATGTACAATATTTTGATGTCCTTTACACTGCCTTCAGGAGTTATCTGGAAAATATGCTAATATATATATTTTTTCTTGCCACATAATATTATATTGATTATGCATTTAAGTAATTCCTTAGTCAACTTTTATTTTACATCGTGTCAAATTTCAATGCTTTTATAAATGTTATTTCTAATGATTCTGTAACATTTAAAGTTGTAGTATTACAAGCTAAACCTTTAGTTTTTCCCTCATAAAATTTTGTGTAGTTTTCACAGTTAAGTTTTTTATTTTATTATTTCTTTAACTGTTACGTTTGTGTTATTTATATTTTAAATTCATTTTAGTTTGACAAACATATATACTTCCACATTCACATTCTGTTTTATCAATCCCAGTTTTATTTTCTGATTCTGTTTTATCCCTAGTACTCCTTAACATCTAAATAATATTATAAATAAATTTAATGATTAAAGAAGTGTTATTGCTTCTTAAAAGCTTTCAACAACTGATCTGTTAATCCTGCAATGTATACAGTAAATGGTAAATGTAAAGTGTTTTTTTTCATAAATAAATCTTAACACAGAATGCTAATTAATATTAAACCTTTGTTAAATTTCTTAAATGCTCTATCTATCACATTTAGTTCAACTCCACTTTCAACAGGTACATATGTGATTAATAACCATTTATTACTTGTATCTTCCTGTCATGAAACTGTTTTTAGAGCTCTTTAATATATGTATAAAATGCATAATTTTTTTGTGTGGTAACTTTGTTTTTCAAAACAGTATTGTGGTTATCTGTTGCACTGGCTACAGTAATATGGTTCTCTGGGCTCTTTGACATGTTTTTCCCTCCTTTATTTCTAGTGGAGTATGGGAGTCCCTACCACTTACCAGCTCTCAAGAAGTCCCTGTCTTCTTGACTCCCATACTCCACTAGAAATAAAGGAGGGAAAAACATGTCAAAGAGCCCAGAGAACCATATTACTGTAGCCAGTGCAACAGATAACCACAATACTGTTTTGAAAAACATAGTTACCACATAAAATATGGTTCTCTGGGCTCTTTGACATGTTTTTCCCTCCTTTATTTCTAGTGGAGTATGGGAGTCCCTACCACTTACCAGCTCTCAGCTGCTGGAGTAATGGACCAGGGAAGCCTGTCTTCTTGACTGATGAATCATACCAATCACTTGAGAGTAGAATGGTGGCATTCTGTAGGTGTTACTGGTGTATATAACTTTTTACCATGGTCTGGAAGCTCATCTTTCCTACCAATTAGTATTTTACGGTGAAGTGATAGATGATCTTCTGCTTAGCACAGATCTGATGTACTATTACAGATATTGCCTGGTGTTGGATGAGGTCTGTTGTGCCCAAGCCATCTCCTTTTCACCTCTCATTGACTTGCCCCTCAGTGTGGATTCCTGCATGTGGTGAGGGGACTTCGCAGGGAAGGTTCTGTTCTTTCAGTTTACCTCCTCTGGGATCTAAACATCCACTCACATGTTTGCTGTGCGTAGCAACCCGTGAAGGGGAGGAGAGGAACCTGGTGATTGAGGGGTCCAACCCTAACACACCACTTTGGCCTTGAATTCCTGCAGATGGGCATCCTTTGAATGGCCTTCCTTTGGTCAGTCGGCTTGTCTACTTGGGCTAGGGTTAACCAAGTACCAGTATTGGATGTTCTCAACAGGTGTTGTGGACATTATATCTGATGCTAGTGTTTGGGTATAGTGCTCACAAAACCCTGGCATTGCTGCAGTGTCCTTGTTTGACATTGTAGTGCGTCTTCTCGTAGGGCTCCATGGTGGGTAGGATCAGGTGATATCATTTGTGTCTCAATTGAAAGCTAAACATACAAAGGTGATAGCAGAAGCATAAAAGGTTGACAATTACTTATTTAATGATGTTGAGAATGTGGTTTTGTTGATACATACTGAATTTACTTTCAGCTGGTAGACCTTAATAATGGCTAGTATGGAGACTTGAGGATGCTGTATTTCCCTTAAAAATTTGTCTCGAAGTTGTCTTCAAAAGCTACGTCCAAAACCACTATCTTTGGAAGTTTCCATATTGAACTTACTCATAATATACAACAAACTGTAGCGTAAAGATACAGTTTAGTTCCTCAGGGACGCGTTAAAAGTATAATTAAACTTCACTTTCTGTATATCGCATAACACGTTTTTAGTTCAAACTATCTATGTCAACCATTTCTTCTACCCTCTAAGGCACTGTAACTTTTCGTCGTACTTTGCACTTGTATGTATTCTCAAGCTAAACTCTAAATTTCCAGTGAGAATTTTCCACCGATACAGCTTTTTCTTAGTGGGTATATCAGTAATAAAGTACTGCTGAATAACATACCATGTACTGCGCAGTTTGTTCTCAAAATATGTCATAAATTATCTCTAATGCATTAATTTATAACCAGTAACAGGCAAAGATTTCGTTGAATTGACAGTTATGATCACAAGTATGATAGCGACTGTTTGTTAAATGAGAACTCGGTTCATAAAACAAGCCATTTAATGTGAAACCCCCATTTGAAGCCCATAAACCACAAATTCACAATTCACGATGTTTTTCCTAGATCGAGGCAAGGTGAATAGCAATTTTCGAGCACCCTTGGTTGTCTTCAGAGGAAAACTTAAAATAAAAAAATTCCTGTCAAAGATAGATAGGTAGACGACAATTCCTGTCAAAGATAGATAGGTAGACGACAGTTATAAAATCTAAATGTATGGGACTGTTGAATAATAATTTGAACATTTCTTCAAATCTTTCTATTGTGACTCTGCTTGACTAGGTATGGAAATAAGCTATATTTTAAGCTATTTTTGTGTTCGTTAGAAAGCTAGGTAAACTATAAAAGTATAAGGGCATTCTATTTTATGTATAGAACTATTTTCTATTCTAAATTAAATACCTTAATAAAACATTTCTGAGGCCACATTAATTATTGATTGTAACTTTGTTATAATATGTAGCCTTTCTAGAAAAAAAAGGGGGGAATTTATATTTATTTTTGTGATGGTTACAATATTTCGTAAAAATGACTGAGCCTGTATACATAGTTTATAACAACTAATACAATAAATATAAAAGCTTTTCTAATTTGATAGAATGTAAATTTGTTTAGAAAACAAGTCATAACCAAAACCATACAAGTTTGATAACAAATATTATGAAAAGAATGCTTCTAGATACAGTCGAGACACGACCAGAATCGAGCTGGCAAGTACAATAACTATATCATTCGTGAACAGAATTTTGGAAGTGATAACAAACGCCCTTTCATAACCCTGCCTTCAAATAAAGTATTCATTGAACATCAGAGAAAACACTAACAGAAAACTCCCAGAATGTCAGTTTCTGATCAATACACCTCTGCTGATGTTTTCCACTTGTTCTAGGAGGTCTTATGATGTAGCATGTCTTTACCAATTTATAGTTCGCATTTTCTTTTCTCATAAAATTGTTTTAATTTTACGTCCATTTTACAAAAACTTATTTTTTTTCTACGTAACACTGGCACGTGAGTTTTTGAAGTACGAGAACGTGCCCAAAAACTAATATACAAGAAAAATCAGTTTTGTTTTGACTTCACATTCCACTTATCGATGTTCTGTAGAACAATATTTATTTACAATTTGTACCATGCGTTTGATCATAACTGCTTGATGATGTAGTCAGTGAAACATTGGTAAATAATAATAAAAGAAAAATAGCTACACAATTGGCGCTAGTATGGCGAATTATGATAAAGTTTGCTCTAACCGACCGATTTATTAATCTTCATAAACACATTTCTCACTTGTTATATGTCACTTCCGTGACTTCTCGTTGTTGTTTTTTTTAAATGTTGTCATTAGTCACGTGCTCTGTTTTCTTGCTGGTTTGATTTAACATTTTGTCATTAGTATTTATGAGTAATATTTTATTGTCCACATCACTTTATGATCTCTCTGTTATATCTCTTTGACGACCACATGATCTCAGAAATTTAGAAGTAAGGCTACTTTGACCTGAAGGTTAGAAGAGTTTAGTATCATAAAACATGTATATATAAAAGCCTTTAAACACAATGTCAGATCAATAGTTAATTTGCTAATACATAAAAACGTATTCACGTGCAAGTTGAGTATTAATTAAATCAAAATTGATGGAATATTAGAATACTACACTTGTTATCCCACTGTTACACTTTTCGAGTAACTTTTATCCAACCGAACCTCTATCTCAGAATAATTGCAGATAAACATGAAATGATGCAAGCCTTCAGTTGTTTTTTCATAAGCCATAAACAGTCACTTGTTCATTGAAATCTACATTTCTTCAGTATTTGTATTCCTTTTTTTTTCTAAAATCGTCCTTTTTAGGTAGTTTATCAATAACTCGGAGGGTTTATAACACTAAAATTCAAGGTTTTATCTCCGTTTGTTTGCCTTTTGGATAACACGAATCACTTTTTTGAAATCTAGAGACATCTTTTAAATGAGAAATATGTTTTTTTGTTACAATATGGAAATGAAGTACCTATTGGATCTTGCATAATTCATGGACATGAAATGGATCTTTAAAATTACTGCTCGCTACACACGTATTGTGTTAGAAGGTAACGTGATTACTTTTTCACAATTCAATTTCGTTACTTTTATCTTTAGATGATGAAGTATTGAACTCTACAAAATGCATAAAGGATCATCAGTGTACAAGGTTTGTTATTTCTATTCTTATCTGTACCGTAGAAGCTTCCGTAGCAGAAAACAAATGATAATCATAGAGAGTTTTGGTTTGGTTTTTAATTTCGCGCAAAGCTAAATGATAGCTGTCTGTACTAGCCATCACTAATTTAACAATATAAGGTTAAAAGGAATGCGACTTCTCATCACCACACACCGTCAACTCTTGGGTCCAACGAACAGTGCGATTGATCACATTATATTGTCTCCTCAGGTGAATAGGCGTGGTGGGACGAATATTCGAACCCTCGACCATGGGCCGAAATCATAGAGAGCCAAGCATGCGCTACGTGGAATAGAAACTGGAATATTTCAAACGTGCACAAATGTGGATTTTATGTGGTACAAAATTATACTTACCAGAAAATCGACAATTTGTGATTGGTGTTAATATATTATCTCGGTAAGAAATATTAGTGAGTGATGTTAAAATGTTATCTCGGAAAAAATATCGACGATTAAGGTTAAAATATTATCCCAGTAAAACATATTGATGCACTAATAAAGCTCATAATAAATAATATATTAATACTTGTGATAAATATGCTATATTTTGGATTAACAACACGAAACCTTTGTATTTCACTATGAGGAATAATTAGAAAAGAAGCCGCTCTTAAGGTAAGCCCCCGAAGTGGCACTTCGTTGTGATCCAAGCTCTTTTTCCAAACTGCGGAATAGATGATAATTAGATAGGGCAAGGTCTGAAGAATAAGGAGGATGTGGAAGTTTTTCCCAGTCTAGCTCTTCAATCTTTGCAGATGTAATCCTTGCTGTATGGGTTCGTGCATTATGCTGGTGTAACATAACACCTTTGCGATTGATAAAAACGGGTATCTTTTTCTTTCAGTGCAGCATGCAAGCGCTCTAACTCTTGACAGTAGAAGTCTGATGTAATCGTTACATTAAGTGGCAGCAACTCAAAGTGGATCACAGTAACAATATTCCACTAAACGCTTAACAAGAATTTCCTAGGGTGGAGGTCCATTTTGGGCTGTGCTTTAGCCAGTGTACCTGCATTGAGCCATTCCATGCAGCACTTAACATTTTTATAATATATCCATTTTTCATCTCCAGCCACTAACCTGTCCAAAAAAGGTGAGTTATATTCACGAGAGTGCAGAGAAATGCAAATGTCCACTCTCGCTCTAATGTTGGCTTTTGTCAAATCATGGGGGACCCATTTCCCAAGTTTTGACACCTTTCCAAGTTGTTGAAGATGACGGTGAACTGTTGAATGGGTTGAATTAAGCTTCTGTGCTAGTTTTTCAACGATTACAGAACAATCTTTATCAAGTGCAGCAACAGCAGCAAGTCATCATTAAACTCAACAGGACGACCTGAAAGTGGCACATCACTTAAGTTGTTGTCACCTGATCTAAACTTCTGAAACCACCTTCTACATTTTCTTTCACTGAGAGACTCTGCACGATAAACACTTTGAATATTTCGTGTAGTTTTTGCTGCACTATTGCTTTTTTAAACTCATAAAGCATTATATGCTTAATGTGCTCCTCAGAAACATCTATCTTCATAAGAGTTTGATTAATGATCTGAAAAAGTGGAGTTGGGTTAGTTTATTTTATTTGTCTGGACATTTTTATATACATCCTACTACATATTTTAGTCATTAAAGCCTTTTACAAAGACAGAAATGATTATGTATTTTCTGTATTAAATTTTCGGACATTACTTATGGAATGATCTGATATTAAACGTATGTTATTTATCAAGATGATTGACACAAACAATTTCCTTTTTTAACACACGTATTTTAATATAGAAATACAAAAACAATACAATGTATAATAAAAGTCACTGCTTATAATTATTACAAATGATGGTTTATATATGAGTTTCACAAACTTACACACAATAATGAATCTTGTATCCGGTCTAGAACTGAATATTTTATCGACTATCCAGATCTACAACGAGCAAATTAATCCTGAGTTGATATAGTCACGCACTTCGCTTAAGCTGTTGTTTCTGGATTCGCCTCTCACCGCTTACCGATGAAGATATTCAATATCCTCGTAGAAATTTCAACGTCCGAAGTAATTCACTGAAGTTGAACGGTTTGTAATGTTCGAAGTCTATAAGCGTTCCTGGTCAAATTCTATAGTTTTCCAATTAAGAGGCGTTACCCACGATTACAGTTTCGTAGGCCTATAGCACACTGACTGTAGCTGCCTAAATAATATTACTATTCTGCCTCTAGACGCGTTGGTTTATATATATCAGTCACTCGAGACTAGAATTTTCAACGATGATCTAACGCGTTTTCGTAAACAAATATATCGTTGATTCTCACTTTCGAGATTTCTATACAAGTTTGAAGAACAGGAGGGAATTGCTGAATACACAAATGAGAATATACCTCATATACAATAAAGAAAACTATACAGAATGAAGTGTAGTCATTTGAACTAAACGTGTAACTAACTTGATTAGCTCAGTATTTCGATATTACAGCTTCGTCAAGAGGTATTGATATCCTATCAGTTCACTAATTCAGTTTGTTGTGCATGGCCAGGTGGGTTAAGGCGTTCGATTCGTAATCTGAGGGTCGCGGGTTCGAATCCCCGTCGCACCAAACATGCTCGCCCTTTCAGCCGCGGGGGTTATAATGTTACGGGCAACCTCACTATTCGTTGGTAAAAGAGTAGCCCAAGAATTGGCGGTGGTAGTGATGACTAATCTTACACTGCTAAATTAGAGACGGCTAGCGCAGATAGCCCTCCTACAAGTAGCTTTGCGCGAAATTAAAAAAAAAAAAAAGTTTGTTGTCATCAAAGATTTAGATGAATTTTATTTAAATTGTATTTGGTGAAAAATCATGCATTATCCAACTCCTACACAGAAGACAAAAATCAGTTGCAAGAGAGAATGGAACCATAAGAAACAATACTGGGCAATTTTTTCTTATCCAAGATCCTCTCGCAAAAAAAAAATGCGATTTAAGAGTTTTCGTATTCATTAAGTATAACAAAAGCTGTAAATCTATGTTGTGAAAAGATAGACAATCAATACACAAAAAACACACGCCTCATAATAATTAAATTATGGTGGACGTGAAGAACGGAATTTACAAAACAAATACAGTTATTCGACTATGAATTAAATATGATAAACTTACTTGTGAAGTTAATTTGTTTTCATTACACGTAATATATATTTAAATATTTTACTGAATTACAAATTTATTTTTTCACACAATTAAGGTTATTCAACATTAATTTAGTGGAGATATTTATGAAAAACTATGCCTGTTTGAAACAGATTATCGATTGAAAACCCCTTGCTTGATGATAATAAAAGAAAGGAAAGAAATATTCCTGAAACCAAATTGATATGTTGTAAATCCAATACAGAAAATTAAGAAACGGTTAAGTTACCTCGTGAAAATTAACATTATTAGAAAATTAACCCTCTTTATGCGACTTCTTTGTAATGAATTCAACTGCACACATGCAACGAATAACTGTCGTACAGAAAAAGATATGTTGGCTACACAACCGATAACGCAAGAACTTAGTTCTGTTTGTATTCTCAACAATATGTGAACTATTGCAAAAGATTCTGAATTGTTATTGCTGTATGAGAGTTTAAGAACTTAGAAAATGTATGATAACTGTAGTATTCGCTTTAAGGTAGGGTTATTCAACAACAACAAAAAATGGTATTCGATTCTCAACTAATATTTGTTTATTTTCGTTGTTTTAGTAGTAGTATTTGTTGTACCTATTTATGTTTGTTCATTTTACATAAAACACTAGTAACACTTTAGTTAATTACGGATTTTAATTTAGTCAAAATAACGTGTATTCTTAAGAAATACAAAGACCCAGGGTTTGGTTCGTTGCGTTTCATGGCGCAAAACAACCGGTAAAAAAAATTAAAGTAATATTATTAAAATTCGTAAAAAGGAATTTTTAAATTAAAAACTTTAAATAGCGTTAAATCCATTTTGTAAATCTATTTTACAGCAGTAAGAGAAAAAATAAAGTAATACAAGTTTTAAAAGACTTTTTTGTAGCATAATTTTAATTATTATAACTCGCTAGAATGACAAATGGGTAAAATCAAACACCAGCGTTAGTCACCTGAAGTAAGCCATTCCAGTCCAGGTTTCGAGTTATTTGACTTCACGGCCATTTTCTAATTTCGTATCAATTTAATTTTACTTTAATTCGTAAAAAAGAATCATGTTAAAAAAACAAAGTATAATTTATGAATTAAAAACTTGAAAAACGTTAAAAAGGCCAATGGCCTTTAAAAATCTAAAAACATTTGTAAGGTGGACAGTGTTACCATTCCCAATGACACTGTCCAGTGTCAGGGATAAACCTGCGGACAAAACATGTCTAAAATGGTGCTGTCGTTGAGAGTCACATGACAGTAAAATGTGGACTATTGTGACTTGAGTGTCACACAGACCACACATTGGTACGTCGGTCCCAGATGAAAGAAAGCTACGAAAGGTATCCCAGGACCGTTTTTGAGCCTTCCGTGCCATGTGGCAGGCTGGATTCCATCACGAACGAGGATATCGTGTAAAAAATGTCGAGGTTTTAGGAATACATTGAGCAGCTGCCTAGATAATACAGCCAGCCACTGCTGCCATGTAGTCGTCTATCGATGGCTTACAGACGATGCAGGATCAAATTCCGTGAGAACAGTGAAAGAGGACCAGTTTGCTCGATCCAGCTTCCATCGTGGCCTGCAGGTAGGGTGGCATCGATCACGGCCAGTCTCTCTCTAAATCATAGAAAAATGATTACTGCCTCGTGGGTTACTGTCAACCCTCCATGAAAAGGAAATACATACAGGATGGTAAGAATCAATCAGTGCTTTGATGTCATACAGAAAAGAACGTAAACTTTGACAGTTCAACTGTATTAAAGTGGCCATTTTTATTTATGTGTAAGCGAACTGGGTGGAGAGCCCTTTTGTTTTCGACCACGTCTTTTTTTCTTTATTCGAGGAAGGTCTATCGACCTTGATGGATCCTGTCCTGAGTCGATTGGGCAGGTCTCTATCGTTGGAAGAAGATTCCACTGACTGAGGACGTGAACAAATGATCGTTTTGCATCTCGTGGCGGGAGAAGAAGATGGACCAGAGGAAATGCCTGTACCAGGAACCACATAAACTAACATATATTATTTTATAATCTTTAAAGTATCTAGACAAAATGAAAGGAGATAATTCACGTTGTATAATACTAAAAGTATTATTTTGAACACTTGTTTTAATATACCATGCAGTCTGAGAAACGTTAGGGCGGTCGGCTTGTACTCTGAGGGTCGCGGGTTTGAATCTCTATCATACCAAACATGCTCACCCTTTCAGCCGTGGGGACGTTATAAGCTATTCGTTGGTAAAAGAGTAACTCAAGTGTTGGCGGTGGGTGGTGATGACTAGCTGCCTTCTCTCTAATCTTACACTGTTAAATTTGGGATGGTTGGCGCAGATAGCTCTCGTGTAGCTTTGCGCGAAATTCAAAATACACAAACCAAAACCCAGAGAGTGACGAAAAATATTGATAAAAGAAATATCTCACGTGAAAAAAAGTTATTATAAACATTTTTTTCGTCAATTATTCTATCACAACATTAACATAATTGCACAATTTTTTCCCCAAGCCACACATAATTGTTTTTAGGTTTTCTTTGAACTCGTACAATCCGCATGACGGGTATGTTATATATGTTAGTCGAATTTATGCGTAAATAGGGTAATTTTTTGTTTTTACAAATGTAATTAAATGTATGATGACATTAAAGAAGAAACTTATGCATTACTTCATATAAAATCTCACAAATGAGATGTTTAAATAATCATTTTTATCCAAAGATTTCTAAATGTGAGAATCAATTTTAATCTTTACCGATGATTTGTAACCCTTACGTTCAAGAAGGAAAGAAACACAAGTTAATTAATATTGGGTTCAAGATTAGATTATTTTCTTTAAAACAGAGCGCTGACACTTCGCTCACTGGCTATCTTTGATATTTCGAACTCGTCAATGGAAAACTCAACTATAGCCGAATTTTAGTTCGTGTGAGGCAGTGAGGGTGTAGAACTAGACGTGAATAAGTTATTAGTGATTCGGAAGGCCCAAGTATTACTTTCTGATACCACACTTTCAGGTGTCGTACAAAAGTAACAGTAAATCTCATTATTTGGTTTAAAGCCGGACAAAGTCTTTGTGGTGCTGATTGTATATCTCAAGTTTAGGGACAGCTATACCTCAATCCTAGAATATCTGATTTGGCGGTTCAACCTACGTGCGCGTTGAAAATGTAATACAAGACTGCTGCATTAAACTAAAAATAGGAAAAGAAAAGATAAACAATAAGAACAAACTCACCCTTTCCAGGAAACTAACAAATCAGAATCACGTAAAGTTAACCAACCAGGGAAACTAAGAAGTCACAAACACGTAACGTCAACCAACCAGAGAAACTAACTAGTGAGACACACGTTGTTCGCTCTTCTATGTAAAGTGTTTTCTCAGCCCAAACGAGCCGTTTTTTGCATATAAATTTCTCAACAAGTGGGTTTCTCGTCATCACTGACACGTAACATCAATCAACTTCTATATCTAAAACCCATTATTATGCAAACGTGAACAAATAGGTTCTAAAAATTGTCCTTGACCTTGTATTTCAGTTTAAGGCACGATAAATTATAAAAACTTTGAATCGTTATATTTAATCGTTACTGACAACTTTAGTAATTTTTTTTTTCCATTTTAGTCGAGCAGCTGTTTAGTTTTAAAAAGAAAAATACTTTCCCCAAACGTGGTGTGCAGGGTATTAGTATTCTCCCTTCGTTCCTCTCGGGATAATTATGTTTATCTATAGTGGTTTATTTTTTCAAGAAGTGTATTATGTCGTGGGCTGAGATTATTAAATTTAAAAGATTTTAAGATCTTAATATCTTGATTAAAATTTTACAGTCCGCTTCTCATATTTGATTAAAAGTTTTTATTTTAACGAGGACAGCTATCAAATGTAGATACTTTTGGAATGGAGAAACATTATATTACGTTTTTAATATATTTAATAAAATATTATTTTTTTAAATAGCTATTAAATTCCAAATCGTTATTTTACATTTTTGATGAATTCAATGAAGTTTGAAACGTTATTTTAGTTTTAATACGTTCAGTGGAGTCCGAAACATTATCTTACGAATTTAGTTATTACGTTTATAATCAATACAGTTATAGTCCAAACAGCAATAACCCATTAGGAGAGCTTAGTTAGTTATAATAACTGTATGTAATGTTTCCCTACCGTCCTGATCACTGAACGCCAAAGCAAACTGACATACCAGTGTTTTAACGTATTTCTGCTTCTCTCACTGCGGTTACCAACGAAACCAAATAAGCATTAACGGGATAACATGGAAGAGATTTCATCTTAACGGTTTAGTCAGACAACACGACCTAACGTACCGGATAATATATAACAAATGAAAGGTTTTATTTTCACATCTTATGAACTGTTTGGATCCTCTAGTAAGCATTGCGTCACATGGTCATCTCTGACCAAGTTTCGCGCAAGAATCTTGGGCTTTATAATCTGCAGCCAAGAACGCTAGTCATTATACCAAGTCTACTTTTTTATCTTCATAATACCGAAATACTTAACAATTGTTTAAGTAACTGAAATATAACAGCAAAGGCATTCATTTGATTACAGGTAATATTCTGTGAATTTTGAAGTATACTTAACCTTTTGAAAGCAGGACAGCATTAAAAGGACTTCATCAAAGCTACAGTTGTAAATCGAACGACAATTTGTTACACTGCAAATCTGATTGGGTCTCTCTACAATGAGATATTTGTTTAGGAGATTTCGCTTCCCAATTATGTTGTTACTAAGCTTGCTTAAAAAGGACGAGAAACGAATTATCACGTTGGTTACTGTTAACGTCTTTGAGCTATCATCAAGAGCTATCGATATCCTACAAGTTCACTAATTCAGTTTATTGTCATCAAAGATCTAGGTAGATTTTATTGAAACTGTATTTGGTGAAAAACCATACATTATCCAACTCCTACACAGAAGACAAAAATCAATAGCGCAGAGTTCGTTATTGCAAGAGAGAATGAAGTCATAATAAACAGTACCGGGTAGTTTTTTCTCACACAAGATTCTCTCGCAGAAAAAAAGGAAAAGATTTAAGATATTTCGTATCAACTAAGTATAACAAAAGATGTAGACTTATGTTTTGTGAAAAGATAGATAATAAAAGGAAAAGCATGTGCCTCATAATAGATAGGAGTCCGAGTGAATCTCTGAACAAAAATAACCTATGAACTCGGAGCTCAAAAACAAGTAAATAAACGCTTTTCTGGTTGTCTTTCCTCATTAAAATGTTGAATAATTGTAAGACTTAAAATGTTGGAGCAATAACATAGAAATCCACTAAATATACGCTGTGTACGTTCGCGTCGTATAATTGTTTGTAGATTTATGAAGTTCAGTTCACATAAAAACAGTTATGTTAAAGCTAACAGTACTACTGAAGTAAAATCACGGAATATTTGGCATTTCTCTAACATTAATACAAAAATTCTCCTTAGGCATTTCAATTTTTTTACTCGCCTTCACAAAATAACCTTTGAGTGATAGCAAAACGAAAACAGACATGAACTAAAGAACCAGAAGAGCGGTTTGGGCACTAGTACGGTTTAGTATTAATGTTTCAATTCCATGGCCTTCCCCAAAAAAAAAAAATAAACACACATAAAACTAGGTCATATGATATTAACAGTTTTCAAAACACATAAAAACTACTTTGTCACTTTACTTAAAGAAGGAAGAAATGGAAAACGTTTCTATGTACACATGTTATTTTTAACACAGCAAAGTTCCAGAACGAACAAAACAAACCTTAAAAAATCAAACTAGGTATACACTTTAGAAAATCTGATGCAATAGCTTCACAATGCTTGTAAAAATCTTCAACTCGAATGTAATAGCTACACAGTACTTGCAGAAAACTCCAACTCTATGATAACTCTAACTCTGGTGTAATAACACTTTAACATATCCATTTAGAATACCACCTCTAGTATGATAATACTTCAACCTGTCTATAAAAAATTGTAACTCTAGACGTACTTGAGAAAACACCAATATAACGACACTTTAACTTCCCATGGAAAAAACAAAAAACAAACTGTAACTCTGGCGTGACCACACTTCACCTTCCCCATAAAAAACTCTAACTGAAGTATAACGGTATAGAGCTCGTCCATATATTAGTCACTAATGCTTTATCAAAATCTTCAATTCGTTCAATATTTTTTTGACGTAAATTATCTTACTCGCTACATCGAAAACTTCTATTTGTGTGGTAACACTCTTAGTATATCTATTATTAGTGTTATAATTATCCATAATTAAATGTAAAGTTTGAGATAGGTAATGATCATATCTTTTAGTGTTTAATAAGGTGTTATGGTATCTATTTGTAATGTGTTTGTTTGTTTTTTTCCAGTGCTTCACATCAGCTTCTGCTATCGAATTTTACCGATGGTACCCTATTGACTAACAACATCCTGTTTTCATTTCTATTAGGACTCTTTATTATTTAGACTCGTATAATCGATTTTAACTTTAATACGAATATATTCTTCTATTAATAATAAATTAATATCATAATTACCATCATTATTTTTCGGGTGTAACTACAGAACCCTGTGATGTTTTTTTATATAGACTCTCATATGGAATCATGAGCTAATTCGTTATTATTCTCATCATTTCAAAACTTTTAATATATTGACACTCTCTTCCTTCCCTAATAAGCAATAAAACTTGTATGGTTTCGATGTAGTTTGTTTGTGTTGCATTAAGAAAGTAATAGTAAAGTTCGTCATATTATTAAAGGAAACGTTGTTTAAAACGTCGAAACAAATCATTCGATAGAGTTTTTCATGTTTGGTATAACCTACTAAACACCCAGCTCATGAATTGATATTACTTAATACAGCTGATAACAAATCTGAGTCATGTCTGGCATAATATGATTCTCCATCTTTAAACGAAAAATTGTAATCTTCAAAGTAATATTTATCCTTGTTAAGACGATACTTTTTATTCTGAAAAGAATGTTATTTTATCCCTCGTCTTATTCGCAAGGTCAAAAACAGAATTGCAGTAAGAACTATCTGGTTAATAGCATATTTAACCAAAACTATGTTGTTCCTTTTACTTTTGGGCCCGGCATGGCCAAGCGCGTTAAGGCGTGCGACTCGTAATCTGAGGGTCGCGGGTTCGCATCCCCGTCACACCAAACCTTTCAGCCATGAGGACATTATAATGTGACGGTCAATCCCACTATTCGTTGGTAAAAGAGTAACCCAAGAGTTGGCGGTGGGTGGTGATGACTAGCTGCCTTCCCTCTAGTCTTACACCGCTAAATTAGGGACAGCTAGCGCAGATATCTTTGTGCGAAATTCAAGAAACAAGCTACGTAACTAGATGTCACTTATCTCACAGGCTAGTTACAATGAATGAAGACATTTTTTTATTTGAAATATATTGATTTAATGGTAAAATATTCCTAATATTACATCACAAAGTTAGTTTATGTAACGTACACTAATTTTGTAAACGTTTTTTAAATAGCAGATCACTATATCTTAAGAACTAATATTTTGTAATAGAAAAGGAGTAAAGTATGAATTGTTTATTACATCTTTGCGATTTAAGTTATGTGTATCGAGTTGTCTGTAGGTGTGAAGACTATAAAAAAACACTTGTGGTTGTACTAATAGAGGTCGTCTAAACGTAATACGCTTAATTTGCTCAGATAAAGTACTTGCATATCGGATAAGTTATACATTTAATTCTAAAGCTAACATAGAAATGAAGAACGTTATTTTTTATAAGGCGATTCAGGTTTAGAAGCGTTTACTATTTATTTGTTTTAACAACATTAAGTTTAGGAGCCTGTGTCATTGAAACAATGAGCTCGGTTAATTAGACCGACCACGTGACCTCTTTGTACTCGTTTAAAACCCTAATAAATTTAACATTCAACATATTGTGTATATCTTCACAAAATTTGGCAGTATTTCGGTTAACAGATATTTTCCTTTTGATTGCGATTTGAACCGCGTATAACTACTATCTACGCCATTATATCTTGTAAATTACTCGGTGAACGTGCAGTCACGTCACGCTGCCAAATTACATTACCCACGCGCTTCTCTCGTGTGTGCTTGATGCTTCGTGAAATGTTTTTATTATTTTACTTAATCTAACCTTACCAAAAATATCCCTATTTTAACATTTTGTTACTTTTATAACAATAAATAAAAATAAACTCAAAAAATAAATAAAGTACTTAACCCAATCCTATTTCTTCTTGCTGTTGATTGTCAATGGCAATTAAACCAACTTTTTATACTAATGATAGTAATGCACTAAATAATTTTTACTTAATTAAATAATGCACAAAAATGTAGACTACTAACGTACAAAAAGCAGAAAATTACCCCTGATTCTCACAATTTTTTGTTTTCTGACTACCCGATAAGAGCCGTTACAAATCCATCCAAGCTGGTCATTAAGTTTCTCACAGAAACGTTGGTTATACACTGAGTGAAATTAAATATTATCTGTTCAAAACACAATGTTATCTGACAAATGAAAACCTTCGTTTTCTATTGGTTATACGCAATATATAATTAAACATGAAAGAGAATTATTAACATATCGTGAAAGGGAGATGAATGTGGCAGGAGGAGCTTTATTTTCTATTGTTAGCTCTGTAGCCAAACAAAATTGAAGGCTATAAGATTTATGGTTTCTCTTAACAGTTACGATTCTATAGGGAGTAATGTACGTTTAATTTCTTACTCTCTAAAGGGCAGACAAAAATAGATAAGTCAAGATACCTAGAGAAAACATATCATGAGTGTCATACTCGTAAAAATTCAGAATTTTTCAAATATTTCCTTGTAGAATTAAGAACTTAAAACTTATATATACTACTAAAATATGGTTATTAGCAAATATATTATTCCACATTAACTAGTATAACATAAATTAAAACTTTCTGTCATACATAGTAAAGAGTAACCAGGGAGAAAGAAATATAAAATGCCTTATAACGTTTAGAAAGAAATTACAAGTTTATTTAGTTATCAGGATGTTACTGAAGAACAAAATAACTTAAAGGAGAAAGTTTTCCTACAAAAATGAAAGTACTTTCCAAGAGAGATTTAAACTAAACAAGTAAAGTTATATGACAAAACATAAAAAGAAGGTGATCTAGTTTGTTGGAATCAAATTAAATTTAGCTTGTCCTCCTGATATACATTTACCTGAATTTCGTTACTGCTTCAAAAGTGTCTAGCTAGAGGCGAGCCTGGCATTAATGGGATAATCAAGCATGTAAGAAATATAATATCCTTCATAGTAGATATACTTCATTGATATAATTGATCAAACATTGATAAATGTTACTCAAAAGTCAACTTTAAGTGACAGAATTGCATTTCATCCGTTATGTACTATTTAATACGCAAAACAAAAACTCAAGCTGGTGATACTTTAGAAGCCACTTCAAAGAATGGGAGAGTTATGATTAAAATAACAAGTATAGTTTGTGGTACAAATAGAAAGGCTTCAATTAAAAATGAAATCGGTATACTATAGTTTAGAAATTGGTTTTAATGGTGTGCAAGAATTTAAACGAAAAACTCAACTACCTCAAAAAGAAATAATTTTTACAATAACAAGATGAATATAATAAAACAATCTATTAGACGTGAGTTTGGCAGAATAAAAGATTTTGTATATCATACTTACGATCAATGGCAAGCAGATTTATTTGATATGAGCCAATACAAATCTTCCATCAATTACACAAACCTATTTTTGGTCAATTGCGTCAAAAAAAGTTATAAAAGTAAACCAAATGTTTACAGGACGAAAAACATAAGACGATATACTTAAAACAGCGAGCAACCATATACTTGTCCTACTAAACTAACCATGCTCACCCTTTCAGCCATGGGTGCGTTATAATGTTTCCATCAATCCCACTATTCGTTAATAAAAGAGTAACTCGTTGGGTGGTGATGACCAGCTGCCTTCCCTCTAGTCTTACACTGTTAAATTAGGAACGGCTAGCGTAAATAGCCTTCGAGTAGCTTTGCGCAAAATTCAAAACAAACAAACCATGCTCGACATACTAATCCACCTCGCTCTTCATTTCTTCTGAAATTGGGATGCTCTCCTTGAGGCTTTATTATGTCATTACAGCGTCACACTTTCTTCTTACTGCTCCCGAAACAGCCAAGTTAGTGTGATTAATTGATCAGTACGTAATTTATCAGTAAGGAAATGACACAAAATAACAATTTTTAACAAGCTTTTTTATGCTACTAGTACGCTCTCACCAATTGTATACAGTTACGACAGAAAGTGTTCGTACCCCTGCGTCCTGAGTGGTTTTTGCTCATAACTTAAAAAGTATCACGATTAGCCTAATAGACGTATTATAAATATTATAATAACACACATCTACATAAATTTTTATGTAAATTAAACGACAAATAAACTGTTTATAAACAAATAACCAAAAATAGGAGGAGCAGAAAGTGTTGTTCATACATTTTAGAACATGTGAAAAAACTGATATTCCCGTAAAAATTTTTTTTAGTTTGGCGAATAAACTACATCATACCATTTCAGAACTAGACACTGGGTTTATAATTATTTGAATTTAGCCAGTAAAAAATGCACTTCCGGCAATTTAGCGCCGTCTCCGTCATTATCTGCTTGGTCTTCATGGCGAACAGGAAACAACTGTCCAGTGATTTAAAAAACCGAATTATTGTAAAATACAAGTTTCGTGTGTCTCTTTCCGGTATTGCTACACAACTTAATGTGCCGAAATCTACTGTTCAAATCATAATTGTCAAGTTTAAGCTTACAGGATCAACTGCTAACCTCCCTCGTTCCGGACGCCCCACCAAAATTCCAGAGAGAACCAAGAGGAAGGTTTTCAGAGAAGTTAGTAGAAACCCTCGTTTAACAAGATGAGATTCATAAACTGGTAAGGGAACTGGAGTTGAAGTAAGCACTTCTACAGTTACGCACATGTTACGCTCTTCTGAGTTCAAAGCATGCCGTTCTCGTATAACTCCATATTTAAAGCCTGTTCATTTAGAAGCACGATTTAGGTATGCAAGAAAGTATGTAGATAAACCCTTTACCTATTGAAAGAGTATTCTTTGGTCAGACGAGCCTAAAATCGAGCTTTTCGGCCACAATGATGTTTGCAATATTTTCCGTAAGAAGGGGGAACGAAATCTTCCAAAGACCACCGTCCCTACAGCTAAACACGGAGGTGGCTCGATCATGCTATAGGGTTCCCTCAGCTCTTCTGGTGTAGGCAGCCTTCACCGCGTCAACGGAATCATGAAAAAAGAAGAGTACGTTGATATATTAGGCACTTATATCAAGAATGATGCTCGGAACTTGCGGCTTGGGCGTCGTTGGATCTTGCAGCACGACAATGACCCTAAACACACATCGAAATATGTGCAATCCTGGTTGCGTTCTGGATTGGCCATCGCAGTCACCCGATCTTAACCCAATAGAAAACGTTTAGCATGAGTTGAAGACCAGGGTTCATCAGCGTCATCCGAAAAACTTGCAAGATTTAGAGGCCTTGTAAAGAAGAATGCAAGAAAATACCAGTCGAGTACTGTCAAACGATTATGGAAGGATGTGAGGAGAGATTGTAGCAAGTAATTCACCTGAAAGGCTACACAACTGACCATTAAAGTAGACGCACGAACACTTTTTGCCTCTCCTATGTTTTGTTATTTGTTTATAAACAGTTTATTTGTCGTTCAATTTACATATAAAAATTATGTATATGTGTGTTAGTATAATATTTATAATATACTGTACTTTTATTATCCTAATCGTGATACTTTTTACGTTATGAGGATAAACTATTCACGACGCAGAGGTACGAACACTTTCTATCGTAACTGTAATACCTGTGACATTTTAGAGAGACCAAACAATTGTTGGAAACTCAGCATTATATGGTTGTATAAACAAATCGAGCATGCTTTCATGGACGCAAACATTTGCTAAAATACATTAAATCCCTTTTTAGTTCAGTAAGGTTTTCTTTAAATAGAATGTCCTTTGTTTTGTTATTAGTGCTGGCGCTTTTTGACAGTCTGTTACTGAAAGTAAAACCACAGAGGGTGATAAATTTAGCATAAACAAAGGAATAAAAAACAAACATTTGCATATTAAATACTGTAAATGAGAATAGTGCTTTGAAAAGTTTAGTCATTCATTCCTTGAATCACTATGGATTCTGCTGTAAAAACTTCAATAACGTATTTCCTGACATAGGGTTATGTAAACTGTCGTGAAGTAAAATTATCCACTACATTAAGTTTATATAGATATTTGAACCTACATGTGTACAACGTAATGTGGTGGAAAACATATTTTAATACGTAATCAGACGTGCAAATTTGTTTGTTTGTTTGGAATTTCGCACAAAGCTACTCGAGGGCTATCTGTGCTAGCCGTCCCTAATTTACCAGTGTAAGACTAGAGGGAAGGCAGCTAGTCATCACCACCCACCGCCAACTCGTGGGCTACTCTTTTACCAACGAATAGTGGGATTGACCGTCACATTATACACCCCCACGGCTGGGGGGGCGAGCATATTTGGCGCGACGCGGGCGCGAACCCGCGACCCTCGGATTACGAGTCGCACGCCTTACGCGCTAGGCCATGCCAGGCCTCAGACGTGCAAAGTTACAAACTAAATTATATACTAATTTCCTTTAGTGTCAAGGCTAATCTCCAGAAACATTGAGACCTAGATATTATAAATTATTCTCTGATTTTAATTTAGTTACTAATATGATTTATTTCCTTAATATTACAAATATTACCAAATATAATGTCACTTATATTAGAATAGTTTGTGTTGCTGTTTTTGTTTTGTTTTTTTTCAGTGGAAGGCTACACAATGTAGCTATCCACTATGTGGAGCTTAACCACAAATTTAGTGTTGTGAGTCTGTAAGCAAATCGTTTATTCATCTTTCGGCATTTTAATAGAAAATGCGTTTTGGTTTATCCACCACTTGACAAATATTATTAACTTTCCATCCACCTGGTATAATCTATAATTTTCACAAGCATCTTAGACTTTTGCATTTTGTGTTGATTAGACTCAAAACTATTTTAACTGTTGACTTAAAAGCTAGACTGTTAAGTAGGTGTTATGAAGTGTGTTATAGCACTAGATTTACTGCACCAGACAATTATTATCAACATAAGTGATGTCAGTTTTGAATACTTTCAGCTATTTCTTAACTAAACAGCCCAAAGTCAAGTTTCATGGATAGTTATGAAAATAAGTTAAAACAAATTTTTGCGGTTTAACAAATTCTTTAAAATTATTATTATTTGTATTTTGTATAACTGGATTAAAATATCTTTTCACTTTGGTATTTGTTTTGTTTTGTTTAGATTTGAATCAACGCTTGATTAGAATAATACTAACCGAGGTCAAGAAAAGTTTGGTAGAGCTCATTCTGATAACATTTGCAATGATGGTAATCGCTCAGTATTTCGAGGGCCCGATTGTCACAGATTTTTGGTTTTCTCAGTATAAGTCAAAACAGAATGAATAAACAAGTTTGTAGGTCCATAATAGATAAATATAATCTCAAATAAAGAGTTTAATGGTATATCTTTGCAAAGATTTGATGGGGAGGAACAATAGCCCCTAATGATTTGTTTTCGTCTTAAATTGTAACAACAGAAGTGATTGAAGCAGTATTGTAGTGTACAGCTAGATAAGACAAGATAAGTTTACTGACTGGAAGCTTTAAACATGCTTAATCAGTTGCGGATATAACATTTGTTGTCATAACACTATGAAACAAGAATCTTGAATGTCCATTCTCTCAAAATATCTAGATTCCCCAATTCAACCCTAATGTGTAAACATGCAAACTATGCAGCCAACACTAAACATGCATACGAGAAAATAACATTTGGGAAAAGATGACAAATATTATCCATCCATTCATGAGAAATTGCAACCTTTTAGGTTATATCTTGGCTGCGTTTGTCATAAAATTCCACAGTTTTATTAAACAACCAATTTATCATTTTAACTTTTTTTTAAAGCAACAACAAACAAAAAACACTTACATCTTCGGACTACCAGAATTTCAGAGTAATTGACTTTTGGATCGTCACCGCAATTATAGTAATGAATCACCATTTTTCTAGATATTCATTTTTACTTACTGTTTTATCGATCGTTTGTTGTTAGAAATTTGAATTGTGGTTATATTGAACTGGCATGCACTTAAGTATGTCCAAGTATTGATTGCTAAACGAAATATATACCAACACAGGAAAAACAAAGAGTACCCACCACTCGAATCACATGACAAAAGACCACCTAAAATCACATTCAAAACACACCGTGAACCACACATGAACAGATACTTCTATAATAAAGTCAATAACTTCATTGAACAGAATAAAACCATATACATGCCAAAATTCCCAGTAAACACATTAATAAAACCAGATAAAACAATAGACTGAAGCACTCATCAACTGATAAAAGATATAACAATAACGGAAGTATTAAAAGCCATCAAAAACACAAAAAACAATGCACCTGGAGAAGATGGAATACAAGCCATCCTCCTAAAAAATTGTACTCAGACATTATATTTACCTTATCATTTTCAGCTATATATATCCCTGTTTCTTGGAAGGAAGCAGTAGTTTTAATGTTCCGGAAAGAAGGAAAACCAGCAAATAAACCAAACAATTACCGCCCAATTACTCAAACCAGTTGCATCGGAAAAATTTTAGAAAGAATAATTAGTAACAGACTATCTATATACTTAGAAATAAATTCAAAATTACCCGAGATTCAAAATGGATTTAGAAAATATAGACAAACTACAGACCACCTAATCAGATTAACTGAAACAATTACAGACAGCTTTAACAAAAACGAATGCACTGTAGCTTGCTTTCTCGACATTGAGAAAGCATTCGACACGGACTGGTATAACGGATTACATCACCGGTTAACGGAAATGGATTTACTCCAGGGAATTATTCGCTGGCTATCTAACTTTCTGGACAATAATCAATGATGACGAGAAAACCCACTTGTAGAGAAATATATATGTAAAAACGGCTGGTTTGGGTTGAGAAAATTTTTATGTAGAGGAGCGAACAACGTTTCGACTTTCTTCGGTCATCGTCAGGTTCACAAAGAAAGAAAGAGGTAACTGACCGATATAACTATGTACATGATGAACATAGTCATAAGTACCTCTCTCCTACAAATATATATTCAAGAAATATAAATCAAGCTTGCCACCATGCACTACAAGCTTAAAACTAGTATAATATTCATACTTTTGTGTGTGTATGTGTATTATTATTATTAATGTTTGATTTTTTCATTCTCCTTTTCCGTTAAATATATATATATATAAAAGAAAAAATAAAATAAAGTAAAAAATATATAAAAGTAAAAATGAAAAAAAAACAAATAATAAAAAGGGCAAATCAAGACAATATATGGACATTGCCCTGAAAAGGGCCGGAGTACTGTGGGTTACTCTGGCCCAAAAGTACTACAACAAAAACATAGTAGTAGCCGACATGAAAGTTAGGGATGGAGGAAGAGGTCTTGTGCACCTGACCCTCCTGTGTATCTAAATTTCAACATACCCAAATACCCACAAAGAAGAAGCAAATGGGGTATCTATGCTCTTCTCATCAAAACCCAGTTTCTAGCGGTGTGAGTCCGCAGACGCTATATGGCGCTGTGCTGCTGAGGTGTCAACGTGTTCGGTTTATATCTTATGATTAAATGAATTTCACAACCTGATTAATACCTTAAGTATTAATGCAATGGCGGATTTAGGGAGGGCTAAGGTGGCTAGTTCCATATCCCACTCCGTGATTCCGTCACTGTAGTGCGTTTATGACTTTATCTTATCTCACGTAGGAAAAAAATCCAATACTAAAAGTTAAAACACTACAAAATGAGCTGAATACAAAATATAGTAACTACAAAAAATCATCAACTTTGGCAGCAAACTTTAACTCCTCACCCTCCTTGTCTACTTGTAAACTGCAATCAGTTTCTATGAAAATTAAGTAATCTTTGATAGAGAGGAAATATATATATATATAAACCTAATTTATATCGCCATTTTTAAGACTAAACATCAGCTCAACCTTAATATCACTTTATTTTATGTTTTCTTTTTTTTTTCCAAAACATGGGTTTATCCATTTTGTCTGTTTGTTATTTAGGCTTTGTTTATATCGGTAGTGTCTTGTTTAATATTAGTCTTAAGAAAAACAATTAAATAATAAACTGACATTAACTTACTTGTTCGAAATCTCATAGCAGTGCGTATCATAATATGCATAAGATAAAATAATTATAAATATTTTCTTGCAACACTGTTCGTTTTAGATATTTACGCAACTCTACACAAGGGCTACTGTTGCTGCCCATGCTTAATCTTGATACGAACTAATAAACTTGAGTGAAAGCAGCTAATTAACAGCACCCATCGCTAACTCATAGGCTACAGTAATCAAACAGTGGAAGTTTGACTTCCTTTCTTCTAGTTTACCCTTAGTCCAGAAGTTGAACAACAAGATGTAAACCACATGTCTTGGAATAATACGAGGCCATAACTGTTCATTTCTGCAAGTATACAAGTTGCACAATTTATTTCATCATTCTTCTACTTTGCACGAACATCACATGAAATAATATATCACGTCATTGTTTGATTGAATAGAATATTAGGTAACTTACCTTACAAGGTAAGTTACATAAAAGCCACGGTGTCAAAGTAAAGCAAAAGTGTTAATTAATTTACCCGTTAAACTTGTTTAATTTTCCACAATACCCTCTCTGCCTTTTATATATTTATGTCTTCAGCTACCAGTTAAGAATAATATTAAAATGTTAGTGGGAATTTTCTGGCTTATATAAAGAACCCCCATGTGGTGAAAACATTTTAGACATAAGTCATCCAGCACAGTCGGCACTCGCTACATGTAGCGAAATAGCTACCAACTTGTAGCGAATTGGTGCTTTACTTTAACCACCTATTTTCTAAAATATAATTAATTCAATTAATGAATAATTAGAAACATTATCGAGTATTTTTATCCCTCTATATCTATAAAAATAAGGTTTTTTTGTCAACTGGCGAAAATGTTAACACGTTCTCCACAGTCTGGGCGATTACGAAAAAGCTGTTGAACATCGCTGTTCTGGACTATGTAAAGAAAATTCATGTTAGGTTGTTTGTTTGGCGTTTATTGGTGCAAAGCAAATGGGCTATCTGTGCCAAACAACCGGTAAAGAAAAATTGTAAAAGTAAAATCATTGTAAAATGTAAAAATGTAATCATGGTAAAACTAAAGAAACCTCAAAAAGCAGATAAAAACTTGAATAGAATAAAAAGACCAATGGCCCTTCACAAGTTAAAAACACAAATGAGGTGGATAGGGTCATCATCGCCAATGACACTGTCTAGCGTCAAGGGTAAACTCATGGAAAGCAACGTCATTCAAAGACAGATCCAATTCAGCCAGCTGCACCTGAACACAAAGGCCAAAAGGAGGAATGGCAGACCGTCTATTCTGTAAAAGCATAGCCAACGGTGAAAAGAAACCACAACTTTAGGTGGGATGCTGTTGTAAGGATCGAAGTTTTGAAGCATACTGTAAAGAAAGTTACAAGCAGCACAGGTGAAGAGGACGTCTGTGAGACTCTGTGCACAAACTCTGGATTGGAGAAGTGTGGAAAGCCCCTGTGCATATCTGGAGCCCCAGATGGTGAATGGGGTCCAACATCTTCAAGGTCGAGGTCCTGGCAGAATCACAGACCAGTTTTTATCGAATGAGAGCACAATAGATCTTAAACAAAGAACATCTATCCTCTCCCCAAGAAGTGGAAGAGAGGACATGAAAGATGTTCAGTGCCACTGTACACTTAACACATAGCTGTTTGATATGTGAAATGAAAGTCAGCTTATGGTCAAAGATTAGTCCCAAAAACTTTGCCTCAACATCACCGAGACAGAACTCGGGACCGGGTCTGTGTTGTGTAAACCTTCATAAAATTTCGTCTTTTCAATTTGTTCCTCTAAAGACTACGAGATATTAAAAAGATTTTAATATGCAAATAACCCAGTGAAGTTAGAACCATATCTGATATAAAGTTGTAGTGGAACAATATGCATTAAAACTACATTTCACATTTTTGGTGTTCATGGGTATTGTGATGCCATAGGAAATCTATTGCTCTTAAGAATGATATGTAGCAGTCATTTTCGACACAAAATATTCTTATGCTCAGGTCATAAGTGTGTGTTCAGATTGGAGGTTTACAATTTCTGCATGGCATTGGAAAACAAAGATATATTAATTGAACTGAAGCACCTGAAGGAGACTTGTACTAAGCCGTATCCCAGACATGGTAAACAAAGTCTTGTAATGAAAATCCATGAACCCAAAATTTAGTAAAGAGTGAAGTTTCTCTGCCTTCGAGCAGCACTACATTAAAAGTAATCTGTCAAAAAGTCGTTGCATTGAGGTACCATACGAATATTTAACTGCCTAGTTCTTTTCAATCAGTGTTGAAACGTGAGCTGGAAAGAGTAGATTGTTTGTAAAAAATCTCAAAGAGAAATGGTGTGTTTTGTACATGACAGTCTTACGATGGATTCTCTTGCAAGGGAAACTACGCTTCAGGGATATTGTTGAGGTGCACTGTCGTCTAACTGAACACGGTTGGACGTGTCAATAACAACAAACAGTTTCTGTATAAATAAGGATAGTTGTCAAGCTACACGTGTCCAGTCATTCAGATAAGTCACTATTTGCCTTGAAACGCTACAATACCGCGTATAATTTACTTAATATTTCTTTATCTAAAAACATATTTCAATATATTTTATCGAAAAAAGAGACATGGTTATTTCATTGTCGAATTTCATCAAAGATACATGAGAGCTCATACACTAGGTGTTCAAAATTTTGAAATGATATGTTAATCAAAACCATCCACCGGTAATTCTTCGGTTACTTTTATCAAATCAGTAGTGAAACTTGACTTTTACACTTATAATACACCTATAGCCTCAAAGTACAAAGAGCAATTTACATGTACATTTTCATATAGATATAAACATTTAACGGTAACGAGATGCATAAAGCAAAACTACAGAACCGGCACACAAACCGCGCTCAGCTAAAAAAAATAAAAATGCATGAATTGTTGGTTACTAAACAAAATTTAAAAGAAGTTAATACAAATATTAGCACAGATGTTATGTATATTTCTCCTCAAGGATAGAGTCCCAAAATATCCATAATTTCTTTTTTGACTAATAGCAATTATATAAGTTAGACAGAATTGTATTCATGATAACCATTTTAATTTCCTACTTTTCACATGAGAAAATTGTTTAAATTGTTGCAGTAATTCAGTTAAAACATCATCGTGTAACCATTTAACTATTATAAATAGAAAACTGATTTAACTATATTTAAGGTTGTGTTTTGCCACATGTACTTGCACAGCTCCAACTAATATTTAAACAGCATTAAAAACTAACATTTAAATATCACAGAATTTTTAGACAATAAAACAAGGACTATCTGCGCTAGCCGTCCCTAATTTAGCAGTGTAAGACTAGAGGAAAAGCAGCTAGACATTACCACCCACCGCCAACTCTTGGGCTATTCTTTTACCAACATATAGTGGGATTGACCGTCACATTATAACACCCCCATGGCTGAAAGGGCGAGCATGTTTGGTGGGACCGGGATTCGAACCCACGACCTTCGGATTACGAGTCGAACGCCGTAACACGTTGGCCATGCCGGGCCCCCTAAGCCTGACACATGTACATATAAACGTACATGTATTCCCTTAAGTGAACGTAAAAGTAATAACAAATCCATCTAGTGACAAAATTGGTTTTCGACGACCTGCTATGGGAAATAATTTATTGTCGCAGAATTGGCTATCAGTCAGTTGCCAGCAAACCCAAATTTTTTTGGCCAAAAGTAATGTCACACATTTGTCAAATATTTTGTCATACATTTTGCTTACTCCTAAATGAAGTCTCATGGGAAGATAGGGGCAACTTTCAATATTTCCGACTGATTAGATTTTTGAAGCTCTTAAATTTGGTCACGAGCATGCCATTTTTTTTAAAGATAAATAACAAGGAGATCTGCGAATCATTCTTCTTGCTCAGCAATCAGTTTACTTCTACTACTGGAATTACAGCAGGTGAACAATACCCTTGACATTCATCATTGCCACTCAACAAAGACTTGTCATTAGTACAGTGGTTCACAAAATTCCTGTCGGGCCCAAAACATGTCTGTGACAAATATATAATGAACGCGTGACCACCATTTCTTTTGGTTTAATTTCTTACCTTGTGCTCGAGTCACAGAAAATGAGGGAAATACGTTTGGATTCTCCTCAACAACAACTTCATCCTTAGACGAAATAGTGATCAGCTCGCCAACCACTTTGGGTGGGGCAACATCTTTTCTCCCACTCAAATCGTTTCCCAACAATAATGATACTCCCCGAATTGGCAGAGTATGTCTTACTTTAATCACAAGTGGTCCCGAAAAACTAGGTCTGATGTTAAACAAACGTTTATAAAGAGGAATATAAATGAAACGACCCTCAATATCTTGAGCCATAATAGACTCACTAGTAGCAGAACCAGCATTTGAAGGTAATACACCTTCTAACAACAATGATTGAGCCAGCCCAGTATGTCGTGAAATACGTATGTATTAGCAGTGTCATTTCTCGAAGACACAGAACCAAAGCACAAAAAAGTCTAAATTCCTCTCTCATTATCCAGACTTTTTATCAGTGACTATGTAAACAACATTTGATGATCTCTTGACAAGAGAACTACGTGCACACGGGTGTTGCTTCCTTTTTTCTTTTTTTTCAAACTCCAACAAACTGACATAACATGACCAAGTTTCTAATAAAAATAACAGACAGTCTTGGATGGTGTGATAAACGTTTTATCATGACGGTGTGAATATTTTGAAAAATAGGAGGCGGATTTTTAGAAGAATCCTCTGTTTTAGTGGCTTCAACATATACTGTTTTTGTTGAAGTGGTAATAATTTTGTTTTAAGAAAATTGGTTTTATGTGTTAAAGTACAATTATCTCAAAGAGCAGTTGCTTTCTTTCTCATCCAAATGATTTTGAAATTATCGTTTGTACAACGTTTAAATTATTTAATTAAACACAATTGTCTTAATTTGTCGAAACAGTTGCCATATGTATAAAATTACACCATCGTTAAAAATACACCTCCTTTTTTCTCGAATTCCACAGAGATTTGACTTTCTTGCTTGCGTTAACCTCGAAAATTTCGAGGATAAGTCTCAGGAATTAAATTGCATGCTTTAAGGATAGGTGATTTTAGCTTGTAATAACCCGGACAGTCCCCTGCGAATTTCCACTTAAAATACTCTGTATTAATAATGACTATTCACCGATTCTGGCTACTTTCTCAAAATGTCAAAAATATTTGTCAAATCCATTTTCACTAAATGGTGATATATTAATATGTCAATTGAGTTTAAAAGTTGAGATTTTGTCTTAGTCAATCAGAATTGTATCTTATTTCCATTTTTTCAGCCTAATTTCTTCTTGGGCTTCAATACGAGCTTGTTGGGTCTCGAAACGTCTTCTCTCTATTTTCGCTTGCATACGAGCTTGTAAATCATCATCGACTGATATTTCAACAATACACGTGATTTAGTTCATTTTTTTCTCATTGATATTTTATGGGTAATTTTAAAGTTATGACAACTTCACACAAGTTATTTTTATATTCCTTTACTTGTTGTTCAGAGAGGGAGATAAGAAAAACTTGGATAATTAGCCACGATCATATGTTTTTGGAAGTGATAAATATAAATTGAAATATTTTTGAGTATTAATTTCATTCGAATGTTGTCTTTGATTCAGAACGCAGATACTAGTCCCTAGTTTATTCTGTTACGTATTATCGACGTTTCAACAATATTCTAGCGCGTATATGTTAACAAAAATTGTTAATTCTCACTTTCAAGAACGTTCTACAGACTTAGCAATTTAAAAATCACGACAGTATGTTATAAACTCAAAATAGCCGTGTAATAATAAAATTACGCAGCAAGTAAAAGTACTTAAACACAGGGGTCATGTTTTTCTTTCGTTGTTGTTTTTTGAGTTAAGCACAAAGCTACACAATGGGCTATCTGTGCTCTGCCCACCACGAGTTTCGAAACCCGAACTTTAGCGTTGTAAGTCCCCAGACATACCGCTGAGCCACTGGGGGGCTGTTTGTCTTTTAACACATTACTGAGAGGTTCTTCAAAAGGTGAGATAAATTGTAAAGAAGAAACAGAATTTTCTTATTACGTTTTCTAGCCCACTGACAAGTATTAAGTGTTTTACAAAAGTGAAAAATATTTGTCAACTTTTTGTTCAGGATGAAATGCGCAATAGCTTTTTCGGCGACAATCAGTTAATTGATAATTAATCGTCGACAGACAATACCGGCGACAACCCTTTTGCCGGCAGTATTATCACTTGAGAACAGACTGGTTGACATACTAATATTTCTAATTTACCTGTAGTAGGTTAGGTGAATACTTATGGCTACCGATGTAAAATAATTAGCTCGGTTTTTGACAAGCTTATCTAGTGTTTAAATTGTTATTACTTTTTTCCAGTTTATTCTATAAGACATATATAATACAATAAATTTTCTTCTAGCTGGTGGAAAATCACTAGGTGAACTAGGTCCTTCACATCCATCATTGCTACTAATCAAAGACTTTCCAGCGGGACAGTCATTTAGAAAATTAATATGGGGCCAAACATATGTCTGTAAGAAATCTATAATGAACACGTGTCCACCATTAAATTTGGTTTAATTTCTCAGCCCGAGCTCGAATTATATCACGCGAGGGAAATACGTTTGGATTCTCCTCAAGATCAACTTCATCCTTAGATGAAACAGTAATCAGCTTGTTAACCACCTTGGGTGGGGCAACAAGTTTACCCCCATCCAAATCATTTCCAAACAATAATGATACTCCCCGAATTGCTAAAGCAACGAGATCTGATGTTAAACAAACGTTTATCAAGAAGAATAAAAATAAAACCATTCTCAATATCTTGAGCTATAATGGACTCGTATTTAAATGCAATACACCTTCCAACAACTATAATTGAACCACCTCAGTATGTCGTGAAATACGTATTGATTGGGAGTTTTATTCTCGAAAACACAGAACCAACGTTCTTAAAAATCTAAATTCTTCCCTCATTACACCAGTCTTTCCATCAGTGGCCAAGTAAACATTTTACGAGCTGTTGAAACTAATTCACATGGGTGTTGCCTCTTTTACTTTTTCAAACTCAAACAATCGGACATAACATGACCAGGTTTCTTACAAAAATAACAAACAGTTTTTTTAATGGTTTTAATAGAAGTTTTATTATGATTGTCTGAATATTTCGAAACATAGGAAATGGAATATTTAGAAAAATCCTCATTTTCAATAGATTGGACAGATACTGGTTTTTATTGAAATGGAAAGAATTTCTTTTTAAAAAAATTAATTTTATGTGTTACAGTGTAATCATCGGAAAGATCGGCTTCTTTCTTTTCGTCCAAATAAGTTTTGAGGTTATCACATGTGCAGTGTTTAAATACTTCTGTTACACATAACTGTCTTAATTTTTCGAAACTGTTGCCAATATGCATAGAATTACATCATGTCTTAGAATAAACCTCTTTTTTTCTCGAATTCCATATAGGTTTGGCTATATATTTTAGTATAAAAACATAAAACAATACAATTTATAATAATGGTTATTGCTAATAGTAAGTAGCAATTATGGTTTATATATAAGAATTTACACACTTTCAAACAATACGTAGTTTTATATCCGTTATAGAACTGAATATTTTATCGACGACCCAAGTCTACGACGAGTGAATTAATTTTGAGTTTTTATTGTCACGCACCACGCCTATACTAACTAAATGTTGTTTCTTGATCGGCGTCATACTGCTTATAACATTACTTCCTATCGAAGGACCTATTTACTGCCCTCGTAGAAACAATAATGTCCGAAGTAATTCATTGAAGTTGAATGGTTTGTAATATTTGAATGGTCAAATTCTGTGGTTTTCCGATTAACAGATGTTAGTCAGAATTATAGCTTCCTACTATAACTATCGAATAATACTTTCCTCCGTCTCTCTTCGCTAGCCTCTTTTTATAGGAATCACGCGATTTTCGCGACTCTTCAACAATATTCTAGCTCGCTTTCATAAAGAAATGTTGTTGATTCTCACTTTGAAGAATGTCTATTATAGTTGGGGGACAAGTGTTACTTGCCCACTACACAGTCAAGAATAAATAAACGTCACCTCCAAGAAAGAAAACTATATATAAAAAAGCTGATGTACCAAAACAAATAAACGACAATAAATTCGTTACATTTTATATGTCTACAAGAGGTGTAGGAAAATTAAAATTATGTGTGTCTTTGTGAAACTAATTCATAGCACACATTAACATTGCATTAAAAGTGTATGTTGTTTTTTGTTTGCCTTTGGCTAATAATAAAATCAGTAATTAATGTTTATTAATAAATGTTATATATTATATATTGAATACATATATATGTTTACGAGAGGTATTTTTCATAACAAATATTATTTATTGAGAATATATGTGCTGCATACGCGGACAATTTCAGTTTGTATGTTTCTGTTCTCGACAAAATAGAAATTAATAATTACGATATTACAAATTTCTTTTCCTTTTCAAACATAAAATTAAAAATATAATATGTGGTGTAGAGTGAACTTTAAAATATATATCATCGTATAAAATGTTTTCGTTGATGTAAAAGTTTTAGACCTGAAATAGGAAAGTGCTTTTACAGTTTCGGAAAATATAAGTACAGTTTAAGTAAAGATAGATATTGTAACATATTTATGAAAAGCCACATTTATCCTAAGGCTATTGTGACTGGAAATAAAATAAAGGTGTTTCTTACTGTTTTTATATCACTTAATTTGCAGAAGATATATGACACAGAAAAATGTAAAGTTAAATTTTCCGAGGCAAAGTAAGTTTTGATGTCTATTCGCTAGAGCTCGGCACATTTCACAAATACTTACTTTTGTTGTGGTTGCTTAATACTGGGAAATAAAAGCCAGAAATACTGTTCCATAGCCTCTTGTGAAAACAGACTGCTCATCATGCCGATAGGTTTTCATGGGAATTATGACGAAGATGGTGTCGCTGTCATTTAGTTTGTCTCAATATCGCTGATCATCGATTTATTGGTTTTGAAGTTTGTGTGATCAAGGGGACTTCTGTGGCCCATTATGATCTATGGTTTTAATTTTTCGTTCATTTCATTGCTAACTGCTAACTTGAAACCCTTCACTACCACCCGACTTTCAACTTTCAAGGCGAATAACGTTCAAAATTGTCCATAAAGTCTCATATCGTAACGCATGGTAAGATAAAGCGAAAGTTATAATTTGCGCAATACAGGATGTAGAATAACTGATGCTGCATCGAGTGTATGACAAAAAAGAAATAAACAAAAACAGCAAAAAAGAAATAGAAATAAACGAGTACATGAAAGCAAAGGAAAATTATAAATAACAAAAAATTGTAAAATTTAACGAGGGCTGTCTGACTAGCTCTTCCTAATTTAGCAGTGTAAAACTAAAGGGAAATGCAGCTAGTCATCAACACCCACTGCCACCACTTGGGCTACTCTCTTACCAACGAATAGTGGGATTGATCATAACATTTTAATTCCTCCACGACTGAAAGGGCGAGCGTGTTTGGTGCGACGGGTATTCGAACCCGCGACCCTCAGATTACGAGTCGAGCGCCATAACCATCTGGTCATGCCAGGCTAATGTCTCAGATAAGTCTTCAAACTTTCCAAGTACTGTTCTGTGCAATGTGAGCTAATTGGGACATCCTTGGATATTTTAAATGCCTAAGATAAATTGTATGTAATACGGAGAAGTGCAATATAGTGATACAAAATGATGATTATATAACGATGATGGCTCACGAAAAACATGCTAAGAAACTCCGCTGTATGTTTAGACTGTAATACGGAGAAGTGCAATACAGTGATTCAGTAAGGTATAGATACAGAAATATAGAAAAAAAAGGATGTTATATAACGACAATGACTCAAGAGAAACATGTTAAGAAACTCCACTGTATGTTTAAATTGTAACGAGCTGACGCTATAAAGGGTTATGCAAGCTATGGACGCTGCTTTAATGAAGCTGAACCAGAAAGAATCTTTGACAGCATGAAGATCCCGCAAGTAAGGCCTGAAGCTACAAATGGTTAATGATTTTTAAACTTAAAGCTACCTGAAAAGGAAGCAAGCTGGCACTTTGATCAAATATCGATTACAAGAATGTGAGTATTGATACCAAAGAAGAGGCTAGCGATTCACTGTCTCTAGTTGTGACCAGTGGATAATCAGAGTTGTTTTATTGTTAGTTGTTTCCCACGATCAGAACTCCTTGTGGTTAGTTGTGTACAGCTAGAAAGATAGCTGGAAGGCTTCCAGATTCTACTGAAGAAAAGTTGCCTCCGACTCCATGCAAGCTCTCTAAACTGCTTCAACATGTCCAATGAGACAACCATCTGTTTCTCGCCTAAATTATTTGTAAGTATTCTAATGCCATTATTTGGTTATCACATCAAGTAATGTAGAGTTAAATGAATATTTAGTAAAAGTGATAATTAAAGTAAAAAAGTTAATATATTTGTAAATATTTATGTTGGATATAACCATTAAATATATGAAAAAGTTAGTAAAGAAGTATTCTTGAAATCTTAATCTCAGACTTCATTGCTTTAATTGTAAAGCCTCGAGTTTGTGCCTGTGTGCCCCATTCGATCACTGCATCATCACTTAAAATGAATACATTGTATAACAAGTGATGTTATTCGAAGCTTCAACGGCTAAGCCGAACCAACCGCTCGGCCTGCCTAACGTTACCTGATATCGTGATAATTACTCTTCGCGTTGGTACAAGAAAGTTGAACTCCTTCACTATCGTGAAAACATTGCTACAAACTCATTAATAATAGCTACGCTAATTTGCACGTGCTTGCACATAGCTCATACTGCACAATCTCCTGCGCAACTTTAGAAAACCATTTCAGAAGTTCTCGATTAACATGGTTCGGAGTGTACAAACTTCATCAACCCAAGCGTGTAATTAGTAAGATTTTCAGCCTAATAACTCGTGCACTATTACAGGCACAAAAAACAAATAGACAGCAAAAGTAATCATATATATGTAAAGCACTGTAAATAAACATTTTTCTAAAATTTTCATGTGTTAGTGTTAACAGCAATTTTGAAGAGGTTAATAAGATTGACTTGCGTATAACTCTCTAACTAATGAGGAAATTGAAGCTGCATGGCCATGTGGTTAGGGCCATCGAATTGTAATCTGACGATCGTGGGTTCAACTCCCTGTTATCCCAAACATGCTCGCCCTTTCAGCCGTGGGGGCGTTATAATGTTTTAGTCAATCCTACTATTAGTTTTTAAAAGAGTAGTCCAAGAGTTGGCAGTGGGTGGTGATGACTAGTTGCCTTCCCTCTAGTCTTACACTGCTAAATTAGGGACGGCTAGCGCAGATAGCCCTCGTGTAGCTTTGCGCGAAATTCTAAAAACAAACAAACGAATTGAAGCTGGATTTTGAAACATCGACAACTTTGTGCTTAACTACAAACAGTCTCAGTTCGTAACTAGATAACTAGCAAATAAAAATAATCAAAGAAGTGTTAAAAATTATGAGCAATGCATTTTTTTTGGACGGTTTACGTTACACTTAAAATTTATCGATATATCACAAGACCTTATTTCGTACAAAAATTTGCCCAACATGTATTTAGCGCATTTTTGCAGCTACGCGTTATTTTACAAAATAATCATTCCATAAAAATTCGATAAGAATTATGACATAACTATTGATATGTAATGATGGAGAAGTAAACATTACTTCGCGAAGCAGTGTGTCTAATATTCGTGACACATGACATAACTATTGATATGTAATGATGGAGAAGTAAACATTACTTCGCGAAGCAGTGTGTCTAATATTCGTGACACATGACATAACTATTGATATGTAATGATGGAGAAGTAAACATTACTTCGCGAAGCAGTGTGTCTAATATTCGTGACACATGACATAAACTGCTCTATGTTGCCGGTGTTTCATTCCACATATTTCTAAATTTAGTCCATCTCAAATTCAAAATCAAAGACGCGTGTGAATAGCAATTCAAGTTTGCTGTCTTCAACAAGGAATGTTATTTTTACAGTTTTCTAAATTCTGTAGGCAGTTACAAATAAATTAAGTGACAAGATTATGGCAGTTGAACTCATAACATGGATGGTAACTCCTGTATTACCTTGAGTTCTAAATAGTCTGTGATTTTCTACCTTTTAACACAAGTGTAAGAAGATATTTTCTATATGCCTCATTTAATAAAGGTGTAATTTCCACAAAATTAATGGTAATATTTAGTATGAAAACTTTATAGGCGAGTATTTGCAATAACAGTTTCAGTATAGGTTAGGTTTTTTCATTACAATTTTGAGGATAGCTGCAAAAAAATGTAGGTTATATTATACAGTTCTGTATGCAGTACTAACTGGCATATGATAGTCACTCTTGTTATAACTTTCTAATAAACGTGTACACTAGATGGCGCTAAAATTAAACATTTGTTAGTTCCTTGTTGTTAAGTGCAATATAGTATTCATTGCGTGAATTGAACACAATATAATATTTAAAATTTTCAGTACGCAGGCTTAACGCTGAACCAGAAATGTTTGAATCTTGGTCTTCAACTTTATTATCATGCATCATTACTCCAACATATAAATTGTCACGAATTTGGAAGCATGGTTTAGATTTTATTTCTTGGTATTTCAAACTTTATACTTAATATAAACAAACATGCTTAATTATACTGTTAACATTTAAATTTGAATAGTACTTCTTTCAAAATTATCAATCTTTTATTACAAGTTCTCTATTACGTATTATAAAGACATCTCATTTCCATTACTCTCTGCTATTTGCATCTATATTCTATGTAAAGTCACAGGAGTATTTTCTCTCTTAGATATCCAATAGTTTTGCTCATTCCTATCTATCATCTTACGATAGGTGGTGCTTTCTTTGTTAAACTCATACTCCTCCACGTCACACCAAACCTTTAAGCCGTGGGGGTGTTATAATATTACGGTCAATTCCACTATTCGTTGGTAAAAGAGTAGCCCAAGAGTTGGCGGTGGGTGGTGATGACTAGCTGTCCTCCCTCTAGTTTTACATTAGGGACAAACCAAACTTGATACTTCAGTTTAATGTTGATGGACATCATACATTTTGTTCATTCTTACAATGTGTAACTCACCTTAATATTTCTTCATGAACATACAATGTGTAACTCACCTTAATATTTCTTCATGAACACTTCCTTACTATTCCCTTGTTGACAATGTATAATTTATTTTTGTCGTTAAAAATGTTTTTCATTCTCGCTTAAGAACAACAAACGTTCTGTTTTACCGTTTTTGACATGTTGCTGGTTCTGTGGCACAGCGGTATGTCTGAGGACTTACAGCGCTAGAGTCGCGCTTCAATACCCATGGTAGGCAGAACACAGAAAACTCATTGTGTAATTTTGTGCTTAACTTCAAAACAAACAGTAACATAAATTGTCCGTGACAGCACAACAAGGATTGTCTGCTCGCATGGTCATTTGAGGTAAATTGTATTTCCTTTATATTTTTCAATAAACTTGTCCATTTTTATCTGAAGAAACTAAATTTTGTTGTTCTTTTCTGAAGATTCTAGATTTGAATTATTCTCCCGCTAATAAAACCGTTAAAGAGACCTTTTTACTATGTCCCATGTTTTACCAAGGAAACACCTTTAATTTCCTGAGAAAAGCATTATTTCGTGTGTTATTCATTTATTCTTCACATCTCTCTCACATAATATGTTTTTATTTGTTTTAAGTTTTGTTTTTGCTTTTTATTTTTATACAGTGCAGCTAATTTTTGTTACACTTCATCAGAATTTGACATTTCTGGTATGCTGCTCCATCCTTGGTGTTTAACCTTCGTATAGTGAAGAGGCTATTGTAGACATGAGGCGGTCTTTGGAGGAACCATTTGTTTTGTTCGATAGTTTCAATTTCACTGTTCTAAGGTAGAACAAGATGTGTGTCTCCCTGTCTTTGAAGATGAGATAAGCTTAAGAAAGTAACCTTACGGCCACAAACCCACACTGAGCAATGGAATAAACGACGAGGTTGTAGCAGCAGGCGGCCTCGGTCCGGATCGGGCACGGCTTAGATCATGAATCTCGGCCTGACATTGTTCGTTCCGCGGTAGGGTGTAAGCTCAAGTCCGACAAGTGGTCTTCTAAACCCCGGGCGATAACATCGCTGCTATTGAATAGAGATTTTCAGACGTAGCTTGTAAATGTAAGCTTCAGCTCTTCAGTTGAAAGTTACAGAAAGAGCTGAAATATGTGACTCGACTTACGTGACTAGTCCTTTGTTAAAAGCAATATAGTCAAGTTCTTTATACCCCCAGTACATATCAGCATATTGATCTCTGATGGCTTACATAATCTCCTGAACTAAAATCACTCAATGTCGGATTGAATCCAAAAATCGCAAACTATCGCATTGTTTTTCTATATTCTTCTCTCTCTGCGAGATACACATACGTGTGTTTGTGTAATACACTGGTTTCAAAACTAGGGTTTCGAATCTTTCGTATAAGTTTAACTGTTCTAAATTAACTTATTACCAGCAACTAGATACACTCCAGGATAGACTTAAAACTGACATATCATGACGTTACTTTAAAACCTGATAATATACATCAGCACATATAAGCTGCATGCACAATATTAAACTCATTCAGATGAATGTGCTTATAAGAACAAGCCTTTGTAGCTAAATCATACTGTTATTATCACACCCATAAATGTAAGATAACAATGAAACTTTCAAAACCTAAACCAATACAGGTTTTCTATTGTCAACCTGAGGGAAGATATAAGAAGCTCTAGAAAATAACCGTTCATTGCTATAAAGTATTCGTCATGGCAATGGTTAAAAAATATGAAGTCGAAGATTCACATGTACACGTGAGTTTAAATATGAACGAAAAAAAGAAAAACCGTTAAATGGTAACAAATAAAACGGATTTTAGTTTACGTCATATAACATTAATATAAGTAATGCAAAATAATTAGTTTTCGCAACGGTTTCTCTGACCATTAACATCGACGCTTAGCATAACATATAAGCTGAATTCTTATATATTCAACATTGGAAAAACAGGACTGATATGGACTAGAGCAATTCAACAAAAATGGATTCAAAGTTAACATGTGATAAAAATAAATATGTCGAAAATTTTGTAAAATGAGTTGTTTTAAGCATAGAAATGCATCTTTGCCAATAACGATGTGAAGAATGAAGTATTTAGCAAGAAACGGTATTTGCTAAGAGAAGCTTAACAGTCACTAAAATACGTGCTGTTCCGTACCCTGCATTTCCGCTAGAACAATACTTTTTACAGGTAAAAGTACGAAAACATAAGAAAATTGCATTAATTTGTTTATGCATCTGTACGTTTAAGTTGAGACGGTTTGAAGTCTACGTCGTTAAAATGTATCCAAGGTTCATGTAAGTGTATATTTTTAATTTATTGGTGATGACACATTTGTATCACTTTATTGAAAATGAAATGTTTCTTCCAGTTTATCAGAGATAACGTATTTATACCTGTTCACCAATAATGAAACGTTTCTTCTAGTTTATCTGTGATTAAACACTTTTATCAGTTTACTGGTAATGAAGCATTTTTACCAGTTAATTGGTGATGAAAATTTTCTCTCAGTTTATTGATGATGAAATGTTTTTACCAATTCATAAATGTTGAAGAATTTCTATCAGTTTATCAATGATGAAGCATTTCTACTAATTTCTCAGTGATAAAACATTTCAACCGGTTTGATAGTGATGAAAAATTCTTACCAGTTTATCGGTAATGAAGAATCACAAATAAATTATCAGTCATGAAGCATTTCTACGAGCTTATTGGACACACAAAATTTCTACAAGCTTATCAGCGATGAACGATTTTTATAATTTTATAGAAGATGAATTTCTAACAATTTATTAATGATGGAGCATTTCTAGTCATTTATTAGTGGTGTAATATTTCTAACAGTTTATGAATGATGAAGAATTTTTACCAGTTTATCAGTCTAATATTCATTTCTCTCACTGTTTTTCCAATGTCAAACTGCTTACAATAATAACATTTAATTTTGTCGATGACTACGTTGTTCTCATTATTGATAGAATAATTGTTAATAATATGTTTGTCGATTTTAATTCTTGGCTTTTGTACTGTAAATAAAGAAGGCATTGTAATATTTGATTCTCACAAAGTCAGTGTCTTAAAATATTAAGATTATGACTAAGTAAACCTACGAGTATGTCATACAATCAAAAGCAGTATCTTCACAGGGGATGGAGAAAGAAAAGTTCCCCCTGTTGATATTGTTGTTTATTTGTTATATATTTTAATAGATAACAGCAAAATGCGCAAAACTATATGTTTTTAGAACGCACTCAACAAGATCTGTTCAAAATGATCTCAAATCCTAATTTTAACACTGGATTTCACAAATACCTGAACTTTTCATGATTTTAGTTACGTTCTTCTCATAAAAACTGTTGTGCATCTGCTTTAGTTTCTTAGATCTTCTTATTCCAATTAGCCTACAAAATTATTCCATTTTAGTACATTGACTCCACTTCTTCTCTGGCTTCATCTAATATAGATAGATATTGTGAAGTTTGTATCATTTTATACTCAGTAATTTTATCTCTTACAGTTACGACAGAAAGTGTTCGTACCCCCGCGTCGTGATGCGTTTTTTCCTCATAACTTAAAAGTATCACGATTAGGATAATGAAAGTACAGTATATTATAAATATTATACTAACACACATCTACATAAATTTTTATGTAAATTAAACGACAAACAAATTGTTTATAAACAAATAACCAAACATAGGATGAGCAGAAAGTGTTCGTGCGTCTACTTTAATGGTCAGTTGTGTAGCCTTTCAGGTGAATTACTTGCTACAATCTCTCCTCATATCCCTCCATAGTCGTTTGACAGTACTCGACTGGTATTTTCTTGCATTCTTCTTTACAAGGCCTCTAAATCTTGCAAGTTTTTCGGATGACGCTGATGAACCCTGGTCTTCAACTCATGCTAAACGTTTTCTTTTGGGTTGAGATCGGATGACTGCGATGGCCAATCCAGAACGCAACCAGGATTGCACATATTTCGATGTGTGCTTAGGGTCATTGTCGTGCTGCAAGATCCAACGACGCCCAAGCCGCAAGTTCCGAGCATCATTCTTGATATAAGTGCCTAATATATCAACGTACTCTTCTTTTTTTCATGATTCCGTTGACGCGGTGAAGGCTGCCTACACCAGAAGAGCTGAGGGAACCCTATAGCATGATCGAGCCACCTCCGTGTTTAGCTGTAGGGACGGTGGTCTTTGGAAGATTTCGTTCCCCCTTCTTACGGAAAATATTGCGAACATCATTGTGGCCGAAAAGCTCGATTTTAGGCTCGTCTGACCAAAGAATACTCTTTCAATAGGTAAAGGGTTTATCTACATACTTTCTTGCATACCTAAATCGTGCTTCTAAATGAACAGGCTTTAAATATGGAGTTATACGAGAACGGCATGCTTTGAACTCAGAAGAGCGTAACATGTGCGTAACTGTAGAAGTGCTTACTTCAACTCCAGTTCCCTTACCAGTTTATGAATCTCATCTTGTTAAACGAGGGTTTCTACTAACTTCTCTGAAAACCTTCCTCTTGGTTCTCTCTGGAATTTTGGTGGGGCGTCCGGAACGAGGGAGGTTAGCAGTTGATCCTGTAAGCTTAAACTTGGCAATTATGCTTTAAACAGTAGATTTCGACACATTAAGTTGTGTAGCAATACCTGAAAGAGACACACGAAACTTGTATTTTACAATAATTCAGTTTTTTAAATCACTGGACAGTTGTTTCCTGTTCGCCATGATGACCAAGCAGATAATGACGGAGACGGCGCTAAATTGCCGGAAGTAAGTGTTTTGCTGGCTAAATTCAAATAATTATAAACCCAGTGTCTAGTTCTGAAATGATATAATGTAGTTTATTTGCCAAACTAAACAAAATTTTTACGGGAATATCAGTTTTTTCACACGTTCTGAACTGTACGAACACTTTCTGCTCCTCCTATTTTTGGTTATTTGTTTATAAACAGTTTATTTGTCGTTTAATTTACATAAAAATTTATGTACATGTGTGTTAGTTTAATATTTATAATATAATATACTTCTATTAGCCTAATCATGATACTCGGGACGCAGGAGTACATACACTTTCTGTCGTAACTGTATATCTTTTTTGTTTCTTCAACGTATTGAGCCTGGGAATGACCCAGTGATCAGGGACACTCGACTTACAGTACATATATTGTGAGTTCGAAACCCTTCACCGAACATACTTGTACTTCCAGCCGTGTGTCGTTATAACGTAATGATTAGTCTCACTATTCTTTAGTAAATAATACTTCAAGCGTTAGTAGTATGGGGCATTGACTTGTTTTCTGTCTTATAGCCTATCACTACTAAATTACGAAAGGCTAACGCAGAGAGCCCTTGAGTCCACAATCATAAGGAATGTTATAAATGTTATTTACTGTATGTACAGGTGTTTTGATATATTAATTGTAATCGTATTGTGTTGTGGCTTTTGAATACTGTTTTAACTTTATGCTATTAACGTATCCTTTGCATGTTTCCAAAGAGATGTATCCAACTTATTAACATACCACCCTTAAAACAGTACAAATGCTCCCCTAACAGCTTCAAAATAAAAGATCTCTCAAGGAAAGAATTTAACTGAGTATCACTATTCGGCATTAATACAATATGAAGATGAATACTACTATATACCGCAAGACGTAATTACGGACTCGCACCTATCACCAGAAGCCTCTATTTGGGTAATTTCGAAGATAAGGCTGTCATAACTGCTACTCTAAGTCACAGATACGTTGTCAATGCATCCATAATAAGGTCACACATTAAAGCCAATACTCAGGAATTCGTGAAACAAACATCAAGTTTCGGACGTGACGATTGCCAAGACACATGAGGTATATATTAAAGACATTTTCAGCAAACACAGATATGGGTAAATATCTCCATTATCAATCAAACCAACTCAAATTATAAAGACATGCTTCCTTAACTGCTTATAGTCTCCAGAATTAACAAAATGTGTAATGTTGAAAATACGATAATAAAGAAAGCAAAGCATATCACAACAGCTGCTCTCAAATGAAGACTTATATATAAGAGTTTTACAAATTTAGAAACAGTACTAAATATTATATTCGATATATAACAATATTTTATCGACGATCCAAGTTCACGACGAGCAAATTAATTCTGAGTTGATACTGTCACACATCTCAGTGATGACGAGAAACCCACTTGTTGAGAAATTTATATGCAAAAAACGGCTCGTTTGGGCTGAGAAAACACTTTTACATAGAAGAGCGAACAACGTTTCGACCTTCTTCGGTTTCTTTGTGAACCTGACGATGACCGAAGAAGGTCGAAACGTTGTTCGCTCTTCTATGTAAAAGTGTTTTCTCAGCCCAAACGAGCCGTTTTTGCATATAAATGTCACACATCTCACTTAAGCTAGCTAGTTCTGTTGGCCTCACACCGGTTAAAAGTTCACTTTACCGAAGAAGATATTTAATGTCCTCGTAGAAATAATAATGTCCGAAGTAATTCACTATAGTTGAACAGTTTGTGATGTTCGAAATCTATAAATGTTCTTGGTCAACTTCTGTAGTATTCCGATTAAAAAAGGCGTTAATCAGAATTATAGCTTCCTAAGGCATATAGCACACTGACTGTAGCTGACCAATACCATCAATAATTTCTTGTCTTGGCACGTTGCTTTTAAAGAAATCACGCGAGTTTTTCAGAATTCCACTTGGCAACATTGATCTAGTGCGTTTATATATTGTTGCTTCTCACTTTCAAAAATTCTCTACAAGTTCAGAATACACATCATATACAAAAAAACAAACTATACAGAAACAAGCGTAGACACTAAAATAAATGTACAACAGTAAATCTGTTACACATTTATATTCTTATAATTTAATATTTTCTTTACCTTGTTTTTTTCTTTCAGCTAGTAAAAATAAACTGGTTACAGCAATAAATTAAAGATCCAACGTGTTTTTTAGAGGTTGAATATGGATTTAGTAAAAACGTTTTGCGTAAGGTCGTTTCTATTTTATAAAGTAAATTAAAAAATACATTGCAGTCCCTTTTAGTGTCGAGAGGTTTAAATAAATTTTAACTTCACATGTCTCTGCTTGATTTTCAGTTTTCTGAATAAACCAACGAAATGCCGTGCTGGTTTAGGTTGTGTATTTATAACTAGCGAAGGAATTTTATTGAGCAAGAAGGTATATAAAATAGCATGTATGTAAAACATTTTGCTCTTTGTTTAAGTACGTTATTATTGTTTGTTATAAACCAACGTTTTGAATATGAAATGATATAAACGCAAATAGTTTCGCACAATATTTTAATTTTCTTTGATTAATTATTTGTTAAAGTATTTATTTTATCCTAGCATATAGATAATCTACAAAAAGGGGTTATCGTTGGTTATTCAAAAATTGTAAAATTGAATAGAAAAAATAACATAATTTCTGAAAAATAGTTAAAAGTGTATCATATTTGCAAAATATAAAGTTGCAAAAATTCCTTTTTCAATGCATTTCAAATGTTTGATATTATACGAGAATATTAACATATTGCAACTGAAACCTAATAAACATAAAGGTTATGTATGTAATAGTAAGATCTTAATTTCTCCTTTTGTTGAATCCTTTGTTGAAACATGCCATTCAGTACAATGACATGAAATAATAATTTCAAGTGAACCTAATACTCAAAGTGAATTGAATATTAAAGAATCGATAGAAATTTTATACTGTAAAATAAATAATTTTTCGTTAAGTAGAGATGAAAGGTTAGCTGGTGATACTCATACAACTCTCATAGATTACAGTCTTTTTGTTATAAAACAACTCGCTTATCATGTGGGTTTACACTCCTGATAATAGTAGTGTAATACTACCGAAAAACTTAAGAGTTTTTTAAATGTTGGTCGTCGACAAAATAAAATATTTAATTGTGCATTTTTTACGTCGATCTTGTTTTTAATTTTAAGACATCGTTTTCAGATTTGATTTCTGCCTGTATAACAGACTACAAATTAAGACACTTGTTTTGGTAAAATACAAGACCTATAAGATTACAGCATCATTTTAAAACAAACCTAAATAAAATCTGTATTAAACGTTTTGGCACAGGAAATTTGTACGCAAAATCATATTTTACAGTTCGATAATTTCATTATGAAAGCAAATAATTCTTCTACTATCAAAAGTAAAGATGACGCCATATGATGTACGTTCAATTCAAATATTTTGTGAATTCATAAACTTTCCTTAGATCTCCGTCACACCAAACATGTTCGCCCTTTCAGCCGTGGGGAAGTTATAATATGACGATCAATCCATTATTCGTTAGTAATATATTTTATATTTTGCACATCTGTAGGAAATCCAAAAAAGAACAACTAGTTATATTATAAGCTTGATGTATTTATTAAATGTATTTTTAAATTCAAAAGATAAAACTTATAAGGATAAAAATATTTGCTAGTAAATTTTGATTTTCGATAACAATTTGTCTATGGTTTTCTATGGTTATGTTGTGTTTATACCTGCATTAATATATTGATAAATACATCCAACATCTAAGCACGCCCTTTACATTCCTACACTCAATTACACAACCGCCTTCGAACATGTGGTCAGCTACCGGTCAGTAACCTTTTCTTTCTTTGTGAACCTGACGATGACTGAAGAAGCTTGAAACGTTGTTCGCTCCTCTATTAATGCTTTCTCTATCCATACCACCCGTTTTTAAATATATAGTTTTCTCTATAAGTGGGTTTTCTCGTCATCACGGATTATGAATCAATTTTATTATAAGCAGTTTCATATATTAACATTAAGAGATAATTTTATAAAATATTTCTTTTGTTAACTGTGGATCAACTTGCAATTTCTTAAAGTTAATATTATTCTTTAAAATAATTAAAACTTTTTCTTAACAATTTTTTGTATTCAAAATTATTATATCATCACTTTATTTATATGCAACAACCTCAAATATGCCAGTAAACCAGAAGGTAGTCGACCAAGAGCAGAGATAAGTCCTTAAAACTACAAGTTAGTTAACCTAAACAGATTTCAGATGTTTATTATTGGTTTCTTATCAGTTTCTATAGTTGTTTTATTTTACACTGTCCTCAAATACAACAATATAACATACATATTTCTTTAAATACATAATTTGGTCAAATGCGTGCAAAGATGTAGGCAGTAAGATTAGAATCATTTTTGGGATTCAAAGTAGAGCATAGTTATTAAAATTGTTTAAACTAAACTAAGCTCTCATATGAAATTCGGAAAAAAAATGAGAGACAGCCGCATTTGTATTCATTTTGTTTCCATCACTGTTATTTTAGAAAACGTTACCTGTATCCATAACAATATGTTCTGTTAATAAATACCTGCATAGATACGAAAATTGTCGTGTCTTGTTAAAAATACATTTGAATTCAAATACGTACTGAAAATTTGCGTAATGGACTGAAAGATGAAATAAAATTAAAAGACAACCTGAATAATATTTTCAAACGTGAAATTTGGTTTGTTTAGCTTAAAACAAACATGACAAACATAATACAATAAATGGTTGTCTATCTTCTGTCTTTCTGGCATTCTGGTACTAAGGTTGTTGCATATGAATAATAACATTTGATTAAATTAACCGTCATTTGTTTGTAAGTAAGCATAAAGCTAGATTAAACAATGAGTAAACATTTAAATACATAAATGTTCATAGGAATATCTTTACAAACACAAATTCATATAACCTGTATAGCTTTATCAGAAAATTTTGATATATAGAAAAGAAGACCTGTGAATAAGCAGCGAAAAAAATACTAAACATATCTTAATTTTGGAGTAAAATTACTTTTATTGGTTTATTTCACCACAAATTGATAATGTTATGATAGACTGATAGATCTGATCGTAATCCTTTATTTGATACCTTATAATAGCCATGTACGTACTAAGAAATAACTCGTATGAGGATTAAATCATTTTTATTTTTTACTCTTAGTTGTGAAGCCCATCATCCAATAGTTCATTGGTCACAATGCTCTAGTCCATCACTGAACCTTAAGAGTGACCTTAATAGTTTATCACACACTTTGTGTGATATTTCAAGCATAATTACTTCTAGCTCCACTTATAATGCAACATATATCCTATATCGACTTGTTTTTATATAACCAATTTCTCAACTTTTTTCAGTTCAAATAACAGTTTGATAAGTCAATCTTTTTCAAAGTACATTTGATATACATATCACTGTTAGTGATTTTTTCACTCAATTTCTTTGTCTGTGGACCAATAATAGCACGTATTTTAATATCTTTTGTCACCGTATACACAGTATTCTGATAATTTTTTTGTTTTGTTTTGACGTTATTAAGCAAAAAATATAAAATGGGCAAACTATGTTGCGTCGCCTGCGGGTATCGAAACCTTATTTTTAGTGTTATAAGCCTTCACATTTACGTCTGAGCCATTAGAGAGCAATTTTAGCTTAGAAAACTAATTTTGTACAGATATGGTAAAAAACAAATACACACACACACACTTAACCCAGAGTTCCTTGGCTGTGGTTTCGCTAGATAGTAGATAGGGACAGTGGGAATTCTCGTTAATCCTTTCATGCGCGTCACTAATTAGATGACGAGGCATTTGGCTATCGATATTTGAAATTACCCAATTTTACGTCAGAGTCGACGATATCGGCAGTTAAACCTGAATGAGCATGTGGTACGGATAGACTTCTGACGGAGTCGACAATTCCTACCAAGCAAGATGTTCTTTATTATTCGCTTTCCATAGGATGTCCAGCGTGTAGAGGATTGTTCGCGTACATAAAAATACCTCGACAAATTTGGACTTGACGTCCAGGTCTGCTAGGACTTCCGTGTTCTCAGACAGCCAGACACCACAGGCACCAATTGGGAGACCGTGAAATACAACCAAAAATGCACCTGTTAGATCTTTTATTTTAGGTACTAGATTTTCATATTTAGGGACCTTTAACTCGTATGCTTTTTTCAACGAGTCATATGTAAGTTCGTAGCGAACCGTCACGTCAACGACCACCGCTTTATTATCACGGTGGTAGATCAGATCAGGACGCCGACGTTCATCGTTTTCTGTCTCAAATTTGGACTCTTGAAGAACCTTCCACGCTTTATAGGAGGTATCTTTTACCAACTGTTCACAAATCTTATTGTGATGACGTATTATCATCGACTTCAGTTTAGGACATTGACCGCTAAGATGACATAGGGTCTATCACGTGGCTGTACAGCCCCAACATTTGGCAGATTCCTTGTTCTTAGTGAGGTTGCTTCTGTTGGTAGGCTTTCATACCAATTGGTTTAGGTAACCTGTGGTTGACAGATCTTGAGGCATTGAAAAGCTCTGCACCATGTCTTTGCAGGGCTAGTCTTTCCCACGTTTTCCTTTCTATATCTCTCCAATTAGAATGATATGTTCCGGATTTCTGTTCAGGCTTAGGGATCGAAAATCTGGCTTTCATGGCAATACTCTTGATGGCTCCCAACAAACCATCTTGTTCTGAAAAGTGAGATATTACTTTGTCGAATGAGGAAATGAGTCTCAAATATGTCTTGATCTTTAAGGTTGGAACAAGAGACTCCAGCTTGATAATTGCTAGGCCTCCATCACTATCTAGTTCTTTTAGTATTTTCGGATTTATTTTGCCCAATTCAAGCTAGTATAAAAGCCTGGACATGGCAAATTTACATAATATTTCGACCCTCTTATGTGGTTTGAGGGAAATGTTGAGAATATTGTTTATCCACTTCTCAAGGGTTGGTTTTACAGGTTCACTGGAAACCCCTGTCCATGGACAAACATTTGCTCCAAGATATTTGTATGACTGTTCGGGTCCAATCATTGGGAGTGTTTCACCGTTGACTGACTATGAAAGGCAGTCATTAATAGTGAAGGTCTTATTAGACCCTGCATCCCGGCCACCCAGTATCTCATCGACTAGGCCTTTACGTTCGAAATCGAACATTTTCTAAAACTTTTTAAAACGTTCCATTCGGTGGGGACGTCTCTGCCAGGTTTTGGGGTTTTAACCGCCTACTTCGAAGTTCTTTCATTGTTCCAAGAAGCTTGTGAATTGGAAAGCTCGTCAACCCATTGTTTAGTAACAATTTCAACCTCCTGCCATGTTGCTTTATCGAGCCCCTTCTGATCTCTCATTCGATTGAAGTACGAACAGAATCTAGAACTTGGTTCAGGAAAAAATATCTCTTCCCAGTTTAGTTTCTCAAACTGTACGATATCAACAGGATCTCCACGATTCATGGTATTATTTGAATCAACCTGGACAGGTGGTTGTACCTTATTGAGGTCGCGGCGCTTATCCGAGACTTGCTTAGGAGTCTTTCGAGGTAGATGTGCTGCACAGAGAACATTGATGTTCTTGCGTCCCGAGAATAGTACTTCCACATCCCGGAGGGTTCGTATTTCTTCCTCGGACCATACTACCTGGCGGGGGCGTTCCAGCGGCGCCCTGACTCCTTGAGATAATATTCGTACAGCATTTCTAATGGTAGGATGCCGATGTCTCTTATGTTGAGATAAGCCCGACCTAGTCTTAAATTTCATTTCGCAGATATCGCACCCAAAGCTGTTAGAATCTGCTATGAACGTGAAAGTTCGCCAATAGGGACATTTTGGAACATGACAAGCGATAGCGTGATGGTTGCTATCATCTTTTCCACAGAATTTACATCGTGCTTGTGCCAACAAATTGTGTTTGTTTGCAAGGTGGGCTGCAAACTTGGGAAAAGCCGTAAACTCGTGTGGACACAAGTCACATGCCATTTTTCTCACGGGTAGGTCAACAAACACTGTTGTGCCTACACTATCTGTAGTAATGTCTGTTCCTTCTCTCGATTTATAATTGCCACCCACCATAGTGATATGGCTGTCATATTTCTCGCTAGGCGGGATTATATAACTTGAGCCGTCCACCTGTGTGGTTCGGCTGGTATCTCCAGTGGTAGCAAGGTCAGTTGCACCGATTTCACTTTGGGTATGTGAATCGGTGTCGGAATATGTATATATCAATGCCTCTCTTCCTGATGTTAGGCTATCCTTTCCATCCTTCGTCTGTGGGTGACTTTCCCTGCCTTTGGACACGTTGTGGGCAGCGAATTCACCACGTGAGTTGTTAGTGTTCTCCTTCACGTGAGGAGGTTTAGTTATTAAGAGAGTCAGAGTTACCCCCACCGTTTAGCCGCGCTTGGTTGAAATTCTTCACTTTGACATTCAGATTTATAACGCTAAAATCAGGGTTTCGATTCCCCTCTGTAAACTCAGGAGATAGCCCGATATGACTTTGCTATAAGAAAACGCACACGCACAATGCTTTAAAACATCATTAATAATACAGATTTAAATAAAGATAAGTTAAAAGAATAGTAGGATTATTTAGCAACTACACCATCCGTAACCAGAACACACTTTGGACATTGAAGTTAGATCTTTCTTTAACTACTAGAAATTAAGAAGTTTGTGAGAAATTTTATATGCAGCTAAAAAGCCAAGTGTTAGCGTTGCTTTTTAAAAGTCCCTTGGTGCGTCAGCGGTAAGTTTCAGGACTTACAATAATAAACACCATGGTTTACTTCCCCAAGAGTGTAGATAACCAATTGTGTAGCTTAGTGATAAAAACCAGCAATAACTTTAAAAACTGATATTAAACATCCTTTACTGTACATAGCTATCACATTCATTCGTTTACAAGAGGATGAGTCCGTATATTCTATTCAAATGACATTTTGGATTATTCTTGAGTTCTAAATACTTCTGTGGCTTAATGTCGTTTTATAGAATTTTTATATTAAACTCAACCCAAATTCGTTTGTTTTTCAAAAGGTTAGTTTTAGAATACGAGAAGCATCAGTAAAGTACAAGATCACATCCATGAACACAGTTAACTTTTGAAAAGTTACCAACTACATTAACTTAATCTTGTTGATAAGTCTAACACATTGGTCTTTCTTCCCTCTGCATTATTTATTTTCCACACAATGAACCATTCATATTTAATCTTTACATGTAAATATTTCTGCTTACTCTTTTTTAATAACAGTGCACTATTACACATTGTAATATAAATATCTTACTTACTCTGTAATTAATGCACGAACCTATATATGTTGTTTTTAAAATACAAGCATTTTCATAGATTGACTTCTCAAAAATTGTTTGTTTGGTTGGTTTATTTTGAATTTCGCGAAAAGCTATTCGAGGGCCATCTGCGCTAGCAGTCCCTAATTTAGCAGACTAGAGGGAAGGCAGCTAGTCACGACCACCCACCGCCAGCTCTTGGGCTACTCTTTTACCAGCGAATAGTGAGATTGTCCGTCACATTATAACACTCCACGGCTGAAAGGAGAGAACAAGTTTGGTGTGACAGGGATCCGTACCTGCGACCCTCGGATTAGGAGTCGAGTGCTTTAACTACCTGTCCATGCTAAGCCCTCAAAAATTATAAAAAGATATAAGTAAAGTCTCTTTCACAATGACAACAAATGTAGTATAACAAAAGAATTATTACTAATATTTTAGTCGAAGGCGGTAAAGACGTTCAATGTCATATATTATTTTGTTTGTTATACTACCAAACCTTTGATTTGTGACGCAATGAAAGCACTTGCTATATACAATTTGATCGACTGGTCAAATTTGTCCTATAATTCTGTAATCAAACTATTGGAAAATACCAACGTCTACTCTAAAGCTCTTTGAGACATTAAAGTTTTTTTTGGTGGGGTGGATCTTGTTCGAACAGTTTAAAATACAAACATGAAGTTAGTCTGTCAGTTTTCTTTGCTATTTCATGAAAATTTCATTTTGTAATGAAAAAGTAACTACAAGAACTGTAATTTTTGTGATTATTGTTTCTCGGGTGTTAAAAAGTATTCACTGATTTGAAAAGCTTTCTTTTATTTGTGAATTGTTTTTAACCAGTTGACTTCTTCTCCAGAAATGAGTTCAAAGCTTGTGATAAATCTACAACAGTCAATTAAATGCAACTCTTATTATTGTAAGAAAATAGCATTTGTTCCATGTTCTGTAATGCAGAGTTGACTCCATACAATATTCGACACAGAGTTGTACAAATTCCTAAGAAATAAACGTAGACTTAACTTTCGAAGGTCAGCTAGTGGTGGCGTCCACAAAGACACACAATGGAGTCCATATACTCTTAACGTTTAAAGCTTGGTTACAAAGAGCGTCAAAAAATCAGAGATACCTAGTCCAATAACTTTTATCTTCAAAGGCATTTAAGAAAGAACATGATTTCATCTTGCATTTACTTCTCATTCTGGAACAATAAGTTATAACGGTTAAAATATCGGTATTGTCATGCCTTATCAGAAACTATATAACTTAAAGCTGTTGAAACGTAAAACGATATCAATAGCAGATTTGCTCCCCTCCCCTTCCTGTCTATATTTCAACAAATAATGTATTTTCAAAACTAATGCATTTAGTAACTGGATGGATCACTTATTGTACCTTTTTCATATAATGTTTAAATCAGATATTTTAACATGATGATGAACTGACAACCGTGATTGTTCAAACATTTTAACTTACAATTTTCACTATCCAAGAAGAAGCCAAGCCTTGCTTTACGTCGCAAAAGTTGGGACTGATATTATATTTTTATGTCATTTTGCTTTAAGGCAGTTTCAAGGCTTACAAACAGAAGTAAGATGAACCTGAAGGACGATTTATAAAAAAAATAAAAAAGTGGTTGAAATAAAAACACAGAAGCATAACCAAATCTATCATTAAAATAGAAGCTCTTTGAAATTCTATTCCTTAATGATCAATATAAGGGCAAATCAACTATTAATTTTTGTTATACCTCAGTCAAGAATTATTCTCACAAATTTTGTGTATTTCATTAATTCTCAGTTTATCGAACTCAGTATATTTCATTTTATTTGTAAGAATGAAAAGGTTAAGAATTTTTGATAAACTTTACGTATTTCGTATTTAAGATACATTTTTACTGATTATTAGAAATTACTTTTACCAAAAATCTACTTACTAAGTAAAATAGCTGAAAGCTGAAAAGTGAAATTATCAGTGTACAATACTGTATAACTAAGAAAGCACTTGTGATGCTTCTGAATACCCTACGTACTTTTTTGCTATAGATATGTTATTAGAGTGACATCAGATTCTGTTAATTCATTTTAAGGAGATCTTGTGATTGCGGGTATTGCTTGTTGACTGACTTCCATTGGTCAGTAGTTCGAAATTAGGAACTATTATAGTGGACTCCTAAAGTTTTTTGCTCTAATTGTTTAACCATTACACTTGGACATAAGGTGTCCTTCATGTTGAAGATATTAATTCTACAATTAAAAAATAAAACCCATCAAGAAAATTCCAGTTTATTTGATTTAGAATGTTTAAAAAGGATTTGGTCAAAATAATGCTTAAGACTATTTTCGTTTTCAATATCATCAGTTTCAACAGCAGTTGGGTTTCCTCTGAATTCGCCGGTATTGTAAAATGAAGTTCAGTCAGTGAACAATGCTGTTACAGTTTCGTATTAAATATGGCCTTATTCAAAAAGTTGGTTTAGTTGTGACAATTTCATGTTGATGGTTATGTACAGATAACGTGGATGTTAGTAAAATAATCCTTGTTTCATAAGTCATTAACATTGTATTTTTGAATGAGAAATGCATAACAAAAAGAATGTACATCTCAAGTCGAAGCATTAGTTTTATCTTTCGGAAACGTGAAAGGGAATATCTGGGCAGTGCTAATTCCTACCTAGGACCTGCTACAACACGAACCGTTTTCCTAACGTTCGACTCCGGCTTATGTTATGACTGTGAATGTTTCTGTTATTTGGTTTGAATTTCATACGTTTATACAACTATCACGAATAACAAATAAGTAAGAAATACAATTTGCACTCCTCTGCCACGTTGTTAATTTATGGAATCATCCATTTCTATAAATTAAAATGTTTACCGGGAAGTCCTGGATCAAACCTTCGAGAACAAGAATCACTTAACGGTTTATTGATCCATAGTTTTACAAGATAAGTAAAAAATTTGGAATTCACAAACCTGCAATTAGGGATCGTAAAAGAAGAAAGTACTTAAGGCTGGTGACATTGTACACAATATTTACTACAAACATCTATTTTAGCTCTATGCTATTACTTAGAATTATATTTAGTGGAGTGAAGAGTGGAATTTATAGTTTGTATAAACGTCTAAAGTGTCTCCAGCTTTGTTTCTTACTTTTAATAATTCCAAATTTTTTATTTATGTCGTTTGCTGGCTTTTTGTATGCTTAACAATGGATAAAAGATTACTTGATATGGTAGTTAACTTTAAACATTGTAGTTTTGTTTATTTTTGAATTTCGCGCATAGCTACTCGAGGGCTATCTGCGTGAGTCGTCCCTAATTTAGGAGTGTAAGACTAGAGGAAAGGTAGGTAGTCATCACCACCTACCGCCAACTCTTTGGCTACTCTTTTGCCAACGAATAGTGGGATTAACTAATTATTATAAAGCCCCCACGACTGAAAAGGGGAGCATGTTTGATAGAAGGGGATGCGAACTCGCGACCCTCAGATTACGAGTCGCACGCCCTAACCCATCTAGCCATTCCGGGCCAAAACATTGTAATAATAAAAAACATATATAGTAGCCAGCTGATATGGTTCATGATAATTTAGTGTAACTGCTGACTATCTGATTATATTAGTTCAATATGTATAATGTTAAGCTACACCCGGAGGTTGTCATGGTGATTTATTTGATAATATAGTGAACATTCATATTTTCTGTGTATCTAAATTCTCTATATATAATGCATAGCAATTGACAAATATATGCCTAGATTGAGACGCATCCCTCATTAAGCACATATAAACTTTTATTAGTAGAAAGGTAATTTGTTTATTTGAAGTTAAATACATAGCTACATAATGAGCTATCTTAATATCGTTTAGCAACAGCTTACACGACAGGTTGACATCGTAAATGCGTCTGCAATGCAGAAATTAACAGGCTTAAACAATTGTTGAACTTTTTTTTCGTATTATTGTCTGTTTCTAGCAATATATTTTATAAGGAGAAAATCACATATTGGTTGTTAAGATAAACAATTGAAGGCCGCCCTTGTCTGCCATATGATGATTTTCATCTTCTAGTGTTCTTTACGTACAATGGGTGACTTATTAGCGTTAAAAGTACGACGGCGTTTTCTTAATCTCTAGTGAAAATTAGGCCTAGCGAATTACTGAAAAAATGTGGTGGAATCATGAAATGATGCTGATAGCTACATGGTTACCCGGAACGACTTGCGTATCTTCCATCGGGGAGGCCAACTGAACAGTCAACGCGTGATCGAGCTATTTGCCACTGGCAGCAGGGGAATGAGTGATGACTGTAAAAACCAGAGAAAATGTATCCCCACCTTTGTCTCCGATGTATTAGCTCGAGAGAATAAACGTCCCTTCTTCTTATTCCTTGCATCCTTTTCTTCAACTATTCATTTCCCTTCTACAAGCATCGACTAGTATCAAAAATGTCGCAGAATGAAGGTTTATGTCATTAGAACATACAATGAAGGGAAATGATGTTCGAAACGACTTTCTGTAAGTAATAAATACACATTAACGTCAAGGCTATACTTAAAATATACAGTGCCTTAAACAGTTTTCAGCTATATAATGAACACCTACATGTTCCAAGACTGAATATTTTTAGTCCTCACAAGGGGTATTATAAGATAGGAGAATCTCGAAAGTTTGTAATTTGTCCTTGCTAGTAATCGTCTCAAAGAAAACGTGAAATTTCTGATTTTTTAAAATGCGAATTACAATTGCAGAAGGAAAATAATTCCTAAGATCTAACTATAATGATTGGAAATAGAATAGAAGATCTATGATAATATTATTGACGGATATTCCGAACACTAATTAAACTTTCTTTCAATAAACTTGGGAAATTTCACTGCTCATTAATCTAACACTCACATACTTGTTAGAAGAAGACGTAATTAATAGAAATCACAAAGTAGGAATGTAGGATAATTCTTCAGAGGATTTACTAACTTCACGTATCATTCAGGATCTCAGTATCGCCTCTACTTATTGCCAGTTTTTCATCTGACTTCGTGACTAATGAGGTCTCCTTTACAATTTATTTACAGCCAGTTGTATAAGTTTGAAGATATTAAGGATTACTATGTTATGGTGCTAATAATATGAGCCATTAAGGTACTAAGGAATAAAACATTACATTACACAGAAGGAAGCACTACAAACCTACAGGACAGGACCGTTAGATTGGAAGAAAGCACTACAAACCTACAAGACCGGACCGTTAGATTGGAAGAAAGCACTAGAGTATTAAATATAATAGAACCACACTATAAGGAAATACAAATATTTGTAGATAACATAACCATAGTAATAAAAGAATTATAGTACCATAAATTAAAACACACACTAAATAAAATACATTATGGCAGTTCTAGAGAACGCAATTCGTTAATACAGTGTTAGAGGAAACAATAAACTTCACCACTACAGTACTAGAGAATACAATAAACGTCGTTACTACATCGCTAGAGGGCACGTTAACACACATCATTACAGTATCAGAGAAATTGTAGAAAACACCATTAGAGTGATAGAGGATGTAATAAAATAAACACTTACAGTGCTAATGGTCGAAACAGCATTCTAACTAAAAGGTTTGTTTGAAGCTAAGCACAAAGCTACACAATGGGCTATCCGTGCTCTGCCTACCACGGGTATTGAAACCTGATTTCTACTGTTGTAAGTCCAAAGACAAAGCTCTGTGTCACTGTGGAACTAACTGAAAGGAAATATTGGAATGCGTGTTGTGGCAAATTTCTCGCATGCAGTTTCCGGGGTAGCAGTTTCGTTATCTGTCTCCACAAATTTCATGGTATTAGTTTGTTAGACAGTAAATTTCCTACTTCTTATGCGAGATAGTATATCTCTCTACCGAATGTATATATGATGTATATATGTTAATCTTGAACCTTTTACACAATCTTTAGAGTATTGGTTCATTCCATAATAAATAATAAACTCCTTACATAATTTCTAATTTATAGTTTATTCCGTGGTGAATATTGAACTGCTTGCACAGTGTTGAGAATACCATTTTATTCATGGTGAATCTTGCACTGTTACACGTTTTCCCGAGCACCTTTTTATCCATAGTGGTTCTTGCACTACCTATATAATGCTGAGAGTGCCATTCATTCATAGATAATTTTGCACTATCTACGCACGCAGTCTCTAACGTATTATTTATTTCATTTTATTGATGATGCATCTTTTACTGTCTGCACGATATTGAAAGCGTTTTGGTAGTAACTATCGGTATCCTACAACTTCAATAATCCAGTTGAAGCTAAATTTGAACACCGTCATTGACTAATCTAACATCAATACACATCTACTGTCATATCATAATTAAAAAGTTCTTGAATTTATTATTTTATTAGAAGTTACAGTTTTTACAGTAAGGAAAACTAGTTTTTAGAATAGTTATAACGTTTCGATCATTGTTAAGTACATAAATTTTAATGATAAAGAATATTTATAGTATTTAAATCAACATTCAACAATCTTATAATTGATAATGGTTACTTATCGCTAAACAAAAAAAAAAAAAGACGAATAAAAATGAAAGTGTAGAAATGTTGAGCGAAATATTTGCATAAGAATGTATAGAGAAATAATGATCAGAAACATATAGATATATGTCTGGGTTATACATCGCAGGACAAAGAAGGATCACCGAATCTTTTCAACATTCCAAAATATAAGAACAACTTAAAGTGCAATTTTCTTTATGTACATTAGAAAACTTCTTAGATTAATTCAGTGAAGAAACATGGTAAACACTAAACAATAAGAAGTCTATAAAACAAAATGTCATACTCAGCACAAGTAAAAGGCGTAAAACTTCTTAGAAACGAACAAAGACGTTGTCATACAAAGAACTAATAAAGGATAATCGATTACGATTTTATCATAGTATGATTCCTTAATGGTTACTATATTGAATGATTCGGCTAAGTTTACTCAGTCAAACAAAAATTGAACAAACTATAAAATATTTTATTAAAAGAAAAATTATTACGCTTAACCCTTTTCAATTTTTTTGCAAATAACCAAATATGAACCCTAAAATCTACGGTCTAATATCTAAAGTCCACAAAAACCCAATAACCTAACGCCTAATTATGTCTTCTTATAACTCTTTAAACTACAACCTTGGTAAATTGTTTAGTTGATTGAAGTTAAGCACAAAATTACACAATGGATAATCTGTGCTCTGCCCACCACAGGTATCTAAACCCAGTTTCTAGCGTTGTAAGTCCGCAGAAATATCGCTGTGCCACTTATGGACCCTTGGCAAATACTTCGACTGGATTTTAAACCTTATCTTTCCAAAATAAGCACCCAATTCAAATACACTTCAAATCTCCTACAACACTTACATCGTTTAAACGGTAACGTCATTATGTTGTAAACTTATTCCCTCAAACCGCTTGTCATGAGGCCGTTATACAACTTACTGTAGGAATTACTCCATAAGGCCGAAAAAACAGGAGAATCAACATAAAACACGAACTATTACAACTAGCCATTAGCACATTTATTTGCTTTCAGAACAGAGATTCGTACTTCCTGTAGATATACAGACTTGCCATGGGAAATCCCTTATTGAGTACTTTGGCCACTGTTTTCATTTCTTACATCGTGTATAGCAACATGCCATAGTCACTTCTATATATAAGCCTACATTTTGACTTAGATATATAGATTGTTGTTTTTTTACAACATTTCTTGCCAGGATGTAAACATAATTCCTTCAACACATAATCATCCCACACAAAGACATACGATTTGGAATTGAAAGTGCGATAATTATCCAGCCTTTTTACATAGATGAAACAGAACGTGACTTAAACATCAGGTTGAAAAACAACAACAACAAAATTACTTTTCCGGAGTCCATAAACAAAAACAATTGCAGTGCGTCTGAACAGAATGTAACCGTACTAACACATAATCCTCATATTAACAGAAAAAAGTCAGAGAAGACTTATTAATAAAATATAACAAACGATACTATTAATTCTTGAATTCAAATTGTTGAAAGAAATCGAACCGACTATGCTACATAAATAACGTGTAAATCATCAGGCAAACAAAATAACAGAATACGTTACGTGTATAAAATACATCTTCATATTCATATCTATAAGTATTATGCCATACTATTATATCAATACATACAGAAAACAATGTCGAGAGTATATTTTAACCTTTATATACACAATCAGTGATGTCGAGAAAACCCACTTGTAGAGAAATTTATATGCAAAAACGGCTCGTTTGGGTCGAGAAAATATTTTACATAGAAGAGCGAACAACGTTTACACCTTCTTCGGTCATCGTCAGGTTCACAGGTTTTGTTTTTTTTCAGTCCGCAATGTCCACTTTTTCCAAGCACCTGCCTTAAAAAAATTAATTACTCTTCGCTGCTACAAGACAAGTTTCGTGATGGCGATCCTTTCAACCGTTTGAGATAATTAGTCACTTCGGCCTTTAGGTTCTGCCACTACAAGAGTAAGTTTTCCACACCTTTGTGACAACATACTTAAAACATGAGGTTACACAAAAACATTTCCTTGTAGGAAGACTGAAATTATTAAAGACAACTTGAGATGTGAAGATATACTGAAGGTACTGGATTCTAGGATTTAAAGTGATTAGAAATTATAATTTATTCCGTTATTACGACACACTTGACATTTTTAACGTTTAAATAAGATAACAGTCAAATTTCTTTGTATCCATACAATTTAGTTTTTATAATAAAATTACGTGGTTAATAAAATATCCATGTCAAAGCAATTTATGCAACACAGTTCTGTCACACTTTAATGTTTCGTACACTCAAGCCTTTTTTATTCATACTAAAATAATTTAGTATCTACTAAAATTTTATACTCTAATATTGCTAAAGTACGAATAGTATTTAAAAACAAATTACACGATTTGTGTAGCCTAGTTTTTTTTTGCACTATTTTATAAAACATACTTTTTAACTTTTATATGCAAAAACGGCTCGTTTGGGTTGAGAAAAACGGTTTGGGTTTTCTCAACCCAAACGAGCCGTTTTTGCATATAAATTTCTCAACAAGTGGGTTTCTCGACATCACTGATACTTTTTAACTGTAACGTACTTCTTTTTAGATAATATTTTCACTAATCTTGCATCTGATAAGAGATTTGTCAATATGTTTTCAATTTACATAGAGACCCTGACAGAGCCTGTTGGTTAGAGTTCTCGATTGCTGTGCTCGCCCTTTCAACAGTGGAGACATTGTTATGTGACAATCAGTCCCACTATTCAATGATAAAAGAGTAACCCAAGAATTGGCTGTAGGTGCTATTTACTTGCTGCCTTCCCTTTTGTCTGTAACTTCTAAATTATGGACAGCTATCGCAAATAATCCTCGATTAGCATTGCGCAAGTTTCAACAAAGCAAAACCATTGATATAAGTGCATGGGCTAACTGATGGCAAACATAACACGGTATTGCAGTTGTCATTTGATTATGGTAATGGTTTTCTTTCAGTTCCAGGCGAATAATCTACTGCTAATTTGTAAAATATTTGAAAATTTCTGAAGTTGGAAACACGTAAATGTTTCAGTCCTAAGAGACACTCTAGTACACTCGAAGCCTAGATTTCAGTACGATAAAGTAAGTACTAAACTGAGTATAGGTTTCATTATGAGATATTAAGTGCCAGCTGACTGCTTATAAGTTTTTGCATGAGGTAAGATAAGTTTAGCTAATAGTTTCCTGGTTTCAGTAGAATATCGTAAGTCTGTGGTAGCTGACAGTTTTTTGATTCCCGTTTGGTGGTATAAATGCTATAATCGACAACTTGTTGGTTTTTGTATGAGACAGTAAATTAATCTTAGTTGGTGTATTTGATATGAGTTTTAATATGTGACAATAGGTACGCATACGCTAGAAAAAATCTTTTAATTAGATAAATATTATGATATGAATATATAGACAATAATAAAAAAACATACTATTTATTTATCTGTCTTCGTTTACATCAGAATTTGGGTACTTGATGATTATTAGCGTAGATTGAAACCTCAAGCATAATCTAAAAATATTATGATGATGCTGAATATCACAAAATTGGACTATTTTTTTAAAAAATTCTTAAATATAAAAAATGCCTTAATTTCGTTTTTGATAGGTTTTAAAATTTTAATTTATTTTTTAAAATATTTAAGTTTGTACCATTTGATTCCTTGTACTAAATGAGAACATAACTCAAGTCAATTAAACATTGTTTTCAAACAAGAAGAATAATAACTTTTCACTTTAAAGCTCCGAAATGAAACGTAAATAACACTCATATGTATTTTTTTTTAATGAAAACATTCTCAAAAATTCCATTTAGTCACATTCTGTCCCAAGTTATCAATCGTTTGGCAATTAGAAAATTGATAAGAAAAGCCGTAAATAAATGAATCTATTTGAAATTATATGTCTATTTCGATCGTTAATAATGCGGCACAAATATTGCGTATATATGTATTATCATTTCTTGTTCTGTAAAACATATTAAACAGTTGAGAACTCCATTTGATTAAGAGATGACACAACTTATAATCCTTAGTCTCGGCTCTTGTAATTTACTTATTGTACTTTTTTGTATTCTTGAAAACATTCCTGCTACTGTTATGAAGATAAGTTTGAAAAAAAATAATGTGCAGAGTATATAATTCAACAAACCAATATCTAAAAACACTAACTTACAGCCTGAAATCGAATCTGTGTAAAGAAGTTTATTTTAAAAAACACGCTAAATGGTTAGCTAGGCTCTTAACGTTCATAAGGTTAAGTTTTGGTCTATCTTCAAACGTCAATATAAAGGAGTAAATATGGCATAAGTCATGAGCATAAAGGCTAATACTGTTATCTTCGTAACCTACGCAGTGTTTTGTGGCTAAATTTGCAATCTGCGACACTTCATACGTGTCCTATATGTGGATTAAATTAAACTTTCCATCCTGTTTCATGCAAAAATAAAATATACTCTCCCTCACATATGTACATATCTCCTCCCATTTTAGTTACTCGAAAAAATCCAAAACAGACAAAACATATTGACTAATAAACCAATATATTGCAATTTTTAAGTAATACGTAAGATTACTAATTGTAAATCTTTACTTATAATAATTTTAATTCCTAATACTCCTGACAAAGTACAATGATAGCCATTCACGGATTAAAAGCCCTTTGGCGGACCCGTTCGAATCCTCGTCACACCAAACCTTTCAGCCATGAGGACATTATAATGTGACAGTCAATCCCATTATTTGTTGGTGAAAGAGTAGCTCAAGAGTTGGCAGTGGGTGGTGATGACTAGCTGTCTTCTCTCTAGTCTTACACTGCTAAATTGGGGACGGCTAGTGTAGATAGCCCTCGTGTAGCTTCGCGTGAAATTAAAAAACAAACAAACAAAAAAAACCCTTTAAGCTCTTTCAAAAGTCCAATTTTGTGAGTCTTGTTAGACTTCACACATTTTATTTAGTTTGAGACCCTCTGTCATTATTACATTAGTTCAACTAAGCTATGCCATTTTTTATATTCTTAGTTCTTATCATTAAGCATTTACATGTTTGTCAGAAGAAACTTGTGTATTCCGTGTTGTATTTTATTGTCATTCATCTCTTCTATGTGATATCTACATGCATCTCTAAGTTTAAATACGAAATAGTCTCCTGCTGGAACAACTTTAAGTCTTCGGATTTACAGATAGCCTGATGTGGCTTCAATGTGAAAAAAACACTCATACATACAATACGAAGTATGAAGTAAATACAAAAAAATGACTGAAATCTGTGTAAGGAAAAACTAACTTAAAGTTCAACACTTCAGGAACAAACTTCATCGTTCCATCAAAGCATTTTCTTTGACATCGATATTAACCAGTTCACTGTATTTTAAAATGTTATAACGTTGCAGCGGGTTTTTCTTCGTTGTTGTTATTATCCTAAGTAAATAGTAAATTAGCCTTTGCTGAAGACAAACAATTTCTGCTACAGATAAGACCACAAAACCTGGTCATGGCAGTTTTGAGTTCAGCCAGAGACTTTTTAAAATCCGACTTCCAATACTCTAGTTTTCAGAAGTCATACATCAAGGCTTTTTGTCTGAGGTATTACAACTATACCTACAAACTCAATGAAAAAGAGGAATGCGTTAGCTTTTTGTTGCTTGGGTAATGTAAGTAACTTTGTCTTAACCACGTAAACCGGTCACATTCAAATTATCTCTTTCTTAACCTGAAGATGACTTAGGAAAGTTGAAACATTGTTCTCTCCTTGTCAATAAAAGTGTTAATACTCATACCAGCCGTTCTGAGATATATTTTTATTTCAAGTGGGTTTCTCGTCATCAAGAATTAACTGGTTTGTTTCATCTTTGTACCATTCTATTTTGTAGAGGCTGGAAACTAATTAGAAAACACAGCTCTTTCTTGATTGGTTTGACAATTTCTTACTTATTCCCCATTTTAAAGTTCTTTTGAGTTTTTAGATATCTTTTAATATTTTATATTAAATGTTTAGTTTTTTAGCGAATAATGACTAAATTACTTCATTTTATGTTATTTCATAACATTTGTATCCCGTTGTAATGAGTAAATACTGAATTAGTACTAAGAGCGTGCACTTAAATAACAGAATATTACAGATTGAATAGTTAACCGATCTCTATTATAGACTCAAAGTTTATTACTGCTTTTGAAACACAGTATATACTGGAAAAACGTCAGCAAAGTGAATCTCATTTGCGACATAATTATGCCGAAAATGTCATTGTTTGAATTTAGCTCAAGCATCGCCGAGCTCTTGGTTACTACCCTCGTAGAGAAAGGCCAATGTACACCTCTTCTACTATTAGATAATGTAGCTTTAATGTTATTGATATTTCACTTGTTCTTACTATGGATTTTATTTCGGCGACAATATTCACGCAAGTTCAAATTGGTTTTATTAGCTATTAATTATTGATTTATTAAGGCTTGACATGTCAGTATCTAATGATGTATACTTTGTAGATGTAATCTTCATAATGATATCTTGTAAAAGAAAACCATATTTTTGATGATGTGGTGAGAATGCTCGTCCTCCAATTATTTTGTTATCATGCGGGATTTAGAATAATACTGTGGAGTTGTTTGCCAACATATATTTTGTTTGTGTAATGCAATTTTAACAACGATGGGATGCAATTATTTATCTTCCAAGTATTTATTGTCATTCTATGTTTAAAATGACGTAATGTAACTATTTATACTCCGAGATTGTTTTGATATTCAGTGTTTAGAAGGATGTAATGAAGCTGTATTCCTCCAAATATTTTATTATCATTCACTGTTAAAATGATATTATGAAACTGCTTGTCAAGAAGATATTTTAAAATGAAATTGTTCATAAATTATTCAGAAATGCATCATTAATTATCTGTAATGATAGAAACCCATGTACGTTTAGGATCGTTTCTTTAAACATGAATAATTGCTTTATGGTGACCAATGATACCAGATAATATAGAATATAGCTTAAGAAAATAATTAAAAACAAAACAAAGGTTTTAATAAATTTTTATGTAATATATTTGTTTGTTTCTATAGGATACATATGTTTGTATTTGGAGAATTTTTTACCTTTTCAACATCAATTGTTATATATTCTCTCAATAGCTTCCCGTTGAAATTTCCAAGTTTTATTCCACTCCATCTATAGCAATCACTTTAATTATTATAACTTTATCTCATTCATTATTGTTTCGAGAAGAACACGACAACAAATTTAAACCCAGTAGAAATGAATGTTCATGTTAAATAAAACACTAGCATTTTATTATAAATATATATATGTGTGTGTGTGTGTGTGTATGTATTAAATATCGTGTTTATTAGTTACTTATGAGTATGTACTACTGTCTGTATGTAGTAGAGAAAGATGCTGTGATAATAAATCTATCAATTTAAAATAACAAGTAATTATATCGTGGGTAAAAAAAAATCTCTTCACACTTACAATATAACGTGATAAAACGTTTCTAACCAACTCTCCTAAATCATGTAATATTCATACATGACAATAAATATATATATAAAATTATTAATAAGGCTCACACTTGGCAAAATATCTAAACACAAACAATAAATGCATGTTTTACTATGTGGAACCTTTACAGATTTTGAATAACGAAATTAGAAATATTCATAAAAATTATCTACCACTATCCATCCAGATATTTTTCATTGCGCATGACACAAAGTTTTAGCGTCTTACATTCAAATTTTATTTATTATGTGGAATATTGTAGGTAGGAGCATCAATTGATGATGACCGCCGTTTAACGATTAAACTACTTTTTGTTCATGTTATTCCAATTATAATAGCATGAACTCTTACCTAGTAATCTATATGTTAATAGTATATAAGTTTTAAGTTCTGAAATCTAAAAACAATATTTGAAGAAATCTAGAATTTTCCCTGTTTTAACACGTTACACATTTTCTTTCAGCATGTCATCATCCCTATTTTGTCGACCACCCCTTGAGAAAGTACGAACTTAAACGCAAATTACTCTATAAAATCGTCATTGGTCAGGTAAACCATATTTATTGTTGTATTCAACTTCGCTTGGTTACAGAGTTATCGAATAGAAAATAAGACTTCTCCTGCTTCACCCACCTGTCACATGCCCTCTTTCGTAATTCGTTAATAGTTCAGACTTACGTTTAATTATATATTATCTATAACCAATAGAAACGCAAATCACGTGCTGTATAACATTGTGTTCTGAACAGTTAAATGCCAATTTCACTCAAAGTACGAACAATTTTACCGTGAGAAAGTTAACAGCTATCTTTGACCAATTTGTAAAGACTATTGTCGGACAGTTAGAAAGCCAGAGTATTATTGAGAGGTAAGTGAATTTGTCAATTTTTTGGATATTGTTAATATATATTGTTTAGAGCATTATTTAATTAAATAAAAATTATTAATTGCGATAGTTTTACGTTGTATAAAAGTATTAGGGGTTAACTCTATTTGACAAGTCCCGGCATGGCCAGGAGGGTTGCGGGTTCGAATCCCCATCACACCATATATGCTCGCCCTTTCAACCGTTGAGGCGTTACAAAGTAATGGTTAATCCCACTATTCGTTGGTAAAAGAGAAGCTCAAGAGTGGACGGTGGGTGGTGATGATTAGCTACCTTCCTTTTAGTCTTACGCTGCTAAATTACAGATAGCTAGCGCAGATAGTCATCGAGTAACTTTGCACGAAATTCAAAACAAACCAAACTCTTCAACAACCGAGAGCGAGAAAAAATATTTTTGAAAAGAATTATATTTCTTGTTTTTCATGTTTATTCTATGTGTGTAAATATAAAAGCAAGTAAAGTGTAAAAATAAGAATATTTTAGGTTAGTTAAGATTAAATTAAGTAAAATAGATAACAATAAAATAAAAATGTTTCACGAGGCACATACGCGAGCTGCTTGTACTAGTTGTAGTGGATAATGTAATTCGATTGCGTAATGTGAGTTGCACACAACCCGAGTGATTTACAACTTATAAGCACGCGGACAGTAGTCGCGGTTCAAAGGGCAATATATTTTAAATATAAATAGATGCATACTGTTACGAACTTCTAGGCTAAACGAATGTGGTTTTATATTATAATATGAAGTAATTATAGAAAAAAAATAGGGTAATTTGGATTTATTTCATTTTTTTTCTGTGTGAAATATTAAATGAAATATAGTAAGACGGGACCAGAAGAGAGGTCAGGTGAGGCCTTTTCTGCTGACAATCTACGATTGCATTTATTTTCTGGCTGTAATTTTATATATTAAGTATAGTTTTTACATACTTATTTTCTGATTATGCTTTTTACGATATCGGTTACATTATACTACACATTTTACAGATACATTTCAATATTCTAGTTATTTATTAAGTTAAAGTTTTGCTCTATCAAATAATTCTTATTTACAAATTGTACATTTAGGTCTAACAAACTGATTTGTTTCAGGTTCTATAGCAAGTTTTATTCAAATTTAATTTAAGTTACAGACTTTTTTTTCCTCAGTGTGGATTCCTGTACGTGGTGAGGGCACCTGCCAGGGAAGGTTCTGTTCTTTCAGTTTACCTCCTCTGGGATCTAAACATCCACCCACGTGTTTGCCGTGTGTGGCGACGCTTAAAGTGGAGGAGAGGATCCTGGTGGTTGATGGGTACAACCCTAATACACCACTTTGGCCTTGAATTCCTGCACACGGGCGGCCTTAGGGTGCCACCCCTTGGATCAATAGGCTAGTCAACCAAGTACCAGTGTTGGATGTTTTCAACAGGTGGACATTGTATCTAATGCTGGTGTTTGGGTATAGTGCTCACGAAACCCTGGCTTTGCTGCGGTGTCCTTGTTTGACATGGTAGTGCGTCCCTTCGTAGGGCTCCATGGTGTGTGGGGTTAATGGGCACTGAAATTTCCCTTTCTTTATTATGGATAATCCAATTAAAACTTAATAAAATAGTGAAAACCAGTCTATAGGAAAACGACCACGTCTTAGAGATTCTGAGCAGCAATCCTCACCATCTGTACCACCTGTTGTACCTCACTTTCTTATATTGCATTCATTTTCAGACAACCCTTTAGGGCAAATGTCTCTCTTTTTCATTCAGAATGGACTAGAGGGACTTGCTGGCTCTCCAAAGTCAGTAAAGAAGCTTCAATCTGGTGACATATTGGTGAAAACATACACATCTCAACACAGTGAATTCCTCTTGCATTCAAAGGCAATTGGGGATATACCTATTGAGGTTACACCTCATGCTACTTTCAATTCGTCACGAGGAGTTATTGTTCACAGGGATTTGAAAAACATCCCAGAGTCAGAGATTCTCGCTGATTTCTCCACCCAAGGTGTTTTTACAGTGAGGCGTATCTCCACTCGCAAAAACGGAATTATGATGCCGACCAATATCCTCTTTCCGACATTCACATCACCACGTCCACCTGCCACCATCAAGATAAGTTATCTTAATTGCAGAGTACAGCCGTACATTCCAAACTCTCTCCGATGTTTCCCGTGTCAGTGGTTTGGTCACTCAGAGACGTGATGTCATGGTTTCTTGACGTGTGCTCTTTGCGGTCGCAAGGACCGTGATACCTACGAGTGTGAAACAATGGCTCTCACCTGTCCTACTTTCGTTCTTGCCCTAAATGGTTGGAAGAAAAAGAGGTGCAATGTTTAGAAAGGACTCGCAACATTACTTATCCTGAGGCTCGCAACTTGCTGTCCACCACTTCTTCTCGGACACATGCTGCTGCACTTCGTTCCATTACTACAATGGGAGTGCAGACAGATCTCTCTATGCCTTCAAAAGAATCGTTTTCAAAACAGTCTTTTGACCTCCATGGTTAAAAAGGTTGAATCAACTACAACACCCACATCTGTCCCATCCATACATTCCAACAAATACCAAGATACCCTTCCTTTGGTTTTTGATACAGGCATTTCCTTGGATACATCTTCTTCTTCTCCCACCCCATGATGCAAAACGATCATTCGTTCACGTCCTCAGTCGCTGGAATCCTCTTCTAACAGCAAAGACCTGCCCAATTTACCTAGGGCATTTATATCGTGCTTTTATTCGATCGAAACTCTACTATGGATCATTGGTCTATGGCTCTGCCATGACTTTGGCCTTAAAGATGCTGGACCCCATTCTTCATCATCGGGGATTTTGGCTCTGCACTGGGGATTTCTGCACTTCCCCAGTTCAGAGCTTATACGTAGTCTCACGAACCCTCTTTGTACCTCCGCCGTTTGCAACCATCTTTACTATATGCTTCGAAACATCATTCATTACCAAAGCACTCTACCTGGGGTTGTGTGTTCCTTCCTTGGTGGGTCATACTTTTTCAGAACAGATTGTCTGCTATTGCGCATTTTGGCCTTCGTATCCAGACCCAGTTGGATGAATTGGGTCTGTCGTTGGATAACATTGCTGTATCCACTGGTCAGCCCATCCCACCGTGGCTTTTTACAGTCTCCAAATGTGACCTATCTTTCAAGCCATCTGAGAAAAGCAGACCCTCCTGATTGAAAATGCTATCTGTTATTTGCTGAACATCCTGAAATAGGAATGGAAGGATCTTTCAAACCATCCTTCCATTCCTATTTATACACATGGTTCAAAATCAGGTGACTGCGTGAGCTCTGCCATGGTTTGTTGTGGTTTGATAGTTGTGCACAGAATCCCTTTTACAGCTGTTGTGTTCACTGCTGAACTGTATGCCATTTCTCTTGCCTTGGATCACGCAGTACTCAAATTGCACTATTTATACTGACTCGCTTAGTTCTCTACTGGTCCTGGAATCGCTTCCCGTTAGTTCACACCCTGTTCTCGCCGATATTCAAAACCGACTGGCCCAATTATCTTTAACATCTACCTCTATCCAGTTTTTTGGGATACCGAACCACGTTGGTATTCGTGGGAACGAGCTCGTCAACATCGCGTCTAAATCTATCTGCTCTGGCACTATCACCACTGTGCCTGTTCCATACATGGACTATGGTCTTGTATTCAAGGCTTACCTCTGTGCCAGTTGGCAGTCGACTTGGAATGAGCAACGTGACAACAAGCTTTCCAAATAAAACCTTATATTGGAGTTTGACCGTCTTGCTTCCGTAAGGATTGGAAAGAGGAAGTTGTTCTCGCAATTTTTTAACTCATCGTTTTCTTTTATCTGGAACTGATGCACCAATATGCTTTCTGTATAACACTGAGGTCACAATAAGCCACATATTATTTTCTTGCCGTTGTTATGACTCAAAACGACGGCACCATTTTAACCATCTTCTGTCCCAAGGTTTGTCCATAACGTTAGACAGTGCTATTGGTGATGGTGATACTGTCCACCTTGGAAGTATTTTAGTTTTTTAAAGGCTATTAGATTTTTTAATGCCATTTAAGTTTTCTAATTTATACATTAAACCTTTTTTAATGTGATCCCCTTTTAAGAATCAAAGTACATCTAGTTCGATTTGAAATAAGAAAATGGCCGTAACATCAAAATACTCGAAACCAGGACTTGGAAAGGGAACCTTCATGTGACTAACCTGCTCTTCAAAACTACCTGTTAGTCATCCTGGCGAGTTATTATTAAAATGTTGCTACAAGCCTTTTATAAGTTGCATTACTTTACTTTATTAAAATGGCCATGATGCCAAATAACTTGAAACCAGGACTGGAAAGGCCAACTTCAGGTGACTAACTCTGCTGTTTGAACTACCAGTTAGTCATTCTCGCAAGTTATAATTAAAATTTTGCTGTAAGTCTTTTAAAACTTTTATTAATTTCTGAAAATGGCCATAACGTAAAATAATTCGGAACCAGGACTGGAAAGGCCAACTTCAGGTGACTATCGGTGGTTTTTGTACTTACCTGTTAGTCTTTCTGGCGAGTTATGATAGTTACAGTTATGCTACAGAAAGTCCTTTACAACTTGTATTACTGTAGTTTTTCTCTTAACGCTGTAGACTAGATTTAAACGTTGGTTTTATCCTTTTTAACTTTGTTTTATTTTACTTTAATTTCCTTTTATAACTTTCCTAATTTTACTTTAACCTTTTACTGGATGTTTGGCACAGACAGCTTAACTGCTTTGTGCCATAAAACTTCAAATCAACCAACTACAGACTTTTTCATATTTGATAAAATATGACTATTGATTGATAAAGCTACCCAACTTTCTAAAAGAAAGTTAGGAGATTGAGCCTTTTAAAATATTAACAATTTTATAAAAATAATTAAATGCATACCTTAAGAAGTGGTATTATGAAATTTTAACAGTTCTATGTCATTAGTAACATCATATCTTTTTGTAGATCGGTACAGCGACAAAAACAAAATGGCAACGCTTTGTTTTATAAGTAGAAAACGACGTTATATTTGAACATCATCATGCATTAGAGATGGTTTAAGTCTAAGGCTATTCAAGATCACATTGATGAGAACTTTATAAGTAAAACATTTGTTGTAGACAGTTCGTACAGATTCAATGATGCAAACTTTTCTCTCAAAATTCATTTTGAGAAGATGCACACATTGAATTTCCAGTAGATCATATAATGCTGACTAAACATAGTCTTGTTTAGATATCATTCTGATGTATCCCATGGTAATTGTATTAACACCCGATAGCGCACTCAGTACTTGTTTTTTATTCAATTGAACCGAACCTATTAAGCTTTGTTCAACTCATCCTGACAAAAACAGTTCACATTCTTTATAAAAGTGAACAAAATTTTTACATACTTTCTGTAAAATTGTTCAATATAACCTGGGTGTCTTTATTGCTGGAAAGCCAGTTACTGGCGACGCCTGCTAAGCCCATGTTCAGTATTTCGAAAGCCCACAGCATGCCTGCTGTTATACAAACAATGTTCGAGATTCCAATGTGCTGGTTCTTCTATTGTGCTTACACACAGGAAAAAGGCATGAGAGAGTTTATATTTATGAAATTTTATGCCGTCCAGAGTCATAATCAAGAGGATAATTTCTGTTCGTTTAGCCTTGTTTCTACAAATAATTTTAGCACACGTGTAACAAAGAATAATGGAGGGTAAAATATTACAAGCAGCATCACTTAAGTTAGAAGAAAAGAAAAGAGACTGAGTTTCTTTTGAGCAAAATGTTGAACGAAATCAAATGGAAGTTGTGATTCCGAAACACTATTTTTGCAAAAGTGAACCTAATGAGCATACATGGAAAACATATAATGTTAATTAATCATGCGTTCGAAAACTTTTATAGAGAAGCAAATATGTAATTGTAGTTTTTGATTATATAATATTTAATGTCTGCAACATGAGGAACATCGTTAAAACTTTACTAAGCATTTGTATACATTTTATTTGCCTTTTAGTGACACGTAATAGGCGATATTCTTTTATAGAAATATTTGAAAAACATTTGAAAAAAAATTATATATTAAAGATCCAAAATGCAGAATATATCTCCATATATGCATAATGACGTCTTATATGTGAACAACAAATAATGTTTTGTACGTTTGGACAAAAATTGCAAAAGAAATAACGCGCCCAATAATCAGAATAAACGGAAAATTGTGACGCTTTAATTATATTAGTTCAAAATCACTGAAATTGAACAAGGTTCAGTAACATCTTCCTTAGTTTCTTGTTATGCAATATTTATATATACTAAGCTTTTGAAATGAGTTTGTGTTTTGCAGAAGGAATAACTGTGGTGGAAAACAAACAAGCCAATTTCATATTAGTGTATGTTTGTTATAATTGTAATAGTATGTAATGTAGTACTTAGTGTTCAATGCAGGAGTCGATACAATAACAAATAGTGTTTTTAATTATTATCCACTTTAAGAGTGATCCAACTGGATGCACTAAAAGACGAAAATTTAACATAATGAAAAAGTCACTCCACTTGCGATAGCATTTACTAAAAGTGTTAATATGTAATATCGGTGTTTAAAATCTGTGAATCATCATGTATCTGCTTTACTTACGTTACTACTGATGAAATATAAGTTAAAGAATTCCATGAATAAAATATTCGCACTTTTTAAACTACAAAAAACTTTTTAGAAGTCTATAAGAAGCATTTAAAAAAATTAAATCTGAATTATATTTAAACATTATCAGTATACGTTTGGTAACCCGGAACAAAATCTAAGATATATTTAGCAGTGATAACAGGTAAACCTCTCGCATATGAAAGGGTGAATAAAGAAGCTGGAATGGTATTAGTCAAGCTCTGGTAACTGTATACATGATTTTATATAATCATATGTTACTAAAACCGAATAGCATATGTTTTTAAATCCGAAAACTGCATTCAACTGTTAAAAATGGCCTATCAAATTAAAATTATTGAAAGCATCAGAAAGTATGACAATATTTCCTTCTTTGGTTAATTTTTGTAATTATAATACAATTAACCTACTTTTATGCTATTAAACTTGTGCCACTCAAATTGTAGCTTTATCGTTTATCTAAAAATGATTATTTTGTTGATTTTTATGTGCAATATTAGTCAGTAACTCTAAAATGACCTGATGTAGAATCTCAGTTGATGCAAGTTTACCTGGTATTAGTTAATAAATCTGAAGTGGCTTAATGAAGAATCTCAGTTGAATTTGAGTTTACCAGAAAGAATATAGAGTTTTGTTAAAATGACTTAATGAAGACCCTCAGGTGATGCAAGCCTCTCGGATATTCGTCATCAGTTCTGTTGGAATGGCTAATGGGGAGTCTCAGTTGATATAAGATTATTAGCGATTAGGTAATAGCCCTGTTGAAATGGCTTAATGAAGTATCCGTTAGCGCATTTCTGTCAGAAATCATTCAATAACTCTGTTCAAGTGGTTCAATGAATCTGAGTTTACAAAACATTAATCAATACGTCTGTTAAAATGGATTAATGAAAAGTCTCAGTTAATGCAAGTTTATCAGTGATTAGTCAACAGATATGTTGAAATAGCTAGATAGGGATTCTCAGCTGACGTAAGTTTATTAAGGATTAGTAAAAGCTCTCTATTCTCAAGACAGCTGGTATGAGTGATAAAACTTTTATTAAAATTAGGTACAAAACAACGTTTCGACCTTCTTAGGTCATCTTCAGCTTAACAAAAAGAGTTGGCAACATGTCGTAGGGACGAGGTTTAAAGGGGTACGAGATTATAGGGGGCGTTGAAGTATATTTTAGGTTATTAATTAGCATAGGTATAAAGGTGTTCCTTTATATTAGTTTGATTTTGGTTTGAGTTGTTGTTTGAGTAGGGCTTATTTGATTTTGTGTTTTGTTATATTTGTTTCTCTGCTTAGTATCTATTTTCTATGGTTATGTTGTGTTTAGTTCATTTGCAGTGTTCAAAAACGTGTGAAGGTTTTGTTATTTGAATCTTGTTCCATTTTTCTGTTTGTTTCTTCAATATAGAAATCGTGGCAGTTGTTGCGTTGTATTTTATAAATAACGTCGGTGTTGCATTTGTCAGTGTAGTTTTTACACAGTATGAATTTTAGTTTTGTACCTGGATTTTGAATGAATTTGATGTTTTACTGGAATGTTGTGGTTTGTTAAGTTTTTTCCAGATGTTGGTTATTTTTTGCTAATATCGAGAATATATGGTATGCAGCGGTGTACAGTTTTGTAATTTGTTTCGTGGAATTTATTATTGTTTGTTTGTTGAACTAGATGTATGCATATACTTTTTTCAACAGTTTTTGGAGTAAATTTGTTAATGAAATATTGTTTTATTTTGTTGATTTCTTCTTTAATTTTATTGGTTGAGCGTAGTTTTATGGCTGTGTTTATTTCATTTCTTAATATGTTGAGTTTTTATTTTGTGTCATGTGGTAACTTCCAGCGAATGTATAGTCCAGTATGAGTGAATTTTCTATGAATTTTTATTTTAAATCGTATATGGGTTCTTGTGATCTTGAGTTTGAGAAATGCTATTTGGTTAGTTCATAGGTGAACTTAATGTTGGGATGTATGGAGTTAACGTGGTTGAAAAACCAAAGTGTGTATTCTGCAGATATGAATCCAGCAATTTTTATCGTCAACATATCTGTACCAGTATAGTGATCGCTTGAGAATTTTGTCATGAAAAATTGGCTAAAACTGGTGAGCTGGGACTGCCAATAATTAAATCATTTATTTGTAGGTAGATTTGATCATTTAACATAAAGTTATTTTTGGTGGTAGAAAATTTTGTAAGAATTGCTAATTTGTTGTTGGGGATGTGTATTAGTGAGTTGGGGTATTTTGATATAAAGTTTTAAAGCTATCTTGCAGGCTTCAGTGGTTGGGACTTCGGTGAAGAGGGAAACTTCATTTAAACTGGCCAGTAAGGCTTTATGATTTAGTTGATTTAAGGATATATTTAAAGTTGAAAGAGTCTTTGAGAAAGGAGCTGGCTGATGTTACATATTTAGAAAATGTCCACGCTATATATTTACTGAAGTTGTAATTAAATGATTCGTATGTGGGTCGACATTATGGGTCTTAGTGTACAATCGGGCTTATAGGGTTTGGGGATGCCGTATAGTTGTGCATGCGTCGGTCTTGCGTAGGTAAGAATAAAAGTTTTCTGGGATTTTTTTTTTCATTTATAGAAGTATTTTGTTTAATTGGTTTTAATGTGTTTTTATTAGACTTTTGTGTATAGGTTTCAATTTCTTTATATCTGATAAGATGCTATTCATTTTTTTGGATCTACTAATTTGTGTTCATTATAACTATAGCATTGCCTTTATCTACCTTTTAGAATTTTAATGTTGTTGTTTTGTGTTTTAGATTGTTTGTTTGTTTATGGAATTAATATCTTTCCGCGAGAGGTTATATTTTAGTTTTCTTTTCTGAAATTATATTAATGGTTTGCATGAAAATTCTTTGAAAAAGTTGTTTTAAGAACTGTTTTGGTTAGTTAGTTAGTTTTGGAATTTCGCACAAAGCTACTCGAGGGCTATCTGTGCTAGCCGTCCCTAATTTAGCAGTGTAAGACTAGAGGGAAGGCAGCTAGTCATCACCACCCACCGCCAACTCTTGGGCTACTCTTTTACCAACGAATAGTGGGATTGACTGTCACATTATAACGCCCCCACGGCTGGGAGGGCGAGCATGTTTGGCGCGACGCGGGCGCGAACCCGCGACCCTCGGAAGGAACTGTTTTGGAAAAAGATGTTTTCAGCTCTAGTTAAATAGTTTAATGATGTGGCACAGTTGGCACATTTATACCAGATATTATTCAATAGTTCTATTGAAATGGGAATGATAAAGTGCCATGGTTTAAAAAACTTTGTGTTAGACTCTATAGTAAGCATAGTAGTGTAATTTTACCAGAGATTCTATGTTCACGATACAAATCTTTAGTGTGAATTAACATAACTACAACTTGCCTCTACGATTATGCTTCTGAAACCTTATCCCATATTCTATAGCTGATTTTAAGTTTATCAGAAACTCTAAACGTGTCGTTGCATTTCTGCAAAATCAACCAGTCTTGCTCGTTGAATTTATACTTATGGTTCTAAATGTTTATCTTGAGTAAAACTTTTGACTCTTGCGATAGTCTGAAAGTTTGTTTTCATGCAATACTGAAATAAGGATTTACTTAAACTAAGTTTCTGTTGTAGTTTTTAATCAACTAAATGCTGATATTACGAGGGTTTGGCGGGTTTAGGTAAGATTAAGGGATCTATGAGCTGAACAACTTGTTTGATAGACGGAATATATTCTTCCCAGTTGCTAAATAATCAATCAACCAACCAGTCGAGAGGTATGTGGACAAAAGACTCTAAGTTAATTCCACAAAAGTAGGGTTTGCTTACTTGTTTGTAGTTAAGCACAAACTACACAATGAGTCATCTGTACTCTGTCCACCACCGGTATCGAAACCCGATTTTTAGCATTGAAAGACTACAGACGTACCGCTGTGCCAGTGGAGAGCCTAAAAATAGGGACCTTTTTAAGTAGCACCGTGTTTTACCAGTCTCGTGTCGCACACATCTTGTAGCGCCTCTTAACCAAATTTGCTACGCGATGAGGTCATTGTTGATAATTGTCCTGGACTAGCAGTTGTAAACAATCTTAAACAGTAAATTATAACTTTCTTGGACAAACCATATCTCCTCTCCACTGCCGTGATCTAATGAAATCTGCTACAGTTATGATGGCTTTTGTTGATTACGCACTCATCTTATCCTTATTCCATTGTTCACGGTAGCGGATTTACATAGTTCCTCACGTGTTTCATAACCTATGTACTTACGACTAACGTAATAGGCTGGTTTTAAACAAACGTCTTCGAGAGGTTTCAACAGTAGGAAGCTTTCGAATCTTTTAAATATTTTAAGAAGACGAACGTTAAATATGACCTATCTTACGACCATTCACTTGTTGAGGAAAGTAAGACCCCGAGTGAAATATGAATGAGCCAAGAGCCACTTAAAGTCAGTGATGATTATCAAAAATTATTCGTTGCTTAACCTATAGATAATTCGGTTTGTCAGAGTCGAAAGGTTTCAAGCAAATTGGGGATCAATTTTCATATTGTTATGTTTACCTGCTCATAAAGTTAGAACACGTTCTTACAAAATAATGCTTTGCTACTTTAAAGAAAGGTCTTTGGTATGCGAGAAAATTTCTCGGTTTATTTCCTATACATTTGTCATTTTCATTGTATAACACATTTTTGAAAGTAGTTCATTCGTGTTAATAAATACTTTTGTTAGTCATTTAACATATAAATTACCCTGCCCTGTTAACTTCCAGAACCTATGACAAGTATATGGAATGCAGAAAGGAAACGATTAGTCAACAGTATTTTACACACATTTCTCAGTTTCTATCATTTTTAGGTAATTTCCTTCTGTATACTTCTAGTCAATATTTCACGTTAGTAAGTTTGTGTAAGTCAATAGAAAAGATGTAGTGAAAATATGAGGAGAGCCACACGACTCGTAGTGGGCGACTCGGGATAATCTCCTTCTCTGATTTCAACTCTCATCAGGCGTGGAAGTGAATACTGCTATGGGTCCCTATTCTCTCACTCGTCCAGTACCAATTTCTGTTCATTTCTATCTCCGTTATGTAATTAGTCCTTCATGTAGATGGGAGATAGGCCATGCAGTAGATAATCTTGGTGTGTGGAGGCTAACATTTTGTAGCATCACCAACATTCAAAACCCGATTTCCGTCTACCACTCAGCTAGTTTTTGCTAAATCTAGTTTTAAAGGAACAGCAGAAGTGTGCAAAATAACACTGGCTGTAACTGCAAATATGTTAAAGGAAAAAGGGTAATAAATTAACTATTACAGAATTGACAAGTTACATTGAACTGTTTATCGTTTGGTGAAATATAGATAATCAAGTACTATAACAATTAATTAAATTGTTTAGGAAACAAAAATATAAACCAGCATCAAAACGGGTGTGCTTTTCTTCTTATAGCAAAACCACGTCGGGCTATCTGCTGAGCTTACTAAGGTGAATCGAACCCCTGATTTTAGCGTTGTAAATCCGTAGATATACCGTTGTACTAGCGGGGGTCAACCTCAAAATAGTACTGGACAATAATGTACTCCTGAAGACAATATGTCAAGCTAAGAAAAGGAATGAAGAGTGGAGGAACTATGTTCGTTTTATATAAAAAGATGAATCTTCAAATCAGTATATTTTAAAAAAATTAAATTATAGTGTAAGTAAACCTCAATAGAGGTTATAATGAACAAAATATACCTTTTTTTAATTACCATTCTGATCGCTAGATGGAAAGTCCAGCAATATTTTACATGAATCATAAGTTGAAAACCATTTAAAAACACAAAAGATTAGTATAACATATTTGTTACTCCTTACACAAAGGAATTAAAGAATCTCTCCTAGGGTTAACTCCCCTCCCTCTCCTTTTGGATTGATATCCCTCCCTTCAGCTGTCATACAAGAGACAAAGTGATTACAGGACGCCAAAGAAAAATTGAATTATTTAGGCCTTTTATTCTTCCAAGACGGGTGGATGAAGTTTCCCTATTGTCAAACTGTCAAAGAAAGAATCTGAAGCCACTAACGGTCTTTGCTACTAATGTTTCTTAAAAGAGTGTCTGTTTAATACTGCTTCGCTGTTGATGAATAAACAATATCTTTATGTTCCCAAAAGTTACTCATTGTCGTTATCTGGTGAACATAAAAGATATACTTAATCCTGAACAATATCTTGATTTACAAATATATTAAAATAATCCAAAATGCAACCCATATACTTTATTTCGGGTCGGGAATTTACATTCTTAAGATGTATGTTATTAATACAATTGCAAGTATTTTCATCAAATAAGTTTATCATATATTTTGAATGTCAGCATGAATAAAAAGAAACTCGAACAAATAGGTTTCGTTTCATGTCACCTTGAACATATCCTATCTTATGAAGTTACATAATATCTGTTTTAAGAAAACTATTTTCAAACTTTGTTTAGTTTATTAAATGTCAAGTGAAAGAAATCTATTCAGAAACTTCTCTAATATAGACGTAAGAAACATCGCTCACAAGTTTCTTCCATGTCTGTTGCGTTCACTAGTTTGTATACTTCCGATTTTATGATACTACTTTCAGCAGTTGTACAGTTTTTATACATGTAAAATTATATGCTTCAGACTATCAGATATCACCAGTAAGAGACGCTTAACCAATGTTGTCAGTTGTAAAGATTGAAGAGGCTGTACATAGTTATCAGTTGTAGAAGACTAATCATTATTTTATCCGGCCAGGGGGTTAAGGCGCCCGATTCGCAATTCGAGGGTCGCGGGTTCGAATCCTCATCACACCTAACATGCTCACCCTTTCAGCCATGGGGACGTTATAATATCACGGTCAATCCCACTATGCGTTGGTAAGAGTTGGCGGTGATGAATAGCTGCCTTCCCTCTAGTCTTACACTGCTAAATTATGGACAGCTAGCGCAGATAGCCCTCGTGTAGCTTTGCGCGAAATTAAGAAATAAAGGAATTATTTTATCCAATATAATAAAATAATTATTTTCAACAGTGTAAATAATTTCATTCATAAGAAGCTCTGCTGTCCAATTTATCCATTTGAATGTAGATAAGATTTCATTCACAAAATATACAATTTAAAGAGTTTGTACAGTGTCAGTTGAGAAGTTTCTCTTTCTAAACATTGTCCATTCATATCTGTGAGAACCTTTTTTCAACATTTCATCCTATGTCTGTAAAAGTAGGCTGAACTCTCAGTGTGTTCATGTAACAGAATTCGTTTACTGTATTTTTATTTAGTGTCAGTTTTAGGTCTCTTTTTGTCAGATTATCCTATTTTAGGTTTGATAACTTTTTTTTCATCTGTTTTACCAATTTATTCACTACTCTTTGCAAAAGATTATTTTTCACTGCTTTTTCATATATATGTTACAAAAAAATCTATTCTCTTGTTTATTCAGTGTAAATTTTAAGAAACGTAACACGTCAGTTTATTCGGTGTGTTGTCGGAGACTTTTAACCAGCTTGTACAAGTAAATCTATAACGCACTCATTAGTTTATTCAGTATTATATGTTAGGTTATGCGCTGCAGTTTATCAAATATCATCTGGAATAATTTCACCATGTTGTTGGAAGTCAATTGTAAGATCGTCTGCTCATTAGCTTGTCCAGTAAAAGACACTTTTCACTATTTTCTCCCTAGTAGCTAAGAAAGGATAACTATGTAGTTTATTTAGTTCACAAATTTATCAAGTTTTCGTGCATACTGGTTATGTAGCCGAACGCAAAGCCTATAGATTTCTGTGCGATAGAATAATTGAAGAGAGCGCTTGAAATCTGCTCTCTCTGTACACTAAATCGATTATAGAAAGATGGCAGAGCAAAATGGTTTGCTTTGGAGATGACAACTTTACGATTGAGTTTCTGCAATGAAACGTACGTTGCAGGGGACATTGCTACGATACACGATAGTCAGACCGAGCGTAACCTTAAGTGACGACATCTTGAAGCATCAAAATCGTTTCAATATAAGGCGAGATTTCCTTATAAGACTGATGTTTGATGTACAATTAAACTATGATGGTATTTTTAATATACATCTATTTATCCAATATTTACTCGCTTGCTGTTATAAGAGATTCTACACAAATTTATCGAAAATCACTTGTGAAACATTCTATCTGCCGATTTATTTGGTGTACATTGTAAAGGGCTTTATCAATCAGTGTATTCAATATCCGTTGTAAGAAACTCTACTCACAATTTATCTAATGTGTATTATAAAATACTTCTATGATCAGTTTTTCTAGTTGCTCTTACATTATATTCCATTCCTCAATGTATTCAGGTTTATATATTCTGGCTTATCAGTTGCCATCTGTCATTTGGGATGAGGGAGTTGTCTATTTTAAGGACAACACAACTGAAACTGTTCAAAGATAGTAGGCTTGGAATTCAAAAGGACTACAATTTTTAGAGGCTTAAGTTAACTAGTTTATCAATTGTCTTTTGTTTGTGACAATTTTATTCAGATCATATACAGGTTATACTCACCAGTACCTGCAGTTTTGCATGCTTGATATTCTATTCGTCAGTTCATACTATTTCGCTTATATGAGGAGTTAGTATAGCTTATCTCACTCATCAACTACATCCTCCTGTTGATTACAATTAAAGTTTTTATCTTTGTATAGTTTTGTTGAGTTGTTTTGTTTGTTTGTTAAAATTCATGCAAAGCTACTTGAGGACAATCTGCGTTAGATGTCCATAATTTAGAAGTGATAAAGTATAGAAAAGTTAGACAACACCGCCCACCGCCAACTGTTGGGTAAATTTTTTGTCAAAGAAAAACGAGATTGACCGTAATATTATAACGCCCTCGTGAACAAAGTGGGTGAGTGTATTTGATGAGTGAAGTTTTGTTAGAAACTAGAAAATAAATTCTATAGTTGATTGAAATTTATGCCATGTTAACGTCAGAGTTTGGTGACCCATAAATAACCATGCGAGAATACCTACCCAGCTGTAACACAGATGGGTAGAACGGTCTATACCAGGAGAACACTATAGTAATTTGTCAAACATGAAGATGTCGTTGTTTAGGGGGAAAAGTTTGAAAGTACTTAGTTGTTGCATATTTTCTTTATAAAACTATAAATGCTAAATCTATAAATATTAGTTTGATAAAATAGATAAGTGTTTATCGTATTACATGAGATTACATCCAATATGATTGTATGAATTAAAATATAAAATGTATTAAATAAGGATACCCTAATTTTATTACCACCTTTAGAAAAATATGAATATATAATTTTAATGTAAAATGATCTAATGTTGTTGTAGTCATTTTATTTACTTTTAGAAGAAGGCAAACATTAAAATTCGTTGTTTTTTTTGTTTGTTAATAATTTGGGTGAAGAGCAAAAATCAAGAGATAGTATCAAGAAATAATTGTTTGTATACCTCAGTTTTAGTTGGACCAAGACCCTAGTGCGATATCTATCAGTCTTTAGGTTGCATACTTGGACATCTCAGGCTAGTTTGTACAGATTTTTGTATCATTTGTTTGAGTAATATGAAATTTCTAGAAGTCTGTAGAGAAACACGTACACACTAAATTGAAAATTAAGAGCAAAAGTATCAGCATGGAAGCTTGACCTGTGTAAAATGATTTATTTACAATTTGCTCACATTCTGCTGTTTTCAGCATTTGGTTTCAAACATTTAATTGTACTATTTTTTTAGTTCTTTATTCAAGTTTTACAGTTTTGTTTCAAAACTTGCTGGTTTAATTTGTTGTGTTTTTATATACATTTCTAATGAGCATTTTTATTACTTTTGGCTGGCCAGTGTATGAATTTACATGTGTAAATTTGTGTATTGTTCTTAACAGTAAAAGTATATATAAGTTTGTCGTTGTGCTTCACCTTTGGTAAGTAAGCTGAGAAATATACTTGTTCTGTGGTTCTTGATTAGTGAAATATATCTTTATACAAGTATATTCTTCTGTTTTCTTTAGGGAAGCAGAAAATAAATATGAATCTCAATCTATAATTTGATTCATGATTTGTCATTAAGTTGTAACTTAGAACAATAATTTCATTTTATCAGTGTTACGTATTCCACAGATTCTCTGAATATTAAGAAATGTTTACTGCGATGAATGAAAGGCAACTAAAACTTTCAGACACGCACTATATTTCTTGGCAAGCTAAATGCACCTTTAGCTACTATTTTGTTTCCGTAGAACAGGCTTGGAAGCTGTTTGTGTTACAATACTTGGCATGTAGATAATATTTTTTTACAATTCTACTGTTTTTACTCATTTTGGGCTAGTTAGTTTAAGAATATAGGACTATTCTGTGATTTTCGGAAAACTAAAGATATCTTTACACAAATCTACTGCTTTATTCATTTTAAGTTTGTATCTTAAAATTATTGTTGTGCTATTATATATGATTTAAATTATCCAACACAGATAATAGAAAATTCAATTCTGGTTTTAAAACATCATTTGAATAATCACCCAACCACTACATGTAAACCTCTTTCCAGGTAGGAGTTCAGTTTGTAAAAAGTATCAACTGAGAACTTTGTTTCTTCTTTATAAATGCATGTTTTAAAATCAAATTATGAATAATTTGTTGTTTTTTTTTTTGTAGTTAAGCACAAAGCTACATAATCTGTGCCTGACTATCAAGTATCGAATTCTAGGGTTATAAGTCTGAAATTTTTACCTTTGTGCTAGTGGGGGACATTAAGAATAAAGCGAGAATATTAAAGAGACGAAAATAAGTTTATTTGGTTGAAATAGTCAAATATATATATAGATCACATTCCACATACACAAAGGGTAATTCGTAGATTGATGCGTTAACCATTAAAGTTGAAATAAAAGTTTAAATATGAGATTTTACCATGAATACATAACTTTAATAATAGACATTTTAAAATAGTTATAAAATCAATATACATATTGTATGCTTAGTCATATAGTAAAGTAGAACTTGCTAAACCGTGTCGTAAGTATAGTACACATTGAATTATATAGTCTACCCTTGCAAAAAACAAAAAGCAATTTGAAAAACCTCTATTTCTCTTTCTTCAATGGATAAGTTATTTACATAACAAAATCGTTTTATCACATTAAAATTAGTTAGAGGAGTTCCACTTATTTTGTCTGAAACTGAACATTTCAAGCTGACAGCCGGAATGTAACTACACTATTTCTTACTGTGTTCTTTTTTGCTATTTTTATGGAATAGTGGGATCCAACAGCGAAGAACTCACCTATTAAAAATGCCGTCCAGTTTCAGACCAATCGCAGCCTTTTGTGGCTAACTCCACAACTAGGGAGGGATTCGTTTTATGTAAAATTAGATTAATAGTAATGTGTTAGATTCATGCCAATTTACGTGACAAATGTGTCCTTGTAATTTTAGTATAAATATTAATATATCGCAGGCATGTGACAGACGTAACGTTACAGAGTATCTGGTTCAATGTATAAACAAAAGCTACTGTGAAAATAGTTTTGTTGTTCCCTATTTAACAAATATTCGACTTCTAAACAAGCTTTCCTTTCTATCAGGAATTTACAATACATTATTTTACATCTTAGGATACTTTACTTTATATGCTTAATGAATTTTCTCATCTAACAACACACAAGGGCCCGGCATGGCCAAGCGTGTTAAGGCGTGCGACTCGTAATCTGAGGGTCGCGGGTTCGCATCCCCGTTGCGCCAAACATTCTCGCCCTTTTAGCCGTGGAGGCGTTATAATGTGACGATCAATCCCACTATTCGTTGGTAAAAGAGTAGCCTAAGAGTTGGCGGTGGGTGGTGATGACTAGCTGCCTTCCCTCTATTCTTACACTACTAAATTACGGAGGGGTAGCGCAGATAGCCCTCGAATAGCTTTGTGCGAAATTCAAAAAGCAAACAAACAACAACCCACAAATCAGTTGACATGCGAATGAAATGGAATTACTTTCTTGTAATTAGTCTTTTATGATAAGAATTTTCATTGATGTTGAGGCTGATAATTTAGTATTAAACTCAATTGAAACGTTCTTGCAGACGCACGTGAGTTTTAGAACATTGAAAGAATACCATTCACAATGGTTTAAAAAAATCTACTTATATTTCAGAAAGTTAATTTGTACTATAGACATTAATGTTATAAAAATATAAATCTTGGACTGTGCGAAGTATTTACCTTCTAAGTGATTCTCAGCGTAATGCTTAATGTGTTTTATATAAATGTGTTGTGGTCTATATAAATATAGGAACCCTCACATTTACTATTGTTTTATAATTGTGAAATTCAAAATAGTTTTAGTTCTTTTCAGCAGCAATAGGATGTGCAAGCCATTGATTGCAGTATTTCATCAAAAACAGTTAGTAAAGATTCGAAAATTAACTTGGAATATTTTATGTATGTTTATTTCTTTCTGACCTCCTGGTACAGCGGTATGTCTCTGGATTACAACGCTAAAATCGGGGGTTCGATTCCCCTCGATGGGCTGAGCAGATAGCCTGATGTGGCTTTGCTATAAGAATAACACTAACACTTTCTGACATCCATACGATCATACATTTATCATAAACTGTAAACCTCAAGCTTTTTCTGTGAAAGGTAGGATTTTAGGCAAAGGAACATTCTCGTGATCAGTAAACCCAATGACTGAAAAATATCCAGCTAGTTATGTTTTCCAGTTATTAGCTAAGAAAACGATATCTTGGTTAATAATTAAAATGCATTTCCTTCAGTAGATTTGCTGTTTTGTATTTGTATCTTTTATTTATGGGAAGGCTTCTAAGGTTTTATTCGTTGCTGTCACTAATTTTGGTCTACTGGCAATAGGGAAGACAGCCAATAAGCAGCACAGTACCACCGACCATCCATGCTAGGAAACATACTATCACTCTTATAATGTGCCCACAGATTAAAGTGTCTTCCTAAGTGACTACTCTCTAATTTGTGTAGAAACATATGGCACCGAGGAAGACACTAGTTCTGTGAAGGTTGTTTTTCAATTCAATCGTGATTAGTGTATTTTATATATCATTGTTTAACGTTATTATACATATAATAATAAAAAAAAACTTATCTCAATGCGAAACCCCGCAGTAGCTCAGCGATAAGTTTGAAGAGTTGTCATACTGAAAACTCGGGTTCGATACCGTGCTCAGCTTGACGTATACAACCCATTGTGTAGCTTTGCGCTTAATAAATCAAATGCTCGAAGTTGGTACTTTTAGTTTCGAAACTGAAGTGGACTAATTAAGTAGAATGCAAAAATCTGGAGTTTACATGTTTTTAATCCCACATGTTTGGCGTGTTTATTTCAAAGGCTGCTACTTTAATATTAACTTTCAGAACTATTTATACAACATGACTAACAGCTTTATTAGCTTTTGCCACTTTCGAGGATTACTGTTCCCATCCTAAAGCAGTAGATCTATTTAACTTGCCCAAAGGAACACTTTGTATCTAATAATCGTAAATACGATATTCAGAAGAAATATCAGTTTTTTGTGTGCGAGTTGTTGTTTTTTTTTGTCTACACTTCTTCAGCACAACGTCATGCACATTTTATAGAGTTCATTCAAACAATTATAGAACTATTCATTTTCCATAAAACGGTTACGCAACAACTTCTCTTTTAGTATAGATTTTCAATATATAACATTCGCTGAGAACATGAAGATATCTGTTGATATAAAGAGCGTTATGATTTTTGTGAAGTAATGTGCATACAAAAGATAGTGCTTGAAGTTTACAAAAGTTATACGAGCTTTACACACACTCCATTTTTCACATTTTAAGCTTGAGTAACTAACTTTATTATTGAATAATGTAATTATAGTGAGGCTTATATCGTTTTCAATTCCACTTAGAGGGTATCATTAATGCCAAATGATAATGTTATCGTTTGTTACAAATTATAATATAATAATTAATACCTAATGATATTAGTATGATCAATACCAAATGATAAAAGTATTATTAGCAGCCCATTTATTAGTGGTGCAGCGGTATGTCTACAGAATTACAATGCTAATAACGAGTTTCGATACCCGTCGTGATGAGCAGAGCACAGACAGCCCATTGTGTAGTTTTGTGCTTAGGATAATACAAATAATATTATTAAATATCTTGTAGCTGTGTTATCAGTAGAAGCTTATTGCAATATGAACAATACCAGAGATAGTAGTATGTGTATATGTAATTAATACCTGCTGTCAATGGGTACCACAAGTTCCTGCTCATTCTAGTATCACCGTTACTCATTCATAAACGTATTATGACAACAATCCAATAGTTCTCATTAGTAGCAGCTGATTATAGTAGCAAGAATACGATGTGATACTAATATATATGGTTAATACCCACTGGCATTAGTGCCATTACTACTGGCTAGGAAAAGTGTCATCAATACCAAACTGATAGTCGTATAATTGATATTATCCAGTAAATATCATCACTATACCTGCTAGCAGTTGTACTGTTAATAGTTCTTAATAGTAGTATAATTAGTTCTTCTTGAAAATAGATGTATTTTTAGCAATACCAATTTTCAAAAATCAAATCTAAGATTTTTTTCTTAAATTTACAAAATAATTTTTACCTGTAGAAATATGGAAGGAGAAAATTGAGATAGTAGGTTCGTTTTTGTTTTTTGAAAACCTAGACAATGCTGCTAGTATATTACTAATTGCTAGTACACTTTTGTTTTTGTGCACATTATGATAAAATAACACAACTAATCGCAGTGTCTGCGTACGTAAGTTGTAAAATAACGTCCATATATTATAAGAAGGAGTCCATATACTACATAAAAGAATATAATACGTGCCTTTAATCTTGCTGTAAGGCACTGCAATGGGATAATATTGCTATTTGATAATATAAGCATCCGAGAATTGAATTTTTTAAAAGGTAAAGTCTAAAACTTTTTTTCTTTTTTTCTAGTGTTTATTAAACTATAATACTCTGAAACTTGTGTTCTTTTCATTATTATAGATTACATACAGACTATATTTTAATTAAACAATAAGAGGACTACAACTTTTTTCTGGAATGTCGATGTAAGAGAATTGTCTATCTTGTTATGTATTCTGAAAGAATGTAATGTCTCTTGAATATCAGCATAAGAGGATTTTATCCTTGCTTTTGCATAAGCCAAAAGTTGAAAAAATGTAAACAACTGTGAATGTAACTGTTTTATAATTTTAAAAAATATATATTCTGTTAATTGGTCATAATTATAGTCCAATTTGTTTATGTTGATTTGGAGATTTAAAACAAACAGAATATGCTTAGCTGTGGCCCGAGCAAAGCTTCTCCCCTTGGATTATCGTCTTTGACCAAGAATTGTGCAAGTATATTGTTTGTCTGCATAAGTGAGTAAGTACAACAGTCATTAATTGTATAATTAACAACGTCTGGCGTGCTAAGGATATACAAAAATAAAGGTTCTGGAAACTCTGGTTTCCACTTTTGAATAGTGAGAGTGATCTTCTAACGTCAGTGACATGTCATACTGGAAAATCCTGATAGATTTGTTAGTTTGATTGGTTAGTTCTACGCTGGTGATCAAATAGTGTAGTCTTACATTTTCCAGTTATCATATACCCAGAGTAGTTTGTCATTCTTAAAGATTGCTTCATATATTCCTCACTGTTCTTTATTTGCAAATAAAGCACTTTTTTCGTGTTTCAAAGTGAAATAACTGTACCAGCATGTTCTTTGTTTTTATGTTTTTGGTCGTGTGAAACGTATTCATACTCTATAAACAAATTACAAAGACTATTTGTTTTAGAGACTTCTTACCTTTCAGTTTTAGTTAAAAATACCTGGCAACTTGAAATTATAAGAATCTAACTTTGCCTAAACCTAAATAATATCCATATTTTTATTTTTTGCCTAAAACGAACTATGGTTAGTCTTGTACGAAAGCATAACATTCCCGTGTTGAGATAAGGCTAAGAGAGCTACTATTTAGTTCGTAATGTATTATTGAAGTATTTAGAATCATATATATCATTGTATCTAGTATCCTTCCCCTGATGGTTGGGATAAAGGGGGACTTCAGTTATATATAATGAAAGTGATTTTGACTTCAGCACATGCTATAACAATTGATTTTAGAATTCTTGTAATGTTGTTTAGGAATCAAATACCATTATTCAAAGTTGGATAATATACGGGGTTACATACATCAAAGCTTAGACGTAAAATATAAACATATATAATGTGAACATTACACTGATGTTGATTTCAATGGTAACCTAAACTACAAACAGACAACAATCCTGTCTTCAGCATCAGTTTAAGTTCGTTGTAGTAACATGTGTTATTTGGTTTTATAAATTATGATGAAGCAACATACATCTACTGAAATTGATCCTACATTATCTTTATAACATCCTTTTTCTAAACTTTTATGACTTTACAGAATAACACTGCCATCTTACATAAAAATCTGTTTGTAATATAACATTTTACTTCTACATATAGATTTATCAACCCCTAAAGGAATGATACACTGTATTTTTTAAACATGTGTGTACTCTTTATATCATCCTAATTTAGATTAATCCTGAACTATCAAAATAGAACAGTACCCGTTGTCCATGACATATATATCATTAATATTCTTTCGATGCATACCTAAAATCCTATGAAAGAACACCCGTTCAAACCTATACATGTTCAATCTATCATCACCTCTAACTTTGATATAGAAAAAAGAATAACAATATAATCATATATTTGTCTTCTACTCACTTATTTGCCGATTCATCACTGTATTAAGATTCTTACATACACAAAATTAGAATAATCCATTTATTCGCATGAGCAAAATAGGCTGGCCATGTTATAACTCAGATTAATGATTCATAAAATTAGAGATGTAGTAATATCATAGGCAGACAATTGATGATAGTAAGGATCTCTCCAACTTTCAGAGATGCTAATTGAAGCATTTGTCTCTACGAATAATTATGGTTGTCAACTTCTATTGACTGACTAGAAAAAATATCAGAAACTGGAAAAATTCTTAAAATGCTAATTATCTCAAAGTTTGTCTCAAAGGACCAATTCCTTTAAAAACATTATTAGGATTCAACTTTTTTCAATCGCACTGAACAAAAGGCATTAGAAACAAAAAGAACTGCCATGTAGGTGTACATGAAATATTTGATAAATGCAGCATTTATTTAAAATCTCAGTTGTTATATTGTGTCCGTGCTCCTCCTTCTTAGAGTCATTTTTAATTAACCTTATAAGTAAAACGGTTCTCAGCCACAAGAAGTGCATTTCTTCAATACTTGTAAAATTTCACTGCTCAATTTACCATTTCATCTCAAATGAAATTTACAAATAAAACAGTCTATTTTAAAACCTTTTGTTTTTCATTGCATTCATTATAACTGATGAAAACTTCATTAAAAGTTAAGATAGCCGTTGTGCCTACTTTCCATGAGAGAATTACACGAAACTATTATTCTCGCAACCCTATACATGAATAAACTGACGGACAGACGCATGTGAGAATAGCTAAAGTGCGACATTAATTTTTTTGTTTTTAATAGTTGTGGTTTAAGACAAATACATTGAAGTATTTGGGGTTACAAAGTAGGTATTTTGAGGTATTTCACTCTATTGAGTTTCTGTTGATATTTCACATACATAAAATTAGGATTTGTCACTTATGTAACAGAGGCCTAATTAGAAAGTCTCCGTCTTCTTATTGGTCTGTTGGTTTTTTAAAAATATCAGCTCCACAACCGTTAGAAAATAAAAGTGTTGATTCGAAAAGACAATTATTTTTTTAGAAATAAATATTCAAAGATAAAATAGTTTTTATGTTCAATGTCTTTTTCTGGTCTAAGTAACTGAAGTCATTCTTTGTTTCATCATTGAAGTCAGTAAACAATTCCTGCTAATTTGTACTTTATGTTCTTGTTAGGATCAGTAAAAGATCAATCTTATTCGTCCTTCTAACTTTTCAACGTGTGATATTGTTTTACAGAATTTTCCAATAGGTACGATTACGGCTGTACTGAACAGTAGGAATACTTGATCAAAGGTTTAGTGGCAACACGTTAGAAGAATGAATGTCTGAGCTTTTAATGGAAAACAAATTAATGAAGAAATAGCGAAAACAATTGTAGTTATCAACTGAGAAATGCAAATAAGCAATATTAATTTATTTAGCAAACTTCATTTTATCAGTGAGTTAAATAAACAACGTAGGTTCAAGAAGTCTTGATAAAATGAATAAAAACCCTATAACCAGAGCGCTTTCAAAAGCTTATTGGGTTAGAGGTTTTTATTTATTTTAAATAAACAACGTTATTTCATTAAGAGCCTTACTTGCAAGACTAGAACTCGAAAAATTAGTTGTAATAGAACTTAACTGAACAAAGACAAACGCAAAATAAGCAAAAACAATAATCTAGCTTTGTTCTATCATATACATTGTTACTAAATATTTTATTCCCACTGAGAATACGAGTTGATGATAGGTAAAATTTTATTCCAAGAAATTATAATTAAACAATGCAATTTGAAAGAACTATTAGGTAAATTATGGAAACGACAGTATCTCAAGATATGCTTGTTTATAAACGTCACTATCTCAAGCTGTAAATGTTTAAAATATTCATTGTTGAACCATTACAAAATATTAAATCTCGAAAAAAAACGCGTTATGGATATTCTTGAAATTAGTTATTAAACGACAGATATGATAATTACGTTTATCATACACGGGAAAAAAAAAAACAGATTTTAGTTTTAAACTTTCTCTACATGTCATTTTTCTTTCAACCATCTTCAAATAGTTCCATCAGTGTCTCTGATATAATCTGTACTTCTACATTTACTTCTTGGGATGTTGGGAAGCGATTTAATGTTCAAGTTTTTCCACTGACATTTATCTTCTTGTCGGAATTTTAAACTCTTAGTTGAGAGAAACATTTTAATATTCTGAGTCTCACACTTTGAAAGACCTACTTTTTGAGCACTTTATTTGTACCTTTGAATTTTGTTCTGTTTCGTGTATTGTAAAAGGGAAACCTTTGTAGTTGTTTTTCGCTGTGTAATTCTAAATATCTTTTATTACATTTTCTATCTTAACTATATTGAAATTTGCAGTATTTAATTCGATTGAAACAAGAGTGTCAGTAGTTTTTATTTATTTTAAACATAAAATAGTGCGTCCGAAACACAAAGAAATAGGATATACACACGTTTTGTGGTGTGCCAACAGTGGTTCCCATTCTTTCGAATTTTTTAACAAAAATAATATTTTCTTCTTGGACTGATTTTTTTTTTTTTTTTTTGTTATTACTACATATACTTTGAATAAAATATAGCTGTTATTTCTGTCCTAAATGTACACATATGCTTTGGATGTGTCTGGCGGAAGCAATATCATAACTTTCACTGATGTTGGTATATAGGCGGATGTTTTTCACGGAGACGGTATCACATGTTTCACTGATGTTGGTAGGTTGGATTTTTTGACGGCAGCACAGAGTCAGAGTTGTTGAAATGAGACCATAAACATGTGAAAGGTAACTAATTTAATTGTATCTTGGATCCCAGTGGCATGATACGAAGCTACATGCAAGACTACGTGGATAAGATCATGAAAAGCAACTTACGCCTCATAATAATCACTTCGCACATAAATAGCTGTCAGTAATTGTCATTGCGCTGTACCTGAGGTTCGAAAAGCAGGAAGTGAGACGATTATCTGATACAAATGATATGGAATACTTTAAGTCTGGATTAAGGATTACTACAGCTCCATAGCCTGTTTGATGTATTCGTCAAGAATACCAGCAACGGCAAGCAAAGTCATTGAACAACTGTAATCCTTAGACATAAGACAAGGATTAATGTCTATGGTGTGAGGATGTGGGTGTGAAGATGTGTACTCTGGAAGTGTAGTTTTTGTGTTTTATGCAAAACTGACGTGATATTACACACAACTGTCCAGTCTTCCGTGGGTAAAATCGTGGTATATTTCGTCAATATACATAATAAGCTCACTAAGAGGAATCGAACCCCTGATTTTAGCGCTATAAATCCATAGACGTACCGCTGTACTATCGGGGAGCGTGTTGTAAAGTATTAATTTGTTTTGATATGGCAAAGTACTGTTACCGGGTCTACAAATTACAGCTAGAAGATTTTCACCCTTTATACATTCTTGTGAACTACCTTTTATTCCAAGTTACTTGATCAATAGCAAACTACAAATCGGTAGCTAAAACATAATTTCTATCTGCAGAAACGTATTATTGGTATTATAAATCATGTTTCGTGATTTATCGTTGTTTAAGTGCCCTAATTTCTGTCAATAAAAGAGTTCAAGGCAAACAGTTCATTTGCAAATATGATATGGTGTTGAGATGTTCAACCTTCATGGTATATTGTATGGCCACTTGACATACATCTGTTTCCACTTCTTACTGATGTTCTAGTGCTACTTAGTAATTGTTATACTAGTACTGATGCTTACACTCGCCAACTTTTTTATGAGTAGTAAAACATAATCACAAGTATATGTTTGGAAAAATGTGTATTAATTTGTCTGTGAATATTTATGGACATTATAGGTATTTAATAAAACAAACAACAAAAAACTCGTAATAAAACATCTTTTTTCGCTAATACTTTTCTACTTTTATGTGAAGTACTAGACACTTCTAGTACTGAATAGTGGCTGATTTCGCTAATATTTTATTAAAATTACCTTGCTTCGCCAAAACAGTACTGAATTTTTCGGTACCTTTTTAGTAGCTGTTTCTTTTCTGCTCAAAAGTAGGACTGTTTCATGTTTTCTTTAGTCTCGAATGTTGTTTCCAATATGATATTTTCCCCACGAATTTTTACCGCATATTTTACTATTTTTCGTTTGGTGTGCATAGTGGTATTACTGTCAGAAAAGGTACAATACTCACATAGAACTTCCTCAGAGGGATTTTAGAATTAAAAAGTAAACAAAAATTACAAGATGAACATTTTGAAAAATTGTGAAATAACGCGACGCTATAATATTGTTTATCAAAATCTGAAAATGCTTAAACGATTCCTTGAATATTTTTACCGTATGAATAATAGGTAATTAGAGCAGAAGTTGGCGATTCAAAAAAATCTTTGCTTTTACTAAATGTACTCATGATCTTCTTGTTAATGTGTGTATATTACTACTGTGATTCTAATGGCCTTATAGAATAATAATTCTTAAGATGAATATAACAGAAGAGAAAAATAAAACCCAGCATATAAATTTTGCATTACAAATTTTGTCCTATGTCTAAATTATTCTATACAGTAACATTTTTGCTCTACAACATGTGACCAATTAACACCATTAGTTGTCTCGAATACAGAGTTATAGTTTATAATACGTTAATATCCTTGTCCGGAATGCATAAGTATCATATATAATAACTTGTGATACATTAACACTGTTGTCTCAGATTTAGAATCATAATATGTAAATTTTTAACACTTGTTCTGAATGCCCCCTTACTATATAACTTGTCATATATTAGCACTATTATGTCATGTAGCCTACACCTTGTAGATTAATCCCCTTACCCTGGACGTAAAAATAAAATTATAAAATATAAAATGGTGTTAATATAACGAATAACAGATTAACATTAATATATTAGATGTAGGCTCATAACTGGTGATAACTTAGCAGTCTTACTCTCATGTAGTCCTATAATAGGTAATAGACTTGCCATGGAAGTAAATGTATAGCCTGAGAAAGATTAAAACCTACTTACACTTCCAAAATATATACTCAAATACAGCTAAATTTCTATAATTTATGGAGTTTGTACTAAGTAATGTATTTTAAATTTTATATTTTATTATAATATAATCACACATTTTACTGTCTGCAGATATGTAATGTAACAGCAGGTTCTATTATTTAATAAGTAACGTATTTTAACGCAGAATAACTACTAGTACTTAGCAAAAGAGAAAAGTCATGCGCTTTTATATTTCCTTTCTAGTTAGATGTAAAAGACGTTTATATATTTACAACGTCTGAATAGCTATTTATAACTGACTTCGTGTTGTTCTAACATCTAAAATGAGCGTCAGTATAAAAAATATATTGTGTTTATTTCATAACCTCGAATGTGCTGACTCTAAGAAAATACGCATGGAAAAATTTAATTTTTAATATATGCTTTTCTAAATTGTTTCTAAAAGCAATAGTGATGGCCCCTTAGCCTAACTTTTACACAGTAACTGAATCAGTCTTAGAGTGGCTATCTCTTGAGCTTAGTGAAATACGGATATAATAGTAAGTGGCATATATGCAAGCGTCCTAAGCATATTACTAGAAAGCTTCTGTAAGTACGATCCACGTTCAAAACGCTTGTTTTTGTTTTGTTTTTAATACATACAAACGAATATAGCAATCCCTCATTTTGAACTGGTAAATTACACGAAAGGCAGCTAGTCAATAATACCTACTGTCTATTCTTTGGGCTACCCTTAGTGCATCCACAGCCTTAAAGAATGGAGTCCTTCTAGTGGTAATAACACCAAACCACAAACCTTGGGATTCATAATCCAGAAATATGGTATATTTAGCCACACCCAGCTCTTTCAATAACCAACGTATACACAAATTTAGAAATATATGCTATATACGAAAACAGAAAAGTAAATAATTACAAACATCTAAAACATACCCATGTACCACCGTAATTACGTCTAAAGATTGACTAATAGGATCAAACGGTGTGTATACGAATTTTTAAGTCCATTTATCAATAGAATTACACTTTAACAACTTTTTATTTTGACGTTTTTCCTTGACTTAACACGTTACGTTTTGTTATTTTAATCTCATCACTATAATGGTTATATAATCCCACCATAACCCCCTCCTCCTTTTTCCGTCTTCCCCAGGTTCGGAACGCACCTATAGCGACAGAGAGGGAAGTGAAGAACACTCAATATGACGAGAGGGGAGGTAGTTACCACTGTGACAAAGATGTTTACCCTCATAAAGAGCTGTCTCTCAGGGAACTCGATGTAGTTTATATGATATAACGCGTGGAAACCTAGAACTCCTGTTAGTGTTACCCAGACCGTAAAGACAACTAATGCTGAGAAGTACGCAACGAATGGGACATTATATTCTCACCACCTTGTTACTATAGTAAATGCTTATATGAGCGTTATAAAACGAGAAGGGGTGGTCTAATTTCTGCTCAGTTGTATGGGGAATTCTATTGACATTTTGCCATGGGAATTCATGAAAATGTTAAAGATAATAACACATCAACAGTTAATCTATACCTTTTTAAGTGTAACACTCAGGGAATTAACTCTTACACAAGTAGCCTTACACTCATTGTACGTAGTTCCACATACTAACACGCAACCCATTCTCGACTCTTTACAAAACACCTATACATTTGTTCAGTAAAATTTTGTTTTATTATTTGTTTAGTTTTGAATTTTGCGCAAAGCTGCACGAGGGCTATCTGAACTAGCCGTCTCTAATTTAGCAGTGGCTACTCCTTTACCAACGAATAGTGGTATCGACTGTCACATCATAACGCCCACACGGCTGAAAGGGCGAGCGTGTTTGGTGGGACGGGGATTCGAACCCGCGACCCTAAGATTTTCAGCGGAGGGCTATAAAATATGATCTCGAACAACAAGGATTAGAAATGTCAATTGTTTTGTTTTTGTGACATCGTCTCAGTTTCTTATTTATTTTACGTAACGGGGATTTTTTTTTTTATTTAAGGAAACTTTAAACCAGTTGGTCTACTAATGATCTACCCTTACTTCAAGCCGAAATTGAGGACTTTTCTTCTATTTTTTATTTCAAAGCAATGTTTTATTTTTTTATTGCCAACAGGTTGAGCAAAAAAAAAACCAACAAAAAACAAGTGGAAAAATGATAGATATTTTCCCTTTGTCATTTTTGGGAGAACTTGCATGTGTCGTTTAGAATAAAATAAAATGTTTATTTGTGTTTATGAGAAGCTCTATACCTTGTAAGATTTTTTTTTTTTTCGTAGTTCTTACACAGTTTTTGCAGACAAAAATTTTCAGCTGTGAACGCCACTGTGAACGAAATATTTAAAGCACATGTTGAAAGTGCTAGCAGGTAACGAATTTCGTCAAAACCTCATGTTGACAATATTGTATGTTTTTACACAGACGAAACACATTTAACGAAGCTTTCATTAGAAATATGATTTCGAATGTGACGAATTTTTGTATTAAATATCAACAACATTTATTACTGAACATGTTTCTGAGACATAAAAAATCTACCATATCGTATTTAGAATGAGCATATTCATTCAGAACGATATTTGATACGCAACAAAAGCGTGAATAAAATACAGGTTGTTTCCGGAGTCACTTGAACAAGTTTAACTTCAGGGGTTTTAAGGATTAAACCTTAATAGTATGAATAACTTCGGAAATGTGTTTTATTAACACAGTAAAATCTGTCAAATAAGATAAGCTCTTTGTTTTCTTTTCTTGCAAGAAATTTCAGTCTCGGGATGCAAATACATATGAGGAAATAAAACGCATCCTATATAAGTTGACATAACGTTTCAGATGCATATATATTTTTGTTGAAAGTAACAATGTCAAAAAAATGAAACTCTTACTTTCTTTGAAATTCTTAAAATCAGAATTAAAAGCGAAAATGTTTAGTTGTATGAAGAGATTGTACGTATATAGACAAGTTACTTAGATATTTTTATTCAATAGTAGAATAAATCAGTGTAGAAAACCTTTAGAATAACAAGAACGTTTACGAAAGATATACGAATTAAGTGTTATCCAGATACATTAAATGGATTGATTTTCACATTCCTTCACTCACAGCCATGATCTTTTATAGCAATTGACAATCAGTTATTTTAAACCACACCTACTTAGACATCCAAGGATAATTTAAAGCTAGACTATTGATTTGTTACGTCGTTTTGATCCCGCCCTAAACTCTGAATTTATCCAATGAACGTTTTGGATATTAATCTCCCTGTTGTCGCTCTCCGTACAGATCCTACTCACAGTTTGAGTGTAAGCGAATCACTAGGGCTTGTAGCGCTTCTCATTTTTTGTGAACGCTGGTAAACTACGCACATGGTGACTAGACTTTAAGTAGTACAATTATGAAACGTAGATCTGCAATGCGAAATCAAGCGTTTCGTACAGTAAAGCGTAAATCTAGTTAGCCCACACGTTCTTTCTCACACACAGTGATTCAATGATGTGGCTACCGTTTTTGCCTTGAACCCGAAAGTAGTAGAACGCCTCTGCAGATCGGACATGTTGAACCCTTTCATGGACACGGCCCACATTGGCACCCTCAAACTAAGCCCACCACATGCCATGGCTGTTGAGTCGGCAGGAGTCCACGTACAAGGAAACCACCAATTTGCAGCTCAGGCCAACGGTTATCCTGGTCCTCACTCCAATATTCACCACCATTATGGACATGTTAGCGGTTACGCTGCACGAGACTTTTTGCTCCGCAGAGAGCATATGCCAACTTTAGCTAGCAGCTTAGCAACCCACGATAACTTAAGTAGTAACAGCCCTGCGCACCATGGGATGTTTGTGCCCTCTTCTGCGACGCTGCACGGGGCTCATCACCAAACGGTTGACCCTTCCTCCACGCACGTGCTTTTTCCTGGTTTGGAGTATTCTGCGGCTCACCACACTGGACATATAAATGGTCAAGTTAGGTTTTCCTTGCCTGGAAGTGACATGTACGGGCGTCCGGATACTTTTAACCAAATGACCGGCTCAAGAACTGACCGCTTGGCTGGAACCTATGGTGCTATGAACATGGGTCCTCACGGTCCGGGAGCCTTCTTCAGATACATGCGACAGCCAGTTAAACAAGAAATGACGTGTGTCTGGGTGAACCAGGAACAACCATGTCCGAAAAAACCGTGTAACAAAATCTTTACTTGTATGCACGAGATAGTGACTCACATCACCGTAGAACATGTCGGTGGCCCTGAATGCTCGAATCACGCATGTTACTGGCAAAACTGTTCCCGTAGCGGACGGCCGTTCAAGGCCAAGTACAAGCTGGTTAATCACATACGGGTCCACACTGGAGAGAAGCCGTTCCCCTGCCCCTTCCCTGGATGTGGAAAAGTTTTTGCTAGAAGTGAAAATCTTAAGATCCATAAACGAACACACACAGGTAAGCAAAAAATCTGCTAGTAAGTAATAACAGAAACTTCATCAACCATATTGAGCCATAAGGTACTAAGTCTTAGTTAATCTATATGCTACACGGGTTTTCTTTAACTTTTACTGTTCTTTCGTTTTCTGTTTATACACTTTTGTTTTATAATCTGAATAAAATAGATATAACTGGTTCAGGTTCCCTTCAGTACACTTCTTATGCCAATAAATGAATTGGTCTTTACCTATTGACCTTTTACGACAGAGTAAATTACTGAAACAGTGTTTATATGTACCCACACACCAAATGGAAATATTAAAGGGTTTTCCAACTGTAACGTTTAAAGAAGTGTGCGAATTCTGTTTTTTTTTTTTTTTTGTACACAGCAGAGATATCATATTGCTTTTTTTGTATTCCACATTATTATGGACGTTACTTATTACCTTTATATCAATGACACAATGTAAGTGTAAAGCAGAACGTATGGGTAGCTTAAAGCTCGCAAGGGTACCGATTTTTCGTTAAAATAGGTAAACGCTATATCTAACTTCACGTGCATTTAAAAATTAGCGCTCACTCCGGAAGATTCTGAGGCCTTAGTTGTGAAAAATGATCAGTTCAGTTACTATCAAGATCCTTGTAGTTGTTATCTCACTGTCAAACAATCATCTTCACTAGGTACTGTAACTTGGGGGTTAGGTGCAGCTTGGCGGGTTACGACCGTTAATGCTACTGTTGCTAGAGTTAACCTGAAGATAACCTAAGAAGGTATTAAAATTTTTATTAAACTAAAGTAAAGAATAATGTTTCGACCTTTTTAAGTCATCTTCAGGTTAACAAAGAGTTAACCTGAAGATGACCTAACAGGGTCGAAACATTGTTCTCTATTTTAATAAAAGTTTTAATACCCATACGAGCCGTCTTGAGATACATTTTTACTTCAAGTGGGCATCTAGTCATCACGAATGATTTAAACACGATTACAGGTAGCACTCGAAGACGACTACTTTTAAGGTTTAGTTCTCTATTGAACAAATGCGTTTAGGCACATCAATGTTTTTGAGGCAATGATACTAAAGAAACGTTCAATAATGCCATGGTTTCTGGTTATCATATTACGTAGAACATACACTGTGTGTATACAAACTTAGTTACGACAAATCTCAGATCGCCTACACACACACACACACACACACACACACACACACACACACACACACACACACACACACACACACACACTACACTACACTACACTACACTCTTCACTTCGGTAAAACGATGAAATAAATCCATAGACTTGGTAAACAGATAAACGTATATTATATTATGACGGACCTAAAGTAGGCCTAATGACGCATTTTATGTATAGTTTAATGTTGACATTAAAGTTTACACTCACAAATTGTTAAATTCAATATATTTTCACATTATAAAAACATTTTTGTTATGTTGTTTTCTCCTGTGGTGGTAATTTACTAAGGCATGACACTGTGATAACATTTACGAAGTTCACTTACGTGAGTTATTTCAGTTTTCTGCAGCTCTACATTTATGAATATATCTATTTAAGGATCTTATACGCAACTATGTCCAGAATAATCTTGTTAATATAACGATTGAGTTCAGTATTCAACGTCCTTACTGAACTAGAGTAGGTATGTTTGATTTTTAGCAGTCATGTTGTAATTGACATAAAAATTACCACAGAAACACATAAAAGCCAATGCTAATCTGAGAAACATTACTGTGAATGTTGTAGGTGAGGTTTATTTTTACGTCATTGTCCATCTCAAAAGCATTGCTGAGAACATTGTATTTATGAAATATTTTACTTAAGTCTCGAGATTAACCTGTGCATGAGTCAGTCTAACAGAACTTTGAAATAATTTTACTTTTGCAGTAATCACTCAGAAAATAAAATACTCCTCTATAAACAGTAAATATTTTGATAAACGTTATACGATTCTCAAGTATCAATGATTGAAACTGAAATTATTGTTACCTAATTGTTTGTTTAGTCTCATGTGATGGTCATGATCTAGAAACATTTACTAACATCTTCCTTTGTTTCAGGATAACATCAGGAATAAACTATATTTTCTGTACGGTTACGGTGCTGATATGCAAACTAACAAAGATCGATTTGAAATCAAATTATGGTCAAAAACATTTTGAGGTATTGGTCTGCAGTGTTATGTTGTAATTAAAGTTGGCGTATGGAATTTCAGTCATCGAAACTCTTTACTTTTTGTACACAGGATTCCATACGTAATGCTAATTTCATGGACAACAAGGAACCATGCAATCCTTCACGACTGCCCTTTTACACCCATCCTTGAGAAAAAAATGAAATTCACGTTTAATTTATCAGAAACAATTATAGATTCCTCCTTGTAAGTTCCTGTAGAGTGCCAGTTTCCAGTACTGTTGATGGCAACTCCTTCTAAAAGATAATCACTTTGTTAGAAAAATAACATCCTCAGTGGAGCATAGTTCTTTGTTGTAGCTTTTTTTCAGATTTCAAACTAGTGTTCTCATGCCCTATTATGTTCTGATTTAGCACAAAGAAATCTGAGGTCTCCATTCTGTCAGTCTCCTGGATATCTTGCAAACTTCAATAAGATTATTCTTTTCTCAACAGAAACTAGATTAAAAGCTCTTATAACTCTTCCATCTCTCGAATTATCTTATCAGCACTTCTTTGAATCCTTTCCAATTAATCAAAACCATTTCTTAGATAAGGAGATCAAAACTATACACAGTATTCCATGTGAAGCCTAACCAATAATTTGTGTTGGAAGGTAATTCTCTTTTTTAACGTTTAGTCAATATATATATATATATATATAGAGAGAGTTGTACCCAAAACTTGTAATAGCTTTATTACTAAAAAAAGAGTATGTTTTCGATTGCTGACGTGACTTAGCCACTACTGTACTAAAATGTTTTCCTCTTGCTAATGAAGGGGTTTGTGCATATAGCCCTCCTGTATCTTTGCGCGAAATTAAAAACAAACAAACAAATTTATATATATTTAATGCGTATTTACGCTTGCTACTTATTGAAGGTCATTTGCCAAATATTTGTTCAATTTACCAATTGATCTGAATCATTTAGTAATAATTTAACATCTTAAAACAACTAGAAATATTAAAAAATACTTTAGTAATTTACTAATTATTCTGTTATCAATATCATTAACATAAACAAGAAAACAAAAGCCAAAGAATTAATCTCTAAGACACTTCGTCAGTAACAAGGGTTCCGTTTTACTAGACTCTATTAATAACACATTTTATTTCTTCCATCCAACTACTCTACAATAAAATTAACTATATTTTTTTCTCAGTTTCCATTGATGTGATTTTAGCTAAACTCTTATGTAGCACCTTATCAAAAGCATTTTGCAAATTTAAATACAAAAAATCCACGTATAAATAACAAATAACATTCTCGGAAAAATTCGTAAGGCAAATTTTCTTTTCTTGAATCTATGTTGGGTTCAACTTGTAATATATTTCACTAAATTATTTTGCATAAGTATTTCATTTTTTCAGGCTCAATGGAATTTTTCTCTCTACCAAACTAAGCCTAACTTGCCTATAATACTCAGGACAACTCTCAAGATCCCCTTTAAAAATTAGAGTAACATTGTTAAGTAGAAATAAATGGAAAGTTTTAAATTACAAACGTTATTTTAAGACTGGAGTAATTACTGAATGAATTTCTCTGAGAGGGTAGCGTCAGCGCTCTTCGTCATTCTCTTCAAATGAAACATAGAAAAACATAACACTTAGCTATTGGTTAACCTGTTCTTTAATTTTGATATATTTGTTGTCTATGCGGTTAACTATATATTTTTTGAATGAATTGTTCTAGACAATAGTGTGATTTAACTTTGTAACTAAAGAATTGTTAATAGGTAACTGAATTGTCCTAATTGTTTAATTCAGAAAATGTTCACTTTAGAAAAACATGTTTTATATTGTTTTTCTCCTATGGTGGTGTTTTACTAAGACATCATACTGTGATAAGATTACAAAGTTCACTTACATGGGTTATTTCAGCTTTCTGTAGCTCTACATTTATAAAATATATCTATTTTACATCTCATAATAGTTTTATTACTAACAAAAGAGCATTTTTTCGATGGCTTAAGTGACTTAGCCACCACTATGCCAAAATATTTTTATCTTGCTCTGTAACTTGAGATTAAAACGTGCTTTGTTATACGTTGTGTAATTTAATTCCAAAACGTATTTTGTTGCATTGAAATATGATCATTATGGCAATTTTTCAAAAGTAGTGTGCACTAGGTTACGGGAAGTAATTTGGAGTACTAAACATTCTTAGTGAGTTCTTAATTGATATTGACAAAATACGTTAAAAGCTATGCAACGGCTAAAACCTTTCATTACAACGTGATCAGTAAATGTTATAAATTTCTTTCAATTCGTGTTTATTCATACATACTTATTTTAGATATTTATGTATTGTAACGTTGTTTTATTCTCGGAGGCTTTTCAATGTAATATTTGAGGTTATAAGAAAAAAAATGTAATTGACCTTCAAATGCATGACATAAAACATTTACGTGCCAGGTGAACAGTTTTTAATTTAGAAGTACCCATCTTACTTTACACACGATTTTGAAATAATGTTTATTGCATCTTCAAATTTATTATTTGCGTTCCTAAACTGAATACCACTAACATTATTTAATGGTTTAATAATACAGAGAAGCCTGAGCGTTACGTGACAGTGAGTACAAACAAATTCAACAAAACACATTGTAGACTTTTGTGCACAACACACTTATATTTTATAATGTTACTTGTTCTTTTTTTGAAACTATTTTGGTGTAAGTCATATTGGCTAATGTTCTAAAACATTGTATTTATAAGATTTAGTATCTTTCGTCACTACTACAAATTGATATATTAGTTTTAACTTTGATTTAAACATTACCCGGTTTTAGTTTGTGGCAGTTACACCTCAACTGTATAAGTACTTTTATTTTAAAAAAAGTCCTGTCTTTTGGCGATTTTAAGTTCTTCCTGGATATACGATATCCCTTAACATAAACGTGTCTTCTATGAAATCACGATGGTTGTAGATGTCCCTGTTTATGGTTTCTTGCTTTCGTTATGATCTTAACCTGTGGGATAATCTGGCTTATTTCATAAAGGTAACTTCAAATACAGATAAACATCCTGTAGGTTGTACGTAATTTCGTGAGCTTCTTGCACAAACGCTCCTAATATCAATAAAATCTTACGAGCTTCATTAAGTCTTTTCGCAATTCTCACAACAGTTAACACGGGTGATTTAACATATGCCTTTTTAAGATTGCCATTTTAGCAAAAATTATATTTATCGTACACTTTGCAGAAATTAGTGATGCACTTCTAAACTACAATGTGATCGCACTACTAACTTTTTGGTTCAGTGAATACTAAATAAACTTCCAAATTTGAAAGCCTCAGTAACTTTACGATATGTTATGCACCAAAAGAACCACTTGCTGTCTTTTTAACTTGCCTGTAAGCAAAGTGATTGTATAATTATACGTTATATACTAAACCTTTCATGGTCTAAATATTCCCTCAGATAATACCTAAAAATAGTCACTGTCTTAAAATGAAAGTTTTAACTGGTGAACTTTATTCATATACAAGCATTATTATTATTTATTTTTTCAAGCTTTGAAAGTAAACAGCTGTTTGATATCTAAATTTTCATATCACCTTCTTTTAGGCATACAATTCAATATCACTGGTTAACAATTATTTTGTCTCCCTGGAAAAGAAAAATTCAAAAATTAATGAGTTAAAATAGCACTTTAATAAAATGTATTTGGTTTCTTTGTATCACGCCCCCCACGCCCCCAGTGGCACAGCGGCATGTCTGCTGACTTGTACTGCTAGAAACCATGTTTCGATACCCATGGTGGGCAGAGCACAGCTAGCCCGTTGTGTAACTTTATGATAAATGACAAACAAATCTTTGTATCGCACATAATTTTTAAGATGTATAGACATAATGTTAGTGTTTTATAAGACAAAATGCTTATTTAGTATGCTTAATGCACGCATAATATTGACACTATAGTAATAAAAATTAATAACATTATATGTCTTTGCCACATACTTAAATATAGTATATGAATATACAGAGCGTTCAGAAAAAGACACACTGGTAGTAATATTTACTGAACTCGCTCACACCATACGTACTTATAATAATAATAATAATAATAATAATAATAATAATAATAATAATAATAATAAAGGTAATCACCAAGTTGGTTTGTTTATACTTTGTGTCAAAAACTGTTTCATTTGTAATGTTCTTTCATTATAATCGTGCCAGCCCAACCGTATGGTTTTCTACATAAACAAAATTAAATATTTGGTTTTAGAAAACTTAGACGTGATTGAAACTTTCAATTAGATTTTTTGTAAGGGATATAACAGAAGTACTTTATTTCATAATTTTGTTTATTTAGTATGAAGTCATAAAAACTGAATGAAAGATTAAAAATTTACTTGAAATTTACTTTTTTTCACATGACACGAAAGTAACAATTTATAGGAAGAAGACAAAAATTTCGTTATTTTTCAATTAATAAAATTGTTATTAACAATGGATTAATTTAATGAAGTTTAAAGATGAAACTATATTTTATCGAGCCCTGTTTACAATTTGGTACTACGTATATTTCTAACACCGTTTTATTTCTCTCAAACAGATTTTTAAACTATTTTTCTGCTTCTATAGTCCTTTTAATATTCAGCTGTCATCAGTATTTAAAAAATGTAGAGTTCTACTACTTTTTCCAGTAAAATTAATACCGATCAAAACAACTCTTACTTTGCATGTACATTTACAGATTACTTTTACATAAATAAAATAAAATTTAAACGTGCCCAAGAGTTTCTAAGAATTCTTAGTCGATAAAGTATTAAACTGAATATTAAAAAACTACTTTTGCTATCTTAATAGAATCAAATAGAGCAAAAGTTCAGGAAAAGCTTGAACTTTTGTTTCAATTTCAGCATTTCAAATTTGTTGCTCTATTTCTAATCTATTAAAATGATCGCATAGTTCTTGTTTACCGTAATTATCCTTGTGACATGAAAGCGTACACAAGACAGGACAATAGTGTGTATTATCACATATCTAACTAAGCTGTATTTATGATCACATTCAGTTAAAAGACGTAAAAATTAGCGGCTGTAAATCTGTAGCATATTTTCAAAGCAACCTGAAATAAATGTATTTCTGAAAAAAAAAAAAAGTGGAGGGAAAGAAATATATAAATTCACCTTGACTAACTTGTAAGTGAGCATCTTTTATTCAACATTAAAACCAGTCACATGAAAAATGTCATTTTGTTTATTTTGTAGTAAAAAATACAACAATGTCGAAATATACCGGTATTTGTATTGAGCTTTCATCAGCTCGATTGTTATAAGTAATGCCAAAACAACGTATTTAAGTTTTTTACATTTTGTATACGTGAAAGGATACTGGCTTAAACCCAGGCCAAGCGTCATCTCTTTTTAAAACTAAATGAAAAGATATTTTGTTAAGTTATTTCTTTTAATAAGTTAAGTGCCTGCTAATATATTGCGTTCACCTTCTAGAAGCATTTCGATCAAAACTTTCTATTTTACACTTTAGTAGAATTTTGGTTTTTAGACAGTTTCTGAGCCTGCATTTCTGAATATCAAAACGTTTGTTTTTTGTTTTAATTTCAGTCAGTATAGTGAAATATTTCTATGATAAAGTGAAACACTATTTAGTCTGATAATAATAACATATGCATGTTACAACAATTATTTCCCGCGCGATATAATACAAACGAGATAGCTAACTACTAGCTGCGTTTCTTCGTTATTTAATACATAATTTAATTTTGTGAAGAGGCTTAGTGTGATAAGTAAAATGCTAAATCCTACATAACACTGAAGATATTTTAAACTCTCTATTCTCTACAGGATGATTTTTTTTTTAATTTTGCGCAAAACGACATGAATGCTATCTGCGCTAGCCGTCTCTAATTGTGCAGTGTAAAGCTAGAGGGAAGACAAGCTAGTCATCACCACCCACCGCCAACTCTTGGGCTACTCTTTTACCAACGAATAGTGGGATTGACCTTAACAATATAATGCCCCACTGCTGAAAGGGTGAGCATGTTTTTTGTAACAGGGATTCGAACCCGCGACCCTCGGATCACGAGTCGAGCGCCCTAACCACTCGATTGTTATGTCATGTGTATGTAGCATGATATTACCGACACAAAGAATAACATTTATAACCACATGATTAAGAGAAGGTTTAAAAAAAACGTATTTATTATACAAGATGGGCATACTTGATGTTCTTTTAGGAACACTGGAAATGAAATCGATTTAGACTTGTAATTTTTTTTACTTCTTTTCTGATGCTGCAACGCATTAAAAGAAATGAAACATTAACAGAAATATATGATGCATGAAAGATAGACTACATTGCCAGATTGTATAACTATATGTTAACCACGCTATATCTACTATATCCAGTGTCGACTAAACCTTCCGTCCAGTAGCAGAATTATTCGTTAGGTAACTTATAAGCAACAGCTGATTACAATTTTTGCTCTTCTCCACGTTTAAGTTTCTATATAAAATGAAGATTTTGCTATTGAAATCTACCCAATAAATCGAACTAGAATAAAATTTATATAATATCTCAATCTTTTTTTAATTAATTCATTTACATAAAATACTGGATGTTGTTTGCTAAAGTAACAAGTCAGGAATAAAATTGGATTTTCACCAAGGGTACGCAATTTGCCGCTCAAAAAATTAATCAACATACACATCTATGTAATTATTATTTTGATGCAACTTATAGGATGAATGGTTAGGTCTGTAGTTAGTTTTGGATAATTTGTAGAAAGTTTTCTCAATAAATACTGCTCTTGTTTCTGCTGTTTGATGTATAGTGTTTATAGTGTTTATAATGTATTTGACATCAGATGTTAAAAAAGATTAAGACTTGTTATTACTTCTATGATCAGTCACTTATTGAAGATCTTGTATCATATTTTATATGTAATTAATATTTCTGAAAAACTCTGGAGTTATGTTGTCAACATTCATTGACAGTCAATCCCATAAGTCTGAAAAATCGAATTGTCTGTGTCATTAATACTAAAAACTTGTTTACTTAGTGTGTTCTATAGGAATAAATTATAGTATTTCTGTATTTGCAGTGTTGGAAATACTTGTAGGGTGAAGGGTTGTAGTAAGAGTTGTTGTTTGTAATTAAGCACAAAGCTACACAAAGGGCTATCTGTGCTCTGCCCACCAAGGGCATCGAAACCCGGTTTGGGGCATGTAAGTCCGCAGACATGCCGCTGTGCGACCGTAGCAAGAGACAAGACGTGGAATGTTATAAATATTTTCCATTCCCACTCTAAAGTGGACACAAACTTTTGTAATTTAGACGGTAATATGACATCTAATGTTCTGGAGTAATCATCTGATGAAATAAACACTTGTCTCAACAAGTCTTGCTCTTTCAATAGCCGAGTACAGCTCAGTCACTTACGTTTCTAAAAAAAACAGAAAAGTATTTAGAAGGAAAAATTACTAATTTATAACTAATAAAGAAAAATCTAGTTTAAATGATATAGAACGATAGAAGTTTTAAAACAGCTGGATACAAAAATTTGTATATATCGTATTTTAAAGTGTCCGTAATTTAGTAGTCATAGGATACTTACTTCCTGCTTTAAAATGAAATCTTGTTTTTACTTGTTGTTTACTCATGTTACTGATGCTCTTTTTTAAACGTTCACTAATTTGTTGAGTAGTTTTAAGGTAAATCATGCAAGGGTTATTCAAGTTCTCATGGTGATCTTAAACGTCTTATTTCATTGCTTCTCAATTGGAAGACAGCTACGTCGTAATTGTCTTATGATCATGTCATCATAGATAGAATTAATTTTTCTGTGGTATTTAGACAAAAATGTCACGAACCTAGAATTATGTGACAAAATGATACCACTCACTTAAACAAGAGTACGTTAACAAGTGTCTCAGTTTTTATGATGACCAAAGTCCTGGTGTCCAATCACATTACACATACAATGATACCTATATCCCGCTCATTAGTTTCTCCTGTGTAAATCATTGTTTTCTGTTGTCTCACTAAATGCACATCTATGTTATCTGATGTATGTGAGGAGGTTTATGACTTACATAAACGGGAAACACCTTTATGTAGATGATAACAGTAGTCAGAGAACAGTTTTAATGTTTTGATTGTAAAACGTATTAGGCACGTATCATGTTTAAACACCAGTAGCTTTGCATAATATCAAACCAAAACGTGAAATACAAAATAAAACGTTAAAGAGAGAGACTGATAACTGCAGAAAGGGAGAGATGATAATAGGAAATCTATGTTAGAAACGTGTGTTCCAGGTTCAGTAGTATACAATGATCCATGACGGGAAAATTTCTATTGATTTAATCTCATTAGACGCCTGTTTGTAATCCTCATGCGAGGAATGATCCAAATGTGAGTCATTAAACCTACTGCCGCTTAGTAGTCTGAGAATTAACCAGACACTGCATTTGTTCAAGTTATGAGCATATGCTCGTGCTGGAATCTCGAGTTAAAAAGAAATGGGGGTGATATAAAATTCATCATAAGCGTTGGTGAATACAACCACCGTTCATAAACCCTGCTTTGAATTACCAAGTGCCATCACAATGATTCTTTGTACCACCTACTTATGTATAACCTAGACGCTCTAGTTGCTGATACATAGTTTACAATTATTATGCATTATTGTTCTCGTCCAAACCAATATATAACAAAAGAACGGCGTTGCCCGTAAATAACACAAAAGTTTTCGTTCAGACAGGTTATACAGCTTTACTATATAGCTTTAATTCTACACAGATGTAAAATGTCACAATACAAGTTTTTTCGTAATTCCTTTACCCCACTGCTAGATATATTTGTGTGTACTAAGACCTTAAGATTTTGTTAAATGTAGATAGTTTTAAACTATATAAAAGTTCAGTGCTATTACCTTCATGGATAACCTTTTGTTTCTCAAAATAAACATTTTTTTGGTGGGTGATAGATATAAGGATAATTATATCACATCACTATTTCAGGTGCTGAAGCTGAAACTGAGCTGTCTCAAACTGGTACAGTTTCTATTAGATGCAGACAGCAAAAGAATTACTGTGGGCAATATGAAATACACGACTTTATTATTAGTATAAGACAACACTGCAGTTACTGTTAGCAATACGGAATATACAATTTTTATGTAACCGGACAGCATAAAAGTCATTGGTAGCAGTAGGTAATATACATTTTTACTGAAAAACCAAATAGCAGAGTAGTTATTGTTAGCAGAAGATTATAAAGGTTTACTGAAATAGCAGAGAGTAGTAAGGAATATAAATGCTTATGGTAACAACAGACAGCAGAGTAATTACTGTTAGTAGTTAGTTTACTAAGCTTTAAATGGCAGAGTAGTAAATGTATACTTATGTGTGGATATATAATTGTTGGCATTTCACAGTTTCTGTTCAAGTCTTTACACAGGTAAGAGCAGCTACCTTATCTTAGCTAGTAGATTATTCCAGGTGTGAACAGTGAAGGGCAGGAGTCACCAAACTTTTTTCACAGGGGGCCAGATTACTTGGGGAATGAGAAGCGCGGGCCGCATGATCATTATGTTCAACACTCATAAGCTAGAACGAAAGTTCTCTGTAAAAGACTTAACACTAAATTTAAGATGCCACATTAGCCATGTGGGAGTAGCATGCAGTACACACATATAATAAAAAAACAAAGAGAAATACAACCAACATTTTTATTTACCGAAAGGTTATCAAAGGTGACATTAGCGAAAACAATTGTCACATCGCACATAGTGAGTACATATTTGAATTTCACTAAGCCGCAAAAAAGTTAGTGAGATTTATGAAATTGGCGTTTGGCTTTCAAAACATCTTCAATGCTCAGTTTTGAATTACTGCATTCAATCATTAGAATTGCTTTCAAATGTTCATCAGTCAACCTTGATCGATGTACCGACTTCACATACTTCATTTTTGAAAATGCTTGTTCACAGACATAAGTTGTTCCGAACACTGATGCCATACCAGATGCAAACTGCTTCAGCTTTGGAAAATCATCTTCAGGTATGCAGCTGTAAAATTCAATAAGTTGTCCCTCTCTGTGTTTTGCTTTCAACAAGTCATTTCCTTGCAAATCGATGACCTCCAGCTGAAGTTCCACTGGCACGTCATCAATGACACAATCAAAAGGATTCTGAAAAAGGAGAATGTCACTTTCGATTCTGTCGAGATCCGAAAATATCTCTAAAAATGCTTATTTAAATCAACAATAATCTTTTACTGAAACTCCAGGTTGACATCTTCTGTGATTCCAACATGAAACTTATTGAAACACTGAAAATGAGAGAGGTTTCCTCCTTCCAAATGTGCTTCAAACAATGACAGCTTTCTCCGAAATCCTTTAATGATTCTATAGAGATCACAGACAAGGTTATTATTCCCCTGAAGTTTCAATTTCAATTCATTCATGTGGGATGTGATGTCAACCAAAAATGACAACTTTGACAACCAGGTTGGATCCGTGTATTTGTGTATTTTTCTTATAGCAAACCCACATTGGGCTATCTGCTCAGCCCACCGAGGGGAATCGAATCCCTGATTTTAGCGTTGTAAATCCGGAGACATACCGCTGTACTAGCGGGGGGATCCGACAGAAGTGGATCGGCTCTATATTTCTCGATAAGAAATATATCTATTTCTCTTCTCAACTTATAAAAATGAGACAAGACTTTACCGCAGCTGAGCCAAAACACCGCTGTGTGATAAGGCAAGTCACAGAAATCCGAATCAGTTTCTTTAAGAAACGCCTTGAACTGGCGATGATTAAGTGCATGACCCCGAATAAAGTTCACTGCAGAAATGACTGGTTTCAGAACGCAAGAAATATCTAAGTCTTTTCCACAGAACGCTTGGGAGTTGAAGATCTTCCAACTGTTTCCTGATCAGCCCCACCAGACCCTTCTTTACTCCAGCCATGTTTTTTCCTTCATCAACTGTTACACCTCTAGGCTGATTCCACTGAAGGTTATAGTCTTGCAAAGTTTTATGCACTTCCATGAAAATGTCTTCTCCAGTTGTTCTTCCGTGCATGCTGTTAACTGATGCCAACTCTTCCTTGATCTGAAAGTCCAAATTAACTCCACGAGTAGTTGTGACGTACTCGAGAGATCAGTAGACTCATCCAGTGCCAGAGAATACCATAGGAAGTTCCTAGCTTTTTGGCATATCTGTAATGCGATGTTCTCTCCAAGTTCTTCTGCTCTCCTGTACTGAAGTTGCTGAAAGTCTGATACTTTCAAAGAAACTGGTTTTTTCAGGACACAGCTCATTTGCTGCTTCCATCATACACTCTTTGATGAAGTTGCCGTTAGTAAAAGGATTTCCTCGTTCTGCCATCCTATGCACTATTTTGTAACTTGTAGGAGTGACAGATTCATTTTCAGCAAACTTTCTCGTGAACTTTTGAGATTCAAAAACACGTTTCATAGATTCAAATTTCTCAGAACGGAACTTTCCTGAAAATTTCAAATATGTTGATAGATGTTTTGTTTCATAGTGACGCCGAAGGTTGTACTCTTTCAAAACAGCAACACTTTCGGCGCATATCACACAAGTAGCTTTCTGGTTTTTTTGTTTCCACAAAGTACTTTTCTCCCCATTCTTCATTGAAAGCACAACACTCACTTTACTTCTTTTAAAAGCAGCCATAACGATGGGTAAAAAAAAAACAGGATCTTAAAATGAAAAACACAGAACGCTGTGAGAACGTATTGTACAGGTCCAAGAACGCACAAACAAAATATATTGAAACGTACGTTTGCCACGACACTTACTTAAGAACGAGTTACGAAAAGCGCATAACTCGAGTACTAAGGGAAATGAGCTTGCTGAAGCGGTAACCCTAAGCCGCTGAATTTACAAGACGAGTCAATAGGACGAGGCTTAAGTCTGTACTTGTTTTCGAAATTCTTATGCTCTTTTTAGATACGTGCCTCGATATGAATAAACGGGCAACAAGGACGAAAGAAGAATTTTCCTATTGGTTAAAAATGCGCGTGACAGCCTTGTTTCTTTTTATCATAACGTCTTGTGTTTGCCAGCTAAAAGCGACCATCGGTGTAATTTATTTTGTTATGACAGTCGGACATTTGATGAAATGTCACTTTTTATTTCCAAGCGGCTAGCTGCTAGCGGGCCGGACAAAATGACCTCGAGGGCCGTAGTTTGGTGACCCCTGGTGAAGGGGATTGAACAATGCTAAAATCTGGAATATGCGAAACGAGAATCGGGGATAGAACGAATGAACAACTAAACCAGTGGTTCTCATTTTTTTCAGTGTTTGCACCCCTTTCAAATCAGTAATCATTTCTCGCATCCCCTGGAAACTTAGGAAACTTCTTCTTAGGAGAAATATAAAGCATACTCTTATGTAAAAATATAGATTTGCTTTAATTATTCATGGGCATCCTCGCACCCCTTGGGAATCATCTTTGCACCCCCTAGGGGTGCGGGCACCCCTGGTTAAGAACCCCTGAACTAAACAATGCGACAGAAGCAGCAACTTGCGGTTCGTGACTACCACGTTGGTAAAATGAGTGTTATTGAAGTACGAGTGGGAGATAGTACCTTTGATCGTCCTTAGCCAACCGTGACTTTAGCTATAGTCTGCTCAGGTCATTTGTACCAGCATCCACGCTTCTAGTTACATAGCTAGTAACCATGTATTAATTCCAAACTTTTGTGTTTAATAAAATTACAGTTTTAAATTAATAATCTGTTTTTAAATGAATCCAATTTTGCCTTGATATACATGTTTGAGATTAATATCTTCCTTTCAGTCTTTCGTTGTGACTTTGATGTCTGAACACATTTTAGTTGTGTGTTTATTATACACAACTATATTCTATCATAAGCAGCTAATAAGCTACAATTAAATACAGGAGTGACTACAAATAAGGTCCGAGGACAAAAATATTCATTAATGTTAACAAACAATAGTCGAGAAATAATGAATTAAATCAAATGATTATTTTGAAACATGAGAAAGTTGTGTTTATTCGAAAGGCAGTTTTCCTTTAAAAGTACTAAACCTGAAAAAATTATAGTTAGAACTTTAAAGTTACATGAAGAAATCGCATTACGAGTACTTTGTTTCTGTTGTTGCATTATAATTTAACGTTGTTGAGCTAGTAGAATATAGTGTTTATTTTAAAATTTATTTTTGTGAATTAGTTGAAATTTTAACTGTGTTAAAGTAGTAAAAGATTTTTTCTAAGAAATAATAGTCACTCACAGTGGCTAACTGAGTCACCTAATCTAAAAGTTGCAATTGTTATTCCATTACTAACAACCATTCAGAATTTTTATCAAACACATTTATGACCGTATTGAGAAATGTGTGAGCTAGTCTGTACAATGAGATATTAGTAAGCAAAAAACAACCAGCAAATTGTTCTTTAATACCAATAAATTAATATCCATATCGTTGAATATATCAATGATATTTCAGTCAAATTTGGAAATGTTAAAATTTGATAAGCTACAGTAATTAAGAATACTTCCAAGTTTTCAACTGTTTGTTTTAGCGCAACATTACACAATAAGCTATCAGTCAGTGCCTTGTCCACCAAAGGAATCAAACCCCGAATTTTAGCATTTAAGTAAGAAAATTTACCTCTGATCTGCTGAGGGACGATTTTTCAATACGTCATATGTGTTAGTGAGTCTATGTGCTTTACGTAAGAAAGAAAACTGAATTTAACCTATGGGTATACATTAGGAAATTTAGATGCTGTTCGTTGCTTTGAATAATTTACTTAATACAGCCATAAATCGAATGCAATGACCTCAAATAGTGTTGTTTTTACAAGCAATAATATAAATCGTAGATTATAAACAGTATTCACTTTAAAAACTATGTTGAGGTCATGCAGGAAGGAAAAAAAAACAACTGAGAAATTATCGCTACGTTAAACCAATTTCACAGCACATGAGCAGACAGTGGCATTCTGCCTGACATATTATTGTGTAGATAACTTTAAAAATTGCCTTGGCCGGTGAATGACACATGTGCTAGATACTATTCCAGTTTTACCCAGTCTTCTTCATTTAGTCGATATTTCCATGGATATTCAATGTGTTTGATATTTAATGATACAAGTTTTTTCTCGTTTTTTTCCTGGAACGAGAGATCTACTAGAGTGTAATTAAGAAAACTACTAGAGAGTAATAAAAACTTAAGTTTTAATCACTTGTCGCTCTTGGACGGTAGAGGACAGGGGACGTATATAGACAATAAATAGTCCTTTAGTAGAGCTAAAGGCGTGCCTGCCTTTTCGTGATAATACTTCGGGTGTCATTTTTTCAATATCTTCTAGCAAGTGTTTTAGCACGCGGCTGTTTTAAACTGAGCTAGGACTTTTATGTTTTCAATAATGGGTAACGCTTGTCTGGAGGAGCCACTCCCATAATGTAGTTGCATTATAACTCCTGTCCCTCTCCAGTGGCACAGCGGTATATCTGCGAACTTATAACACTAAAAACTGGGTTTCGATACCGATGATGGATATAGCACAGATAACCCATTTTGTACCTTTGTGCTTAAAGTACAAAAAACAAATTATAGCACATGAATTTTCCTGAAATACTTTTTCATTTTTAAAGTTTGAAAGAAAATTCGTGATTTTCATTTACAGATCTCATGTTATGGTTTATAAGAATGTGTAAAACTAAGAAAATATTTACTTAATTCGAGATGTTCGAAATATTAATTTGCAAAATAGTATAATTCTCAAAAACTGTTTGTATTTGACATATTATTACTTTGCAAATTATTTGTTTATTTGGAATTAAGTACAGGGCCACACAATGGGCTATCTATGCTCTGCCCACCACAAGTATCAAAACTCGGTTTTAAGCGTTGTATGTCTGCAGATATAGATATACCGCTGTGCAATTTTAGGGGGGGGGGATTTTGCAAGTTAACAGGATAAACCTGTACGTAGCGTTTATATTTTTGGGTACAGAAAACACGGCCGAACTTCTCGATTTTAAATACAAAATTAGATACAACATGTAATATATATTAGTTTAATAGTTCATTTATTAGTTTTCTTTCCTAAGTAGAATTAATATTATAAAACAAAATTTGTGAAACGTACTAACTCAATTGGTGTGACATTTGTTTCGTTTTCTTATACCATTGAGTATACTTTTCCTTAATTGCTAGGTATCACAATACCCATTCATTCATTATATCGCGACAATACTCTCTTTACCTGTCATTATATAGGTAAAGTACATTTTTTTACCCTGTATGGTATTTTTTAAAAGTAAATATTAGAAATTAAAATAACAATATTCCAAGACCCTCTTGCTATATTGGAAACGCGGCCCACCGTTTTTGACTATATTTTGTCTAATGACCATCATTAAAAAAACAATTGCTTTACATAACAATTTCTTTTATAAGTATCTTCTGCGAAAGACGATCAGTATTAGATTCTAAATATTGACGTATTTTCCACAGATCCTCTACTGTATGCGAACGTTAACTATAAAGACTACATTTAAACAAAGGTGAACAATCAGGTATGTCACAGAAAAAAGATGGTATTGACACCATCTGATGGAGATTTGATGAAGATTTAAATGTGTTACATGACGCTTTATCCTTCCTGGCCATAGAATACAAGAATTTCATATCGTGTACTCAGTATTCAATACTTTCCCTTCATTAAACTTTGATAACTTAAATCCACCTTTGCTTTATTGTACGCTTAAGTTTAAATTTACTATAAAACAAAAAGAATTGTGGCAAGGAAAAAGTTGATTTTTCTTACATTTTCAGTATTTTGTTCAAAAGTCATTCTATTGTCATAGTCATTCACGTCCATAGCCTTCCAATGTTGCAGTAAACTTTCACTTCTCTCTTATAAAGTATTCGTTATACAAACTTTTGTTCGTCTCACCGATATGTTTGGAGAGCAACAGGTATTCTTTTGGTTTGTGCTTATTTATTAGAGAAAAAAAACCCATTAGGAATTACTTTTTACACAAATGTTAATTTCTTTGTTAGTTTTGTTGAATTTAGCTTTAAACTATTCTAAAATTATCTGTTCTAGACGTCTTTAATTTTGAGATGATAAAGTAAAGGGATGGCAACTAGTTAATACCTCCTACCATCAACTCTTGGTCTATTCTTTACCAAGAATATTGAAATTGACCGTCGCTTTATAACGTCCCAACAGTTAAAAGGACGAGCATGTTGGGTGACAGAATTCGATACCCTCGAGTCGCAAAATTGCCTTTGAAATTGGTGTGTCTTTTTAACTATTTAGTTTTTATTTGTACGATTATCTTTAATCGGAAATAGCCGTGACATTATTTCATCTGTTAACATGCCCTCTGGATACGGTGTAAAATAAAGAAGAGCGAAATATCTCATCCATGACTCCTCATGTTGCATCTGTAGTGAATGCCACTGGATTAGCCTATGCAAATCTATCTTATAAATAACAATTAACTTTCCATTTTATCAGTATCACCGATTAAAATTTTAAACGTTCAGTAAGAGTAGTCCAAGAGCTGACGTTAGGTGGTACTGATTATCTTCATTCCCTCTATTCTATTACTTCTAAAGCAGTAAATATAACCGTGAAGTAGCTTTGTGTAAAGTTCAACAATAGAAAGAAACAAATCACTGAAACTATATGTAATGTACTTTGTCTTATATACCGTTTATACTTGTGTATTTCACATGAAATATTTTGAAAGTTCTTTATTCTGAGGGAAAAATACAAAATTATTCATTATGCATCATATAACAGAATGTTTCTGGAGCTAGTTACTTAAATGTTTGAGGGGAATACATCATTTAGCTGCAAAATATGTATATATATTTATGTTTTAGTGGAATTAAATAATTACATTCAAATGAAGCCAAATAACTAAACAAAATCATGAGGAAGGACTGCGTTAAAAACAGCAAATCCTAATATTTGAATAATTATATTATAACCATAAATTTTAAGCTATAAACAAAACACATTAAAATTAAACACATGTGCTGCATATTAAAAAAAAATCCTAGGATGCAAGCTACAAAGTGGGAGTATAAAATGTATCCTCTACATAATATCCCTCACCTTCAAAACCTAGGATACATTTTATAATTCCACTTTGTAGCTTTCACCCTAGGATAAAAAAAATATGCAGCGTATTTTCTTTAATTGTAATGATTTATTTATGGCTTAAACGTTTATGGTTATACTATATTTTCATACCAAATATAATAGGATGGTCTGGGACTATTGTTATTTTATGTTTCAATATTCACTTTTAAAAGATACCATCCAGGGTAAAGAATGGATTTTTATACTCCCACTTTCCCAGATGCTTATGTGATACTATGTAAAACATATAAAAATGTTTTGTATGACCCTTGTGTTTTGAATTTATACCTGGGCGAGTTTTATTAACAACCATTTTTAACTATTTCTTTTTCTCCAGGAGAAAAACCGTTTAAGTGCGAGTTCGAGGGGTGTGACCGGAGGTTTGCTAACAGTTCTGATCGGAAGAAACATTCTCATGTGCATACTAGTGACAAACCATACAACTGTAAGATACGAGGCTGCGACAAAAGTTACACTCACCCGAGCTCTTTACGGAAACACATGAAAGTACACGGAAAGTCTCCGCCGCTTTCTGGTCCAGCATCAGGTTCTACAGGCAGCAACAGCCCTGTGTCTGACTATGACAGCGACACGCCACCTTGTACCACTACTAATGGTAACAACGGTAACAGCAACACGCTGATCGGGACACGGTCTACCTGCCAGACAGACCACACTGCGTTACCCTTAACTAGCCCTGAACTTGGAGGAGGTGGTGGCCATCCAACTAATTTTAGTGAATGGTACATTTGTCAGTCTGCAGCTGGTATGCCCACTCCTCCTAGTAACGAACACTCACCAGTGGTAGGAATGATCCACCATCTACATGGGTCTTCACCCTATTGACTCAGGGTTTATCCATATAAGACTTAATAATTATACAAAAACGAAGTGAACAAATATTCACAATGGATGGATTTTTACTAACCACTGGGTAATTAAACAGAGTTAAGCATGGTATGTGTAAACAATTGGACATTTTATGACTAAAATTATCTGTCTACTTCTTTCACTTACTGTCATTTTAACTATTAAGGTTACCATGTACATATCTTTATTTCGAGTCTCAGTTTAAACGTGACCGGTGGTCATCAGAAGCGTAAAAAACTGAATTTTGTACAGAGATGTGTCGAAATAATTGAGTATAGGTAGTTTTTAATGTATCCGTGTTAGTTTCTTGTAAGATAATTAATGAAGTAGTTTACAGTACACTACCTTAGAAAAATATGGGCACACGCATACGATTATCTATACATTATTAGAAAAGTGTTAATACCCATACTAGCCGTTCTGAGATACAAGTCAACAATTGTTAAAACTGGGTAAATTGTCAGGATGTATCAAGAATGTAATGTTAATTAAACTAGGACTTGTTTAACGGATCTTTAAAATCATATTTGTAATTTAACAAAGCTATGATAGTGTGTACATTGTCAAAGAACCCGATATTGGTATTAAAGAATTGTGTCTCTCTATATATATATATATATAATACTGTTCAATTTATTTCTAAAGCTTACATTATAAAGAATTGCTTAACGGAAAAGGTAACACTACATAGCAATAACGCCTTCAAATGTTCTTATATGTGTGAAAATTGGACGTTGTTGATAAATGTATAATGACGTGTCAAAACTGAGTAATAAGGAGTTCATTTTTTGAGGCATTATATATTTTTTTTATTTATGAGTAATAAGTTTGATTTATTATTTATCCATTACTTTTGTCTTTAGAAAAACATTGTTGTGAAGAAAATTACTTGGAATTTTTTTACATGTTTCGTGCCAAAACAAAATTCCTAGTGTAAAAATGTATGTTTTCAGGTTATGTTTCACACACAAAACAGATTTATTCAATACAAAATGCAACGATTGGTAGAAATGGTTACGTGTAATACCTTAAAAGAAGGGGATTGGGTAAAAGAGACAGAGCAAACATGAATAACATTAAAAAGAAAAAAGAAGTAATTTGAAAACTGTGGAGAGGGAATTAGGAGAAGGGAATTGGAAGGTATCCTCTTCCGAGTGGAAATTTATTAGTTTTGTTTGAGTAATAACATACAATCTAATCGATCCAGATTTTACTAAAGACGAGGCATTGCTTAAGAATCATCTTCACCAATAGGTTTATAGTAGACTCTGAAAGGCAGAAAGTTTTTTGATATAGGGTTGGTGACGACTGCCCAACGAGTGTGGGTCACTACCCTTGCTATTGCCAGAAGTCAGCCATGAAACTTTATAACACAGACGAACAAGAATATAAAATATTATAGTTTTGAATCTTAACGCACGTTATTTAAGCCGTCTACAACCCTGCGAAAGAAATTGTTTCGTATTTAAAATCAAACGATAACAAATGTTTAAATAATGAAAAATTAGTAAAAATTTTTGTTCCTCAGGAAGCAAAACACTGAGCAATATGCATTCAAGAGGTAAAATATTTTTTGGAGGCTGATTTAAATCACTAACTTTTGAGTTACAATTACTTACAAAATCGTTTTACTATGTATTAATAGGCACATGCAGAAATATATGGCTTATAACAACTCAGTCGTGATTAATAAATTATGCGTTAATTATTTCGCATAGATGTCAGCTATTAATCCTCAGCACATACGAAAAAAGATAAATATATGATATTAGCTAACTAATGTAAAACATATAAAGAAGAGAAATATGTGGTATCAATGTGTAACAATATAATGCTATACGTAGAAAGAACAGAAATGTATGGTATTAGGGTACAATATCTTAGTGTAAAACGTATAAAGGAACACAAATCAGTTTTTGTATCATGCCTCACTACTACAAGATTAGGTTACACTTATCTGACTAAACATTTTTTAAATATTAATATTATTTAAATATCATTTAAGCATAATGAACGATTCACTCATAGTGCTAGGTAAATTGTGTTAATTATTTCGCATAGATGCCAGTTTACTAATCCTCAGCATTATATATGTTATTTGTAATTTGTTTAAATTCAGAACACGATTTAATACATATATATAGAAAAACCTAATCTTATTATTTGGACATAACATAAAAGTTTAAAAACTGAAGATTTTGTTAACATTTTTCAGTAAACTAAAAATAAACGTCTAGGGAAGTGATTAAATGTTTTGCACGTGTACTTTGTAGATCTTCGATGTTCTATTTTTGTAGTTTTCTTCACCTGGTTAGAAGATCTTAGGTTTTCTCGGATTTCGGCGTGTGTTTTGACACAGCAAGGATAAGATCGTTTGTTTATACCTGTATCTTGTACTGAGAGAGCTCTATTATCAGATAACATTTCCTTCACAACACACTTATACATTGACGGCAGATATCTTGTAGTAGCAATTCGTTTTCCATACACAACCAGTTTCTTGACTGAGTGTTGTGACGGTTGGATTGAGGCCAAGTTAAAGATAGTTTCACCTCGTCCTACACTGCTTCATTTGCCCACCAGATGGTAGGCTTTAAGAAGGATGGAGGTGCGAATCTCCCTATGTGTGTGTTTATTGTGTGTAAACAGAGAAATCATTGGGCTTTCATCAACAACGAACCCTGGAGTCATCAATCAGAGAAAGTGGTAAACCATCACAAAGACCTGAAACTGTCACGTTTTGTTTATTGACTCGCCGCCTGCTTGCCTTTTCAGGTTTCTGAACTTGAGAGGTACCTATCTCACTTCATAAGAAGTTCGTTATTATTAACTTAAATCCAAAAGAAATAAAATATAACATCGTGGAAGCATACAATATCAAATTTCTTTTCATGTCAAATATAATTTCCTAATACGTTCAAAGAAATAAGTATGTTTTCTTTGAAAAATAAGAGAGTTTTATTTATTTATTTAATTTTTGCATACGTTCGATAACTTTCACACATTTTCTACTATAGAACCTGAGTTTATAGCTTGTTTTATAAATGATGTTCTTTTCACTGGCCTGCTATAAATCGCTCTGAATGGTTACAACCGTGCAGTCAGTGTGTTTCCTCGTTTCACCGAAGAATTCAGGGCTGTATTTTATGACGCGCAGAAACAGGGGTTCGTCTGCTTTAGAAATTCGTCTAATTAGGTAAGTTGTATTTCAAAAATAATTAATCCAATTCATTATGTCAGTTGAAATGGTTGATCATCTTTGTTCTTTAGTGTAAGGAAAGTTAACTTATTGGGTGACATTCTTTACTTCCACATCAAACTAGTAATGGCGCTAACACTGTCGTCTCTAATTGTGTACCCATTTGAAGACTAACGTCAAAGTCGTCTGACTAGATTCATCTATCATGGAATGAGCTACGTGTAAAATTTTAAACTCTGTATCATATGCTAAGTGAAGTTAAATACAATGAACTTGGTCAATAGTATAAAGCCTATGATTGTGTGTTTAATTCCCAACGTTAATGAAGCCATTTACTAGTTACAATAACTTTGTGTTGACTTAACGACCAAGCGTTGACCGTATACATTTCAGACTTTATGGTAAGTCTGCTGTGAAAGTATGAAGAACGAAATGCAAAGTGAAAAGTAAATAAATGAACAGTAGTTAACGTTTTTGAAATGTAAACACGAAGGGAACCCAAGGTGTGATACAAAATTACCAATCTGTACTAGTTTCAAATTGGTGCAACCATAGGTTTCTGTTTCCCTTGTTTATCTTATAAGCTATTGTTTAATTTATTACGAGATTGTATTGTTCTTATATCTAATATATAAAGCTTAGTTTGTGTTTTGTTTTTCGCACCTGTCACTCCTCTATTCGTTATACGTTTCCATATGTCTTGATCAATCAGCATCAAACCTGACAATAATATAGGATGGCAAGATAAAGGTCATGAAAGAAGGTAGGGTTTGGACCCCCATCTTCTACATAAATAAACATCAATATGTGTGTTTATCTGTTCTTTATACTTTTCCACCCAAACCAATCAGCACCCAACTTAACACAGTTATAGAGGATTACATGAGAGAGAGGGTTGGACCTCCATCTAATTTCATTTTGATGAAATTCTTGAAACCTGTATGACTTTCTTTTCGCTGTAGTTACTTTTATGTATTTTTATTGTACTTTTAATATTTATAATGTTAAAAACAAAAATAGAAGCACAATTTCCTTTCCTTTGTTACAAATGAGTTTTTATTTCATCCATCTAACGGACGGTTACTTCAACTAGTAAATAATGGGTACAAATATGATGCACATAATTGATCCAAAAGGTTACATCCTTTCCTCTCGTACAAGTTTTTGCTGTCTTTCTCTCTTTGACTTCTGAACTAATATAATTCAACAATACAACATTGTTGTCGTTTGTAACAAGAAATAACTGTAGTTTCTACCGTTAATTGTTTTATACAATATCAATATTTGTAATTCTGCGAAATTATTTGGTAATTTTTTAGTCAGAAAAGTGTTAATTCACTTATTACTTTCGATAGCGTCTGATTGTGAAATAGCTAAAAAATATAGCCTTTTTTCTACTTTCAGGTACGAATGTTGACTATAACCAAAATAATGGCTCTTTAAAATATAACCTAGAAACCTACGTTTCGATACCCGTGGTGGGCACTACAGAGATAGCCCATTTTGTAGCTTTGTACATAAACAAACTTAAAGTATACATCTGATGTGCCACCATTTTTTTACCAAAACGTCATAATATAATTGGAGTAATTCAAGTGAGTTTTTAGCAGTTGTACATAATACTTTTATTGTATTCACAACGTTTCCGTGTTTACCTGCCATCGTCACGTGGGATACAAGAACTGAGACTAATACAATTTAGTTTCAAAAAAGAACCACGCGAGAATTTATAACAGTAGTAATCTACAAGCATACGACTAGCCAATTGTAAATGAGAAAATAATTTATCAATGAACTGTCAAGTTTAGGCGTAATAAATAAATCCTTTAGGCTTGAATCTAAGTTTTAAAGTGTGTTCTATATGCGAGAGATAAGGGAACAATTAAAACAAGTATAAATATATAAATGAATACATTTGTATTTGTTTAGAATTAGGTTATGTTTTTAATTAGCATGATCTCCTATAATTCCCATCTATTAATGTTGTCCTCTCTGCTGAAGCTTTTTACGTCAGAAGAATTAAAAGAATGATTGTTCCTAAACATGGGTTAAAAACATAAGATGAAGATGTAAAATATTTCCGTAAACGAGTGGAATTCTGTTTGTTTCTCTCATTAGTATAATAGATTTTGCAGTCTGTACGTTTAATTGCATATACGTTTCATGAAGTATCGTTTAATTTGGAGTAATATTTCTTCCATGCATTTTTTCAGCTTTCTTCATTTCCTGCAGCCAACTCGGTGTCAACTGATTAGAACTTGAGCTTAATGTCCATCGAATTATTTATTTAATATAAAAGAAATAAATACCTAATTTGTCAAGTTAAAAGGCTTCGCTTAAATAATGAAAACCATTTTTAAGCTACTGAAACATTATACTTTTACTTTTTGTTTTAGTTTGAAATGAAAACACTGTTGCCCTATAGTTGATCGGGTAATGGTATGTCTTAATCACTCTTTGTATATGGGAAGTAATTTTGTAAATAAATTACCGCTCGAAGAAACTGTTTTTACGAAGAGAACTGAAATTCCTGGTGTATCATTGAATTGTGTATTGTACTTAATGGTACTATGTAGAGTCAATATAAATTGTAATAAAATAAAAGTTGCAATGAATATTTGTACTAATCGTATATTGTTAAATAGAAAAAAGAACTAAAGTGTTATAAATAGGAAATCTAAAGATAGTAATATTCTCAAAAATAATTAATATCGGTTATATTCTCATCAAATATCTTCTACACACGTGTTTGAAAGTTTACATTATAAAACATACTGTATCGTAAGCCTTCACAACATCTTTGCACCTTCTATATAGTCTCTTTTCTTTCAACAAATGTAAAAAATAGAACATATAACTTATATATGCTGGCCCTTCCAGCCGTGGGGGCGTTACACTGTTACGATCAATCCAATTATTCTTTGGTAAAAGAATAGACCAAGAGTTGGCGGTGGGTGGTGATGACTAGTTGTCTTCCCTCTAGTCTTACACTGCTAAATTAGGGACGGCTAGCGCAGATAGCCCTCGAGTAGCTTTGCGCGAAATTAAAAAAACAAACAAACAAAACAAAAACAAACTTTAAGTGGGTTTCTTGTCATCATGATTACCATTATAAAAGGTAATTATAAAATTATGTACCACTTACATTTATTAAAATTAAAAGAAAATTAAGAAATTCTGTCCAAGTGAGGCATACATATTATACTGTGAAATCCCGATGTTGAAGTTGTTAAGAAACGTTTTAGCGTGTTTGTAAGTCCATTCTGACAAAGGTATCATTATAATAGCCATTGTCACTCGATTACACGAGCCAAACGAAAACAACAACAACAAAAAAAAAAAGAAACTAGCAAGCACGTGAAGTTCAAGGTTATGCGAATGTAGACTTTTTTTCTTTTGTACAACCAAAACAAACGCTTTGTTTGTTTTTGGAATTTCGCGCAAAGCTACACGAGGGCTATATGCGCTAGCCGTCCCTATTTTAGCAGTGTAAGACTAGAGGGAATGCAGCTAGTAATCACCACCCACTGCCAACTCTTGGGCTACTCTTTTAACAACAAATAGTGGGATTGACCGTCACATTATATCGCTCCCACGGGTGAAAGGGCGAGCATGTTTGGCGCGACGGGAATTTGAACACGCGACCCTCAGATTATCCTTGCTTGAATGGAAACTAACAAAAGATTGTCTGCTAAACTGTTCTGATTTGTTGCTTTGTGCCCGGCATGATTTAATGGTTTGGGCACTCGACTAACAATTTATAGGTCGCGGATTCAAATTTCCATCTCATCAAACATGATCGCACTTTCAGCTGTGCGTGGGAGAGGGTATATATGACGATCAATCAGTAGCGGATTTAAGGTTGGGGTGTAGCTCTTTCTAGCCTCTACCTAATTGTGCCCTGGGGTGTAGCTCTTTCTAGCCTCTACCTAATTGTGCCCTGGGGTGTAGCTCTTTCTAGCCTCTACCTAATTGTGCCCTGGGGTGTAGCTCTTTCTAGCCTCTACCTAATTGTGCCCTGGGGTGTAGCTCTTTCTAGCCTCTACCTAATTGTGCCCTGGGGTGAAGCTCTTTCTAGCCTCTACCTAATTGTGCCCTGGGGTGAAGCTCTTTCTAGCCTCTACCTAATTGTGCCCTGGGGTGAAGCTCTTTCTAGCCTCTACCTAATTGTGCCCTGGGGTGAAGCTCTTTCTAGCCTCTACCTAATTGTGCCCTGGGGTGAAGCTCTTTCTAGCCTCTACCCAGTGTGCCCTGGGGTGTAGCTCTTTCTAGCCTCTACCTAATTGTGCCCTGGGGTGTAGCTCTTTCTAGCCTCTACCTAATTGTGCCCTGGGGTGTAGCTCTTTCTAGCCTCTACCTAATTGTGCCCTGGGGTGTAGCTCTTTCTAGCCTCTACCTAATTGTGCCCTGGGGTGTAGCTCTTTCTAGCCTCTACCTAATTGTGCCCTGGGGTGTAGCTCTTTCTAGCCTCTACCTAATTGTGCCCTGGGGTGTAGCTCTTTCTAGCCTCTACCTAATTGTGCCCTGGGGTGTAGCTCTTTCTAACCTCTACCTAAATACGCCACTTCTGTCAATCCCATTATTCGCTGGTAAAAGATTAGTCCAAGAGTTGGCAATGGATGGTGATGACTAGTTGTCTCCCCTCTTGTCTTTCAATGCTAAATTAGAGACGGCTAGCGCAGATAGCCTTCGTATAGCTTTGCACGAAATTTATAGCAAACCAGATTGTTACTTTATTTTACTTGCAAAGTAACTCATCACACTGTAATACACTCTCTTGAAGTAATCATCTTCACAAAAAACAAAACAAGACAACCAAACAACAAAAAACTATTTTAATGTAATATCTAGTGGCCAACTGTAAAGTAGGGTTGAAATCTAATTTTTATGATTTCATATTCTTTAGAACGTGTTGTATCAAGGTAGTATAATTAGTTAACACTGTATTCATCTTGCCATTCTGTGCTAGTTCAGAAGGATATTTTGGTGATTTTTAAAAAAATCTTTTTATAGAAACGTTAGAGGTGAATTGTGACATTCAGAGTTATACAAATCGTTAGAGGTGAATTCTGACATTCAGAGTTATACAAATCGTTAGAGGTGAATTCTGACATTCAGAGTTATACAAATCGTTAGAGGTGAATTCTGACATTCAGAGTTATACAAATCGTTAGAGGTGAATTCTGACATTCAGAATTATACAAATCGTTAGAGGTGAATTCTGACATTCAGAGTTATACAAATCGTTAGAGGTGAATTCTGACATTCAGAGTTATACAAATTGTTAGACGTGAATTCTGACATTCAGAGTTATACAAATCGTTAGAGGTGAATTCTGACATTCAGAGTTATACAAATTGTTAGACGTGAATTCTGACATTCAGAGTTATACAAATCGTTAGAGGTGAATTCTGACATTCAGAGTTATACAAATTGTTTTTATATCGATATAAACATTTTCTATTTCTCTTCCTCTTACATTTCAATATTTACGTTACAAATGCTGTGGCTGATAATACTTTTGAAATTTAACTTTTTATTCTGCTATATCAGAAGTATTAATGTAGGCAGTCCATAAATAAATAAAAAAAATGAATTTTTTCCATTTTCCAAATGTTTTTAATTGTTTTAAAAATAGTAACGATACTGTTTTAATTTCAGTTAGGTGTATTTAAAATGTATTGATCTTATTAAGAAAATGAAAGTTCAATTCCGTCAAAACAATATAATACTCTAAATATATTACACTAAAACAAATGTTTTATAATGGGTAACTAAATTTATAGCCTTCGATGCAAGTTTGTTCATACCTATACGTAGGACACAATTTAAAATTTTTTTCATCGTAACTTCTTCTCGCATAAAGTTTACACCTGTCCCAAGAAAGGATATGCAACTAAATGTAAGGAAACAAAAGAGTCAGGTTGGTCTGAGCCTACGGTTCAACTATGAAGCTGATGAGTTGGATCATTGATCACAAAAGTTAAAGTGCCAATGGGCGAAGACGCCCAGCCTTCTAATGGTGATTTACCTCCACCTGTTACCATAGTGAAATTTATTCGGCTAGTTCCTATAAATTTCTGAGGAGGTTTGTAGCTGAAGTCAGAAACTGTTTCACCAGAGAACCATTAAATAGGTAATTTGTTGAAAATGAACCACCCAAAGAACAAACGATTTTTGGTTCAAAAACAATTCTTCCACTTTCACAACATACAGTTTTGAATTCTTCAACAAGTCTTAAGATTGTCAGCTGCCAACAAATACAGTTTCTTAAAACTACACAGTATTAAGATGAAAACTGGTTTAATTGAAACTATAAAATCCGCATACTAATGAAAATAATCTTGAAATGCATTTAAAATGTTTCAACGAATCATCATTAACCAATTTGCAGACTTGGTTTGTTTTATGTACATCAAATAATTATTATAATATTGTTTATTAATTATATGAGCTAAATCCTAAATAGTGTGATAACTGGAAACGCAAAATATTTCATGTTTATAGTAATTTGTTTAAGATTAAATTTATATTTTTACTTTCTACATTTCAAAGTTCGAAATAAAATTATAGTACTTTATCAAACATCATCAAAGATCCCTTGGTTGAGCTGATAAATAAATTCTGCATTCAAATATCAATCCAAATTGCGTTATTTTATATTATAACAAGTTTATCGCTTTTAAATTCTACTATTTTATCAGTCTTAGCCTGAAGGGAATGATCTAATACTCAAAACTATAAGATTCGTATGTAATATCAATGTTTTTAGATTAGCAAAAAATTAAAGTTTACAATTACGTGATGAAATGTCATTCATAAATATTGTGAAAAACGAAGACTCATATTAATACTCTGTTTAAACTAAAGTGTAACGGAGAACCTTATAACGTTCTGCGAGTTTTGCTAGTTATTCTCCCTACATACTGCATGCATGTATTTCACTCGGCATTAATGCTTGAACACCCCAAGAAAATGGTTTTTATTATTGCTTAATTGTAATTACATATTTCAACTCTGACTTACATTTTAAATGAATAACAGTTGATTTAGATGTATATTTTAATTAGAAACTATGTTACTTTATAATTATTTTATATAGAAAAAATCTGCCCGCTCAGATGTAAATTTTGTTTATTGTCTTTAAAATTTTATTCATTGTTAGTTTTATTAAACGATAATTATTGATTTGAAATTACTTAGTTCTGTCATTTTAAGAGTTGTTCACCCTGTGAAGCGCGTGTGTTTGTGTTTCTTATAACAAAGCCACATCGGGATATCTGGTGAGTCCACCTAAGGGGATCGAAGCGCTGATTTTAACGTTATAATTCTGTAGACTTACCGTTGTACGAGGGGAACAGCGGTAATTCTTCGGATTTGCAACGGTAAAATCAGAGGTTCGGTAGATAGCTCGATGTGACTTTATTATAAGAAAACACACACACACACTTGTTCGTGCACTTGAATTCAGAGTCACCGAATGTTTTATCTTTTTTCATCCTGTAAACATGTATTCTGTGAAAAACCGTTCATACAAGAATAAATATATTTTGGCAAATATTTTAATAAAAAAGATGAATAAATATTATTTAAACCGAAAAAGAAATGGACAACAAAACAATTCGAGTTGTAAATTAAAAGACGTGGCATATTCATTTAATATTCATAATATTCGTTTATGACGTTTCATAATTCATTCGAGAACTCAAAGAAAACAGTTATGACTACAATACATTTTATCTATAGTTATGCTGATTTTTTGTTTTAAAGTTTCACATAAAGCTGTTCAAGAGTTACCTGCGCATAGCCGCTGATAATCTTGAGAAGATGGACTAGGGAAAAGGAATTTTTTCAACAGCACCCGCCGCCAATTCTTGAGCTACTCTTGTCTGACCCAGTAGTGCTATTTGACAATTGCTCTTATAGAATATCCATACTAATTGCTAGGCTACGCCAGACCCAAAACGTGGTGGATATCCACAACTATTAGATAAATAGGATGTAATGCACATGTTAACTTGTTAAAATGCTTTATAAGCTAATAGTTTCAACTCGTTATTGTGCCTTCCGTAAGAGGTAGGTCTTTGTAATCCTTAGAAATATTTTTATAGTGTTATACATAGTATATGGTATTAAGAATTTGTAAGCATGATACCTTGAGATAAGTTTTGAGCGCTAATCCTACAATTATGTAATTGATATAGTTTTATAAGGTTTCCATAAAACCTTTAATTTGATAATCACTAAACATTTATTTTCAACAACTAGAGACCGTAAAACCTAGAACAAAGGTTGCATGTTTAAATAAAATATAAATTTCAACCAAAGGAAATTAGCTTAGATAGTAGTTTTAAACAAACTATCGTCTCAGAAAACAAATCACAATGGCAGAAAGCTTAAACTAATGAAGCATTATTTCAATCGTTATTTCTTTAATATGTGTGATATATATTATCATTTTACAGAAATCATAAAGAATGAAACATTTAGAAATATATGACATTATTCAGACAACTGACTGAAATTCTTTTCTCTAACGTTATTAACACGCGAAATATGCTAGTTAGTCCAAACCACGCCTGTGTACGCTCTACCTGTTAGCGACCGGCGCCATTACCACACGCACCGTGCATCATAATTAGGTGACTAATGAATTTTCTATTACATAAATTTTTGAACAGTTACTGTGAAACACTAAACTGAAAATGAGTTCCACAACATTGTCACATTGTTTTCCGACTCCGTCTGTTTTAATCTTTCCTAACGTTTGTAGTCAATTTCAAATATACAAGTATAACTTTCGTATAATGTTTTCTTTTACATTTGAAATATATTTGAACTTATTTATATTTTATAATGTACTAGTGAGTATTTGGAGTTGTTCATGACTATCTGTGAAATAAGTTAGAGTTGAAAGTTTTATAGATTTGTCAGTCTTAAAACGCTTTAACTTGTACCAGTAACCACAGAGGTAAGAAACTTTTGTGTACATTGAAATCAGAGAATTAAAGTCGACCATGTTGTGGAAATTTTGTTCTCTTTTTACTCTTTTCTGTTATTGTTTGAACCGATAATTGTCAAATTTCTTCTACTGTATAAACTTGCCAAAAAATGTGTTGAACTCGTACTGTTTTTTCCTTCTTAGTGTCTTTGCTTTAAAACATTTTCTTTTTTTTTGTAATGTAAGTAATGGTTCAGTGATAGGGTTTTAAAAGGTTTCCAACACAAACTGTTCTTAAACTATTACTAGAGCAGTCTTCCACTTTACATGTTCGTAAACGATATAGAAAATTAAAATAACTGAAACTGACAATGATTTTACAATATTCTTTTATAGCTACATCACGTTATTTAAACTACAATGATGTTTTTATTGCATTTTATGTGTTTAATTACGTTAGAAGTTGCTAAGATGAAAATATGTGAAATGCTTTATTTCAAAACGCTCTTCATCTATTTAACTTATTTACTTTAGACAATGTAAGGAGCTTCGAGCTGCTGTTGGTCATCAGACGCTGATCTCTAGCAGCAGTTCGACTTTGTCTTCAAATCATCGCAGAAATATCAAGCTCGTTATATTATATTATATATATAGTAAACCGCTACTAACAACGTAAAAATCTCTTATAATCAAGATGACTTGTCCTTTTCAAGGTCTCGCTGTTTACTATTAAATAAAAATTTCGACTTTATGAAATGAAACTGCTGGTTGCGGAATAATCTATTTAGAGCAATTAGAAATTGCTGGTCGTGAAATATTTGGTTTTGGGCATCCATCAACTACTAGTTGTGAAATATTCTTTACTGAATAACTTGAAGCTGCTGGTTTTGGAATACTCTCTGCTAGGCGCCATGCACTTTTAGTTGAAGTTGTCATAACTTCCCTGCAGTAGCAACAATAGAACTGTACGATAACCTATAATATAACTAGTTCGTTTATTTTTAGATTTGAAGCAGCATATTATAACACACTGATGGAAAGCCTGTAGAATATACATTTGTTTGATGTTGCAAAGTATATGTATATATAAGCACAATGGCACCAATCTTCTTGCAAAAGTTGCATTACTCCTCTGGTATACAATAACAATATTCGTAATGGCCAGTCAGGTGTACAACACTGTAAATATAGTTATTCTTCAGTTCTTTGTTATCGAGTCGATTGAGTTCCTTTATTATACACCCTAATGTAAATACCATATTTTCACGATGACAAGACTTAATTAAATCTGTTAATGGTTTAAAAATAAACAGACAAACAAGTGGAAATACGTCAAAGAAAAAAGGCAAGAAAAAAAGTATTTAGCATAAAAATGATAACTCATAAAATACAAGTATGTATTATGATTACTTTCCTCTATACATTTTAGAAAATTATGTTATTGTATGAATCTGGTTCTATGAACTACTTTGGCCTGATTGTGTTTTAGTGTTTTAGGAATGAGATATGTTCAAGTTAAAGCCTGGGTCTCAGTAGTATAAGCACAACACGTTCTTTTAAGACTATTTCGTTTTCGGGATTTTGAAAATTATGCTTCTATTTTTCTTTTACAAAACTTCAAAATTAGGTTAATTCTTTAAGTTTTTGTTTATTTTCACTTTATTTAAATTCTAAAACAGCATTGTCACGAACGTTTTAATTCTCCTTAAATGTTTTCACCTAAACAATTTTTTTCACTATCAAGGATACCTAATAAACGGCATTATCATTTTTGTTTTGCTTTTGTAGTTTCAGCATTATTACGAACGTTTTAATTCTTCTTAAATGCTTTTACTTAAAGAATTTTGTTCTTTATCAAGGATACTTAATAAACAGCATTATCGTTTGTTTGTTTTTGTAGTTTATCGACTTAATTCTCCAATATTTGGTTATAGAAATGAAGCATTTACTTCTGATAAATCATCAAGTCTTGAGAATGAAGTTAATTTTGTTTTCCAAATGTTTAATATTCTGACCATTAACTAACAATTTGATCTCCCTGTGTTCAAGCTAATTCAAAGTACAAAGAAAAAATACTTTAGGTATTTCACATGAAAAATTATGGTGCAAAATTTCAACAAATACTGAGAACCAGCAGAATAAAATCTGGTGTTGATTTCAACGGATATTAAAAACTGACACAGTATAGCTTATTAGCAATGACACCACAATTTGATGTTGATTTCAACAGATATTAAAAACTGACACAGTAAAAGTTGTTAACAATGACACCACAATTTGATGTTGGTTCCAACAGACATTGAGAATTAATACAGTACAGCTTGTTAACAATGACACCACAATTTGATGTTGATTTCAACAGATATTGAGAACTAACACAGTAGAACTTGTTAACAGTGACACCACAATCTGACGTTCATTTCAATAGATACTGAGAACCAGCACCTGCTAACAGGAGCATCATAATTTCAGGTTAATATATATTCCATACAAGATGTAAAAAGCTTCAACGGTGTTTTCTGCTATATAATAAATAAAATTTTTATATAACTTTTATTAGAGTACCACACTTTGTCTCACTAATTTTGTATTAACTTAATATTTATTTAGCCTTCTTAATTTTTCTTTTCCATTCTCAGTATCCATTCAAAAAGCTTCAAAATCGAATTGGCCTTAAGTCTTACGCCATTTATGAATCCCTTAAACGTAAACTTACACTTAATTGTAAGAAAATAGCAAATGACTATTTCAGGTATATACATATGTAAGAAATACGCAAGATGATAACAATCTAAGGGTTTATTTTTGCGACTCCCAATATAGCTTACGTGCCTCAGCCCAGGAAGATTGGATGTAATAATTTCTATTTCTCTCTGTTTTGATATGGCGGCAGCCATATACCTAAAGAAAAGTTAATAATTATGTGTATTGTCACGGACGAAACAGTTACACCTTTTGTATTCAAAACACGATAGTGAAGCATTATGTTTTTGACGCGTAGCTTTTCATTATTATTCTTCCAGATCTCTTTCCGCAATTAATTATTTTTCGTGTTATTTTAATTTCTGAAGTTATTAATTTTGTTACCTTTCCTTCGTATGGATTATGAGGTATGTGATGGTATTTATTTAGACGTTAGCTTCCGCCATCTGCATGTTAATCAAAATGTGGAGGAATGTATCCTTGTCATGGGTTTTCAATTTGCTGTTGTGCAGTGAATGCAAAGAAAAGTTGGAAAAAGTTACATTTCAATACTACTGATATTTTGAAAGAAGTATTATCATGGAAATAATTCGTAGCTTGTATAGTTATAGTTTATCTATGTCTACGTTGTTCTATGCGTATGAAAAAATGTAACGCGAAATGTGTCTCCAGGTAACAAGTACCAATGTCTCCAGGTAACAAGTACCAATGTCTCGCTGTTTTTACTGTTAAACTTATTATTTCTAAACCCCTGTTTGCCAGTAGCATTCCGTTCTACCAAGGAATGTGTTAAGGAATGACGTAGTGAATGGTCTCTTGACCTTCGGCGAGACAACTTGAAGGTCTGGCTGTTTTATCGCATGCGCAATAATCGCCTACCTTCCTGAGCTGAAGGAGTGGCAGAAAGCGAGTCACTCGTTTAGCCCCTTAAGTTGCTGTTCCTTCCTACCCTCCCAACAGGGATAGCATTTGTTACGGGCTGAAGTGACACTCAATAACACTTGGGGATGAAGGGTCTGGGGGACCGTCTGAATAGTAAGCGATTTCGGTAAGTGGACCTAATTTTTATGAGTCAAGAAATTGAATGATTCTGGTAAAAGTAGACGTTCCCTTGACAAGCAGCCAAAGTTGGTTACTGAAGTACTAGGCATAGAAAACAATCGCATAATGTATCTCTACCAGTGTTTTCTGTTTTAAGCCAATGTTCATTGCTATATGTTTCCTTCATCAGTGCTGCCATCTATACCTGGTCTTCAGGCGACATCTGAACATTAAAGGTGTCAAGTGTTTCAAAACTGTGATAACCTGTCACGCTTTTGTTTTATATCTTTCAAAAGTGAGATATTATTTATCATTTGATTAATCCACTGCTCCACTAGCTGGTGTAAATCATCACCCATCTATACGTGCCTAGAATTGGGCTACGAATAGAGAGCAGATATATTTACATAGTTTAAATTGATATATTCATAGTTGAAGTTGTTCGTTTTCTTGTTTACGCTAAGGGCTAGTTAATTCCATAAGTGAAAGAGTTGTTAGGAAAAGAACGAATCGCACCATACAATACAGCGATAAATTCTTAGCTTTTAAATTACTATATTAAGCAAATGCGTTTTCAGTTGTGTATCATTTTTCTAGTGCACACCGTATAAAACCAGTAATACTTTGCAACATTTCACAATTGATATAAATATGAGACATTTTTATTTGACAAATTTTCGTTCTCTTATCTCTTCGGTATAACATAAGGAGACGTTAATTAAGGAAATGAAAATTAGTATTAGTTAATTATTTTTTAAACAAGAAACCATCGATCTCTGTCTCATGTCGATGTCTTTGTTTATTTCAGAGGCAAAGCCACACAGTTAGCTATTTACGCTCTGGTACAGAAAATCAAACCCTGAATTTTATCATGTAAATCTATGAATTTATCACAGACCAATTGGATAACCTTCATGATGTCAAAATTATGACTTTGTTTCAGCTTCAATAATCTTAATTTTGTATTTAAGAATATACAAACTTTGAATATGTTATGTATGTTTGTTGTCGACACAGAAAGTTAACGAGGAAATTTCTACGAAACATTTTATTAGATATTTCAGTTGGTATATAAGCCAATAATATTCTTGGTAGCCCAGCACAACTTCATACACATGTTTTCAATACCATTTACATTTATCACTGGCATAACTAAGTAATGAAACAAAAATAATAACTTTATGATACCTACCACAAGTCAAGAAAATCTCATCAGGAAAGATTAATCTCATATTTTAAGATTAAAAACTCACCAGACAGATTTGACTAAACATTTTCACATTCTGAATTACAAAATTCAACAAGCAAAATTAACTTAAATTTTTAGAAACAAATCTTAATACATATGTTCATTTAAGATTAATTAGATTTTGAAACATAGAATTCTGCAAGAAAATATGATTGAACTTTCCTCACATTTTTAAATACAAAAACTCTTAGGTAAAATTAATGTAAATTCCTTATACGTTGCGATACTTAACTTAATAGGTAAATTGGATTAGAATTCGATCATTTCAAGTAGATGCAAAATGGAAAAACTGGTGTGATGGTTAAAGCGCTCGAATCGCAATTTGAGGGTTGCAGGTTAGAGTCCCTTTCACCGAACATGCACACCCTTTCAGCTGTGAGATGGTTATAAGGTAACGGTTAATCAACTCATTGGTAGAAAAGTAACCTTTCTTCTAGTCTGTCACTTCTAAGCTAGGAAAGGTGAATAAACCTCGTATAGCTTTACACGAAATTCAAAATAAAGCAAGTGGCCAAGCAGTTTTAACTGAAACTCACTACATTCCGGACGTATATGCTACATTCAATAAATCGTTTTAGCAAGTTATAACAAAACTGTATGTGGTTTAGCTTTCATTAAATATACCAAATAATAGTTTTAAGGTTTTCGCCACACTTCTATGAATAGTTATTACTGTGACTATATTCAATATGCGATCAAGATTTGAAGAAGACAAGAGATAACAAGTTAGTACTCTTATACACAGCAAGATCCAATTTCCTTCTATCGCAATGTTATTCAAAAACCAAACAGACACTGAAAATAAAGTCGTCAGGATATAGCCATGAGCTTTAAATTCTATAGTACTCTGTATTGTTGATGGGATTGTAAAAAGAGTAATTCAAATACTACAAAACATTTTGATAAATTGTTCTTGGTTTAAAATATTCTAACAAAGCTACACAAGAGATAACTGGAGACATCTGTTCTTACCTTTCAACTGTTGCAAGGTTGGATAGAAGGTAGCAGCATCCACCGCTAATTCTTCGATTGTTCTTGCTGATCCAAAGTACAGACAGTGTTTTAGGGGAACATGACGCGAAGCCTGAAACCTCTAATTCACAGTGTGGGTATGCTAACCACTAGGCTACACTCAACTAATTTGAAAGAGTAACTAACATTTATTTCGCTAATACTAATTTAGCCATAATGCTATCTAGGTTTTTTATATATATGTGAAAAGTAAGGGAACATGACATATCAACAACATAATACTTTAAACATGATAACTCTGGCAGTTGGGCAGACATTTTTTAGCATGGTATATCAACAACATAATACTTTAAACATGATAACTCTGGCAGTTGGGCAGACATTTTTTAGCATGGTCATACTGTAATGGATTGAGACGGGCTGTGCTATTGTCCTGTGAACATCCAGCTGGAACTTGCCACATACTAAACAAGATGTAAGACTGTATGCGATTTTTGTTATTTGTAATAATTTAGGATATTAAATTTAAACAACTGTAGTTATTTATAGTATTTTATAGATTAACAAATAACATTAAGTATCTTAGCAAATCGCTCAGCAAATCCAACTTCGCTCTGGTGTTCATGTGTTAAGGGCCGAAAAGCCCTCTTACAGCACGGGTATCAACTGATAATCCAAGGCAAAGTGATAATATAATCTTTTTGTTACTCGTAATTAAAACTATCGTTGATTGTATATTTTACTGGAGAAGTTTAGCAGCTCTTCTAATAGAAGTTATGACACAAATGCATTTTCTATAGCTTCAGTCGCCTAGAAAACAATCGTTGATCAATGACGCTACCAACTAGAAGTAAGTGATGAGAGAACAAGCTTGTCGAAACGTTGTACATTCGCTAATAAAGTTTCTTTCATAACTCATTCAAATCGTCTGTCTCTAAACGCTACTTTCTAAAAGTGGGTTTCGCGTCATCAGTAAAAGAAATATACTGTAATTGTTATAGTAGTGAGTTTAAATACTGAAGGGGAATTTATTAAAGCTTTGCACCAAGATGGTATATAATATCAGTATATAATATCAGTGTATAATATCAGTATATAATATCAGTGTATAATATCAGTATACAATATCAGTATATACTATCAGTGTATAATATCAGTATACAATATCAGTGTATAATATCAGTATATAATATCAGTGTATAATATCAGTATATAATATCAGTGCATAATATCAGTGTATAATATCAGTATATAATATCAGTGTATAATATCAGTATACAATATCAGTATACAATATCAGTATATAATATCAGTGTATAATATCAGTATATAATATCAGTATATAATATCAGTGTATAATATCAGTATATAATATCAGTATATAATATCAGCGTATAATATCAGAGTATAATATCAGTATATAATATCAGTATATAATATCAGTATATGATATCAGTATATAATATCAGTGTATAATATCAGTATATAATATCAGTGTATAATATCAGTATATAATATCAGTATATAATATCAGTGTATAATATCAGTATATAATATCAGTGTATAATATCAGTATATAATATCAGTGTATAATATCAGTATATAATATCAGTGTCTTAAAAACACACATTTTAATTCGAAAGTAAAATTCACTGCTTGAAAATGGACCCTCACTGAAATTACGGAGTATTAATAGCAGCAGATCAGTTTGGAAGATGCAGAAATTCTAAGTTTTGAGTTTTCCCACAATGTCAAGGCCATTTTAAATAAAAACATTAAGGTTATATACATACTTATATACCTAAAAATTTTGTGAGCCAATCAAAAGATATCTTCACTTTTCAAGTAATTAAATACACTTACCACTAACTCGTCTAATTAATTTTACGTGGAGCTTGGATCCTTTTCAAAACCCAGAGTAAAAAAAAAAAGAAAAAAGGATAGAAACGCCAAACAAATGGTGAGGGAAAGTATCTCTTTTTACGGTGTCAAATGGCTTAAATAATAAAGGGTGTAATAAATCTAACATAATTCTGCAACTGTTTAAACGTAATCGTCTAGTGTTACAGCATTTTAATACTTAAAAAAAGCAAAATAATCTTACGATAAGTTACGTTTTTTATGTTTTGTCAACCGTCTTCACTTTTATTGTTATAATTCATAATAACTTGATCAGCAGTATACCTATCGTTACGTGATGCCTGTATTAACATGAAACTTTTTGTTGTAACTTAATGATAAGGATGAAGACGGTTGACAAAACATTTTATGTACAAACTTCGAATGTTTCGTAACATACACTTATTCCATTTTCAGCGAAATCTAAAAATAGTTTTACAAATATATTTATTAACTAATGCGATAAAATGTTTTGCTTTGTCAACCGTCTTCATCTTTATTATTAGACTTAATGTAACATGATTAGCAATGTATCTATTGTTGCATGATGTCTGTGTTAATATCATAACTTTTTTGTAACTTGGATATAATTATTACGTAAGCTTTTTTGATTTCTTGACCATATCCTGTTATAAGCTACGATTAGTTATACGCTCATAACTTTTTACTATTTAACCATTTTATTCTTTAACTTGTGCAGGAATACTTACATTATTACGGTAAATCTGCTTGATGTGAGGTTTTGGTGTATATATTAAATACTTTGATATACATCTGTAAAACGTACAGTTATTAAGAACAATGATACTCGTCTGTTGCCCAGCACTATATTTATCCAACAAATACGATGATCTAACAGCAGGATAGCCTCCTGCCACCTTAGACCCAAAACGGTATCCCACCGCGCGGTGGCCAGCTGTTTCCGAGTCTTACCCCATATTCGTGGTTTAGTGTTAATCCAGCTATTTTTTTATTTTCACTGTACTCCACCAAAATGTATTAACATAGTACATAAGTCCATGATAGCGATAAACTCATTTGAAGTAAAATGTATTCTAAAGACGGCTAGCATGGATATTAAAACTTTAAAAACCTACATATGTTGTAGGTATAATAACTATACTAACGGCACTGTAGCAGCATATCTTGATAAGGGTTATGTTGTTGTTTGCTACAAAGTCACAGTATATCTGAATAATTTTCAGAACCAAAATGTTTAGTATTTCAAACTAGCAAAGAAATCCAGCAAAGCCGGGCTTAAAAGGTAATGCCACAAATGCGAATGTGGTCCACCTTTTACACAGTTTTGAGTCCTAACGCACGAACGGTTGATCGAACACAGTGCTTTAAACGCATATCTTGATAAGGGTTGTGCTGTTGTTTGCTACAAAGTCACATTTTAAGTGTATTAATTTAAATTCGGACTCTGCCGGTAACCCTTCATTTAGTGTAATAGGTTGACACTTTATTTGTAAAGCAGCTACAAGAAAGGTGATATTTCAAAGTCAATATTTTATTTTTAGTGCCTCATGTAGCTTCATAAAATCCCTCAAAGTGGTTTAATTAATTTAGTTTGGTTCGTTTTTTTTTAATTTCGCGCAAAGCTACACGAGGGCCATCTGCGCTAGCTGTCCTTAATTTAGCAGTGTAAGACTAGAGGGAAGGCAGCTACTCATCACCACTCACCGCCAACTCTTGGGCTACTCTTCTATCAACGAATAGTGAGAATCACCGTAACTTATAACACCCCTACGGCTGAAAGGGCGAGTATGTTTGGTGTGACTAGGATACGAACACTCAGATTACGAGTCAAGTGCCTTAACCACCTGGCCATGTCGGGCCTTAATTAGCTTCGATTGAGACAATGTCAAGATAGATTCTGAAAATATATCTTTCTCAAATAACTACTGCACATAGTGCATAGTTCATCACAATACCTGAAAACGTTATTTTTCTATAACATTCTATCAGCGCAGGGCTGTAACAGAATTTTACAAGAATATCATAAAGCTCTTTAAGCATTTTAACAATACAGAAAGTTTAAACTAGCTCAAAGAAAAGACTAACATCTTGATACTACCAAACGAATACTCATAGTTGCAGTAATAAAGTCTTATCCAAAGCATTCTCTAAGCCCAGACCTGTTATCTATAACAAACGATAAGTACTGGATCTCGTAACACCAGTGATGTTTTGCCGCCGATTTCTTTTCATCTTTGACAATCTAAGTACCACTAAGATTAATATTTTGGTTATAGGTTGATTTCCATACAATACCGAGGAGATATCTGCATATGGTAGCATACAGTTCGAAATGATTTGAGGTTTAGTTTCAGAACTTTAATCATATCGTGGGCTAAAGACTTTAAGTATAGTCGGTACAAACCCAATACCTCATCAAAATGCAGTATATTGTCAAATGTATCTATATATACAGAAGGACAAGGCTGAAAATTCTACTCAAATCAATGTAATGCTGGTAGTTATGGAACACTTCATACTGTGCAAATGAATAAGAATACCTATGTTATGTCTAGAGAACAGTGTATCCAGTATTACAACACATTATTTGGATAAGACATTATGCAATGTCACACGAAAATGGGGTAATGTCCTGCCCTGTGAAAAGAAGCACGTGCCAATAACACCATCACTTTCTAACTATGAGAAGAAAGCTCCTTCAACATGTGGGTTCAGTAACTATATTTGCTTGAAAGAGAAATGTATCGTAGATTTTTCTTACAAAACAACCCACCAGATAGCAGGTTCGCATATATGCATTGTAGTTGTGTGGGCTTTCATTTACACAGATCCAAAACTATATCTATCAAATGCCGTTCGCAGATACAAGTCGCCTCATCGAAAATAATAATACATCTAAGGAACTCACTGTTATAATTCAACTAGTCGAGAAGCATGGTAGTCATAGGGTTAGCCTCATGTCCGCCTTGAGTAGCAAGTGCAAAATTTTGTATGCAAGAAATTTCAGATATATTTTTAAAGTCTTAAACACTGCGGCCTTGCTCACAAAGTTTCCCGAACTTCCTTCAAAATACTTTGTTACTAAAGAAACGGGTTTTGTTTTATTTTTTTACATACACTTAGTCATTTAGTGTTCTTTCGGAACACACAAAACTTATCGTCGTTTTCTGTTCTTTTATTTATTATAATACCATTTAACTGTATTATTTAATGATGTTCATATGTAATAAGATTATCAGAAGTGTCGTTTCACGAAAATAACAGACTAGAGTACAGCAATACGAAACAATCCTTTTTTTTTCTTGATGTTGAAAAATCACTATATTGGCACTACTGTTGAGAAAAATCTTCAATTTTGATTTAGACCAAAATAATTCAAATTAGAACTAGTGCATGAGGTTATTTTAAATTCCAAAACATAGTTGTATAGAGTAGTCTTAACTCAGACTGTTTTTTGTTGTTGTTTGGTATTAAGCAGAAAGCTACACAATGGGCTATCTGTGCTCTGCTCACCACGAGTATCAAAATCGGGTTTATCGGTAGGATTCCGCAGACATGCTGCTGTGTCAGTGAGGTCAACTCAGACTTAAAAATCATATTAGGTTGTTTCTATTTTATGTACGAAATAACCACTCATATCAGAAAGGTAGTTCTTCTTACATTTTAATAAAATTCATGTCATTTTCCTTCAAATGTGAAGGGATACCAAACCCAAGATCTTATTCAACTGTTCATAACATCTGTATCACTACAGATTCAAGGGACTTGAGAAGTAAAATGAATTAAGTTATTGTTCTTGTTGAGCTAACCGAGAGTTGTCTGCGTTAGTAATCCCTAATTTGGAACTGATAACTGATACGTTAGAGGAAAGACAGATACTCTCACCAACCACCATCAAATCGTGGGCTACTCCAATCGATTAGTGGGATTTCACCGTTTTTGTTATAACATATCCTCGTCCCCAAGATGCGAATCGCCTATTTTAATTCATCCACTTTTTTAAAGACCTTTTTGAAGTAACGAGGCCAGAACCTCACATCCACAGTTCGGCACACTAATCACTGAGCTAAATAAAATAAGTATCGTTGTAATTTTACACTAAATACGAACGTAGGTTAAATTAATGGTCATGATACGTTCTGTAAACAGTACTTGACTATCAGTTGCTAACTTTTTAAATACAACTGATTATTTTTGTTTTCATATCTACGTTCTTGCATATCAATATTATCTAAGGACCAATATATCTTAGCTTATTGCATTAAAACTGCAATCTTTAGTACTGAGTGAGTATAGCTGATCAGCACATATCAGCCTGTAACTGTAGCTAATATATTTTGTAGTTGATGTGAACTAAATATCTTTCAAAAGTTTTTTTTATTTGCTAAATAGATGGCTATTTTTACATAAAACCAAAGTTGTACGTGCCAAAACGATTGGAGTGCCACTTAAGTCATTATAAAAAACAAACAAAACGCCTTCACCGAATATTCGCTTAAAATTAGTTTCAATTTTCAACGGTTTGAACCAGCCAAAAAATGCTCATTTCTGTCTGTCAGAACGTTCCTTATGTCTCTGCTTGGAGATTGTTTCTGTACAAAACAACAACAAGACTATAAATCCCCCTGCTTATGAAACGTATACCAACTAACGGCAACCCTTGACCTCTATTTCCATTTTTGTCTTCTTTTGTTGCTTAACAATTCAGTGCACGTAAGAAACGAAGCAGTGGCTTTGACCAAGACGAGGCAAAGCTTTTGCTTCGCAAGTAACCTCGGGACAGCTAACCTAAACCGTGATGAGGCAAAGCGTTTGTTTCAGAAGTAACTTTAGGACAGATAACTCAAATCTTTATCCGTACTACAAACTCAGCACGTTAAAAAGGGTTTAATAGGCATGTTTACATTAGATTATTTATTGCTTGCTAACCATTTCAGTAAGTATGAAGATATTATTAAAGAATTTAATTAGTTCACTCCATAGTGAAGTTCAGTTTAACAGAGTTGACTTTCTCCATAAAGTAGTTCAGGTTAATAGTTTGAAAGCTTCACTCAACAGAAAAGTTCGTGTTTAAAATAACAACTTAGTTCACTCCACAGTGATGTTCATGTTAATAGAGTTGATTAACTTACTCCACAAAGAAGTTCGTGTTAACAGTTTTGATTAATTCATCATCACAGCGAAATTCACGTTATAACGCCCCCACGGCTGAAAGGGCGAGCATGTTTGCTGCGACGGGGATGCGAACCCGTGACCCTCAGATTACCACTCGCACACCTTAACCCACCTGGCCATGCCGGGCCTCAATGAAAACTGTTAGTAATAACACTAACTATTGATAATAATTCATGATTAAATAACAAGCTAGACATGTCATTTGTTTTAAGTAGACTATCACATTGCCTACGTCATATTATTTTGTTCCGCAGATACTTTAGTAAGTGTACTAAACTTACACTTATTGTACGGTTATTGTAAACAAGATTTGACTCAATAATACATAACATGAACATAAAAAGCAACAACGGACTCGGAAATTAATTGGATGTGCTAACCTTTGATATATCAGAATAATTCTCTACTGCATGATCTATGATGAATTCTGTTTTTCTGTTACAGACAAAACTGTTACTAAGGAAGATGTACAATTGTATCTGAAAACTAAAAGCGTGTTACACGACCAACAATTTAAAGTTACATGAAATCTTGACTCATTCCAACAAAGCAAAAGGAACATTGCTAAATGTCTAGATAATTAATAATAATTGTTTATGTAATAAATTGACATATCTATGTATTTTAGAAGTACATTTTCCTAATCTACTCAAGATGATTAATGTTATCGTAAGTTATCGTAAACGCCCAGGAAAATAATAACATAGCTGTAAAACTATTTCACTTGCCTAAACGATGCTCAAATGTGCAAAGGTATCGATATTTGTTCTAATGAAAAAAATATATATGTATACTCCGTCCTTGAAGTTTGTTTAGTCTTAGTAACAGTCAATTGAGTATAAATAGTTATGGTAAACTCGTCAGAACATGAATTTGCATCATAACTGTATTGAAATTCCTATTTCGAACAAAAGGAAACTCAACAGACTAAAAACTGTCTTTAACTTTGTTTCTTCAAAATTCACACAGCAATCCAACAAAAAAGGTAACTTTGAAAAGTTTTGTGACAGGAACGTGAGTTACAGTTTTTGGAACGTTTCATAAACTGAAAGTATGAAAGCAGTATGAGCGATGAATACAAATTCATATTTATAAGAAAGTTTGTTTTTTTTACATTTTCTTTGTAATTTTCTCACCAAGATAGATGTAATTAGTATTCGTAATATGTTTAACAGTTCTTTGATACATATATATTTTTACCAAATTTTTAAAACAGTTGACTTCTGTGAAGCAAAACACACTTCAAGAGCAATTTAAAATACATGCACACTTATATAAGTACTTTCACACCAAACATAATGTTTAAGTTATGGCACCTAGAGATTTAACTTCATAAGTCGTCTTCAAGTGTTAAATAGACGACATCGCCCTTTTGAAACTTTAGCCTGGCGGAAAGCTATCAATTAGCAGATCAGGTGACGTTTGACAGCTCAAGTAAAAGGCCTGAAAGTGTGGACCTGTGGACTCGGGGAGCCAAACAACCTCTTGGGTCTACACCCTTTAATACGACATGAAAATTCTTAACAATGCGCGTGCTCATGCCACTTTTAGTGTGCGAAGACGATATACATGACGTGAACGGCGCGAGCTATCAGCAAGCTTCAAATGTATAACGTTTTATTCTATACATACAATTACAGTACCTACTTTGAGCACCTTGGCGGCGACACAAGCGAAGGATGTTCCATTCACACGTTTAAATTTCAACACTCCATCCCAGAGTCCATATTTCTTAAGGCAGGACGATAGATACTCCACTTCAGTATGTCTTCTGCTTTGTACACAATTGTTTATTTCCTTTATTTCTATCTCTTAGGTTTAGTCCTATCTGTTTTTCTATACATGTATGGGAGAAGGAGAGAGAGGGGAGAATGTACTTCTTCTGCAGTCCTTACTATAAACAGTTTTCTTTGTTGTTGACCAAATCAAACAAAATGTAGTTTAAATTCTCCCTTTCCGACTCAAAGTAAGCAGAGTTTAAACGGCAGATCGTTCCAAGAAACTAAGTTATTTCACGTTGATCATCAAGATATGCCATTATTATACACTACCTTGAAATAATGCGAAAAAAACCGTCGCAGTTAAAACCAGCTCTTCCAACACTAACCAACAATTCTTGTCCAGTTAATAAGAATCCATCTGTTATATTCATTAAATACTAAAATAACCAACATTTCTAGTACAATTAAATAAGAATACTGTATTATTGTTACTAAACTCTAAAATATCTAGCAACACCAGTGCAGTTAAACAAGAATTCACCTATGTTGTTTTTACTAAGTAATAAAATAGCAAACAGTTCCCGTCCAGTTAGTAAACAAACCACTTGTGTTATTTCTAGTATATAATAAAATAACCATACCTGATAACTTCAGTTCCATTAAATAATAAACCCCTGTTTATTCCATTATTGTGTAGACTTCACCCATTTAACCAGCAGTGTATAATAATAACTAAATTTAGCATTTGTTTAACATTAAACTTTCTTCTAGCCACTGGACTTATCTACTTGAACATTTTAGAGCATCAGTCGTTATTGTGGACATCTTTGAAGGGTGTTAACGCACATAAAAGCAATGTACAGGCATTTAGAAATACGTACAAAACGCAACATATTCTCATGTAGACTGGTGTTACAACTCTAAACATTTCAGTCCTAAAGTTAAGTTGAGATTATTTTATTATAGTGTGTCCATATTTTTATCGCCTTGAAGAGATTTGAACATTGGAGTCAAGGAACAAAACACAACGAACTTAAGTTACTAAGATGTATCAATCATATAAGTTCTTGCTTTGTCTATGTATTTAATGCTTACTTACATAAATATATTTAAAGGCTAGAGTGTTTTATATAGTTTCCTCAAACAGCACTGAGTTACTTATTTCTTTATTTATTTTGTAATTTTCTGAAATTTGTAATTATACTTATTGTTCCCTGGTAGCCCAGCGGTAACTTCAGGATACAGCACAGATAACCTACTGTATAGTTTTGCGTTGAAAGAAACATTCGTTCAATTATCTATTTTTATTTTTATTTTTAGAAGAGTGCCTTGTTACGAAGTATTTTGATTTCAGTTAACATTATTATATCTAACAGTACCGTATTTAATAATATTTGTTTTCTTTTAATATGTGAAATGTATCAGGAAATTTGTATCGTTTATAAAACAAGGCTTTTCAGTTTGTGAACAAAAAGTTAACTGTCATAGGAAATGTATAAATGAACCAAATAAGACAGCTATTGTAAAAATAATCCATGAAGAAATATCAGTATTTTTAAAATAGCGTCAACAATCACTTCAGATTATTTTGGGCTAGAATGCTTTAGTGTATTAAAACTTTAATGTAGCATAGTAGGTATTCATTGATGAGTGAAAATATTATGCCTTAAGATTTCTTACAAGGTATGCTATTTTTCAGGTAACTGAAAGATATAGTTTTAAGTAACCTTTAAATAACAAAGTTTGTAGCTGACACATTTGAGACGAAGTTTTTTTTTCTTAACATTGAGTTCATATTGTTGGTATCAAGAAATGTTTCATATTGTTTGCAAAAATTAATTTAAAAGTAATGTTCCAGCAAAGCTAATATTCATTAATGGAAAAAAGCACATGCGAAAGTTTTTGTGTATGAGAGACAGAAATAGTTTTATTGAAGTATAAACGTCGAGGTTGATTTGTAAGAAACTAAACTTTAGGTAAGAGTGAATGATGATCTAAAAAAGAGGCACCATACTGTGTTTTTCACCGTTTTTGTTAACTATCAGAACGTTTCGCTACACAGCTAGAAAAAATATCTATGATAATTCTTGTTTTCATGAAAGATTATAATAATTCTCAACACTATACTAAAACAAAGCGTGTACCAGCTGTAGTAAATACGTGGAAAACTTAAACACTAACCGATGTTGAAGCATAGTGTTCCTGACTTAAAACTTCTTCCAGGTGATGAGCAACTGCTTATGAAACTGGGGGTTCAGATATTGACTTGGATTCTTACACAAATTTACTCAACATAGCTAACCCTAATTTTGAAATGATATACAAAAGAGAAGGCACCAACTCAAGTGAGCCTCATCCACCGTCCATTCTTGGGATATTCCAATTGAATAGTGGAACTTGGGTGTTAGAGTGTTATAAGAAGACTAAGCCTCTCCTCTACTAACAGAGATACTAAAAGATGATAGAGAAGGGGGCGGTGTGAGAATTCAGCAGTTGCTGTAACCACGAATGAATAAGGAACGTTTTTATACATATAGGCAATTATATTGCTGAACTGTCGTTAGGTTAAGTTTAGTTGCATGTGTGTCACGTTTGAAGGCTTAACTCTTAGATATAAAATATATTTTAGTACTCTATGAAAATGAAATGTTGTTTTATTTTCTCAAGCTCTAAATAAAGATTTATAAGATGTCTGACAATAATACGTTTCTACTTAGCATTGTATTTACAGAATTTTGTTACGAAAGATGGTATGATGGTATAAAAACCTATGACAATATATTCAAACAGGTAATGTCTTTCACTAAAAAAGCAGAGAACAATAGTTCGGCCTTCTTAGGTCATCTTTGTTAACATGAAGATGATGCCTATGTTTTGTGTCCCCATCATTTTTGGTTTTAAATGTTTGATATGCACATAGTGGGAAAGATGTATCGCTGCAAGATAGCTTTTTATATAAGGAACTCCTAATGAACCCTGTAACCACAGCCAATATTTTACTGACGTTGAACTTGGGTTTCAAGTTATAACTTTCAAGTATATATACAGGTGTGTGTATGTGTACGTGAGTGCGCGAAGTAAACCGAAAAACACGATCTAGGGCACAATATCGGTGTCTTCGTAGGTGGTTACAACCATGTTCCTAATACATTTTAAGTTAGTGTTTTAGAGTGGAAGACTGTTTCACTATTACATATTCTGCTATGGTAAGTTCATATTTTAGAGGCTTAGAATATTTACATCAATCTTATACAAGTTTTTGTTGAAGAGTATCATTTCAGAAATAATAATTGATGCTGCTCTGGAGATGAATAGAAAAGATTCAAGAATGTAGTATCGTATGAGACAATCTTACTCATTTATTTAAGTGTCACTATGCTTGCTAATATTATAGCTAAATAACAATAAAAACTTTATACTACAGAAGCACATTACGGTAACAATATTGCTAACAGATGTCTTTGTTGTTCTAGGTATTACTTCTTTTGTCACTCCAAAACTCGAGAGCGCGTGGATTTATTATAGCTAAGAGGAGAAATTCTTTGAGGTTTTTGTTTTTGTATCCCTTGATTTTTAAGTTATATTAGACCCTTTCTTGTCAAATATCAAACAAGAATAAGAAATGCGGTCAACAAGTCACCTCACGCACACACCTTGAACAAATATAAACAAACAGCGTTATATTGAAGAACGGAGGCGCTAGAATTTCTTTCAAAGTGGTTGGTAAATAATAATACAGAAACATTTCTCAAGTTTGTCCTTAGCAGAATGTTTTGTTTAGTTTTGTTTTCTAAAACTCAACACTTAATGACCTATAGTGACTGATTTAAGAACGGTAAATTTTTTCTGGAAAATTTACGGCTAATTTATATTCAAGTACGAAATATTATGTAACTTTTATATTTTTTTTAAGATAGCATGTTACAGAAAACTGAACATGACGAACATCGTTAGCAGCAAAATCAAATATATACAGCGTAATGAACATTATCAGATGAAAAAAATCACGTTTATATTGAACATAATGAAAATTGACGTAAAGTCAGTTTTATACCTTAACAAACGTTGTTAGCACCAAAGTAAAGTTTATTTTGAGCACAATCAACATTTTTCGAAACAATCCAAGTCTAAACCATGACGAACATAATTACGCTCGGCATGGTCAGGCGGTTAGGGCGCTTCAACTCGTAATCAGAGAGTCACGAATTCGAATCTTCGTCACACCAAACATACTCGTTTTTTCAGCCGTGGATGCGTTATAATGTGCGTTCAATCCCACTATTCGCTGGTTAAAGAGTAACCGAAGAATTAGCGGTGGGTGGTGATGACTAGGTTGTTGAATATATCCTGTGTGAGATGATGGTATACATTCCCCTTTTATTTTAGGTGGGGAGTATGGTGCATACAATCATCCCCCTCTACAGTTTGGTCTGTTGAATTGTTTTATTGCATCACAGGTCCAAAAATTGTGTGTTTGTTCTTGTGATTCTCGTGTTCTTACTAATCGAATTACATAATTAGGCCTAGATGTAGACTTTTTCAGTAGCCGAAATGTACATCTTTAACATAGACGTGCTTTTAAGCTTTTCGATCTAAGCCAGGAGTCACCAAACTTTTTTCACAGGGGGCCAGATTACAGGGGGCCAGAGAAGCGCAGGCCGCATGATCATTATGTTCAATACTCATAAGCTAAAACGAAAGCTCTCTGTAAAACACTTAACACTAAGTTTAGGATGCCACATTAGCCATGTGGAAATAGCATGCAATACACACATATAGTAAAAAAAACAAACAGAAATACAACCAACATTTGTATTTACCAAAAGGTTATCAAAAAAGGTGTCATTAACGAAAACAATTGTCACATCGTACATAGTGAATACATATTTGAATTTCACTAAGCCGCACAAACGTTAGTGAGATTTATGTTTTGTTTGTTTTGGAATTTCGCACAAAGCTACTCGAGGGCTATCTGTGCTAGCCGTCCCTAATTTAGCAGTGTAAGATCAGAGGGAAGGCAGCTAGTCATCACCACCCATCGCCAACTTTTGGGCTACTCTTTTACCAACGAATAATGGGATTGGCCGTCACATTATAACGCCTCCACGGCTGGGAGGGCGAGCATGTTTGGCGCGACGGGGATGCGAACCCGCGACCCTCAGATTACGAGTCGCACGCCTTAACGCGCTTGGCCATGCCGGGCCGTGAGATTTATGAAATTGGTGTTTCACTTTCAAAATATCTTCAATGTTCGGTTTTGAATTGCTGCATACAATCATTAGAATTGCATTAGAATTAGAACACTCAAGGTTCATCAGTCAACCTTGATCGATGTACCGACTTCACATACTTCATTTTTGAAAATGCTTGTTCATAAACATAAGTTTTTCTGAACACTGATGCCATACCAGATGCGAACTGCTTCAGCTTTGGAAAATCATCTTTAGGTATGCAGTTGTAAAATTCAATAAGTTGCCCCTCTCTGTGTTTTACTTTCAACAAGTCATTTCCTTGCTAATCGATGACCTCCAGCTGAAGTTTCACTGGCACGTCATCAATGACACAATCAAAAGGATTCTGAAAAAGGAGAATGTCACTTTCGATTCTGTCGAGATCCGAAAATCTCTCTAAAAATGCTTACTTAAATCACCAATAATCTTTTTCTGAAACTCCAGGTTGACATCTTCTGTGATCCCAGCATGAAACTTATTGAAACACTGAAAGTGAGAGAGGTTTCCTCCTTCCAAATGTGCTTCAAACAATGACAGCTTTCTCCGAAATCCTTTAATGATTCTATAGAGATCACAGACAAGGTTATTCTTCCCCTGAAGTTTCAATTTCAATTCATTCAAGTGGGATGTGATGTCAACCAAAAATGACAACTTTGACAACCAGGTTGGATCCAACAGAAGTGGATCGGCTCTATATTTCTCGATAAAAAATATATATCGAATTTTCTTCTCAGCTTAACAAGACAAGACTTTACCGCAGCTGAGCCACCACACCGCCGTGTGATAAGGCAAGTCACAGAAATCCGAATCAGTTTCTTTAAGAAACGCCTTGAACTGGCGATGATTAACTGCATGACCCCGAATAAAGTTCACTGCAGAAATGATTGGTTTCAGTACGCAAGAAATATTTAAGTCTTTTCCACAGAGTGCATGCTGATGTATGATGCAGTGTATGAACAAAACGCTTGGGAATTGAAGATCTTCCAACTGTTTCCTGATCAGCCCCACCAGACCCTTCTTTACTCCAGCCATGTTTTTTCCGCCATCAACTGTTACACCTTCAGGCTGATTCCACTGAAGGTTATAGTCTTGCAATGTTTTATGCACTTCCATGAAAATGTTTTCTCCAGTTGTTCTTCCGTGCATGCTGTTAACTGATGCCAACTCTTCCGTGATCTGAAAGTCCAAATTAACTCCACGAATGAACACGAGAAGTTGTGATGTACTCGAGAGATCAGTAGACTTATCCAGTGCCAGAGAATACAATAGGAAGTTTCTAGCTTTTTGGCGTATCTGTAATGCGATGTTCTCTCCAAGTTCTTCTGCTCTCCGTACAACTGAACTTGCTGAAAGGCTGATACTTTCAAAGAAACTGGCTTTTTCAGGACACAGCTCATTTGCTACTTCTATCATACACTCTTTGATGAAGTTGCCGTTAGTAAAAGGATTTCCTCGTTCTGCCATCCTATGCACTATTTTGTAACTTGTAGGAGTGACAGATTCATTTTCAGCAAACTTTCTCGTGAACTTTTGAGATTCAAAAACACGTTTCATAGATTCAAATTTCTCAGAACGGAACTTTCCTGAAAATTTCAAATATGTTGATAGATGTTTTGTTTCATAGTGACGCCGAAGATTGTACTCTTTCAAAACGGCAACACTTTCGGTTCATATCACACAAGTAGCTTTCTGGTTTTTGTTTCCACAAAGAAGTACTTTTCTCCCATTCTTCATTGAAAGCACGACACTCAGAGTCCACTTTTCTTCTTTTAAAAGCAGCCATAACGATGGGTAAAAAAAAAACAGGATCTGAAAATGAAAAACACAGAACGCTGTGAAAAAAGTATTGTATTGGTCCAAGAAAGCACATACAAAATATATTGAAACGTACGTTTGCCACGACTGCTACCAAAGAACGAGTTACGAAAAGCGCATAACTCGACTACTACGTGAAATGAGCTTGCTAAATCGGTAACTCCTGGTCGCTGAATTTACAAAACGAGTCGATAGGACGAGGGTTAAGTCTGTACTCGTTTTCGAAATCCCAATGCTTTCATAGATACGTGTCTCGATATGAATAAACGGGCAGCAAGGACAAAAGAAGAATTTTCCTATTGGTTAAAAATGCGCGTGACAGCCTTGTTTCTTTTTATCATAACGTCATGTGTTTACCAACTTAAAGCGACCATCGGTGTGATTTATTTTGTTATGACAGTTGGACATTTGATGAAATGTCACTTTTTATTTCCAAGCGGGTAGCTGCTGGCGAGCCGGACAAAATGACCTCGAGGGCCGTAGTTTAGTGACCCCTGATCTAAGCGATAGTTCGTAAGTATCAGTCAGTAGGCCTAAGTATAAATGCAAGGCTTGTAAGCACTATCACAGAATCTACCTACGTCTTGTACGTAGTGTAAGATTAAGTAAAATTTTCATCACAACAGATTGAACAGAGCATGAAATTCGAAAATATTACTCCCAAGCGTAAACTACTGTGATCTAGGTCTGGCAGGCCATTTGTAGCTTGTAGCTGCATCAATCTTATGTGTATATTGTGCGGTTTTCCTACGCTATTTGTCTAGCCGGTTTTATTGTCGAACGCCTTACCCTCCTTAGCTGCCGAATCCGCTGACCATAGTGTACGTTTAGTGTATAGTTAATGACAGGTTCGGGCCGCTCGGATCCAGACGCGCCCTACATCACCCCCCTCCGCTCCCTTTATTTTGAGCCTCGATTTTACAACAGGGCTCATTAGACCTGTGTTTGTGGCCCTCATTAATCCATGAAATTTCAGATTATCACCACCCTCTAATAAAGTTCTGGTGCTTTATGGTAAAAGAACAATATATTCTCTATCATAGATAGTAAAAATATTGTATTTTTTTGTATAATTACAACACAAAAGGAGCGATTTCAACGGCCTGAAGCCCTTACTCGAATTGTATTGCTAGTTTTTGTTTAGGTGTTTTTATTTAATAGACGTGCTTATAGACATTATATCACAACGTGTTTGCCTTTTGATGAGCTTTAACAGGAATATAATATATTTGTGATTGTTTAAGTATTTTTCGAGAAACTTGCAATTACTTGTGTTGTAACTAGCACCATTATTGTCCCAGCGATGCCCAGGCGGTCAGTCGGCTCGGTAGTCACTGTGAGGTTCGCGCGTTCGACTTAAATACATTGTACAGCTCAGTCCTACTTCCATTCTGTTCTATCTTCGTTCGTTGTACGTTAGAGTTTTTCAATAAAGACTGTATTTTAGCCTGTTGAGTCATCTGGGAAACAGATTCCAATTATGACAAGCAAGCGTCTGAAACTTTACGATATTAGACAGTTCTGCAAGCCAGTTACTGGTACTACAAGTGACAATGCAGATGCAGATAATCCAACAACCTTAAGCAAAGGAATAGAAACTTGCCATACAGAGAAAATACCATGTTCATCAGAGGACGAGTCTGAAAATGCTTGTGCAACTATTGCACATCATGAACCACCAGTTAGTTGTGAAACAAGTTTTTGCAGTAATGAAAAATCTGACACTCCACAGATACAGTGTGGAAAGTCATATCATTCAGTCGCACATCTAATACCACAACAGAAAGCAAAATCTCAAAATCTTCTAGGGCAAGTGGTTTGATGAGTTCCCATGGCTGCACTTCGACAATCAAACTCAAAAAGTCATATGTTTTCATTGTGCCAAGGCAGAAAATAGAGGCCTTTTTACAGGGAATTTGGAGAGGCCAGTGGAGTATACCTTCATATCCACCGGTTTTTGCAACTGAAAAAAGGCAAAACAGAAAGTCAACGAACGCCAATCCTCCTCTCAGCTATATTCGCTATATCTCCAGAAGGTTCACTTGATGCAACTCCAGTGACTGTCCAGCTACATGATGGAAAAAAGAAGCAGCAGGAAGAATGCAAAAGAAGTCTAGCCAAAATATTCAGAAGTTTACGTTTCTTACTGCGTCAAGGTTTAGCATTACGTGGACATACTGATATGGAGGGGAACTTCCTGCAGTTAATGAAGCTTCTGGGTTGACGGCCAACTTGTCAAAGAAAACCACATTCACATCACCCCAGGCTCAGAATGAAATAATGGAGATGTTCAGCCATCAAATACTGAGGAACATAGCACACAAAGTGCAGCAAAGTAAAATCTTTGCATTAATGGTTGATGGCACTCAAGATGTTACAGGTGCCGAACAGGAAGCAATATGTGTACGATACGTAGATGAGAACTTTGACGTCCATGAGACATTTCTTGGTTTGTACAGTGTTTCCAATACAACTGGTGAAACAATATCCTCGATTATACTTGATGTACTGACTAGACTCAATTTACCACTGTCAGGATTAAGAGCACAAACTTATGATGGAGCCGGTAACATGAGTAATGCGTACAGTGGATGCCAGGCAAAAATAAAAGAGAAGCAACCGTCAACTTTGTTTTTTTCACTGCGGAGCACACAAGGCTAATTTAATAATGCAACATGCAGTTGAAGCTTGTGAATGTGTTCGAGATTCTATCCAGTGGGTACATCAACTTGGTGTCTTGCTTCAGAGGTCAGGCAAATACAAGACAATCTTTGAAAATATTGTACCGTCAAACAGCCACAATGGTCCAGTTAAATACATCAGCCCACTGTGTCCAACACGCTGGTTGTGCCGCCTATCTGTAAGTACATGTGCTAATGATCACTACAGTGACATTGTTGATTCTTTGTCTGAATTAGCAAATGAAAAATCAGATGTAGCAGTGAAAGCACGAGGTCTGCTGGACAGATTTGACAAAGGAAAGACATTTTTAGGATTGCTGATGACTCAGCATCCATTAGCTGCATTAGAAGAACTAAACCGTGCATTACAAGCAAAATCAGCGACAGTATCTGGCATGATTGAAGCATCTGCAATGACAGTTGAGTAATTGCGGGTATTGCAAACAGAGGAAAGTTACAACAAGATATTTAATGAAGCTGAGAAAAAGGTAACTTCCCTAGATCTGGTGCCTATTGAACTATCACGAAGGATCACAGGTGATGGCTCAGCACACCATTCTGCAACAGCCAGAGATTACTACAGAAGCCAAAATTTTGAATTTGTGGACACAGTCACAGAACATCTGACCACTAGATTCAATGCAGACAACAATGACTTGAAGCAATATCTGGCACTTGAGAACATGATCACATCTGGCAAGATTGACAACTTGGTTATAAACTTCTATCTAGAAACCTCTGCAAACGGCTCGAGTTTCAGTTGCCCATGTTAAAAAAAACAACAAAAGCAGTATCTCTGTACTAATATTACTATATCAATTATGAGCTGTTTGAAAACTCAAACATCACCATTTTTCTGTTTGAATTAGGACATAAACGAATTCAAAATATGAAGAAAATCAGTCTATACTACAGATATCTTCCACATTCCTCTTTATTAGTTATTACATCTTTCGAATTATAAATGAGTAAAAACATAATTTAAGTCTTTTTTTTTTCTATTTTGCCACAACTCACTGCTAAGAAGCTCAGAATTAAACCTCAGCATCTAAGTTGGCTCTATGACAGCAAATTTTATATCTGGAGCGACTTTATATGCAAGTATACGAGAAATTTATTGCGGTGGTTTAAAAGTGCCTCTGCCGGCGAAGCATTGGGGCTTTTAAGATTTGAGTAACATGTTTAAAATCATGTTTGACTAGAGATATTTTTCCCAAAATAATGTTAGAGTTACAAATTATGCTATGGAGCCTTATGTTCACGCACTGGTCTATTAACAATTAAGTTTTAGGGCTTATGCTGGCAATACTGTTGTCTGGTTTATGACATTTTGACATCTTTGCCCTGACTCAAAACGAACTGGATCTTTATGTTAAACAGATCATACCTATACATATATGAGGCCTACACTCAAAGAGAATTATAACGCAGGAAAACTTGTATCAATACTGTCTACTTTTATTTTTTCAAAATGAACATAGGTCGAACTAATGACATTTTTTTAAAGACATTCTCAGTTTTCATTTATAAATATTTCAATATTGATAACATTTGATGGAATCAGTTAACTGGCACACGCACAGAGACTGTTGTTTGTCGCAACTAATAAACTCATTCTACTATTTTTTGTTATTAGTCACCAGCGGTATAATGTCCACAAGAAAAAATCGTTTCTAGTCGATTATAAACTGTGATGACCACGTGGATACAATAATTATACAGGAATTATAAATGAATCGATAATAAAGATATGTGGAACCAAAATAACTTATAAATTAATGAAGCTGAGTCTAAACAACTAACTGGCTAGAAGTACATACATCGTAATAAAACATGCTTTTGCCCACTGTAACTTACATGCATATATATAAAATGCCTACGTTTTTGCATTTATAACACCAAACTAATCTTGTGACAAACATATCTTTTACATAAGCAAACATTTGAAGTGGTTGTCACAGGAGGCTGGGATTAATAAATATCAAGAATCTAAAGCAGAAGTAAAATTCCAACTGGTTATACAGATAAAAGAAAGGCTAACAAAAATGCTTAAAACTGTTTACTCGAGCTAATGGTAACATATCAATTAAATACGTAATGCGTTTTTTTAATGTATATTTTAGCATAGGTGATAATATTTATAATTTATAACAAGACACATAAAGATGTAGTAAATTAATAAATAAAACTTCTGGTCCAACGTAAATAAACTATCCGGATTAAAACCATAAATAAACTTTTAAATAAATTCTATGGAATAAACTGGTTAGAAGTACAAAGTACAAAATAGTACAGTAGAAAACTGAAAATTTCATTAATTTCAATGCGTTAAATCACAAGTTGGATACCTTCACTATTAATGGTAGTTTTCTCCATAATAATTAAGTATAGCCATTGAATCCACAATAAAGTGAATAACCAGGAAATGACAATGTCGATTGCTAGACAGTAAAGAAATAGCCTAATAAATGTTATTTGTTGTTGTATACAAAAAACACTGATTAATCATTCAAAATGGAAATTACAAATGAGGTAGAATCGTAGTTTAATTACTAAGCGCACTCTAGGAAAATTGATCGGGTAAAAGTATTTGATAAATACATTTTTACAGAACCTTCGGTTTACTATTAGAAAATAAGTAAAATAAAAGTTGATCATAGGAATATAAAGGATTAGATAAAACTATGCTAGACGATTATTAGAAATTGAAAAATAACTAAATCAACTGACTGGTTTGTAAATATGAAATAATTATATAAAACTACTGGGTCATTATTTGAAACTAAAAACGAACTAAAGCAGCTGGATGGTTTCTAATAAATAAAAAATTAGGTAAAGCTATTGGTTGGCTTTTGAAAAGTTAAAAAATAAAATAAAATAGTGGTTTCCACAAAAACAAATATTTAGGTAAAATTACTAACCGATTAAAGAATAGTACGTGTCAATTGAGTCGTTAACACTTGGAAAATTAAAAATAAAGTTCAAAACACTATTAATTCATTACTGCAAAGTAAAGATCTAATTAGCACCTTTGGTTTCTTAATTGTTAGTAGGTGTGATGCTGTATCATAGTAAGACTGATTCTAAGTTACTGATACTGATGATAAGACATTGTATGTTTTTATAGCCCTTTACAGGCATTTCGTAGAATGTGTGATAATATTTCATATACACTTCCTCTGTTGTGTACCGCTGAGCTGAATAAAATATTTCATTCCAGATCAAGTGATCGACTGGTTTACATCGTTCAAAGTCTTAGTTCAAACTTTCTTTATATCAATCATTTATGAGGCATTGTGCTTTATAGTTTAGAAAGTTCAATTGTAGGACAAAGCAAGATCGTTTAAGGGGTAATAAATGCAATAGAGTTCCTCTTCGTCATACTTTTATTATGCTAAATAAATATTTGTAAAAAAAAATTTACTTACCTATTTGATAGACGAAAGGTTATACTATTGATACATGCACCTTCCTGACATCTACACGTAAGTGATGATAATACAATATCCAGTTAAATACATGACACTGAGATACTACTTTCTTCAACCATTTATAATTTATAGCGAGTTTATTGCATGACGTCATTTAACTTTTTATTCTGTAAATCCAACATTCAAAATAATATTTTAATGTTGTATTTGTAATAATCTAAAAACAGTACAAATATTCAGCATACTGAGTATTTGTTATTAAGTTATCAACTATTTTTTTTCCTATTTGTATAAATAAATATTATCCTAAGTCCTATGAGCGTGTATTTTTAAATCAATTACCATTTGCTTGTTACTACAACGTTTTTTCGTTTTAAGAGTAGAAAAATAGTATGTATTTCGTATTTACATTACATTCCGAAAGAGCCAATCGTTTATAAACATTGTTAGCAAAATCAGTGATATATAATTTTCTTGTCAGATTTTGAAGATTAGCTATGTAATGTATATGAATCAATCCGGGTTGAAGTTTTTGTAAAACATCAATGTATTTAGGTAAAAAAACCACATAATTCGCTAAAGCTAACAATAATTTCATTATCACCACCAACAACGAAATATGTACTATGTATAAGTCTAAATAAATAAACAGTCAGCCTAACGAAACTTAAGCTTGGATATTTTACAATCATTTTCATCGAGTCCCTGCTGCAGCCTTTCTTAACGAGGTGGAGGGAAATGAGACGTATAATAAGACCAAATCTAAAATTACATTAAAGGTCGGCGTTAGCTGAGGGGCAACAACATTTCAGGAGTCTGACTCCCTGCTTCCCTTCTGTTGTTGCCTGCCCTGGTGTTGTTACAATTATGATTATTGCGTATTAATTCTAAAACTATGATTTATTACTGGAAGAACTTGAACTGATCTTTCTGTACTTAACGTGATTGATATGATTCTTACCTCTTGTAAAGTTTTCAGCACAAATTTTTAGAAAAGTTTTGACTAACCTGGTAAATTTTATAATCACCGCTAACATATGCTTTTAGAATTCAGTATTACTTATACATATCATGACTGACTTAACGTGCTATAATTATCATTAGTTCCTTGTTTCGCAACTTTTGTAGCTGTTAATGATATAAACATATGCCATGGAATACAGAGAATAAGATGAATTTTCCGTGCCATGTTATCACGGGTAAGGATAAGGGAACGATGACTATTAATTGTTAAACATCGTAGTACTCCAAAATTCCAATGCTTTTCATCACCAAGAGTAGCTTGCTCTTCTTACATCTTGAAACTTCACAACCGTGAAGGCATATAATACTTATAGCTCTTAAGAACATGCATTTTTTTTTTTTTACCAAATTATTAACAAGAATTTCCGAGTGAAAGTGAAAACAATTGCATATTAACATGTCAACTACATTATAACTACTATTTCCAATGCCGACGAGGCCTTTCGTTCAATATAAAGACTTGCCTTAGCAAACTGCTTGACAACAACAGTTATTACGTGTGAATTGTATTAAGTTGGCGAACGTAATTTTCATCATTTCAATTTATGTCACTGCACATATTGTGACGGTCGATTCTACTATTCGTTGGCTAAAAAAAGTAGCCTAAACGTTGATAGTGGGTATTGATGACTAGCTACCTTCCCTTTAGTTTTATACTGCTAAATTAGGGATGGCTAGCGCAGATAGCCCTCGTGTAGCTTTCAGATAGAACATTATATTTTATTCTTTTTCCGAAAAAGAAAAAAGGCAATTGGCAGAAAGCCTATCTGTGGCACATGGGGTATATCAACTGTTTGGTGGTTTAAAGTGGGAGTTTATTTGGTTTGAAGTCTGTTTAAGATAAATAGTTTCAATAAATCACATTTTCCTGTCTAAGTATCTAACTGTTTATACGTTCTATTTAAGACTTCTGAGATGTAATGCCTTTAATACGAGCAAGTTATAAACTTATCCAAACTTTCGTTAGCATGATTCAGTCAGCACAGTGCAAGGCCTACAACCGTATATTTACCAAGTATATTGGAGGATTGAAATAGAGCATAGTTTAAATGTATATAGTAAGATATATATATATCCTGACTACAATTTCGGTATTCATTTTAGTCTTATAAAAATTTTAAATAAACAAAGATTAACAGAGCTAAATCTTCTTTCATGGGATTTTTGGATGCTATGATAATGACGTTTTGACGTCTTTCTTTTTTATTGCGTCTTTCAATCTCCTGTATTGCAGAAGAGAGAGGAGCATTTGCTTACACAAAAAACTACTTCATGCTAAAATCGATATGAAACAATAGGACATAAATTACAAACACATTTATATACATTACACGCATCCCCTCTGATGATGATCAACAGGACCTCCTGAAACATGTCACGATATTTTGCTTGATTTAAGAGCAAAGCTACAATCACTGCAAGGATTGAACTCTGAACTTTAATGTTAACAATGCAGAAGCGTACCGCTTAGCCACATAAAGCAACATGTGAAGTAAATTAAAATGATTTAATTCATTCTGTAAGATGCTGTCCTTTTATTGTTATATGTATATAAAGCATTTTTAAAGGAAAACACTTGTTAGCACTTTATATTGTAAGGCATTTTTTACTTGAGCGAAACAGAAAAATCTGTCATCTCTCTCTTTTTTGTTAAGATAATAAAATCTTTTAAATAACTTTGAGAAACTCTTTATAATCAACCATCCTTTCAACCCAAGAATAATAAACCTGGCTGCTATAACTCTATTCACCCTGAAAGCTAACACTGAGCATTACAGTAGTTTAAAAAAATAGAAGGTAAAAACTGTACTCCCAATCATACCTATTGCAAATAATTATTTTACTACTGGCTTTTTAAAGAATCACATTCTAGAAGCCAAATATTTTATTACTTAATACTTTTTTTCAAATATTTAAGCTATTATTGTTTGTCTGCCAGTGCATGAGAACTAGTAATTTTATATTTTTCTTGTATAAAACTACACTTCTATGAAAATATTACATGTTAAAAAATATACATGTAATGTAGTGATATTAACTCCAATTAACTATTTCAAGCATGTAAAGAGGACCTTTTTCTTCTGTTTCTCAGAATTGATATCATTAAGCTAGCGTTATCTACCCTTCTCTATTTAAAAGCACCAAACAAGGAAAGCTGGTCAAAACTAAGTTAAGCACGTTGACAAACCGTTTCTGTCTGCATGTACACAGTGAAGAGATGTAAGATATTTAAATCGTAAATTTTGTTAAACAATTTGAGATTTTTCATTTTACATGCATAAAACTTGTACTTCTATTCTTCACGAATCATGAGCTACTATTATTGCTCACGATTCCGTCATTTAACAACAAAAAATAGCATAACATAAAATAAAGTAGTGTAAAAGTGGAATAATCCATAATAAAAAGGAAGTTATCAGAATTCGCATTCAGAGTATGTAAAAGAAGCGTTAAAGATTATAAAAATAAGGAAAACAAATTATCATAAAAGAGTGAGTAAAGTGTTTTGATAACTACATAAAGCGATAATTTTAACAAAGAAAAAGTATGAGGATAGTTGTTAAATTACGTACGTTCAATTAAAAATATCAAAATTAAACTGTTCCATGCTGTCAAGTTCTAAAATGATCCTGTGATACACCATCACTAAAAACACTAAATTCTTGCACTACACGCCACCAACAATAATAAAAGAAATATTTCTATAGCTGTTGGTCTTTAATAGTTCGCCATTTTTCGGCGTTCAGACCATAACTTTTAATATTTTACTGCATACATAAATAGATGTTGGAAGAACTTTTCCAATCCAAGTGTTTGTTTGTTTGTTTTGAATTTCGCACAAAGATACTCGAGGGCTATCTATGCTAGCCGTCCCTAATTTAGCAGTGTAAGACTAGAGGGAAGGCAGCTAGTCATCACCACCCACCGCCAACTCGTGGGCTACTCTTTTACCAACGAATAGTGGGATTGACCGCCACATTATAACGCCCCCACGGCTGTGAGGGTGAGCATGTTTGGCGCGACGCGGGCGCGAACCCGCGACCCTCGGATTACGAGTCGCACGCCTTACGCGCTTGGCCATGCCAGGTCTACCAATCCAATTGACGAGTTCCGCTACTGAACGATAAGTCGCCTGTTGGGCAGTAACATGGAAGAAGCAAAAGGTAAATCTGAACTGATGTTTTTGCACACGTATTATTATGAATCTGGAACGGACAGATTCAGAGAAATGTGGAACAAAAACATCTGCAGCTTACGTGATTTTTATCAGGATTTTAGGCCGACAAGCATCTACTTTTTATACATAGAAAAACAAATTGGAAGCTTAATTTTGTTAGAAGGAAGTATGAAATGAATTTTTATTACATATATAACGAAAAGTAAATTTTGACAACTGAGTAAGTTAAAAGTAGATTTTAATCATTATCAGTATGGATCATTGATTTTGGTAATAATCAATGGTAACGAAGTTTATAGAGTATGTATAATAAAGCTTTGATTCTATGAGAAATAAAAATGTTTTTTTGCTGTTGTTTTTTCTAGACCTAAGGAGGTAATTAATACCATCGGTAATAAGAACGTTATCTTGGCTTTGAAGTTAACCAAAATATAACCTTGATTATAGGAGTCACCAAAAAGGAAGTATTACTTTTATAATATTAACAATTATCAGATGAATTTAGAAGGAAAAGATGTTAAGATCGTTAGTGATGGAAATGAACGTCTAACGTTTATTCGTCTGTAAAAGAAAATATGTGAATATAAGTGAAGAAGCGTAACATTGAACTTATGATGACCCAAGGTGTAACGCTATTTATTGAAAAACTTATAATTTCTGAAAATATTTTGTCATTAGAGAAAATGAGCAGAAAGTTTGTGAAGTAACATGCCAATGAAATACACATTCATAAAGAGAAGGTGTGGATACTTTCTGAAGATTCTCAGTTTTATTATCAAGACATCATGATAATTCGTCGTTAATAAACGAGTGTACTGCTTATAACTGCTTTTAACTGTGAACTAATTATCCAAGTAATCTTGAACAGAAAATTCACTATACAAAACATGAAAAACTCTAATTAAAAAGGCTAATATTTTCTTCTATTTGTCTTTCTGGAAAACGTGGTCTATAGATTTTAAGCATAAGTTAAATAAACATAACAGCTCTAATTTTTAATAAATACATTTTCTGATATTTCTTATTTATCAGTAAAAAGTATACCCTTGTAAGTTTCTTACAGTTGTAAGTGTTGGCTTCCAGATGAAATAACGACATGAGCACAGATAGCCCATTGTGTAGCTTTGTGCTTAATTCTAAACAAACAAACTAACGACATGACAACGTGACTTGTTGGTTAAGGAAATCGACGCACGACCTACGTGTCGAGGTATTCGAATCACATCACCAAACATGTTTGACCTTTCAAGCGTGTAAGCAGTATAATAGGATGGTCATTTCTATTTTTCCTTCGTAAAAAAAAGTAATCTAACAGCTGGCGAAATTCAACGATCGAATTTTTACTATAATTTAATTCATATTCATCCTTACCGATGTAAACACTTTTATTCAAAAGAAAAAATATTTCATTTCTTTTCCGGATTAAATAATAGTTAATTTTGTAACTTGTGCTGATATGAATAAGTCAAGTACTAAAAGAAAACAATCGTCAGAAAACAATATGGTCATGAGGTGAATCGGAACTAAGGATTCATTATGGCCTTATAATTTCGTTTGTTTTGAAATTCGCGGAAATTTACACGAGGGCTATATGCGCTATACGTCCATAATTTATCAGTCTCAGGTAAGAGAGAAGGCAGCTAGTCATCATCACCCACGGCCAACACTTGGGTTTCTCTTTTTCTGACGAAGATCAGAATTGACCGTCACATTATAATGACCCCACGGCTGAATGGGTGAGCATGTTTGATAGTACGTGGATTTGAGTCCGCTACTCTCAGATCGTGAGTTGAGTGCACAAAATCAAACTATAAAAAAATTATAATGCACCTACAAAATTGTCCAAAGTTTACCTCACACTCAACCAAAGTCATCAAAGATTAACGAAATAAAACTCTTGTACATGAACTGAAAACATCACTGCACTGAAACTTATATCAAATGAATAGCAAAAAGAAACCCCTAAAATTATATAAATTTCACAAAATTCAGTGACGAAAATCTAAATCTTCTGGACAACGAAAATCCACTTCTAACAAAATCCGCTGGCAATTTGGTTTATTGCTTTCCTTTACACATTTTGTGTATACATAAAGAAAAATACACAAGAATAGATTTCATTGTTCGTAGTCCTTTCTAAAAATACTCACCCACGCAGTTCTTCACCCGATCGATTTGGATCTAAAGAAAATGTTAAGACCGAAAAAAAAAACCTTGTGAAAATAAATACCACCAAGAAACTAATACTTTGATTCACGTGTCTTGAAGTGTTGACACGTTTCATGGCTACTAACTCTTAGGTCTGAAGTAAAGAATGCAGCTTCAGATCGTGTTAAATTGAAATGTTCTATGCCGAAAAACAAAACAAAAAACGATTAATGATAAAATAAAGCTGTGTGGTAAGATATAATATCTTTATCCTTTATTTTGATTAATGCTTTAGAGTTTAATAAAAAAATTAATAACACTGTCTTAAATTGAGGGCTGGACGTTGTTCATCGTGCCCGATTTGTGAATCCAATGGTTCTTCGTTTCCCGTGATCCGTTGCCATAAAAGTTCACTATATGCTTTGAATTTGTGGATGCTCTATGAAAGGAAATGTCAAATCTTGCTATTCGGTCAGACGAAAGAGGCTCAAAAGTTGCCGATGTGAACCATTGACTGGTTGTCTCACTTCTAGTCTATCAGTTAAAAATAAGGACGGCCATGTACAGATAGCTTTTGTATAGCTTTACTCGGAAACTCTGAATAAACAATTACAATATCCTTTGATACATTGTTTAGGCAGAGTATTCATGATGAAACTTTGTAGAATGGACGGCAACTGTCTGTTGTGGAGACTAAAAGCGAAAGACTTTCGAAACGTCGTCCTCTACACTTGTGTCTCCACAACAGGCAGTTGCCGTCCATTCTACAAACTTTCATAAATTACAACATCGTTTAAGTCAACTACAATGGAAGATAGGTCTTAACTATCAAGTATTTCCTGTATACTGCTACAATGTAGACTTTTAATTATTCTCTAAGTCTTAACCCCAGTTTATTTTTTACCTATTTTTTCTTCATTTAGCCACAATCTAACAGTCGGGTTCAGGAATGTAGGACACCCTCTAGTACAGCGGTAAGTCTACGGATTTACAACAATAAAATCACAGGTTCGATTCCCCTCGGTGGACTCAGCAGATAGCCCGATGTGACTTTGCTATAAGAAAACACCCACACACAGGAATGTAGGTTTCCAGTGGGTAACTGCATAGTTTCGTATTTCTAGTCTTCTCTCCGTATAAATTCTGTTTATCTATTTAAATACAATCTTAATTTTGTATCTTAGAATATAAATATTTAACGTAATTTTTTTCATATACGGTGAACGTAATAATTGAATGTTATTATGAATTGTAATATTTTAGCTATGACAAAGTAAAACTGCTGTTGATAATAATATCAGTTACTCCTTTCATTTTATTATTATATTAACAATCAGATGATTAGCCTCATGAACTGAAGTGCAATTGATTGGTTAATTAACTATATAATGTATAAGAAATGTTGTCTTAATTATCTCTTGAACCACGAACAGTGTACAAGGAAAACATATGAATGTTTACTCAGACAAATAGAAGCTGGTCAATCGAAGGCTATTGCAAGTTAATTCCAACTGTCAAATCTGCTTTATTACTGCCGCAGGATACTTACTTCAAGACTGAACTTGCAGCTAAACGCCATGTTAGCGTGCAGACAGATAACAACAAATTTCACCAGGCCGGTCTGTGTGTGTAAGATGTACTCCATTCGATGCAAGACAAGAAACAGTTCGACTGTAATGGTTCCAGCAGACCAATAACACGGCACCATTAAAGCCACACGTTGTAATAAACCACATTCTACATCCTTTATATTTACGTATGCTAGTCAAATTGTTTCTAATTTAAACATATCGTTAAAAACACCTAACGCCAACGTGATAAAATAGTTGACGTAATACTAGAAAAAGAAGGGATTACCATATTGAGAGCTCCGCACAATAACTGACAAAAAAAGAACAGGTTACAGTATTGAGAGGGCTGCACCATAACTAGACAATAAAACCCATCGATATTCTCAATAAACACTTTACACACCATCAATTGATTCCAGACTCTCTAGAAACAGGTTTTTCAGAATTGTTCATAATATCTCTAGACATTATCAGTATTCTGGTTTCAAACATGCAATATCGATGATAAGCTGACCTTGTTGTTCGTGGTTACCATACGCAATATTAAAATTAGAGACCAAAAATGTACAGATCCAAAATCACTTCAACAGCATGTTCAGTTATGAATCGTGAACTAAATGAACAATAGTTGCATTACGGATCATATGATGGCTGTCCGATTTGTTTGCAAATAAATCGAGAGGATGATTGTCTCTGTGATAGTGGTTTTACCTTGTACTGTTGTGAATTATTGTTTAATTGTTTTGTACGTCGTGTAGCTTTTATGTGTCACTACAATGTATACTTTGAGTTCTAGAATATAGGTCTTAACTACTGGTTTAATCCTAAATTTACTCGAACAGACAAAATATAAACTTGAGTCTTCATTCCTTCATAGTTTTTAACTTTTTTATCAAGTCTTAATCTCGACTTTGGCTCTAAGATATATGTTTTTACTCTTCTCTGCACATAACCAGAATATCAATTTTAGGTTTTAGACAAAATCATTTTATCTAAACTCTTGATGTAATTTTAACTCAGTTTTGGATTTTAGATTGCGTAATGGTGTTTATTCCGTTTTTATACCCTTGATCTTTAATTTAATTATTCTTTAATTTTTGGCATCAAATATAAGTTGTGAATTCTGGATTCCATACTGCAGGTGTAATGTCGCTATGTATTAGAGATATAGTTTTTTACATTCAGATCTATCAGATATATGGTTGAAATATATGGTCTTCATTTACAATAATCTGCTTAGGCTTATAATCTACGTAGTCCTAACCTTAGCATCGCGTATAGCGTATATATTTCAAATTTAGTAACTTTTTTTATCTAATCCTGATCACAACTTTGGGTTTAATGTATGTTTTCACTTGCTGCAAGCTCTTCAGTTTTTAGTTCCTGCTTGTTTGGAATGTAGTTTATTATATCTTGCCTATCTAGTCTCTCCATTTCCAATGACAACTATGAACAGAATGTAGGTCTTCTCCATCGTTTCAGGTTTCTTGCATTTCCTTTTCAATCCTAATGACAACATAAGGTTCAATGTAGGTTTTCATTCCCTGAAGTTGCTTAGTTTGCCTCCTGGTGGTACTAGCGCTTACTATACGGTCTTACTACACTAAAATCTGAGAAACAGGCCTTTTCTATTCAGTTCTAGTTTCTCAGCAATTCCTAACCACAAGTTTTGATAAAATATGGGTTTTTACTTACTAAAGAATCATAAACGTTTTCGTCCAGTGCTAATCGTGCATGCAGTGTAAAGCATAGCTTTTTTTAGGGTAAGTTCCTTACTTTTTCTGTTTATTTTCGGTCACAGTTTTTAGCTTTTATTTTATCTAGTCCCAGCCACAACTGTGGATGGAACATAGATTTCCACTCACTGTTTGTTACTCATTTTCTTGTTCCATTTTTTTATGCAATTTTGGGTATTTATATTTTCCATTCACAACAAATTTATAAACTTTTGTATCTATTCCCCCAAAAAAACGTGAGTGAAAGGCAGGACTTCACTCCATAATTCCTTAACTGTAACAGTAATGGATTAAATGTAGATTTTTATCCGTTACAAGTTTCTTAGGTTTTTCTTTCTTCTTTCTAGTCCCAAACAAAAGCAACTTTGGCTTGATTATTATTCGCTAAGACTAATTCTATTCAGACACCATTTAGAAATTATGAATATTTTAAGTGTGTGTTTTTTGTTTTTTGTTGTTGGCTATTCCATACAAATTGTAATATATTGTGAAGTATGATTCTTTACCTTCTTGGATTAATTTAACTTTTTTACCTTGTCATAATCTTTTGTTTTTCCTGTTCGAAATTTGGTACGAACTTTTACTGTATTGGTTACTTATTTGGCATTTGTGTACAGTTATACTACGTCAACTTCCTGTTTTTTGACACATTAATAATGTTAACTATCCATAACCTTGTAAAAACAGGTATTGTTTGTGCCTTTAATGTCCTGTATTTTACAAACAACAAAACTATTATGGTGGCCACTAAGTTTAAATTTTTCTTAAGATTTAAAATAAATTCATGTTTCTTAACATAAAGATTCGAGCCATCATGCATATGGTAACAAAACCCAAAAGATAAACACATTCTAAAATAAACGTTGAGCACAGCATTTTTATATTTCGAAGTAAATTCTTTTCGACGATATTGCAGAAAAAACCTACAGATATAGTTCCAGTTGTATTATTCTTACTGGCATCAGTACCACCAGAGTTCGTTTCTAATCAAAATTCTATGAAAAACTTTTGAGAAACAGAATATCTTTAAAAATTTATTCAAACTAAAGCCATAAGCCTAATTGGATTTCCGCATTTTATGATTGAGGTTTCTACAAAACTTGAACAAAACTGGCCGTCATGAGTTATTGTTGTCCTTTAATTTTCTCTGTTTATTTCATTTATTGAAAACTCACACATATTTCATCCCGGAATAAAAAAAAGCAGTCCTTCAAAAGACAACAAACGTCATTAATTGTTCATGTTGTGGATGCTTCTTTCTTGCAAAGAGCAACGGTAAGTTTCGTGATATATGGATCTTTGTGCATGATTAAACTATAGTGATTTTATACATTTGGATTAAAGTCCACACTTTTTCCAGACCAACCACTGAGATAAGAGGCTAGCCTGCGGCTAGAGAATCGCTGCTGGTGGCATTAACTATTCTAAAGTTTCTCCTTATTGGCTGCATTTGACCAGGAAGGACGGAATCTTCTATAACTCAGCTACGAACACAGCAGGTTACATACCAATATACTCAGGTTGTCGCTTTAGGAAAGTTTTCAGATTGATTTTGAGCCTATCATATATCCACTCTAGTTGATCATAATTTTGCTATCGCCACATATATGTTTTGTCTCGAGTATTCACTAATGATACCCAAGTTGGAGGTGGAGGAGAGTTAAATAAAAAGGGGAAAGAAAAAGACCAAATAAAAGTAGGAAGTTAGGCGTGAATCAACATTAGAGATCCAAATCTCGTGATAAGCATGCTCGGTAGGGTGCATGCCAAAACGTGGTTAGACAGTCTAAAAAATTTAAAAATGAATGAAAAAGAAACAACCTCCCACTGGCAGATATATGAAACTTTGAGTTGTTTCTGGAATCAATACAGTGAACATATAAACTTTGCACTGAGTACCTTTCTGTCCTCTTTCATGGTATATAAAGCAGTTCCCTCCTTGTCCTGACTGATGAATTCACAGAAAATTTGTACGGACATCTCCTGTCACGGCAAACACTGACACGTCTTCTATCATTGTAAGATCTGACCTTCTGTAAAACCCTGAAGGATAATAGCAAGGCCTAAGCTATTTATTTCAACGATTTGTCCCAGTAAGAATCTTTTGGAAACGAATTCATGTTTCTATCCTATGATCAAAAACGTTATCTTTAGAACACAAGGTATTGTAACAAAATAAAATAGTAGGAAGGTTTGCCAATATAATATCTAGTAATTTTATTAGAATAAAGTCGACTTAAAAGCTATACCATATCAAGCAACAGATTCATTCACCCATTATTTACCGAAAATTGTTAATTTCTGTTTTAAAACTGGAAGGGCAAAAAAAAAAAAAAAAGTTAGGTAGCTTAAATTGAAAGAATCGAACCTTTTACCTTACTTTCAGAAGTCAAAATTAAATTGGTTTATTTTCTGTGAATCAGTTTCAGATTAAATATGTCGAGTTAAAAACTCCCGAATAGTAGCTTTAGACTGTTTATTTTCTAATGTTATTCGTTTATTTCGAGTTAAAGTTGAAAAGTAATGTAACTGTAAACTATTCGTTTTTGTAAGTTCTTTCAGCTTATATTGATGCCTAATCTTTTTATACTAATGTATGATAAATTTTACATTACTTTTACATCCTAAGTCGTATTACAGATATCTCGATTTAAAAGTAGGTTCTTCAAAAAGCTGCTAAGGTAAATATTTCAATTTTATTTTAAAGTTGGAAAATTTACAAAATAATTTTGAACGAGGTAGTTGTTTACTTTACAAGAACTTTCGCCGAATTTTGTAATAAAAAGAAGAATCAAATTATAAACAAATTAAAGAAATGATGTAAAAGAAAGTGAAAAGCTAAAAAAATTTACTAAAATTTATTTTCAAACAATTCCAAAAACCATTTACATTAAAGGTCAGCTCGAAAAAAACAATGCAATAAATATTAATAAAGAAATCAGCTTACTATTTTCTTATAAGTTTGTAATTCTATAGAACAAATATAAACTGAAATTTTAACAAGATTCTATGATCAATATCTGGATGTTTCTTGGCTTAAAACCAATGAGTTTACAGACTTAAAAAGATAAAATCGGAAGTCAGATTCCAGTGGTATATAGCACTCAGAGATCCCTATTTTGTATCTTTGCAACACAAAACAAACTGTCGACCACTATACTAAGTTTATCTAGATTATATAAATTTCTAGAGCAATTTTGTAATCGTAAGTAAAATTGGTTCAGTTCCTTTTGAGAATAGCACTTCATCTGTTAATGATATTTTGTGAACGAAATTAAATGTAGTTTTATTTTTTCATGACCAATGAATAAACAGTTAGTACTTTATGTGTATATTATGTGTATATGAAATAATATACTGACTGTTAGTATACTATCCATGTAATGCACTTCAGACAGTAATAGAATATTATGTGTTGTTGTTTTTTTCATTTAATTACTGCAGAAATTTTCGTCTAACTTGATAGCAGGTTTTTGTTGTCTACTTCTTGACAACAATTACTATCACAAGAATTCTAAGATGGACAGATCCTCTCCTTCAGAGAAAAAAAAACAAAATACGACAACTTATTTTTTAATAGATCAGTCATGTGATTGATAATTAGTATACATTATTAGTAAATGCTTATTAAGTCTTTTTTTAAAGCATATTGATTTTTCTCACTGTAAATATTTCGTGATTACCTCATGTTTTCTGAAAACAGTAGAATTTGAGAGGCTTCGATTGTTAAATTGCTCAGTTTAAAGAAAGATTCGAGTTCTGTTCTTTTCTCTTTAGATAATCTTTGAAATTGTAGCTCATATTTTTAGAGTTACGACAGAAAGTGTTCGTACCCCTGCGTCGTGATAAGTTTTTTCCTCATAACTTAAAAGTATCACGATTAGGATAATGAAAGTATAGTATATTATAAATATTATATTAACACATACCTACATAAATTTTTATGTAAATTGAAACGACAAATAAACTGTTTATAAAGAAATAACCAAACATAGGAGGGGCAGAAAATGTTCGTGCGTCGTGCGTCTACTTTAATGGTCAGTTGTGTAGCCTTTCAGGTGAATTACTTGGCGCAATTTTTCCTCATAGCCCTCCATGATCGTTTGACAGTACTCGACTGTTATTTTCTTCCATTCTTCTTTACAGAAGGCCTCCAAATCTTGCAAGTTTTTCGAATGACGCTGATGAACCCTGGTCTTCAACTCATGCCAAACGTTTTCAATTGGGTGGAGATCGGGTGATTGCGATGACCACTTGAGAACGCTTATATGATTCCTCTGCAACCAGGATTGCACATATTTCGATGTGTGCTTAGGGTCATTGTCGTGCTGCAAGATCCAACGACGCCCAAGCCGCAAGTTCCGAGCATCATTCTTGATATAAGTGCCTAATATATCAACGTACTCTTCTTTTTTCATGATTCCGTTGACGCAGTAAAGGCTGCCTACACCAGAAGAGCTGAAGGAAACCCATAGCATGATCGAGCCACCTTCTTGTTTAACTGTAGAGACGGTGTTCTTTGGGAGATTTTGTTCCTGCTTCTTACGGAAAATATAGCGAACATCACTGTGGCCGAAAAGCTCGATTTTAGTCTCGTCTGACCAAAGAATACTCTTCCAATAGGTAAAGGGTTCATCTACATGCTTTCTTGCATACCTCAATCGTGCTTCTAAATGAATAGGCTTTAAATATGGAGTTCTATGCTTTGAACCCAGAAGAGTATAACAAGTGCGTAACTGTAGAGATACTTACTTCAACCCCAGTTTCCTTTACCAGTTTCTGTATATCATTTCGTGTTAAACGAGGGTTCCTACTAACTTCTCTGAAAACCTTCCTCTTGGTTCTCTCTGGAATTTTGGTAGGGCGTCAGGAACGAGGGAGATTAGCAGTTGATCCTGTAAGCTTAAACTTGGCAATTATGCTTTAAACAGTAGATTTCGGCACATTAAGTTGTGTAGCAATACCTAAAAGAGACACACGAAACTTGTATTTTACAATAATTCAGTTTTTTAAATCACTGGACAGTTGTTTCCTGTTCGCCATGATGACCAAGCAGATAATGACGAAGACAGCGCTAAATTGCCGGAAGTAAGTGTTTTGCTGGCTAAATTCAAATAATTATGAACCCAGTGTCTAGTTCTGGGACGGTATAATGTAGTTTATTCGCCAAACTAAACAAAATTTTTACGGGAATATCAGTTTTTTCACACGTTCTGAAATGTACGAACACTTTCTGCTCCTCCTATTTTTGGTTATTTGTTTATATACAGTTTATTTGTCGTTTAATTTACATAAAACTTAATGTAGATGTGTGTTAGTATAATAGTTATAATACACTATAAGCCTATTAGCCTAGTCATGATACTTTTTAAGTTATAAGCAAAACACTACTCGGGACGCAGGGGTACGAACACTTTCTGTCGTAACTGTGAATAACCTTTGATTTTTTTAATTTCCTTCGAATTTTTTAAGGTTTATTTTGAACTTTATAACTATTGTATATAATGTTACATTTTCTTTGTAAGTATTCTTTGAGTTGTGTTAGCTTTTTTCTTTGGATAACTTTTTAAGCTTTCATTTGTAACAAATTACAGTTTGTAGGTTTAATTTCCATATGACTTTATGTAGTATTTAGTTTTTTAAATACTTCTTACATTTATTTGGTTTTCTTTTGTATAAGAGCTTGGTACTGTTTCATTCTAAGTTTTCAGCATAGAAGTTTAAAAAAATCCGTGTTTTTATTTGGCCAAAAAAAGAAAGAAAGTTGAACGCAATTTGATGGGCGTGGGCTTAGTGTTTAGGGTTTTAACAAAAGTTTGAAAAGACAATTTCAATCATCTATAAAAAGCAAGTTGGGCTAACGTATGGGTTAGACACTCGAAAAAGTGACAATATATTAAATAAGAAGTTTGTTAGTAAGTTAATAAGTCATTAGGTATGTTACTTCATTCAGTTCAAGACGTTGATTATTTTAAAGAAATATGGAGACACTAAATTAGCAAGTAAGCGGAATTTATGTTTAGGCATAGAATTATTTGTAATTTAATCTTATCTGTGAACGTTCATTCCTCTAACTGTGGAACTTTGAGATGTAAGCAATTTTGTTATTATTAAGTGGACATTATTGTTTTTACTGTATAACCCGAAATAACTCGCTCAAGAATATATACCACTGAAAAAGTAAATTTTCTAGATAAATAAGCTTCAAATCAGACTCAAGTTATACTTTTGACTACAAACACACAAAAATACTAACACAACGATCACTTAAAAGCATAACAAACTTGACATTATAATTGTTTATATATAGAAAAAGTTAAAAGAGGAGGAGATTTAAGGTTCAGAACAAATACAACTGTAGAGATTCCCCAAGCCCTCCAGTGGCTCAGCGGTATGTCTGCGAACTTCCAACGCTAAAAACCGGGTTTTGATACCCGTGGTGAGCAGAGTACAGATAGCCCATTGAGTAGCTTTGTGCTTAATTCAACAACAACAGATTCCCCAAGGTACTAAAATAGAATCATTGCATACTCCGAAAGAAAATCCACAAAGTTGGAATTAAAATGGCATTGTGAGTATAGACATTCAAATACAGTAACATGGAAATGATATGAAAAATCCAGACCCAAGTCCAAATTGTATATACTGAAGGGAAATGCAAAAACTTGGAATTGAAATGGTATTTTAAGTGCAATCATTCAAGTGTACTAACATGAAGAAAGCATTTACTTACATGTTTTCACTCTAATTTTAGACATCCAAAAGTTCTAGTAATGAAAATTGTTACTGTTATTCAATTTCACGGAAAGCTACCCAAGAGTTAGCCATCTCTAATTTTGTTGTGATAGACTTACAATAAACGGACAACTCTTGGGCTACTCTTTACTAAACGAACAGTGGAATTGATCGTTGCTCCCCCATTGTTGAAAGTGCGAGCATGTTTAGTAAAGGGTTTCCATCCCACGACCCGCAGCTTGTGAGTCAAGCATCTTAACACCACACCACGGTGGGTCAACAACAAGAAAATTATTAACTTCGTATTATGGCTGTAAACATTCAAACACATTAATATGGAGAAAGCTTAAAATTCCATATACAAATTTTCAGATACAAGCAAAGCTAATAGAAAGAAAGGGGAATCTGAGGTTTAATTACGAACACTGGAAATGTAAAGTTCAGAATAAAAGAATTGTGGATAGAACATCGGTACAATTGTGCGCATAGTGAGCGTTTGTTTATGAGTTCTATCAATTATTTGTAATATAAACCACGATAGGCAATATTGCAAATATATGGTTTATACATATATGTATTGAAAAGCTATATGAATCTTAATGCAGACAACTGGTCTTTCTTGGTATTTCTAGTTTTTTCTTATAACGTCTAAAATAATTTTAAGCCATTTTTCGTATTAATGTTTAACTTAGAAATAATAATTTGCATTGTTGGTTTAGCTTTTTACTCAAGAAAAACAAAATCACATTTCACAATAGTTCATAGATAAGTCTGAACTCTAAAAACATGGTTTCTCTACTGGTGATGGGCGCAGCACATTGTGCAGTTTTATACCTAACAATAAAGAAACAAGTTAAATATTCTAAGCTAGCTTAACCGAATGAGATGTTACCAGATTTACAATTGAAAATATTGTTAGCAATGAGATACCCAGCTGATGATTCAATGCATTCTAATAATTACAGTTTATTTTCTGGTATGCTGATTTATAAGATCACATATTGCTAGTCAGATAGTTATAAAATAATGTCTCTTATTAATGTACAAGCTATTTTAAAATAATTTTAGTTCCAACTTTTATAATTAACTTAGTTTGATCAGAAGTCCAAAATAAAAACTGGCATGAAGATGTTTATAATTATGGCGGATGTAACGTCAGGAAACATATTTCCAAGTGTTTATTTGATATTAGATATTTTCTTATAACGTTCTCGGAATGAAACTGATGTATTGTTTGGTAAAAAAACAAACAAGAAGAAACATTAAACTTTACATGATGCTTACAATGTACAGAAATACCAACAAACTAATAAGAAGGATAGATCCATTAAAGAGTCAGTTTACTTTTCCAAACTTTTATTGTAGCGGTGACTTGACTCATAAACAAAGTTTGTTTATTAGAGAATTTTCGCCTAACGCTGCACAAAGAGCTATTTTTCCCATAGTCCTCCTTGAATTTCAATTTACAGAACAAAGATAAGGACGCTAATCAAAAACGCCCTCGCCAAGTCTTGGTCTGTTCTTGTCCGACCGAATAGTGGGATTTGATCTTCACTCTTATAGTCTTTCAAAGTGAAATTCTGAGGTAATTAGCCCCGAACCGCAAACCCTCAATTTCATACTAACCAATACGTCTCTCATAACCATAAATACACTACAAAATAACACATTTAAAATATTACAACATATGCTGTAAGAGAAGTGCGTCACGACCATGTTAGTTCAAATATTAGGAAAATAACGTAAAAAAATCACTTTTTTCATACACATATAATATAGCTATTTCTGGAGTTTATGAGAAAACGACATGGCTGCTCGCATAAGGGTGTATTTTTAGCTGTACAGTTAATCACTGACAAGCTTTATTGCAAAAATATCAGCATTGACAGGAAATCTAGATACCAAAACTAAGCTAACAATATGATTATGAACTCTCCAATGTACCGAAAACACGGAGAAGATACCATGTAACTGAATAAAAAAAAAACATAATCTGATATCCAGAACTAATTTAACACTTTATAACTGCAGACACTCAAAATACTCGGAAATATAAACAGAGTAAAACTAAGTTAATTACTGTGGCTGAAGACACAGAGAGATGATATTTAAACTACACAACCAAGACGACACGACACGACACACTCAAAGATTCTAACTCAGGTTGAAGATTTATGATTGGAAACGGAATAATTTTAATAACTGATTATAAACAAACAGCTTAGAAGGAAGAAGACTATGAATATATTAACACCGAATGAGGGAATATAGTACGGAGTGATCTTGTTGGTGTGGATACATATATACAAAGTCATAATACAGGTAGGAATTGAGTGTAGGCTATCAACTTACGATTACGTAGACTTCGTGGCTGTAGCCATACAACGACGTTAACACAGATTAGAAATGCAGTGTTTGTTTCGGGTAATCGCTCGAAGTTATAAACTAACTATGCCCACTAAACGTTTATATTCTTGAACTTATAGAGTGTGGGGAAGGCAGTTAGCCAACAGCACCCACTGCCAGCTCTTGGGCTTCTGTAATCGAATAGTAGGATTTGACCTTCACTATTATAACGCAATCACAACACCAAAGTGCACATCGCGCTTCTGCGGTAATAGGATACGAACAATGGACCATCAGATTCACAGTGCGGCACGCTAACTACTGGGCCACGCCGTGTCCATAACAACACAAAATCGTCTTGTCAGTTTGATCACAGATCTACAAAGGTGCTAACGCGGGTAGGAACCGAATTTATGTCAAACATTTGAAAGTAAGTGTATTTTGCGGTTGTAAAAGTGCGAATCTAAAACCTACATTACGATGATTTTATTTTAACCAATAAGACTTCTAGATCCGATGTCTAAATGGAAAACAGTGTTTCATTACGTCTCAGTAAAATATAAGACATAATATATTATGTCCTCAGTTTTTGTATAAATATACACATGTTGATGTACTTCTTTGTTTTCACCCAATTTATTTAAAAACTAAAATCTTAATACGTTTTCTATTTGTTTCTGTCTTTATTATTCACATAAAGGTTTATTCTGAGTATGCTTAGTTCAGCTTGAACCTATCATGAATCACGATGACAATGCCGAAATATTCAACTTGGTTCTCGACAAACGATCTGTTGCTATCAGTAATACACTACAGAACTAATCACATGTCAGAAGGAAAGGGTAATACAACAGTGTGATTCTAAATGCTACTGTTAGACAAACAACACACGGTAACTAAAGTAAGAAGGCTGTCTGTCTCTTTTATTTGACCACTCATCAAGAAGACCAATTTTTCTGTAGTTCAACCGGGCGCAGTCTTCACTCTAGTCCAGATGAGAGTCTTAGATAACACTAGCTTAATCGGGCAAGCAGATCAAATAATGTGTGACTGTGATACCTAGTATTTGACACCGTTCTTCATTCAATCCTGGGAGAACGGAGTTAGTCAGGAAAAAATGTGACCTTCACCGCTCCTTGTCAGTTGCCTTACCTGTCATTTCGTGTCTTCGCACAAAATAGGCTCGTATGTTGTTTTACAGACGTGTACGTACATTGAAGTGTCTTGTTACTGTTCTTGACGTCAATTACTCCATAAATTTTTACCTTACCGCAGTCAATAATGAATTAAGCTTGCAGTTGATCAGATAGTAAAACCATTTGTTCAAGTTACAAAGAAATGTGAAGATAAACACCCGCATTAGGCCTAAGGGAGCTGTTTAGTAGACTTATATGTGTTCAAAAATTGTTGTGCAGAAGACCGTTACGGATCTTCATGCTGAGATGATTTTATTGATAAGGTTCTTCTCCCCCTAGAGTGTAAAGACAGGATTAGCATTTATAGTTATTACCTATGTTTCTGCGTTACTGAGGTCATGTAAATAAACCAAACGTGACACTTCTACGAGTTTTCACGATTATAAAATAACCTTCGTTCACATTTCTAAGTTATTCCATTGTCATGCAACGTGAACTCTGAGCTAAGCGAAACGTTTTATTGTACTGTATTCAGTAAATTAAATACTCAACTGATTCTTTATTTTTTTTAAGTAAAATATTTGCATCAAATTATAAAGTATTCTCGAAACATTTTTAAAAATCCTGGCTTCTTAAACATTTCAAAGTTCTTTTTTTATTTCAGAAAAAAATTGTTGAGATGATTAAATCAAGCAAACAGTCTATTGCTATTATATCTATCGCCCGGCATGGCCAGGTAGTTAAAACACTCGACTCGTAATCTGAGGGTCGCGGGTTCAAATACCCGTCAGACCATATAGGTTCGCCCTTTCAACCATCAGGGCATTATAATATCGTGGTCAATCCCACTATTCGTTGGTAAAAGAGTAGCCCAAGAGTTGGCGGTGGGTGGTGATGACTGGTTGCCTAGTCTCTAGTCCTACACTGCTAAATTAGAGATGCCTAACGCAGATAGCTCTCGTTTAGTTTTGCGCGAAATTCAAAACAAACAAATCATGTCTTTCTTCTCGCGTCATTTATTTTCTAGGAACAAGTTTAAACATTACAAAATGCTAATGTTGTGTCTAATTTTATTAAATTGAAAATTATTAATATATCTCACTAATGTGCATACGCACATCTGTATAAATACACACACACACACATATATATGTATAAATCCATAAAGTTGCTTTTCCTTACTCCAAGGCTACATAATGCATTGTCTGCACTCATTCTGCTACAGGGAATCGAACGCCGAATTTTAGCGTTGTAAATCGGTAAGCTTAATAGAGATTTGAATTGAGGAGGGCTCACAAATTTTACAAAAGCAGTAATAATGAGAAAAATGGCTGAAGGAACTGAAAACTTAGGAATCCCATACGAGTAAAGTCTCACGATTCAGTCTTAATGGACATTTGGTATGTTTAAGAAAGGCCTTAAAAGATAAAGACCAGGAAATTTCTCTTAAGATATGTGTCTAAAAATGATCTCGCCGTTCTTCACAAGTTTTTAACAATGGAAGTAATGGTAAGAAAATAGTGCGTAATCATGTCCATGAGATTAAGTGCGATTAACAACTGAGAAATAAATGTTAATAATAATATATTTTAATACTGCAAAAAATCTTTCTATACTCTAGCTCTTAATCACAATAAATGTGAGAAATTAAACGAAAAATGTATTGCTTATACAGCTGAAGACATTTAGTAAATATCGTGGTAATTAACTGTCGTCATTTATTTACCAATTAAGTCATAGTATACCTAATGCCTGTCCCCCGTTCGTATAGCGGTAAGTCTACGGATTTACAATGCGAAAATCAGGGGTTCGATTGCTCTCGATAGACTCAGCAGATAGCCCTATGTAGCTTTGCTATAAGGAAAACACACAAACATACACCTAATGGTTTTCGAGAGTGAAAATACAAAATGTCACTTGAGTCAGTGCTCTTTGTTACAGAGTTAGTTTTATAAAACTTCAGAAAATCTCTTTGTATAACTGTATAGCTGGTCTGAAAATATAGTGATTTTCCTTTTTGAAAAATCCACCAGTAGCACAGTGGTATGTCTGCAGATATACAACGCTTGAAAACGGGTTTCGATACGCAAGGTGAGCAGAGCAAAGATAGCCTATCGTGTAGCTTTGTGCTTAACTACAATCAAAAAAATCGATCGGCCTATTTGAAAAAAAAGCAGACTTGTCCAAATAATAGTAACTAACTGAGATTCCCACTCAACGAAGAGAAGATATATGATAACCAGATAAAAACGCCGATCCCTTATATTAGTTTCCTCAGAACCATAAGGCTACTTCAGAGATTGGATAACATTGTTTGTTTTGTTCGTTTTTGAATTTCGCACAAAGCTACTCGAGGGCTATCTGTGCTAGTCGTCCCTAATTTAGCAGTGTAAGACTAGAGGGAAGGCAGCTAGTCATCACCACCCACCGCCGACTCTTGGGCTACTCTTTTACCAACGAATAGTGGGATTGATCGTTACATTATAACGCCCCTACGGCTGGGAGGGCGAGCATATTTGGCGCGACGGAGATGCGAACCCGCGACCCTCAGATTACGAGTAGCACGCCTTAACACGCTTGGCCATGCCGGGCCCCATTGGATAACAAATGGTCCAGAGATTCGCGAATGAGCGAACACAATACACGGAAAAGAGTTCCGGGATATAAGATAGATTTTTTTCCTTTTTTTTTTTCTTTTCTAATTTTGCGCGAAGTTACACAAGGGCTATCTGCGCTAACCATACTTAGCAGTGTAAGACTAGAGGGAAGTCAACTAGTAATCACCACCTACGGCCAATTCTTGTGCTACTCTTTTATAAACGAATGGTGGGATTGACCGTAACTTTATAACGCCCCCACAGCTAAAAGGGCAAGCATGTTTGGTGTCACGACCCTCAAATTGCGAATCAAGCACCTAAACCACCTGGCTATGTCGGGACCATAACATGGAAGAAGGGATCAAATCAGAGCCGAACCTTTTTGTCACTCCCTTGGGGGTCTTAAGAGTACATGTCTCATTTGGTAATAACTGATCCAGCGGTTCTCCATTTATAATTGCACACAATAAACACGTTTTTGTAAAATAATGGTTGACTGAAAGCGATTGTAGAGAAACGGTACCTGTTGTAACAATGTATCTCGAGACAGCTGGTATGGGTATTAAAACGTTGTTCTCTACTTTATTTTAATAAAAGTTTTAATACCCATACCAGCCGTCTTGAGATACATTTTTACATCAAGTGGGTTTCTCATCATCACGCACTGCAGAGTTAGTTGTGAAAAAATAGAAAAGAAAAAGGCGAACTCGGTATCTTCAGAACATTTAAGTTGAAATGTTTTTACTTTTGGGAGATTGAAAAATAATTTTTAATTTGCAGAAGCATTTTGTTTTAGAATTACTACGCTCCCTTTTCTTGATTTCTTTACAAATCTGATGCATATTTTTAATGTATATAAAAATAAACATAAGTTAGTCAGAATATCTCTAAAAACGTTTAATTATTTAAGCAAATTTATATCATACAATTTAAACAAAGGCATAGTTCAAAGTAGAGTAACAAGTAATTTTGCTTTAGAAATATGTTTTAATGCTTTCGACTCATATAGATTACACTTGAACATTAGAAACTGCAAATCTAGAGACACTGACTGAAAGTTTGAAAGGTATTGCTTGTAGTGCAGCTTTTAATCAGGGTTTAGTGACTGTAGGTCAGTGAAGTTGTAACATTTAATGTAGCTTCCAAACAGTGTCTCTTTGCTGCAAGTCTAAGAAGATGTTACATGAAAAACAGCTTTCAGTCAGGATTTTGTTGCTGTAAGTTTAGGAAGGTGTCGCATGTGGTACAGCTTTTAGTCATAGTTTAGTAATTGCAAACCTAAGAAGATTGTACACGTGATATGATGACTGAGTCTAAAAGACGTAATAGGAGGTGCAAGTTTTAATCAGGATTTGGTGACTGCAAGCCTAAGAAGTTATCACACATGGTACAGCTTTTAATCAGGGTTTGATGGCTGCAAATCTACGGTGTTACATGTGGTAAAACTTAGTCAGTAAAGAAAGTTTCTGAAGATGTCATAAGCCGTACAGTGTTTATACAAGCTTTTTATGCTTCACGTAGTAACATCGTTAAAATTTTATATCTTTTGGTGTTGAATATCAGTAATGTTTTTGTGTTAGAAGTAATAATTCATTTGCGTGTTTTTAGCATCAAGTGGTTATTAAACTTCCGCTGTAGATAGCTATGGCTATATAAAATAAACCCTACTGTGTCAAAAGCGTCTGTAACTACTCATCAACTATTCTTACTTAGCGAGGTATATAAACACACTTCAATATTTAATGGTTTTTGCTGTTTACCAAGGAATCTTATTAATGCAAGTCATCAGCAAAAAACATAATTTAAAATACATTTATTTCTCTGCTGTTTTATTTTGTTTTACGAAAGCGAAGTAAGTAAATATTTTATACATAGAAAGACGCGTACTACTCGTACCATTACAACAATTAAACACGAACGTGTGATGCATATTCAAACATTGTTGCCACATAACTGATAATGTACGCGTATGCTTTTGAATTAATATCGCGAAGTTATATGGCCAATGAAAGAGATAATGCCAAAGGTCTCTTCCTGTATCATAGAACACATGCAATTGTAAATTTTGTGAACCATGTATGGCAAGATGGTAAACACTCGCTTTTTATTACTATCATATGTAAACATATATTAGAGAGTAATAAAACTCCATAGAATATAGCTAACATTGCAAGCTAATGTGGAATATTGAGGTGGAAACAGTTCTCTGTCAGTGAGTGGTGTGGCTCGGCATGGCCAGGTGGTTAAGGCACTCGACTCGTAATGTGAGGGTCGTGGGTTCAAATCTCAATCACACCAAACATGCTCGCCCTTTCAACCGTAGGGGTGTTATAATGTGCGGTCAATCTCACTATTCGTTGATAAAAGAGAAGTCCCAGAGTTGGCGGTGGGTGGTGATGACTAGCTGCCTTCCCTCTAGCCTTGCTAGACTAAATTAGGGACGGCTAGTGCAGATGGCCCACGTGTAGCTTTGCGCGACATTCAAAACAAACCAGTGAGTGGTGAGCACATCCAGGAACATATTAAGAACTAAAGTGTAAACGTTTATTAGACAAGGGCGTTAAAGGTGATTATATTAGATGCTTATTTCTTTGTTGTCAAGGGAAAAAATATAACAACAAATCTAGTATAACAATACTTTTTTTCAAGTACAAATAATTTGAGCAAAGCAGTCGTGTATAGAATAATCCAGAGAAATCATGAGAACTTAATATTACCAGATGGAGGGTAATTGTATAAAATGCTTATTTTGGTGTGAACAATTTTAAAATAGGAAACTGCAGTTCGGTTCAGGCAGTGCAAACATATTTACCCTCACTATATTTAACATTATTTTCAAAATTCACGAACATTTTCTCAAAACTAAGGAGGTTGATTGAGCAGAATAATTAACTTGAAAAAACTGCATGTTTCTATTTAACATGTTATCGAACATTTTCGCCCTTTCAGCCATGAGGCCATTACAATGTATCGGTAAAGCCCACCATTCACTGGTAAAAAAAATAGCCCAAGAGTTGGCTGAGGGGGATTTTGACTAGCTTCCCCTCTAGTCTTTCATTGTTAAGTTAGTGACGGCTGGCGCAGATTGCCCTCATGTAGCTTCACGCGAAATGCAAAATAAACCAAATTTATTTAACATACGAGGGAGGGCGTTAGCTCTCTTATAACAAGATACTATTATCACACATTCCTAAAATGATAAAAGAATATTATAAAGAAAACAAAAGGAGTACAAAATTTTATGCAAATAGTTAAGGAAATCTTTCTATACTCTAGTTCTTAATTACGTCAGAAACTTTGATTTATTTCAATTTATTTTACATTTCCTTAACTATTTGCATAAAATTAAGAACTAGAGTATAGAAAGATGTTTTGTAGTATTAAAATATATTATTATTAAACACCTAATATAAACACAGAATATAAACAACGACTTAAAATAATCTGTTTAAGTGCATCGAAATCCAACGTTCTTAATCTGCATCTGGTACTGCATACTAATATGCTGAGAATTTACCCATAATGTAATTAAAACATATATAAAAATGACTGTGTATTTGTAATTATCTTAGACTGAAGTACTAGCAGTGATATAATTATGTAGGCTCTTCAACCTTAACCACAAAATGTTTGAATTGACGCGTAAAAAAAGCAGAAAGGGTTCAAAAGCTGTTTACTTTATGTTCACATATTCAGATAGTAAAGTAATAAATTAGAATTTAGCAACACGTTTTACTTCCTATTTACTAAACTACACCAGATGTCGTGAGTTGTGACATCAAGTGGTCCCGAGGATAAAAAATGGATGTGTGAGTAACGGTGGCGTCACTTATCTGGCGCCCGTAGGTGTCATGAAATTGTTCTACTTCATGATGAAACTTTGTAGAATGGACGGCAACTGCCTGTTGTGGAGACACAAGTGTAGAAGACGACGTTTCGAGATTCTCTCGTCTTTCGTCTTCAAGTCAGTCATGTTCTACTTTATTATTGATAGAGTCTAAACTATTGATGTCTCTTAGCCAGAAACTGTTCAAACTACCATATAGCCGAATACAAAAGTGAGGTAAAAACATGTTATTCTTGTAAAATAAGAAAACGTAAGAATAATAATGAGTACTTATGTCTTCAGTTACACTTGATTTATGTGTGTGTGTGTATGAAAGCTTATATAGTATGTGTACAGTGACACATGTACGTGTTTGAAGTATACTAATTGAGTACATCGTCATCAAATAATAATCAGTGATGTCGAGAAAATACGCACACATTTAGACAGAAAGCAAAATCAACCAACTAAAGTAAATATATCTCACGAATCAAAAAAATCACGAAACCATATACTGCTGTATACCATTTATTCCCGACATCAGCAGACAAATAACCAACATTTGGCAAAAAACTAGTAACAAAATATGACATTCCAGTTAATACCAAATTTATTCAAAAACCAGGCACAAAACTGAGGTCTATACTATGTAAAAATTACACTGACAAACACCACACCAACATTATTTACAAAATACAATGTGATAACTGCCACGACTTCTATATTGGAGAAACAAGTAGAAAAATGGAAACCAGATTCAAAGAACATAAAAAGTCACCTTCACACGTTTTCGAACACTGCAAGTCAAATAAACACAACATAACCACAGAAAACACTCAAATACTAAATAAAGAAACAAACATAAACAAACGCAAAATTAAAGAAGCCTTACTTATACAACAACTTAAACCCAAAATAAACCAATATAAAGGAACGCCTTTATACCTATATTAAATGTAATAAAATTATATATTCAATCATCTAACACCGCCCTCTACATTCCGACACTCAGTTACACAACCCCTTCCAAACATGTGGTCAGCTTCCGGTCAGTTATCTCTTTCTTTCTTTGTGAACCTGACGATAACCAAAGAAGGTCGAAACGTTGTTCGCTCTTCTACGTAAAATATTTTCTCAACCCAAACGAGCCGTTTTTTGCATATATAGATCGTCATCATACCTGGCACAGTAAAATATGAAGTAAATTAATTGTAAATCTCAATATTTGATATTTGTTTAAGGTGTAAACTACTTGTAAACTTAAATTTGAAGTACGGTAGCACATTGCTATTGTTCGTTACATCTATCTCTCAAGTTGTGCAACTTCTTTGGAAAATATTAAATAGAATGGTAGCGTAAAGACACCTTTCTTCTTCGAGTACAGAAAAGTGTTTATTCAAGAAACTTGAGTGAGGAAGAGTGAAAGTCTCTGTGAAGTGTTTGCTTAGTTAATGTCCTTATGATTAGCAACTGAAAGTTTGCATAAAACATTTCATTATAATTTAAGAGCCTGTATAACAATTCTGATTATAACTACGTAAGGTTTGAGCGAAACTCGTTATTAGGACTTGTTTAAATTCTGCACGAAAGATTTGCGATTTATTAGTGGGTTATACAACACTTTTGATTGGGGCTGCTTGAGGTGTGAACCCTTTTATTACAAGTTTAAAATATGCACACTAGAATTATGATTTATTAAACGCTTATAAAATACTTTTGATTTGGGCTGCTTAAGGTTTGAACGAAACGCTTCCTTAAGATAAATTTCAATATGTGAACGAAAACGGCTTATTGAGTATCAGTAGGGAAGGCAAGCCAAAAAACATTTGGATACTATCAGTTAAAATCTATATATTAATTTAGTTCTTATTAAACGTTATAAATAAGTTGTCCAGTCATTGTATTTTATTAAAATCTTCTAAAGGGCGGGTGTAATAATAGAAGATTTGATCATGTTGAGTGTACTTTTTCTGTTCATGTACGCACTTAAATAGGAATATCAAGTGGAAAACAAATGTTAGATCTATCGTTCTAATTCCTATCTATATCTTCCGAACAGTGTTCAAAGTTTTAAACTACTTATATATAGGAAGGAAGTTTATTCTTGTAAATCCAGCTTTATCATAACTGATTAACTTTATGAAAACAGAAGAAATTCATTCTAAGATAATTCTCTTACTCCTCTTATCCGTTAAATTTCTAACGCGCTATAAAAATAATCTGCGTCGTATATACATATGAAACTGTTTAGTATATTTGGTGAATTTTTGAATATCTATTCAAATTCATGTTAAAGCTTGAAATGATTTATGTGAAATCAGTGATTCCAAAGAACGAACAGCAGCCCTAATATATTTAAACAATATTATTTTTTCATGCATTAAAAAACAAAAAGACACAGTATCATATTTAATGGTACAAAATTACTGGATACCTTTTTGGAAGTAACAAAAATGAAAAGATATAAAACAGATAAGTTGGTAGACAAGTTTTATCAAAGAAATGTTGTAGAGTGAAAAACTTTGATTAAAGTTTTACGATTGTTTGTTTTGAATTTTGCACAAAGCTACTCGAGGGCTATCTGTGCTAGCCGTCCCTAATTTAACAGTGTAAAACTAGAGGGAAGGCAGCTAGTCATCACCACCCACCGCCAACTCTTGGGCTATTCTTTTACCTACGTCACATTATAACGCCCCGACGGCTGAAAGGGCGAGCATGTTTGGTGCGACCGGGATTCGAACCCACGACCCTCAGATTACGAGTCGAACACCTTAACACACTTGGCCATGCCGGGCCTTAAAGTTTTATGAAGACCAGTCATTGATATCATTGAAAATTAAATAATTTGATCCTCTGTTTATAGAAATGCTCTCCTCAATGGCAAAGCGATACGTCAGAAGACTTTTAATGCTAAAAATCGGGTTTCGATACCCATAATAAGCACAGTACAAAAAATAGCCCATCGTGTAGCTTTGTGTTCAATAAGAAACAAAGACAACTGTTTCAACAAACTTATTATTTGGTACAATATCTCTACATAACTATTATCCATCACATTTGTGTGTCTGATTGGTATTGAGAAAATCACTCATTCTGAATTGTAGTAAATAACAGTAAAATCTTCCAGAGGGAGCTTGTTTCAGGCTGTGATATAGGTGTTGTACCAAAGTTAGGTTGAGATGGTCATGTTTTGTGTGTGACAGAGTTGTTGTGCTGAAGTTAGGTTGTGTTTCGTAATATATGAAATGACACGTGTTGATTTAAGGCCCTCCATAATGTATGAACACATGAATAAAAATTAAATGTGTACTACCGTTGAGTAAACATTAAAATGCGTATTTCTTTCACATCGTCATGTGATCCAGTACTCGCTGCGCGTGTATACGTCAGTCCAGTCCAGCATTTGTTGTTGACATGGCTTTTCGCAAATAAGAACTTCAATGGATTACTACTTTATAGAAGTTTCTACAAAATCAACAGTTGCTTAAATGAGGACAAATATTGTTGGAAATCTGCTGGTGGGACATTCAGAGCTAGTCAAACAAAAAAGATAAGCAAGGAGGAACGATAACTTGAGTAAACCATAAAGCCACCATGAATACAATGAATTTTTGTAAGGAAAGAATAAAGAGTAGGGGTGAATACGAGAGAGGAAAATACAAAATCATGATCAGGGAATGTGATAGTTTCACTAAACTAGCTGAGTTTGGAGCATAAATTCTGTGTTAGAATTACTGTCTTTCACAAAATATATTATTAAGTATTGTTGTTCCTGCTCTTCAGTTTAATTAATTTATGTTTATTATATGAATTCATTTTATGAAAGTTAATGTAAAGATAGAAACAACACAACTCCAGGTTGCTCCTGAAGCTTGAGAGTACATAAAATGTTTCTATGAAAGTAAGTGGATCGAGCATCCTAACGTATTTAAGTAAGCCAGTAGAAGGTTGTATTTTTGTCTTTAAAGCTGTGACGCATACACTTTTCTAAATAAATGAAAATTCGAATTAGCAGATCTCCTAACCGAACAGCTTAATTGCCTGACTGGGATGTTTAAAAGAAGAACTGAGGATTCGAAACCAACTCGATCTCAACGTTCACTTTTTTATAAAATAATCGGACATTTAGGCACTTTATAGGTGTATTTCATGTTGGCAAACAATGTTAGTTTTCATTAGATTTTAGAAACCAATACGTTATGAAACATAACCCTATTAGAATAAGATTACAAGTGTGTTGAGAGCCCAACTGGGTTGATGTAATGACGTCAACGAAAATAACAAAGTTGTTTAAAGTTTGGGTATCAGGATATCTTATGATTTGGTTTGGTTTGATTTGTTTTGAATTTTTCGCATAGCTACTCGAGGGCTATCTGCACTAGTCATTCCTAATTTAGTAGTGTAAGACTAGAGGGAAGGCAGCTAGTCATCACCACCCACCGCCAACTCTTGGGCTACTCTTTTACCAACGAATAGTGGGATTAACCGTAATATTATAATGCCCCCACGGCTGAAAGGACGGGCATGTTTGGTGTGACGGGGATTCGAACCCGCGACCCTCAAATAACGAGTCGAGTGCTTTAACCACCTGGCCATGCCGGGCCAATATCTTATGCTAAACAGTATTTCAACTCCAAGAAATTTATTTAACTCATTTTTGTTTTTCCTTAGCAAAAACGTAATAACTGTAATCTGAAACAGAACGTAATTTTTAACACACAAGTTATAAGTAACATATTAAAATTTGTTGTAAAATATTTACTTGCATGAAATGTTATATACAAAGGTGGATACCAGAAAACACCAGTGAAATTTTTGAGTAAGTATTTATAATGTCTTCAACCATACTTTTAGTTACTCACACACTTTCAAGTTTATCAATCAGTGTTTTATTAAAACATCGAAGATAGTCTCAAATGGTATATATATTCATACAAATGTAACAAGAAACAAATCTACAGTGAGAACAAATTACCACACTAATGAAAAAAAGATAAACAATAATTTAAACCGAGTTATTAGTAAGCAAGGCATGAAAGTTAGTCCTGGTTTCTTCCAACAACAAAATTTTTCATTGAACCTTCAAGTTAACTTTAAGGATATATAAATTTTCACTCAAACTACAGAAATAAAAATACTTGCTTTGTTCACACAAATACATACATGGCTAGCTCATGAGCGAGTGAAATGAAAAGCATCAGGACGAACATAATACATACTAAGCACCAAAACGAATGCTAAGCACCCCTCTAGAGAGTGAGAGAGACGCATCAACAGCTTTCCTTCCACTCCATTTAAAATTTAGATGAAATTTAAGCTCTGTTGAATCCACAGAACGATATTCAATAGACAATAATCAGTAAGATCCTCGGACCCATAATCTAGAGGTCGGGTCTTCTGCCCGTCCGTCTAAAAATAAGAAAACGTTGGTCTGTTCGTTAACTACGTTGTAAAGAACAAGCTGGTATATCACGGTACTGCAGAGGTCTGTAAGTGCAAAGTCTTATTCTATAGTAAACATTTGGATTTAATCAATTTTCAAAATTAGCAACAAATGAACTGATAAAAAATGCAATAAACCATAAAATAAACAAAAATTAGTTATTCTTTTACAGAAATTTTATAGATTATTTTGATACACTAATAGCATTATTCTGTATTTTCTACGGATTTTCTGTTTGTATACGCTGCTGCATATTTTCCTTAAATTTGTGGTATTCTCGAGTACGAGCAGATTTTTCTGTAAATGTTATTTGAGTATTTCCTGTTTAATTTTCAAGAATTTCTTTAAAATAAATTTATAATTTTTTATCTTTTTTTTTCACATACTAGTTCCACAAAGATATAAAGAATTACTCAAATCAAGAAATTACAAATATGTTTAATGAAATGGCCTTAGTCAACATCGTGAAGTTAGCTTAGTTAAAAATTTACCTTCAGCTCTTACTTTATTCTTATTAAATCATTAATAATTATCAGCTTGTTTTAAAACGTCCACACCGATTGAATGCCAACGTTTGTTGACCTCGCTAGAACAATATCAGTGTTATCGACTTATGACATTAGCATCCGCCACTACACTAATCTTAATTTATTTCATTGGAAGATTTCATAAAGCCTATACTGTGAAATTTAATGAAGATTTTCCGTTAAAAAAATAGCAGTATTCACTACTCTTTTAGGACAGGTCTTCACTTTGCTACAGAGCAAAATTCAAGAACTTTATTTCCAAACATTTCTTCATCCACTTATTGATAAGTCATTATTGGTAATCAGTGCAAAATGTATCAGAAGGAAAGATTTTATAAGCACCATGTCCTTAAAATCCAAAATATTGATCATTAAATGTTCAGTTAATTTCCTACGAATTAATTATGTAATGTAGAAAAAAAGAGATGGGTCATCGCTTTACCATATTTTGCTTGTAAATTTAGTAATTCCGGAACAGTTAAAGTTATTGAACATTTTGTTTGTATTAAAGGTATTTTCTGTAACATAATTTATCTAAAGAGTATATACGGGAATGAAAAGACTTTATTTACAGTTTATCCAATAAGTATTTCAATTCTCATATTTTATGTTCAGCAAAAACAACATATCCTTCTTTCCTCGTGGGGATAAAAAACGTCGATTTATCTTATTTTATTCAAATACAATTCATCTTCTTTCATGGTGCATATTATAAAATTTATTTCTTTTGTATAAGGCTTCACATATCATATTTGAAAGTAATTAACAAACTATATATAGATACAATATAACAACAATTTATATGCAATTAATGACAGAATTAAAATAAGTCTTTTTAAAAACTTATTAAAAAACGAGGTGGTTAGGGCATTCGCCTTCTACTCTGAGGGTCGCGGGTTCGAATCCCCGTTACCCCAAACATGCTTGCTCTTTTAGCAGTAGGGGCTTTATAATGTGACGATCAATCCCACTCTTCGTTGGTAAAAGAGTAGCCCAAGAGGCGGTGGTGGGTGATGATGTATAGCTGCCTTTCCTCTAGTTTTACACTGCTACATTGGAAACGGCTAGAGCATATAGCCTTTGTGTAGCTTTGCCCGAAATTAAAAAAACAAACACAACAAACGAAGAAAATTCTACAAAATAAATGCATGAAAACCAAGTTCCCCAAGAAATGATATGGCAAAAAATGCTGTAAAAATCTTATGAAAGTTGTTTATATAGCCAAAAGCTCTGAGAAGATATGTGGAAGACATTCTACCTTTAATATTTTATTTTGGTATTTCTTTGAATATTCATTTTTTTTAACGCTGTCATCTATCTGTCACATACTTGTGTTATTTATGTATGTTTCCTTCACTTATATCTACAGAAAACACTTGCATCTATACGTAGCTTCTAATAAAAAACCTTCGTCGCTTCCATAAATGTTAAGACAATCTTGAAATTATTAATTTTAAGGTAATTTCATTTTACGAAGTGTTTACCAATATTATTAGATTTTATTCTTCTATTTTAATTCCATTATCGTAAAATGTCCTTCATTTTTTAAAATAAGTAGATTATTGGTACATTTTATTGGTATATTAAATAACTGCATTATATCTATAGAAAACGAAACACTTTAAACATTTTTTAGATAAACCATACTGAATAGCTTTAGTTATTTTTTATTGTAAAGCTTCATTGTTCGTTTTAGAATTTAGCGTAAAGTTGCTCATACACAACAGCTGTTTAGTCATAACTATTTCTGATTTTGAACTGATATATTAGAGAGATTACAGATAAGCAACAGTACCCATCGCAAATTTTAGGCATAATTTGTCTGGCACAGTAGTTTAGTTTGTCCATTACTGTTATAGTAAACCCATGGAGCTCTTTCTTTCCGTTTCAGTCTAATCTAACAAGTCATTTACTGACTAATATAATTTCCTTTTTTCTTACTGCTTCTATTAAAAACTTGCGGTAAAATGTCTTCAAACAATTATTATTTAACTTTTCTGTCCAAATTAGAACATATTTCTTCTATGACTGTTTGGAGTATGATTGATATTTGTATTTAGTATCCAGTGAGCATTGGAAAATCTGAAGAGCATAGAAAAATAAGGCAGAGGCAGTCTTTAGTGAAAAATTCTCCATTCAGCACTGAGCATCGGTACAAAGTGTGAGAATAGTACACACAAATTCAATCGTCGCTGTAACGATTTAACTCTTGCTCTGCCAGTACCTCTGTTAAAATCAGTTCACATTTAATTACTCGTCGAGTAAGTCTTTAGTACTTAAAACTTACCAATTGTCTTCTGACAACACAAGTTGTTAATTTCTTTATCGTCCTTGTTCTTTATTATTCTTACCGTTATTACACAGTACCTAGCTTTCATTGTTATTACATTAGTGTCTATATTTAAAAATATAATTCTGCACGCACATACACATACAGTAAAAATGTATTATGACATTCCAGGTTTTCGCGTGCTTGTGGCACAAGATTTTGTTGATGAACCTAAACCTTCTTTACGAAATCGCATATTTGATCAAAAAAATGAAAAGAAACCTGATAGAGGCTCGGTCGATTCTTTGATTTGTCACTAATTCTCCACATAGTTATATTGATATGTTACTTATGCTGAGTAAACGGTGTTATAAACATCAAACATACAACAGTACTGGAAATAATTATGGAAATGGTGAGGAAAAATGGCATAAAATAGAAATACTATGGGAATTCCACCCTTTTATCTTATTAAAAACGAATTTCACCAGATAACAGTCATGCGCTCACATTTCATACTGTGATTATTTCGGAAAATACCACATAAACAGAAAGCCTATAAATGAACAGTATTAATGTGAATCTAGTCATGGGTTCCAGCACTGAAATACCACACGATAAACGAATTAAAATCAAAGTAAAAGACACTTCATACAAAACAACTGCACCATGTTTCGATAAGAGCTGTATGCACGGCTCAGAATACAGGTACGTGAAACTGGCACTATTAACAAAAGAAATGTTTGAGGTGAAAAATCGAAACACTCCATAAGTGACATTAAGTAACTGAGGTTTTTATTTAGACGATACACGACAGTTGAGCGCAGATCTTGACAATGCTGTAAAAACAGATGAATATGTTAATCCAGAGAATAGTAAAATAAACTTTAAAATGAAATAGTTTCAATGAACGTGTAGCTGCTCGAAAACACTAATAAAAAGTAACCATATTAAAAAGTTCAAAAGGGCATGGGGCAACAAACAATAGAATAAGCAAAGCTGGGGACTTGTGATATTTACAAATGAATCTCTTATTGTATGGCTACAATCAACGACAGTTTAGTATGTGACTGAGATGAAAACAATATCAGAGCCAATGTACAAAGTCTGCAATAAAACATAGTGGTAGATCAGTATAAATTTGAGAATGTATCTGAGTCAAAAATCTCGTTAACATACAAAACGAAATAGCACACTGGGCGGAGACAAACGAAATCAGATTTTAACCTCTCACGCTCTTCCTCAGGAGTACAACTCATTGAGTTATAATTCTTGTGGCGAGAAACCCACTTGAAATAAAAATGTATCTCAGAACGACTAGTATGGGTATCAACACTTTTATTGATAAAAGAGACAAAACGTTTCGACCTTCCTACGTCATCTTCAGGGTAAGAAAGAGCTAGTTTAAATCTAACCGTTGATGACGCGTGTCTTAGGTACAAGAGTATAAACGTGTACCGGATTGTAGGGGGCGTTACAGAAGCCGGCGTGAGTATTTTCTAAATATGCAACATCATTCGGCTCCTTTTTCAAAGACTCTTTCAACTTTAAATACATTCTTACTCAAGTAAATCATAAAGCGTTTATGGCCAGTTTTGATATAATCTCCCTCTTCACAGAAGTCTCAACAACTGAACCCTGCAAGACAGCTTTAAAAGTTTATAGTCAAGATCGTAACTCATTGATACACATCCCCAGCAACCAATTAGCAACCCTTATAGAATTCACTACCACCAAAACTATCTTTATGTTCAATAACTAAACTACCTATAAATAAATAGCCTAAATATGGGGAATCCCGTGTCACCAGTTCTAACCAATATTTTTATGACACAGGTTGAATCAGAAGCGATCAATTCAGCCTTACACCCACCACTATACTGGTACAGGTATGTTGATGATACAATTGCTGGATTCAAATCTACAGAAAACACACTTAGTTTTTTCAGTCACGTTAACTCGATACACCACAACATTAAGTTCACCTGTGAACAGGAAAAAACTAACCAAATAGCATTTCTTAACCTCAAAATCACTAGAACTTATATACAATTCAAAAGAGAAATTCACAGAAAAATCACCCATACTGGATTATACATTCTCTGGGACTCAGCACATGAAATAAAACAAAAACTCAACATATTAAGAAACCAAATAAACACAGCCACAAAACTATGTTCACCTGATAAAATTAACGATGAAATCAACAAAATAAAACAAAACTTCATCAACATCAACAAATTTTCTTAAAAAGCTGTGAAATAAAAATATACGAACACATCTAGACCAACAACAAAGAAACATCAATAAATCCAAAGATACAACAAACTACAAAACTTTACACTGCTGCATACCATATGTTCCCGACATCAGCGAAAAAATAACTAGCATTTGGAAAAACATAACAAAACACAACATTCCAGTAAACACCAAATTTATTCAAAAATCAGGTAAAAACTAAAGTCCATACTATGTAAAAACTACACTGACAAACACAACACAAGCATAATTTATAAAATACAATGCAACAACTGTCACGATTTCTATATTGGAGAAACAAGCAGAAAAATGGAAATTAGATTCAAAGAACAAAAAATAACACCTTCACACGTTTTTGAACACTGCAAGTCAAACAAACACAACATAACCATAGAAAACACCCAGATACTAAATAGGGAAACAAATATAAACAAACGCAGAATCAAAGAAGCCCTACTTATACAGCAACTAAATCCAAAAATTAAACCAGTATAAAGGAACATCTTTATACCTATACTAATTTATAACCTAACATCCACCTGCAACGCCCCCTACAATCCAGTACCTGTTTATACTCTCGTCCCTAAGACATGTGTCCGTCAACGGTCAGATTCAAACTCTCTTTTTTAACCTGAAGATGACTTAGGAAGATCGAAACGTTGTTCTCTCCTTATCAATAAAAGTGTTAATACCCATACCAACTATTCTGAGATACATCATTGAGTTAGGATTCATCTTTCAAAAAGAGAACGATTCGAAGCATATAGAAAATGTGATGAAGCAGTATACTGACGGTAAAAAGGCTAAAACAATACTCACAGACGTGGCTTGAGATGCACAGAGTCCCGATATGAACATCCTTGTGAAAACACAGATAAATTCAAAATGTGATCAAATAGTTTTACTAATCTATGAGGATTAATGCAAGGTATTTGGAAACACATTCCATAATAATACATTGATTAAATATATGGCAGCATTAAAACAAGGTACAATGTTCTATGCATAGCAAAGGACTCACATACATTATACTAACACATTTTAAATCTTATTCATTTGTGTTTTGTTTTGTGATGATGTTTTCTGTCATTAATAACTTCATCATCTAGTTGTCATTTCCATTGTTTGTGAGTCCTGTCTGTATTTCCTTGATTATTTTCATTACTGTACACAAGAGTTTTACGTCTTGTCTGGACTCTGATTCTCTTATCTCAACAAAAATTACATTATATTGATAACGCTACACTCCGAATCACGTGTATACTGCTTTAGTAAATATAGCATTGGAATTATTTCAGATGAATTCAAGAAAACATATCTTCAGTTGTATAGTGACAACGCCGCTAGTCCTTTTTCAGTGATTTCTAGTCTCCACCGGACGCTCTCCACGTTTTTCAACACTCTCTTGTTTTCTCGTGCACGATTCGGGGAACTGGAAGAACATGCCTATCTCCTCCACAACAGATAGATGTGAGAGGAAGCTGCAGGTGGCACTAGTCCGTTCAGCCCCCAAACACCGTGGAGTTCCGGGTTAGGTACTTCTAAATGAGAGATGTAAAGGATTTGGAAATAAATAAAAGAAACCAAGAAAGACAACTACAGAAACTTGACAGGTATTTTAATTCTAGCTTTATTCGCAATAGTTACACTATGACTCTCAAGTTAAATAAATATTTCTTGTGTTCTTTGGAACGTTACTGTAACTTAATCATTACTGAAATATGGTCGTCTGTAATTGTTTAAAATATGCCACTTAGTTCACGTTCATGAGACATGTTCTTTGTATATCCATCGAGTAACAAAGTGATATTTATTCATTATTGTATGTTTGTTTGAAGTTATGCACAAAGCTACACAATGAGCTATCTGTGCTCTGCTTATCACGGGCATCAAAACCTAATTTTTAGAGTTGTAAGTCCACAGACATACCACTTTGCCACTAAGGGAGCATTTTGTTCAAGAGACAATGATGTTTACAGAAGTTTTGTCTGATGTAATACAAATCACAGAAGTTTTATCTGATATAATGTTATACAAATCACATTTTGTCTGATGTAATGTAATACAAATCACATTTTGCCCGTAACAAACAGAGAAACTTAATTCAAAGCATTAAAAACTTCAAGTTGATCTTCAACTTTGGCGATTAGGATAAATTAATGAATCTAATGTCATTTTTAGTCATTACGTGTAATAATGTGAAACATCTCATTTACTACAAACGAAAATCCAGAATTATACAATTTCGGTAAGACTGCGTGTTTAGCATGCTAGGCTGTGAGTCAGAAGGTTCTAGTTTGCAATATGCTGTTGAACAAACTATGAATTTCTAACTGTGGGCGCATTATAAAAGTGAGTGAATACAGCTATGCTATTAAAAGTGCTGTTGATTAGTTGTCATACTTCAGTCTTTCTTTCAGTTTCACTATATGTGTTAATAACGTGTGTTTTAAACACTCCTTACTTTCGTTTTCCTGTGTTCTGTCTAACAACAGTATTTTAACCCAAGTGAGGTCAGAATTCATAGGAAAATCATACAAACCGTATAACAAAAAGCGGTTTATGGCAACAGTGGCTATCCATTTAGTTACAAGACAGCTTCATTGTAAAAATATTAAGATTCTGAAGACATTACATAGAATGACCTGTTTTGAACAGAATAACTATTGAAATATTTTGATCTTCTCACGAGTATTAGCAACCTGAAGGACGAAAATGCACAAGCAATCGCCTATAGTTATGTCAAATAACTTATGTTTACATATACACACATCAATATTGAAGTGGAGCTTAAACATTTGAAAGGAAATAGGATTATCTAAAACATTTAAAAGCCTACACCGATTATTTCATCCACAATTGCTACACCAAAACCAAAGAACCCGCAGAAAGTTCGAATGTCTTTCGATGTAAGACTACTGCCTAAGTATGTGGTTTAACGACATAAAAATAGCACAAAGCCCACACTTACTAATATAATTTACAAAGGGAATGAAGTTATACTCTTCTCAAACTTAAACTTCGACTGCCATCAACTTACACGAACTCTCACCTGTCTTAATATAAAAAGTAACCAATAATTCCACACACTTCAGACACCAAATTTAATTTCGGAATTTTGTCTGATTTGTATGTTTGTTTTTTGAGTTTCGCGCATACCTACATGACAGCTATCTGCACTAGTCGTTTCTATCCACCGCCGACTCTTGGGCTACTCTTTTACCAACGAATAGTGGAACTGATCGGAACATTATAACTCCTCCACTGTTGATGTTCGGATTTTGTCTGAAGCAGGAATCTTTTAAAATGCTCTTGGATAAGTTAGCTATAATATCCATGACACCATGACTGTTGTCAGAAATTAGGAAGAACATAAACACGTTTTATTTTTCTAAAAGCTACAAAAGACTCTTTCACTTTGAGAAAAAATAAGTGCGAGCTCGAAAAATAAACAAAAAGCACTACAGTGCTATGGCATTAAATAACTCCAAAGAAGTGAGGAATATACCTGGAATATTCAATTTTTGTGCTGGGTTAATGCTGCATTTTATTACTAACATCATGAACTAACAAGGAAGTATGTCAAATCATACATATTACGCGAAATTGTTCCTAGGTATGTTGTACGCCTACTTACAAGTTTTACTAAGACCTAGAAATAAAACATTACAATTTTCATACAAACAAGCCCTGTTATAGCTTTAAAAGATACTGTGTTCAACGTCAGTAAGATTTCAAAGTTTATTCTATTAAGCCTCGACCTAACTTCTTTTAAAATGCGCTGCTCGTAAACAGAGAAGGAAGCAATGAATAATATCATCTTCACCTTTATGGATCCACGATTTTCGCTAATATTAATCATAATATTTGTTTGTACTTTCAGTTTATATTATACTGCACTACTACCAATTAAACGGATAGTTACTGAAGATCGTGCTTGATTTATCATTAGTAATGCAGTGCTAACAACACATTTATTACAATTACGCCAGACCAATTTTATGTATTACAGTTTATCTCGGACGAGTCTTCGATTTTTAAATTACGTACATTTTAATTTTAATTTATGAATTAATTGACTCTCGATATGTACCAAATTTATAATATTTACGTACAAGATTGATGCACACAAGTTTCTTTCTTGATACAATATATTTTAATATACAAGAAACAATACAATGTATGATGACGCTTATTACAGATAATGGTTTATATACAAGAGTTTAACAAACGTACAAACAATATCAATTCCTCTATTTGGTCTGGCACTCAATCTTTTATCGACGGTTCAGGGAGAACGAATTATATGTTGATATTGTTACACATCGCTTAATGGCTAGCCTCACGCCGTTAACAAGCTGACTTTTCTTCGACGAAGATATTTAATATCCTCGTAGAAATACTGACGTCCGAAGTTAATTCACTGAAGTTAAATAATTTATAATGTTCGAAATCTGTAAACGTTCCTGGTTATATATCTGTAGTTTTCCGATCAATAAGTGTTTATCACAATTATAGTTTTCGAGGCTGACTGTTGCGACCTAACAATATTAAATTATCTCTTGCCGCGTCGATTTATAAACTTTTAGGGAAGATTCTCGAAAATTTGGTTGACGACAATATTTGAAAATACGCTATTGCTTTCATAAGACATATGTTGTTGATTCTTACGTTTGAGAACCTTCTACATATTTAGAGAACAGGCGGGACTTTTGCAATACACATATGCATTTCTAAGTGCATATTAAACTGAAACAAACATAGATTGTAAAATAAATACATGATAACAAATCCATTACACCACAGAGACAAATGACAACAATCAAAACCGGAAAACATTAATGAAGTAAGATCTAAATCCTCAAGATTCGCCTAAAAACAAACTTATTTTTTAGAAAAAACGAGCTAATATCTGCATTTTCACTAATCGACTAGACATTTGTATTGTTTCGTGAAGGTCTGTCTCCCAAGTCTTTGAAGGGAGAAGAAATCTGGCTTCCAGGAATAAATAAATTTGTTGATAAAAAATTTCGGAGATTATCAAGAAATTCTTCTATCGTCAATTTCGAACATCAACAGAATCAGTTCTAACTGTTAACTAATTGCTTCTTAGTAGTTATAAAGTTTTATTCAAGGCATTTTGAAAGGCGAATAATAAAATTCATCTTAATAAACTTTTCTATTTCTAAAATTAACAAGATATTTTCATCTTTTTCATGGAAATGAAAGAGATATGAAAGCTCATAATAGACACCCATTAAACTCACGAATTTAGCAAAATCCTAAGGCTCAATAAAAATAATATATAAATCACCCAAAAAATGGACTAGATAAGAGTTCTTGAAGATTCTGGAAATCTCGATTCATGCTAAAGAAAACCATAGAAGCAGTAATGATATACGTGTCTGGTGAATTACCATGTATCTTCACACAATACTGTTGATACTTTACCAGCTTATTTACTAATGAGCAAACAGCAAATATCTGACAGACAACATTAGCAAGAGATAGACCCTCTGTAGGCAAGAATAAGGGATCTGAATCTCAGACGGGAAAAATATGAAGATAAAAATCGACATGTCTTCTAACACTGAAATGGTTGATACAGTTGTCACTCGCTTGGAACAAAAATGAAAGCTCACCTCACAACACGAAGACAGACCGTATATTATTATAAATAGAAAAGGATCGTTAACCATTACAATAGTAGCGAATCCGCTTACTAGGGCGAGCATAGTAAGCTGTAATTGTGATTAACGTCTGTTAATAGGATAACTACAGAATTTGATCAGGAACGTTATAGATTTCGAACATTACAAACCGTTCAACTTCAGTGAATTTCTTCGAACATTATTATTTCTACGAGGATATTAAATATCTTTGCTGGAAGGAGTTAACTTATACCTTGTGTAAGACCAGTCAAGAAAAAGATAGCTTTAGCTTAGGCGAGGGTAACAATATTAACTCAGAATTAATTCGCTCGTTATGGACTTGTACCATCGATAAACTATTCAGTTATAGTCCAGGTATAAGACTCAGTATAGTTTGTAAACCTGTTGTATATAAACTATCATTTGTAATAACTATTAGTAATAACCTTTATTATAAATTGTATTATTTTTATGCTTGTACATTTAAATATAATTGTGTTAAAAATAAAATTGTAGCAGATAATATAAATTTAATACACATTTAATTGACTACTGAGCTCAATTTCAAATTTCTGGTTGTTTGAAATAATAATACGTAACGTAATAAATCGGAGACTCGTCCGAAATAAATTATAATAATACGTAACAAAAGTGACTCCTTCGATTACTAAGCTAGTAACTAAACTGTATATCAAAGTGAATTATCCAGTGTAACATTATATTGCATGCTTAGCTTCTAACTTAAAGTTCTTAATGTTATATTTGCATCAATATACGAATTCGAAATTGGATATTTCAAACTCTGTCTCAATGTAACTACACATCTAATGTAATTACTAATTTATGTGAGTGGTTCTAAGACAAGTTTTACAGGTTCTCTATTTCAATGCCTATGAAGAAAACCTTTGTTCGATAATTTATGTTACTTTGTGCTTCTTTTTAAACGACTTATCAATATAAGAAATTATCATGAAAATATATCTACGAATGAAAGTGTATGAAGGATAGTTTTGAGTTTTCTAACGAAATACAGAATCAAAAGTTTATTGTTAAGGTTTATTTGTGAGAGTTTACAATAGATAGCACAAAATATCTATTTCATAATTTTATGTATCTTAAAACTAAAGGAATATCATTTGTTATTTAATGCTAATCTTTGTTCTCTGATTGCTGATGTAAATCCAACTTAGCTTCTTGTTAAGCTAAACCTGTTTACTTTACTTTCATGAAAAATAAGGTTTGGACAATTGTACAGTCTTTTAAATCATAACATTATCGAGGGAATATGCATGACACTTTAGTTGTTCTGAATGACTCATATTATGTTTCTCAATTTTTAGAGTATTTCAACAGAAACATAAGAGTAACAAAATCATTGTTGAACATCAAGAAGAAGATAAACTCACTTGTTTAACCACATTAGTTCATAATCATGATAGTAACTCTGAAAATAAATGGCTACCGTATGAAATAGTTTACTGACGTGTATTTTAATTAGACAAGTTATATGTCTATTTTGCTTAAGGAAAACTTAGTTGGTCGTACGTATAGAATCTCAAACACCTTTTTTTTTTTCGTACAAATTTTGATATTACTAAGAAATTCTTATGCAAAACATTATTTCCTCTCTGTGTAACTTACTAGGATATTACCTGACTACTTGAACAAACAGTATTTCACTTAATTCAGTCTTTTGCATATGCTTCAATATAGTTACTAAGGTATATGTAAAGTGGAATAATGATAAGATCAACACTGTTTTTCAAACATATATTTTATACGTGGCTGTAGTCAAATTATTTGTTTGCGTGTATATATTGATGCGTATTTTATTATAGCAAAGCCACCGCAGACTATCTGCTGAGCCCACCGAGGGGAATCGAACCGCTGATGGTAGCGTTGTAAATTCGGAGACATACCGCTGTGCTAGCGGGAGGCGTGTGTGTGCGTAAAGTTTGTCTGGAACGGAGATGTGTCACTTTTTTGTGTGCCTCTATTAATTTGTAGCAATTCCGCTTGTTTCTTTATCCTTTCTGATAAATCATTTTGTGAGATTACTTATAGTACTGTAAAGTTAGAGGAGATTTGACTAAGTTTGAATCCGTAGGTAAATATAGTGGATACGGAGTAAGTACACGAGAACTGTCTGTGCTAGCTATCCTAATTCTGAAACGATAGTCTATAAAGTGATAGCAGCTAAGGACGTAATCCACCCCAATCCTCAGGACACCATAATCATTCTTACAACACACCCATTATCCTAAGCGAAGCGCGAATTTACGTCAATGGACGCGAATCATTGACTCTCAGATTCGCAGTCCGCGCTACTAGCCTTTAGGTCACGCGCGACCCATGTGTAAACGGCGCTGCTAGCTTTAAAATTAACTCCTCGGTAACGATCTTTTTAACAGTTCTTATCTTCATTAGGACCATGAACTGAACTTGTGTCTACTATTCTGTGAAGAGCTGTAAAGAACGAGATTGTCCTGAAACCGAAGGTTCCAAAGAACATATTAAATAAATAGAAAGTTTCATATTGTTCTTTTAATAAATAGTAGTTGTTAGAAAATAAAAACGAACAATTAATGCTCATCCTACACATTCTCTCTAAGTTCAAGATAAAATACAACTGAAACATGCCTTTTTATAAATTTTATCTTCATTTATATTTGTATGGATAGAAGAGAAACTAATTTTATGAAACTTGTAATGTTATAAACTTTTAAAAATGATTCTGTGTATTGGGAGATGCGATATCATTTTAAGGTCTTTTTCTTTTATACGTTACAAGTCGTGTTATTGTTAACTGGTCATAAGCAAATACATGTATATACATTGCACAAGGTAGGCCTTAATTACGTACACATTTCTATATATAATGAAAGGAAAGTGCAAGTTGGATGTTTGTAAACTGGTGCATGTCTTGGCTGAAGGTTTTATGTATGAATGTGTGAATTGGTGATGAGTCCCTGTTCATGTTGTCTAAACACTGTACAAAAAATAAATAGTTGGTTAGAGGTTGTGCTGGATAACCAGTTATAACTGAATTTAATTATAGCACGATATGCAGTATCCTGATTAGTAAAAAAAAAAAAAAAAAATTACAAATGTCTATCCAGCTATCTGTCTATATTATAAATATTCTATAAAATCATTCAGTTTGTAGGAAGGAACAGTCACACTAGTTAAAATTTTGGCTCACTGAGAGCTTAAAATCATCTTAAAGCTTAATGTATCCTGTAACGTAGTTGGTTATTTTAAAATCAAATGTGTTGAAACAAAACCTCCAAATGTCTTTATAGTCAAATAAAAAGTCAAGAATTTTATTAGTATCCATATAGATTGAAACAAGATTTCTTATGTTTTTATAGTTATAGCGCAAACTTGTTTATTTATTAATTAAGAACATCATAAGCTTTCTGCAGTGATTTTGGTCAAAAGTTACTTAAAATAACAGTCTGCTAGATCATCTGCGGACCTTTCTGAAAGTGCAACCTCCATGATGAGTTGGCCACCAATCGGTAAAGTTGGGCTGGGACACGCCTACTCATCGCCCCACCTTAGAATATTTTCCCTACCCAAAGAGAATGGATGTTGCGGGTTTGTGTTGAATAAAACAAGATAACTACAATTTAATATTCTAATTGTAATTGTTCAACTTAAGTAGTTTTGTATGCTGTGTATAGAAAAAGCTGGACCAATTACAAAATATTCTTATGCACCTTAGAACTAAGAAAGGTGAAAGTTTCATTTGCAATAATAAATTTTAATTCTTCGCTGCCCCAATGGCTATATTAAATTTAGGGACTAACATGATGAAATTTTACTTTTATAAAACTTAATTTTACAATAATTTGTATAAGTTTTTACCCATCTCAAAGACGGGATGAAAATAATTTTTCACAATAATAAATACTGGCACTCTGCTGCCTCAGAACAGGCTAACTTGACGGTTTCTCTTTCCCCCATCTTAACTACTATATAAAATCAAATAATAATAACTATTGTTTCGTCGCCATTAGAATGATAAGCTCAATTGAGAAGCTGTCGAAATAATCTGTATAACTCTTTAATAATAATCTGTATAACTCTTTAATAATAATCTGTATAACTCTTTAGAAACAGACTAAGTCGAAAAGATATGATGATAAATAATCCTTCGACATTTGAGATCAGGTTAAATTTAAGAGACGTTTGGATAATAAATATCTGTTCTCGCTTGTTTAGAAACAAGCTAAATGAAATAGATTTTAAACGATTTATAAACAGTTCTACGTTTCTGGGAAACGTTTCATAATCTAATAACAATAGTTCCAACAAATCGTGTCTTTTTATGGCGGAAAAAAATAATACGTAGCCAAAAGTCTGACCGGGCGACTTCAAATGTATATTCAAACAAATGAGGTCGAGCTGATTCGAAGTGTCTGAAGAGGGGCCGGTACTAAAAGATTTTGGTTATCACTTATCAGCATGTTACTATGTAAGATATCCAGAACAGTATTTAGATTGTTATGAACTACATAACATTCCGTATACTACCATCCCTGTTTTCCGAGTGAATGCTTATATTAAATAATTCTCCTACCGTTTTACATGCTACCTCCAGGAGAGTCTTTATATTATTTGGTATATTTACCGTGCTATACAATACGATCCCAGATGTCCAGGAGTCCTTTATATACTACTATTACATTTAATGTACAAGTTTTAATTTAATATTTAATAACAATGATCTAAACATGCATTTTAATGAAATGGTAACTCCTACGTTACAAGTTAGGTTTGGTTTGGCATTTTATGGCGCAAAACAAGTTAGGCCAAGTTAAAAAATAAGTTTAGCGTCCACTTTTCGAAAAAACGTAGGAGGAGGTCCTTTTTTAGTGACTTCTTTCACAGAAAGTTTACATCATTTTTCATTATTGTGCTTGTTTTCAAAGAGTCAATGTTTATCTTTGTTACATTTTTTTCATCAAAACGACACAAAATTTATGATAAGTACAGAAAAGGGACAAAATGAGTCAACTGCGTTCATCTTATTTTTATTCAGAAGTCTTTGTTTCTTTGTATGATCGAAAAACGGTGATCAGACAAAAAAGGGAAAAATCACAAATGAAACAAGTGGGGAGGCGGTTGCTTAAAAGAAAGTGAGCGGGAACGCTAAACATGTATTTTCCTTTCGCTTGGCCTCATCAAGGATCGTTATGACGACTCGGTGAGGCAAGAAATGTTACACTAAAGAAAGACCGTACAGTTTCTTTATAACTTGGTATAGAAAATATTGAGAGATGAAAATGTTGAACGCAACTGTACATGCATCAGGATATGAACCACTCTATCGGCATATAACATTGCTATATTCTTCTTTTTACCTACATAAATCTTTAGTGAATAAAGTGCCTTGGTAGAATTTGTTTTTTGCAAAGGATAATGGCTTGGTTTGTTTTGAATTTCGCGCAAAGCTAGACGAGGGATCTGCTTTAGTTGTCCTTAATTTAACAGTAATAGACAATACGGAAAGCAATTATTCAACACCACCCACCGCCAAATCTGGGGCTACTCTTTACCAACGAATAGTGAGATTGACCTTTACTGTATAACGCTCCCACTGCTAGAAGGACGAGCATGTTTGGTGCGACCAGGATTCGAATCCGCGACCCTCAGATTACGAGTCGAACGCCTTAACCCACCTGGCCATACAAGGCCAGGAAACTTTTTATAAACTGTTATTCATGTTAGACATGTTTCTTATATGTGGTTTTCAGTTTCAAAATGGATTTGTAATTGACAATTTTTATGATTTTAAGTAAAAAGATAATACATTGTACACATTTCTGGAACACAGTTTCAAAATCTATGCGAAGAGAATATTCAATAGACTATCGTTTCTGAGCCTACAAGCTGAAATTTCACATGTGTTAAACCTATAACGAGAATAATAATATAGCTAGTGTCAAAAATTAATTGTGTTTGACTATAATTAACAGATTACCTTATTTATTCATTTATTTATGTAGTGGCATGTCTTTCGTACGATGTCTCGTGATAAATTTAACGTTAATTTTCACATAGCATTAGAATATATATAAACTGTAGCTGAAATATAGTAATAAGAATTTAATGTACAAGAGTTGTATGAACGCTAATTCAGTACCTTATAAGCTAAGATTATAATATATTAATGAATCTTGACTTGTTTGTTTGTTATAAAATGTGTAAAATTAATCACTTGATATATAATGAAGGTCATTTCAAAATTATGATTCAGGTTTGACCCAAGGATAACAATCCCGACCTATAAAACACAATCTGTTACAGAAACCACGACTGCATCACAGATTTCCATCTTGGGTCAGGAAGATTTCTCTTTTGGGAAAGGTTAATGACACATTTTAGTGAAAGCTTGTGGAAACTCAGATCACCAACTAATCAGGAGTGGGACTTAGTACATCAGAACTTTCTGAGACTGAAAAATCAGCACAAGTAGCCAAAGAGACGAGATAACATAATATCGAGTTACATGGACTCTGTGAGACCATGTAGAATGGAGCAGGCAACAACATATTAAACCAACAAGAGAACATCATCTACTTGGGGCATGAAGATGATTGAAATCAACTTCCATACAGAAGAAATAGCCATATTGATTTTGGCAGATGCAACAAAAGCCATGATTGAATGGAAACCAGGTTCTCCTAGAGTCATAACCATGAGTTGCAACTAAAAGCAAAAGAAGACAATAGTCATCCAGTATTATGCTCCACCCAATAACACAGAAGTAAAAACAAGAAATTTTATGAAAGGCTCTAAAACATTCTTGACAAACCTTCCCAACAAGACTTCAAGATTCTCGTGGGAGATTTCAATGTCGAAATTAGAGCTGACAGCCACAATTTTAAGCTGATTATGGAATGAGCTTGGAATCATGAACGAGAATTACAAGTCCTTTGAAAGATTAGTCAATGAGAAGATCAAGGCTGCTAAACTCTCATGGGTTTGCTTTTCAAAATGGTAAGAATATTTCTTATCAATCCAATATACATGTAGTTTCAAATTAGCAAGACACAAACACTGTAGACAAAGTGAAAATATCTACAGAGGTGTACGAATAGTAATGGTTAAACATAACTATTTACGTATAGATTCTTTAAACTTTAGCAGAACAAATCAAGTTATAAAGCTTATCATGAAAATTGAATTATTTAGAGATTTAAATGATTATGTTATTACGAAAATTCGTTTTTTAAAGACAAAAACTGTAAAAAAATATGTTGTACAAATTAAATACAGAAGTGAAGACAATGGAACTGATGCATAAACAAAGTGTTTTATACATAAGGCTACAATAATTGTAAGCGTATTTAAGGTAAATTATTGATATGTTATAATGTTTGCCTCGTTCAAATAATGGATAAATTAAGATAGAATATGTGATAAAAACTGGCATGCATAATACACCTTGTTGTAATAAATGTCGAAATAAAGGTTATACTCATTACTTTGTCGGACGACAATATTGATGATATAATCCATGTTGAGACACGACGAAACACTCTACAAAGAGCTCATCATTCTATTAAACTATCTATTTATAAAAACATCACCTGCCCTGGCAACACTAACCTAATGAAAACAATTTACCAAGTAATATCATCCACCTACAGGACCTTTTAGTGACACTGACGACCTTTGTAAAACACATGTAATAGAATATATTGTATAAATGAAAACTATAAACATAAGTTGAGACAAGTTGACATCTGTAGTAACATTATTCGCCTAAAGAAATACCATTTGCCTTTGTAAAACCCACACAGTACACCTATTAAACCATCTGCGTATAGATTAACATCGTCTTTCTATAAAACTTTGGTAACGCCATCCACCTGTAGGAACAGAACCTTTTTCATTCAACTATGATGTCACCCCTCCTCTATACAGCCATGCACTCCGATACTACTTCGTGAAACTATGACCACTAGCAACAAACTCAACAGACAATATGTTGATATAGTGTCAGGTGACATCTCCTAGCAGCACACTCTGGTAGCAGAGAGATTCTTTCGTAAAGTGTCATGGGGAATGTTAACTTCCTCCTCTCCAGTGTAATGACAGCCTAGAAACATTCCCTAAGCAACACACCCTTTCATACCATTTCGTGGAACTATAACCCTTGTAACATGCTTTCCAGTGCCACTTCGTGTAACCCACAGACGATATCCTTTGATCTCCATTTACCTGAAGACTCTCCTCTCCCCACGGGGAAAAAAGTCGGCAATATATACATAAACAAACAAACACATAATCAGTGATGTCAAGAAAACCCACTTGTAGAGAACTATATATGCAAAAACGGCTGGTTTGGGTTGAGAAAATTTTTTACGTAGAGGAGTGAACAACGTTTCGACCTCCTTTGGTCATCGTCAGGTTCACAAAGAAAGAGAGAGGTAACTGACCGGAAGCTGACCACATGTTTGAAAGGGGTTGTGTAACTGAGTGTCGGAATTAGAGGGCGTGTTTAGATGTTTGAATATATAATTTTATATTATTTATTTTATTATTATTATTTATTATATTATATAAACAAACACATATGCAACCAATCCTCATTATTGATTGTGAATGTGCTCCTGATTTATATGTAGAATATTAAAAATAAGTTCCGAAGACAAAAATGTTTTTATAATAAACTATTTGACGTAATCTTACTCATTATTATTGCGATAATGTCTTTAAAAATGTATTAGTTCGCAGTATAACCTGAAAAAATACATTACTGATAAGTTTTATTTATAAAATTAAATCTTAAAGATAATTTATGCGTATCGTTCACTAGTGATGGCCTCGAAGCCGGCTTCATGTGAAAGGGGTGAAGAGGTGTTGAGGAAAGGAGCAGGGAGCGGGATAATCTGCCTTTTCCTGTTTAGGTGCAGGAATTTTTTAATGAAAGAAATTATGGTAAGGTGTCTTGATTTCTTTCTCTTTTCTTTGTAAATTTCTTTGTAACAATAAATTGCATCCTGTATTTTTCTTGCCACTGCATTGCTGTGCTTCATGTGAGGATCATTTTCAGAGGCGATTTCCATTGTTTCATTAACCTTATCACTAAGTACGATAATGTTTCGTATGTAAAGATGAGCCTGAAACAAATTACCTTTCGCATATTATGCATTGATTGTCAATTTTATCTTATAATAATGTAATATAATAAGTTTTTCGAGGTTTTCATAAGTTATTAAGACTCTCAGCATAGCCAAAAAAATCGCTAAAGTAAAGAACTGGCAACTAGCATAACAGTCAAATGTTTTACTGTTGTTGCTATGATTTACAAACAAAGCTGTTGCTTTTTAACTTGGGGTGTGCACAACCAGTTTCGCGTTTCACTAAGTTCAACACATGATGCACTTCAACACAACTCACGCCAGGTTAAAACTGCTACTTTCATAGCAACTGTCCTTCATTACAAAAAAAAGTGGAAACAAGTAATAAAATTACGGTGATTTGACAAACAGTACAGAAACAAGACAGTGATGAATACACATAACCATACAAGAAGCCATATCTTTCCAAGAGAAACTTTTATCTAAAACTAAATGTTTAATTCCTTTCACTTGCATGAATTCAGGTTTCAATAAAGGAATTTAAACTGAATAATGCTATAAAATTTTACAATGACTAATTACCAAACATAAATCACATTGACTCATTAATTATATTGTTTTGTTTATTCATCCCTACTTTGTTTCTTTATTTTTTAGTATTGTTATCCCTATTTATTTTTTCAAACTTTTTTATTACTTGTTAAATATGTCTGAGAGCACTTTGAATAAAAACTCTCTCTGGTGTATAGTATCAGCTATACTAACCGTACAGTATATAAACTATAATAACGTTTGCCTCTGTATACATCTTACTTTATTTCCTTATATTGTATCAAATACCTTGCTTATGTTTATTTCGAAACTTTACTTATTTACTCTCTTATTCATGTTTTTCCAGAGGATAACGGCCAAGCAAAACTCTCTGTGAATTTAATTACTATTAAATCCTACACCCAGTAATCTTCCCCAGAAGTTAGTTATGATAAATCATATCATCTATAACACATTAGAGCACTCGCCTTTCACGCGAGACAATTATAACTTATCGGATAAAGTAGTGTTCGCTTGAGCGTTAATTTATCCCCAGTGTAGAGAAGACTAAAACAGGAGAATCACTTTACAGAGTAGTATAGACTATAAATCACAGAGAACATATTAGGCTAGAAATGATTGAATGTTCTCTGTTACAGCTTTATACTTTATGGAAAACTTAAGCCTATTATCACACAAATATTACCACTAACAGATTTTATAAAGCACACATACGGCTCTCTGGAGTGTGTCAATAACTTTTATTTCAGCCCTTTTCATGATTCTATTTGCTGAGCTCCTATCTTTTCTTACACAAACAAATTGCAAAGCGTAAACTAAACAGACTAATTGGTTAGTAGAAATTCTTTCCTTCCTACTGAGAACAAATCAACAGATAATTTAAAAATTTCCGTACTATAAACTATGTCCCACAAAGCCTCGTATATTTTTAACTTTTAAATTATGCAAGTAACCGGTTTTACAGATCCGATGCTACAATTCGTATTCTCGTTTGAGATTCCAGCATGGTTTATTTCTCTAAACCAGCATTATTTGGTGGATTGTAAAACTAGTAGAACAATGATTTTCCTACAGAATATCAGTAACAGAATCACAGTTACTTCTAGAGTTTTTAAAGTGTAACAGATTTGCTGTTGTACATTCGTTTTAGTGCCTACGTTGGTTTTTGTATAGATTTCTTTTTTTGCATGTGGCATATGTTCTTGACTGTGTATCGAACAAGTCCTGCCTGTTCTTGAAACTTGTAGAGAATTCTTGAACGTGAAAAGAAACATTAGTTTACGAAAACGCGCTAGAATATTGTTGAAGCATCGAGAAAATCGCGTGATTCCTATAAAAAGCAGTTAGCCGAGAGACGGAGGAGAATATCATTGGACAGATACAGTCATTACGCTATAGGCATAGGTTTAGTTTGTTTATGTGTTTTGAATTTAACGCGACGCTACACGAAGGCTATCTGCGCTAGCGTCCCTATTGTAGCAGTGTAAGACTAGAGGGAAGGCAGCTAGTCATCACCACCCACCGTCAATTCCCGGGCTACTCTTTTACCAACGAATAGTGGGATTGACCGTAACATTATAACATCCCCACGAGCCTAGGGCGAGCCAAACAAAAGACGAATAATAGGTGCATGTTCAGACTTTGTACAGCATGTACGGCTGTTTCGAGAGCCCATAGTTTATTTTATGTCTGTTGGTTTGTTCGGACAGCAAACACCATAGTCCTCGCTAGACGGTATTAGCTATATACTTACTATTGTTTCTCCCCAGAAACGTAATGAGCAGTGAAAATCGAACATGAAGGGGGCTTTGTAACTCTGTTAGTTTACTACAACATTTTCAAGTTTAAGAAATTGAATTGAACGCAGCAAAATGGAATATAATTTAGTTAAAAGATCAACAGACAATGGTTTTAAACAATTCTGCTACGAGCAACTGAATAAATTACATATTCTTTATTATGTATACCTTAAGTATTTATAATTTGACATGTGACATTTTTCAGCAAAACAGTATACTTTGTTGATTATATAAAGACCTTATTTATTTACTTGAGATAAAACAAAGTTAGAGAAGGTAATCAATTCTATGTTATCCTGCGATGATCTGCCGTCCTTTTCAGGAAAAATGTGTTTCACCATTCTCATTCGCCGACGTTCAGTGCCAGATCCTATGTGACATTTCGTGATTGGAAGGAGTTCACCTTCATATACTAAATCTATAGTGTATGGGTTCCTAAATTCTAAGAACTATGACTTTTTATGGCTATTGTTACATGATTGTCTAAGTTTGCATTATATTTTCTCACACGATCACATTTATAGTAATACAAATTTACGAGCTAGATGTTTTTTATTCAGTGACAGACGGAGTAAAACTACTCAAGTGTTCATGTTTTTATTTCTGCAACAGTTTATGTGGGTTACTTGGTTATTTGTTATTGATGTAATCATTATTAATCGGAAGGAAGTTACATGAAGATGGTGGATGGATACTGGCATCTTTTCTATAGTATTTCCTTTTTTTTATTTATATCAAATCGATATCTTATATATCCTTGCACATCACTTGCTGCCGTGTTTTCACTTACGGTATTTATGGTTTTGCGTTCTTTCTTCTTTAGTTGATCGTGTTTTCTTTCTGTTGGACAGTAATGGCGGTATGTCAAAAAGGAAGTCCATACCTAATGAGTATTGTCTTTTTTTTTTCATTTCAGAGCTTTAGGTGTGAAAAACCTTTGTACGATATAGAAAAAAAACAACTCTGAACTAGTTTTAGTAAAGGTAATTAATTCCTTTCTTTAAGAATTAGCAAAAGATAAGAATAGATTCCTCAGACGACGAAGAAAACACATTGGAGAAAATTTAGTGATGGTGAAACATTTGAATTAATTCTGTTAAAGCTAGTGCTTATAATAATAGATCAGTAGGATATGAGATAAAATACCAGAGGAAATCGTGTGAGGATGTAATATAAGAATATGAATACTTTTCTTTCTTTAGAGGTTATATGTGTTTGCTATAAGAAGATAGTAAGTCATTTTGAGGAGCATTTTCAAACCCTCTTTAAGAAGAGTAATAAATGTACAACGTCAGAAATATCCAAACCGCTTATAGTTACCAATGAAAAGAAATATTAGTAGGTTTTAATAAGTTTTGAAGACTTTGAAATAAAAGAATTCAAGAATTCAGAGAAAAGTATTCCATTGAGAATTATTAAATAGCTCATTTTATTTATTGATTATCCAATGATTTAGTTTCTTTTTAAATAGTTAGAAATTCGCGCTGAAGAATTTTATGAGCAGTCTCATGTCTAACACAATAAGCTGTCTTTACTAAACCTAACCCAAATTTTAGCCTTGCACATTCACAAAGTTACCACTGACCCACTGGGGGACCTAACAGTCCATTGATGTATTTTTATGCTCTAGTAATTGGTAAGTGTCATAATTGAGAAAAGCAAATAACGTTTAGCAAATAAATTTATGCAAGTTCCACCCGTTTGTAAAAAAGGATAGCATATATTATTAAACTATCGTTGTCTCTGATTAAGCCAAATATAGCACCTAAACACTTAACTCTGGATTTATATTCATTTCACCTAACACCCTCCACTCTACAACAACAACAACAAAATTCGTTGAACACAGGTATGACTATTAATTTATAGATTAAAATCATTCCTACTGTCTTCTAATCTCTAGTTTTACGAATCATGTTGTCATTTTGTTTGGAGTTAAGCACAAAACTACACTATAGACTATCTGTGCTCTGCCCACCACAGGTACCGAAAACCGGTTTCTAGCTATGTGAGTCTGTAGACATACAGCTGTGCCACTGGGAGCAAATCCGAGACAAACGAATCTGTATCCTTTTGTCACATTTCAGTTCTAATTTAATTTGTAGTCCCCCAGTGAACCAGCGGTATGTCTACGAACTATGGATTTCGATACACATGGTGGACAGAGCACAGTTATCTAATTATGTAGTTTTGTATTTAATTAGAAACATACAATCTAATTTAATTTGAACATATGTTTTGTTCTTTTTGTTTAACTAAAACAGTGTGCAAAGTGGTTCTAGATACAATTAGTACTTTAACTGATCCTTGTCATACTTTTACCTGAAATAAAGTTCTCTAAGTGGTTCTGGGTAAAATTGTAATGTTTAATTTGATTCTATAATGTAGACACGTGTTTTACTAATTGCTATTGTTTTCACAATATTTATCTTTATCATTTGATGTCATAACTCTGTAACTGATATTTTACAAAGTTCGCCATCTTATTCATTTGGAAATGTCAACGTGATAAAAGACTTTCTTTAAAGCATCAAAATAATTTTAATTTGTAAACTATAAAGGTTTTAATTATTTTAAGCATTTCATATCTTAATATATCAGAATCTGTTTTTAAAATTAGTTTTACTAAGCTAACGATATAAAATTTCACGAAACACCATTCTTTAATCTAGTTAATTACTATAAAAAAGTATACACCTATTTCTTACTAACATAATACCACATGATATTTTTATTGGCTTTTACCAATATTATTATTTTACAAAATGTGTATGCAGCACACCAACATTGGTTCGAAAAACACTTACACAACTCTATATCTATCAGAAGAATGTAATGTTAGCGTGGGTCTAAGTTTGAACACATGTAACTATCGTTCTCTACACTCGCTTTATGAAGCAATAAATTCCACCCTATAAGACAAGATTTTATTTAATTATAGCCCATAAAAAGTTGTCGAGTGGAGCAGCAGAACAGGCTCTCAGGTTTAGGAGCCAGGCGATGACAGAGCCACGCGATCATTTCCGGTAGAACAATTTTTTGAATATAAGAAAAGCGGGTAATTTTCGTTATACTTTCTTATACACTGCACTTAAGGGTTGAGGTTTTTCGTTAATCCTTCAAAGAGTGTTTTGTTTTATGAGAGTATAACGAATCGTAAAGTGCACTAGCCCATCTGCTTCCAAGCTGTTTAGATCCGCAGGGCTACGCACTGTCTATCTAATGATAATAATCATAATTCGTTCTTAGTTCTTACAATGACACGGATTACTTAACAGTCTTTGACATTCCGTCTACTGAAATAAGTTTTGCTCCTTTAACGAACAATAATAACCAGCATTTACACAACGTAGGTTAATTCAGTGCATCATATTTGTTATACATATATTTCATAACGCTTGTAGTCATCTAGTAGTAGTTGGCTCTATTCTTTTTCCCACCTCTTTTCACACAATTGAAACATTAATGTTTTTAATTTTTTTAAGTCTCACTACTTACTGAGAGCAAGACGGACTTGTATTAAAATATAGCTCACATTATTCCTTTTATTATTCGTTTGGGTTCGTTGAAGAGATACCTTTAAAGTTGAACACACGAAGAATAAAAAAATAAATGTTTAGAATTTGTCTTGTAACAGAATGACTAGAAAATTTTGTTTCCTATAATCTTATCTCAAATTCCATTTTTAACTCGTAATTAACAGTAAATAAATTCCTACAATAACTCAAAACTGCATTTCTCAGATGCTATTTGTTATTTGTTATTTTGAATTTCGCGCAAAGCTAAATGTTTCGCGTAAAACATAAAATTTCTTTGCAACAAAAGATGAGCAAACATTTTGAATCTCATTTAAATATTTTCATTTGCGACTTATACTATTAGCCAATTTTAATAGCTATACTAATATAGAATTCCTGATAAGCAAGAAGCACGCACCAGATAACGTTTTACGACATTATGCAACAATACGCTGAGAAAACATTGTTGATACTTAAAAATCAGTAAACCATATCTTTTTATTTAAATCCGCCTTGACACCATGCTTACTCTAACTTCACCGTTTTTTTTATATTCAATAATTATTGAAATGTTAAAATATGACGCGACAAGAATCATAACCTACTGTTTCAGAAATCTCATCTAAACGTTAGTCACTTTGAAGCACGACCGTAATATTTGTTTTTATACTCCCTATAAACGAATGCATTATTGTGTTTTAATTAACAGAGGTTTCTGCTGCTGTACGTGTTTGGAAACCTTTGTAAATCAGAGGTTATAGCTGTGGCTGTAATTCTTTAAAACAAAAGCTCAAATAATTAAAAAAACTCATCAATTTATACATACCTTTGGTGTAGTATACAGTCATGTGAAAAAGTTAGGACACCCTATGAAAGCCTGTGTATTTTTGTAACATTTTTGGATATATAGATAGTTAATCTCAATTTTAACAATACTGAGAGATTATAGGAATATAACTAAAGAATTAAAACTGAAGAAAAGACTTTTCAAGATCTTCTGTAAATGTAATTCTACAAAAATGCGTATTCTAACTGAGGAAAAAGTTAGGACACCCCCACATTTATTCCCACTTAAAATGACTCAACTCGCACACAGGTGTATCACACCAGGTGCACATGATTAGAGGATCGTTACTCAGCATTTTGAATGAGGCTTGCCCTATTTAACCCTCAGACATTTAGTTTAGTGTGCTCCTAACTGTTGAAGTGAGAGTGAGCACCGTGGTGAGAGCAAAAGAGCTGTTTGAAGCCTTCAGAAAGAAAATTGTAGCAGCTTATGAGTCTGGTAAGGGATTTAAAATGATCCCAAAAGATTTTGAAATCAACCATTCTACTGTCCAGAAAATAGTCAACAATTGCCAACATGCCCAGATCTGGTCGTTCAAGCAAGTTCACCCCGAGAGCAGACCGCAAGATGCTAAAAGAGGTCTCCAAACACCCTAACATATCATCATGGGACCTACAGCAGGCTCTGGCTACTGTTGATGTGAAAGTGCATGCCTCTACAATCAGAAAGAGACTGCACAAGTTTAACTTGTATGGGAGGTGTGCAAGATGGAAACCTTTGCTCTCTAAGAGAAACATCAAGGCCAGACTGAAGTTTGCCAGAGAGAATGTAGACAAAGACCAGGACTTCTGGAATAATGTTCTTTGGACAGATGAGTCCAAAATTGAATTATTTGGACAGAGGAAATGTTTGGCGTAAACCAAATACAGCATTCCAGGAAAAGAACCTCATATCAACTGTGAAACATGGAAATGGAAGTGTCATGGTTTGGGGCTGCTTTGCTGCAGCAAGACCTGGACAGCTCACAATCATAGAATCCACCATGCATTCTACTGTGTATCAGAGGGTGCTTGAGGAATATATTTCTGTAAGAAAATTAAAACTGAAGCGGAACTGGACCCTGAAACACGACAATGACACAAAACATGTCAGTAAATCTACCAAGGACTGGCTGAAAACTAATAAATGGAGAGTCCTGGAATGGCCGAGTCAAAGCCCAGATCTTAATCCCATTGAGATGCTGTGGGGTGACTTGAAACGGGTTGTACATGCAATAAAACCCTCAAACATCTTACAGCTGACAGAATTCTGCATTGAGGAGTGGGGCAAACTTTCTTCAGACCGATGTCAGAGACTGGTAGATGGCTACAAAAAGCATCACACTGCCGTTATTTCAGCCAAAGGGGGTAACACTAGCTATTAGGGGGTAGAGTGTCCTAACTTTTCCTCAGTTAGAATATGCATTTTTGTAGAATTACATTTAGAGAAGATCTTGAAAAGTCTTTTCTTCAGTTCTAAATGTTTAGTTATATTCCTATAATCTCTCAGTATTATTGAAATTGAGATTAAATATCTATATATCCAAAAATGTTACAAAAACACACAGGCTTTCATAGGGTGTCCTAACTTTTTCACATGACTGTACGTTTTTCTGATAGTTAAAACAGTATTATCTGTTGCAACTACTAACTACTTTTTCTGTTTAAATGTCCACATAGTCCCCGAGGAAGTGATATTTTATTGTCAAAAGACATTACTTGTTTTTTTTTTGCATTATTAATGCAAACAAACTAAGAACAACTGTCAAAATTATGTTCACAGTCAAAGTAGATTTAATTAAGCTTGTATTATACTCTACGCATATTTGTGCACTAATAAAAGCATTGTTATTTTTATTTGTATGCAACCTTTTCTGAATGTCTGAAACTATGTTTAGAAAATTCGGAATGGCTACTTAATCCCAAACCCCAATTTAGAAAAATATTTTTGTATTTCATATATAAACTAACGTAACTAAAATATTTTAAACCTAAGTTTAAACATGATAAGAAATTTGATTGACACTCAAGATTAATGATTTTAAGAATACTGCTGTTCATGGCCAGTGATTATTATGTTAGGATGCACATGTCCCAAGTGGCACAGCAGTATGTTTGCTGATTTACAACGCTAGAAATCGGGTTTCGATACTCGTGGTGGACAGAGCACAGATAGCCTATTGTATAGCTTTTTGCTTAACTACAAACAATAAATAAGGATGCACATTCAATTTTTTAAGCTGCTGTATTTTCTAAAAAGTTCTAAAAGAAACAGCCAATCACATTATTAGTTTAATGTGAAAGTGTAAACGGTGGGTGATGCTGACTAGATGCCCTCCATCTGATCAGCAGCTCGAAATTCAGAATAGCTATGCCCGAACTGGAAATTTAACTCACGTGATGCATTAGGTGTTTTTCATGATAAAACTAACTCAATGTTATGAGATCGTCTTAAGTTTTAAACCGAACAACATTTCCTATGATAATTAAGTTAAATTTATGATTTTTTTATTTATATCAGATATTAGGATTGTTATATTCGTTTGTTTGTTTTTTGGAATTTCGCACAAACCTACTCGAGGGCTATCTGTGCTAGCCGTCCCTAATTTAGCAGTGTAAGACTAGAGGGAAGGCAGCTAGTCATCACCACCCACCGCCAACTCTTGGGCTACTCTTTTACCAACGAATAGTGGGATTGACCGTCACATTATACGTCCCCACGGCTGGGAGGGCGAGCATGTTTAGCGCGACGCGGGCGCGAACCCGCGACCCTCGGATTACGAGTCGCACGCCTTACGCGCTTGGCCATGCCAGGCCTATTATATTCGACAACTGTCCATTAATGGAATAAATACATAGGACTTAGGATTATTGTATAGCAGGTGCCTATGACTTGTTGGCGATAAATTCGAGAAAATAAACGAACAGAGCTCAATTCATTTATTTTCAAAATAATATATATATTTGGAACGAGATAAATGTACATACAACAAATTATTTACAATATATGAACATGGACATATTATAAACACTATATAGTTATCTTCTTCCTCTCAAAAGTCATTCAATTGGTTTAAAATTTGAGTTGACAAGCCAAACTATTTTTCGCTCTTACTATCTCCAAACTATCCGAGCATAGTTCACTTACATTTTGTCGACTTCCCAAGGGTGTATCCTATACTTCTAAAATCAGCTGGTTCTTTTTCGTATTTCAGTCTACTTCCAGGTAAACCTTTTTGTCAAAGCACACACATGCAGGTTCAATTATTTTAGAACTATCTTTGACGAAATAAACTATTCTTCTTACCTCGTTCATCACTGTTAGTTTCACACTAATATATATCAACTGTTAGGCCTATATTAATAGTTAATCCTCCCTTCTCTGCGAACATCTCTTTTATGTGACTTTTGTTTCTCATCTGTTATGCCGTCCGTCTGCTGTTTCCCGCTCATCTCATACTATTTATAGGTTTATTACTAAACTGCCTGCTCGCTATATATCCTTAACATAAATAAATTTCACACGACGTCCCATAATCTCGACATCAGTCAATTATCAATTATCAACTTGTCGTAACATTTACATTAAAATAACTCTTTATAACTCTTCCGTTATGAACAAAGCTAAACAATCATAAAATATTCAGTCACAAAATAAATAAATTAATAGTATTTACACACTCCACCTCCCACTGGCACAGCGGTATATCTGCGGACTCGCACTGCTAGAAACTGACTTTCGATATCCGTGGCGGGCAGTGCACATACAGCTCATTGTGTAGATTTGTACTTAATTCTAAACACAGTATCTATACTAAACAATTCTTTATATTATGAAAATTTCAATGATAAAATTTCGATGAAAAACAAAATGTTCATATTTTTGTACTCACGAGCATCGTCAAAATATGTGCTGGATTGGGTTGTTTGTTATTAAGCACAAAATCACATAACAGGTTCTCTGTGCTGTGCCCACCACAGGTATCGAAACCAGGTTTGTCGAATTATAAATCTTCAGACTTACTGCTGAGCGAAACTGGAGGTCGTACTAATTTAGAATAAACAAGCAATGGCGTTCTCTTATATTGTTATGAAAATACATAATTTTAGATACCCGTGATAGGAAGTGAACAGATACATACATGGACGTGAAGCACTAATATAATAATATAAAAACTAAAATAGATGATAATTAATTATACTTGTCTAATATATAGGACTAATATATTTTTAACACTATATCTTTATACAATTACATAGGGTTTTTCAAGGTTTATAAACAGTATAATAGTAATGAGCCACACTATGCCCATTATTTCCCTTGCCGACAACTCATTAGGCCGGCTATGATAAAATAAACGCAGTAGTGATCAGAACATTATCTAGATAAGCTATTTACTTTATTTTCAACACAGTAATAAAGTAATTATTATAGATAGTCTGGTTTATTTCTTTTCAAACTAAATAGGTTTACGGGAAAAAGGTTTGACTTAGTAACTTAAAATAATGGTTTGTATATTGTCATACATAGATCAGACTCCTTTAGTGAATTGAAAAAAAATGATTCATTGTATTTATTAATACTTTTATACTCGATTGGAAATAGCATTAATATTTGTAAAATACTGAATAATGCATGATATGCTCCTCAACTTCATGCTTATAGAACAAGTACTGTGAGGAACAGATTTGAAATTAATTTCTTTAGTATTTAAAATCACATTACTTGTTATTTTTACATGAAGATAATCTATTCTACAACATTTGAAAAGACGCAAATCACAAAATTTCAAGAATGGTAACTCCACAGGAAAGTATCAAGAAACATAACTTTAAATGAACTTTCCATAACACAGGCTCTACAGGAAAGGTGACTCTACAGCGAGGTTTCCATAGAGAAAATTCTACAAAACATACAGCATTACAAAAGTTTCCAGAAAAAAGAAACTCTACAGAGGGTTACCAGAAAATAGAACCTACAAGAAGTTTTGAAGATGTAAGTTCTATACGGAGTTAAAGAAAGCAGAATTTGCTGAAAAGGTATTTCTACAAGACGTTTCGAGAAAGTACACTCTACAGGAAGTTTCAGAAAGCAGAATTTTTAGAAAAGGTAACTCTATAGGCAAAATCCAGATGACAAAATATACAGGAAGGGTAACTCTACAAAACGTTTCCACAAAGCAGGATCTACTAGACGTTTCCAGAAGGCAGACTACAGAAGTTATAACTCTAGAAAGAGATAATTTTCCAGAAATGTAACTCTGCGAGAAGTCTCCACAAAGCAGACTTCACAGTAAAGTTTGAAGAATACAGACTCAACCAGGAATTTTGAAAGAGATAACAAATAATAGATGATTTCCAAGGAAAGAGAATACACATTGAAGTTCAGATAAAGTACACTATACAATAAAGTTCTAAAGCGGCAGACTCTACAACAGTCTCTTTAAGAAAATCTAGAAATTCCAGAAAAAAAAAGTTGTGAATTTATACTTTATAGGAAATTTTCAAAATAAAACAATCCAATAACTTGTGATGACGTAAAAATGTATTCTCAAGACGGCTGGTATGGGTATTGAACCTTTAATTAAAATAAAGTACCGAACAGCTTTACTACCTTCTTAGGTCATCTTCTGGTTAACGTTTGTTGTTCTTTACTTTATTTTAATAAAAGTTTTAATACACATACCAGTTGTCTTAAGATACAATCCAATAACCAAAAAATCTTAATATATTATTATTTATTTAAAGCTAGTGTACATAATTATACCAAATGCTGAACCTATAAGCAGAATAATAATTTTTATTTCATATTTTACATAATTTAAATGCTCTTTTATGAAATTGAAGGCTTCTAGTAAAACTTTTTAGATCGCTGCACATCTACAAGATTATGAACGAAGAGTCTTATTTTATTACAGATAGATATATACAAGTATATCGTTCGAAGAATTACATTTCACGCTTATTTCCTGCTTAGTAAAATGACAGTTCAATTATCGCTGCTACGGTCTGTGAAATCAAAACTTGATTAATTTCTTTTTTACTCCTAGCTACTTGTGCCTGTTCTACTGCCAATGTTATTCTCTGGATGCTGCACGTTTGTAACATTGTTTAATTTGTTTGAAGAAAAAACACTATTTCATAAAATTAAAGAGAGAATCTGAAGATTCAAGACTTTCTCGCTTAGAGAGTTTGTCGATTTCAAGTAGTCTGAGAACTAGATATGAAGCTTTTGTCTTTGAGAAGATTCTCTCTTAACAATGTGGATAACTGACGATATTTCTCGTATGCTGGGAAATCATCACGTGTAACCTGTAGGGGAGCTATCTTTATAAAGAAGTAATATCTATTTCATGTCTAAGAACAGTTGTTTGTAGTCGATTTTATTACTAAGAGATCATTTGTATACTTTGCAATCCAAAAATTGGAAACATTGTATGAGTTACTGATAAATAAACTTATGACACATTATAAAACTGTGTTACATTGGTTGTATAGAAAAAAAATAGCTATGGTTTTTAATTCTCTAGTTTGAACTTTAAAAATAATTTTTTTTATACACCTTTGTACTTTTGTTAAGGTTTTCAATGAAAAGTTTCTCGGAGTGTTCTGATATTTTAATACTTTTAATCTACGGTTATTAATTTCTATCAAGTCTTAATTATGAGAATTATTATTGGTTATACAAAGCAGTTTTTACTTTAAGATAACTTTTAACATAACAATATTTACATGCCAAAATACACGTTTGCTTACCATGTTTCTTATTGTAACAGAAAAAGGAATAAAATAACATTAAAATTAGGAACCAAAATCCTTTAACCATTAAACTTATACCTAATTTAATGATTGAATATTAATAAATATTTGACAAAAAACTTTAATTATGTTTTTTTTAATACACGATAAAAAGTAATTATTTAGCCATTTCTGGATTAAACTTAAAAGCCGTGTGTTTAAATTTTAATCGGTTAATCAGAAATACTTTACATATTAAAGTTCGTAATTTATTATAAGCATTTTGTTGTTGTTGTTTTAATTTTCTGTTTTAAATAAATATTTATAACCTGGCGTTTGTAATACTAATAACATACGTATATAAACATTAATTATTAAACAACAGTAGTAACGCACAACTGTTCTTTATTACGGCCCTTTTCTTTATTTATAAAACTATAAAACAAGACAGAGACGTCAAACAACATCAGTCACAATGTAAGTTAATATCAGAATTTGGTGTGTTACGGCCAAGGGCCTGGCATGGCCTAGCGCGTTAAGGCGTGCGCTTCGTAATCTGAGGGTCGCGGGTTCGCGCCCGAATCGCGCCAAACATGCTCGCCCTCCCAGCCGTGGGGGCGTTATAAAGTGACGGTCAATCCCACTTTTCGTTGGTAAAAGAGTAGCCCAAGAGTTGGCGGTGGGTGGTGATGACTAGCTGCCTCCCCTCTAGTCTTACACTGCTAAATTAGGGACAGATAGCCCTTGAGTAGCTTTGTGCGAAAAAACAAAGAAAAGAAAAGTTACGGCCAAATTTGAAATTACTTACTATTTAATATTAAATGGAGATGAATAAAATAAAACAATATTTGTACCATTTGCTGCATTTCCTTGAAAGGAGAGAATAAACTGGCAACTGTTATTTCAATTCTTTAAACTTGAAGTTGGAAGAAGAGTTTCGGTTTATTCACGAACCAGGATATTTAACTTGAGCAGATGATTGTTATTAAAATTTTTTGTGTGCTGGTTTGGTTAAGTGTAGTCGTCCATCTTTGCCAGAGAAAAGATGTCCATATTTTTTACTGTCACATACACAATTCTGACTTTGTTAGTTCTAATCCACTGCCCGAAGGCGCAACTCTCTTCTTCTGAATCCGTGTCACAAACCGAGGCTGTCACTCGCAGGAACGGTACACTGGCAGTTAAATACACTTTACTGCGGGGGGCCGATCGTGTCTCCCGCCGTTTTCCCATTGGGAAAAAAACGACATGCCACGCCGCAGATCTTCTTTAGAGAGTATCTTCAAAATCTCGCTATTTATTGAAAAAAAGAATCAGTTAATTCTACAAAGTGAAAGTCAAAATATTTAAACTAACCTTTAATATTTGCTACACTTCTTCTTCATTCATAACTATGCGATTGTGAATTTTTACAACATGAAATCTGCTAAAGTACGAATTTACATTAACTTTCAGGAGAGCGAAATGTTCGTATAGTAAAAAATGTTACAAGGCGATTTACCAACACGCTATCTAATAAACTGTAATAAATATAAATACATTTAAGGAATTATTTTACACCTTAGGCATTCGGAATGTAGTAACAGCCATTAATTTACATTTAAAGAATAAAAATAACTCTTAACTGCAAAACGTAACATAAATTTAATTATTATGCTTCTAACATATTAAATCATGTTTTTAATGTGACATCTATAAAGGTGATGCTAATGCATATTCATATTTCGTTTGTTCGTTTGAATTTCGCACAAAGCTACTCGAGGGCTATCTGTGCTAGCCGTCCCTAATTTAGCAGTGTAAGACTAGAGGGAAGGCAGCTAGTCATCACCACCCACCGCCAACTCTTGGGCTACTCTTTTACCAACGAATAGTGGGATTCACCGTCACATTATAACGCCCCCACAGCTGAAAGGGCGAGCATGTTTGGTGCGACAGGGATGCGAACCCGCGACCCTCAGATTACGAATTGCACGCCTTAACACGTTCGGCCATGCCGGGCCTATTCATATTTCATCAACAAGAACAGATAATACACAATCATGGTGTGTATTTTATGCCTAGTTGTGAAAGATATCAATTCCAGTTTGATGGACTTCAATATTTAAAAAAAATAATGAAAAAGATACAAAGAAACGTTAAAATTATGAAATTCTGAAACTACCAAACTATACCGATTTATTAATCACTTCTTTGATGAACTTACAGTTGGTTTGTTTTTCATTTGGGTTTGATTATTAACTGTAGTGTAACAGCTAACGTATAGGTCATGTTCTGAGACTATAACACAGCTAATAATTTTTAATGTTTACTTTAATAAAAAAATCACCTCAAATATACTTATACTTTTAACAAATGGAGTAAATAAATCAATCTTGTTAACCTTAGTTCAGTGTTTTTCAAGTTGTTGCATTCACCCCCTGTGAAGCAACAAGCGGTTGAGGGGGTGGAGGGCCTTTTGCCAGGAGAACCCAACAATGACAATGAAAACAGCGGAAAAAAACGAAAAACAAACTTTAACACTTTAAACTTTCCTGCTAATACTTAAGAAAAACCGATTAAAGAGAAGCAAAATCTACTGTGTTTGTTATTATTATCAATTGGGAAAATTATTCAGATCATTGTTTGTTTGATTTTTTTTAGAATCAAGCATAAAGCAACACAATGGGCTGAGCCCGGCATAGCTAGGTGGTTAAGGCACTTGACTCGTATTCCGAGGGTCGAAGGTTCGAATCCCCATCACATCAAACATACTCGTCCTTTCAGCCGTGGGGGCGTTATAATGTGACGGTCAATCCCACTATTCGTTGGTAAAAGAATAGTCCAAAAGTTTGCGGTGGGTGGTGATATGACTAGCTACCTTCCCTCTAGTCTAACACTGCTAAATTATGGGCGGCTAGCGCAGATAGCCCTTGTGTAGCTTTGCGCGATATTCAAAACAAACAAAGAAACAAACACAATGGGCTAGCTGTGCTTTGCCTACATCGAGCATCGAAACCCAGTTTTGAGCTGCATGACTCCGCAGACATGCTGCTGTGCTATTGGGGGGCATATCGGATGAAGGACGAAGGCTCTGAGAAAAATAATACCGGGTTGGGGGTCATCACTACACAAAGTTTAGAAACTACTGCTTTATTTGAATAGAAACATACATCCCTGCTTACTCTATAGGTTAAAATTTAAACTGAAATATTACTTTAAACTGTCTCCGTTAAGCCGTTGAACACTGATTTATTTAAGCGAATTCTATAAGGCGAATAATCAACTTTCTTAAAACAGAGGAATCAGGGTAACAGGTAGGAATGACGCCAACGCCTAAGATTTACGCCTTGGATGTATGTAGGGAGGTTAATAATTTTAAGGTTGCCGTGTTCTATCCATCCGTATTCTTGAAGTCTATTAAATGCTGGTCTTAGAATGGCTTACGAATGTCTCAAACTATACAAATATGAGTAATCGTGTCACCTCAGTCTTTAACGACTGCCAAGTGTGAAAAGTCTTCCCGCTCTACCACCACCGATTGGTTCGGCATGGTCAAAGTGCATTTCACCAACACAAGCTTCCTCTTTCCGTGCTCATGGTATGACATCTTGCCGTTAGGATGGAAAATGGCACTTGCCTTTGATTAATTAGCAGGGAAAAGCTTTTTGTCTTTTTCGTTCTAGTGACTATGCCACGACCTGTGCATGAGAAAACTTTATATTAGCATTTATTTAAGTAATTTTCATAATGAATATCCTAAATGCTAAACCTACATACTCGTTCAAGGGAAAACTAATTTATCGTGAACTAGGTACTGCTTCATAACAGAGATCGTCCCTTTATTTTTCTTTCTTTATTATTATTTAATATTGTTCCGCCGGCCTAAAGCAAAAATAACTGGATATATTGTAATAAAATCTGAACAATATTACTAAACGTATCATTGCACAATGTGTAGTGTGGTTTTTAAGTATTTTTAATTACATATCATATAACATCAGTTGTTGAAAGCCAATCGCTTAAATGTAGTCTGTGGTTTATGTGGAGCCTGATAATCTATTGTATATGCATACGCATATAGCTAGGTGTGGACTGTGTAATTTAATGTTTATACTGTGGGCAGGACACATGTTCTACAGCGATTATTAACTTATTACCGCAATATTACCTGTCATTTATGTATGTATAGTGTTCCCAAATTTCGGATATGACGCTTCTGATATGATCACATTTTTTTTTTTTACCACTGCATAATTGATTTGGGCCATGTTGTATAAACTTATAAAACGTTATACAAACGTCTAGGCTGTCTCACACAACATAAATATTTAAACCATAATATAAAATATAGCACCAAGTTCAGTTTCGAGAATTAGATTGGCAATCACAGTAATGGCTGACGGTAGTACAGATTTATAGCTAACCCTGCGCGATTCCTAATTTTATACATATTGGAATTAAAATAACCATCAATGAAGCTGACTAGGATTGCCAAGAATCGTGCAAGCAGGAGATGGCGATTCGAGGCAAATGTGAGGCAGAAATTTTATAGCTATATATCTTACTTAGTAATTATTTAGTTTCAGATAAAGTATGTAGCAGCAACTGTCCATCAGGGTCGTCATAGTGGAAAACGGTTGTAGAAGTTTCACGACCCAAACTCTATCTGTAATGAGGGGAGAAGGTATATAAATATAATCAGTTCATATTTGTTAATTAAAAAGTTTAGACTTTGTAGTGTGAAGAATGTCACTCTAAGAGGAAATCCGGTCAGCTACATCAAAACCGTGACTGGCCTCACTGTGGTCAGTAAAAAGGAGGATGAGGAATGGAAAATATAACACTTATGCGAAATATTATAAATGCTTACTTGTATACATATATGAGGATAATACGAGACATTGTCTTACATCTGCATTTGTAACGGATTTAATATTATATATTTATTTTAATATCTATGTTTGTTCCATTTGAAAACGAAACGTCGTCCTCTACACTTGTGTCTTCACAACAGGCAGTTGGCGTCCATTCTACAAAGTTTCATCATGAATACTCTGCTTAAACAATCTATCAAATAATGCGTGTAATTCATATTGTTAAATGTGTATTGCGAAAGTATCGACTGTTCTCTAAATTTATAGAAGATTCTTCAGCGTAAGAATCAACAATGTACTACGTGTACATGTAAAATACTACTGACTGCCAGTATTATTGCCGACTGAACTTTCGAAAACCTTAACTGAAAGTTTATAAATCGACGCAAAAAGAAACAGTTTAATATTGTTTGTTTGCTATACTTACAATGACTGGCATTGTTTACCAGCTTTCTGCTGTGCTGCTTATCACCATGATAACAAATCAACACATAATTCTTGTGGGGTAGTAGCTAAAGCTAAATGGGTTTCATCAAACGGATAAGAAGTGGAAATTTGATTTATCCTCAATCAAATTATGATATGTTCGAACACAACTATTTTAATCTAGACATAAGAAGAAAAAGTTTCTCTCCACAAAGAAGTATAAATTAGTGTGGATAAATAGTGAGGAAATTTCAAAATGATTTCACATTTACTGGTTGTGTACTCTTCATGATATTTAGTCCCGTCAAAACATTTATGGATACTCCAGAGACGAGTGCTAAAGGAGGGGAATGTGCAGCTTATTTGAGATGAGTTCGTTGGTATACGAGGTTGTAAGCTATATCTTTTGGTATGTAGACATGTATAACATGTTTTCTACTAGTTTTTTACAGTTATTTACACGTGTAACATGATCTCCGGTAGTATGAGAACACGGATGGTATATAAGCATATGTATCATGATTTCCGGTAATATTAGAACACGAATGTTATATAGGCACATGTATCATGATTTTTGGTACTGTGAGAACATGGATTTAATTCACATTTATATCTTTCTCTTGAAATAACTGCAAAGCTCTGAACAGACGTACACATTTCCACCTGTCTTTCGTATCCTTAAAAATGCATCATTTCAAGGGGCTACTGAAAACGACAGTATTACATTAAATAAATATTATTTTACACAATCTTTTCACGGAATACATTTAAAGGAAATAAATACAAACAAAGTCATATTTTAATTTTTACAGCACGAATAATTGCATATTTTCTATTATAAATGTTTTATCTGTTAAGATGATAATTTTGCAATTGGTAAGCTGGAGTTATAATGCGCAACCTGTTGTATTGCTTCTTTATTGTAGACGACGTTTCGAAGATATTCTGAGCTGATTCATTCGTTAACCGTGACCTTCAAAAAGTTTAGAAATTATTTTTCCCTAACTAGTAGAGATGTCATGCATATATAAATTAGTATTCCTTGAACTAGTATATGTATGGAATATCTATAAATGTAAGTTAGTTTTCCTTGAACCACTTTGTGGATGCCACAGTATATGTATAAATTAGCTTTTCATGAAGTATCATGTGGATATAATATGCGTAAAATTTAGCATTTCGTGAGCAAGCATCTGCATGCTACAAATATTTAAGTGAAATTGAATAAACACATTTAAATGAAGTTAAATAAGTAAACAAAATCACGAGAAAAGACTGTGTTAGAAATAGCAAATCCCAACCTCTGAAAGCTAAAACTGTGATAAACGTTTATTAACCAGGAAAACTACAGATATTTGCCCATGAACTTTTATAGACTTTTATATATAGATCATTATTTGTAACAATCATTTGTAATAACCGTTATTATAAACCATATTGTTGTTTGTATAATAAATATATTTATGTTAAGAAAGAAAATTCTGTATATCAGTCTTATTGGCAAATATTATAAATTTAATACATATGAACATTCAATTAAGTTCTAAATTAAAATAGAATTTCTGGCACTTTTAAATCGTAACACATAGCATAATAAATCGCAGACTCGTTCGAGATAAATTATAATACGTAATATATTAAATATATACGCATATATACAACTTGAGAAATACATATGGCTATCTATATTTACAGCTTTATAACTTAAGAAACAATAAAGCATGTATGTATATGTACTAGCCAAAATGCATTACATCTGTATTTATGTATAAAATTCGTGAGTTATTGTGAGCGAGTTTGAATAGACACTCAGTTACATTGAACTTTACGTATATTTAAATAGAAAGATAGCAATGGAGATTCAAAAAGTATAATCATTTCCTTTTAGGCCGTGAAAAGAATATTATGTAACACAAGCAACAAAGTGAGCTAAGGTAACTGTAACGACGTGTGCTTTAACTTTTGTTCAACTCAGTTGATGTTATTTAGTTTTATAATATACATTAATTATCGATGATATTTGTTTGTTTTTAATGCTGTATTTAAAAAAAAATTGAAATTGGTTTCAAATCGTAATACGTGAAAGTTGAAACTTTCCTTGTATACTATACGACAGAAACCAGGTTTCGATACCCGTGATGTACAGTGCACAGATAGCGCATGGTGTAGCTTTTTATTTAATTACCCACAAATGAACCAATCGCAAACTTTCAAACAGTAAAAATTTACATTCTAGTAATATAATTGGAAATTTTGCAAGATTAAGTTATATTTACATATAAATAGATATATTTAAATATCACATAAATAGATTATATTTACTTTAATATACTAATACAAAGATATAAGTATAGCTATGTTCATTTTACTTGTGAAATTTCAGGTGAAGAATGCTTTAATAAACATGAAGTTTTCTTTCTAAAAACTAGTATTGGTAAAATTATCGAGATTTTGAGGTTATGAAGAATTTAGTAAAACGATCTTGCTTCTTAGTGATTTTAAACGCGCTAATTAACAACACTTCTCACTCCATCCTTGGCGATCCGTAAATAAATCTAAAGGCTTATAACTAAAAATCAGGCTTCAGTACCCACGGTAAGTATAGTATACCTCGTTGTGAAGCTTTGCTTTTTAACGATAAACAAACATTAAACTTTGTTATTTATTCTTGTTTGTTTTGAATTTCGCGGAAAGCTACATGAGGGCTATCTGCGCTAGCCGTCCCTAATTTAGCAGTGTAAGACTAGAGGGAAGGCGGCTAGTCAGCACCACCCACCGCCTGTTATTAGGTTACTCTTTTACCAACGAATAATGGGATTGACCGTCACACTATAACGCCTCCACGGCTGAAAGGGCGAGCATATTTGGTACGACCGGGATTCGAGCCCGCGACCCTCAGATTACAAGTCAAACCCCTTAACCCACCTGGCCATGCCGGGCCGTTATGTATGCTTTTGTTTTACATCGTTTATACAGCAACTTGTAGTAACATTTGTCGTGTCCAGTTTAGGAATACATATCAAATACTTTGGGTTTTACATGTGCTGGTGGTTAAAGCGCTCAACCTGCAACCTGATAATCTCGGGTTCGAATTCCCTTCATCGAATATGTTTGTCTTGTCAGCAGTGAGGGCGTCATAAGTAACGGCCAATTGCACTATTCATTGGAAAATAATAGCTCAAGAGTTGGCGGTGGGTGGTGTTGACCAGCTACCTTCCCTTTAGCCTATTGCTGTTGACTTCAAAATGGCTAGTGCAAATGTCGTGAAATTCAAAACAATCCAAACCAATGAAAGTATTATTTCTTTTATTATATTTATATATTTTTCAAGACTGGCAATCATACCTTAATATTTAATTTTTGAAAAATAACTCAGGTTTTAAAGTGCACGTGATATTTATTAATCTTACTCAGCTTAACCCAGTGGGTGTGAAGAACACAGGCTATGAGGAAAAGGCACAAAACAACGTACTAGCTTAACGTTACCAACTTTTCCATCAACAACCAAACTAGATATTTGCTTGCTAAAGTACTTACGTATATATTAAGAACGTTTTCTCTTGTGATATAAGTTATTTGTACTTCTGGATTTTTAAACTAAAAGAGGGTGAGATCTTTAGTTTATAAGATTTGACAACTATTCATTTTATGATGTTTAATTACATATGTATGTGTACATTTTATAACAAGATTGAGTACGTTATACTTAAACAATTCTGGACTCTCACCACGACGTCACAGTCCGCGTCACCACGACAGGTCATAATCTCTCAAACGACCGTGTTAATATCATATATTATTAAGCTTGATAATATCATATATGGTCGTACATGACTTGTTCAGATGCATGTTCAGGTTTCCTTAAACGTAACGTCTTCAACTCTTTCTAGTCTGTCGGAATATATACCTCAACCCTTAAATATTAGCTATTTTTAAACAGGAGTGAAATCAAGTTTATATTTAATTTTTGTAATGTATATCGTATACTTAAACTATCAGCTGTAAAAATACTAAAGCAATAGAAATGCCACAGATCAATGAAAATGCTAAATTCTGACTCGAAATTTTAAGAATATTGTATAAGGAGAGTCGTTTTTACTTCTTTATACTTGAAACAAGAACTGTTTAGTATACCTTGAACAGAATTCCATTAGGATGCTCAACCCAGTTACGATACATCGTTAATATTCAAAAGCTTAAAGACCTTAATTTAAAGAGTTTGTCCAGAAGTATAAAAATATAGACTGAGTAATTATTAGAGAAAGATCTCGACTAGATATCCATATTAGACATTTGAAAGATCATCAAAGGAATGTTTGTTCAGTAGCTGAAAGTTCTGGGTTTGTAATATTTGTGTTCAACAGTAGAAGTTTATATTCAAAACACAAAGAACTTGTCGTATGGAGATACTTGAATACCCTGATTGGTGGTTCATAATAAGCAGATGAAAGATCCTAAAATCAATTTATGATTTTCAATATGAGCGATACTGTAAGCGCACGTGCGATAAACGGCCAGACCAATGATTCCACTTATTGTCACTAATTTTGAACTACTGATCAAAGACAGATCAGCAACCAAGCAATACCCATCTCTACAGAGACTGCCTGACTCTTTGACCCGAGTAACAGGATTAGCTCTCACTTTTATAATGCGTCAATATACAGTTGAGAGTACAAGTCGTATTTAGTGGCATTATTTCTTGAACCTACGATCCGCAATCGGGCAGGCTAGCCATTGACCGACAACTAATATGTAAAAATGTAAAGACCGAAATACAAATACCAAATCCAGAAGTACAAAAATTCAAAAACGGAAAATAACCACACGTAGAAGATGAGTGACCGAAATACCACGTGTAGCAGTTGTGCTTCTAGAAATTCACTAGATAGATAGAAAGATATTTTGGCACTTACACGGCTTAAATAAGAAAATATATAATTACAAGTAGCTGTAAACAGTTTGATTCTAATCTCGTGTCCCAAAGCAGTAAGTTTTTTCTCTAAAAACAAACACATGTTGTTTTGTTAACACGTTTTGTATGTGTGGGTACGGTAAGGAATGTGGTGTTCGATCAATAGCATCAAATATCATTGGGTCGGAATTCACTCATTTCAAAAACGGTCAGTTGTTGAAATGGTTATTACCGCTGCTCCGAATCATTAAAACTTAGGATGATTTTTATTTTTTTAAAATGAAAAGTCTTCTACTAAATTCCTAAATGACTAAATGGTGTATTTCTCATATAATTATATTTCTAAAAACATTAACGTTTATCTCTTGTCACTTTTAATATGAAATATATAGATGAGAATCGAGATGACAGCTCTCTGCTACTCACGATACACAAATTCCAACACTTAGAGGGTGCCATTATTATATCGATGTAAAACCAACAGGTTTAATTAAACGTTTTCCTTTGTCAAATTACGATCCTCTTCGTTGCTCCCCGTTTATCATATACGAATATTCTCAAATTACACATTAATTTACCGTCGATTTAATAAAAACAAGTCTAGGAGTCTTAGTGACTATAATATTTTATATGAAGAACAACTTAAAACTGCGTTAATCCTAGTGAAAGAATAATATCGATAAAGACTTTTTGTGTGAGTATTTTCTAAATTGGAAAGATCTATTTATTTTCTGGATTGATTTAGTGTATACGTGATTCTTTAGGTCAACTAATTTTGTCACAGCTCATATGCTTATCTTATTACAAGCCAAAATATTTGCAGTAAATATAATCTGAAAATTTCAGCTATCAACTCCATTTTTGATATTCGATGTTAAAGATTGTTTGTTTTGGAATTTCGCGCAAAGCTACTCGAGGGCTATCTGTGCTAGCCGTCCCTAATTTAGCAGTGTAAGACTAGAGGGAAGGCAGCTAGTCATCACCACCCACCGCCAACTCTTGGGCTACTCTTTTACCAACGAAAAGTGGGATTGACCGTCACATTATAACGCCCCCACGGCTGGAAGGGCGAGCATGTTTGGCGCGACTCGGGCGCGAACCCGCGACCCTCAAATTACGAAGCGCATGCCTTAACGCACTGGGCCATGCCAGGCCCTCAATGTTAAAGAACGCACAATTCAGTTACTTACGGAACAGCAAGAAGAACCGAAAAAGAATTTACCTGACATCTGACTAGCATATGAATGATAGAGAAAGTAACAGTTACAAAAGAAAAGAATAAAGATACTACAGCTGAAGATTACAAAAAAACATCTACTTACAAAAAAGGTTTACTGAGTGAATTCTGCGGGACGTTCCATATTAGCGACTACAAAGCAGACTATACAAGTTTGATGATGATACTCAACTCTAGCTCCACTTAAAGTCTCAAAAAGTAAAATTAATTAAACATTAAATTAACATTAAATGTGGACTTTAGAGTTTACGCTATAGTTAACTGTTTTATTCAGAACTCCTATACAAACAGGATGACGCTTTCACCAGTCACATAAAGCAACCACGAACTTTATTCCGTTTTGGCACATAGCTATACGGTTGTAGGCTATCTGCACTGATTCTGCCACGAGGATCGAACTCTTATTTATAGAATTATAAGCACTCATACTCATCGCTTGAACACCGTGAGAAATGTGAACGGTATTTTATTTTTTCAAATTTGAATTGAGTCTAAACTATTTCTGTGTTCATGGCTCATTGTCTCTTAGAATAAAATATTGACTTGCATGTGTTTGGTTGGTTGCCTTGAGAAAACTGCGTAAACAAATTCACCATCTAACTATCACACAAACACAATATCCATTTAGTTGTCACATGAACACATTCATAATCTATTTTTTACACAAATATATTCATCTTACAGTTGTTACTTATACACTTTCATCATGTACTTGTCACATTAACACATTCATCATCCAGTTTTTACACAAACACATCCATCATCTAATTGTCCCTTTAACACTTTAATCATCTAAACTGTACGCAGATATATTCATCATACAGTTGTTATGCAAACACATTCATCATCTAGTTTTTATGTAAATACGTTCATCGTACAGTTCTTATCTAAAAATATTCTCCGTCGACTTATCATGTAAACACATTCATCGTATAGTTGTCAGAAACCAAACAGTGAATCACAAAGGGCTTTTGCTACAATAGCTATTTTATATTTTATCAGTTGCTGTTTATTTTTGTTGAATGTTAATTGTTAATTATCCTGTTCTTGCAAAAGAAGTCTATTTAAACGCTTCTTATGGCACCTTCTATTTAAAAGTCTATTATGATAGTTCTAGTTCTATTTAAAAGCCTATGGTGATAGTTCTAGTTCTGTTTAAAAGTCTGTTATTGTAACCCTAGTTCTATTTAAAAGCTGATTATGATTGGTTCTATTTAAAAAATCTAGTATGATAGTTCTAGTTTTGGCCCGGCATGGCCAGGTGGCTTAAAGCGTTCGACTCCTAATCCAATGGTGGCGGGTTCAAATCCCCGTCGCACCAAACATGCTCGCCCTTTCAGCCGTGAAGGCGTTAAAATGTGACGGTCAATCCCACTCTTCGTTGGTAAAAGAGTAGCCCAAGAATCGGCGGTGGGTGGTGATTACTAGCTGCCTTCCCTCTAGTCTTACATTACTAAAAACATGTTATTATAGTTCTATTTCATAGCCTATTATAGTAACACAAGTTCTATTTAAAAGTCTATTATGGTAGTTTTAATTCTACTTGAAAACTTACTATTGTTGTCTTCGTCGAAAATTTATATATGTGTCTAAGTCGTTTATACAATCTTGGGTAAATTTCAAGTATTAATTGAAAAGTTTAATATTTTTTTACAGGTTATAATTTGTAGAAACTGCGGTGAAATTGTATATCATAGGAATATTATGAAAATAACTTTAATACACGTGATATACACTTTTTACCAAATTTTGTAAAAATCAGTATTTGTAAACAAAGTCTTTTATTTCCAAATGTTAAGATTTCAAATACATTAAATAAAAATTATTTTATATTTTTAAACTGTATTTTCAACGCAAACTGTCGAATAGATATATCAAAACTATAGACGCCGTTGTTAATTTTGTTATTACTTTCAAACGTTATTATATTGTTTGCGAGTACAAAGACAAATAGATGTTAAACTGAATATTGTACAAGGTTTTCGAAAATTAATTTGAAAAATCAAGACTTAATACTTGATCTGTGAACACAAGAGAACGATCAAGCATCTGACAGAAAAGGCTAAGACTTACATCAGCCTCGGTGTAATATACGTCTTTAGGTTTTTGTGTGAAAGAAAGAACCTACCCTCGTTGGTTTCTACCCTGTAATTTGGGCGGAGTAGGCCCTATTAAGAATAAAACCTTTAGGCTGTATACGATCCTTTGTTTGAGAAGTAAGTCCTACAAAGTGTTTTCTTGGTTAGTTGGGGTTAAATGGAAAAACCCTGACTTTAGATCTTTCTCTTACTTGTTTGTAATTAAAATAAATGCCCGACCTGTGACATGAACTCATTTTAAATAGCGATCTATTCTCATCCTGTTTGCTAGGCTTTGCTAAAGATGGGTTTTATTCGTTAAGGAGGTTCGGCAAAGGGGAGTGTTACTCTTGCACCTTGTAATTAGAAATGTCAATAGTTCAGCTTCTGTTTTCAAAGTGTTATTATAAAATGTTATTTACTGAGCTCAACCTACACGTTTTTTTTTTTTTTTTTTAGGTGATTGAGTGTGTCAGCTTTATCAAACTATTAAACTGGCATAATAATGAAATAAGATGAAATACGTATGTCATAAATAACTGATAATAGGTACTATGTACTAGATACTGTGTATATTAACGCCTAATCAAAATAGCATCACTATTATTAAATACATTGTTAATAGCTAAATTTATATTGTGAACCTATAGAGATAAAAGATTAAGAACCATGGAATGCATGTTAAGGACGCTAATAAGTATTGTTGAGATGTGCATATGACTTGCGGTTTTTACAGAAGTATGTAAGTCAAACTTTATATTTAGTGCATGAAGTTTCATATTACGCTTAATATAATTAGAACAACTGAAACATTTCAAAATATATTTACAACCAAATAGGTTTGTTCCATATCATTTCTCTCTTTTTTTTTTTTTTTTTTTTTTTGTAAATCTTAATGCAGACATATTTCAATAAGGTTTAGAGAAGTTGAGCCTGAAATGAAGTCAGTGACATCTAGGAGAGTTGTTTGGCGCAAATATCGTTTGTTTCATAATAAATACTGAATATACCTTATGCATTCAAAAATTGAAAATAACGGACAGACTAAATTTAACACGCCTTATTTGTTCGATCTTTTCGACTGTGAAGTTTATGACCCATAGTATGTGTTGATGAGAAACAGCATTCTTTAATGTGGCAGTTAAAAATTCAGTCCCAGAAAAGTTAATTCTCTAGAAGTAACCTTAAGGCATGTTATACACGATAATCCGAGCCAATACAGAATTTACTCAATAAGAAATATTACATTATCATTGACCGGAAGCCTTCACCTTTTCGCTCACGATAATCTGCTCGAGCCAAGTTTGACAAATTAGTATGAGTGTGTGAAAACTATGATAACACACGCAGGGGTCTTTTGTCATGTGCTATCTCGGCTTAAAATTCAATAACTCTTCCCCTGGGCACTAGAGATATTAGCATCTGTCTCAAGCAGACCAGTTTTAACCTTTACTTTGACCTGACACACAATACTTTGTAACGTGGTTGTCCCATTACGCTGTAAGTAACAGGGACATTCTTATAGGACAGTTGAATATCGTTACAGACAGCATTTTACCAGAAATTCGTTAGCTATAGTAGAATTACAATTAAACATGAAAAAATAGTTAATGGAAGTTACTGCTGATATCCCACACTTCAAGGACAAATTGCTACATGCAAAACATGACACGCTCAGCAGGAACTTTTTTTAGAGCAAAATAATTTCGATTTTGTTTCCTTAATGGTTAAAATCATCCATCAAGAGACATTAGAACAGAAAACCTGGTCAACATCTTTATAAAATTCATATCTTTTAGATCAAACAGGCAAAAGCACGTGACTCTTTTATCATATTATATTTTAATGAACATTTCAAGGATTTGATATTAATCCTGACGGAATTATCATCTACAACACATCGCGTAATCAAAGAATAAATAAAGAAAGCCTATTTGTTTAAGCCACAAAAAGGTTTAGCGATATCCACTAATTCATTTGTCTTTTTTTTTTTTTCAATATCTTATATAATGGGAATTATGTTGTTAATAAGTGGACATCTTAAGTACTCGGAACTGATAAACAGTTTCAGTGATGTCGAGAAACCCACTTGTTGAGAAATTTATATGCAAAAACGGCTCGCTTGGGTTGAGAAAATATTTTGCATAGAAGAGCGAACAACGTTTCGACCTTCTTCGGTCATCGTCAGGTTCACAAAGAAAGGGGTAACGGACCGGAAGCTGACCACATGTTTGAAAGGGGTTGTGTAACTGAGTGTCTGAATGTAGAGGGCGATGTTAAATGTTTGAATATATAATTTTATTTATTTTATTATATTAATATAGGTATAAAGGCGTTTTTTTATATTGGTTTATTTTGGGCTTGAGTTGTTGTATAAGTAAGGCTTCTTCAATTTTGCGTTTGTTTACGTTTGTTTCTTTATTTAGTATTTGAGTGTTTTCTATGGTTATGTTGTGTTTATTTGACTTGCAGTGTTCGAAAACGTGTGAAGGTGACATTTTATGTTCTTTGAATCTGGTTTCCATTTTTCTACTTGTTTCTCCCAATATAGAATTCGTGGCAGTTATCACATTGTATTTTGTAAATAATGTTGGTGTGGTGTTTGTCAGTGTAGTTTTTACATAGTATAGACCTCAGTTTTGTGCCTGGTTTTTGAATAAAAACACATATTCTCCACATTAACTCTATACATCCCAACATTAACTTCACATGTGAACAGGAATAAAGCAATAAAATATCATTTTTTAACCTCAAAATTACAAGAACCGACACACAATTCAAAACAGAAATCCACCGAAAAATCACCCATACTGGACTATACATTCCTTGGGACTCAGCACATGAAACAAAACAAAAACTCAACATATTAAGAAACCAAATAAACACAGCCACAAAACTATGCTCACCAGATAAAATTAACGATGAATTAGACAAAATAAAACAATACTTCATCAACATCAATAAGTTTCCTCCACAAACCGTAGAAAGCATTATACGCACACACCTAGACAGAAAGCAAAATCAACCAACTAAAGTAAATATATCTCACGAATCAAAAAATCACGAAACCATATTCAGCTGTATACCATATATTCCTGACATCAGCAAACAAATAACCAACATTTGGCAAAAATTAGTAACAAAATATGACATTCCATTTAATACCAAATTTATTCAAAAACCAGGCACAAAACTGAGGTCTATACTATGTAAAAACTACACTGACAAACACCACACCAACATTATTTACAAAATACAATGTGATAACTGCCACGAATTCTATATTGGAGAAACAAGTAGAAAAATGGAAACCAGATTCAAAGAACATAAAATGTCACCTTCACACGTTTTCGAACACTGCAAGTCAAATAAACACAACATAACCACAGAAAACACTCAAATACTAAATAAAGAAACAAACATAAACAAACGCAAAATTAAAGAAGCCTTACTTATACAAAACTTAAACCCAAAATAAACCAATATAAAGGAACGCCTTTATACCTATATCAGTATAATAAAATAAATAAAATTATATATTCAAACATCTAACACCGCCCTCTACATTCCGACACTCAGTTACACAACCCCTTTCAAACATGTGGTCAGCTTCCGGTCCGTTACCTCTTTCTTTGTGAACCTGACGATGACCGAAGAAGGTCGAAACGTTGTTCGCTCTTCTATGTAAAATATTTTCTCAACCAAAACGAGCCGTTTTTGCATATAAATTTGATAAACAGTTTCTTTCAATAGCGCTTCTGAACTTTTCCTTTTGTATTCTCGTACGATAGAAGCATTAAAATTCTAGTACATTCTAATTTTACAATAAAATGTATAAGTTTCTTTTTATGTTTTCAACTTTTCCATATATGTTTTTTTTGGATAAAGGCATATAAGTGTGCGTAGACACTGGAAATTATTTGAATTTATATGTTTATTTCTTTTATTTCCTAGTTTTGCTGCTATTGTTTTATTTATATTTATACGTAAGGAGAATAAAACAATTCAGTGGGAAGAACACGTATAGCCCATTGGGTAGTCTTGGGTTAGCAAACAAACGGTGAAGGATGCTATATGTGACTGGTACAATATCAGGGGAGAGTCGAGTGATATATTTCTTTGAAGAAAAATAAAAGCATTTCAAATTGTTATACTAAACGAAATTTACATTTTCATGTAAACTTTCCGTTGTTATTTACGCTTTTGAAAACTCCAAATTGTTTGTTTATGATTAAGCACAAAGCTACACAAAGGGTTACTTCTGCTCCCTACGGGAATCGAAACCCGGTTTCTAGCGATGTACGTCAACAGACAAACTGCTTTGTCATTGTTGGACATTCAATGCTTCAAATTCATTTTAGATGGCTGATGATTCAACCTTTTATCTAGAGTGTGAGACAAAAGCCCTGATTTTTTCTATTATTATATACTGAGTGAGCCAAAAGCCCTGATTTTCCCTATTGTTAAGAAGGTATGGAATACCAAAAATCTTCTGAATAGAGTATTCAGATGAAGGTCAATCCAATACTTACTCTGAAACTACCAGTCAGAAGTAAAATTATTAAAACAAAACTTTTAGCGAACAATGAAATTACTCTCCTTTATAGGTTTTACCTTAAACTTGCCTAAAATATTTCGATGTAGTGTTTGTGTGTTTCTTATAGCAAAGCCACAACAGGCTATTGGCTATGTCCACCGAAGGTAATCGAACCGCTCATTTTAGCATTATAAATCCGTAGACTTACCACTGTACCAGCGGCGTTCTTCGCTTTTCTACCGCATGAGTTACAAAATCGATTTATTAAAATGTGTGCATACAAACGGTCTTCAATTGACCTTTCTATCATGATACTATGTCAAGTAACAAACTTTACTAACATTCTTAAATGCTCTAAGTTAGCAATCGTTGATGTTCAACATTCACAACAATAGGAATAATCAGGACTTCTGGCTCAACCTGTATTTATGTTGTTTTACCTGTGCATAGAGAGCAGCATCCACAAATTAAAGCTATAAAAGAAATAATGACATTTTTGTTTGTAGCCTTTGTGTAAGCATTTGTTGAAGTCACGTTTTACCTGACTGGCAGAAAGCGTGGCGAGTAAGACCCTACAAGAGAGTGTGAAGTGTTCCTGTCGCGAAATGTAATAAAACAGACGGCCTCTTCTTGTGCTTGTAAGTCACATAGAGAACGCTAAGCATGCGGAGAACGTGCCATTCCAAATGAGTGGAAAGTAACTCAGTGTCTTGAACTTTCTGGATAAAAAAAGGCACGATTTTTATGCCGTTCTTTATTTAGGCTTAAAAAAACTGTTGCTGCATCTATGCCGTTTGTCAATAATGTTTTTTTTAACTTTTCTTTGTGAAAAAAAAGAAAGTATTTTTCGTGAATTATTTTGCATAGTTTTCTACAGTTGGATACATCGTGAATTAATAATTCGAACCAGATGTTCTCAAACTATTTTTGCTGCCTCTCCTTCCACACACACACATACAAATTGATAACAAGTTACTAAATATGCTTTAAAATATCTCTCATCAAAATGTTTTTATGATCTCAGATTACTTTTTTGGTTAGGAACCTCAGTTTGAGAAACGCTAATTTAAGTAATGTAGCGTCACAAAACTAATAATATTTAACAAAAAATAAAGTACCACTCATATTTAAAAAGTATTTTTGTTTTTAAACACCTTACTTATATAGACTGTAAGTGTTTATTTTTTCCTTTCTGTATAGCAATTATCAATTTAAAAATATCTGAAAATGTGGGATGAAAAACACAAATATAATGTGCATTTTAGGAATATGAATATTCTCTGTTTCCCGCATCTTAGGCTTGATAGACGTTAATTCGCTTTTAAATAACAATCTGATAAGTACAGCGATAAGTCTAGGGATTTACAACGCTCAAATCACGGGTTCGATTCCCCGCGGTGGCTTTGCTATAAGAAAAACACACGTGCATAAAAGTGTTACAAAAAAGCGATATACTAAATAATTCTCATCTATTACATATTATCGATAGATGGCACTGTTACCAATGTTGTTGGTCCTCGAAGCACCAATGAAGTGATGAAAAAATTTGGAACTATTACGAGCAATTCTTGCATTTGGATGTTTCTGAAAAACAAAACTGATCATAAAACGGACAGTGGTAGCTATCTACTATACTGAAGAGGAATCAAGTTCCTGATATTTAACCATTTCGTCCTTAGTTTTGTTTCGGTCAACTTTGTAACAATAAAATGGATAAATTTTATTTCTATCGAAACTTTTCGCATATCTTAACACTTCGGGATCAAAAATTAAAGTATTGAAGATTACTACGCTGTGAATATATAAAACATAGAACTAGAGTTCCATGTCATAAAACATGTACCAAAAAGGCAATAGTCTAAAGTTGAAGTTTAGTAGTCAAAGTGCAGTTGTTAATCTTAATTTCCTGAGGTCAAGAGAACAAGATCAATATGATAAAAAATTCGAGGTAAAAAATAGCGGTCATTACTGAGGTCAAAAATTTGTGGTTAGGGCACAGTGTCAGTGAGTAAATTACTGTTTATGAATATTTTTAGTTCAATCACGATCGGTTATCTTCGTAGCTTCATTATACTTTTTCGCATAAAATTTTTCCCCACTGGTACAGCGGAACGCCTGCGAAATTACAACGCTAGAAGCCGGGTTTTGATACCCGTGGTGGGCAGAGCACAGATAGCCTATCGTGTGGCTTTGTGCTTGATTCCAATCAAACGCATAAAAATACAGGATCGATACAGAATAATTATATATGCTTGCTATTTTACAATGAATAAAAATTACGTGAGAATGATAAGTATACTTTTCAAGTTTGGGAATAGGTTTGTTTTACGAAAACAGAATTTCCAATAGCATATGTTTGCTTAATAGCTGAAAATGTTGCTACCTTTATTACAATTATTCATCCTACTGTACAGGATAAAACATCAACATCATGTATATGGCGGAGTTATTATTATTTTCAAAAAAGTTTACTTGTTATTGGAGTTTGTTTTTGTTTGCTTTAGAATTTTTGCGTAACCCTACACTAACGGTTAGCTGTGTATAGTAGCCTTTAATTTTGAATTGATAGACTAGAGAGCACTCAGTTGGTCAGTCAACTGCATCCATCGTCAATTTTTAGACCACATCTTCCTTGAACTAAAGTGGGATTTGACGGTCACTCTTATACTATATCCTCGGCCACAAAACTTGGAATACGCGCTTTTGAGGCAAATATCTGCAAACCACAAATATTCTAAGTAGATTATATAGGGTTATCCAAAACGAAGATAAAACAATAAAATTCAATCTTTCCAAAACTACTATTCTAGAAAGATCACAGTGAAAGTAGTGTTACAGATTTAGTAGTATATCTTTATTTTAATATCGATGTTTGTTTTAGTTAAATATATATTTTAAAATGTATGTAACTTATGTTGTTAAATCTATGTTACCAAACTCCCGCCTATTCTTATGTGTAAGTAAAATATTATTGCCAACTGAACGTTCCCCGCTGGGTCAGCGGTAAGTCTTCGGATTTGCAACATTATAATTAGGGGTTTGATTCTCCTCAGTGGATACAGCAGGTAGCCCGATGTGGCTCGGCTATACGGAAAACACACACATATTTTCGAGAACCTCGTCTGAAGTTTATAAATCGACGCGCCAATAGACAGTTTTTATATTGTTGGATTGCTACAGTCAGTATACTATAAACCTCGGAAGCTATATTAATGATTAACGCCTATTAACCGGGAAACTACAGATATTTGACCAGAAACGTTTATAGATCTCGAACATTACAAACCGTTCAACTTTGGTGAATTAATATCGGACATTAGTATTACTAAGAAAACATTAAATATTTTTGTCTTCGAAAACTCACGTGTGAAGAAGCTAGATAGCTTCCCGTCATGAGAAGGGTACCTATGTATTAACACAGAATTAATTCGCTCATCATTCTTTGTAATAACTATTTGTAATAACAATTATTACAAATTGTGTTATTGTTAGTATACTAAAATATATTTATATTAAGAAAGAAAAGTGCGTGTAGGCAAATATTAAATTGATGCATATCGACATTCAATTAACTTCTAAATTCGAATGCAAATTTAAGGCTATTTCAAATTGTAATACGTAATAATAGGAATGTACAAAATCTTTGTTCTTCACAAATTGTCCTCCCTCGAATCCAGCATTGGTAAAGCTCAAGCTTAACTTCATTAGACCAATGTCAATGTGCATATTAATACATTGATTGTATTTTATTAATCTATGTATAAAATTCGTATAAATTATTAGCATATTTTGACAGGCATTTTTATAAGTTTGTATGTGAAAAATGCACTGATGAAAGGTCAGCTAAGATAATTACATCTGTGTTTTAAAAGCAATTATATCAGCATGAACATGAACTGAACAAACAGGTTTGGCTGTAGGTAGCATTTAAAGTCGATGTGAGATCAAATGAACCATTATAAATATGTTTTCATTACCAAATGTGAAGAGACACTGTAATCGTATCATGCTTTTTTTTCTTTTACGTGTTAAACTTAACCTAAAATTGTAAATTGTAAATATACAGTACAGATAGATTGATGGATAACGTCAAAAGTGCTGCAAACATGCAGAATTATATACTAATATAATAATTACTATTTAACAATGTAAACTATACGATAACGTTGAAGGACTTGCTAGATTTAGTCTTAGAAGTTTATTTATTTTTAAAGAATATAACACTCTTTTAACTACGGCTTTTCAACTATAATTGCCTTCCTGTTTTCTTCCCGATGAAATTGGTAGAGCTGATCAGGAATGGCGTGAGATAAATTTCTAATGACTCTTATAACTGCTCGACTGTACCTTATTAAAATGTGCCATTCCCTGTTGTAAAATACTTGCTGAGATGGGTAAAATGTTCACGAAAAATTCTGACTTAGTCATCTTATTTCACGAATAAAAGCATTAAAAGGCAGCATAACAATGTGTTATCATATTACAGAGTTTAAGGCATTTTTTATGCTATGTATATATCGACAGAGCCGTCGACTCTAATACACTCATCAGCCAGTTAGAGAACAGTATTAGTGTATGTGAACGTTGCAATAACTTGATAATCAAACAAAATAGATGTAATCATACAGATAAAGTACGACAGATTGCAACAGACACATATATATTTATGTATTACAATTAAATACCTTTTTACCGTATGTTTATAATGCTGTAACATATAGCCTATTGTTTTAAAATTAAATTTTAATTCGATATATATTCCTATTATAAGGCTCTGTAGCTAGTCACATTTGATACTGCTTTTATTTTATTTATATTTTATTTGCTGATCCAGTACGCAAGGACTTTAGATCAATCTCTCATTACCTACAAATCTTCATAATGTTGTCTTTATACAGAGTAAATGCAGCCAATGTCTTTTGGAACAGAACTTCAGCGACAATGAAAGAGCAGTAAAACTCGAACTTACCCGGTGTCTGTGATTGCTACTGACACTCAAAATATTAAAGTTCTTCAAGTCACTTTTAGTTGGAAAAAAAATTACAAAATATACACACCGGAAGAGAAAACACTAATTGATAATAATCATATTGCAAACAATAACAAAAGCAAACAGTGTTTCTAAGGTTAAATTAAAAAATATTGGAATTAAGAAATTTCACTTGACAGAAATATGATGTGTAACGTATTTAGTATTATATATTTATTGTAATATCGATGTTTATTTTAGTTAAATATATATTTTGAAATGCGTGTAACTTATACTGCTAAATGTGTATTATGAAATTTCCTCCTATTACCTAAAGTTGTAGAAGGTTCTGGAGTGTAAGAATCAAGAATCTACTATGTCTGGTATGTAAATACCAGTGATTACCAGTATTATTGCTCTTTAAAATGGTAATACGTAACATAATAAATTAGAGGCTCGTTTGTCATAAACGTTTTTCTGAGCACATTGGTTGACTACAATTGCTAAAGTATTGAATAAGGTGTAAGGAGAGAGATAATTTCTTTTTTATATTGTCATCAAAAGACAACTAAGTGGTCTGGTTTGGCTACATGGCTGTTTTCGAAAGGTCGTGTTATAGATCAACTTTTCCTTTTCGTTTAGGAGACTCAGGCAAAGCTACAAAAGGTCTGTCTGCACAAGTCATCGTTAATTATAGAAGAAAGCCATTTAGTCAATATCACCCACCGCCAACTCCTGGCTGCACTAATAATGCAACTACGGCATCAAAGAGCGGAGGGTTATTTTAACATTGGAACAGAAGTTTTGAATCCTCAGGTTCCGGCATATTAACCATTTGGTCCCGCCCAGCTCCGTTAGTACAGCAGTTAAACTTTTCTATTAAGACTGTTGCTTCTATGATAACAGAATAGTGAATCAGGAAATACAGTAGAACCCGGAATATTTATATCCTAATTGCACCGCCTATTCTCTCTGCTCATTACAGAATTTTGACCCCAGTAACGTTTGTTGCCTTTAAATTATGATATCTGAAAAATTATTTTGGAGAATAATATTTAAAATATAATAATTTAAAGGTTTAACAAATCTCAAATCACTGAAATAAACAATAAACTGTAAAAATGATGCTATGATAAGTTGTTATAATGTTTCATCGTCTATGTTTTACGTTTTGTGGATTTAAAATGAGGCCACTGTACACTGTTATAATGTTTCATTATATATTTTAAATTGTGTAGGTTTGAAGCGATATCACTGGAAGTTGTTATAAAGTTTCATTGTCTATGTTTTATATTTTGTGGATTTAAAATGAGGCCACTGTACATTGTTATAATGCTTCATTATATATTTTAAATTGTGTAGGTTTGAAGCGATATCACTGGAAGTTGTTATAAAGTTTCATTGTCTATGTTTTATATTTTGTGGATTTAAAAAGTTGTAAGTTGCTTACAATATTTTACTATCTAAAATATAAATGCCACGTTTTATAAAATTGGAAGAGCACTATATATCTTTGGCCATTAAAGGTAATCGCATTGTCTATGATAACATTACTGAAATACACGTTTTCAAATATTTCAACTAACTTTGTCTACGGAAATTTACAACGCTAAAATCAGGGGTTTGATTCCCTTCGGTGAGCTCAGCAGACAGCCCGCTGTGGCTTTGCTCTAAGAAAACACACACACACTAACTGCCCTACAGAGTTAACCATATCATAACGAATTTTAATGTCAAGGTGAATATAATGACTGGCGTATGTATTTTAGTATTAACATTATGGATTTATTTTTGAAATATTCCATGTTAATCATGGTTGTTACTACATATTTCATTAGTTTTTACCTAAAGCTTCGTACATATATTACCATTTTTAACTCATCAATTTCAGCATGGCTTGTACTCCACACCACTTGTCAGTTACACCTGTCCAACAATATGTTGCCATGACTCATTAGTAGTACAAACGGTCTGCGTAGCATTGTTTGTTTGTTTTGGAATTTCGCACAAAGCTACACGAGGGCTATCTGTGCTAGCCGTCCCTAATTCAGCAGTGTAAGACAAGAGGGAAGGCAGCTAGTCATCACCACCCACCGCCAACTCTTGGGCTACTCTTTTACCAACGAATAGTGGGATTGACCGTCACATTATACACCCCCACGGCTGGGAGGGCGAGCATGTTTAGCGCGACGAGGGCGCGAACCCGCGACCCTCGGATTACGAGTCGCACGCCTTACGCGCTTGGCCATGCCGGGCCAGGTCTGCGTAGCAAGCACTTTCAGATAGTGCAAAACGTTTAGCTTTAGCAAACAGGAATACCTCTCTCCAAGTAGTTTAAGTATTTGGTCTGTTGTATCACTGGAATATTTTCTTAATTTTGAATCCAGAGAAAACTTTATTTTTGCTGCTAAACAACATCATTAAGCACGCCCTTTCATAAAACTATATTTTAGGTTTTTGAAATGGTTATATGTTTACGTGTCACGATGAGTGGAATAATTGATTTAAGCAGATAATATTTCAATTTTGTAGTCTCAGGTGAGCTGTTTTAGACAGCTACTGCTTTACTCCATCATGACGACGATACATGCATAAAACATTTATTCCAATTCTAAAGTATACGCTGTCACTCGGTTAGCAACTGTTTATTAACCGAGTATACCATCATTTTTGTGTTATAAACTGTTTGTTAATCGGAATATATCATCTCTTTTGTGTTAGTAACTGTTTACTTATTTAAGTGTTATGTTATCACCAGTTGAATGTCATTCAGAGATTTTCTAGACGTTTCCCAAATGATGAATTAGGACCGTTTAAACTGTGCAGCATTCTGTAATTATGACGACATGTGTTTGCCACTATTTAACCCATGTTTCATCATCAAGATGCATCCTAAGCTAACTTCATGAGTTGCTTTTATGAGCAGTGTTTAAAGTTCTGAGAACCGAAAATTGTATTGTTCTAAGTGCGTTAATTAGTTTGTAATTCCTTTTTGTGGTTAGAAGGTATTTACTAAATACATTTTAAGTTTGTAAAGCGGTACCTCTTTTATGTACTTGTATTCGTGTGTTCCTTTTAAATTATTAATATTTCTCTCCTGTAGGAGAAGATGCACTTTATATAACGATTCTATTTTTACTTTTTTATATCTAAACTAATTACTGACTTACAACACATTTTGTTGCAGATCTAGTAACAAACAAATAGCACTTTTTGTGACATTTTTGTAAAGGATAGAAGGAACAGGAAGGAAAGCGCTTTCCTTTTTAAAGGACCAATCAATACGGTAATATAAAAAAAAACATATATAAATACGTGTTTAGTCAGGCCTGCAGGAATCAATAGTGCCAATATGTAAATTAGAAGACTGGTTCACAAACAAGATCAATGTCGTGGAAGCCTTAATGGAAAAGAAAAAAAATTAATGACCTCTAGCATCTTTTGTTTCTCCTAATCTGGAGACGTGTTTAATACAGAATTTTATACACAAAAACAAACCTAATTCCTTCACCTTACTGGTATAAGTAGATAGACAAGTGTTTCAATAATGATACAATATAGGACTGACATTAGGAACAAAAACAATTTTAATTAGTGATATTAACTTATTTGTGAGCAATGAAACAATATACAAATTATAGAACTGTATTAACCACACATTCAAAAAAAGAAACTAAGACACATCAGAAGGAAAATAAAACAGTTGTAGTAAATACAGCCTAATTAAAGCCAATTCCTACTAAATACTCCTAAAAGTTAAGTTAATAAAGAGGAAAACATGTTACACAGCGAAAAAGATAGCTAGATAGGTTCTGAGACGTGAAATTCTTACGGTGGACCACACGGCTATGTTCTCTAACTTTTACATCTTTGTAACTCAGTATATGATTTTGCTTGCTCTTGGATTTCGTCCAAGTGCCGCATTAATAACTAGAAGATGCATTAAGAATGACTGTATACGTAAATCATCTTCAGAATATGGAAACAATTAACTCCAGGTAGACAACTGTTCTCCTTCATCGGCGATAAATGAAACACAACTCTGTTCCCAGTAAGCAAGCTATTCTTCTGCGGCTCACATCTAATAGCTGCCAAAAGATCAAGATTACATGAAACCACCTCATTTCTCCTATCATTTCTACAGCTCGTATATATATCATAGACGAATGTTACGATCATACTTGAAATAATAGACGTTATACAGTTTAATGTGAAAACACAAGACGAGTTCTTTTGTTATAAATGATAATTATACTAAAATATGGCCCCGGCATGGCCAAGCGTGTAAGGCGTGCGATTCGTAATCCGAGGGTCGCGGGTTCGCGACATACATGCTCGCCCTCCCAGCCGTGGGGGCGTTATAATGTTACAGTCAATCCCACTATTCGTTGGTAAAAGAGTAGCCCAAGAGTTGGCGGTGGGTGGTGATGACTAGCTGCCTTCCCTCTAGTCTTACACTACTAAATTAGGGACGGCTCGGTGCAGTGGGCTAACAACCTACTCACTTAAATACCTGTCGAAGAATCCGCAAGCGATTGCGGCCCAATGTTCCTTGATGGAATCAAGCGGTGCATGAATGAATGAATACTAAAATATACAGGGTTGAAGCAAGTGCCAGACATTATAATGAAGAGTTTTTAATAACAAAAATATTTTTATAACTTTCTTTATGGTCAGTCTATACGTCTTTCTTCGTGTCATATGTCTTACGTTTGTTTCTTTCATCTAGTATTCTTTATACAAATTATACTTTAATAGGTTTTGCCAGTTGTTCCCTGTAAAAACGGTTGTATTGATAATACAAAATGTTATTTTTAATTTTTTTCTTCTACATCGTTCACACGGGTTTTCTCTCGTTTTCGTCCTTCGCTAGTACAGCGGTAAGTCTACGCATTTACAACGCTACAATCAGGGGTTCGATTCCCCTAGGTGGACTTAGCACATATGCTCTCGTTTTCCGTGGAGATGATGGAAAACTGTTAACAATGATACCAAACATAGACAGTCCTAAATTTCATGTTATACGTTCCTGTAACACGCACTCACATTACAAATATTTATTCGACATAATAAGTTTTTTAGACCCTATAAATTCAGATGGTAACATATGTTCATAATGCAAATACTAAAATAAAAAAACGTACTACGTTGATTTTATTAATTCAGGTAACGCACATTAAAAATATATTAGAAACAATAAACCATCTTTATTCTATAGATTTAAGTTGAGACGTATATATTAAAGCCTTGGTCTTATAAATTCTGGTGTTATTCAATCTGGAAAGAGAAACTCAGGTTAATCCTTCAAAGAGCAAGCGTAAAAGAACAAGTAGTCAGACAAACCTTTCGAAATTGGCAGCCATTTCAATGTTTACTAAATAAAGTCAACGGTTTAAAATATTGGAAAGGGTGCACCATGCCCTATTTATGTCATTAGTTTTTAAGTTCGGTTTTGATGCGCACCTTTAGTAGTGTATATAATACAAGCACTAAACCATCTCGATTCTATGCATTTAGTTAACACTCATAAACAGTAAAATGGCTATCATGAGGGCTGCATGCAGCATAATGGTGAGGGTGTTGTGATTTGTTGAAGGTTCTTGGTTTTGCCCATTTGCTGCAAAACGCGCTCCACACTTAGGGTTTCCGGTTGAGTTAGAGAATGGTGGTCAAATCAAACTATTCGGTCTGATAAGTGTAGCCCAAAAATTTGCGGAGAGTGTCGTAAACTAGCAGAGGATTTTTCACCCAGATTTCTTCAGATATATATACATATTAAAAGCAGAAAGATACTTTACGTCATTTAAGTGGTGTATTAATCTCTACATATATATTTATTTAAAGCAGAAGTGCTGAATGTATGTCTACTTGTCATACGTACAATGACTGACCGATCTCAACCAAGCCTAGCATGTACTCTTAGAGGAGACAGTGTTATTACCTTCTTCTGTCCCCAACTCTATCCTGTTTACCTATGTTAAACTTTGCAGACATTCTTGGGACGTCCAGAAGAATGACACGGGGAAAGGCATAACGCTCAGATCTGACCACAGAGGAAAACTGTCTGTTTGTTTGTCCGTTTTTCGTGCCTTCACTTTTTGGCCGATCTCAATCAAACTTTCCATGCATCATTAGAACCTCCAAGGAGGGACATAGGGGTTAGCGTTTGGATCTGGCCCCCATATGCCACTGCCCTGTCTACTCTATATTGAAGAAGTACGTACGTATATGAGAAGTACGATGTTAAGCCCACAAATTCATGATTACGTATATGTTACAACCTTTATTTGTCCAACACACTCAGACAACAGTGATCAATATATAAACACAGTTCTTCCTCATGATTTTTCTTTACTTATTTGGCTTCATATGTAATTATTCAATTTTATTAAAAATGATTCAATGTATATTAATGACTGCTGACAATGTCGCACCTTCCATTTGTATTGTTCAAGCTTTATGAAGTTAAGTATAATAGCCTTAACTTGTGACATTAAATTAAAACTATAATTTAGTCCAGCAAGTTGGTTATGGTAATTAATTTTAATATTTTTATAGCTTAAAATGTATAACACACACACACACACATATTAAAAGCTATAAACAGATTCTCCTGGTCTCATCAGATTTATTTGTTCGGAGTAAATTTAATAGAAGTGTGAAGGTGTTAGCATGTATTTAAAAGGATAGTAATGAATCTTCGTCTGCTAAATTCCAAATCCAGACCTGAAAAGGTGCCTACCCAGCATCCAGTTTCCAAAATTCCATCTTAATTATATTCAAAATTTCAAAAGTTAACACCCTTGATCCCTTTTTACGGAAACACCTGCTCACTTCTCAAGACTGCCGGTCAGGTAGCAAAACACCAGATCAACTCAACTTAAAATTCCAAGGGCGAGGTTGAAGAGGAACAAGAGTTCCTGAGCATCCTAGCTGGGGAGAGAAGTCTCCTGGTTTGTCTCTTCTCAAACTAAACACTTGCCACGAAAGTGAAATGAAATTCATCTACTATTGAAATGAAAAAAAATGTCATCGATGTAGCGTTTCCTAAACGTTGGTTTTTCTGTGTATTTTCCAAATTTTGTCGGAAAATCCTTAACTAAATCAAAAGCTTTTTTTTTTCTTGCAACCTAAACCTTTGCTATTTAATAGAAAAACACAGAAGTGATTTATTAAATAAAAATTTGTTATAGACATACATTTTCGCCATCTGGTGTTGGCATTGTGTAATTCTAGCTTTCTATCGTTAAATCACCATGTGTTGGTAACGCCGAAATTTTCCAGACCATCAAAGCTGGGAAACGTAAAAAAAACATTTTTATCGGGATTCTTTATTTACAAAAAACAACACCTATCTTTTGATGAAAGCGTTTGACCTTCGTATAAAAAAGATCTGACAAACGTTGCTTTGTTATACACATTGAAATGGCCAACAAACATAGAAACAAGATCCTTTGCTGTGCAGTAACAGACCCTCATATAACTCATTCTCTTTAGAAAAATTATGTTTTGAAATGTGTATATTAATAGCACTGGCGAAAGCTCAAAGTAGATCACATACCAGAGTACACAAGCCGTGCTATTTTTCAAAGATATTTAGTTGTTTACTTTCAAGTATGTAGTGTTGAAATCCAATATACAAATTAATGTCCACTCTTCTCAGTTACTAAAGTAGGTGCAATTGGAGTGTAAATACGTGATCCAAAACATTCTTCTCGACCATTAATTTCAGAAGTCCTAACAAAATGGCTCATGATCACATTATGATTTGTTTATATTCTAAAGGTCTGCTATTCAAATTAATGTAGACATAATAAGCCTCATGTGTCTTGTCTAATGCTTAACGCGCATTATACCTTCATAACGCTCGCACTCCACACATTTAACAATACAAAAACATGAAATAATGTAAACAGGAAACAAGTATTCTCCTAATATAGAACAGGAAATAAAAATCTGCGTTCTTTGTGCAAACAGCTTAAATAAGCACGTGCTCATCTTATACATATCACAGTATACATGAAACGTTTAAGGTAGATAGTACACATGAATCCTGTAATCTTTGTGCACAAAATAAAATGCACAATAAACATGTAAACTGTTCTTATGAAAAATGTAGAGCTCACTATATATATATATATAATAAATTGTTTTAGAAGCATGATTTGTTTTGTTTGGATGATCACGTGCACATTAACATTATGCTTTGATCGTTTTCATACTTTTGATTGGAAATTAAAGGGAGGGAAAAATTTGATTCATAGTACGTGAAAAATCACGTGTAAATATTGTAATTATAGTAGCAAGGACAAAGTTATTTTCTGATAAAACATCATACGGCATGTTTTTTATTAGCACGAATACTTTCTTTATTTTTAATAAAATCAACATAAAAATAAGTTATTATGATCGTTTTCATCCATAATTGATTTTTCCTTAACAACCTATCGTTCGGATTCTTGAAAGTTACCAAGTTATCTCTGTATAATCTGAACGAAATTTATTGCTATAAGTTACATCTTTTACAGTAAAGAAGAACATTTTAAGTTATATACTTGAGAATAATCGTACTTGTTCTACAAATATTCCTTACCGTAAAAGCTGTAACGTGTTATAAAATAGTGCTTACAATCAGGAAGTAAACTTCAAACGAAACTACAGAGGCCCGGCATGGCCAGGTGGTTAAGACGCTCGACTCGTAATCCGAGGGTCACGGGTTCGAATACCCGTTCCATCAAACATGCTCGCCCTTTCAGCCGTGGGGGCGCTATAAAGTGACTGCCAATTTCACTATTCGTTGGTAAAAGAGTAGCCCAAGAGTTGGCGGTGGGTTGTGATGATCAGCTGCCTTCCCCCTAGTCTTACACTGCTAAATTAGGGACAGCTAGTGCAGCTAAGTCTCGTGTAGCTTTGCGTGAAATTCAAAAACAAATAAATAAAAAAGGAACTACTGAACGAAACCGGTTGAAACGTTTTGTGATATGGACGAATAGTCTGATAAGAGCATTTCTACTATCATTTGGTGGGGATCTCATTGAAAATGTATACAGTGACTTTCTAAGTCCACCAGTTTAATAGTTCCTAACTACTTATGTTCATCCGGACGTTTTATCTATAACAGATAATGTGAATAATGGCGAAAAAGCCAATAATATCTTCCCATAATACTTTGTTCAGTAATTGTAGGTTTTTTTTTCACTTTTCTGTTAGTTATTGTTTTAAAAGTATCCACACGACTGAATATTTAATTGTATAGCCTATTAGGGTTCTTAATTTTATTAGTTATTTCTCCTTACACGGACTCTCCTACTACCTTTGTTTCCCAACATCGTTATCACTGTTTGCTACTGTTCATCAAAATAATTCAAACAATATCTGTAAACCTTCATATAAAAATGTTTTTCGTTAAAATACATGGTAACTTTTATCTAGATGAAATATGTATTAACGTGGGAAACTTAGAAATATTTTATTATGGTTACTAAAGCCATTTGCAGAAGAGTAGATCTTGATCTTGACAATTTTACGTCCAAATACCTTTACAGTTTGAGATTATTTTGTGTACTCCCTATAAGCGATACTTTAAATATCAAGTGATAACCAGCTTACAAAGGATACAAGTGTTTTATATTCGGAACAGTAAATATCAAACACTCAAATCAACTTATGTAGCTTATAGCGTAAAACACAATAGTACTTAAAAAGTGAGAAATATAATTTTCTAACCAAAACGTACTGTTTTCTTCCGATTTTACTTCACTTTAGATAATTATTAAATTCAAAACTCATTGTTTACTAGGTAACTAAAAGTGTGTTTATTTTCTTATAGCAAAGCCACATCAGGATATTTTCTCTGGCTACCAAAAGGAATCGAACCACTAATTTTAGTGTTAAAGTAAATCCAAATGACTTAGGGCTTTTCCAGCGGGGCACAGTCAGTAAAAAGAGTATATCTGACACAAGTTATACATTTAATTTTTGCTTAATTTCGTTTTATAAAGCAAATTCCATTATCGAAAGCTTATAAATGTAAGTCTATTACAATTTTATGATAAAAATGTCCCAAGAGTTGGCGGTGGGTGGTGATGGCTAGCTGCCTTCCCTCTAGTCTTACACTGCTAAATTAGGGACGGCTAGCGCAGATAGCGCTTGAGTAGCTTTGTGCGAAATTCCAAAAAACAAAACAAACAAAACAGATAAAAATGTTCTCTTTGTGTGATATACCTGCTCACAGCTTGGATCATTTATATGTATATACAAGTATGAAACCAATTTCATCGCAGCAATTCTTTCTCTAATACATTTCTAATGTTAAAATTATTCAACTGGAAAAACCAAAACTCAATATTTATGCTAACTTTCGTAAGAAATATTTGTAGTCTATGATATTTTTACATTACTCTTAGTATCACACAACTTGAGAGAGGCACGAACAAAGCAGAAATGATGCATCGCAGCTGCGTTTGGGATTAGAATGGGCTAGAAACAAGAGCGAAGTCACAGATTTAACATATAAGAGTATTACCCATTTTCAAATTTATTTGAAGGGCTAAGTATCGTTTCCATAACAACTATTCTCGTTGTTGATTTCCCACACCAGTTGGAATTGCATACATCGTTAGTAGAAACAAACGATTCAGACCCCAGTTTACTTTCAACACTGTAACTTCCGTCGGACTTCATTAGTTCATGGGTCACGCTGCACTGACTTGCTAGTCAGGTTACGCCGACACAGGAAATGAATACAGCCCTTTCGCTGTTTGAAGGCGTGTTGTTTAGATATCAGATCTTTCGAAGTGAGAAAAAAAAAAACACCACAACAAAAGCGGTGTGCTTATGACGGAAGGACAAAAACTTGCTTTCTGCAAAGCGTTTCACAAGTGTCGAGTTCCCTTGTCTTGTCAAGTTCTTAGTCTCATTAAAGAACAAGCTTGTTACACAGAAACGTTCCAGAGTCAAGATTAATCATCACTGAATATTCTTTTCTTATCGTTTCCTTCTGACTGCTTCTAGAGGAGTAAATGATACCACTTATATTTAGCTTTTAATTGTAATCTTTATCCATTTCAGTTACAAAATATTCCACGTAGTTTGTGAAATTACACAAAGTATCTCTTCGACCAAACCAGAGTATGTGGTCAGGAAAACTTTCGTCAAGGAGTGTTTTAATTAAAAATGTATATAAAAGGTACACCAATAAGTTTAAATTTACCAACTTTTATCAAACTATACTGTGGATGTCATTAATTATATGGGGGAGTATTAAAAACATACAATGAATAAGAACTGATTGAACGTCACATTATCATCAGCTTAAAATAAAGTGTTTTTAATAAATTAATAAATATTTGGCCCCCCAGTGGCTCAGCGGTATGCCTGCGGAGTTACACGCTAAAATCCTGGTTTCGATACCCGTGGTGGGCAGAGCACAGATAGCCCATTGTGTAGCTTTGTGCTTAATTCAAAACAACAACAACAAAACAACAATAAATATTTGTTAACCCTTTTATCTTGGCTCAATTCACCTTTCTGGTGTACACAGAAGGATATAAAGTAAGAAGGTGACTTATCCAAGTTTATCAGTTTCTTGTACACATCATCAAGAAGACTTACAAATTTTTAAACCGTTGCGTCTTTACACGAGGTCTGTTCAAAAATACGCGGACTGACGTCATAAAACAAAATGTACTTTATTTAGAAGTTACAGGTCTGGGACCCCTTCAAAGTACTCTCCTCCCCAACGCACACACTTATCCCAACGGTGTTTCCACTTGTTGAAACAGTCCTGGTACGCTTCTTTTGTAATGTCCTCCAGCTCCTTCGTCGCATTTGCCTTAATATCGGAAATCGTCTCAAATCTTCTTCCTTTCAAGGGTCTTTTGAGTTTGGGGAACAAGAAAAAATCGCAAGGAGCAAGGTCAGGTGAGTAGGGGGGATGGGGAAGAACAGTGATCGAGTGTTTGTCCAAAAACTCACGAGTTCTGAGGGCTGAATGGGCTGGAGCGTTGGCGTGATGGAAAAACCAGTCGCCACTCCTCCACATTTCTGGCCTTTTGCGACAGATGGCATCCCTCAGACGTTTCAGAACTTCAATGTAGGAAGTCTGGTTTACTGTGGAGCCTTCGGGGAGGTACTCGTGGTGAACAACACCCTTAGCATCGAAGAAAACTGTCAGCATCACCTTGACCATGGATCAAACTTGGCGAGCTTTTTTGGGTCTGGGGGATGTTTCACCCATCCACTGGGACGATTGGACCTTCGTTTCAATGTCATAACCATAAACCCATGATTCATCACCTGTTATGATCCTTGACAAGAAGTTTTCATCTTCTTCTGAACGATCAAGCAGTTCCTGACAAACCTGGACGCGATGGGCTTTTTGTTCGTCCGTCATCAGGCGTGGCACAAATTTCGCAGCAACGTGATGCATCTTCAATTTTTCGGTCAAAATCTCGTAACAGATCCAACTGATATCCCACACTCTTCAGCAAACTCTCTGACTGTCACGTCGACAAAATCAACACCCTGGTGCGGGTCGTCAGTTGACGTGGAAGGACGTCCAGGATGCTCATAATCTTCAATGGACTGTCGACCATCCTTCATGCCATGACCAAACGTTCATGCCACTTGAAACATGCCGTACGCTTCATAGCAACATTACCGTAAGCCGTGTTAAGCATAGCAAAAGTTTCAGTCGCAGATTTTCCAAGTTTAACAGAAAATTTCACAGCAAGTCGTTGCTCCTTCAGGTCATTCATTCTGAAATCCGCCAAACGAAAAAATCGCACTTCACTTAAAACCGCGTAGCTAATACACAAATGAAGATATCTGCAATCGGGAAATGGCGTCGTAATCAGCTGATCTGTGCGAGCCTAGCGACACCAAGCGGATTCCCCTGGAACCAACTGGAGCCGCGCAATTCAAACAGTCCGCGTATTTTTTGAACAGCCCTCGTAACAGGAACCCGCTGACTTAAACAGTCTACTAAAAGCTTGGCCTGCAGACGCATTCAAAACAGGAAGCATTACAATACACCTACCAGGAACTAAACCAACACCGAAATCTTTTGTGATACGAGGTGTACATAATTCAATAGACATAGAAGACGTTAAGGAAGAGTTAAGTACACAAAACATAAAACACATTTCAGTTGAGCGTATAATTTCAAATATTACTAAAAGACCCACAAACCTAATCAAAGTAGTCACAGACAACAGCCAGGATATTACACAATTCATTAATAATGGTATCACTATGTGGTATCATAAGTACACAGTAGAACAAACAAAAACACCAGCAGTGGTTGTCACACAGTGCTACCAATGCCAAAGGTTTGGACATGTAGCAGCAGCATGCCAAGCAAATGCGCGTTGTGTGGGCTGTGGGGGAGAATCACCACATTACACATTGTACAAAACAGAACCCCAAACCCAAATGCTGCAATTGTGGGGAAGAACACACGGCAAATTATAAAGGTTGCCAGAAATATAAATCCATAAAAACACACTTATACGAAATTAAAAAATCCCAACATGAACAAGCCGCCACCACCACGAACAATTAAGGAACCCACACCTACCACTCCAGCACCACAAAGTACAACTACACAGACAAACACATACGCTGCAGTGGTTAAAAATTCATCATCCCGACAGGAAAAACCATTACCAAGTGACGAGGAAATACCAAAACCACCTCAAAATACACAACCAACAACAATTGAAACAACATTGACATCTGCCATAACTTCCACCTTCTCGGAAATAATGGCAGAATATACAAATCCCACAAACACCAACAGTCTCACAGACATAATTGTTAAAATCATATTGAAAAACATACACAAGTTCTTGCCGCAAATTTTAACCTCCATCATAAACTCTACTAGACATGGATAACTTCACAGTTCTACACATCAATATCCAGGGTGCTCTTGCTTCCAAGAAACATGAGATTGAAGATACAACAAGCTCCATAAAACCTGATGTAATCATAATTAGTGAAACTCTTCTATATAACTACCATAGATTTAAATTAAACGGCTACTCTACTATTAGACATGACAGGAAGGATAATAGAGATCCAAACAGAGGTCTTTTATTATTGTATAAGACTGAACTTATAGTTCAGGAACTTACTATCCCTTCCAGTAATGAATCTATAGTTATTAATGTAAAACGCAAAATCAGACAGACGTTACTGTGGCGGGCATCTACTGCTCGCCTAGTACCGTGTTAGATGTAAATCTATTGAATATATTGTATAATAGCAACTGTAATCTTATTATTATCGGCGACCTAAACAGTAAACATATAGCATTCAACTGTCGTTGCTCAAACGCAAATGGCAAATTACTTTATCAATTTCTGGACGAATCAAACATGACTTTATTAAACGATGCAACACCGACACATATCTCGTACGCACATGGCACCAGTGAAATACTGGACCTATGCCTGTGTTCGTCAAATATGAGTCGCAAATTCGTAAATTTTCATGTTGGTCACGATATAGATAGTGACCACCTTCCAGTTTGGTGTATCTTCAATCTCACCCCCACTTAAATAAAATCATAGTGAGAGACCAACTGAACTACAAAAAAGCTAATTGGCCAGTTTTCCAAACTATATTAAATGAAACTTTACCTCCTGAAGTACTACATTTTGCCGCGGACGCATCAGATATAGATACATACTGTCATATCATCTCTGAGTGTCTAAAACATGCAGCCAACAGTTCGATACCGAAACAAAAACACTTCACAACAACTTATTCATGGCAACCACATAAAGATATAATACACTTAATTAAAAACAGACGTATACTCCGAAGACAGTACATTCAAAATCGCAACCCCACACTTAAAACTCAGATAAACACAATAAGAAATAAAATACGAAACTTAATCAGACAACAGAAACAAGAAAACTGGGACACCTTCTGTTCCGATCTAAATCATAAAACTGATCCTAAACAATTCTGGACACATTTGAAAAGATTTACAAACACAGGAACAACAAACACAGTATATCCACCACTGGAACTGGATGGAGAAACAGCATACACTAACACAGAAAAAGCCGAGATATTTAAAAAACACCTAGAAAACACGTTCAAAACACATCATGAACCAGACATGAACAGATACTTTTATAATACAGTCACAAACTTTATTGACCAAAACAGAAGCATTTTACACCTAAATTTCCAGTCAACACTATTACACACCAAGAAAAACAAAAGACTGGAGCACTCATCAACTGGTAAAACATATCACTGTTACAGAAGTAGTAACTGCTATTAAAACACAAAAACAAAGCTCCTGGAGAAGATGGTATTCAAGCTATCCTCCTAAAACAAGGCACTCAGAGATTATATGAACACCTAACAGCGTTATTTAATCTCTCACTATCAGCTGGATATATCCCCGTTTCTTGGAAGGAAGCAATAGTATTAATGTTCCAGAAAGAAGGAAAGCCAGCGAATAAACCAAACAACTACCGCCCGATTAGCTTAACCAGTTGTATTGGCAAAGTATTAGAGAGGATAATTAGTAATCGTCTGTCAGTTTACTTAGAAGAAAATTCAAAATTACCAGAAATTCAAAACGGATTTCGAAAAACCGCCAAACTACAGACCACCTGATTCGACTTACAGAATCAATTACCGACAGCTTCAACAAAAAGAATGCACTGTAGCTTGCTTTCTCGACATTGAGAAAGCATTTGACACAGTGTGGCATAACGGCTTAAGACATAGATTGCTTGAAATGGCATTACCCCAGGAAACTATTCGCTGGCTGTCCAACTTCCTGGATAACAGAATGTGTAAAGTAAATGTAAATGGGGCCCACTCAGGGTCCTTTTCACCCGAAGCAGGAGTCCCGCAGGAGGGGTTGTTAGCCCTATATTATTTATCATGTACATGAGTAATATGCCTCTGTCGGACCTAAATTTAGGTTATGCATCACAGTTCGCTGACGATGTAGCAGTCTGGAAAAGTGCCCCACTCCGTCAATAGCAGCAACGAACCTACAACCAGTCCTAAATAACATCGAAGAATACTGCCAGAAATACAGAATCAAAATTAATATTCCAAAAACCCAAGTCATAGTATTCAGCAGACTGAATAAGCTGAAAAAAGATCCACCAAAACTCTATATGAATGGATCACTTTTACTGACTGCTACTTCTGCTAAATTTCTAGGTCTAACCTATGACTCAAAATTAACGTGGCTACCACATATTAAAATGTACTGATAAGAATCTGGAAAAGAGCAAACTATGCAAGAAGTCTTTCAGGTAAAATCCAAGGAACATCACCAGACAACATACTTAAAATCTACAAAACGTACATTAGACCAACAATAGAATATGCATCACCTGCCTGGATTAACATAGCACCCACACATGTACAGAAACTTCAACGTATACAAAATTCTGTACTAACTTCAGCATACAAAGTACCACGTAGCACCTCAACCACATTCATGCACAAGTATGCAAACATAGATACAATAGCTGAAAGACTCTTGCATAATTCTCTAAAATATTTCAATAAGAATTGGCACAAAAATGACTTAATGTGTGATCTCGACAGATATCACGTACATGATGTAAATGGTCCTAAATACCTCTCCCCTTTTAACATATATTTAAGAAATGTAACACAAGCTGGCCACTATGCACTAGACACTTAGTCCTTGTTTCTTTTTATTTTTATAATTATTATTTTCTTTTTTAATCATTATTATTATTTTTTTTCTCTTCTCTTTTTGAATTATTATTCAAGTATTGAATAATAATTATTATTATTACTTTCTTTTCTGTATGAGTGTTTGTGTTACTACAAGTAGTAGTAGCATTCTCTCAATCGAGAAAAAGTAGAAAAAATACAAAAAAATATATATATATATGAAAATACAAAAAAAATTAAATGAAAAAAAAACAAAAAAAAATTAAATGGAAAAAAAAAACAAAAAAAAAACTTCTTGTCCGTCCATGCATGGACTGAGCCCTGAAATGGACCTGAGTATGATGTTATACTTTTACTCTGGCCCAAAGCTTTAAAAAAAAAAAAACCCTAAAGACAGACGCTATAATCGTTCGGGAGGGAGGAAGAGGTCAAATGTACCTGACCCTCCTGGGTATTTAACAACATCAATACCCAAATACCCACACAGTCAACAGCCCTCGTAATAACATGATATTTAAACGAATTAGCAGTAAACAGATGCTTTTAAACTCTTTTTCATTATTTCTTTACACAAGTATAGCGATGACTCGTAATGGCTTCATTTGAAAGTGCTTCATAGATATGAAAAAATATGGCTTACTAACTATTGTTGTTATTAACATTCTCAAAACTTTAGCCGCCACAAGGAGAAGATGTATGAACTAAAACAACAGAATATTCTAAAAAACACTGGGATGATCCTTTTATTACAACCACCAATAAGGTTAAAGGTTCTCTTGGGACTTGTTGGTTACACTCCAAACATTCTGATAATTTCATATTTCATGTAAATTCGGATATAACAAGGAAAATAACAAACACACTGATTATGAAAACGTTGCTAAATACACCACTAAAAGTTAGATTACTTACCTGCCTATAGATTTTTGTTGCTGTTGAAGTATTGAGACTAAAAACAAATTTGTTTGTTTATAGTTAAGTGCAAAGCTATACAATGATCTAACTGTGCTCTGCCCACCATGAATATCAATACCCGGTTTTTAGCGTTATAAGTCCGCACACATACCACTAGGAAGCACCAAAGTGGTAACCATATTGTGCTCAAACCAACTGCCCAAAATACAATAATTTTAACTACACGAGCTTTTGGGTTACGAATGATTTTATAAGACTTAAGTTGTTTCATTAAACACATTAAAAACATAACTGTACGACATCATTCGTGGTTTAGAGGTAAGTCTGACGGTTTATAACACTAAAAATCAAGTTTCGATACTCGTGGCGGGCACAGCATGGAAAGCTTATTACGACCTACGTGGTTAACAACAACAAAGAGTAAACATATTACGAAAATAAAAGTAACAAAGTGCATAAACCATTTGTAGTTACAGTATATGTTGAAATACAGTGGTTTACAAATATTCGAAAAGTATCAAACTTGCAGTTTTCTGTTGTTTCAGAGTTTAGTTCAAAGCTATATACACAAGGGTTGTCCGCGCAAAGCAGTCAGAAATTTTGAACTGACAGACTGGATCCTTAGGCAGCTAATCAACAGCACCCACTGACAACTTTCAGGCTTGTTTTATGTAACAGAAAGAATATATATTTGACTATTACTCTTATAACGCACCAACGACCCACAAATTATGAAGTGTGCTTTTGCGTCAACAGCTCGCGAACTGTGAATGCTCAGATTTAAGGTCCGGCTTTTTTAACGTCTGGGCTACTCTCAATATATATGTACTGTATCCAGATTACGACGTTAGTTATTGTTCGTGGGTTTCTTCTCGAGACAAAAACAGTACAAATGTTCCATTCTTTATTTCTTAAACACTCCATTAAGTTTGTAAAATCTAACATTCAAACCCTTTAATTTTTATGTGTTTGAACGTGCACTACAGAACAACTGTTGATATAGATCAAAGCATGTTAAAACTTACGTGTACAGCTTAAATAAAAAAAACATAAAACACGTTATGACAGGATTTGAGACTTTTTTAAATATTTTTCATACTCAGAGTGTAAACAATTAGTACAAGTACATTACCCATTTGAAAAAAATATTGTATGATTGTATTAAACAAATAAATAATAAAATAGAAGGAAGTATATATATATATATATATAAAACGACCATGCGTACAATTATCTTTGTCCCGTATCCTCGAGAACGAGCATTTGATGCTTAGTTAGTGTATCCCATGAAGTGTTTATTTCAGTTTCATATGATAAATTTATTTAATATTATCTTTTAACACCTATAAGGGAGCTGCATACAGAATTACTGCGTGTTCCTAAACCCTTAACAAACGTATTTTCAAATTTTCTCATACATGTATTGTGTATGGTTTCACTTACAACGTTGGTCCAGAAAATGACAAGTTTTCTTTTGTTTTAGTTACATATTGAGTTGTAACCCACTATCTCGTGGGTAAGATTTCTGTAAAGTTGAAAACTATGTAAAAGTTGACAATAATATTCTCTACTGGTGGATCAGATGATACTTTAAAGATACAATTTACATTGTTTCTCGTTAGGGGGGACCAACACTGACATGAATAGCACACACATCCTCGGAAAGAATCAAATTGTTGCTTCATGTATATGATTATGCGTTGTCATTCTCGAGCAGTTACTCACAGACATTTTGAAAGCTTTGTTCTTCCATTAAGAGTTCTCAAACCCTCAGTAAAGGCGTCATATATACTCATTCTTGTCTTTTTATCGTGCTGATATTTAATAAAGATTTTTTTTCATATTTTTGTGTACCGTGTTCACTTTCTTCCTTTGCTATACTCAGTTAAAAGCCAGCTTACTTAGATTTACTCCTACAAAACGTTTTATGTCAAACCTTCAGTCAAATCAGGGTTTGTTTTTCTGTTTTACGTCTTTTTCTTGAGAAGTATGTTCTCTTGTGTTCTTCTAAATCCTTTTATTACTAAATATAAGAATTCGCATTTGATGAAATGGCATTTATCCCAGTTTGAAGAACTTATGATCAGGAGGAAGAGCTAGAAGATCGTTCACTGTCTAAAACAGATGTCAGGTCTCGAGCAAGTGCTTTCCTGGACATCGGACTTTAAACAATGTTGCAAAATTCTGTTATTCCTTTCTCTTTGTGAATGCAAACTGGAGAAGAAGAATTACCTCAGTATTTTTCCCTGAGAATCGGCATTAGTATGCAGGTGGTATGGACCAATGTGAGTCATAGCAGTGACGTGTGATTCGGTGAGTCTCATGTTAAATGAGGTGGTCTCTTCTGGACTCTCAAGCATTTACCGACCAAAATATCTCAATTCCAGCTCTGGTGGATATCACCCATGACAGACTAAAGGTTCTGCTAGTTTACATTTTCTGCTAACTCTAAGTTTTCTACTGGCAGGCGAAACAGTGAGCCTCTCCATGATGAAAGGTTAACTGTGAAAACCGAGAAACTTGGAATCATGTAAAGTCGACAAAAGACCCGTTGTCGTGAAATCCATCCAGGAACAGGGACCTAATGCTCAACTGAGTGTAGGAGAACAAAGGCATGCTCACCACTCCATACAGTCAATGTTTAGGAAGTCACAGCCTGACACTGGCAGAGAGTCTGTGGGAGAAAGGTCTATGCAGTAACCACAGCTAAGTGAGTGAAGCTAAGCAGATATCTCCTCCATTGTTTAATAATGCACTGAAAGAGGATATTCACTATTTCCTGAAACATTTGATCGAGTAACACTGGAACTGGAATACAGTTGCAGCTAAGTTGTACAACGTTTGAATCCAGTGTAGAACGACGCTATCCTTCGGTTCAAATACAATGGGTGAAAGAGGGTTTTCGCTATGATTTTTATTACTTGCATGGGAAGGCTGACCCTGCACTTATTTTGGAACATTGCAAGGATATCTTTATAGATAAATTCACTGAAGGAAGTATCTAGTGAGACAGTAAGGTATTAGTTGGTGTAAAAAAAAACGTCTCACCATAACGTAGACTATGTCTGTGGAAAGGGGTTTTGATTTCACAAATGAGTCACTTTAGAATGAATTGACCATACCTCGTAGAGCAGAAAGGTAGGTGAGGCTATTAGATTTTCCTACCTTCATGGGAAGGCATGCCCTGCAATTGTCTGGTATGCACTTCCAGGGAAGAAGCCATCTAGTCTCCTCAGAAACCAAACAAACTAGGTAATCAAGATGTGTTGGTCATCATCAATTATTTCTCTAAGTATGTTTAAGCTTACATGTTAGTTAATACTCAGCACTGTCAACTAGTGACGCATTGTTGGAACACTGGATAATCAAATTCACATACGTGAAGAGATTTACAAGGATTATACAGCTAATTTCAACGCTTGCAGTAATATCCAATTTGTAACTTGAATTAGAAGGTGTAAATAACATACCTTTACAGATTGTTTAACAGATTTGCTGTTGTGCATTTATTTTAGTTCCTACGTTTGTTTCAGCATAGTTTTTATGCATGTGACGTACATTGTTGCTCTGTAAATTTGTAGAAGATTCTTGAGAATAAGAATCAATGATATTTGGTTTACGAAAACATTGTTGAAATTTTGAGAAACTTGCATGATTCGTATAAGAGCAGCTAGCCGAGAGACAGTAGCAGAAGATTATTGATCAGCTACAGTCAGCGTGCTATAGGCCTCAGAAGCTACAATTGTGATTAACGCCTATTAATCGGAAAAATCACATAATTTTGACAACGATAATTTTTGGACATAAATGACTAAATTTCGTTACGTGTTTACCGATTCGTTTCAGTATGGTCTTAAACTTTTGACCAGCTAGTATTTAGGCTAATTTCATAGTGTTGACATTTTCCCTATTAAGTACTAAAAAAGTTTTTATTTTCCCTTTTCTTATTTTCATCTTTCAAAGCTCTACTCAAATAAGTGGTTGAGTCTAAACACGCAAAATGCATATTTTTTCTTTATGTTCATTGGCCTTAAGATTCTGGCCAGCAGTATATATAAAGTTACAAATTTATTTCAATGAATTATTGACAGTTCTATCAAGTAAATATATAAAGTTACATATTAGGTTTAAAATGTCCAACACTTGATTAGTTACGAAATTTTTAATGCTTTGTTTGTTATTACTTTCGCATAAAGCTACCAGACGGCCATCTGCGCTAGCTGTTTCTAATTCAGTGTGGTAGACTAGGCGGAATGCAGCTAGTCTGTTAACACCACCCACCATCAACTCTTTCACTCATGAATAGCGGGATTGAGCGCCAAATTATAAAACCCCCACGACTGAAAGGGCAAGCATACGTGTTAATGGGAATTCGAGCCCACAATATACAAATTGCGAGTCAAGCACACTAGCTAACAGGTCATATAATGCCACATAAATGTGTTTCAAACAGCAACCAAGTTCAAGTATCAAGTTTGTGTAAGTATTTTTTGCAATTAATTTGAGCAGAAAATAGCTATTTGTTCGCCCCAAAAAAAAGGTATATAATTAAACGCATAAAAAAAATCAATTCCAAATGTTATGATCTTACGGATCAAATTTAATGGTATCTTTGTAAACAATTATTTTCACAATTTAGTTCAAATTTAAAACGTTCAAACGCTGTTCGTTAAGAAAAACTTCGTAAAACTGTCTACACAATTGTAAAGTAGTATTTACAAAAATAATTTCCGTCCAAGAATTTGTTGGTTCAATAATTTATTCTGTTACTGCTCACATTTATTTTAACTACTTGTTATTAAACTGCATTAGCGTAGCATTAAGTTTGTCATTAAGTTGTTAATGGCCAAAATATATAACAATAGATTTGCATTAACGTGCTGTATTAAAAATTATTTTTAGTAATGAAAAGTCTGTACAGAAAATTTTAATTATTTTGTTATATTTGACACTGAGTTGTGATAGGAAATCATCTCAAAAATCTTTAGTGTACTGTGAAGATTAATTAATTTTTACCTTATAGGATTACTGTGTACGGCCAGATTTGATTTCCAGTACATGTGATTGTAATAAAAGTACAGTACAAAATGTCACGCACCCATTTCTTACCATTTAAGTCGAATTATTCACATAAAAATCAAGTCAACGAAATGGACTTAACTGCATAAATGTTCTATTCTTTATTAAAAGCATTTTTAAGCCTGAATCTTTAGGACTGTCTATAAGTCTATAAGCATAAGCTTTAGTGTGGCTGTTCTACAAAATAATTTATTCACACATACCAGATAAGCTGAAACAGGCATTAAACTTTATCAAGCTAGTTTATTTCCTCACATTTAAACATATTTCAGTATGCAGAGTGCGTGTGTTTAGCGTTGTAAATCCGGAGACATACCGCTGTACTAGAGGGGGGCATGCAAAGTGCTAACAGAAATATTCTAAATAGATTGTCAAAAATATCAACATCTAAATTTTCTTTTTTAATTTCAAGAAAACAAAACTTCAAGACTTATCCAAACAGCACACTGCCACGTGTCTATTAAGAGTGTTTAAGATTTTTATCTCGTATTTCCTCTTTTCCTGTATATTAGGTACCACTATAAAGACAATTTTCCCTCTTCTTAATCAAAGCGTTTCCCATTATCACAAGAAAACATAAAACTTCTTTAAGACACTGCAATCAGCCAAGAAACACTGAAGTACACAGCATCTTGAAAGATGTCAATCACACATTATATATGAACAAGGTAGGTGTATACTGGTCCTCCTGGGTATAGTGGCTGCACTTTCTAGCACCTGCCCAACACACCTCAATTTTCTTAACAGTGGGTTTTTCAAATAGGCATTGCATTAGTTCACGTGTACCTAAAACAAGTATACATGACAGTAAATTTAATATCTTTAGTTTTTTAATGAACACAAAACTTACGTAACTTATAATTTGTAAAGTAAAATCAATGTTAATTAATTACCAACAGTAAACGAGAATATAGCAAAAGAAATGTGTTAAATACAAAATGTTCTGACAGTTATGAATCCACATCACAAAAAAAATGTCAGCCAGGTTAACCTGAAGATGTTCTAAGTAGGTCGAAACGTTGTTCTCTGTTTTATCAGTAAAAGTGTTAATACCCATACCAGTCGTCCTGAGTTATATTTTTACTTCAAGTGGGTTTCTCGTCATCACGAAAAGAACAGCACCAGTTGAATTTAAGTTGAATTTCAAACTAATTTAATATATTCACCTTTAATTATATGTGGGTTAAACTGTGAAGTCAGAGTTCCCAAGGTTTAAGCACAGCCATCCCTAATTTATAACCAGTGTTCAGAAAAAGGGTAACTTGTCACCAGTACCTGTCACAAATATTGCCACTGTTATCCAAATAACTGTAAGTGTAGTGTGTTCTTCTTTTCCGGATCGGGATTTGGGTCTGCAAGATCTGGAAATGTCATATTAGAAGTCTTCCTTCCTCTTGGCATCAGGTTAATGTGGTTTCACTAATTGTTTCATCGTGAAACTACTGTTGTTATCAGATACACCTTAGATCACTTTCTATCTACATCCATGTTATAAGATACACCTCAGATCCCTTTATATGTCATGAGAATAGCATTTAATACGGTGTTATCACCTTTTATTTTTGTGCGACACTCTTACACATCACAAGAGTTTCAATGATAGCACTCACAATTAATCTTTAGGTTAAACCACTAGGAGTTTATAAGGCATAAATATCCTTTTAACAAAATCAGGTTAATTCGATTTCATTTTTACTAATCGCTCCTTGAATGAATAACGTTTAAAATTGTTTGCATTTCACCAACAAAGAAATATGATCACAAAAATTCCCACGATCTTGAATACCTTGATAATCACGTATTTTATACTTTAGCTGTAACACGTACATTATTATATCTCATCCACATCAAACATTTTAATACACAAAAATTCATTCATCAATATTGTACGTCCTTATAGTTCTATCGAAAGTCTATCTTCCTGTTATTATACGACTGGGGTGACTTACCGAGATTGTCACCTTTACTCAAACCACTATGCCATCACAAGATGTAGACAGACATACAGATAGGGCAGGTTTTGCTGGGCACTCAACTTTCTTGTCCAGAAGGTATACAATAATCCCTCTCTCCCACGTTGTTTCTTATTATGAAGTGGTTAAAAAAATGTCCTCTCCTGGACAAGTAGAAGATGGAGGGTTATCGGATTGTAAGCTAAAGAAGAGAAGAAGGCCCGGCATGGCAAAGCGCGTTAAGGCGTGCGACTCGTAATCTGAGGGTCGCGGGTTCGCATCCCCGTCGCACCAAACATGCTCGCCCTTTCAGCCGTGGAGGCGTTATAAAGTGACGGTCAATCTCACTATTCGTTGGTAAAAGAGTAGCCCAAGAGTTGGCGGTGGGTGGTGATGACTAGCTGCCTTCCCTCTAGTCTTACACTGCTAAATTAGGGACGGCTAGCACAGATAGCCCTTGAGTAGCTTTGTGCGAAATTCAAAAACAAACAAACCAAAAGAGAAGAAATGAAACTGTTGTATAATCTTCTCTCTAAGATAAAGTGAAGGGCGGGGGGAAGGGGGCATATGTTGTAGTTATGTCCCTGCTTCTTGAATTATGATACGGTGTTCAGCCTCACTTTCACGAATCACCTATTCAATTGTCTTTATTATCAACATGTTGCTGGAAAAAAACCCGCCGATTTTAGAATTGAATAGCTTACGATCCATGTCATTACAGAGTAGAAAAGCCACTGATGATTTTGAATTTTTATAACAACATTAATTGACATATCTGTCGAATCATATATTAAGTAAAATTTGGAGAAGCGGATTAAAATGAGTTCTTATCATAAATATTTTAATCTTGAGTGATCTTGATTAAGTCGTGTTTTTTATTTTGTTATTTAGAAGAAAAATATTTTCCTTGTAAAATGGTACAGAATAAAATATTATTTACACATTTACAGCAGCTATTAAAGAACAATATACACAATATACTAAACTAAACGTATATATATATATATATTGCAACACTCGGATCAAAAGATACCCGTATTCGGTAATCCAAACAAACATAATATTCGTATCTGGCAGACATTTATGACAAAATATACTTACCAATAGCCTAAATACTTATTTAATGCTATGTAATAAAAACACGTATTTGGTTGTAGATAAAACACATTTGTAGTATAGTTTTAATTCACACTGTGTGTTTGTTCATCCCATAGTTTTGGAGTTAATAGAACCTAAGATGGTAAGCGCCGCGAGGGGGGTTGTCCTTATCTGTATAACGTATCTATCCCGTCAAGGGAGGATAAAACGTACATAGATGGTCGCCCAGGCATGATGTTGGTTTTCAGATCATCAAACCCGAATCTGACATTGTGTTTTAGGTTTCTTTACGTTCCTTACGTTCGAGGGGTTTCATGTTTGAAACTGTATTCATATCCCCTCTCATAATGATGGGCTTTGATATGTTTTCTGAGGCCTCTGTGAATCAAGAGAGACCTTTAAACTCCTAAGGCGGTGTTCTATGCTAAGTGGTAGAAAATAGTTTAATAATAAAGTAATAAAAATCGTTTCTTTTTAGTAGTTGAGTAGCGAAGTTTCTGTCCCTCGTGCATAATATCTTTATATTATCGTTAATTTTTATGATGTTCAAACAAGTAATTAATAACATGTATTACACATCTTACAGTCACTAAAAATATGTTCCTCAAGATGTATTAAAACTTTTCAAATAAAAGCAGTTAAAAAAGTAACAGAAGTCGCTCTAACTGGTTGCAACAGGTTTATTTTCTTAAAAAATTCGTTTTTTGCTCATTTTACTAAAAATTCCACAATTTTCTAGTCCCTTTTCTTTCTCTTGTAAATTACAAGAAGTGTAGTTTCATACAAAATTTGTGACTACCAAACGTTGAAAGTTATCTAATGACGGATTTCTATACTACTGTGGGCTGCGTGTGCATAAAATATCTATGAAATTACTCTCTTACTCTTAATACTATCAAAATTCCCACCTTCAGCATTTATACATATTTCATATCAAGTTACAACTGATCTGCGAGAAGAAATAGTCGTTTCTCGAGATATTTAAACGCTATGCTGACAAACATCGACTGAACTACGAACTTTAAACCAGATCATTTTCAAAAGTTTCTCGTCTGTTCGGTCCTAACATTACACAGAATACCCAAACTCCTAGATACATGATACACCGAAATTGTTTCTTCTTCAGGACCATGTTTCTGGATGTAGTGGAGTCTCATTCCAACAAGCTTCGTATTGACGGCGAACTTCCAACATGCTTTCGAACTTGTGCACTATCTGCAGAACACAAAGTTACTGTTCCAAATAATCCTTTACCTCTTCCTCCTGTTGGTAAGAATCTCTTTGTCACTCGACTAACTCAGCAGTACCTGTAATGAAAATGTACTATTTATAACAGTAACTTTACTAAGTGGTTTACGAGACATCCTGTATATTTTTTAAAATTTAAATTCGATGAAACTGCAACACATGATAAACCAATTTTAATGAAGTTTGCACTGTATATTTATTAGAAAGCAACGAGAGTTCATCTTGGAAAGCATACGCAATAACAATAATTTCTTATTATACACAATAAACCCATAATATTATACAAATTTGTGGTTAGTGAAAATATTTATAGTACTGTTTCTGAGGCCATGAAATGACAATGTTTAGTCGGTTGGTTTGGTGTTTTATGGCGCAAAGCAAATAGGCTATCTGCACCAAAAATCCGGTAAAAAGTTAAAATTAAAGTAAAATTATCAAAATTCATAAAAGGAAATTAAGGTAAAACAAAACAGTTTAATTTTTTAGTTAAAAACAATTTTTACATCTAGTCTGTAGCGGTAAGAGAAAAACTACAGTAATACAGGTTGTAAAGGACTTTCTGTAGCATAACTGTAATTATTATAACACATCAGAAAGACTAACACGTAAGTTCAAAAACAACCGTTAGTCACTTGAAGTTGGCCTTTCCAGTGCTGGTTTCGAGTTATTTGACGTTATGGCCATTTTCAGAAAGTAAAGTAAAAAAACTTTTCAAAACTTGTAGCAAAATTTTATTTATAACTCGCTAAGATAACTAACGGATAGTTCAAACAGCAGCATTAGTCACCTGAAGTTGGTTTTTCCAGTCCTGGTTTTGAGTTATTTGATGCTACGGCTATTTTCTAATTTGAAATTGAAATGGATCTACTTTGATTCTTAAAAGGGAATCCCATTAAAAAATGTCTAACATATAAGTTAAAAAACTTAAATAGCGTTAAAAAGATTAATGACCTTTAAAAAACTAAAATCATTTCTAAGGTCGACAGTGTCACCTTCGCCAATAACACTGTCAAACCTTACGGATAAACATTGGGACAGAACATGTTTAAAATGGTGCCGTGTTTGAGAGTTGTAACGACGGCAAGACAGTAAAATGTGGCTTATTGTGAGCTGAGTGTTACACAGATAACGCATTGGTCACAGTTTTTTAACTCATCATTTTCTTTTATCTGGGACTGATGCACCAATGTGTTATCTGTCTAGTTAGAATAACTTCCTCTTTACGATCCTTACGGAAGCAAGATGGTCAAAGTCCAATACAGGGTTTTATTTGGAAAAGCTTGTTTTCACGTTGCTCACTTCAAGTCCATTGCCAACTGGCACGGAGCCGAGCTTTCAATACAAGACCACACTCCATATAAGGAACAGGCACAGCAATGATAGTGCAAAAGCAAACAGATTTAGCTGCGGTGTCGGCGAGCTCATTCCCGCAAATACCAACGTGGACTGGTATCCAGAAAAACTGAATAGAAGTAGACGTTAAAGAGTACACAGTACAATTTGTGTACTGCTTTGCGTCTATGTGATCCTGGGCAAGGAAAATGGCGTACAGTTCTTTAGCATAAAACATCAATCCACTCCACAAGTGGTGGAAAAGAGGACATGGAGGATGTTCGGTGCTCTTGTACATTTGACCCGTAGCTGCTTGATGTGTAATATAAAGGTCAGCTTACGGTCAAAGATAAACTTCAAGAACTTTGTCTCAGGGACCACAGGCAGCACAACTTCACCAATACGGAGTTCAGGATCAGGGTGAATACCCCATTGGTGGCAAAAGTGCATGGAAACGGTTTAAGTTAAAGCCGTTTCTTGTGGTCCACTTCAGTAAACGATTGAGGGCAGTCACTAGCTGCTGCTCAATATACCTCATGCTTGACGACTGGTATGAGATGTGAAAGTCGTCGACATAAAACCCGTTAGCAACAGTAAAAGGGAGTTGTTCAGTGATGGCATTAATATTTATGCTGAACTTGGAATTGCCTGTCCATTAAAAATTGTTTAATAAAAATGAGCAAATGGACACGTAACCCATGTATATGGAAGTCTCGCAAAATGCCATACCTCCATGTTGTATCATAAGCCTTCTTAATGTCAAAGAATATTTATACAAGGTGTTGTCGTTTGAGAAAGGCTTCTCTGATTGACGTTTCAAGTCGAATCAGGTGGTCCATGATGGGATGCTGTCGTTAGAACCTACACTGGGTGGGCAAGAGATGATTGTTTGAACCAAACAAGACGATTATTAAACATCCTCTCTAAGGTCTTACAGAGACAGCTCGTCAAAGCAATTGGATGATAGTTTGAAGGAATCTTGGGATCTTTCCCAGGCTTAGAGAAAGGTGGGACAATAGCCTGGCACTAGGCATCAGGAAAAACATTCTCATGCCAGATCAGGTTTAAAGCAATCAGGAGAATTGCAAGAAAAGCAGGAGATAAACGGTACAGCATTTCATAGTGTACTCATCAGATCCAACCAATGTATTGCCAGACCAATGAAGGGCCATTTTGAGTTCCACCAGTGTAAAGGGATGATTATAGTCATAAGAGACAATCAGCTCGAAAGGAAAGAGGTGATCGCTTTGCCAGAGTCTTGATGGCTAAGAAGGTGGAGGAAGAAGCATAGGTGCTACATACCTGGCAAAAGCTTTCACCTAAAGTATTGGTGATGCTCCTGGTATCAGCTACTTCCTGGCTATCAGAGAGCAAGATCGAGAGGGAAACAGAATTATATTGCCAACTGACCTTTCGAATTTTGTTCCATATGACTTTAGAACTGGTGGTAGGAGATATGCTGGTTGTGACCTTAATCCAAGAGTCATTCTGGTTCTGACATCTTACCCACTGAGCATGTGCATGGGCCTGCTGGAAAGTAATGCAGTGCAAGAGTGTGGGATACCTACAGAAAGTATCCCAAGCCCATTTTTAGCCTTCCGTGCCATGTGGCAGGCAGGATTCACCAGGACAAGGATATCATAGAAAACATGTCAAGGTTTTAGGAATACATTGAGCAGCTGCCTGTATAATGCAGTCAGTTACTGCTGCCACACAGTCGTCTATTGATAGCTTACAGCCTATGGCAGGATCTTGTCCTGCAAGAGCAGTGAAAGAGGGCCAGTTTGCTTGATACAGCTTTCAGCACCAACCACAGCCAGTCTCTCTCAAAATTATAGGAAAATGATCACTGCCTCATGGATTATTGTCAACCCTCCATGAAAAATGAAGGGGAGCAAATTAAGAGATCAATAGCAGTAAAGGACTGACTAGGCGCATGAAAATAAGAATAAGAACCACTATTGAAAAGAGTGTGTGTTTTCTTGTAGCATTGCTACATCGAGCTATCTGCTGAGCCCATCGAGGGGAATCGAACCCCTGATTTTAGCGTTGTAAATCCGTAGATATACTGCTGTACTAGCAGGGACAATTGAAGAGATCAATGATCAGAGCGCATACACTCTATGGAACGACCTCTCCCACGAATATCAGCACTTCTCCAGAGGGAATGATGTCCATTAAAGTCCACTTGGATTAAAAAGAGAGACAGCAACTGTTCAATGAGAGCATCAAGTTTTGATTGATCATGTCTTTCCAAGCGACAGGTAGAAAGAATAAACATGGATGGAATGACCCAAAAATACACGGATGGTTACGGCCTCCAAAGGTATGTCGAGTGGCAAATATAGGGCGGGCACATGCTGATCAACCAGCAGTGCCACCCCTCCTTGCACTTGTCCATCACACAGCCTATCATTTCTGCACAAAGAAAACCGCTGTAAGGTGACTGTATTAGCTGTTTTAAAAAATATTTTCTGTAAGGAAAGACATACAGGATGGTAGGAAGCAATCAATGCTTTGATGTCATCCAGATCAGAACGTAAACCACGACAGTTCCATTATATCAAGCTGGCCATTTTTATTTATGTGTGGGCGAATTTGGTGGAAAGCTCTTTTGCTTACGACCACGTCTTTTTATTGTCTTTATTCGAGAGAGGTCTATCGACCTCCATTGATCCTGCCCTGGGTCAACTGGGCAGGTTTTTGCTGTTGGAAGAGGATTCCAGCGACTGAGGACATGAAAGGATGATCGTTTTGCATCTTAGGGTGGGAGAAGAAGACGTACCCGAGGAAATGCCCGTAGCTGGAACAAAAGGAAGTGGATTTTTGGGTTTTGGAATGTATGTTAGGGACAGTGATGGCTGTTGAAACTAATTCATCAATTTTTTTAACCATAGAAGTCAAAAGATTTTTCATTTGTTTTGAGAACGAATCTTTTGGAGGCACAGAGAGATCTGCCTGCACTCCCACTGTAATAGTGAAATGAAGTGAAGCAGCATACATCCGAGATGAAGTGGTGGATAGCAACTTTCGAGCCTCAGGGTAAGTAATGTTTTGAATCACTTTCAAACGCTGCACCTCTTTTTCTTCCAACCATTTAGGGTGAGAAAGAAATTGGGACGGGTGAGAGCCATTGCATCTGATGCAATGAGGGTACATCTCACACTCATAGGCATCATGGTCCTTGCTAACGTAAGGAGCACAAGTCAAGGAACCACGACATAATGTCATCAAGTGACTGAACCGCTGACCTTGGAAACATCTAAGAGGGTTTGGAATGTATGGCCATACATTGTAATTAAGATAACCTGCCTTGATGGTGGCAGGTGGACGCAGTGATGTAAATGTCAGAATGAGGACATTTTTCGGCATCATAATTCCATCTTTGCGAGTGGAGATACCACTCACTACAGAAACTCCTTGGATGGAGAAACCAGCGAGAATCTCTGACTCGAGGATGTTCTTCAAATCCCTCTGTACAATAACTCCTCGTGACGAATTGAAAGGAGCATGAGGCGTAACCTCAATAGGTATACTCCCAGTTGCCTCTGAATGCAAGAACAGTTTACTATGTTGAGATGTGGATATTTCCACCAATATGTCACCAGAGCGAAGCTTCTTTACTGACTCTGTAGAGCCAGCAAGTCCTTCTAGTCCCTTCTGAATGAAAAAGGGAGACATCTACCCTAAAGGTTTGTCTGAAAGATAATGTAGGATAAGAAAATGAAGTACAACAGGTGTTACAGATGTTGAAAATTCCTGCTCAGAATCTTCAAGACATGGTTGTTTACCTATGTATTGTTTTTTTTCTCTATTTTATTTAAGTTTTTTTTGGAGGATCCATGATAAAATATATCAGGGGACAAACTACGATGCCAAACAAGGGCATTGCAGCAATGCCAGGGTTTCGTGAGCACTATACCGAAACACCAGCATCAGATACAATGTCCACAGAACCTGTTGAGAACATCCAACACTGGTACCAGCCGACTGACCCAAGAAGGCCACCCCAAGGCCGTCCGTGTACAGGAATTCAAGGCCAAAGTGATGTGTTAGGGTTGGACCCCTGAACCACCAGGATCCTCTCCTCCCCTTCACGAGTCACCACGCACGGCAAACATGTGGGTGGACGTTTAGATCCTAGATGAGGTAAACTGAAAGAACAGAACCTTCCCTAGGAGGACCCCTCACCACATACAAGAATCCACACCGAGGGGAAATGACAATGAAGAAAAATTATAATATAATATAATTAGGAAATGTATGACAGTCCTAGATTTCAAACCTACCTTCTATAATTTAAAGTTTTAGAATATTTCAAATTCACAAAGTTCGTTTTAATTTAGAATTTCGCGCAAAGCTATTCGAGGGTTATCTGCACTAGTCGTCCCTCTTTCTGAAATGACAAACTATAGGGAAGGGAGATAGTCAACATAGTCCACAGCCAACTCTTGGACTAGGTTTGATCAATAGTTGGATTGCCCGTCACATTGCAACATACCCAAGTCTGATAGGAATGCATGTTTAAGAACAAGATTTGAACCCCCAACTTGTGCGTCGAAAGCTCTAACTATTTTTAATAAAGTGTGATCTTGACCAATATAAACCTGTACCTCCACGTGCAATATTTCTCTTGGAATCACCAACCTTGTCTTTTCGTAATATTACATGTCTTCAGCCTTTTGGTAAAAAACCTTTTTTTAATTTTTAATTCGACTTTCCCATGATAGTTTATAGTCATTTTGGAATGTTGTACGTGAATGGTGGAAACTAGAAAAATTATTATTTTTTCTTTATTTACATTTGAAGCTTAGAACCTGCTCTAGTCTTGATGCAGTGCAATTCTGCAGTTAAATATTTAGTCCAGAACATAAGTGCTGTTGTTCTTCACGTATAGTCCGTGTTCTGTACTCAGGAAGTTAAAATTAGTGACAGGATTTATTTCTGGATGCTTAATACTTTAATGTTAACATAATAACACTACTACAGAACAATAATGTCGAATAATTGCTTAACTGTGTCCAACAGCGTTTGTGTAGCTCATTTGGTAGTCCTTCATTTATATAAGGTTCAACTACACTTTTGCCACCATAATCAGTACAATAGTTGCCAGTTAAATCCTGCGGTCCATTAATTATTGTGGTTGTAGTATTTTGTAGGTATTTTTATATATACGAAAACCACAAGTGTAATAATGCACGTTAGTCTCCCTAAGTTTTATATAACACAAATTATTATCTCCCTAAAAAATTCTCAAATGATTTCTTCCACCAAAATATAATGTTATAATACTTTATTTCCAAAGTCATGACGTCAGTTATTTTCTTTTGAACAGACGGCTTGCTTGTTTTGTTGAATTTCGCGCTAAGCTATTCGAGGGCTATCGGCTTAGCTGTCCCTAAATTTAGAAGTGATAGACTAATTTTTGAGCTACTCTATTACTAACGAATAATGGGATTGACAAGCACGCATTAATGTCCCCATGGCTGAAACGGTAATGTTGGATTACTGGATTCGACCCGCAAACAGCAGATTGTGTGTACATCCCCATAAATACTACGTCACACCAGACCTCGAACCTCATAATAAGTACTCAGCATGGAGATATGTGTTAAACAGACGGTCATTCGTTTGTTCTCTCTGACTAAATTTTACTCGTTTTATTCAGTTTCAATTATACTAGTTACATACGGATTTCATTAGCGTACAATTTAGTTTTAAGTTTCTAAACACTTAAAGTGTCTTAAAAATATACCTTTACCACTACGTATGAACCGTATAACTATTATCATACAATTCAAATGCAACAATCCAAGACCACAGTAGGTCCATGAAATATAGACTAATGTGAAAGACTCACTTATTTTCTCTTTTGCAATTCTAATTCAACGTTTCACCAACTCGTAGATACCTGATTTTAAGTATGATACTTTTAGAATAGATTTAAATTGAATAAAATAACTCATTACTTAGTCGTTTTTCTATCTTGGCAAATAAGTTTAAGTCCATGACACTCAGGGAATATCTCTTCATAACTGGCCATTAATGTTTGTTGATGTGAACAAGTAGTAACATCATATTTGTTAACAGTATACGATTTTCTTTGACATTAATGTTCCTATTTATGTTTTCATCTATACTCATTTCCTTATTATTCATTAAATGTTTAGAATGTAACCAACCAATCGAAGCGATTCGTTAATGTCGGTCCATTGCTTTAGCTAATCTGAGTAGAGGGTTAGACTATCCAATTCAACTGTTCAAGATAACCATTAATTAATCATTTTAGCTACGTGAATGCCATTTATCAAGATCCCGGCCTCTTTATTAGTTTTTTTTTTTTGTTTTGTTTTGCTTTTACACTGCAGCTTCGAAGTATTAATTATATGCTGATTTATTTGTTTTTGCAACTGATAACCTCTCTTGGAAGACAATAAATGACGAACTTGTTTTCGATAACTACAAGTTCTTTAAATATTTTTAGCTTTGACTAATTTTACTAAATACGACGGTTTCTCTATATACACGATTTTCGCATTATTAAAAAATAATTTTGAATGAAAATAAATTACCTTTTTTTGCACAAAAATCTCGTGCAGTAAGCGTTACGACTACATAACTTGGGTACAGTTATTGTACATGATTTTAAATGCAACTCTTAGAAGGAACTTATCGTTATTACGGGAATACACCATTTTATCTATCTGGTTTTAAATTACAAATTGGTGACAAGTGAACAACGGCGGCGTAAGGATAAACTGGGTTTATACATCACCAATGGTTTGGTTTGGTTTAAATCTCACGCAAAACAACACGAGGGCTATCTGCGCTAGCCGTCCCTAACTTAGAGTAGTGAAAGATTAGAGAAAAGGCATCTAGTCATCACCACCCACCGCCAACTCTTTTATCAACGAATAGTGGGATTGACCCTTATGACGATCATGGTTGGTGGAGTATGGATTCGAATCCGAAACCCTCTGATTGCGAATCAAGAGCTTTAACCGTCTGACCATGCATTAACAATTAATTAATAAGTGGAATTAATAAAATAATTAGCTCCCTTGTATAAATATTCCCAAAACAGTCACATACGTAACCACTGTTTACGTCACTTCTTTCACGAACCTGTAAACAAGCACTTTCCATACGACTTGTTTAAGCGCAAAGATACATAATGGGCTATACGTATTCTGTTCACCACGGGTATCGATCCCGAATTTTAGCATTATAGATTTGTGGGGACTCGTTATATTGATACCATTCGGGAGATTACACAATACTATAAATTTGATATTTGCCACCCACAGTAAAGGAAAATAAAAAAATACAAAAACAACTACAACAAGATATTAAAAAAGTACATGCACAGGTGTGACGTTTCACCTGATAATGATGCTGAGTTATAAGCGAATCTTCACGACATCTGTATAAGTACTTTGTAATTTTTAGCTATTTCATATAGAACATTTCCAGAACTTATGAGATACCTCAAACCCCAGAATTTCTTGGTAAATACTTTGGGTAAAACGTTTTGGTGACATTCTATTAATATCTTATATTATTAGTGATACTAAAGTTTTAATACTACTATGCTGGCCCAGCATGGCCAGGTGGTTAAGGCACTCGACTCATAATCTGATAGTCGTGAGTTCGAATCCCAGTCACACCAAACGTGCTTGCCCTTTCAGCCATGGGGGCGTTATAATATTACAGTCAATCCCACTATTCGTTGGTAAAAGAGTAGCCCAAGAGTTGGCTATGGGTGGTGATGACTAGCTGCCTTCCCTCTAGTCTTACACTGTTAAGTTAGGGATGTCTAGTGCAGATAACCCTCGTATAGCTTCACGCAAAAAGCAAAAACAAACAATTATACTAATGAAATAGTCTTCTATGTAGTTTGAAATTTTTTAACCGAGTATTTGGTAAGGTTGTATATTCGGAGGATTTTGTCTGCTTTATTACTTCCTCAGTACTTTAGAATTTTTACAAAAATTGTCCAAGATTCTTCATCTTTTGTTATAAACTTAATATATTCGTTTCTCTTCCCAAAGTTGACACTTAGTACATATGATTAAATTATTATGAAAAAGTAACTTATCGACATGCTAGTACACATTTCCACACCCATGATAATTTCTCCTTCACCTTTTAATATGTAAACTAGCCCTCATTTAAAACAAATAGGTGACAGGGTAAAATCCAACTCAGCGTTTTTTGTTTTTTTTAGCAGAATATGTTAGTCAACGATAAATGGTATTCTTTTTTTATAGAGCCGTTTGAGAAACTCAAACCTTTAACTGTCACGAGTACACACGAGAAAATTAGTCACTGAAAAGTGTGATATTAAGCGAAATGTTCTAAAAAACAAGTATGCAATAAAGTTAATTCTAATATTAATTAAAAAACATAAAGGTTGCATATCAATTTGCAAACTTTGAAAATATATGTACAAATACTTATTTTACTTATTTATTATTTATTTACCTGTCACTTTTTTAATCTGATAACAATAATTTGCGAAATATTTCAGACATTTCAATATTTTAAAAAAATCGTGTTGATATGAAAAGTAAGTGGGATATAACTACACCACGGGCACGAAAGTTTCGTTGTTAAGTGCATAACGTTATCTGGTCTGCGCAGTACACGTGTATCGAAACCGCGTTTTAGCATGATAACCCTTCAGACTCATCGCTCGCTGTTCACTGGTGGAAACGAACGAAGTGTAAATGAACACTTCGTTGAAATCACTTCTAATCAGTAACATGACTTTAAAAAAAAAATCGTTAATATTATTTTATACACATTTTTCTCCATAATTTTCAATCTTCAATTTGTCACATTTCTTTCCCTAATTGTATTGTCTTTTATCACTTAAAGCGCATCGAGGTCATCGTTAAAACTTACCACTTTGGACTTGCAAGTAGTACTTGATAAAAAAAATTTCGAAACAAACTTATTTTATCTTTAAAAATTAAATCACCTCAAGAAAAGCCGTAAGGAATCTAAAAGCACAATCATTTTCTAAATAATGGGTAGTTCGTACACTTAGCAACAACACGTCTCTCAAATTAACAGCTTGAAATATTACGTGAATTTCTTCAATTTATTGATCGTTACGTTACAACAAACCAACCTTGATTTTAATATAGTGCTATTATATTATTAGTTTCTACTAAATATGTTCAGTTGTTTTTTATTTAAAATATTACGGGTATCAAAACCCAGTTTTCAGCGTTATAAGTCGTCAGACATACCGTTGAACCACAAGCAGTCATGAAACAAAATCACTGTAATGGTAAATAAGTGCACGTCCTAAGTAATCGCTATTATTATTGGTCCGATTATGATGATGTGATTTTCGTTGTTCTCATACGAACGAAGCTACGTTATTTGTAGAGCAAGAAGACTTTATGAATAAATGTATCTTTCACTTCTTTTTTGATAACTAATAAAAAAGTTGGTAATATCACTATGAAGATAAATAACTCATATTTAAAAGTATTCATTACAAAAAATAATTTGATATGCTTTGATAGGACATTATCAGCGAACACTTTCACGGCTAAACTGTTCTTGAAATGTTCTCAGGTTTGTAAGTTATCACAATTTAAAATTCCTTTACCGTCTGGACTTCTATGATTGCGACCTGGGAATTAATATTTATCAGTAACGATTTTTTTAAAAATAAGTTATATGCCATTTACTTATCATGTTGTTTTTTTAATTTCCCAACCGGAATAACTGATGGTTGATTTTGAACTTATGTACTTTTATGTTATTCAGACGTTATTTTTACTTACGACATTTATATGTATATATATTTATAATCACTTTTCCCATGAATTAAACGCAAGTTTGTTTATTTTGAAGTTAAGCACAAAGCAACACAATGGGCTATCTGTGCTCTACCCACCACGGGTATTGAAACCCAGTTATACTGTTGTAAGTCTGCAGACATATCTTGTGAACAGCCACATTAAAACAATCACTGCTCATAGCCTAATTATCAGATTAACATGTTACTGTTTATTGGGAATTCTGCAGATGCACAAATCTAATGTTACATTAGGAACCACTTTTTTTTTTATGTCTTACAACTCATAATAACTAAATTCACATAGCAATTTTCTACGTTGAAAATTTTCCATATTTCGATAATACTATAGAGTGTTTTATCATTTTTGTTTAAGATTTTATGATAAAAATTTTTAAAACATTCAATGAATTTCAAAAAAAAGGTTTTGGTGTTCATGTTACATCACCGGCAACAACTGTGAAGTTGCAAAATATGAAGTCGTATAACGTACATGTGTAATGCAAAGTTAAAGCATTTTCACTTAAAAGACAAGAGAAACTTCAGTCAAATCTCTGGCTATAATCGAATATTAAAAGTTTACCGTCACTCCTACAATGCATCCAAGCATGGAAAATACGGAGGGAAATTCCGTGGCAACAGAGTACAAGCCATAGGCATTCTCATTCACAAACACTTCACAAGGTTGTTAGGCCTTATGAAAAACATAAAATTGACTAAATCTGTAAGTAAAACGATACTGCTATCTTTTTTAACTAAAACATTTTGTTTTGTAACATATACAAAAATAAAACCCTTTGGCTATAATGAAACATCTTCATCCTTAGTAATTTTCTTGATACGAATATCACTAAAATTGTCAATTTTAATTTTAAAATGTGTGTTACTGACCATCAGAAAAAGAGTATACCCCCCGCTAGTACAGCGGTAAGTCTACGGATTTACAACGCTAAAATTAGGGGTTCTATTCCCATCGGTGGGTTCAGTAGATAACCTGATGTCGTTTTGCTATAAGAAAAAACACACACAAGCACAAAAAAAAGAGTCATGTTATTATCATGCGTTCATTCACAGATGAATGCTACAGAATAGTGGACTACCATATGCAGTTTTTGACATAGCCAATTGATTTAAGAAATATATCACTTTACAGCCTAGAACTGCTCTGCATTTCTTTCTAAACATGAATGACTATGTACACTTTTAAGACTACTTTTATAATAAGAGCAGGGAATCTCTTTTTCCTATTATTAAATTTCTAACATATATATATAACATATGTTTTGAAAATGCAAGTTCCTATACTTTTATCACCTGTGCATTCTCAGTGTTGACAACCACATGAATAACATAGTTATTTTAAGTGGTTTAATTCTGATCTATTAAACTTTTATACCAATATGCTTATCACTTCACTGATACCAAGTTTCTTCAAGTAACAACATTAAAACACAATTATGAAACTCTGCCCTCATAAGCTAGCAGATTTATGAAATGAGGTCATTTAATGCTCAAAACCTGCCCTGAATATACTGGACAGTATGCTACATCCCATAGCAACAAAAACTGAAATTTGATCAGAACACTTCAGTTGAAGCTGTTTTTCAATTGTAACTCATTAGTTTTCTTCTCTTAATAAACATTTGGTATATGTAATTTTATCTATTTTCTATCACAAAAATTAGTTAAAATTTGAAACTGCTTAAAATAGCAATTTAGCTCTAAATACATAACCAGTGAAGCTTAAACTTTCTTGATTAAGTTCATCTGAAAGTTTTCCACAATGTAATAATTATATTCATTGTAGACTATAAACCAGTATAATATAATTCCTCTCTATCTTTCTCTACATATGTATGTATGTTTATTTATTTATATAAAGTTCATGACATTCCTAGTTCTGTATGATAAATCTTTTTAAAAGAATTTACCGAGCTGCTTTTTTTCTTTACCCTGTTTTCAGTCGAACTATAAGGTCATGTTATATTGTGAAGTGAACATAAAATAAAGTTTTAAGTTTTTCAATGAAAAACACCCATCAACAGTACTTTGAGTTGGATATTCTATCCAATATTTAACATAACAAGCATTCTTTTCAGCAATACTGTGAAACTTAAAAAGATACTGCAAGTGTATTTGAAAACATCATTCTACTGCCAGGTTACTGAGAAAAGTTCCTGCACAGGATTTGTAAAATTGAATAAATTTGTACTATTTAGTGAGATGAAATTTGAAGACTTTTAAAATATAAATGTTAGTTATTTGAAATCCAATATATTCAGCACATTTTTCTTGTTTTTTTTCATTGTTAATAGCTTTGAATAAAACACAATGTACTAAGTTTTTAACTGTGTAGTTTTACATCCATTTAAAAATATTTAAATTTTTAAAACATATGGGAAACATTTATTGTCATTTAAATCATAATTTTTCTCAATTAATAATAAACTTCAGAATATGATGCAAAATGATCATCAAAATCTTACAAGTTCAAAAATGTTATATTTATATCTAGTACTGGGCAATGCATATAACAGGTAAATTATATTGTTTTCTCACACTCATGGATCCTCAAAAATATTAAATTCATATATACTTCATTTATACACTTTGTCTCAGTTTTTACAGAAATTTGTCAATTTGTTATAAAAATTCTGACACATGGAGAACATTATTCATAATTTCCATTTTTAAAAGCACTAAATTCTATTAAATATGTTAATATTGGACTCTTTCAATTACATAAAATTATTATCTCACACTACAGTAATGTCATGCCCCATGACAAAACCAATTATTCTCACTTCTCATCAGAATATACTAATGAAAAATGATTCCATGAGTTCCAAGGAAGGTTGAAATATTAACTACAAGCAGTGACCTTAAAAGATCTTAATAGGTTAAGCACTTCAACAGTGACATAACAGGTAACCTTGGCATTACATAATCATATGAAAATGACTATGTTATTGACGTGTGCTACTTAAAGTATTTAAATTTTATTTTATTTACTGTACTTTAATTGCTACCAGCAGAAGTGGAATTCTACCACCATGAACTGACAACAACCCATGTCTATAGTCTCTTTCACTTGGTTGTAGGATGAAACAAGTCCTCATTTCTGACAGAAGCACTGATGCAGTGTTTGATACAGTTAATGTATGGAGATTGAGATCCTAATTAAGATTGAAACAACAGTTCACTAAGTTGAACAACTACCTGGTATTCCATGCCTCTGTGTTCTTTTGTAATTGTTACAAAAGATAACTATCTAACACTCTGAATATGTTTGTCACCATTTTATTTCTAGTAGCCCTACTTGACTGCTAAGAGGCCAGTGTAGGAAGTTGACAAATGCTGGGTACTCACACTCTAAACATACATGAAAGCAATCTTAGTTTCTAAAATTGTGAATGTTGTGCACTCTTATTGATTCTTTTTGTTGCAAAAAAATATATTTTGATTTGTAAATGTAAGCTATTCCATCTAAAAAAGTAAGACAAAAACATAACCTCTTACAAGTGAATATTTTGACTGTGGGTGATAAACAAATTACATATAGTAATATGCATATGAAAACAGGACTGTGACTATTACTTACTGTGTAGCTGAAACTACTATATTTTTTACCTGAACTGTTCCAGTATGGTTTCTATGCACCAGGAACACCTAAAAAATTTGAAATAATAAAATATGATATTTTTGTATTAATTATTATTGAAATTTTGAGTATGGGTAATATGTAGTTCATACACGTCTTTATATTTAAGTCATACTACAAGATATATCTAAAATGAATATTCATAACTCTCTCTCTAAAACAATCAATTCTAGTAAGTCCAACATATCTCACACAAATATTTTGTTTACAATTAATAAATTGTTCAAAAATACATAAATTTAGTTGTTCACTAGAAGTCAATCTAATGTATATTTACCAAACTGACACCATTCTATCCATTGTTAGTCTGTGGTTGGTTACTTGTTGATCAAAATATAGACAAAAGGGAAAGCTAGAGAAACACTGGCTGTTTAAGGGAAAAATTTGGTCTTGTACAGCATACCTTAATTTATAATGCAGTCCTCTATTACCAGCAAAATTATAAAAATTTAAAGGATTTATTTTCATAAAATTTGGTCATTTAACTGCAGAAGTTACTTTCACTATCCAATGAGCATGAATAAAGCTACTTTGTAAGCACTTGTACTAATTTTACATATGCCTGAAATTTTTCTTGTGTACTTTATTGTAATTTATGTCAATTCTAATACAGTTTATATATATGTTCTTTGACTGTTTACTGAGCCATCATATTGCTCAGAAACACCAGCTTTAAGATTTGTGAAACATCACTATTTCAATGGATCTAATACCAAACAAACATCTAACAAAAATAAGTCAATTGGACATCTTTTGTGAAACTTTTAATGTGTTCCACTTCTGGCAAATATTCAAGTTAAATAAATAACTGTATTAAAGGACATTGATATTCAAAATCCAGTTTTCGAGATGTCACAAGTACAGCGACAGTCATAGTACATTTGCACCTTTTAACCCATTTTCTCAAGATATTTAAGAAAGAAACATTCAAGACACATTTGTATATAAAAACAGCTGAAGAAAACTAAAACCAACAGTAACAATAAGAAAATGTCATTAAGAACCTATGTGCTGAATGACATCAACAAGGAGAAGGCAGAGTTAATAGAAAATATGAAGGAATCTAAAACTCACAATGGGGAGGTGAACTTGTCACTTGTAAGACTATTATCGTTCACCATATATTGTTAGACTGGATATACATGGTAAGATAATGGACAGATTATCCATCTCACTGTAAAATATAGTGATTTATATTGAATTCTTTTCTCAAATACACTGTTGTTTCACTAATATCTTTCTTCACAAGAGTAACCTGAACACATTTTGGACAGAAAAACATACTAATAAATGACAAAATATACTGTAAAACATTTCCCACATTTTTACAAGAAATCCATCAAGTAATGCAAATAAGCATGACAAAACTATAATGATTGTCTACAATCAGGTCTACACAAAAAAGAAAAAGGATACTGCTGTACATATATAGTAGAAATATTTCTGATTAATATTTCATTGTTAAACTGAAAATGCACATTCCAAGTGAAGACAAAAGTTCACTGTATTAAAAATTTCTCTCAGAATTCGGAGTTAGTATTTAAAGAAAATACAATAAATGGCCTAAGTGCATGATTAAGAAGCATGGTAGCTTCTAGTACCTGACATGTTGCACAGTGATATAAAATGTTGCAGATACATTAAATAGTACTATTATGGTTTCTTGTATTTCTTATCAGATAAAATGCATCATATGCACAATAGAACTTTCTTTGACCAACATCAACAAAGAATCACAATTAGTTGGTATTAAAGTATAGTAGTAAAATAATATATTTGTTTCGTATCTAGAGACAGGCACGTAATTGTTCAACAAGGGGTAATGTTCGAATAATCTATTTTTTCCTGGAGTTGCTTACAATTTGTGATTATGAGTATTGTTTGAAATGGTAGAAAAATCACCATACATTGTCAAAATATATTAATACATCAGCATCAAATGTATTTGCGGTTGCCCACCTCCTAGAAAATCAATACATAAAAACACAGAGAAGCGACGGGGATTAGGGTGCGTAAAGTGAAAATGCTTTTACTAAGTACACATTTCTAACAAAGAGGTCAAAGAGATACTGTTGTTGAAGGAAGAAAACGTTAGTTAATACTAAATATCCCCTTTGTCAATTAAAATCATCGTAATAAGAGCAGAACATCTGTATGTAGGTATGTTTGTTTCAGAATTTTGGACATAGCCACTGAAGAGCTAAATGTTAGTAAACATACAGCAAAGTTTTAATCTAACGTTCTACGTGGAGCTATGTATTTTCGTCACTAAAACTTTAACAGTACCTTATTAAAACTATCGCTATTACCTCTTTTTTAAAAAAAACAAATCTAAAAAGGGAGTTTCGACTCAACATAAAATAACTACAAGTTCCTTAAACAAGTTTTAATTTTCAAACTTCATCGACTAGTGTCTAATGCACTAACCTTTATAAGTAAGGTAATTTACTACTATCACTATATTTGAGATATCACAGCTACTTTAGTTTTATGGGTCGAGGTTTAGAGGTTATAATTTTGGTTCAGAAATTATGCAGGGGTAGTATAGTTCTGTTACATCAGTGCAATATTTATATCTTGTATAAATTTATATTCTGTTGTTGAGTATATATATTATACGACTCAAATTAAAAAGGTGTATGGGATTTATGAGCTATAATCTAAATTTTGGTTACCTAGACTTTGTAATTGGTATTGTAAGGTCATACTACGCAATAAATATAAATTTTAGGTTAGCTGTAGTGTAGAGACAAAACCTTAACTTATCTTTTATTAACGTCACATTGCCAATTTTCTACTGAAATATTTTAAACATTACCAATCCCCCGACAGGTATATGTGCTATTTTAAAAATGAAGCCTTACCCGTTATAATTATTGTTCTTCGGGTGCTTGCAAAACTGATTTTTACTTGTCATTTGTTAATTAACGGAAGAAATAGGTTTGTTCCTGACATTCTTTGGGTGTTACTTTGCACGTAAATTCCCTCCGAATTTACAAGTTACAATGATTTGAAGTTTTATAATTGATTATAATAGAACAGTAAAACAGATTTATACTATCACCAATATATAAATAAAAAATCCTTCCCTTTTCAAAAATAAACATTTATTTGTATGGCAGAAAATAAAGGGTGGATGAGCGTCATGTTGTATATCACATCAGCTAAATAACTGAACAGACATTTTACAATAAGGTTACTCGGTAAATGAAACAAATTTCGGGATAAGAAACAATGTTAACCTAAGAGGTCCACGAGTAAAGGTTGATTAAACTCCTGTGTGAAAAGCACGCCCATTTTTTTTATCGCAAGTGTTAACAACAGCTCGAGTAAAAGCACATCCTGCGCAGGTATGAAATTGGCGCCACGCTTTCTGGTGTTTACTGGCAAATACTTCTATCAGTATACTTTTTTAAATTAATAAGCTTCTCAGTACGGGTTGCATATATACTTACTTATCAAAATATTGTTAGTGGAATTCAGCACCAAATGATAGTGAAGGTAAACTTTATTGCAAAGTCTCAAAGGCCTTGAAAGCAATACACAAGAGACTCAAGAATCATTCATAATATAAAGTACTGTTACGATCAAAGTACTATTTATGAATGCATAAAAACGTACTAAAACCCTTGTTATTAATATCGTGTTTATTTCCAATTAATTTCGTATGATTCTTACACTTGCCTAATCAAAGTACAAAACAGAATCATATTTTTCAGGATACACTGTATTAGTTTTCGTCATTACAGTTTTCTGTAATGCTAGTCAAAGTACAATCTAATGAGTTTTTTTTCTAATTCGTCCAAGAGAGAACAAAAGTAAAAAACGAAACACCATCAACAACCAATAAATATATGTACAGCTGGCGCCATCTAGTAACAAATGTGATTAATATCATGTTTATTATTAATTAACATTGTTTCGTAACATCAACATGTCGAGAAGACTCAGACCCGGATCTATAGGGGTGCTATGTGGGCTGCAGCCACGGGCCCCCAAATTTTCTACATTACATTTATTTCAATTTTAAGTTTTTATGTTTATTATTACATTTACTAATTTCATTTATTATTATTTCAGATTTTTTATTGTGAGGTGAAATGTCTAAGCGATCTTATGAAAGTGGAAGTAGCAAACGAAAGTACACTACTGCAAAAACTTAGTCTCTAGAGAGGGTCATCGCAGACACAAAGTCTGTTAAACAGTACTTTGCGGCTACTGCCACTACGTCTGGCTCTGAACATTCTGCTTCGCCTATCACTGAAGGTGCAACTTTATTTACTATCCATGAAGCTGTTCCAGCGTCTGTCCCTGTAAATGTCCCTTCATCTACCTTGGAAACAGAAGGGGCCTCAACGTCGCAGCAATCCGAAACCGCTGATTATGTGTTGGATGTTGAACTATAGTTACAGCTTGTACAACCACAGATACAAGCCCAACTAACTGAATCTGAGACGGGAGAAGGAAAATGTCCATTTCGGTTACGCTGCCAGCATAAGGATGCCAATTTGTCAGCATCAAAGTGTGGTTACAAAGATCAGCGTCGTTATTTTGGACAAAATATGTTTCTTCGCGTGTATCCATTGACAAAGGAAAAAACAGAACGTTCATGGCTTTGTTACTCACCCGCAACTAGTAAAGCTTTTTGCTTCTACTGCCGCTTATTCTCAGCTGGAAATACTGATTTCGTCAATGTATTTGATAACAGGAAGCATGCCGGTCTAATGATGGAACAACATAAAAAACACAAATGCACTGGAACTCTGCAATTGCATTTGCTGCTGTTTTCCGCCGTTCTGACGACGCAAACGATTTGTTCAGTGTAGAGCTTCATGCATTCAATATGCTTATGCAGCATCAACTTGGAGAAGTTTTCCCCAATGTCTTAAATACATACAGAATGTACTTGTCATTGATGGCGATCAATTGTACCGGCGAACGGAGGTTTTCTAAGTTAAAACGACTTAAATGTTGCACACGTTCAACAATGAAGCAAAAGCGATTATAGTCACTGGCAATTCTCTACTGTGAACATGCTCTGGCCAAAGTAGTCGATTTTCGAAATATTATTAATGAAATTGCATAAAAAAGGCTCGTCCGTTCAATAGAATGCCAGCTCATAATCAGTAGGTATATGTGTATAAAATTATTAATTCAGGAAGATATAATATGCAAAATAAAGTTAAATATTTGTAAAGTAATATGTTAAATAAAAATGTTTATTCTCCTAGATTCGGGCCTGAGAAGATTGTTCCTTTACTGATAGGCTTACAATACATCCCGGTTTGAGAGGTCTGTCCCAATGTTTCGTCCGGTTTACTACTTCGTCCTGGTTGACACTGAATTGTCTCAGAACGTCCCAGTTTTTCATGAAAAGGCATAAACTCTAAAAAGGATAAACGGAAAATGTTAAAATCTGCATAGAGTCCTGTCTTGGTTTGACTAAAAATGATTTTTAAGTTTTCATTTTATTAGTTGATGGACATAGGGAGCCATATGCTGTAGCATGCAAATTTTAAAAGGTATTGCATCAGACGAAATTCACAGGCAGCTGATACAGTACCTGTACAAGTATAATGATTCATAAGTGGGTTGCTATCGGAGATACGCGCGAAATGGTAGCTGCACAAGCATCGAGCGGCAGCATATGCAAAGCTTTCTTTGAGCAAATGTTTGTGCTTTGTGACTGCTTTATTTATTATATTAGTCATACCGTATATGCTGAATTATTTTCGTTCTTTTATTTTAGAAATTAATCCTAATCATAATGTCCAAAGCCGGTAAAAGAAAGTGCACATTCAACAGTGAATTGCAAAAATAATATCCATCCTTGAAAAAAAAATTGTGACAAGGAGGACAGAGTCAAAAGTTTGCAGTGTTCATCCGAGTTCTTTGTTTCACATGGTGGCTGCTCAGACATAAAAGACCATTTAAAAAGTGCTAAACAGTTCAAGTGCAGTCTCAAAGTTCAAGAGTTGATGTGTTCTTAAAAAAAACTGTGTCTGAAGAGAGTGACTTGGTAATAGCTGCCAAAGAAGCAACTTTTGCTTATCACAGTGCTGTCCATAACATAAGCTTTAAAACAGCTGATTGCTTTTCCAAACTGATAGCAAAGTTATTTGAACCAAAGTTCAGTTCTGCCAGAACGAAGAATAAGGCTATTATTTTGAATGAAATTGTTTCTTTAGTAGCAGAAGTATTGAATAGAGACTTAATGGAGGTCCATTTCGTTTCACTTACAGCAGATGCTTCAAATATCGCACCATTACAGGTATAATGTTGGTGCGATATTTTTTGACAGAGGAAGGAGTGAAAGCAAAACTTATAGACTTTCAGTTGGTTCCTGGAGTGACATCAGAAATGTTGACGAATTGCTTGGTGTCCACTTTAAGAAAACATGATTTATCAAACAAATTGTTGCTTATTGTGGTGACAACTGCAATACAAATTTTGGAGGTGTAAATAGAAAGGGAAAAAGCAATGTATATAGTCAATTGAAGAAGGAACTTGACAGAATTATTGTGGGTGTTGGTTTTGGTGCTCATATTGTACAAACTGCAGCTGATGTCCTTCCTATTGAAGTGGAAAGCTTGGTGGTCAAAATTTACAAGTATTTCTATATTTACATTGTGCATGATACACACCTTAAAGAATTGCGAGTTTGTAGAAATTGATTACAAGAAGGTTCTCCAATATAGAAATACATGATTTCTGTCTTTGTTACCAGCTGTTAAAAGAATTCTCCAGATTTATGAAGGACTGAAGTCATATTTTTGTTCACAACACTGCCCATTGTTGATAAAAAGATTGTTTGAGAGTAAATGTGGAGAAATGTATCTATGGTTTGTCCATGGACAACTAGGCTTGTTCAACAAAGTGAATTCAGAGCGTTGTTGTTTTGAAAAGTTGCTGTTGAACTTGGCTCTGCTGAAGTTTAATGATTTCGTCGAGGTATTCATGATTGATATCTGCTGTCGCAACACTAAACGTGAACGGCTGTCTCACCCATGCTGGATATGACTCTCTAGTGGGGAAGTATTTTCAACACAGCTGGTTTTACGAGTGCTTCACCAATGGTGTGTGGTTTGCCTTGCTTTGCGATCAAGTACGCAACTTTGTACGATACTGTGAGGATCAGTTTGTCGATGTGTACAAAGCCGAGAACAGGCAAAGTAGCCTTTTCATCGAACCTGGCTCTCTTTACCTTGAATTCAGCAAGCGTTGTGTTCTTGTATTTCCCATCTCCATGCAGCTTTAGGGAGTGTTCTCTTAGTTTTGCCGGTGCTAGACTAGAATTGCTCAACTTGGCATTGCAAATCATGCATTGAGGACGCTGACTCCCATCATGTTCTGTTATGCACGTGAATCCATATTGTACGTATTCGTCCAACCACTTTCTGTTTTTTGCTCTACATAGTATGAAGGCATTGAAAGATTAGGAATAAAATCACAAATGACGCACGATTACTACAGTCACAAGTCGACTGCTAAGCGCACGAAGTTCCCTGCAGCACAAATATTAAGACCAAGGGATGTGACGTGAAGAATGATGGCCAAGTGGAGCATGACGTCACGAATCATACGAGTGGGGTGAACGAAACGGACACACACACAGTGTGTGTGTCTTGACCTCCGCCGAACCCTTTGGGTTCGATTGAACCCCAGGTTAACAACCACTGCTATAATGGCTACATAAAGGAGCACATGAGGATCTGGTCTAAAGGAATGAGTGAAGTCAACAGTCCATATAAAAGGTGAGTGTGAATGTCCTATCAGGGAACATTATATATAAAGATCTGACTGTTAGCAAAAGAAGTATAGGGCAGATGCAAGGCCAATTGTAAAAGTGCAAAACTGAAAATTTGTCTCTTTTGCACATAAATAAATAATAACATAAAGATTAAAAACTTAGAATATGAAAACAGGCAACGTCAATATTAAATATCATCATCTATAGACAAAGTGCAAAGTGCCACCACAAGGAAAGAAACGAGTCCATTGTAAACCAAGAAAACTGTATATATCTTCCTTGGTACTGCAAAGAAATGGAAAATACAGGAAACCCTCTGGTATGAGATTGGGAATAGCGAGAGGCCAGTGACAAAAGATTTGGGACTTGGAATACCTGCAAAAATTTAACATCTGAGAAAAGATTCTTCTTTGAGAACTCTAAGGGCTGAAGAAGGAAATCAAACTTTCTCAAGCAAGGCATTACTCTCCAAAAATCTCAGCAGTAAGCCAACTAAACTACCAACAAGAAAGCAGAAGTTACCACTTTTACCAAAGTCAATAACTGACTAAGATTATTTGAAAATTGAATAGGAGACCTGTGATAGACCTCAGGCAACAGTTGCAAAAAAAATGCAAAACCCTTATAAGGGACAGATAAATTTAAGAAAACTGAGCTTAGCTAAAACAATGGCATCATGTCTTGAATCCCAAAGATTAAGAAGGGTATCTAACCTTTAAGAAATGAAATATGGTTTATTTAACCAATGTAAAGCTAAGACATCCTAATATGATAAAAACAGAAGACAAGGCATTGCTGGCAACAACTTCTCACAATAGATCAACAATCACTTAGCATGCCTAACAATGTCTAGCAAAGGTGAAAAGACCAGATAATTAGCCAAATGACTGTCCTCACAACAAAGAAGGAGAAGAGTTATAAGCTACAAAAGAAAAGCTCTAGACATTATAAACTTAATATACTAGTCACAAAAATTGTGCAGAAAGCATGATAAAAATTCTTGGTTTGTAATTAGCTGTTTCAGTATGGATGGAGTTCGCAAAATAATACAAATTCTCATCAGTCTGCCTAACACTGAGCTTGCAAAAGAAATACATCAGGCCTCAGGTAAGACTGAACCTCTCTATGTATGATCAATTGAATGTAAAGAAGCCAACTTCCAAACACAGGGGTGTTGTTAGACTCCAGAGATGGCAGAGTAGGAGCACTAGGCAACTCGTTGTTAGAAGTGATTGGAAACTGTAAATTCATATCTGAAAATGTCTCAGAAATATTTTTCTTTTTGCAAAATAATGAAAATAGACAACAAATTCAAGATTAAAGAAGACAGGTTTAAAAACAAAAAAGAAATTGTCTAACGTGTAAGTCACTTTACCATTCACCACTAAAAAGACACCTGCACGAAGAACGTAAAGCTGTCATCAAGAAAAGTGAACTTGAAGTAATAATGGAGAGCTTACAAAAGAATCTGGAATAAGGCAGAAGTGGAAAGAAGCACAAGATTTAACTTGCTTTGAGCAATATAGTGGGGTATGAAAGCTGGAGTGAGCAAGATAAGATTCATACCAACACTTTAATGGGCAAAGAAGAGAAACTTTCATCAATATAGAACTATAGTATGAAAGAAAATACGCGTGTTTGAAAATTCCAGTAATACACATTCAGCTTGTTAAAGTCTTTGTTTAACAAGTACAATTTTATGGTTTATGCATGGTTTAGAACATAGGTTAGTTTATGCTACATTTCATATCATCTTGTTTAGTACTTTTACTGTGAAAGCATAAAAGACTATAAAGGTGCTTCTGACACCTTTACATTCAAGAAAAATGAGAATAACCATGTGACACTTCCTGGAAATAATAAGTTGTATCAATTTATCTACCAATTTATGGAGTTTCCATAAAAAAAAAAACTTGTATGTGGTTCGTGAGTTGTTTTTTCAAAACTGGAACTGTTTTTATGTGACTGCCAGGAATAATGGAGTCTATGGGAGAAGAATAAATCATTCATCTGTCAAATCTGCACTTCATACATTTGTTTTTCAGTCAGTCACAAGAAAAAAACTGCCACAGGCTGTTCGCATATCGATTTAATTTTTTTTTAATTGAACACTTACTTTTGACAATATTGGTCTAACTAATTCTATTCCCTAATTTTGTTTGCTTTGTTGCATTAAATTTGACAGTTTATTTCCCTTCTCCATTTAATTTCTATTATAGATTCTTGGTTTCACAAACAACATGCTATTATCCAACAAATCCTAGAAAAGTAACAAAAGTTTCTTGCCATGTGATAACTGTTTACAAATGTTTGAGTTGAAAACTGACTGGATAATGGCATCTTCATTGACATAAAGCACATTAAGAAGTGCAACAATAAAACTGCTTGTACTCTGCAAAATAAATTATGATAACATGTTTTTTTTCTCACTGACTGATGGTATAAGTGATACAGAAGAGCACAGTATGTATTTAGGAATAATGAAAACCTTTATCCTTATTTTGCATACCTCCAGCATATGGATGTAAAAAAAATGTCAAGTCTGACAGTATTGTGGAAGTCTGGGAGGTAGACATCTAAACTAGTGGTGTTATGCCTGGTGAATGCCAAGAGAGGGAGGATTAGGCAAGTGTCAATTCCTTCATTAGATGTGGTTTGGGCATATGTAGCATATGCACCTTGGCTTCTTCAAATACGTTACTTGACCTGTTGGTTAGAACAAACTCTGAAGGACACACTCAAAGTATTACACATAACTACAGTAGCTGACCTGTGATTACTGTTTATCTATACCATTACAGCAATTCCCTAAGCCCAGAGGAGTCAATGGAAGAAGATGAGTGGAACATAAGCAATTTTCTTTTTTCTAACTTTTGAGCAAGTAATCAAAAGAGGTGAAATGACTAACAGATGCATTGAATGTTGCTGTATTTTGTGCAATGATATGAGTTATGATTCAATTGTATAGCATCTTGATTTTATATGAAGGAAATATATACAGTGCCCTTCAGTTATAATAGTGTCTTTCATATTGGGAATCTTTTTCCTCCCCCTACATTCAAATTGGACTTGCCCAGCAAGGAATTTTCCACTGTGTCTTTTTTAACTCTAGTTCAACCTTTGTTGGTGTCTTAGTGCTATGATTATCTGATTATTGTGCAAAGTTTACAGAGATAGAACTGTCTTGCATTACTGTATTAATTTTTTTATAAGTAATGGCAAATGTAAATGAGAATAAGTCATACACCATTAACTCTCTCAATACAGGCTTGATCACTTTGACCAACCACATGACCTCTTTATGGATTTGATAATGCTAACTTTTAATACAGTGTGTATATGTTCAGTAGACTTTCACATAAAAAATCATATTTTTTTACTGAAGAATTTTTAATAAACTAAAGAAAGGTTTGTCCATGAATATACTGAGTATTTGTTTTGAATAATCTATGTGCAAAAGATTTTCATTTTAAGATTAAAAATACCTTTCTCCAATCTCAGAAATCTCAAGTATCATTTGTGTAATCTCTAAAACCTCCTAAATATATTACAAGCAGGGGCATAGATTTTTTACACCCGATGGGGGGGGGGATGATTTTTGCAACCACTTATGTGGACTGTTCAATTTGCAAATTGGTAATCTCTGATTACGTGAACCTGAAAGCTGTAAACATGCAATCACAGAGTAATCTTGTTGCCATGATACTTGCATGTATACTAAGGCCTACTGACTGATACTTAAAAACTATCGCTTAGATCGAAAAGCTTAGAAGCATGGCTATATTAATATTAATGTACATTTTGGCTACTGCAAAAGCCTATATCTAGGCCTATTTATGTAATTCGATTGGTAAGAACACAAGAATCACAAGAACAAACACACAATTTGTAGGCCTGTGATGCAATAAAACAATTCAACAGACCAAACTGTAGAGGGGGATGATTGTATGCAACATACACCCACCTAAAATGAAGGGGGGATGGATAGGATCTACGCCCCTGATTACAAGTATCTGTTTTCAGTAAAACATTATATGTCTTCTGTATTTTTCTCTATCCTAATCAAGATAACCAATTTCACCAACCTCATAACCATCAAACATTTTTCACATTTTTCCTATTAAATGCTAAAAAAAGGTCTTTATTTTTATTTTCCCTTTTCTTATTTTCATCTTTCGAAGCTCTACTCAAATAAGTGGTTGAATATAACAATGCAAAATAAATATTTTACGTTATGTTCATTGGCCTTAAGATTTTGGCCAGCAGTGTATCTGACCATATATTTGTCACAAAAATATAAAAGTCAAAACTTTTCATTATGACATCACCATTTCAGGGGGTTAGAAGTTAAATTAGCACTTGATTCTGCCTTGAAAGAGTGAAACTTCTCTTCTACCTTAATATGAAAGAAAAGTGAGGAAACAAGGCTGGAGATACTGTCTACATTATCTTTAGTCTTGTTTTCTTACTTTTTTTACAACCCACACTTGCAGATTTTTAAATTATCGATTTTTATTTATAATTTGATGGATTTTTGTTCTTGATTTAGTAGCTAATTTTATATACTGTAAAAGTAATAAACATAGATAGTAGCAAGCTAATACAGCTCATGACAATTTACTGTACCTTTTCACTATTTGATTACATTAGTTCAAGATGTAAAATGTTAAATTGAAGATGAGGATTCACAGTTTTGAGTAACTAAATTCTCTATATATAATAAAGAGCAATGGGTATGTGTGTTTTCTTATAACAAAGCCAGATCGGGCCACCTGCAGAGTTCACTAAGGGGAATCGAACCCATGATTTTAGCATTGTAAATCCATACACTTACTGCTGTACCAGCAGTAGACATATAGCAATGGATAAATATGTGCCTAGACTAAGACAATCTCCATTAAGCATGAAAAATATTTTACCAGTAGAAAAGCAGCCTTTTCAAATAAAACATATATGTCTAAAACATCACTTTAAATAAACATTTGTGACTTTCAAAATAATTATTCTACAAGTATGTACAATAAAATTTAATATTACATGTATCAGTTTTCTTTCATTCCTTTGGCACAGATAGTCTAGCTGCTTTGTGCCATAAAACACTAAATCAACCAACCAATTCATTCCATTACTTCATACATAATAAAAGTCCAAGTGCAAATCACTACACTAAATATCAAAATTTATTAGAAATAATAAACAAAATACAAATTAAATATTTTACTTTTCTGAAATAACAAACTTTTAAAAAGTTCTTGTGAAATTTTAAACAATTTCATTAACTAGCTGTTTTTTTTTTTTACAGAATATGACAAGAGGAACATTATCTTCTCTGACAGAAAAGCTAGGAGTAATATGGTTAATCTCCAGATTTATATATGCAAAAACAGCTCATTTGGGTTGAGAAAATATTTTACATAGAAGAGCGAACAACGTTTCGACCTTCTTCGGTCATCGTCAGGTTCACAAAGAAAGAGGTAACTGACCGGAAGCTGACTACGTGGTTCGTTCGCTCTTCTATGTAAAATATTTTCTCAACCCAAACGAGCCGTTTTTGCATATATATTTCTCTACAAGTGGGTTTTCTCAACATCACTGAATCTCCAGATTTATTGTCACATGATGCACAAGTTTACTTTTCAATATATGTAACTAGAATACTTCATGTCAACTATACTTACGGGTGCATACAGAAACTAGGTTAAATGCTCTGTATAAACATCCTTCTTTAAAGCTTCTTAAGGTATGTTTGTATAAAGTAGGAATAAACTTCCTGGATCTCTTGACAGAAGCTATGACAATTTCCACACAGAAAGCTGTGAGTACTCAGCCAAGTACACTTATTTTAGGTAGATATTTATAACCAATATAAAAATCATATTATAAAATTAACAAGAATAATTCCATACAAATCTAGTCAATATGCTTGTAGCATTATTTTCAGTTTTGTCCTCACTAGTACTTAGTGTTGTGTCTCACCTAGAAATATGTCAATTGGATAGACAGTTAAATTACATTTTGGTTTTAGTTTTATAGTTTAGTTAATTATGTGTTATTTATGTCTTAAGTTACATGTTTGAAAGGTTTAATAATTTTTAATAGAACCTAACTCTTTCTTGATTCACAAGGGTTGGTGCATTAAGCTAGCACAGCAGCATTCTGTCAACAGCTAAAGTATCTCTGCTAACAATATTGTAATACAGGCCAGGAACACCATTTATGTGTCATGATAAATAAAAATACTAACGAATTATAAAACAAAGTATATATGAAAATGTTAAATGTGAAAATATTTTTTATGATTATTCAAGGAAAAATTAAAAGGTATGTACCTTTTATCAGTGAAAATTGTATATTTTTTCCTGTTGGCTTCTAAATCGTTCTTTTTCTGTGAGAAGGAAAAATAAAGGATGCAGTAGCCAATGGTGACAAATACACTATTTCTATTGGTATACCATGAGGGAGGACACAAAAGAAAAAAAGAATGGGAAAGAAGGAAGGCTACATGTGAACAGAGTCTACAATATCATGCAAGTGACCAGACAAATCACAGAAACGAAGCCAGATCTGTAACACAGCTGGATGGAAGAGAGAACTACAAGACTGTAGAAGAATAAAGTGAAAAAAAAAGGAAATTCAAGAAGGCACAATAGAAGAAACTACAAGTAAACCAATCAAAAGGGTGCTACCAAAAGAACCTGATAATGAGTGTCCAGAATAAGGAGTAGAACATGTGGAAGGAGATGAATAGAGAGTAAAAATATGAAAAAAGGTTGGATCAGTTCTGTCTCAATGTATCCACCATAAGTACTAATGGATACTGAACAGAAGCAAGAAAAGGTGAAACATGGTTGGTCGGAAGTGGCAAAAACATCAATATGAGGGGTGCGTAGATGAGCGTAAAAGCAATGTGAAACATGAGGATTATGAAAAGATTCTTTAGAAAGCATATTTTATAGTATTTAAGATTCAGGGCATCTTGAAAATGACAGGTAACAATGTGAACTGAAAGAAAGTTGGATCAGAAGAGAAATGCAAGAGTTGGAAAACAAAGAGAGAACATGATCGAGGTCTACCGCTGTTACTGATATATTATAGTGACATTATCCAAATTAATCATTATTAAATATCCATATACAACTGGAAGAAAATTATCCAAGACCTAAGAAGTTGCTAAGAGTTCCAAAAAGTTGTTATGAAGAGTCAATTCTTCTACGTTTTGTGAACCTAAATTCTTGAAAGGGTCAAAGACAGTGTCCTTGCTCTGTGAGGGAAGTATCTGCAAAAAGATGAAGGTCTGAACATGAGGGAGGAAGGGGAATACCCTTGTAGTATTGGCCCTGTACATGAAAGGGAGAAGATAGATAAGAGAAGACACGAGATCCAGAGAGAGGTTACATAGATCTTCCTGAATCTATTGTAGAAGTTGTAACTGAGCACATTACAAGGGAATAAGAGATCACACAGAAGCTTAAAAACAAACAAAAATGGAGCTGTAGAAACTAAACTCTCTGTGACCCACAAATTAAGTGGAGATGGCTGAGCCTTACTGAGATGGGAACAGAACAACACTCAAGTTAACCAAATATTGAGTATTTGTAAGACAAAACTTTATCAGTTTCATTAATCAACCTAGATGAATTGCCTCCCAAAGAAGAAAAGTATGGTCGGAGGAGTCCTGCTGGGACTGAGATAAAAAAAGCCTGTTGTCTATGATCGAAGGTAACCTCTGGATACTAAATGGTGGGGAATATGAAGATTAGTGTAGAAGTCATTTACCTTAACCATCTAAAACTCTAAAGAAAAAGACCATGGGAGGGTGAGAAAACTCATCACAGTAAATTCAGGAAATTTAAAAAATTGAATGCAAGAATGAACTGACAACAATCCCCACGCACTGAGGAATAATGAATAGATGGAAAAAAAGTAACATAAAAAGGTGAGAAACCCATTTGATAGCATCCTTGTCTAAAAAGTCTAATATTGGTAGGAGATAGGATCCCCAGGAGAAGGAAAAGGAACAGAAGAAAAAGAAAAAAGAAAGAGAACTAAAGCCAACAGACAGAACTGACACTTAGATATTAGTGGAAGAAAAGGAATGGAATGGAAGAACAGAGAGCAGAAAGGGATCAGGAGACAGTAAACAACAACTTGGAGAGAAAGAACTTGAGAAAGATGGGACACCAGAATTGTGAAGGAAAAATTTAAATAAGTTTAAAGAGTAGCAATGGTAAGGTAAACATGGGAGGGACAATGAGCTAGAGAAGGACTAACAAAGGACAATGGACCAGAGCCTTAAGAATGAAAAAATAACACCAGAGTTTGGGAATCCAAGAAAAGAGCTTTAGTTCAATTGTATGTCAAGGCATATGTGAAACAAAACAATGAGGACAAGACTTACCAATACCAGAATGAAGTTAAAATAATTATTTTTTTCAGCATGGATTTGGATATCATGGGAAGGAGAAAAACAATCTGATGAAGGAAAAGTAAATAATAACAAAGGAAAAATGGAAAAAAGGTAAAAGACATAAGAATAAGTCATAGAAGGACATCAAATGCCAAGTAGATCCATATCTGCACAAGAAGAATTGCTTGAAACATTTAGCATCAAGAAGAGACTGCCAAAAATCACTACCTCATGGACAGGAGTATAGGAGGAGAGAAATACTTGACAGGGACTCTAACAAGCCTTTGTAAAACTAATTTTACAGGCACTCAAAAGTGCCTGTCAAAGGTGAAGGATTGAGTCAAAATTGAAGGTCAAAATTTAAAAAATTATAGAGTTGTGGTATTTTATTCAAAATGCATTTTTTTTACCATACAAATGAAAAACAATATTTCAAATCTAAAGACCATCTTCATCAATGTTTATACTGTGAGTTCTCACCCCATCATCAATAGTTTTATTTATTAATCCTCGTTTATGAAATTGTTAACAACATATTATAATACTGACTTTATAATACTACTACTTTAAAAGCTTAAATTAGTTATTCATGTTTTACATTTAAACCTTCCATTATGAGCTAAGTGGAATCCACCCAGTTCGTAGCCACGAAAATAACTGAGAGTATCTATACTCTGATTTTTGATAATGTATACACAAAATTTTGCAGGTTTCTGGTAAACGTTACGAGACTTTCATACACAAAATATAATATTTTGAATTAAGTGTAAATATATTTTAATTCAAGATTTTCTTGTAATTTTCTTTTCTTTCAGAATGTTGACTATACAACATGCAGAGTATCTTTCATTTTAAGATTAAAATTATTTTATGCATCAGAAAAATTTCAAATTACACATGTGAAATCTTTATAACCTGCAGTTAATTATCAAATGTTTTTTAAGAAAAGCTTCCTGTTATTTTCACTATCGGATTAGAATTTCTGTAAATTTAATAGATTTGATTGATTTCATGATAATCACACGAAAATAGGAAAAAAAAATGTTTGTTTGTTTGTTTAAAGTCAAGCACAATGCTACACAATTGGCTATCTGTGATCTGCCCATCACATGCATCGAAACCTAGTTTTTAGCGTTATGATGCTGCAGAAATATCGCTATGCCACTGGGGGGCAGGAAATAAATATAAATTATACTTTTTTCTTTCAAGAATTACTACAAATTATAACCCAAAAATACAAATGTTTAATCTAAACAGCTTAAATGTCATAACATTATACATATATTTATTATTATTATACTGACCTTTTAGCCATTATTGGCTAACTTCGTAGAAGTCACAATAATTCGACGCACGTGCACTTATGTTACCATATCCAAGAATATAAAACTGATACAAAACAACCTGTCTTGGCTACTTCAGTGAACTAGTATTTTGTAAAATACAGACACATCTCAGTTGTAATACATACATACAGGTATGTATGTAGATATGTATAAATTATGATTTACAAATAAGTTTTTAAACAGAACAGTAAATACAATAGCTACGAATTTTGTACTCGGTTGCTGCATCGTTTGTTGCTACGCTTTTAGAAATTTTGCATGTAGAGAATATTAACAAAATATTTTGTTTTAGATTTTACATATAAATTTGAATAACCAAAAAATTATAAGTTACTATACCAATATCATAAAATTTCATATAATTTATCTAGGTTAGTAACTGAACTGAATTTGACTCCAAAAATACATGATATTTTGAATAGACTAACGACTCAATAGCACGAAGGTTTATCTGAAAAAAAAAGTGTGTGTGTTTGTTTGTTTGTTTTGAATTTCACGCAAAGCTACTCAAGGGCTATCTGCGCTAGCCGTCCCTAACTTAGCAGTGTAAAACTAGAGGAAAGGACAGCTAGTCATCACTACCTACCGCCAACTCTTTTACCAACGAATAGTGGGATTGACCGTACATTATAACGGTATATAAGGGACTGTTTCCAAAATTAGAAGTAAGTGAGTTGGGGCTACTGTGTTTGATTCGGTACATCAGCGATATCGGAACGTACAGAAAAGATGTAGGTTTTTTATTTTATATTCTAGCTTGTTAGGTTTGGTGATTTGGGCCCGGCATGGCCAAACGTGTTAAGGCGTGCGACTCGTAATCTGAGGCTCACGGGTTCGAATCCCAGTTACACCAAACATGCTTGCCCTTTCAGCCATGGGGGCGTTTTAATCTAACGGTCAATCTCACTATTCGTTGATAAAAGAGTAGCTCAAGAGTTGGCACTGTAATTTAGCACTGTAAAACTAGGGATGGCCAGCACAGATAGCCCTCGAGTAGCTTTGTGCGAAATTCAAAAACAAACAAACAATTGGTAATTTGATATACTAATCCATACAAAACTATAGGCTTTGTATTTTTGACATCACAAACACCTAATTTGCTGCATTCATACTACGTGCACACAAAAACTAATGTTTAGGTGTATTTTTAAAATTTATTCTTTTATTAAGAAATTAGGTAATGTATAATATGAACATTTGATTACAACATACAGTTTGATACCAAAATTAATGGCATAAATTTATAAAATAGTAGTTCAATGATAACGTAGCTTTTTTACCAGTGATCCGTAGCAATAGGATTAAAAGAACTTAGAAAACAATACACACTGAATTTGTAAACAAAATTTTACAGAATTACATACACCTGTATGAAACTCAAATGAAAATAAAAGATTTAATTCACATGCATACTCTTGAAAATATAAAAAATGTAACATTTTTTATCAGCATAAAATAACAGAAAGAATACTCGAAAAATAGATTTTAAACATTCAATTTGAAGATACAAAATAACATAAAATTACAATTATAACATTTTTTACACTAGAAAAAGATTTCTTGTTAAAGTTTAACAACACATAGACATGCGCCCAGAAGATTTGCTCTTACTAGGCCTTAAACCTATACATATAATTGTTTTTTGTGGTTTTTTCTTTTTTCTTTGTAAACTCATGTAAAGGACATAAGTACATTCAATTCCTCAAATGATAGTAGTCTAATTATAGAATGTATTGAAGTTCAAAATATATAGAGCTGTTTGTTCATTTCAAACTATGGTTTAAAACAAAGGACTGTCAAATTCATACTGGAAACTTTCTTGTACACAACATTGTGAAAATTTGCATCTTTAGAATCTTAATTTTTTAACCACTTTGATGATGTACCATAGATAGAAATATAAAGTGATAGTCACGATAAAAAGATTTATTCAGCAGTTTTTCTCAAATTATATTATATAACATGTTATGCAAGACTTCTTAGGGGTGTAATGCACCATGATAATTTCTTTTTACTCTATATTTTTCACACAGCTTAGTTACTGCGGTAAGCAATACAACCACATGTTAACAATTGTGCACCTGGTCTAAATTTAGTTACCGACCAGGTGGTTTACCTCTTAAACCAGGCCCACCAAGAGACACACGAGGAGGACCACCTATCCCTCATTAGTCCATTGGTTATTGCCAATGAATCTCTCATCTTTTGTTATTGGAGAAAAATATAAATTAATTAGGAATATTGGATATTTACTGAAACCAATTCTTAAACTTAATTTTATTTTCACAACTCCACTGTGAATGAATCTCTGCCACAACAAGCCATGACATTTGTTAAATTATGACCACAATCATTAATTGAAACACATATCAACAAATATTTTTATTATTTTTTCATAATTCATTTGTTTTATCTCAGAAAAAACTTAATTTCCAACAAATTGATCTATCAATGGATCTAAAATACTGTTGAATAATATATGTTTCTTTAATTAAAACACAATCAACTATTAAAAATTATATATACATACATATATATATATATATATAATTAGACTTTTTTAGGCATACTGTGTATTAACCCTTTCTGGATTGAAAGAGTGTCATTGATATACCTTAAACTTGAATTTTTCCTTCTCACAATGGAAGTGCTTAACCAGCTTGGAACATGTTTAATAAATAATATAGATCAGGTATCAATTTTGTAATCAATATGATAATCAAACAGTACTTCCTTAAATAGATTATCTCACTATTACTTTCTATCTAGTGGAATTAATCACAATCAGGAGAAATCGTTTATGGTTCACTACCTCAACAGCCAGGTAGCTATAAACATGCAATTTCTGCTGATCGACAACAACGAAGGAAGAAAAAATGAAATGAGAAAGAAGAAAGGCTACTTGAGAAGAAGTTCTGGAATGTCTTGCAAGGGAGTGGATAAAACCCAAACATGAAATTAGAGCAACACCACATCCAGAAGGTAAAGGAGGAATGAGTTTGAAGAAGAAGGTAATGGGAGAAAGGTACAAGTGGAAGATCATAGAAGGTTCAACAGAGGAAACAATAGCCAATACAGAGCAGCAAAAAGGACCCAACAAATCATGTCTTGAACAAGGAAGAGGAACTGCATATCATGGTATAGTAGTATATGTGAGAGTTTCAATGCAAGTCTAGTCTTATAACAGACTGTACTTTGCAGACAGGCCAAGCTGATTGAAATGAAAACAATGAACATGATTGGCCAAAGTCACTGTCCTGTTTAAAAATTTACAGATCACTGACAGTTTCTTTCCTTAAGATACTATATGACATTAGCATAGTTTGGGTTTATTTTGTCCAGTGTAACGAAACTTTCTGGGAAATAAAACATCAAAAATTAGTTGAATAAGGATGCAAAATTACAAACCAAACATTAATTGTAATTTTGGTGAATAAATGAGACATAAAAACTTTACACTTCTTGTAAATGGGCTTGCTTTTTTTTGGAATCCAGTTTATTTTTTTGGACAACCAATACAGCCTGCTAGATAACCTGGACTGAGCTCCATTTAATATTATGTAAACATCAGATAATATAAAGACTAGTTCTTTATATTATAAAGACTAATTTTTTGTCATTTCTATAAAATTAAACCTCATTACTTTATTGTGAAACTAAATATGTAATAAAAACTAATATATTTAATTATCAAGCATTATACTTCACTGTGTTGGCAACAGGCTACTGCTATTTAGTATTGAGTATTTATTTCCAGGCTACAAATACGATGCTCAAGACTAGTGTAAAAATTAAGCATCCACAGTCTAATAGGTGTGATGAGGACTGGTATGTACTTTTAAGAAAACTAGTAGTGAAGAGGTGCAATTTGTATGTAGCATTTGTAGGTTGAAGATATTGGAGTGGCCCTGCATGGCCAAGCATGTTAAGGCGTGCAACTCGTAATCTGAGGGTCGCGGGTGTGCATCTCCGTCGCGCCAAACATGCTTGCCCTTTCAGCCGTGGGGGCGTTATAATATGACGGTCAATCCCACTATTCGTTGGTAAAAGAGTAGCCCAAGAGTTGGCGGTGGGTGGTGATGACTAGCTGCCTTCCCTCTAGTCTTACACTGCTAAGTTTGGGACGGCTAGCACAGATAGCCCTCGAGTAGCTTTGTGCGAAATTCAAAAACAAACAAACAAACAGATATTGGAGATTATCTTAAGATTGAAGAGAAGGGTAGGTCGGAAGAACTAATTGTTAAGTAAAAGACTTTCAAATAAAAGGGGCCACAATAACGTAATTCTGTCAGCGATACTCCTGTAACATAATTGTAGGGATGAAATTATGAGTAGGTCACTAAGGCTAAATTCTAGGCTTAGAGTACTATGTAAGGACGAACAAATTGGCTGGTTGGACTTGTGTGGTCAGTTCAATGGGAGTACGGAGTATTTTGAAATTGCTAGTTTCCATCTAAGTAGGGTAGAGTCTGACTTGTTTATAAGAGCTATTAATGCAGTTTTAAGGGAAGTTTTACATTAGAACTAAACAATGATGAGAACAAGGATAAAATAAATGCAAAAATAAGATGCAGGGAAATGTTAAGAAATTAGTATAGAAGTAGTTCTAAAGACAGACCTAATTGTTAATATTGTAACATTTGAAGCATATGAAATAAAACAAATGACTTAAGCAATGATAGAAATTGTAGATTTTGATATGATGGGAATAGCTGAAACATGGTTAAATGTAGATGATTTTGATGGCAGAACTTCCTTTAAAAATAGAGAGTTATAGGATATTTGATTTTTAGGTCGGCCAACTGGGAACATTGTCCTCTCACATTGCTATGCTTGCAAACAAATATTGTGACAAATACGAAATTTCATTCTTCTGAGCACTTACCTGGTGTTTAGACTCGTATTCATAATGTAACAGATTTCTGGTTGTATATATACTTTAATATCTACGTTCGTCCTTTGATTTTCTTATGCACGTGACATATATTATTGGATGTGTACTAAACGAGTCTCACATGGTCTGTAAATGTGTAGAAGATTCTTGAGAGCATGAATCAACATTGCTGAATTTTCGAGAATATTGTGTGATTGGTAAACAAAAGCAAGCCATAAGACGTTAAGAGACAGTTTTATATTGTTGTTTAGCTACAGTCAATATACTATAAGTATGGGAAGCTATAATTGTGGTTAATGCTTATTGGAAAACTAAATAATTTGACCAGAAACGTTTATAGATTTGAAGGTAGCAAACCGTTCAATGTTACTGAATTAACTTCAGATATTAAATATCTTTATCTGTAAAAAGTCAACTTGTAAGTATGGCGAGGCCAGCCAAGAAAAGACAGCACTAGCTTAAGTTAGGTGAAACAATATCAACTCAGAATTAATTTGCTCGTCGTATACCTAGACCGTTGAGAAAATATTATTTTTAGTTCTAGACCAGATAGAAGTTTCAGTATAGTTTGTAATTTTGTAAAACTCTTGTATGTAAACCAATATCAGTAATAATCGTTATTATAAATTGTATTGTTATTTGTATATTAAAATAACATTGTGTGTATAATTGTGTGTATCAATCTTGTTAGCAAACATTATAAATTCGATACATATTAATATTAACTTCTAAATTCAAATTTCCAGTTATGTGAAATTATAATACGTAACAACAATGGCTATTTGTGTTTGTGCAGATATGGTAGAGTTTCTGGGTAGTTAATTATATAAATTACAAGTCAAAAAGAATTAAACTTTCCTTCTATTTTATACCTAATCAAGCTATTGAAATGGAGAGAAGACAAAACCAGCTAGTACAAACGTCAAGAAGAAAAATTGTCAACACTATAATCTAACAAATGGGCCTTAACTAGCCAAGTACAAAAGATTCGAACAAACAAATGAAAGGAGAGAAGAGTATTGTGGCTGAAAATTATGAACTATAACATGGGAAACAAGAGGAAAAATGTACAATTCAAATTCCGAATATAACTATGTGTGTTCAGCTCATTTTATACTTTAAAATGTTGTCTGCCAATTTTTCTTTTAACTATATGGTACTTATACATCCTGGGTATTGTACAATGGACCATTCAGTTGGGTCGTTGATCCACAAGTTAGCAGAGTGCTGGTAGACACAAGAATCATGTCCAATGAATTGTAACTTTACTCGATATCTCGCATTCCTCAGTCGACAACTTATCCACGCATTGATAACACACTGCAACTGATAATTTGACGATCAAACAATTGTAGATTTTACGCATCAATTTCAACAGTAACACATGTAAACTATAAACCTATAAAATTGCATACATGTATTTGCTTTGCAGTTGTTTGACCCTTTCAAGATGATGATTATGTAACAAAGCCAAATCACAGGACCGTGATCACGCTGACCTCAAGAAAGGGGGAGGAGTGGCTATATATGTAAAATCTGAGCTACATCCTTTTGAAGCTGAGGATATCAAAGATTGAATCCTTTTGGATTTATTTTAGCATATAAAAAGGGAAAACCTTTTATTGGGATTTTATTACAAACCGGCAAATGATATTGATGAAACTAGTTAGAAGCTTTACAGTGAGATTAAGATTTCAGCTGTTAAGGAAGTCATAATTATGGGCGATTTTAATTTCATGCATATAGATGGAAAAGTTAGAGTTAAACCATGAGGGAGAAAAGTTTTTGGAAACTGTTCAAAATGGTTTCTTTATCAATTAGTTGATAAATATACCAGAAATAATGCTATTTTAGATTTATTGTTAACTTCTAATACATAAATTGTTGAGAGTGTGGAAACTGGGTGTAAGTGATCACTGTTCTATTAGGCTGCCACCGTTGGATGTTTCGCTGCATATGGATGTTAGGAATAATGATGTTTGGTTACACATTTTGAAGGAATGTAAAAAGAAATATCTTTTGTGTATTGGACAATTAAGTTATTTGAAGGCACTGACCAAATGTGAAAAAAAATAAAGATAAACTTTAAAATATTCAAGATAAATATATTCACTACAGTAAGAAAAAGGCGGTTGGGTGTTAAAGCAAGGTTAGTTCACAAAGGGTATAAAATATAATATTAAAGGAAAGCATCACAAAAGAAAGAAATTTAAATTGATTGGTATGATGGGAGATTTATAGAAGATCAAGAAAACTGGTCAAACAGGAAGATAGGATGTCAAAAGGAATCTACCAAAGAAAGGTTCCTGAAAATATAACAGTAAGGATTCTTTAAAAATAATTTAAGGCTAAATAAAATGTTAGGATGGGGTAGACTTGAAGGAGGAAAAAGAAAAGTTGTTTTTGATGGTCATCAGATCGCTGTGTTAATAAATTCTGCTTTTTCTTCAATTTTTACCAATAAAATCTTAAGCAATGTTCTCCATCTTGAACAAGATTATTACATTAATTCTCAAGTTTTAAGACAAAACTGGGAAGTTTAAAGAATAGAGTTTCTGGGCCAAATGATAATTCCACAAGAGTTTTGAAGGACGATACGGATTAGCTATGTGAGCCACTTGCCACTATTTTCTTTTTTCAAACACTCGAATATTGAACAGGTGCCAAAGTATTATAACTAATTTCACTCTTATATTCAATGGAGTAATAAAAATTGTTTCATGAATTATAGGCCTATTAGTCTTCATCAGTTATCAGAAAAGTTTCGCAAATTCTGATAATAGATTCTTTGCAAAATCGTTTTACTATCTTGCAACAGGCTTGGTATAACATGCACGACTTTGTTTACACATTTGCACATGTTAAATATCTACAATATAAATATTGATCCAGTATGTATATCTTCACAAAAGATGGTAGACTTTTAGTAAAGATTACAAGTTTTTGTTCACAAAAATTAGATTTTTTAATTAAATATTTTTGCTAAAGATTTGTTTATGAAAATGTTATTCTGTTTCGTTACTAGTCCGAGTGTGAACTATTTTTCATCCCATAAATCTCAAATATTACTTGTGTAATCTCTAAAACCTCCTAAATATATTTCAAACATTTCTTTTCAGAAAAACTTTATATTTTGTGTCTTATTTTCTCTACCCTAACTATGTGAGTTTGCCAATTTTCCTGACATCGTAATCAACATCAAAAGTTAGAAAATAAATGTAAATTGTGCTTTTTTTTTCCTGCTAGAATGACTACATATTATAACAAAATGTTACAAATGCTTAGCCTAAGTAGATTAAGTACCATAGCAACATATATTTATATACAGTTATTATTTTTCATTATACTGACCTTCCAGTGAGCCCCGGCGTGGCCAGGTGGTTAAGGCACTCGACTCGTAATCCAATGGTCGCGGGTTTTAATCCCCATCACACTGAACATGCTCGAATTTTCAGCCGTGGAGACGTTATAGTGTGACGGTCAATCCCACTATTCGTTGGTAAAAGAGTAGCCCAAGAGTTGGCGGTGGGTGGTGATGATTAGCTGCCTTTCCTCTATTCTTTCACTATTAGATTAGGGATGGCTAGCTCAGATAGCCTTCGAGTAGCTTTGCGCAAAATTCAAAACAAACCAAACCAAAATGTTAAGATCTAAATACTTCCTGAAGTATAATTTATGTTACGTGCTTACACTGCTTCAAAAGAAATTGTAGTATATCTCATACTTCCCTAAACGCTGGTGAATAGTAGGGTAAGTTTAGGACTGAACTTATTCATAAACTCGTTAGTTTTTAGTGAGTGTGAATGATTTGGTCATTCAAAGACATCTTTTCATGATTCTTTGATATATAGTGGCAAATACCACGACGCCTACGCTTGTAAACTGAAACCACACTGTGTTAATTGTAGTGGTTTTCACTCGTCTTACTTTCGTTCTTGCCCTAAGTAGGTGGAGAAGAAAGAGGTCCAACATTTAAAAACTGTGAACAATATTTCCTACCTCGAGGCTCTGAAGTTACTGTCCCCTGCTTCATGTCGAACATATGCTGCTGCATCATGTTCCACTGCTATAACGGGAGTTAAGAAAGATTTTTCCATGCCTTCAACAGAATTTTTCTCCACCCACGTAAAGAATCTTTTGCCTTCCACGCCTAAAAGAGTTGATGAGTCAATGCCTACTCCTATCTCTGTTCTCACCATTTCATCCACTGACTTCTCGGATCCACTTCTGGCATATATTTGGGTCCATTGCCTACTTCAGAACCGAGATGCAGAGCAAGTACTCATTCGCACCCCGAACTGCTGAAATCAACATCCACTGACACAGACCTGCCCACCCGACCTAGGACAAGATCCATGGTGATCGACAGACCTCCTTCTACTAAAAGAAACAATGTGGTTGAAAACAGAAAGGCTCTCCACCCATATCACCTCCACCAAAGTAAAAATGGACACTTTGATATAATGAAACTGTGTGTTTTTCCTTACAGGAAACGTCTTTGAAACTGCTATTGATCTCTGTATCCTCTCTCACAGAGCGGAGATACGGAGTCATATCATTTTGAGGGAGACTAGCTGTAGTCAATGTCACCCAACCTGTGTGCTTACGTGGAAGTTTGACCAGACTAACTGGCCCTCTTTCTCTGCTCTCTCAGAACTTGGCCCTGCTGTCATCTGTAAGCAACTGATACACGACTACTTGAATAACTGTATAGTCCAGGTACAGTGGAGCACCGTTAAGCCGCGGTATTTGAGTGGTCAACCTGCTTAACCGCGGCTTAAGTGGTCCGCGGCTTAAGGCTTAAACCTTTGTGACTGAAAAGCCGAAGTTGCCAACAGCTCCGCCGATGAGCCTCATCCGGGCCATTGCTTGATCATTATATCGGATTATCGAATTAAAAAGTAATACTTTAATTATTGATCACTTTTTTCACGGATTTACCGCGGGTTAACTTTAATGTATGGAGAGGTGTGATTCGGTAACAATGGCGGCCTCCATAAAGCTGACATAGAGAGCGGATAAGGTAGATTAACGGTCGATTTCTATTGTAATATATATTATTAATTTCCCAAATTAAAGCAAATCCTTCTTAAATATCCCCTTGAAGTTATAAAGCCAGGATTAAATTCGTAAGCCGCATTTTTACACGTTCTTAAATTAGCGGTGTGTCGCGATAATCCTCGCTCACAAGACTTGCTACAGCGGCTTAAGCGATTTCGCAGTTTACTGGTTCGCGGCTTAATGGCGCTCCACTGTAGTTGCCTAATCTATTTCTAAAACCTCGACACGTTTTCCATGGTATCAGTCTCTGTGGTGGGGTTCTACCTACAAAATGGCACGGGCCTGGAATACCATTTGAATATATCCCACACTTTTAAACCACATGCCTTTTCAGCGGGCCCGCATCTATGCTCGACAGGAAAGATGTCAAAGCCAGAACGAATGTTGGATTAAGTTTACAACTAGCATATTTTCTGCCACCTGTTCTAAAATCATATGGTACAAGATTGGGAAGGTCAGTGTAATCTTATGTCAGTCGTGGGCAGTTTATTGAGTGGCAGCTTCAGACTGCCCTCAGTTGTTCGTTAAAGTGGAACACAGCAAACAATTTTACTTTTTCTTTCTCTAAAACAGGTCTCAGAGGCAACGTTATTGGGGTTTATCTTTGACCATAACCTGACCTTCATTCCGCACATCAAGCAGCTGTGTGTCAAGTGTACAAGGGTACTGACCATCCTCCGTGTCCTCTCTTCCATCTCTTGGGGATTGAATTGATGTTCTATGCTAAAGATCTATTGTGCTCTCATTTGATCCAAACGAAACTATAAGTCTCGTTTATGGTCTATGGTGTTGCTAGAATTTCAACTTTGATGATATTGGACCCCATTCATCATATGGGGTTTCAGCTCTGCATGATGACTTTCTACACTTCTCAAGTGCAGAGTTGTACATCGAGTCTCATGAACTTCCTCTTTGCCTCCACCACTTGCAACTTTCTTTTACTATGCTTTAAAATTGCCATATTTACCATAGCATCCCATCTAGGTTTGTGTCTTTCTTCCTCAGTGAACTATGCTCTTTCAGAATAGACAGTCTGCCATTCCTCCTTTTGGTCTTCGTGCCCAGGCACAGCTGGCTGAATTGAGACAGTTCTTGGATAACGACGCGGTTTCCACTGGTCTCTACTTGGCCATCAGAAAGCAAGATAAAAAGAGGGAGGAAAGCCCACTAATCTTCTGAATCTTGTCCCATCTGTTACAATTTGTAGTTATTCTAGCATTAAAAAGAACATAATTTATATTTATTTCTTAATATTTTTATGATGGTTAAGAGTTTGGTCAAATTAGTAGATCCCATATGGTTAGGCCAAGACTCATTACCATCCTCGCCTGTGACCTTTCTTTAAGTCATCTGAGTAAGATAGATACTCCCGATTAAATGTATCATCTTCTATTTGCTAAAAAATCTTTTGAATCATTATTCTATTCCCATTTATATGGACGATTTGAAATTAGGTGACTCTGTGGGCTCTGCCATTCTTTGTTGTGGTTCACTGGTTACTCACAGGATCCCCTCTAAAGTTTTTGTGCCCACTGTCGAGTTGTATGCCATTTCTATTGCTTTGAATCAAGTAGTATTTATACCAATTCTCTGAGCTCTCTACTAGTTCTGTAATCGCTTTTTGTTAGTGCTCACCCTGTCCTTGTCGATATTCAAAACCGACTAGTCCATTTTTTCTTTATCTTTCATTTCTATCTAGTTTTTCTGGATACTAAGCCACATCGATATTTGTGGGAACAAGCTTGCTGACACCGCAGCTAAGTCTGTCCACTCTGTGCCTGTCCCATATACGAACTATGGTTCCGGTTGAAGGCTTGGCTCTACGCTAGTTGACAGTCTACTTGGAGTGAGCAAAGTAATAACAAGCTTTTCCGGTTTAAACCTTCTGTTGACTTATAGCCATCTTGCTTCTGGAAATAAGGATCAGAAGGAGGAAGTTGTTTGGCTAGGTTACACATTTGTCACAGCTGTTAACTCATTATTTTCTTTTATCTAGGACTGATGTCTCAATGTCTGGCGTTTGTGACACTCAAGCCATAATAGTCCACTCTTCTCTGTCGTGCCGTCGTTACAACTTTGAATGATGGCACCATTTCATAGTTTTTACAGGGGTTTAATCCTGATGCTGGACAGTGTCATTGGTGATGGTGATACTGACCACTTTACTTGTGTTTTTAAATTTTTAATGGCCATTGGTTTTTCATACTATTTAAGTTTTTATCAGTTTTTAAAGTTTCTTTAGTTTTACTTTGATTATCAGTGATGTCGAGAAAACCCACTAGTAGAGAAAAATATATATGTAAAAACGGCTTGTTTGGGTTGAGAAAATATTCTACGTAGATGAGCTAACAACGTTTCGACCTTCTTCGATCATCGTCAGGTTCACAAAGAAAGAAAGAGGTAACCGACCGGAAGCTGACCACGTGTTTGAAAAGGGTTGTGTAACTGAGTGTCGGAATGTAGAGGGCGGTGTTAGATGATTGAATATATAATCTTGTACTATTTTTAATATAGGTATAAAGGTGTTCCTTTGTACTGGTTTATTTTGGGTTTAAGTTGTTGTATAAGTAAGGCTTCTTTAATTTTGCGTTTGTTTATGTTTGTTTCTTTATTTAGTATTTGAGTGTTTTCTATGGTTATGTTGTGTTTATTTGACTTGCAGTGTTTGAAAACGTGTGAAGGTGACTTTTTTTATGTTCTTTGAATCTGGTTTCCATTTTTCTACTTGTTTCTCCAATATAGAAGTCGCGGTAGTTATCACATTGTATTTTATAAATAATGTTGGTGTGGTGTTTGTCAGTGTAGTTTTTACATAGTATAGACCTCAGTTTTGTGCCTGGTTTTTGAATAAATTTGGCATTAACTGGAATGTCATATTTTGTTACTAGTTTTTGCCAAATGTTGGTTATTTTTCTGTTGATGTCAGGAATATATGGTATGCAGCAATATATGGTTTCGTGATTTTCTGATTCGTGAGATATATTTACCTTTGTTGGTTGATTTTGCTTTCTGTCTAGGTGTGTGCGTATAATGTTTTCTACGGTTTGTGGAGGAAAGTTATTAATGTTGATGAAGTATTGTTTTATTTTGTCTAATTCATCGTTAATTTTATCTGGTGAGCATAGTTTTATGGCTGTGTTTATTTGGTTTCTTAGTATGTTGAGTTTTTGTTTTGTTTCATGTGCTGAGTTCCAAGGAATGTGTAGTCCAGTATAAGTGATTTATGGTGGATTTCTGTTTTAAATTGAGTATCGGTTCTTGTAATCTTGAGGTTAAGAAATGATATTTGATTGCTTTCTTCCTGCTCACATGTGAAGTTAATGTTGGAATGTTTAGAGTTAATGTGATTGAAAAAAAATTAAGTGTGTTTTCTATAGATGTGAATCCCGCAATCGTGTCGTCTACATATCTGTACCAGTATAGTGGTGGATGTAATGCTGTGTTAATTGCTTGTGTTTCAACTTGTGTCATAAAAATATTGGCTAGAACTGGTGATACTGGGTTGCCCATGCTTAGGCCATTTGTTTGTATATAGTTGTGGTTGTTGAACATGAAGTTTGTCTTCATCGTGGTGAATTCTATGAGGGTTGCTAATTGATTCCTGGGAATGTCTATAGATGGGTTAGGGTCTCGGATATAGAGTTCTGAGGCTATCTTGCAGGCTTCAGCGGTCGGGACTTCTGTAAAAAGGGTTTGTTTGTTTGGGAATTTCGCACAAAGCTACTCGAGGGCTATCTGTGCTAGCCGTCCCTAATTTAGCAGTGTAAGACTAGAGGGAAGGCAGCTAGTCATCACCACCCACCGCCAACTCTTGGGCTACTCTTTTACCAACGAATAGTGGGATTGACCGTCACATTATACGCCCCCACGGCTGGGAGGGCGAGCATGTTTAGCGCGACGCGGGCGCGAACCCGCGACCCTCGGATTACGAGTCGCACGACTTACGCGCTAAGCCATGCCGGGCCCTGTAAAAAGGGATATAACATCGCAACTGACCATTAAGGCTTTATGATTAAGTTAATTCAGATTAGACTTGAAATTAAAAGAGTCTTTTATGAATGAGCTGGCTGATGTTACATATTTGGAGTATGCCCATGCTGTGTATTTACCAAGATTGTAATTAAACGATTCATATGTGGAAATTATTGGTCGTAATGGACAATCTGGTTCATGAGGTTTGGGGATGCCGTATATTTCTGGTGTGCGTGATTCGGTTTTGCGTAGGTAGGAATAAAGTGTTTGTGAAATTATGTTTTTTTTTTCATTTTTAGTAGTATTTTGTTTAATTGCGTTTCGTGTGTCTTTGTTAGATTTGTGTGTATTGGTTTAAATTTGTTAGTGTCTGATAGAATGTTCATCATCTTTGGACGTGTTCATTCGTGTTCATTATCACTATAGCGTTATCTTTATCTGCTTTTAGAATTTTTATGTTTTTGTCTTGTTTTAGATTTTTAATGGAATTGTCTCTTTTTGTAAGATTGTTTTTTAGCTTTCTGTTTTGTGAAATTATGTTGATGGTTTTGTGAGAAAATTCTTTGAAAATATCGTTTAAAATGTTGTTTTTAGGTGTTTCTGGAAAATAAATTTTTTTAATTTTTCCTGAGAAGTTTGGCTGTTAGATGTCAATATAATTGTCTAAGTTGTCTTCTTTCTGTTGGTTGTTTTTTTTTTGTTTTTGTTTTCTGTAAAAAGTATCACAACCCTCCTGGCTAGATCTTCTAAACATGTTTTGATTTAGGTTGGAATGTACCTAGGTGCTATTGCGAAGTTGAGTCCTTTGTTAAGTAGATGTATCTCGTCTGTGTTTAATTGTCGGTCGGACCTGTTAATTATGAGGTTAGTCAACGGTTCGTCGTGTTGTCTTTTCTGTTGTTTGCATCTTAGTTTTTCTAGTTTTTTGTTGTGGCAGATCTTTTTGTTTCTGTTATTCCTAGTGTTGATTTGATTTATGTTTCGTTGTATAAGTCCGCAAATCTCTGGTTTAATGCAGCATGCCCGAGTCGCGCCAAACATGCTCGCCCTCCCATCCGTGGGGGCGTTATAATGTACGGTCAATCCCACTTTTCGTTGGTAAAAGAGTAGCCCAAGAGTTGGTGGTGGGTGGTGATGACTAGCTGCCTTCCCTCTAGTCTTACACTGCTAAATTAGGGACGGCTAGCACAGATAGCCCTCGAGTAGCTTTGTGCGAAATTCCAAAAAAACAAACAAACAAACAAATTCCCATTCAGCTATGATGATTATGAAGTTGCACGTCAGTAAGTGAATAAAGTGGCCACACCTCTCAAAAGATATTATAACAAGAGAATAAAACATGAAATTTCAAGTTTGAAGATTGAGTTACGACATTAGTAAATGTAAATATCATACATGTGAAAAAAATTAGAGGGTGAGAAGATTGGTGATCTAAAGGACAGTGAGGGCACAGTGTCATATATAATATCAGTCCAGTTGATGACTTTTCATGACGCATCAGAAGAGGAAGACCTAATTGTAGAATAATTGAAGAGCTAACAGTAGAACAGTTCACCCGTTTACATGATAAACTGTAACATCAACACACTCTTTCAATGTTATATTAGCTTCCACAGGCTATATTCATGAATTTTTAGTATTTCAATAAGAAAATTAAAATCCTTAAAAGCAAGTAATTTTTTTTCTAATTATATGCTTACGTATGACGTTCTATTTTGGAGTATATTTTGTTATAAAAAGCATGCAAAATATCCATACTCACCTCTCTACATATGGTTTGTTTGTTTGTTTGGGAATTTCGCACAAAGCTACTCGAGGGCTATCTGCGCTAGCCGTCCCTAATTTAGCAGTGTAAGACTAGAGGGAAGGCAGCTAGTCATCACCACCCACCGCCAACTCTTGGGCTACTCTTTTACCAACGAATAGTGGGATTGACCGTCACATTATACACCCTCACGGCTGGGAGGGCGAGCATGTTTTAGCGCGACGCGGGCGCGAACTCGCGACCCTCGGATTACGAGTTGCACGCCTTACGCGCTAGGCCATGCCGAGCCCTCTACATATGGAAAATATTTTAAAAAATAGGAATAAATTTTGTTGATTATGTTTTTTGATATTTTAAAAGTTTAATATTGCACTATAAAAAGCTTTACATGTATTTTATGTCTTTTAAGTTACTATATTTTTTCCACATTTTATGTTGGTAACCAGTACCTTGTACTTAATATAGAAATTCAGTCAAGGGAGCTTACTCAAGTTTAGCGTAAAAGCAACACGTTAAGGCAACTAGAACTGTCAAATCGCTGGTTATTATATATAAAAAAAAAACTTTCTGGGAGAAGTTGGAGTGCTAATTCTAGAACTCTAAAGAAAGTTTACATTAGATCTACCAGGCCAGTAATGTAATACACCTCAACCATTTGGTCAAAATCAGACATAAACCAACAAAATAAAACTAGACAGGACTGAGAATTGGAGACTTTGCATGATTTCAGGAATAATGAAGAGAATACCCTTGAGAGAGAATATGGAAAAATGGCAAAGATTGAGACTCTGAAAAAATAAAAGAAATCTGAATACCCTGATTCATCATGGAGAAGTAAGATACCATACAAATCATTCACTTTATCGCAAGATCCAAGAAAGAACAGCAAATAGACCAAAGTATCAGGTTCTCATATATCTCAGAACGGCTGTAATGGGTATTAAAACTTTTACTAATAAAGTAAAGAACGACGTTTTCACCTTCCTAGGTCATCTTCAGGTTAACAAAGAGAGAATTCTTAATGACGAGAAACCCACTTGAAATAAAATGTATCTTAAAAGGGGTGGTATTTTATCCCTCGCTGGGACAGTAGTAAGTTTTGGACTTACAACGCTAAAATCAGGGGTTCGATTCCCCTCGGTTAACACAGCAGATAGCTCGATGTGGCTTTGCTATAAGAAAAACACACAGACACATACTAAAATATCCATTCACAATTTCAGAGAAGTACAAAAATCTGTATAATAAATTACCACTCACAAGAGTAGAGAAATATAGTATTTTAATTGTCTACTGAAAAAAAACTCACTTAGATAGTTGTAGAAAACTACACAGAGACAATGTATAACAGCAAACTCGAGAAACAATAAAAAAGAGTAATGATGAATTCTCACGGTGGTAGTTTCCAATTAATGCACTGTATGTTACATAAATTAGTTTCTAATTAATTCACATTATTCAAACACCAATTATTATTAAATGGTGGAAAAGGATGGACTTAGAGAAATTCTTAAAGGCAGCAAAATAAAGGCACTTGAATTAATTTTAAAACTTCTCTATGACATACTCAACACTACAAAATAGATGATAAAGTAATGCTGCTATCATTGTCCATGTTTCAGTAAACTATTCACAGTCGTTTTTTGCTGTAGCGGCTTAAAAAATTATAATCAATAATAATAAGGCTGGAGACACTGTTATAAATATATACATTGTTTACCCTAAAGGATTTCAGGGCTGGTATATAATAGAGTATTTCCGAACTAGTTTAACTGTGATTAAATCTACATTTCTGAGCTAATTGAATGGTTTCGAAGAGCTTATGTTGGTAGCTAAGAATTTCACAGGGTGTAAATCTCTGGAATAAACTTTAAAATAGTCCTATAGCCTTCGTATGAGTATATTTAGTAGTCGTGCATATATTTTAGTGCAGTATGACCAGTCGTTTTTGTTGTAGGCTTCGGTGCTTGGACGTCTCCGAAAAGAAACTTGGACAGATGCGATGTGAAACTGATAAAATATTTCTTTCTCTTTCAAGAATCATCGTAAAAATAGTTATATGACATGCGCAGGCATTTTGTAGCAGACTTGCCTAGATTTGAATAAAATATTCATAACCGTTTTTCATGTAGTCTTGTGAAATGAAAAGAATAATAAAAAGAACAAATGGATGAATTTTAAATTTTGTTTATCAATCGGAAAAACCAACCATAGCCATTGAGGTAGAAGGTCTCGAATATTGTTTCAAGATCAACTCTGCTTTCTAAGATGGTTTTGCCATTATACTCTATTACTATTATAATTTTTTGTAATTCTTGGGCGAACCATACCACGACAGTTCATAATATATTTAATAGTTTCAATAGTTACCTTTTTTGAATAATTACTAAGAGAGGGCGATAAAATCTGGATGTGAGAAATAAAAAGTCGTGCCCTTACCTTTTCTAGTTTGTAAATGTAAAAGTGTGTGTAGGAGTAGTTGTGAAGACGGAAAGCAATTTTATAACAGTGAAATGATTGTGAGGTAAATTTGTTGAAATTTTAAATTAGAACTCAAGCATTTAAATCCTGTTATAAATACTTTTATTGCTTGGATGGCTTAGGAGACTGATTAACTGTAATTACAACATAGTTTTTCTTCTCTAAATACATTTAAGTTATTCTTATCAATTTTATACTCATAATTCAAATCATAATATCCCACATCACTACCTTGCATTTATTGTAATTAAAAGCTGTCATTTAACATTTATTTTCTCAACTTGCCAAATGATCCAAATCCCTATGTAAAGCATTTTTCTCCTTCTTATAACCAGCATCATCAAAAACTTTAACATTATTAGTAACTTTAATTATGGTTGAAAATGAAATATATATTATTATGTTGTTTCACTCACAAATTGTTTCTAATAATTAGTTTAATGTTTCTTGATTATATAATCTATCTTTAAAATGTCTTTGAATGGGTGGCATGCTTCATTTATAGTTTAGGCTTGAGTGACAGTGCTTTTAAAATTTAGTGATTTCTATTAAGTTTATTACATTTTTGTTACCATTTTAAGTCCTGAATGAGTTTGCTGAAGACTGTGTAGCACCTAACTGATGCTTAGTAGATCCATGTACTTCTCTGTCATGTCTGAAGATTCATTAAGATAGTTTCAAAAAGGAAAAAAAAAATGTCTAGTTATTGAATTATACAAGAAAAATATTGTGTAAATGGTATCACAACAAAAATTATTTGTTTGGGATGCACAGAAAAACGTTGCAAAATTTAACAAATGAAAAACATGCGTCTAAACTTGACATCTGCTTTGTATTTAAGGCTGGGCACAAATAGCCTTACTGGTCCCTGGCTTTTAACTGGTTATGCATGTAGTTTATTACAATTTATAGTGGCTGCTTTGGTCTTCTGTGTTTTAGATTTGAGATATATTTTTACTTGGGTATTCTTGTGGTTTTTAACAGTTAGTTTTTTGTTATTAATTTCTAGGCATGTAAAATTATTTGTGTAAATATAAAGAATTATTTCACATTTAGATAAAGGAAGTTATATATTAGCTAAGAATAAAAATCATGGAACATGAGACTGAGCACCTGTAAATACTTGATATAAAATTAAAAATCATGACATTAGTGTTTCACAATGAATTTATTTATATAAGGTTAAAAGAAAAAAATACAATTTTGGTAATTTTATTGCTTCAATCTATATATTTATGAACTATATTTTTAGGAAGAAATTAAAATTAAATAGCTGTTGCAGAAATGTAAGCAACAGTATTTGTAACTGTACATATGCACATAATTTAAATACTGTGCATTTTATGTTGGTCATCTCTTTCTATTGAGTTACTCACAGACATGCATATGTATTTGTAATTTCAAAGTTTACTCTTTTCTCTTATTTAAAAAAAACATTTTGTTTATGTGCCTGGAGAACATTTCTTGTTTTCTCCTTATAAGTACTTAAGGCCTGGCATGGCCAGGTGGGTTAAGGCGTGCGACTCGTAATCTGAGGGTTGCAGGTTTGCATCCCCGTTGCACCAAACATGCTTGCCCTTTCAGCCATGGGGGCATTATAATGTGATGGTCAGTCCCACTATTCGTTGGTAAAAGAGTAGCCCAAGAGGTGGCAGTGGGTGGTATGACTAGTTGCCTTCTCTCTAGTCTTGCACTGCTAAATTATGGACGGCTAGTGCAGATAGCCCTTGAGTAGCTTTGCATGAAATTCCAAAAACAAACAAACAAAACAAACCTTATACTTAACATTATATTTCAAAATACATTACTTTTATTTTGTGCTATTCCAAAACAAAAGTCTTCAAAAAATTTTTGGTTTGTTTTATTATAGACCAACTTAAAATGATGCAGAAAACACTCAATATGTGGATCTGAAATATTAGATTATTCTTATCCTGAAAATGGCAACTGATGGTTGTCCACATCTTGTGAAGGCTCTTTATAATTTTAAGGGTTCAAACAATGATGAGGTAAGATTTTATCATATCTTCATATTGAATAAGGTTTGTGCAATGTTGTGTTTCACTTGTAGTATTTTGGATTGTTATCAGAACATTGTACTTTTTTCTTTTTAGGATGGTAATGTGTATATTTGGATATTTACAATAGTTAAAGTAAACTGAAAGGTGAGTAATTATTAAAATTAGGAATAGTGAGAACACCACTGTGTTTACAATGTCAAAACTTATTCTTAAACTTTTGAAAGTTGTATGATATTCTCTGCCATTTAGCTAATATATTCCTGATTTAAGTAATCAAAGATCTTTTTCTTTAAAATTAGCAATTCATATTTTGGTTAGTAAACAATTTGTTTCAACTTATGTTTACAGAAAAACATAAGCTTGTTACACTAAATCTCTAAAAGTAAACACAGATACGTGTTTGTGATGTTATTGGACAATGAAGAAGGATATATACAATTCAAGTCTAATATAATGATAATTTTATAATATAGTTGATAAAATAATAGTCAAACTGTTATAAATCACAAGTTAAATGTCTTTTTTCTTTTTTTTTCTTTCTCTGTCATATTTGAGTACATCTCTCAGGTTTATTTTTAGGCACATGTTGTAATACTTCATTACATATCTTAAACATGAAACTGATAAAATTTGAAAAGTCTGAAGGGGAGTACCTGTTTTTCATGATGGTAAAGAATTCCAAACTTGCATAGATAAATCATGATTAAAAAGAAAAAACTTAGAATATACACTAAAGAACGATGATTAACTCAGTTAATATTATTAATTAACAATAAGTATTGAATAACTCATGTAGTGTCATGTAAAATAATTTACTAATTGAACTTGTATTAAATAAAATCAAAATTAGTGTTTCCAACTATTAATATTCATGGTTATATTAACTATCCAAGTAATCAAATATTGATATTTTGATTTATTATTTTTATTAATTCAGGTTTGTTCAACCTAATCTATTAATGCCATGATTTGTGAAAATAATCAACTAACTAAATTAGTTTTCTTATTATTTCTGTTTAAAAACAAACAAAAGCAACAGGCATTTAGAAATTTTAGAATTAGTTTTGTGTATCCAAGTGATCAAAATATTGTCATTATAATTTTTCATTATTTTTGATTAATTCAAGTTTTTTGTCACAATTCACAAAAATGAACTAATCAAAACTAGAATTTCTGATTATTACAATTTTTGAGTACTTCAACTCTACAAGTAATCAAAATATTGTGATTTTTGGTGATGAGAAACCCATTTGAAGTAAAAATTTATCTCGAGACAGCTGGTATAGGTATTAAAACTTTTATTGAAATAAACTAGAGAACAATAATTCAACCTTCTTAGATAATCTTTGGGTTAATCTGTTCTTTACTTTATTCTAGTAAAAGTTTTAGTATCCATATCAGCCATCTTGAGATGCATCTTTACAAAGTATTGCCATCGTAATTTCTCATCCTACCTTCTACGGAAGTTGGTATCCTAAGAGGAGGTTTTGGATGTAGTTGATTTACAAAATATGATCTGCTGTGCCCTAGACACTCTGCACCTTGTAATTTTTGCTTTTGATTACACACTGTACACACAGGTAGAGTATACATGGCTCAGAAGTAGTGTGGTTCCCCTCTTGTGTTCTTCAGATTTATTTCTCTCATTGTCAGGGGCACCCTTCAGATGCTTTTGGGTATACTTCTGTCATTCCCTTGCATTGGTCCCTCTCCCTTCTTGATGTGGGATTCTAGCTAATCTTGTGAGATAACATACTAGAAGTTATAAATTTTCTATATGGTGCTGATAACTTGGAAATGAAAGTTTAAGGAGTGAAGAGGGAGTTGCATGTGTCACATGAACATGTCATGCTCCAGTTAGAACCTATCAGGTGATGCATGAGGATTTGCATGAGACATATATAAAAAAAAAAAAAAAACTTCCAGTTCCAAGAGGGTGGTTGTCGAAGGCTTGTGGCATCCCTAAAGGTGTTTATATACAGAGGGCTGCAATGAACAAGAATACCTAATCTTGTGAGAATAGTACCTATCAGAAATATCTTTTCAGTGTAGAAACGTTATAACTTTAAAGTCACTACCATTACAACTTCAAGCTCTGTCAGTGACCAACAACCTGTCTCATGGGCTTTGAGTCCATTATTATTGAGTGAGAAAATTTCAGCCTTTGTGTGTTGAAAGATGGCTTCTTTCTTTTAATTACCATATAATACTAAAATGATCATCATTATTTCCCTTTTGATACTAAATTTAATGATGCATATTCATAAAATTGTAGTTTATTAAAATTTTGAATGCAATTCAACAAATGAGATTGCATGACCTTTGACTCATGATCTGTGTTAATAGGGTTAATTCTTGGGTGAGTTTTCACTTCTGGATTATGGATGATGAAGATTGATGTGTTGGGTACCTATGTACACATTCCTGGCATATTGGCATTGCCACTATTTTATTCATCAAGGACATGTTTGCAGTTATAGGCTCTATTTCTCTCAGTGTGGATTCCTGTATGTGGTGAGGGGACCTCCCGGGGAAGGTTCTGTTCTTTCAGTTTACCTCCTCTGGGATCTAAACATCTAACCATGTGTTTGCCATGTGTGACGACCCATGAAGGGTAGGAGAGGATCCTGGTGGTTGAGGGGTCCAACCCTAACACACCACTTTGGCCTTGAATTTCTGTAGACAGGGCTAGGGTCAACCAAGTACCAGTGTTGATATTCTCAACAGGTGCTGTGGACATTGTATTTGATGCTGGTGTTTGGGTATAGTGCTCACGAAACCTTGGCATTGCTGCAGTGTCTTTGTTTGACATTGTAGTGGGTCCCCTCATACGGCTCCATGGTGTCAGTGGTTTGGTCTCTCAAAGATGTCATGTCATGATTCATTAACATGTGCTCGTTAGGGTGGCAAGGACCATGATGCCTGTGAGTGTGAAATGGACCCTCATTGAGTCTGTTGCAATAGGTTTCAATGTTCAGGTTTTGTTCTTGCTCTAAATTATTGGAAGAAAAAGGGGTGCAGTGTTTAAAAATGATTAAAACAATACTTATCCTGATGCTCAAAAGTTGCTGTCCACCACTTCATTTCGGACGTATGCTGCTGCACTTCATTCCACTACTACAGTGGGAGTGCAGACAGATCTCTGTGCCTCCAAAAGAATCCTTCTCAAAATAAATGAAGTCTTTTGACCTCCATTGCTAAGAAAGTTGATGGATCAACTTCAACACTCATCTCTGTGCCTTACAAATCCCAAGATCCACTTCCTTTGGTTGTAGGTACAGGCTTTTTCTCGGATACATCTTCTCCCACCCCAAGATCCAAAATGATCATTTGTTCACATCCTCAGTCACTGGAATCCTCTTCCAACAGCAAAAACCTGTCCAATTGACCCAGGGCAGGATCCATGGAGGTTGATAGACCTCCCTTGAATAAAGACAGTAAAGAAAAAGATGTTATAAACAGAAGGTTTCTCTACCCAATTTGCCTGCATATAAAGAAAAATGGCCACGTTGATACAATGGAACTGTCGAGGTTTACGTTCCAATATGGAAGATATCAAAACAATCATTGCTTCCTACTATCCTGTATGTCTTTTCTTAGAGGAGACATTTCTGAAACCTGCTGATACAGTCACCTTTTGGCAGTTTTCTTTGTACAGAAATGACAGGCTGTGTGATGGATGAGTGCATGGAGGGGTGGCACTGTTGATAGATTAGCATATGCCCACCCTGTCTTTACCAGTCGACACACCATTGGAGGCTGGAGAGATGTGATCGATCAGGCCTTGATGCTCTCATTGAACAGTTGCTGTCTCCCTTTTTAATCCTGGGGGACATTAATGGACATCATCCCCTGAAGTGCTGATATCGATAGCAGGGGTTGTTCTATAGAACACATGCTCTCTGACCACAACCATTCTCTTTTCCGTACTGGTTCTTTTACGTATTTTCATTCACCTAGTCTGTCCTTTACTGCTATTTCTCTCAGTTTGCTTCCTTTCACTGTTCTCCTATTTTTCTTGGAGGGTTGACAATTTTCCAAGAGGCAGTGATCATTTTCCTATAACTTTGAGAGAGAATGGCCGTGGTCAATGCCACCCAACCCTTGTGCCCATGTGGAAGCTGGATCATGCAAACTGGCCCTCTTTTACTACTCTCGCAGTACTTAATCCTGCCATCATCTGTAAACCATCAATAGATGACTGTGTGGTAGCAGTAACTGACTGTATTATACAAGCAGCTGCTTAATGTATTCCTAAAACCTTGACACATTTTCCATGATAACCTCGTCTGTGGTGGAATCCTGCCTGCCACATGGCACAAAAGTCTTAAAAATGGGCCTGGAATACTTTTTGTAGGTATCCCACACTCTTGCACTGCATTACTTTCCAGCAGGCCCATGCACATGCTCAGTGGGTAAGATGTCAAAACCAGAAAGACTCTTGGATTAAGGTCACAACCAGAATATCTTCTACCACCAGTTCCAAAGTCTTATTGAACAGGATTCGAAAGGTCAGTGGGCAATATAATTCTGTCTCCCTCTCGATTGTGCTCTATGATGGCCAGGAAGTAGCTGATATCTGGAGCTGATACTCTAGGTGAAAGATTTTGCCAGGTATCTAGCATCTCTGCTTCTTCCTCCACCTTCTTAGCTGTCATGACTTGGGAAGAACAATCACCTATGTCCATTTGAGCTGATTGTCTATATGACTATAATTATCCCTTTATACTGGTGTAACTCAAACTTGCCCTTCATTGGTTGGACCTAATTATGCACACTATGAAATGCTGCACCATCTGTGTCCTGCTATTCTTCTGTTTGTTTTTAACCAGATCTGGCAGGAGAATGTTTTTCCTGATACCTGGCTCCAGGCTATTGTCCTATCTTTCTCTAAGCCTGGGAAGGATCCCAAGATTCCTTCAAGCTACCATCCAATTACTTTGACTAGCTGTCTCTGTATGACCTTAGAGAGGATGGTTTATGCTCATCTTGTCTGGTTCCTTGAATCAAACAACCTCCTCTTGCTCTTGCAATGTGCATTCCAATAAAAGCGTTTCACCATGGACCACCTGATTCGACTTGAAATGTCAATCAGAGAAGCCTTTCTCAAACAACATCTTGGATCAATATTCTTTGACATTGAGAAGGTTTATTATACAACATGGAGGTATGGCATTTTGTGAGACCTCCATATATATGGGTTACATGGCCATTTGCTCATTTTTATTAAAAATTTTTTAATGGACAAGAGATTCCAAGTTTGTGTGGGTTTGACACTTTTCCGTTCTTTTCTACAGGAACTTGGAGTACCCCAGAGCTGTGTTTTGAGTGTGACATTTTTCAGCATAAAGATAAATGCCATCATTGAACAACTCCCTCTCAGGGTTTCAAACGGGCTCTTTGTTGACAACTTTCTCATCTTATTTCAGTCACTAAACATGAGGTATATTGAGCAGCAGCTACAGACTGCCCTCAGTCATTTACTGAAGTGGATCCCAACAAACAGCTTTGACTTTCTAAAACCATTTGCATACACTTTGACCACCAACGGAGTGTTCATTTTGATCCTGAACTCCATAATGGTGAAGTTGTACTGCCTGTGGTCTCTGAGACAAAGTTTTTGGGGCTTATTTTTGATCATAAGCTGACCTTTCTACCACACATCAAGCAAGTATGAGTCAAATGTACAAGAGCACTGAGCATTCTTCATGTCCTCTCTTATGTTTTCCTTTCTCGATGGACCATACTTTTTCAGAACAGACAATCTGCCATTGCTTTCTGTGTTCACTGCTGAACTGTACACCATTTCTCTTGCCCTGAATCAATAGAAGCTAACCAGTACTCAAACTGCACTATTTATACTGACTCACTTAGTTCTCTACTGGCCCTGGAATCACTTCACATTAGTTCACACCCTGTTCTTGCTGATATTCAAAATTGACTGGCCCATTTTTCTTTAACATCTACTTCTGTCCAGTTTTTCAGGATCCAGGGCCACATTGGTACTTGCAGGAACGAGCTAGCTGACAACGTAGCTAAATCTATCTACTGTGACACCATTACTGCTGTGCCTGTTCCATACATGGACTGTGGTCTTGTATTCAAGGTTCAGCTCTGTGCCATCAGGCAGTTGACTTGGAGTGAGCAACATGAAACAAGATTTTCCAAATAAAACCCTATATTGGACTTTGGCCATCTTGCTTCTGTAAGGGTTGGAAAGAGGAAGTTGTTCTAACTAGACTATGCATTGGTCACAGTTTTTAACTGATCATTTTCTTTTATCTGGAACTGATGCACCAGTTATAGGCTCTACTCCCCTCAGTGTGGATTCCTGTATGAGTTGAGGGGCCTCCCGGGGAAGGTTCTGTTCTTTCAGTTTACCTCCTCTCAGATCTAAACATCCACCCACATGTTTACCATGTGTGGTGACCCGTGAAGGGGAGGAGAGGATCCTGGTGGTTGATTGGTCCAACCCTAACACACCACTTTGGCCTTGAATTCCTGTAGACGGGCAGCCTTTGGGTGGCCCCCTTGGGTCAGTTGGCTGGTCCACCTGGGCTAAAGTCAACCAAGTACCAGTGTTGGAAGTTCTCACTGGGCATTATGGACATTGTGTTTGATGCTGGTGTTTGGGTATAGTGCTCACGAAATCCTGGCATTACTGCAGTGTCCTTGCTTGACATTGTAGTGCATTCCATCGTAGGGCTCCATGGTGGTTGGGATCAGTGGGCACTGAAATTTTCTTTTTTTCCTATGGATCCTCCTAATAAAAACTTAAATAAAATAAAAAAAATGGTCAACAGTTAAATGACCTCGTCTTGAAGACTGATCAGCAATCTTCAATGTCTATACCAACAGTTGTACCCCATTTTCTCGTTCTACATTCTCTTTCTGAAAAACCTTTAGGACAAATGTCCCCCCTTTTTATTCAGAAGGGACTGGCTCTCCAAAGGCAGTAAAGAAGCTTTGATCTGGAGACATTGTTTGAAACATCCACATCCCAACACAGTGAACTCCTCTTGAAATCAAAGGCAATTGGGGATGTACCTATTGAGGTTACCCCTCATGCTATCTTGAATTCATCACGAGGAATTATTGTTGAGAGGGATTAGAAGAACATTCCCGAGTCAGAGATTCTCTCTGGTTTCTTCACTCAAGGAGTTTCTGCAGTGAGGCACATCTCCACTCGCAAAGATGGAGTTACACTGCCGACGAACATCCTAATTTTGACATTTACATCACCACGTGCACCTGCCACCATTAAGGCAGGTTATCTAAATTGCAGGGTACGGCTGTACATTCCAAACCCTCTCCGATGTTTCTATTGTCAGAGGTTCGGCCCCTCAAAGACGTCATGTCGTGGTTCCTTGACATGTGCTCGTTGTGGTGGCAAGGACCATGGTGCCTATGAGTGTGATATGGACCCACATTGTGTCAACTACAATGGTTCTCACCCTTCCTACTTTTGTTCTTGTCGTAAATGGTTGGAAGAAAAAGAGGTGCAGTGTTTGAAAATGACTCATAACATTAGTTATCTGTTCCTCCCATACATTCCAACATACCCAAAGATCCACATCCTTTGGTTCCAAATACAGGCATTTCTTCAGATACATCTTTTTCTTCCACCCCAAGATACAAAACAATTATTTGTTGCATCCTCAGTTACTGGAATTCCCTTCCAACAACAAAGACCTGCCCAATCCTCCTAGTGTGTTTTCCTTTCTCTGTGGGCCATACCTTTTCAGAACAGACGATCTGCCATTGCTCCTTTTGGCCTTTGCATTTTGGTGCAATTGGATGAATTAGATCTGTCCTTGGATAACATTGCAGAATCCACAGGTCAGCCCATCCCACCATGGCTTATTACAGTCTCCAAATGTGACCATTCTCTATGTCATCTGAGAAAGGCAGATACTCCCGACTGGAAGTATCGTCTTTTATTTACTGAATATCTTTCGAACAATCTTTCCATTCCAATTTATACAGATGGTTCCAAATCAGGTGACTGTGTGGGCTCTGCTATTGTTTGTTGCAGTTCGGAAGTTGTGCGCAGAATCCCCTCTACAGCTTCTGTTTTCACTGCTGAACTGTATGCCATATCTCTTGCCTTTGATCATATTGAAGCTAAGCATTCAACTGCACTACTTATACCAACTCGCTTAGTTCTCTACTGGCCCTGGAATCGCTTCACATTGGCTTACAGCCTGTTCTCGCTGATGTTCAAAATTGACTGGCCCATTTCTCATTAACATCTTCTATCCAGTTTTTCTGGATGTCAGGCCACGTTGGTGTTCGCGGGAACGAGCTTGTAGACATGGCAGCTAAATCTATCTGCTCTGGCACTATCACCATTTTGCCTATTCCATACATGGAGTATGGTCCTGTATTTAAAGCTTGGCTTTGTGCCAGCTGGCAGTCAACTTGGAGTGAGCAAGACTGGAAAGACCAACTTCAGGTGACTAAAGCTGCTTTTTGAACTACCTGTTAGTCATCCTGCCTGGTGAGTTATTATTAAAATTTTGCAACAAGTCTTAAATCTTTTATTAATTTTTGAAAATGGCTATAAGATGAAATAACTCGGAACCAGGACTGGAAAAGCCAATTTCAAGTGACTGACGGTGGTTTTTATACTTACCTGTTTGTCTTGCTGGTGAGTTATGTTAATTACAATTATGCTACAGAAAGTCTTTTAACAACTTGTATTACTGTAATTTTTCTATTAACATTGTAGACTAGATGTAAACATTGGTTTTATGCTATTTATGTTTTTTTTTTAAACTTTGTTTTATTTTACCTTAAATTTCTTTTATGAATTTTACTAAAATTACTTTTAATTTTTTAACAGATGTTTGGCATGGATAACCTAGCTGCTTTGTGCCATAAAACACTAAATCACCCAACCAGCCAACTTAGGTTCTACTCTTTGGCTGGCTTCTGCTCTTTATGCTTTCTGTTAAGTAGTCTGAACATTTGCTCTACTTCATGCCACAGACCATTGTTTTTACCATTACATGAACAATTGCCTGATTTTGGATTCTTTTCAGGTCCAGTTGTCTCTTCATACTCCATTTTTTCTTCAAGAGGCCACTAGAGTTGTTGGCTCATCAATGTGTAGAAGTCTTTTCTCACATTCACATAACATCTAATTCATCTTGGTGTGCTTTTCAATTCCCTCATCAGTTGGGCTCATACTATTTACTTTTTTTGCATGATGTGGAATATTTCATTTGCATTTTATTGGCCTCACCCTCTCTAACTTCTTGAGAGACTCTTTCTCTTTTGGGGATGTGGGTTTTTCTTAAAGCCCTCATTCATTTTGGTCTTGCCACTGTGCATCACTTTCAAATGTAGCCTCCTTCAGGATCTCTTAGATGCTTCTATTACCCTGCCTCCTTACATTTGGTTTGACTTTGCTAGGTGGTTGGATTGGTCCAGCACAACTATTGGAGTTTTCTTTCACGTCCTTTACCAAATTGTCATCTTTTTATGAATGCTTCCTCTTCAGTTTGGGTGTTTATCTCAATGCTCAGGAGGTTTTTGGTCATTGGCTAAATCATCCTTATATATCAACATGTTGGAATTGCTGGTAATTCATGATACTGTTCTTCACTTATCTGATGTTTGGTCTGATGGTACTCTCTGACAATTCCACAGTTTTGTCTTATATCATTGGGCAAGAAGGTATTGGATACAAAATCTTTGTTTTTGGATGTTGAATCTCCTCTACTGGGTCCACAATCATCATCCTCTACTGGGTCCACAATCATCACATCCAATTATTAGTGTTATATTCCAAGTGCTCTGAACATGGTCACAGGTAGATGAGCTTGATCTGATAAGATCCTCCTGACAGAGTGGTCTTTAGATTTGCAGGTGTCTTAGTAGTGGTTTGCACACTGGGATATTCTGGATGCGGATGTTTTTGCCACACATCTCAATGCACAATTTCCCCATTTTTGGTCCCCATTTCTTTATTGTTTAGCAGAAACTTTAGATGGTATCAGTTAAAACTGGATAGGATATTACCTGTATGCATATTCTTCTCTTCATCTCCTCTCAGGGTCCTTTTGTTGGTTCAAACTGCTGGCTCGATTTTGGTCTGCTTAGTCATGGTTCCCACTTCTGCACATTTTCATTGTTACCCCTCCTTCATTTGTCACTGTCTCCCATGCTCCTTTGTCAACTTCAGTCAGATGTGCATCATCTGTTCATTTCCACTCTGACTTCATGTGTGCTTTTGTTCAGACAATCTGAATTTTTCAAATGTGTTGCCTCATTGCCCATCCTCTACATCTTTCCTGTTTGACAGTTTATAAGTGTAAATGGTATACTTTCTGCTACCGTATGATGTTCCAGAGTTTCTATTTTTTCTTATTTCCTGACAGTTTGTTTTTGCCAAATATTTCTATTGCTGTGAAGGGTAATTCCACTTTTTCTCCCTTTTCATTATCCTTCATTTCCGAAATTCATCATTGTTCATATCCTGACTACAGGTCTAGGCTCTTCAGTGGTATATTACTGACACTGCTTCTCTGTGTGGTTCCTGTTAACCATTTGTTTATTTCATTAGAATCCTTCCACATCCCGAGATCTTTTTCCAGTTACTCTTACAAGTTGGATTTACCAGCTAATTATGCTGCTTTATTTTTCCGTTTTACCTGATGAGTGTTGCCTTTCAGGGACCTTCTCATCAAATTATTCACTTCACTAGGTCCCTTGCTGCCTACTTTCATCTTCCTTTGGAGGTCATTGTTGAGGCTGGTCTTTGGACTACATCTTGTACCTTTGTTTCACACATGGCTATTTCTTGCTCCACAGGTTTTTCTTTATTTCCAGTTACTAATTTGAACATTGCAGTGTTATTATGACTTGTGAGTACTGTTTAAGAGGCCTTTTTACAAGTTTTGTGGATTCCACTCTGTAACAGTGGTGCCTGACCAGTTATATATATTTTCAATAATTTTCAGTGTTTATCCTGTAACTATATTCAATGTCAGTTGCATTGTAGCTCTTCCTCCCATGGACCTGCTGTACAATTCTAGATGTTGCCAGGTTTTGGATGTAGCACTACACCATATAAATGTACATATGACAGATTGCTTTTTTTTTTTTTTTTTCATACTGTGGCATTCCTCCTTTCTATAGTCCTCCAGATGTACATTTGTGGGGAGGTTTGTGTTGGTTGGAGATGGTTATAATTAGAATCATGAGTCAATGGTGTGATGCCCTTTTTACTGTGGACCTGCTCTAAAATTCCAGCTGCTGCCAGGAGTTGGTTGAAGCATTCTGCCACGTCACAACTATAACTATATATATAAAATAGTTTGTCCCTTAGGGTGAAGATGTTGGTTAGATCTGTTCAGGCTTAATAAGCTCTAAGATGCTTTCTGGCCAGTATCCTTACTCCTACTGGGGATTAAAAGAAACGTACCTAATGCTTTAAGGTTTTGAATTGGAGGTAATGTCATCTCATTATGGCTTTCTACTTTTCTAAAATCTGGTGAATGTTGGTTCATGGTGGATTAGGGACTGGTTGATTTGGAAATGTCCACAGGTGGAGAGAGATTTTGGTATAGAAGCTCAACTTCCCTACCAATTCTTGTCTCGAGGCTAAGAGGTAGGTGTTCATCAGCCTACTGCAGAACTGGTATACAGTTACAGATCCTGCCAGATGTTGGATGAAGTCAGACTACCATTATGTTCTACTGCACCCTAGCCACTCATTACCTTGGGGTCACATTAGCAGTTAATATGTATTGTGGGATTTGTTCGTTTTCTACCTTTCACATCTTAAAGGAATGAAGAGTGTATCTGTAGAAGATGCGATGTAGTTTTTTTTATACATTTCATGGTTTTTCTCTGTCTGCTTCCTCAAGGGGGATCAAATTTTCACTATCTCTCCACTTGTTCAATGTGGAATTCTAGCTACTTGTGAGTAGAAGTAAGATATTGTAATGGAAGTTAACATTCTCCTAAACCTAAAATATATTTCTGATAGATACTTAACTTCTTGCATATCTCACCCACCTTCCCGTTTTCAATAATAGAAATGTAAGTTTTATGACCAATTTCAAAGTAATTAATGAGTGTGAATGTGGAGAGGTTGCTGGTTTAAATAGGGGTTGTGTTGCACTTTTACTGATGGTGAGCTGCTGCTTAATCATTTACACATGGATATGCAGAAGCATTAAGTAGAAGGCAAGTGGGGAGTGTACTAATTGAGAAAAGCTATTTTGCAAGAGGATGTAAATATCTATCAAAAATACAATTTTTGTTTAGGAAAATGTTAACTTCAATTATGTTTGAAAAAAAAATTATTGAAAAATAGCTGATACTAGAAAATTGATGAAATATCGTTTAGTAGGTTTAAGGAATTTGGGCTTACTTACAAGTGAGGTTTTTTTGCTACTATAACTGAAACAAAAATTCAGTTTACACCATAGAAGAGAACTTTAAATTAAGGCTTTCTCTTGATGATGTGAGTATATGGAATTTAAGCTAAGAAATAATAATTTGATTAAATAAACTATTCTTTGATTTTCTCACTCTACTGTTGATTAAAAAAACAAAATTACTCCACACAGTATGGGAGAAGTCATACAAGGAACAGAAATGGATTGACATTGTAACTTCCTATGTGCTGTAGTAATTAAACTTAATTGAATATAATTGATATTTGATGGTTTTCATTAGTTTCTACAGTGTTTTATACAGTATGCTATCATAAGTAGTTTACAATATTAATTATTTTATTACTTATTGAACTGATACTTATACAATGTGTATGTAAGTCAGAAAAAATTTACTACCTGTAATTCTGCCTATAATGGAGTAAGATGCAATGTTTAACTACAATGTGAATGAAATGTCCATGTTTAAATATTTTACTGATATCAAATGTTTGCAGAAAAAACATTGCTAAATGCAATATTTTGTTACTAAGAAAAGTAAAAAAATTGCAAAATGTGATTTTGGCAAAGAACAAAGTGGTCCCTGAAACATAACTATAGTATCTTCCTCAATACATTATGGAAAATAGACTAACTCATGATGTTGGTCATTCAACAAGAAAAGAATTCATTGTTTTTCTCTTAGAGGTGTGTCTGCTTCTAATATTGGGCAATGATTGATAAAGCTTTAAAACTATTTCTCATCTAAGTTTTTTTGTTTTTTTTCAGTTAAATTTTACAAAGGGAGATATAATCACTGTGACCCAAGTTGTTGAAGGAGGATGGTGGGAAGGAACACTGAAAGAAGTAACTGGATGGTTTCCTAGCAACTATGTAAAAGAATATATGCTAGGTAAGATAAAAAAAAAAAAAGTTTGAATGTCTGTTTTTGCTTGAGTACATAACATGCTCAAAATCTTATTATTTCATCAAAGTGAAAAATACTACATTTAAGTTTTTTTTCATCTCTTCAAAATCATAGAAACCATCATATATGGTATTTGTTTGCTACACTGGAAATAATATATGGCTGAAAATGTTTTGAACTAGGATGCTATATATACATTTGTATTTGACAATCTTTTATTCACATTTTCATCAGCAAACAACCATTCTTGTTATTTTTTTGTGAATGTGTGAAATATTCTACAATGGATATGCTACTTGAACAAATTTGGTTTTGGTTTACTAAATAAGTTAAATTTCTGGAGAGTTTTTCAATTAACATGGAAAATAGCCAACAGCTTGATGAGATTGCTGAAAAACTGTACATGTGAAATATGTTATACAAAATGCAACAATAGCATCAATTTATAGACTTGCTTTATTATGTATTTACCTATCAATTTAAACACATTGTAGTCCTACCATTTAAAGTTGTTTGTTATATTTTGTAACCCTGGTTCTCTAACTTTTGTGTTGGTAGACTACATTAATGTTTTTTTTTAATCTCAACAGACCACAGTTGGTTCTGTACACTATTTTGTTGCTTTTTTTCTATAATAATTGAGTTGTCCTACCATGGACATTTTAATGATTTTGAAAGATGAACATCTCTAATAACTATTGATTGCGTATTTTAATGTAAAAGTAACAAAATATACATAAATGCATATTAGAGGCCCAGTTTCTAACTTTTGGTCCTTGGGCTTCCTTCATATGGTCTGTAAAAAGTTTCATAGTTACAGAAAAGAATAGTTTGTTTGAAAGGAGGGAAAAAATAATAATTTATTGAATAACAGGATTATTTTAACCATATTAAAAATTATTTTGGAAATCACATATCTTAGTATATTTTATTCTAATTTATAAATTTTGTATGTTCAGATTCTTTTAGAAAATCTCAACAACCAGTTTCCAAACACACAGATTTTGCTTTGTCTGTTCATCAAGAAAAGTTGGAACTATATAGAGAAATGGTGGGTTTAAGTTTTACTCATTTTATGAGTTGTAATTTTAAGGGAATATAGGTGAAATATGCTGAAAGCTGTGACAGTTAAGATATCAAATAGTTTATTGTATTACTCTTACTGGTCAGCTCAAACTTGTAATTTGAAGTAATAGATTATATAACATAAAATGTGTATTAAAGAAAAAGTCATCTGAACAAATTGTTTTAGTAAATAATACAAGCACTAAAGTGGAAATCAGAATAAATTTTATTCATAAGCCCAGTTAAGCATTTTAAAAGTAGAACTTTGTTTTGTCATATATCTTAAAACTTTACATCAATTAGCTACCTTTTGTTTTCTCTAACTATTAAGGAAGATAAAAAAAAAAAAAAAAAAATTGGATACACATAAATATTCAATAAACTTAAACTACTGTATACAGTAAAGGCAAAGGTGATTGCTGTTGGTGATTTTAAGGTCAATTCAGTATAAATTTATAAATGATTAACTTTTATGTTGGTAAAACAAAATCAAGAATTCAGCAAGGCCCATTAATTAGCATACTAAACTGTGCATCCATTGGTTTATCAATTGGACCCTTTAGCACCAAAAATGTCAAAAAAACAATCCACTTTGCACTTTGGTACTGTGGGTGTGCTATAAGCATGACAGTTAATTTTCACTAGTTGGGCAGACAAGAGTAGCTGATAGGCTGGTATTGGGGGAAAAACAATTGTAGTAAGTTCACTATAAGAAGTTACAATAGTTATGTCTACATCATTAAAATGGTTTTAAATCATTGCAGTGAAAATCACAGAAAAATCAGTTTTTTTTTATTGTGATAAGTAACATTCAGTGGAAATTTTCTTGACTTGAACGCATTAGTAATATTCAAAACATTTAATGCAACATTGTTTATAGGCAGTACTATATTTAGAAGATGGTTATGAATTGAAATGATTTACAATATATAATGCTGAATATTTAACCATTTTTTTTGATGGACTTAGTGTAAAATACACGAGTTTGTATCCACATTTTCACACATTACGTACTTATACAATAATTTAATTTGGAAGACATTTGGTAAACATCAAGTTTTTTTTCTAATGAAGTATTTTACTAAAGATTTGTTTGTCAAAATATTGGATGTGTTTTATTACTAAGCTGAGTGCAAAGTGGTTTTCATGTTGTAATTAAAAATCTATTCTTTGTCCCGAAACTGAAATTTTGTCATCTCTAAAACCTTCTAAATACATTTCAAATGTTTATTTTCCAAAAAACTTCATATTTTGTTTATTTTATCTATCCTAACTATAGGGGGTCTAAATTTCACTGATCATAAAAAATAGGATTTTCTTTTTTTCATTTTAGAATGACAATAGATTCTAACATAAAAATACAATTGCTTAGTATAAGTAACTTAAATCTATATACATTATACACATTTATATTTATTATTTTCATTATATTGACATTCTAGTTATGCCTGGCTAGAAGTTACAATGAAGTGTCATAAATGCACTCATATTGCTGTATTCAATAATATAAAATTGGTTTTTACAAAATGATCTGTCTTGGTTATTTGTAGGACTAGTATTTTGTAATATATAGTCACATTTCAATTATTGTATATTATATATGTATACAGATAACTAGAAAATAGCATTCTGATAAAGTACCTACCTCATCTCACAAGATTGACTATACTTGTTTAGTGCTGCCTTTTATATGTGCATTTTGTCATTATGTTTACCACATATGTTTTGCTCACCCTAATGGAATTACAAGATTCCAGCAGATCTTTCATGCAAATCATCATGTGTCACCTCCTCACCAATGGTAGCATGACATGCTCACGTGATACATGCAACACCATTTCTATGCTCCTGTACTGAACTATCACTTTTCATTTGGAAGCACTTTGGTTCTTTTGATTGTTTAATACTTCGTTTGACTTTTTTGTTTCCTCGTGAAGTGGTTGTTTTTACATTAATCTACTTTCATGTAGCCTGTTTCTTCTACTACTATTTCAGTTAATTCTAGTCACCTTATTTTCTTCACTCAGATTTGGTGAACCTTTTTTGGCAATGAATTCTGATGTTAATGTTACTGTTTGAAGAATTACGCCAGTGATTAGCATTCTTTTCCTTAGAACTCTGAGCACGAACCATTGGTGAATTTATCTGCTTTTATATGCTGTGGTTTGGCTTTGAACATTACATGGGACAATGTTTGCCCCAGTACATTGCCCAGGCCTCACCAGAACAGGCTGACAAAGATTTTTACCATCTTCTTTTCCATTTTCAGATTTTGCCATTCCTTACATTCTCAACCCAGTGAGTCTGTTAGGCCTAATGTGGTCTATATGGCATTTGTGTCAGGTTTATAATGTTTCGCTTTCTTCACCTATTTCTTATTCACCTCATTTTTTGTTATTACATGAACAAACTTTCTAACCCTTTTTGGTTTTCCTTCCTTTTTTGATGTTTGAGTTCATGCTAATCACTTTGCCTCACAATAAATTGAAAGGATTAGCATGACCTCCCCCCCCTTCTCATGAACCTTAGATCAGTTCTCACTTTATCATCAAGCTGATTATCCATTTTTAGACCAGCAGTTGTTAAGTTTCTTATCACCTATTTGTGGTAGTTTCTGAATCACCTGTCAATCATACCTATGTCCAACATTCTCAGTTGCATCTCACTCTTGCCAATCTATTACTGTCTATTTTCCATGGGCCTTCTATTTGAGGCTCTCCCAGAAATCTTAAGAGGTGTTCTAGAGATACCTTGCCCTTCTCTTCTTCACCTTACCCCACATATTGTCTTTGGCTCTGGCATTACATGCATGGTTTTGTTTTTGGGACCTTATAAATACTGATGCCTTATTGGCTTGGGTCCATTTACCCTCGACATATGTTATGGATTTACACATAGCCCCATTTCTGAAATGTTTTTATGATACATTCCCAATAATCCTAGTCTCTTGTGATATCAGTACAGCAACAATTGACCCTAACAAACATTGTAGCTCATTTGTTTGCTTTAGAGCCTCATATGCCTAGAATTACCATTTCCTGTCCTTCCTCTTCCAAGCCCTTACCTACCCTTCTATCTGGAGTACTTCTTGTCACTTTCCTCAGCAAAGTAACCTCTGTTGCCACCAGTATTGGTGACTATCCAGTGGGTTTGGGTTTGATGGGAGCTAAGCTGATCGAGTTTATCAATGGGTGTTTCAGGTTCTATCAGATCTCACATAAATATCTCCTTCACTAATCCTATCAAACTTTCAACATGTTTAGTTTATCTACAGTCTCCCCCTGTTACAAATAAATAGGCACACATCTTTTAACTAGGAGGGGGTAAAGGATGACTGCTTAATTTTATAGTGCCCTTGATGGTTAAATGTTTTTAAGGAACTAATTAATTTCACATCAAAATAACTGCCAGAGAAAAAATCTGTCAGACAGATTCATTGACGAGTTTCTTTCTCCATCTCCCATCTCTTCTTACCCCTTTTCTTTCCCTCCTAAATATCATATGAGTGCCAAAAGTGCTTCAAGAATTGCTCGTGCAGTGGGGTACTGAACCTGTTCCTCCATTTTTCCCAGGGTTTTTATTTCTGTTTTTTCATTGTCCCCAAGTAAACTGGGGATTGGCAGCTGTTAGGTGAGATAAATCAAACAAGCTGCTTTGTTTCATTACCCAGGTTCCCAATGTAGCATTTTCTCACCCTGGGATGGGTCTTTTTCTCTGAGAGGTTGTGGGTGACCAAAATGGATGTCTCCAAAGCTTACCTACATTATATACTACCTCGTTCTCATCTTTGACTTGTTCATCCTGGGTTGGTTTATGAGTTTTGGGGTCTTCCCTTGGTACATTACATATTTTGCCAAGTAGTTCAAACTTATGCTTGACACTTCCATACTCTCTTTCATTTTTCATTTTTATTCTTGACTGGGACCAGATATACCAGATCAGGACTTTTCATTATTATATTCCCAATACTTTTACATTCTGGAATACACATTCCCAACTTTTTATCTTGCAGCAGTCCTCCTCCCTTCAAGGTTTTTTACCTTCTATCCTTACAGTTGGACCAGTTTTTTGGTTTATTTGGTCTGTTTCTCCCTACCTTCTTTCCAGACTTTATTTCATGTTCCTACTATCAGATCTGACACTTTTCTCTTGTTTCTTGTCTTCATTGTCCAGAAGAGAAGGTTCTTTAATCTGGCATGTGGACTACACACAGTTTGTTCATCTCCCATTATCTCCATCATGTTGCAGCTTTGTCCTTGTGGTTTCATCTACCACCTACAGTCATTCTTCAGACATCAATTTGACTCTTAACTGGTTAGATTTTATACATACTTAATTTTCAGGGCCCTTCTCTGATTCATCATCCCATGAATCCCACTCTGTGGTGAGTGGTGCCTGATCAAGTATTTTTTAACTTGAATTCTGCACTGTCCAGCCACTTTATTTTCCATGGCTCCACACACTCACCACTTTTAGATTAATGAACTTCTGGTATTTTGCTTCATAATATGTCCATCTCAGACTGTACCACCTATGGGCTGCATGGGTAAAGCAGAAGAGGATTACTGCCCATCCCTTCCAGTGAATAACTCTCTATGGTTTGCTTTTGAAAAGAAAGTTTTGTGACCACTCATTGCACTGTTTCAGGTGGTGATGTTCCTCTAGACTCTCCATCACATATTGTCACACTCCTTTCTTCTAGTGGAATATGGGAGTCTTTACCAATTTCAATTTACAAGCCACTGGGGTGGTGGACTAGGGAGGCACTCTTCTAAATCAGTTCCATACCATGACCATTTAGTTAGAGTTGTGCAGTGGTTTTCTGTGGTGAAAGGCCAGAAAGCAGTTCACCCCTTCAATTAGAAACCATCATGCGGCACTCATGTGGATGTTGGTTTTGATTTTAGAGTGAACAGATCAATATAAGCCCTTGAACAGATGTCATCTTGTTTATCTTCTTCCCTCAATTTCCTCTATCCATGAGATTGTTCTGGCTTTATCCTTGGCTATTCCTTATCCTTTCTTCTTATGGGGATATTAGTACTATTTGGATGGTTCTGGTCTGTTTCATGGTTGGGGAATTGACATGTGATAGACATTCTTTTGATACCAGCTGTCAATTTCTGGATTGATAGCTTGTAGCTAATCTTCATATCATACCCAGGGATCGGAGTGGTCCTCAACACCCTGGTTCTTGGGTTTGAGGTGAAGCTGGTGTGATCCTCATCCTATCCTTGTGCAGATATACCGATGGACAGGTTTTGGATGTAGTTAACTTACTGAGTATGGTCTACTGTGACCTAGCCACTCTACACATAGGGGTGCATCCTTTCTTTACCCACTTTTCTCATTGTGGGATTGAGTTACATTATATTCCTATTATTAGAATAACTTTCTTGCAACATTCCCTCCCCCATCAGGTGTGTTCCTCTCATTTTCCACTCTTACATTCCACAGTTGGACAAAGTGTATACTTAGCTCAAAATGGTGTGGTTCACCTCTTCTGATCTGAATCTGTCATTTCCAGGGGTATACTTTGGTCCCTTTCGACAGAAACTTCTGTTGTTCCCTTTCACCAGACTCTCCTTCTAGTCAGTGTAGGATTCTAGCTAATCTTGTGAGATGAAGTGAGGACTGCATAGAAAGTTACAATTTTCCTGTATTGAAAGTGTATTGTTGATAGGTACTTATCTCCACTAACACTTCCCAGCTCTTTCCCCACATTTCTTTGGTGCTGACAACTGCTAAACTTATCTAAGCAAAGGAGTTTAGAGGGAGTCACATATTCATATGACTATTTCTTACTCCTGTTGGTAAGGAGGTAATACATAATGATTTGCATGAGACAATTTGGAATTTTACAATTCCAAAAGCAGAGAGTGAAAGGTTTGTGACATGCATAAAGAAAAAAGTTCACATACACAGGGCAGCACTGAAGTAGAATAATTAATCTTGTGAGAGGAGGACTTAATCTATTGGAAATACACTTTCAGTAGAGGAAAATTATAACTTTATTAACAGTACATATTAATGAGATATTTATCCAATATATTCTTTGACAGGTTGTTTAGGCAGAGTATTCATGATGAAACTTTGTAAATGGATGGCAACTGCCTGTTGTGGAGACACAAGTGTAGAGGATGATGTTTCAAAAGCCTTCCATCTTTCATATTCAGGTCACTATGTGTGTTGTCAGTCTTTTATAGTGTTCTGGTGGATTGTGGAGAGCATGTTATGATTGGTTGAGTTATCACTATTTCTGATTGGAGAAGAGATTTCCTGTAGATTCACAGGCAGCCACAGGTTACCTGTACTCCAGAATCTCTGTTTAGTGAAGGTTTAATAGTGTTAATATAAAATGATTCTTTGATTTTTCTTGCCTTTCAGTCAGAATTTGTCTGTTTCGATGATTTTAGTTTTCTCCCAGTTTATTGTGTGTCCAGTTGACCTTCCTACTATGCTGCAGGGATTCCAATGTCATCCTGAACTTTCTGTGACTCAAAGAAACTTCTTTCACTAAACCCACTAAGATAAAAAACAAAACAAAAACGTCCTTGACAATACCGGCAGACACCTAAGACTGCATATAGAAGAACAGACAGAAGAAGCACAGTCTAACCAACACAACTGGAATACATTATACTGAGCTTCAACAACTTCCCCCACAAACATTAGAACACTAGATATTCTGAACTTCTACATCAAATGCAATACATCCAACCCAAAAAACATCAAGAAGAAACAAGTTCATAAATTTGATCAACGAAAAACTAGCCAAAGACTTAAGATTCAAGGAAAATTTCCCTCCTCGGTTCTACAGACTACCTAAGGTGCACAAACCTAATTTACGTTTAAGGCCTATTATCAGTGCTCAAATCTCATCTTGCCATCAACTTGCTACCTTTCTACTACCTATTTTATCTCCACTATGAGGAAACATTGAACATTCAAAACTTGACAGATTTCATAGGACAACTTGGAAAGCTACACATCAAATCCCAGGATGTTATGATCAGTTTCAACATCACAGACCTATTTACCAATATTCCAACCTTGGAAACCCTTCACATCACCAGTCAGTGACTACTGAATGACAACTCTTACAGAACAGTTATGAAAATAAATTCCATAATGGAACTAACAACCATTTGCTTACAATCAACCTATTTCCAATACAATGAGGAATTCTACAAACAGATGGTCCAGTCATGGGATCACCACTCTCTCCAATCTTAGCAGATATTTCCATGGAAGACTTGTAAGAAAGAGCCCTTTCATCCACACCTGTAAAAGCAAGTTTCTACAGATGTTATGTTGATGATACCTTTGTTATTTGGCTGCACAGTCATGAAAACTTACCAGCCTTCTTAGAACATCTCAATTCCATAGATAAAAGAATCCACTTTGCTATGGAAATAGAAGAACAAAACAGTATCATTTTTTGACATACTCATCAGCAAACAAGCAAGACAAATCACCACAACTGTATACAGAAAGTCCACCCACACGAACAGATACCTACACTTCCAGTCCTATCATCCAACCTTGATAAAACGTGGTATAATCCAATGCCTAAACAAGAGAGTGAAAAACATTTGCGGTAAGACATCTATCGAAGCAGAACACCAAACGATCATAGAGTTTTAAACAGAATAGTTACACCTCCTCCTTCATCAAAAACTCAGTGAATGACAAAGAAAAGATTAGAAAGTCACCACCACTACCACCATTTACCTACCATACCTGCAACATTTCAGTAAAAATCTTAAATGCATAGCCAAGAAATTCAACATAGCCTGGTGGAAATCCTATAATACCTTAAGGTCTGTTATGGTAAAAAACAAAGAGAATCTCAAAAACTTCATCTCTGAAATTCTGTGTTCCTGCAGTGATGCATACATTGGAGAAATGGGAAGAAAACTCGTGACAAGAATAAAAGAACATAAAGATAGTACAAGACTCATGAAAACACAAAGCTCAGCTATTGCAGAGAATACCACGTCAACTGGACACAGAATAAACTGGGAGAAAACTGGAATCATTGATACAGATAAATTCTGGAAGATAAGAAAATTCAAAGAATCATTTTATATAAACACTATTAAACCTTCACTAAACAGAGATTCCAGATTAGAAGTGAGTAACCTGTGGCTGCTATTGGTTGAATTTACAGGAAATCTCTCCTCCAATCAGAAACGGTGATAATCCAACCAATCACAACATGCTTTCCACTATCCATCAGGACATTATAAAAGACCAACAACACCTACAAACACACTAACCTGAAGACGAAAGGCAAAGACTTTTGAAACATTGTCCTCTAGGTTTGTGTCTCCACAACAGACAGTTGCTGTCCATTCTACAAAGTTTTATCATTTATCCAGTGCATTTTGAATTTACTAAATAGTAATAATTCAAACTAATTAAATAGGAGTGTACAGTAGTTTTATTATTCATTCATAATAACTTGATTTAAATGAATGAAATGATTCGTTACTTGAAAGTGGTCACTGCTCAAGCAGAAGTTTGATATTTGGAATAAAAATGTGATAGCTGCTGCTTAAAAGTTTTTGCTGAATTTCTGAAATGCTTTTGTACATCTTAAATGTGTGATAAATGTTAATTTTGCAGATAATAGCACCAAGTTTAAAATAGTCATGTATTCATATCTTGTGTTACTTTTTTTTCCATTCTTCAAGAGAATCAGAAATTAAACCTACTTTTAATTTGTTCTTGTTTTCAGGTGTTCTGTGACATTGTTGAATCAGAGGCTAATTATATTCAAGAACTTCAAAATTTGATGCAAAGATTTCTTCAATCTCTGCAGATCACTGATATGTAAGTTACTGTGGATTGTAAAAAATATAGTTATGGTGATTTGTAGAAAAATAGTTAACAGAAAAATATTTTACAACAGAAAACGTTTTTCAATTTTTGAATTGTACAATGTGTCGGTAATCAACTAAAGCTTTACATGGCATAGCTTAAATTCTGTAACTGTGCTGTACACTGCAAAGTTAACTTTATGTTTATAGTCAAGTTCAAAGTGCATGAATTATATTCAGAATTTAATTAAGCAGTTTTATTATCAATGTTCATCAGTAAGCTTAGCAAGAAAACATAATCTATAATTCAAATTTGAATAATATATTAGTTTTCAATTAATAAATTAAATGTATTACATGACATTTCTTCAGTCACAGTTGTTTAATTCAGATTATCTTTTTCTCTTAAATGAAGTTCTGACTTTCCTACAAAGTTCATAGTTGTATTATTTGTAACTCTAAGCTGAAATGTGAATTTGTAGCCTTCACATTTCATGAGATACATGCAATAAAACAAAACCCACTTCCATGCCCTTCTTATACTGTTTTTTTCCAAAATAATCTCGGTAATTATATCTCACATTTTCTATTGGATTATTTATAACTAATAAAAAGAGAATATTTTAATTTGCTGGCTTCCATACAAACATTTCTATCTGTGATAACAGTGTGCTTGTATTATTCAGTGTACAAATTCATGATTGCTTATGACAGAAACACATAAGCTAGTTAAGGGAGTTATTTTAAATGACTTCTAACTCTGTTAATTGAATTATATAAGCTATAAGCATTGTTATGTTATTATTTTGCATTATAAACTGGAAATGTGAAATAAATAGAAATTAAATACCAACAACAACCCTATCAAAAACTACAGTTAACTTTTATCAAGACTTCAACAGCAAAGAAATATGAGAACCACATGTAAGTTCTAAATTTCTTGTTCTTAATGTACATGTTTTTCTGTTGTTATAAAAGTATTACATGAAATAAGAAAATACAATTAAATAAAAAATTCCCCTGTGAGATATTCACATAAACTGCTTGTGTGATATGTAATTTAATATTTGTTTACTGTAATTTGAACTATGGTCTTATCCAGGTAATTTTTACTTTATTTTAGTTTAGTAGTTAGACTGCAAAGGGCAGTAAAACAATAAAATTAAATGAAAGCAGATGTGATAATGTTTAGATTTTTAGGGTGTTTAGGATAAACAAGTATAATCTGTTACAATCTATAGTCACTTTATAAACAATGTACTTTTCAACTTTCATTAAGAATGATTTTGCTACAGTTAGTATTAAGGTAGAAAAAGTAAGAGATAAAGTATAAAGATTTGCCAAAAACGTTTGAAATTGATTTACGAAATTAAGTAAATAAAATATAGAAATTGTAAGAAACAAAAAAAGACTATTTCTGTTCCTAACATGAAAATCACCTTATATCCTGACTAGCCAAAACCTTAGTCAGACATAAATTTACAGACAAATCTTTAGTAAAAATACAATCTGACTTTATGTAAGACATACTTTTCAAGTTCACTGAAAGCTTGCTAAATTTTGTGATATGTGAAATAAATTCAGAATTATAATAAGCACAGATTCTCCAGTATGGAGTTAGTCAAAAGGACTGATCCCATGTCTGTGGAGTTCAAGTTTTACAAGTTGCAAAAATATTACTATCTAGTATATACCAAATAGAGGCTTTATGGAAGGAAAAAGCTTCAGTCTTTGATGATAACTATAACATGAATACACCCATAAAGCAATTATTCATGTTATTTTTCATGAGATATTTGCCAAATTTGGGAAATTTGGTAGCTTTTAAGATTTGCAAGTCATTTATGAATGTAGAAAGACGATTATGGATTAATGTGCAACCATATATTTAATTTTTGTGATGAGGCTGCTTAAGTGGAATTAAATGACTTAAAAAATCCAAACAATACATGTATTAGTTAACATTCTGTAGAAATTGAAAATTAGAAAGGTTCTAACATTTGGCAAACAATGTGTATTGTTTTACTGAGGAAAACGAAAATGAACATTTCGGTAATTAACTAACTTAAGATATTATTTTTATGATATGAAACATTTGAAGAACAAAACTTCTGGAAGTGTGTTTTCCTTGGCTTATTTTAAGAAAATTTTACAGTTAAAAATATGAGTATTCATGTGTTACTTATTTCTGATATGGTACTTACTTCTGCTTACAAGATTAGCTATTCTTATTTGGTGCTGTCCTCTAACTGCAAATGTTTTTACTAACATATGCCATAAGCTTTATGCTCCACCCTGTTGGTATTGGAAGATTCCAATACCTGTTTTTCACCTGTGCCTTTTGTATCTGACATAGTTAACAAAGATCTAGACAGGTTTCTAACCCCCAACCTGGTTTATGATGTGACTTCCAGCATTCCACCTGTGGATTCTGTTTTGGCCACTTTGTGGATTCTGAGGACTATATTTATCAAGTATAAGATGTTTTGTCAATTTTTCTTTAATTTTAAGATCCCTGTCCTTTCATTTTTTCATTACTTATATCTCCTTATTTTTACAAAAAAAGAATACTCACTCCAATTAATTACTTCCCTCAGTTCACCAGGACATCTTACCTTCATTTTGGTGGTCTTTTATAAAGGATCATTGAAGGACTGAGAATATCATCTCCAATGTTTATCTCCAAATTCCATCTTATGACATTCTTTTCTTTTTTTCATCTTGTCTGTGAGGTGGTGTATTAATTTTGTTCCTTTCCCTTTGTTGATTGGTGTAGCTCTTCTCTCTACAACTTTGTTTCCTCAAATTGGACTTTTCCTTTCAGAAGGATGACTGGCTTCTTTTTGCAAATTTGAAAGATTGTTAACCTATCCTACTTGTTAGCTCCTTATTGATGGTATCCTGATGGGCTGTTTTTTCAGCCAAATGAGGTTCTTTCATTCATACTATCCAGGCTCTCATTCTTTAAGGGTTCTTAATTGCACTTCCAAATCTGTTACAACCTTCTCCTCTTCACTTTATTTTCTGGTGTGGCCTGCTCCATTCTTCTCTTCTCTAGAGGGTCTATTGTTTTGTGGGATAGTTTTTGATAACTTGTGTCCTCCTCCTTGGTCAAACTTGTCTGAGGTCCCTTTAGTAAGTTCTCCACAACTGATGGAACCTTGCTTAGGTCCCTTTGGATTCTCTTATTCCCATTCTTTATTACTGTGGTTGGTTGAGGTTTGTACTTCTGTGAAAATTGTATCCCTTACTCTGTAGATAGATTTTCTCCTATTGATGCATGTGTCCCTTCAGGGCTGTGGTGTGTGTGTTGACCACAGTCTGGCTTTAGGTTCTTCTTATCACTGTCCTAGAGCTTCTTGCTAGTTGCTGGCCTTGAAATTCTTGTTTTCTATTGCTAGCAATCAATTGGTCATGTTTTAGTCTGACCACTTAACAGTTGTGGCTCATATTTCAGTGAATCCCCTTGGTGTGGATTCCTGTACATGGTAAGGGGACTTCTCAGGGAAGGTTCTGTTCTTTCTGGTTAACTCCTCTGGGATCTAAACATCCACCCACGTGTTTTGTCGTGTGTCGCAACCAGTGAAGGGGAGGAGAGGACCCTGGTGGTTGAGGGGTCCAACCTTAACACACCACTTTGGCCTTGAATTCCTGTAGACTGGCAGCCTTTGGGTGGCCCCCTTGGGTCAATCGGCTGGTCCACTTGGGCTAGAGTCAACCAAATACCAGTTTTGGACATTTTCAACGGGTATTGTGTACATTGTGTCTGATGCTGGTGTTTGGGTATAATGCTCACGAAATCCTGGCGTTGCTGCAATGTCCTTGCATGACACTGTACTGCATTTTCTCGTATGGCTCCATGATGACTGGGGTCAGTGGGTACTGAAATTTTCCTTTTTTTCCTATGGATTCTCCTATGGAAAATTTAAATAAACTAGTGAAAAAACAGTCAATAGGTAAACGACCATGTCTTGAAATCTCTGAGCAGCAATCTTCAACATCTGTAACACATGTACCTCATTTTCTTATATTCTCTTTCAGAAAAACCTTTAGGGCAAATGCCCCTTTTTTTATTCAGAATGGACTAGAGGGACTTGCTGGCTCTCCAAAGTCAGTAAAGAAGCTTTGATCTGGAGACATTGTTTGAAACATCCACATCCCAACACAGTGAATTCCTTTTGCATTCAAAGGCAATTGGGGATGTACCTATTGAGGTTACCCCTCATGCTACTTTGAATTCATCACGAGGAGTTATTGTTGAGAGGGATTTGAAGAACATTCCCGAGTCGGAGTTTCTCACTGGTTTCTCCGCTCAAGGAGTTTCTGCAGTGAGGCGCATCTCCACTCACAAAGATGGAGTTACACTGCCGATGAACATCCTTGTTCATTACATTGTCCATAACATTTACATCACCACGTACACCTGCAACCATCAAGGTGGGTTATCCAAATTGCAGGGTACAGCCGTACATTCGAAACCCTCTCCGATGTTTCTATTGTCAGAGGTTCGGCCACTCAAAGACGTCATGTCGTGGTTCCCTGACATGTGCTCATTGTGGTGACAAGGACCATGATGCCTATGAGTGTGATACGGACCCACATTGTGTCAACTGCAATGGTTCTCACCCTTCCTACTTTTGTCATCTCTCTGTGCCTCCAAGAGAATCATTTCCAAAAAGGTAGATGAATCAACTTCTACACCAATCTCTGTTCCTCCCATACATTCCAACAAACCCCAAGATCCACATCCTTTGGTTTCAAATACAGGCATCTCTTTAGATACATCTTTTTCTCCTACCCCAAGATGCAAAAAAATCATTTGCTTGCATCCTCAGTCACTGGAATTCCCTTCCAACAACAAAGACCTGCCCAATTGACCCAGGGCAGGATACATGCAGGTCGATAGATCTCCTCCGAATCGAATAAGGAAAAAAGATGTGGTTGTAAACAGAAGGGTTCTCCAGCCAGTTCGCCCAGCCGTCATTAACAATGGTCACCTTGATACAATGGAACTGTCGAGGTTTACATTCTAATCTGGATGACATCAAAACACTGATTGCTTCCTACCATTCTTTGTCTTTCCTTACAAGAAACATTTTTGAAACCTGCCGATACAGTCACCTTTTGGCAGTTTTCTCTGTACAGAAATGACAGGCTGTGTGATGGACGAGTACATGGAGGGGTGGCACTGTTGATTGATCAGCATGTGTCCATCCTGTCTTTGTTACGCAACACACCCTTGGAGGCCGTAGCCATCTGTGTTTCCTTGGATCATACCATCACGGTTTGTTCTCTGTACCCGTCCCCTGGAGAGACATATGATCAATCAGATCTTGATGCTCTTGTTGAACAGTTGCCATCTCCCTTTCTAATCCTGGGGGACTTTAATGGACATCATCCCCTCTGGGGAAGTGCTGTTATTGATAGGAGGGGTTGCTCTGTAGAACATATGCTCTCTGATCACAATCTTTCTCTTTTCAATTCTGGTTCTTCCACTTATTTTCATGCACCTAGTCAGTCCTTTATCACTATTGATCTCTCAGTTTGCTCCCCTTCATTATTCTACCATTTTTCATGGAGGGTTGACAATAATCCATTTAGCAGTGATCATTTTCCTATACTTTTGAGAGAGACTGGCATTGGTTGATGCCACCCTACTCACGTGCCCTGGTGGAAGCTGGATCAGGCAGATTGGTCCACTTTCACTGCTCTCACAGAACTTTATCCTGCCATCGTCAGTCAGCCATCAATAAGACGACTGTGTGGCAGCAGTAATTGACTGTATTATACAAGCAGCTGCTCAGTGCATTCCTAAAACTTCGACATGTTTTCCACGATATCCTTGTCCATGGTGGAATCCTGCCTGCCACATGGCATGGAAGGCTCAAAAACAGGCCTGGTCTACTTCCTGTAGACATCCCACACTTTCAAACCACATCGCTTTCCAACGGGCCTGTGCAAATGCTAGGTGGGTAAGACGTCAAAGCCAGAAGGAATCTTGGATTAAGTTCACAACTAGCGTATCTTCTACCAGCAGTTCCAAGGTCATATGGAACAGGGTTCAAAAGGTCAGTTGGCACTACAAATCTGTCCCCCTCTCAATCTTACTCTCTGATGGCCAAGAGGTAGTTGATGTCCGGAGCATCGCAAATACTTTAGTTGAAAGCTTTTGCCGGGTAGCTAGCACATCTGCTTGTTCTTCCACCTTCTTGGCTATCACGACTCGGGCAGAGCATTCATATCTTTCCTTTCAAACTGACTGTCTCTTTGACTATAATCATCCCTTTACACTGGTAGAACTGAAAATGGCCCTTCATTGGTCTGTCAGTACATCTGTTGGACCTGATGATGTACACTATGACAATGCTGTGCTGTCTCTCTCCTGCTTCTCTTGATATTCTTCTAATTTTTAACCAGATCTGGCAAGAGAATGTTTTTCTTAATGCCTGGCACCAGGCTATTATCTTACTTTTCTCTAAGCGTAGGAAAGATCCCAAGATTCCTTCAAACTACTGTCCGATTGCTTTGACGAGCTGTCTCTGTAAGACCTTAGAAAGGATGGTTAATGCTCGTGTTGTTTGATTCCTCGAATCGAACAACCTCCTCTCGCCCTACCAGTGTGGGTTCCGATGACAGCACTCCACCATGGACTGCCTAATTTGACTTGAAATATGAATCAGAGAAGCCTTTCTCAAATAACAAATTTCTTGTATCAATATTCTTTGACATTGAGAAGGCTTATGACACAACATGGAGATATGGCATTTTGCAAGACCTCCATATATATATGTGGGTTACGTGGCCATTTACCCATGTTCATTAAAAAGTTTTTAACAGACAGGAGATTCCAAGTTCATGTGGGTTCGACACTTTCCCGTTCTTTTCTACAAGAACTTGGGGTCCCTCAGGGCTTTGTTTTGAGTGTCACACTTTTCAATATAAAGATTAATGCCATCACTAAACAATTCCCTCTCACTGTTGCAAATGGGCTCTATGTCGACTACTTTCAGATTTCGTGTCAGTCGTCAAACATGAGGTATATTGAGTGGCAACTACAAACTGCCCTCAATCGTGTACTGAAGTGGACCACAGCGAACAGCTTTAATTTCTCTCTCTCTAAAACAATTTGCATGCACTTTTGCTGCCACGCCAACGGGGTATTCACCCTCTTCCTGAACTCCATATCGGTGAAGTTTCTTTGCCAGTGGTCCCTGGGATTAAGTTCTTGGGGCTTATCTTTGACCATAAGTTGATTTTTATACCATACTTAAAGCAGCTACGGGTCAAATGCACAAGAGCACTGAACATCCTCCGTGTCCTCTCTACCACCACTTAGAGAGTGGATTGATGTTCTGTGTTAAAGATGTATCATGCTCTTATTCGATTGAAACTCGAGTATGGATCACTGGTCTATAGCTTTGCCAGACCCTCGGCCTTAAAGATGCTGGACCCCATTTATCATCAAGGGCTTCATCTTTTCACTGGGGCTTTCTGCACCTCCCGAGTTCAAAGCTTATACGTAGAATCTCATGAACCTTCTCTGCACTTTCGCCATTTGCAACTGTCTTTATTATATTCTTTAAAACTTCATTCCTTACCAATGCATCCCACCTCGAGATGCGTTTTCCTTCCTCAGTGGGCCATACTTTTTCAGAACAGGCTATCTTTCATTGCTCCTTTTGGCCTTTGCATCCAGGTGCAATTGGATGAATTGGGTTTGTCCTTGGAAAACATTGCAGAATCCACAGGTCAGCCCATCCCACCATGGCTTATTACAGTCTCCAAATGTGACCATTCTCTATGTCATCTGAGAAAGGCAGATACTCCCGACTGGAAGTATCGTCTTTTATTTACTGACTATCTTTCGAACAATCTTTCCATTCCAATTTATACAGATGGTTCCAAATCAGGTGACTGTGTGGGCTCTGCTATTGTTTGTTGCAGTTCGGAAGTTGTGCGCAGAATCCCCTCTACAGCTTCTGTTTTCACTGCTGAACTGTATGCCATATCTCTTGCCTTTGATCATATTGAAGCTAAGCATTCAACTGCACTACTTATACCAACTCGCTTAGTTCTCTACTGGCCCTGGAATCGCTTCACATTGGCTTACAGCCTGTTCTCGCTGATGTTCAAAATTGACTGGCCCATTTCTCATTAACATCTTCTCTCCAGTTTTTCTGGATGTCAGGCCACGTTGGTGTTGCGAGGAACGAGCTTGTAGACATGGCAGCTAAATCTATCTGCTCTGGCACTATCACCACTTTGCCTATTCCATACATGGAGTATGGTCCTGTATTTAAAGCTTGGCTTTGTGCCAGCTGGCAGTCAACTTGGAGTGAGCAACGCGACAAGCTTTTCCAAATAAAACCCTATATAGGACTTTGGCCATCTAGCTTCCATAAGGTTTAGAAGGAGGTAGTTGTTCTAACTAGACTATGCATTAGTCACAGTTTTTTAACTCATCGTTTTCTTTTATATGGAACTGATGCACCAGTGTGTAGTTTGTGTAACTCTCAAATCACTGTAAGCCACATTTTACTTTCTTGCCATCGTTACGACTCTCAATGGCAGCACTATTTTAAACATGTTCTGTCCTAAGGTTTGTCTGTAACATTAGATAGTGTTATTGGTGACGGTGACACTGTCCACCTTGATAATGTTTTTAGTTTTTTAATGGCCATTAATCTTTTTAATGTCATTTAAGTGTTCGATATTTATTCATTACACCTTTTTAATTGTGGTTCCTTTTTAAGAGTCACTCTAGTTCGATTTGAAATTGGAAAATGGCTATAACATTAAATAACTCGACACCAGAATTGGAAAGACTAACTTCAGGTGACTAATGCTGCTGTTTGAACTACCTATTAGTTGTCCTGGTGATATGTTATTACAATTTTGCTGCATGTATTTTAACACTTTTATTATTTTACTTTTTGATACTGGCCATAATGACACAACCTGGAAGCAGGACTGGAAAGGCCAACTTTAGGAGACTAACAGTGGTTCTTGTACTTACCAGTTAGTCTTCCTGGCAGGTTATGATCATTACCATTATGCTACAGAGAGTCCTTTACAACTTCTCTTACTCTGCTTTCTCTCAATATTGTAGACTAGGTGTCAACATTAGTTTTATGCTTTTTCTGTTTTTCATTGCTGTTTTGTTTTACCTTCATTTCCTTTTGTGTATTTTACTACATTTAATTTATTTTTACCTTTTTACTGGTTATTTGATGCAGATAGCCTGGCTGCTTTGTGCCATAAAGCACTAAATTATCCAACCAACCAATCAACCATTTCAGTGAATACATCAATTTAGAATCCCCATGTTTTTTCAGATGGATTGTTTTGACCCAAAATGATCAGGTTAGATTGATTTCATGGCACGTACAAGATGCCTTAATTCTTTGAATTCACTGACTTGGCATATGTTGGTTTGTCTCTCATATTGGTACATTTTCCTGTTTCACGTTTTACCATCTAGTTTGGTCCTCTGTTCCCCATCACTGGGTTTTGGCTGTGGCTGCCTTCATCAAAATTTGGTTGAACAGTTGCCTTTCAGTTATTCTCTTATTTGATTACATTGTTTGTTTGTTTCCTCCTCCTTAGCATTTTATTCTTGGTCTTTTGGACTGCTTCTTCCTAGCCCACTCATTTATGGTTTTCTCTTGCTCCAGTTTTAATTATTCTCCCTATCTTTCCCCTTCCTTCTTCAGTCAGTTGTTATTTCTACTTCTCAATCTTCCTGTTCTTCATTTTCATTTCTGGCTACTGTTTGGTTCCTGGCAGCATATTCTAGTTCTCACATTGGTTGCCATTTTGTTTTCCCCATTCCCTTTGTCCTTCACCACCAAAACATATTTCCTTAACCTGTTCTTATCCTTCATTCCATTTTTTCCAAATGCATTGGCTGCCTTCATGTTCTGGTGCTTCCAGACCAGATGTTTGTGTAATATACTATTGCATTACTTTACCTCTGTTTGCTCCTCTGTTTATTCCCCATGTCACCTTCTTATTTGCTATTTTCCCTCATTTACTATCTGCCTCATAACAATTTTCTCTTACTCTTCTCTAGATTTGTTTTAATGGAGATTCCATATTTGGGTATGTTGTTCACCATACCAACATTTATCTCCCATTATTTTTTTTGAATTGCAGTATTTGTATCCTCGAAGTAACATCTACTACCTGTGGCTATAACTCACATTTCAATGCATCATGGATAATTGGAAAAAATTTTTTTTTTTTTTTTTTTTACAGGATCTCTTGCTGTGCATTAGTCTCTTGGATCTCACTCTATGGTGTGTGGTGCCTGACTAGGTGTTCTTTACCTTTTTAAATCTGCACTGTATGTCATGTTGACTGCATTCTCATCCCTGGCTCCACATGGTCATCATAGAGGTGGTGTGTTCCACAAGATCACTTGTAAGTGAAAAACCTCCTATTTGCTTCATAAATGTCTGTTCCAGACCATACCACTCAGGAGTGACATGGATAAAGAAAATATTTGCCCATTACTCTAATGCCTTGAGTGAAAACCTCATGGTTTGTTTTTCAAAGTAGGGTTTCATTGTCACCCATTCACTGTCTCCTGTGGCATCAGTTTTCTTGACTCCCCAGTGGGTTATTTCCTCCATCCTTCAAGTGAAGTATGATAGTCCTTGCCATTTTTGGTTGGGTTCCACATAGATGGCTGTAACCATTCAACTGAGAGTAGGGTGGTGCTGGTCGTCTGCTGGTGTAAAACAAACAAAAACGTGGCTTCCAAGTATAGATAGGGTGTCCTCATTCCACCCTCACTAGATGTTAATTTCTTACAAAGAAAGTGTTTTGGACTGAATCAACCAATTGTCACATTTCTTTACACCAGTTGCATTCATATTTCATTTGCACATGCAGAATGAGTCCTCATCCTACTTTTGTACGATATTGGTTCCCTGTAGAGAAGGTATTGAATGCTGGGTACCTGCTGGGTCTGGTCCAACACACCCTAACCACATAATAGCTCACATTTTCTGTCATTATGTTTCCCAAATTATATACAAAAGCAAAAAGTGTACCCAGTTCAGAAGTGGTGCTTTGCCTCCAATTTTCTTTCATGATCAAAGGTATCCTTTGGATGATTTTAGGGATACCTGTTTCTCCCTTGCACTGATCCATCCTCCATTTCAGTGTGCGATTCTAACTAATCCTGCAGAAGAAGGTAAGTACCATATCTGAAGTTATAATTTTCCTACTCTGAAAATGTATTTCTGATAGGTGCTTACCTCTTCTCATACTTCCCACTGGTTCCTTGAGGGGTAGGCAGTATAGGGAAATATGCATCATGTGAGTATGACATTGTTAACAAACGATGCATAATGATGTGCATGAGAGAGATATTGGACTCTTCGAAGTCCAGCAGAGAGGAGCATAAGAGATGTGTTAGTAAAAAAGTAAAGTTAGAGGGCAGCACTGAACATGAAAAGCTAATCATTTTCAAGGTAGGAAAATTATAATTTACAATATGGTACTCACCTCCTTTCCTAAAATTAACTAGAATCACACAATGAAATGGAGGTATGTTGAATGCGGCACTGGTCCAAATTAGATATTTATGATCTCAAGATAATAGGTCTGTAGTTCTGTATGAATTAGGAAATTATCTTACTTTTATTGACAAGCTGTATTATAAATAAGAACTTCATAGGTATTCATTTTGCTGAAATATGACTTGTGTGCTGTCAAACATTCACCTCTTTCAATTTTTGAAAATGGTCTCTTATACATACTTACTTCAATATATTTATGTGAAGAATCAATTGACAACTTAGAATATTCCACTAGTCGTTTTGTCAGTCATTTCAATCTGTTAAAAGGCCTCATTCTTTTAAACCAAGTTTTCCAGGTGTTAGGTTGTATGTGTAGTCTGCTTGAAATTTCATACTTTTTAAATTCTAAATACAGCTTAGTTACTAAGCTTGATAAATTATAGTGGAATTCTGTGGTATTGATATAGTAATTCATTATTTTTGGTTCTTTCAAATTGTGTATATACAAATTATTTCACTTCATATCCTTCACATGCAAAACTTCATAAGGTTTATTAACCTACATCAAGCAGCAACCGAGTTTATAGAATGTAAATAAGAGATAATCATTTGCTTTACTTCTTTATCTACTATTCTTTACTTTATGAAAAATAAGTTTAATAATGTAGTTCTAAATAGTAATAATCTATATTCTTACAGAATGTATAGTAATTGAAATATGACTGTATATCACAAAATATTTCTAGTCCACTAAAACACATGTAAGACCAGGACACTTTGTAAAGATTAAAGGTCAGTTTTATATTATTGGATATGGCAGTTATGAGGTAGGTGAAATTTACAGACTCCACAAAGCTAGGATAGAGAAAATAACAGACAAAATTTGAAGTCTTACTGAAAACAAATGTTTGAAATTTATTAAGGTTTTAGAGATTATAAGAATAAAATTTGAGATTTTTAGGACTAAGAATGGTGTTTTAATTATAATATGGAAATCACTTCACACTCAGATAAGTTATGAAACAAACTCTTATTTTCACAAACAAATTTTTAAGAAAAATATCTTATTAAAAATCTGATTTTTTGTGTACAAAACACTTGCAGTCTTTACAAAAGTCTAGTAAATTGTGTGAAAATTCACTGCATCAAAAGTTATAATATGAATACTTAACACGTGCTAACATGTACGTAAACTCGGGTATTATACTAAGCCCATTGTGAAAGGGTCAAGTCACAGAGCTCTTACTATAAGAGTCAGTTTATTTTAGTCTCACTAGAGGTAATGGTTTTTGAGTTAAAATGTCAAGTTATTTTGGTCACTTGTTTTAATAATAGAAATTTTGGATGTGAATGTCAGGATGTCTCAGACATTCAGTGAAATAAATGTTCTGGATTTGTATATGAGAGATTTCCTTTGATCACTGTATTTAGGGAAGTTTTAGGTGAAACTATACTTAAATTTTGACAATTGCTTATTGATGCTGTAGGGATCTTGATAATATAATTTTTTTCACCTTCTAACTATTTTGTTTGCTTTTTTAGATTAAATGAAAAGGAGTTTGGCACACTCTTAGGAAACCTTGATGAATTAGTGGATTGCCATGCAACGTTATTAGATGAACTTGAAGGTCTTAGAAAGTGAGTCAGATATTGTGAACAGTTGCAACTATAAATGTAATTTTACCAAATTGATATTTTCTTAATACATTTTTATCTTTTATTTACAGTGTTACTTTTTAACACCTTTATGTTTAATATTTTCTATACTGGCTTGTAGCTTTGTTTTTCTAGAAGGAATGAAATTGAACATTGCATGCTAGTAGTCTAAATTTCTAAAACAAATGAAGTAATATTTTTAAAAATTTCTATTACTCTTTAAAAGAATATGAAAAATACTGGCATGTATATATATTTTCCCTCTGTTTAAAAAGTTTATTTTTACACTGAAAATTAGTTAAACAAAAAATGGCATTTATTTCCACCTCTGTTTTAACACAAAGATAAATATAACATACTGAGACTTAAGCAAGGTTATAGAAGAAGTTTTAACAGGTTTTTGTTTATTATAACTTGTCTGATTATCTTCATTAGTTCTTTTATGTAAACATTATTCTGTCGCATTTTCCCCTCCATCTGGATTCTTGTACGTGGTGAGGGGACTTCCCAGGGAAGGTTCTGTTCTTTCAGTTTACCTCCTCTGGGTAGCCCCCCCTAGGGTCAGTTGGCTGGTTCACTTGGGCTAGAGTCAATCAAGTACTAATGTTGGATGTTCTCAACAGGTGTTGTGGACATTTTATGATGCTGGTGTTTGGGTATAGTGCTCACGAAACCCTGGCATTGCTGCAGTGTGCTTGTTTGGAATTGTAGTGTGTCCCCTTGTAGGACTCCATGGAGGGTGGGATCAGTGGGCACCAAAATATCCCTTTTTTATTATAGATCCTCCAAAAATACCTTAAATAGTGAACAAACAGTCCACAGGTAAATGACCACGTTGTGAAGATTTTGTGCAGCAATCTTCAACATCTGTAACACCTGTACCTCATTTTCTTATACTACAAACCTTTTTCAGACAAACTTTTAGGGCAGATGTCTCCCTTTTTCTTTCAGAAGGGGCTAAAGGGACTTACTGGCTCTCCAGAATTGGTAAAGAAGCTTTGATTTGGTGAAAATGGTGGAAACATCCACATCTCAACACAGTGAACTCCTCTTGCATTCAAAGGCGATTGGGGATATACCTATTGAGGTTATGCCTTGTGATACTTTGAATTCGTTAGGAGGAATTATCGTTGAGAGGGATTTGGAGAAAATCTCCAAATCAGAGTATCTTGCTGGTTTTTCCATTCTAGGAGTTTCTGCAGTGAGAGGTATCTCCACTTGCAAAGATGGAATTACGATGCTGACCAATGTCCTCATTCTGACATTTACATCACCACGTCCACCTGCCACCCTCAAGGCAGATTATCTTAATTGCAAGAGTATCAGACCTTGATACTCTAATTGAACAGTTGCTGTGTCCTTTTTAATCCTGGGGGACTTTAATGGACATCATCCACTCTGAGAAAGTGCTGATATCAATAGGAGGGATCGCTCTGTAGAATGTATGCTCTCTGATCACAACCGTTTTCTATTCAATTGTGGTTCTCATACTTATTTTCATGCATCTAGAACTTTACTGCTACTGATCTTTCAATTTGCTCCCCTTCACTATTCTCCCATTTTTCATGGAGGGTTGACAATAATCCATGAGGCAGTGATCATTTTCCTATAATTTTGAGAGACTGGCTGTGGTTGATGCCACCCAACCTGTGTGCCCCAGTGGAAGTTGGATCAAGCAAACTGGCCCTATTTCACTGCTCTTGCAGGACATAATCCTGCCATAGTCTGTAAGCTATCACTAGATGAATGTGTGGCAGCAGTAACTGACTGTATTATACAGGCAGCTGCTCAATGTATTCCTAAAACCTTGACACGTTTTCCATGATATCCTTATCCATGTTGGAATCCTGTTTGCCACATATCACAGAAGGCTCAAAAACTGGCCTGGGACACTTTTCTTAGGTATCCCACACTCACACCACGTTGCTTTCCAACAGGCCTGTGCACATGCTTAGTGGATAAGACATCAAAGCCAGGAGGAATCTCGGATTAAGTTCAAGTTCACAACCAGCATATCTTCTACCACCAGTTCCAAAGTAATATGGAACAAGATTTGAAAGGTCAGTGGGTAATATAATTCTGTTCCCCTTTCAATCTTGCTCTGTGATGGCCAGGAAGTAGCTGATACCAGGAGCATTGCTGATACTCTAGGTGAAAGCTTTTGCCAGGTATCTAGGACTTCTGCTTCTTCTACCAACTTTGTAGTCATCAAGACTCAGGCAGAGCATCACTTTTTTCCTTTCAAGCTGATTGTCTCTATGACAAAAATCATTCCTTTACACTGGTGGAACTCAGAATGGCCCTTCATTGGTCTGACAGTACATTGGTTGGACCTGAGTATGTACACTAAGACATGCTGCACTATCTATCTCTTGTTTCTCTTGCTATTCTTCTGATTGTTTTTAACCAGATCTGGCAGGAGAATGTTTTTCCTGATGCCTAGTGCCAGGCTTGTCCTACCTTTCTCTAAGCCTGGGAAGGATCCCAAGATTCCTTCAAACTATCGTCCAGTTGCTTTGACAAGCTGCCTCTGTAAGACCTTAGAGAGGATGGTTAATGCTGATTTTGTTTGGTTCCTCGAATTAAACAACCTACTTTCACCTACTCAGTGTGGGTTCTAACAATACCGCTCCACCACGGACCACTTGATTTGACTTGAATTGTCAATCAGATAAGTCTTTCTCAAATAACATCTTCTTTGACATTGAGAAGGCTTACAATATTACATGGAGATATGGCATTTTACAAGACCTCCATTTATATAGGTTACATGGCCATTTGCCTATTTTTATTAAAATTTTTTTAAATGACTGGCAATTTCAAGTTAACGTGGGTTCAACACTTTCCTGTTCTTTTCTACAGGAGCTTGGAGTTCCTCATGGCTGTGTTTAGAGTGTCACACTTTTCAGTATAAAGATTAATGCCATCACTGAACAACTCCTTCTTGCTGTTTCAAACAGGTTCTGTGTTGACGATTTTCACGTCTCATGTCAGTCATCGACCATGAGGTGTATAGAGTGGCAGCTACAGACTGCTCTCAATCATTTACTGAAGTGGACTACACAGAAGGGTTTTACTTCTCTCTCTCTCTCAAACAGTTTGCATACACTTTTGCCACCAACTGGGTATTCACCTTGATCCTGGTCTTCATATCGGTGAAGTTGTGCTGCCTGTGGTCCCTGAGACAAAGTTCTTGAAGTTTATCTTTGACCATAAGCTGACCTTTATACCATACATTAAGCAGCTACGGGTGAAATGTACAAGAGCACTGAACATTCTCCGTGTTCTCTGTTCCACCACTTGGGGAGCAGATTGATGTTCTATGCTAAAGATATATCGTGCTCTTATTTGATCGAAACTAGACTATGGATCACTGGTCTATGGCTCTTCTAGGACTTCGGCCTTGAAGATTCTGGACCCCATGGATCATCAGGGATTTTGGCTCTGAACCAGGGGTTTCTGCACTTCCCCAGTTCAGAGTTTATACACAAAATCTCATGAACATTCTTTGCACCTCTGTCATTTGCAACTGTCTTTTTACTGTATGCTTCAAAACTTCGTTCCTTACCAAAGCATCCCACTTGGGGTTATGTTTTCATTCCTCGATAGGCCATACATTTTCAGAACAGACTATCTACCATTGTTCCTTTTGGCCTTCCTATCCAGGTGCAGTTGGATGAATTGAGTCTGCCCTTGGATAATGTTGTTTCCACTTGTCAGCCCATCCCATTATGGTTTATTACAGTCCCCAAATGTGACCTATCTTTAAGTCATCTGAGAGAAGCAAACACTCCCGATTGGATTGACTGGCTGTTATTTGCTGAACATCTTTCAAACCATCCTTCCATTCTTATTTATACAGATGGCTCTGCCATGGTTTGTTGTGGTTTGGTGGTTGTGTGCAGAATCCCTCCTATAGCTTCTGTGTTGACTGCTAAACTGTATGCCATTTCTCTTGCCCTGGATCACATAGAAGCTAGTCCGTACTCAAATTACACTATTTATACTGACTCCCTTAGTTCTCTACTGGTCCTGGAATCACTTCACGTTAGTTCACACCCTGTTCTTGCCAATATTCAAAACCGACTGACCCATTTCTCTTTAACATCTACTTGTATCCAGTTTTTCTTGATACCAGGCCATGTTGGTATTCACGGGAATGAGCATGCTGACACTGCAGCTAAATCTGTCTGGTATGGCACTGTCACTGCTGTGCTTGTTCCATACATGGACTGTGGTCCTTTATTGAAGGCAGTTAACTTGGAGTGAGCAACGTGAAAACAAGCTTTTCTAAATAAAACCCTTTATTAGACTTTGGGCATCTTGGTTTTGTAAGGATTGGAAAGAGGAAGTTGTCCTAACTAGACTATGCATTGGTCACAGTTTTTTAACTCATTGTTTTCTTTTATCTGGGACTGATGCACCAATATGTAGTCTGTGTAACACTCAGGTCACAGTAAGCCACATTTTACTGTCTTGCCGTTGTTATGACTCTCAACGATGGCACCATTTTAAACATGTTTTGTCCCAAGATTTATCCGTAATATTAGACAGTGTTATTGGTGATGATGATACTATTGATCTTAGGATCTTTTGCTTTTTGGTAAGTTATTTGTGAATATTATGAGTAGTAGAAATTGAAAATACTAATATTTTAGACCATACCATGTAATTTTTACTTTGGCTTATAATGTATATGGTTGTGTGTCACCTACTTGATAACTGTACATTTGGAAGTTCAAACTATAAGCCAATATATGTTTCTGGTTATGCTAGGTATGGAGGCTATACAACTGACAAATTTTTTACATGACTAAGAGTAACTAACTTCAGTGGTGAGTGTTTCTGACTAGTTGCTGTCTATCTTGCCAGCAGTGTTCAATTGGCTTGAATGTTAGGGTCCTCTTGATCTGGACAATTAGCTTAACACTCCTACGAAAAGACGTTTCTAGTCTTGATTTCTTCAAGCCCGTTCCCCTGGCTGTGGTTTTGCTAGATAGTAGATAGGGACAGTGGGAATCTCGTTAATCCATACATTAATGGATTTAAATGGCAATTTCATTTAAATACAAAATTATTAGCCAAATATTAATAACATTTCAAGTTGCTCTGGGGCCTATTAGGCCCCACTTTTCGTAGGAGTGTTAATGTGTTTCAGAAAGTGTATTTCAGTCTGAAATTGTTTAGTGTATTCTGAGGTTTTTGACAAATACATTTTTATACTGGGTAGAAGTGAAGTAGGAATTTTCTCATTTTGAAGCTAAGCCTTTAAAAAGATTATAACATCTAAGTAACAGTTTTGTTTATTTTAGGGAACTCATATAGTTAGGATAGGTGAACTGGGTTTCAAAATTGGTATAAATTGTTAGTTGTAAGATTTTATTTTGTAAAGTTTGAAAAGCATTTATTAGTGGTCTTTTATCTTGCATTAGGAAGATTGATAGTTAACATTTTAATGATTCTAAATTTGGCTTTTAATTTATATAAAGAAGATTCTTAGAACATGAAATGCTTTCATGAAAGAAAAATTAGGAGTTGGACAAAACTGTAGAAGATAGTAAGGGAAATTCTGTTGTCCAGTAATTTTGTGTAAACAGAAGTTGATTTCTCTTTAATAGAAATGTACATTAGTCCATTGTACTTGTTTTTCAGGTTCATAAATTTTAGTTCAGAGTTTTGAACATTTTCAATGATTTTTGAAAGTATCCTGTCATGGTTGAAAACCTGTTTGATAATGTGTTGGCAATTGATATAGCTAGTCAATGTTATTTACTTAAATTGTGACATTTTTATAAAACTGTCAGATCAAACAATTTAACAAAAAATGTGCTATTCTTTTCTTATTTGGTAGAGTGATTAGTCCACATATAATTTTCTTTGTTGTTTAATATATAAAAAAAGTTTTTAATGTAAAGATTGTATTAGTTATTTATATAAAATGAAAGATATTGTAATTGATTATAATTTTTATACTTTCAGTCTTTTTAATGCCAAACTAAGCTTTTATTGATATTTTCTACCATTTTTATGGATTTTACTATGCAAAAATCCAAAAACTTTAATTCAAAGTATATCTCTAATCTGAGTTTCAATTATATAAGATTAAAAATTGCTAAGATTATGATTTAGAATTGCATATTAGAACAGTATGATATGGCTTCAAATTTATTTTTGTTTTCCCAATAGAAGCACTTGCTTTTATGATTTGTACTAAAACTCAGTGTATTATAGTTTTAATACTTATGCAGTCACTTGGCTAAGTTTTTGAAAAATTCTGATTTTTTTGTTTCTTATTAACAGTGTCTTTCAAAAAATTTTAATTTCACTAAGTATTATTATATGACTATAATTTATTTGTTTTACTTTTGTTTCAGTTTATTTTTGTTTGTAGTGAATTAGCAATAAGTAATTTTTAAAGATTTATTCTTTACAGTACCTGTCTAAACATTTTCTTACAGAAAAAATGCCAAAGATCAGCGAATAGGGGGTGTGTTCATGCAATCTGCTTCTCATCTGAAGGTAGCTCACTTAAACTATTGTGCAAATCATGCTAAAGCTGTATCTGTGATTGAAACACACAAGTAAGTTGTCTAATCTGCTTTTATAATACTGAGATTTATCAGTGTTTTAAAATATACTGTGCTATCTCTGCTATCTGCATATGTTCCTAGCTGGCCATCTGTGTATTGTTAAGACCCCTCCCCAGACTTTATGTACTATGTAATTACTGACCTTGATAAATTCAAGTTGGGAATACACAATTATATTGAAAAAATAATTATAATACCTGATACAGCAGTAACACATTACCTTTGTGTTGGTGATGATCGTGATGAAGGAGGAGGAAAATGAAGGTAGTAATTATCTTTTGGTCCTACTTGGACTAACTATGTGCAGATATATAAAGTTTGATGGTAAGTTAAAATTTCAGTAGCATTGTAATATATTTTGGTAAATAAAAGTTCCTCCTTTTGTGTATATACAAACATCTGATATTCTAGTTACAAGAAGATAGATACAATTCTCTTCATGCATTTGACACAGGCTGAAATTTAAATATATTATCTTATCAACTAGTGTCAGAATATGTTTATATAGATTTAAAGTTTGTTTTAAATTACCTAAGTGGTTGACCCCTTTTTTTTTTTTTTTTTTAAATGAACTCTTAGGTGTTTTCATAATTCTGTCTTCTTGGGTGAAGGAGATATTTTGTTAGTATTTTAAGAGAATGTTAATATTTCCCTGTTTTTCAAACTATTATGAAGTTATATATTTCACAGTTGTATAATTAGCTTGTTATATTACCTTCTAGAAATGCACTATGCACGTTTATGGAAGTACATGGGGCTATGGCACCAGGAATCCTGCTTTTAAGTTCTGGGCTCAGCAAACCATTCAGAAGATTAGAAAAATATCCTCGATTACTTCAAGAGTTGCAGAGGCACACAGAGGTAATATATTTTTGGATTGTATTTTATTAGTCCCTGATGTTTTGCCTGTAGACCCGATACTCTTCAATACAATACTTAATGTTATAAATTTCATATACCATTTAACTCTTTGAATATGGGCTTGGTCAATTTCACTGCCCATGTGACCAACTTGTCATTATAAATTTGGTACTATTAACTTTTAATATAGTGTTTATATGTTCACAAAATTTGACAGTATTTAGGTGAATATTACTCATACTTTTAGTGAAGTATTTTTAATAAATTAAAAAATATTTTTATGAATATTGCATATTTCTTTTGAATAGTCTGTGTAAAAAGTGATTTTTATGTTAAGATTAAAAATCACTTTTTACATCTTCATCTCAGAAATCTCAAATTTCATTTGTGTGATCTCTAAATCTTCCTAAATACATTTCAAATGTTTATTTTCAGTTAAAGTTTATATCTTATCTGTTATTTTCTCTACTGAACTCTGTATGAGGTTGGTTGATTTTACTGACCTAGTGACCACCAAAAAGAACTGCAATAAATCTAAATTTCTTTCGTTTTCTTTTTAAAATGACTTCAAATTGTAATATGAAACCACATTCATTTATCCAAAGTTAACTTTAAACTCATAATAGTATACATCTACTTAAAATTAAATTTTATTGTTTTGTTGCCTTGTCCCTTTAAACCTTGTCTAACCACTGTTCACACCATTACAAGTTGTGAAAAATCTGGGGAATATACTACTCATATTACACTATCAAATAACATTACCATTGAGCTATTCTGAGCTGCTTGTGTGCATGCCTTATGAAATACTTTTATTGTATTGTTACTTATTTAACTTATTAAACCTTAACTAATCTAAAGAGATCCTTTATTTTTACATTTGTGTTAATTTATTTTACAATGAATAAAGAATAAACAATAAAAAACAAGAAATATTTACCCATGTCTTCTTTTGTTGTTGACTGTTGATGACACTTAACCCTACTTTTTTAATCTTGTTATAGTAATGCACAAAATAATTTTCTATTTAACTATGTAAGCATCAAAGAACATAGAATAATGAGATGCAAAAAAATAGATAAGTTTCTCTAAATGTTACAATTTTTCTGGCTTTATAACTATGCAACAACAGTCATTACAAATTCATGCAGCTAGTTATTATCTTTCCAGCTGGAATGAAGCTTATACTAAGAGAAATTGACAATTCTCTGTTGAGAGCACAATGTAATATAATACATTATTTGGTAGATGAAAGTCATGGATTTCTATTGGTTATAGATAATGTAGAAATAAATGTATTAGAAAACTTAACAAATCCTGAAAAAGAGGATGTGTAGGTAGGTGTAGCAAGAGGGGTCTGATTTTCTATTTGATGGCTCTGTAATCAAACAAAATTGAAATCTATAAACAATTATGGTTTGTCTGAGTAATGGCAATTTTATAATTGGTAGTTTACATTAAATTTCATACTTATTGGAAGGGTGGTGAATAAGATGGAGAAGAGGTGATGGTTACAGAAAATATCATTTTATCAAGCTGTGGGAAATTATGGATTTTTAAAAATATTGCCTTATAAAATTAAGAACTTAAAACTTTTGTACTATTAAAATATGAATTAGTAGTCACACTTTTTATGCTGTACAATTTGGTGGATCATAAACAAAACGTAGCTTAATAAAATTTTGAACATAAGCCACTAAACCTCAAGATATGTGTAGTAATTGATGCTTGGGCAGGGGTTAATTGGTGTTTTTGTGTCTTTTTATATAAATAACATTTTTTTATTCAAATGAAAGAAAGTTTTCTTTACAAGTATACGCTACATTTTAATAAGAAATGTCTAGATTAATTGGAGAAAACTATAATAACACTGCAGAACAAAGTTTTTTGCTTCTTGTACACTGTTGGATGTTCCTTATAGATTTTTGGCTGCTGATCACAAAAATTGCATTCAAAATTGCCCATCACGTACCATTTCATTGAAATCTTCAGTTTCACCAGGACATTGCTACAATGGAAAAATGATATCAGGGCAACTGGAATCCATCAATGCTTGCTGACTACTGTTGGACACTGCAACGTGATGCACTGGACATTGAATGCAAATGAGAATCAGGAGCAAAACACTTTTAATTATGTTGAACTTAATAGCATATTAGCAACATAAACGCAATTAAATATGTTGTTGCCAGTAAACAGTTAACTGTATTTCTGAGTTCCTACATGATGAAGCTAAACCAAAACTATAATTGTGCATACCCACCAGGTACCTGTCACAATCAGCAAAAATTTTCAGGAAGCAAAACTTTTCAAAAAATTGTTGTGCAGTGTAATTTGTCATGTTGGACCATACTCTGTCAACTGTATAAATTCAGAAAAGCACAACTAAGTTAATGGGATAGGTAGCTAAGCCTTTTGTAACAGTTAGAAATGTTAAAGGCTGTATGAGTAAAGAGTTAAAATTGCCAAAGTGTATGAGGTTTGAGTGATAGTTATTATTTATAAGATGAGAATAATCACCTTAGTAGCTACTGACAGTGATTTTTCTTGATTTTTTTCCTTCTTTTTGACTACTTTTGTCTTTTATTTACCTGCTACTTTCTCTTACTAGTTATTAGTTTAATCTTTCAGTTATATCTTACTATCATTCATTTATTTTTTTTCTTTTTGTTATACTGTGTTTCTTTCATTGATGTCATCTTGTTGCTAATACTTTTATTTTGTGTTCTTTTGTTGAAATATCCTAATCAGTGATAATCAACAGTTGTACTTTTTGATCTAAATTTGTTCTCAAGTAGAACATTGTATTCCAGTGTGTTACCATAATTATGTACACTATTTTTTTATTGTTAAACTATTTTTTCCTATTTTATCAGCTACTTCTGCTGCTGTTGCCATAAATTTCTTATTACTTTGACCCTGTTGCAGAGCTAGAAAACATTTTGCTCTTATTTTTTTTCCTTTCTTGTTTGAGGCTTTTTACCCTTATATGTGACAACTGGAAAGGAAATTCCACATTATTGCTTTAACCCTATGGCACCACATGCTATGACTTGTAACATGTAATGTTGTTGTTGCCATATTTTATTCCAAAAATAAAAGTAATGGATTAAATTGTGTAAACTTTGGCATGAGTATTCCCAAAAGTTTAATTTTGAATTTTTGTATTATTTATAAGGAAAAATTTGTTATTTAACATAGTTATTTGCATTAACTTTGAATAATTCACCTGGAGGGTGATCTTTATATGAAGTATAAAATGCTATTTTTTATCTTGTTTTAACATTTCATTTGTGTAATCTCTTGAACCTTGTAAATGAATATCAAAACTAAGTACTTATATTTTATTTTCCATATTTTCTACTATATCACTAATTATATCTATGAAGTGTTTAAAATTAACAAATGGAAATATATATAATATATATTATTTTTTGTATAATGTGAAGTCTGTCTTTTCACTTAGTTTAGTTTTACTTTCAAATTCTTTTTATATTATCATTTATGCTCATACATTTTCTGATGCCAATAAGGTTTTATGAAACTGTTAGTAGACTCCCTGGAGAAACACATTGTCAAAACAAGATAGTGCTTATACACACCATCTTGTTTATAACTTTTTTACATCCAGGTGACAAGTTTAAAATTAAGTCATTAAGCCTTTAAATTATAAAACAAACATGATATGCAATTAGCTAAAATATAAAAATAGGACCTAAATTTAATTTGACTGTCTCTTTAACTATAGCATATTTAGTAAGAAACCACCATACATGCTATAGTTGATCAAGCAGATAACAATACAAACTGTAGTACATGTATAATTCCAAATTAAACTGAATTCTTTCTAATGAGTTTATACACTTGTTAAACTATACATATACTTAGACCTCAAGGCAAAGTATTGCCTTGGAAATTTTGTTCCCCAGACAATTCAGCTTGTAGACTTTAGATCTCATGTCAATTAAGTCACATATGTACTTTGTGTGTAGAAAATTCTGTATATGCCAGCTTGTGTGTTTAAGAGAGAAACAGTGCTAAAGTTGAGATTTTTAAGTGTGTAAATCATGTGAGACAAAAACCACAGTTTAAATGTTTTTAACCCTTTTAAAAAGGGCTCAGTATAATATACACAAGTTAGATCTTTATACTATAAGTTTTAATCCAATATTTGTACCTTCACAGAATTTAGAAGACTTGTAGTAAAAATTACAAGTTTTTTGTACACAATCAGATTTTTTAATGAAATATTTTTACTAAAAATTTGTTTGTGAAAATATTAAGTCTGTTTCACCACTACTTCAAGTGTGAAGTGGTTTTAATGTTGTGATTAAAAATTATTCTTAGACCCTAAAATCTCAAACATTATTTGGATAATCTCTAAAACATCCTAAATACATTTCAAACGTATGTTTCCAGTAACAATTTATATTTTGTCCATTATTTTCTTAACTCTAACTATATAGGATCTGTAAATTTCATTAACACCTTAACTACTGTAAAAAATAAATATGAAATATCCTTTTTAATTCTTAAGTGAATACAAATTATAACACAAAAATGTAAAAGTTTAGTCTAAATAGCTTAAATTTCGTAACATTATACATTTATTTTTTTTATTGTTTTGATCTGTCAGTTGTGCCTGCCTAATATTATGGAACTTGCATTGATGCAGTGCACGTGCACTCGTTACTATATCCAATTATATCAAACTGACCTTTAGTCTTTAAAGAGTGACATGTCTTAGCTGTACTTTAGTAGATTAGTACTTTGTAAAATACAGTTACATTTCAATTATTGTACATTAAATACGTATTTAGATTATTTCTATTTATAAATAAGTTTTTAAACTTATTTTTCTTAAAAATAGAACAGCAGTTAAATAAGTAACAAATTATATCTTCTAGCTATGATGATCTTTCTACCCATTTGTTAAGCCTTCTCAAATTTTGCAGGTGGAGGATTGAAACAAAATAATTTTTTTAAAGTTTTATGTATTCATTTTAGATAGCCAAAAAAAGTCATAAATAACTGTGAATATCAGTTATCAAGCTTAGCAACTAAAACAGAAAGAGATGAATCTGGCCACCATGTTTGATTCAGTGTATAAACAATATTTCAGCATATAGGAAATATACGAGTTTCATATTTTATATTCTTGCTTCTCAATATCAGTAATTTGAGTTTCTAATGCACATGAAGCTATAGACTTGGTAGTTTGACATTACAAACGTCTAATTTGAATCAGTGCTTTATTCAACATACCACATGACTCACAAAATTTGATATTCAGGTATTTTTTAATATTTACTTTTAAATTAAGAAATTAACTATATAATACTAATATTTGAATTATTTTCTACAATTTCATATGAAATTTATTGAAAGAAATTCATAAAATAGTAGTTCATTAACATTTTGAATTTAAGTCAACAAATGTGATGTCATGGACTTTGACTCATCATTATAGGGTTAAAGGTTTCCTTTAATACAGATTAATTAAAACTTAGATCACATAAAGTTATAACATACATTGTAATATCAGTTTCATTTTCATATATTGATAGTAAAGTGATTTAAGTAAATTCTGAATATACCCCAGTACCTTACACAGAAGATAATTTAAGTGACACTAGGGCTATTGGGGTAATTGTATTGAGACAATTTTTGTAGGCTTGATATGCAGGTTTTGGATAACAATATTTGCTAAAAAAAAATTTGCTTGTTTTGTTGTCTTCATCTGTCTCTCAGTTGTTGCTTCTTGTCCTGATTGACTCACTTCATTTTCTCAATCTAAATTTTGCTTTCATGGAGAGAACAAACTTGTTTGGGTAGTTTATATGCAGCTTTTCAAGCCTCCACCCTTGATCCTCCTTTTCTGCTTTGTCAGCTTCTCATATCTGTTCAGAAGGATACTATATACTTTTGTCTATACATTTATCTTTTCTTTGACCTCCTAGCCCAGCTCATAGAAAAATTGAGCTAGCCACATAGTCACCAAGAGCTTATCTGTGTCAATCATTTTGCTGTCTTGCAAATACCACTCAGAATTGCTTCTTAAGCACTTTTTGTATTGCATAGGAGACAATAATCTTGGTATCCATACCAATCTCTTTGCTTTTTTTTTTTTGACAGGAATATCTTAAACAGGTTTTTTAATCCACCTGGATTGTCACAGGTAACATTGTTACCCCTGATACTTAAACCCATTTCTGCTTATGGGTTAATCATTTCTCCTGGTATTCACTATTGTCTTGTGAACTGGCATTATCTTTTCTCTCTTCCTTATCTGTTAGACTTCATCATTTTCATCATCCCTTTCATTTGTATCATTACTTTCCTAATTATTGTTTTCAATGACACTTGAGTGCAAACAACTGCTGTATTGATAAGCATCCATCACCAGTCAAAGAAATATTGAGACAAGAAGGGGATGCCATTTTGACATTGGGTGATACTTCATTTTCTTGAACAGGCATGGTAGAGCCAAATAATGTCATTAAATCTCTCTGCTTTCTGACTTTCTCAATGCTGTCTTCTATTTTGTCTTATTGTTCCCAATTTTGATCAACAAACTCTGTACTACTGTTTGGAAGGCCATCATTGAAATAATTCTACTTGAGTAAACATGGAAATTGTTATGTTGTGAGAATAAGCTAGAATCGTTTTTTGTTTTTTTTTTAAATCAGAATCCACACATTGGTTCAGTTGCTTTAGAACCCCCTTTGACAAGACAAATTATTCTCCTTTATCTCAATGCAATACAAACTGTGAAACTCACTTTACATATTGCCTATTGTGGTTAAGTTACTTCACTTTCACTAACTTAACATTCTCTGAATTGTCTTTTCACTGAACTTGATTTCCTACTCGCACACCTTGAACTTTCTACAAAATATGAGGTACTATGATATAGCAGTACTCACTTAACCCTTTATGACTGGGCATCATTTACTACACATGTCACAAGATTTCAGTGACTTACCTTGAAGATTTAAACTATTTTTATGTATGTTATATCAATTAGTATAGCATAAAATTGTAGCGAATAACCTATTTTAATAGTATACAAATTTTAAGTTCTTACTCGTAAAGGCAATATTTTTAAAAATCCATAATTTCCCATAGCTTGAGTAAGTTGACACATTTTCTGTTAGCATCCCTTCTCTATCTTATTAACCACTCCTCCAGTAAGTACAAAATTTAATGTAAACTATTCATTGTAAAATTGCCATTACTCAGACAAACTATAATTTTTAAGATTTCAATTTTGTTTGGTTACAGAGCCATCAAATAGAAAATCAGACCCCTCTTGCTACACCTACCTGCACATGCTCTCTTTCAGGATTTGTTAATAGTTCTCTTATGTTTAATTCTAGGTTATCTATAACCAATAGAAAAGCAAGTTTTTCATCTATTAATTATATTTCCTTTTGATGGCCTGGCATGGCTAGGTGGTTAGGGCATTTGACTCATAATCTGAGGGTTGTGGGTTCAAATTTTCTTCACATCAAACATGCTCATCGTTTTAACTGTAGGGGTATTATAAGATGATGGTCAATCCCACTATTTGTTGGTGAAAGAGTAGCTTAAGAGTTGGCAGTGGGTGGTCATGACTAGTTGCCTTCCCTCTGCTAAATGAAGAGAGGCTAGTGCAGATACCCCTTTGTGTATCTTTATGTGAAATTCAAAAACAGACAATATTACATTGTTCTGAACAGAGAATTGTCTATTTCTTTTTAATACAAGCTTCATTCCCACTGAATGACTAGATTGATTAATTTGTAACTACTCTTGTGTTATAGTTAGAGGAAATTGTCTGCTATTTTGTGTGTTAATATTCTACATTCTTTAATGCATTGTTTAATTAAATAAAAAGTATTTTGTGTATTACTACCATTGGTATAAGCTAAAATGTGAAAATATGGAACTCATTAGGCTGATTAAGGTTACATTAGGTAAAATAACTAATATAATAAAAATATTTTGAGGCATACACGCAAGCAGTTTGGAGTAACTTATGGGTAATGCAATTCAAAAGCATAATGTGAGCTTACATTCCCCAAGCAATTTACAACTTATAATGACACAAACAGTAAATAAGCATAGTTCAAAGGGCAATAAAGCAATAAAATTTAATTGTAAGTAGATGTACACTGTTACAAGTTTTGTGTTAAGCTACTTACAATAAATGAATGTAGTTTTATGTTACAATTGAAGTGATTCTAGAGTATTAGAAGAGGGTAATTTAGATTTATTTTGATTTCATTTTTTAGTGGTTACATGGTAGGTCAAATTAGCCATGCTTATCTAGAGTTAGGGTAGAGAAAAAAAGACAAAATATAAAGTTTTCCTGAAAGCAAATGTTTGAAATGTATCTAGGAAGTTTTAGAGATTATGAAAACTTGAGATTTTTAAGATGAAGAAAAGTATTTTTAATCTTAATATGATCATGTTGCACACAAATTAATAAAAGAAATACTGGATATATTAACAGACAAATCTTTTTAAATTTATTAAAAGTACTTCCTAAGAATATGATCTTTTATATGCAAAAGACTTGTAATGTTTACTGAAAGTTTGCCAAATTTTATGAAGATACACATACTATATTAAAAGTTAGTACTACCAAAACTATAAAAGTACAAAAAGGTAATGTGGTCAGTTGGTTTGACTGAGCCCATACTGAGAGAGTTAAGCAAAGGAAGAAATGGTAAGTTTGAGTAATGTTTCTCAAAGTGTGGTCCGAGAACCTTTGGAGTTCCCTGAGACCCTTTCAGGGGGTCTGTGAGTGAAAACTATTTTCATAATATAATTCCTTCAATGAAACATTTTTGTACATTTTGAACTGAGTGAGAGAATGAGAGTGAAAAAGGCAAATGTCTTGGTCGGTTTTGAGTCTTTGTTTTGAATTTTGCAAAAGCTACATGAGGGCTATCTAGCTGTCCCTAATTTAGCAATGTAAGACCAGAGGGAATGCAGCTAGTCGTCACCACCCAACGCCAGCTCTTGGCCCACTTTGACCAACAAATAGTGGGATTGACCACAACATAATAATGCCCCCATGGCTGAAGGGGTGAGCATGTTTGGTGTGACGGATTTGAACCTGCAACCATCGGATTACGAGTCAAATGTCTTAACCACCTGACCATGGTGGGCCTTGAGTCTTTGAGAAGGAAGGGTTGTGTCTTCAAATTCTAATATTTCGTTCTCATATTTTTGCATATACAAGTGGTATTATTTATTTGGGAGTTAGATAAAGTTTAATCTGTATGGTTGATAAATTTGGACTTTTCTCTATTTTAGAAATAAATACATATAAAAATTATACTTGAGTTTGAGTAAATTAAGATCTAATATTCTAATAGAAAAATCTGGAAGGAGAGATATAAGTGCAAAGAGGAATCAGTCAGCAAACAGTTGTTCAATTGTTTGAGAAGTAAGTACACTTTGTCTTATTTTGCAATAATATTTTTAAAAATTTTAAATTATTAAATTTTATCTGAAACTTTTATTAATTTATAATTTCATAATATTTTATTCTAAAATAAAATAAAATTTATTTAGAAAATATTTTTCTTATATTTAAGGATGGGTCATTGGCTTAAAAAAAGGGAGATCAGAAGACTCTTTCTCAACCCACAGCAACACTGTCTACGTCCAGAGATACTTAAAAAAGATGAAACTGACATAACAGAGAATTCTCTGACTCATGGAAGGGAGGAATTTACTTCAAAGAATCTGGGCAAAACTGTAAATAAGAAACAAAAATATTATGAAAGCTGTCCTTCCCCTGGTTTTATAGATGTTAATAATTTACTTTATTGTGTCTTATGCAAGAGAACATTTTCAAATAATATTATGGTGTCAGTTAAGTTGCGGCATCATTTTGAGATCAATCATTCAGAGTTTAAAGAAAAAGAAACTAAATATTTTAAACTTAAATGTGATTAGCTCTTTAAAATCCAATAATGAAATGAAAAAGCCACTGAAGCATCTTACAAGGTAAGTTATCCTACTGCATCAGCTGGAGAAGTGCACACAACAGCTGAGAGACTGATAAAATCTTGTAGAGTTGATATTGCTGAATGCATGCTGGATGAAAAGTCAGTAAAAGAAATCACAGCAGTGCCACTTTTCAACAATATGGTAGCTTGTTGAATTAAAGAATTAGCTGCAAACATGAACACTGATTTAATATCTCGTCTGCAAAATTGTACTTTTGCCTTACAAGTGGATGAATCTACAGATGTGGCTGAACTTACTGTTTTGCTTGTATTCATCTGGTATCAACACCAGCTAACCATCAAAGAAGTTCTGTTATGTGAATTCATGCCAACAAACACAACTGGTGCTGAAATATTCCATATGTTGAATAACATTTTTTGAATCTTGTGGTTTATTCTGGAACAACTGTTGACATTTATGCTGATGGTGCAAAAGCAATGGTGGGTAGAACTGCTAGCACCTTAGCAGTGACACCAAACTGTATTAGTAGTCATTTTATTCTTCGCTGCCAAAAAAAAGCCAGTTTCACTTAATGTTGACTTTTGAGTACATGTCTTTTTAATATTCTGTATGATGAAATGGGAAGTTCACATAAAGCATTACTGCTGCATACCAAAGTACGATGATTGTCTTGAGGAATAACACTTGTGCGATTGTTTGAGTTGCCGCTTTTTTCGTGGAACACCATTTTTCCTTGAAAGAATGACTGACAGACAAACTATGGTTATTATGACTTAGGTATGTGGCAGACATTTTCTTGAAAATGAACAAAGTGAGCCCATCACTTCAAGGAGTTTTGGTGTAGCATCAAAGAAGAATATCCAAAATTATCTGAAAAAAGCTGTTAAAATACTCCTCCCTTTTCCAGTTACATATCTGTGTGAGGCTGGAATTTCTTTATATGCTTTAACCAAAATAACACATCTCAACAGGTTAAATGCAGAAGCAGGTAGGAGAATCCAGCTGCCTTCTGTTAAGCTAGATGTCAGAGATTTGCAACAATGTGAAACAATGCCACTCTTCTCACTAAAATGTTTTTGTTTTGGAAAATAGTTATGTTTTGTAAAAAATGTTTAACATTTAATGAGTTTATTATTGTTATTTTTAAATTAATTAATAAATAAATAAATTTAAAAATTCTCAATTTTAATTTTTAATACAGTAAATATTGATAGATATAACCCACATATACAAAAGCACTTTGGGGGTCCTCAGTATTTTTTAGGAGTGTAAAGGGGTTGTGAAACCAAAAAGTTTCAGAATTGCTGGAGTAATGTATATAAAATTACAACTTAACTACACACAGCATACAACTGTTATCCAGTTAAGTAATGAAATTTATCATAACTGTTGCTTATAGATAATTACTTTCAACACATTGTGAAAACTAAATCATTAAATATTATATTACAAAATGAACTAAATAATAACTTACACTAAACAGTTTTGTATATCTGACACCTCTCTTTTCATGATTAGGGACCTCTTCTTGAAACTACCTTGTCTCAGTACATCAATAAAGTTCATTTTGGGATTTTATATACTTTTTTGTTATCTTTTATTATGGATGTTAGTATACTTTTTTGATTATGCTTTAATTAATGTTCCTACCACTTAAAAGTGAATTTAGAAGGTGAATTTATTCCTATATTGTCACAGTTCTATACAGTGGTGATTGCATAACAGCATTAGCAAGAGTAATTGAGTTGTTTCAAATAATGTGTATTTATTAGAGTATTTAACCCTTAAACAGCAGGAATGTTGTAAGTTGCAGCATCAGTTGATGATGACTGCCATTTAAAGGGTAAAGCTGAAATACAAATATATGCTAACATGTAATAATACTTTGTAATTGTGAATTTAGCTTACCTATAACTTCAGAAATTCAACATTTTTTGTCCCAAGATTTTAACAGTAGTGTTAAATTTTCCATTTTTAGTGAAAAGTGTGGAAATATTGCACTCTTTTATGTGTAGCCATGTGGAAATGCATTAGCTGTTATTTATTAGCAACAATCTGTCTTAGTTGTCCAAATATGTTTATAACCAAAGTTTGTTGACAAAATCAGATTTAAGTCTGTGGTAAATTAGTTATGTACTTGTAGAATGATATTGAAATACATTAGCTCTGAAAGAACCATCTATAATACTATAATTCTTTGACAAAGATGCATAAATGATACAATTTTGTTCTGTGTGAAGTTGTCTAAACAACTAAAAACACTTCAGTATGCAATTGAAATTGAAAAAACTGTCTTGATTGTTTAATATCATCCTTTGATATATTATCTTGTGTGATCTAAGTTTTCATATTCACATATGTAAAGACAATTAGATGAAAAAAAACACTTGTACTAAATACACCATGAAAGGTGACTGAAACTGTGCTAAAGATGTTGACATAACTGAACCAATGAGAAATTATTGTTCAGAACTGCATTTTGTGTTTGATTACAAATGATTTTGTAATTATTTAATGTAAGTCAGTAATTTCATCTTGCATTATAGAGAATAATAAAGCCAAGAAAACATACTTTGTTGAGGCCAAAAAATTGTTTAATTTTGGTACTGTTTTATAGAAAACAACTAACAGAATAGCATACAACACTTTAGTTTATGGTTTTACTCTGATATCATTTTTGTCAAACTGTTCAAGATATATTTTGAATTATTTTATTCCTTTCTAAGTTATTGATATTTATGAAAGGTCTTTATAATTTCATGATAAGTTAGAATATTTGCTTTCAATGATCTTATCAAGACTTTTAACCTTTTAATAGTTTTGTATTTGTGATTATTTTTTTTTTCTCACAGGGAAGCCATGTTGATAGAGGAGATGTTCAGAGAGCCATTTCAGTTTACAAAGAAATAGCTGTAAGTGTTTTTCTGAGTGTTATGTGTATGGTGAGGTAAATAAAATATTATTTGACCTAAAAGCAACAGGTTCATTATTCTTTGATAGATTGTTTAGGCAGAATATTCATGATGAAACTTTGTAGAATGGATGGCAACTAATAAAATAACACAAAAAATATTTTTCAAACATTACTAATTTGCTTTTAATGAAGAAGTTTGCTCTACAGCTTTTTTCAGTTTTTTTAAATATAAAAATAAATGTCAGAAGGTTTTTGCTTGATTAGCCTGTGGCAAGAGTGCTGTCATATTTTACAAGTAATTTATAACTTCTGTATCCTAAATACCAAACACTTGTTTTAAAGTATCACTGTTGATCAAGTCCTTATCTGTGTGTCTCTGGCTTAAGGTTTCTAGCTATGCACTTGTATCTTCCTTGGTCAAAATTCTTCACCTCGTGGATAACTAATCTACCATTTGGAAAGACCTGCTGTTTACTGGTGACAGAAAGTTGAATTCCTCCTATGGTAGAAAGATTTATATAATTTAGATGCTCAGATCACTCTTAGTATTTGGATTTCTTATTTCTGTATATCTGAACAAAGACAGGTAATTGAAGGTATTGCTTCATTATTTCCTTATTTTGGGTTTTCCATTATGGTTAATGTATTTTAATCTCTATAATGTGTTTGTTACCATTTTGTCTGTATTATTTACCTTTACATACCTCATAACATAAGTGTTAGTTGCTGAAGCATATGAAAATTTGATTAGTGATATATAATCAATAAAAATTACTAATTAATTATCAATATTTGTGATTCTGTTTTTCATCCTGTACAGTAGGTACATTTACTTCTGAGGACTATTGCTTCTTTAGAACTGCTTATTCCTTTGGAATTTGTACAAGTGTATGTCTTTTCCAGTAGGAATCTTTCACATGAATCATTGTCCTCACTGTGACCAACTTTTTCCTCTGCTCATGGATTTGTATTAGTGGTTAAACAATTACAGTACCATGACCACCATCTGATTGTGTCTTCATCTCTTTACAAATGCTTCCCTCTTGGTTAGGGGTGCATATTTTAACAACAGAAAGACTTCTGGCATATGGGTGCTGAAGTGGAGTTCATATGAACATGCTCATATGTCTTGCTGTTTATTTGACATATTTCTTCCTCTTCTAGTGGATTAGTTGATCATGGTCCATTCTGATAATTTCATGGTCCTTCCATATCACCTGTTAAAAGGGCACACATTTGAGGATGCTTTGCTTTTGGAAGTTCATCTCGTGATAGGTCTGGCATGGTCAGGTAGGTTAAGGCGTTCGACTCGTAATTTGAGGTTTGTGGGTTCAAACCTTTATTTCACCAAACATGCTTGCCCTTTCAGCTATAGGGGCATTATAATGTGGTGGTCAATCCCATTATTTGTTGGTGAAAGAGTAGCCCAAGAGTTGGCAGTGGGTAGTGATGATGAGCTGCCTTCCCTCTAGTCTTACACTGCTAAATTAGGGACAGCTAGTGCAGATAGCCCTCGTGTAGGTTTGTGCAAAATTCAAAAACAAGAGTTTCATGATTTATAATGTGTCAGTAGTTTTGAATATGATGGCAAATTGCTTCTCTCAGCCAGACTGCTTTCTGCCAATGGAATGGTCTCCCCACCCCTAAGTTTTTCTTTGGGTATTCTCTTGAGTGGATACACTTTTCATTGATATTTTTGCCACTATTCAACTCCAAGCTTCTTCTCTTCTGGTTCCCAGTTCCTCATCCCTTAACACTTGCTATCAATACTTTTAGCCACTACTAGTCTCACCTTTTTCAGTATGTCTACCCTCCCTTGGGTCTTCACCTGGATACACAACACTCCTCTTGGTGGTACTTCTTTGGCAAGCTCAGCTTTTTTTTCCTCTACTTCAAGTTGCAACTGCACTGCCTTTTCCTGTACTTCTTTAATGGGTGTCTATACCCCTTTTTTTTTCTCAATAGTATTCCCCCTCTAATTGCTTCAACTGTACATCCCACTTATGTGCAATTTGTCTGGTCTATTGTCCATTGGCTGAACTCTGATCATGTAACCTTCTTATTGCATTCTTGTTATCTTTCCTCTTTTTCTCTAAACATAATTAACATATTTTATAGTTGGGCTATTCATCTGCACTGCCTTCCTTCTGGAAGTCCTACTGTGATGCACCTTTCTGGCTGTTTCACTTGATTGTTTGATCATGATTGTCCTTCTTTTCTCTTGCTGTTCATCAGGTGTTGTTGTTTACTATCTCTCACATTCCTCATTGCACTAGAATGTTTTATTTCTGTCATCTTCTACCCTGATCCAGTCCTTTCTTCTTCACTAATTCCAATGTCTATGCTACATTACATTAATATCCCAGTTACTCTTCCATGTACCCTTATCCTTCTCCCCTGTGGCCACAGTTATTCATATACCTGTGCTCTTGATGTTTTTCATACTCTGTTCTGTTGTGCTAATTTACTCCTCTCTCCAGACCAGTCTTTTCTTCCTAAGGATTCAACCACTGAGAAGGGCAATCATTCATTTTTTCACCTTTGTCATACAGGTCTGGCTTGGGCTATTCTATGCTTTCAGGCACAAACATTTTCCTTTTTGAGTCCTTGCCATCATCTACTTCTACAGTTTTATATCTTGGTGTTTTCTTCCTTGGTTATTGTTGCTTTTAGGCTCTTGTATATTTTGTCATATTATATTTGTTACTTGTCTTATTCTCTTGCTTCTTAATTTACTGCAGTACTTGGTTGAGATCCTCCAGGTGAGCATGTGAGCAACTGTACACACATTCATCATTCTTTATCTTCAACATGTGGATGTTTTGTCTCATTCCAGTTGCCATTCTTTAATTAACTTACCATCCTTGAAATGGGCAAGTATGTTTTCTTTTTTCTCTGTCTCTGTCTACCAGGATCTCTCTAGTTGAATGGTGTTGCCTCCTAGGGATTACTTACTTTCCAAAATTCACAATGTGCTAGGGGTAAGAGAAAGCACTTAAGCCATCCTTTTTTATCCCTACTAGTGCACAGTATTGAAATGGGGTGTTCTGGAAGAACACTAGAGGTGTACAAACTTAGTTGCCCCGACTGCGACTGTACTACTTCATGGACTGTTATGGGAAAAGCCATTACTGGAGAAGTGACTGTCCACTTTTTTACTTGTGCTTGCCAACTTGACAAAATACTTTTGTAGACACTCATTGTACTATCTCTCATAAAAGACCTTTCTGGTAGGCATCCTTTGGGATTCTGAGCATTTCTCTAGGTCAGGGGTTCCCAACCGGGGGGTCACGAAGCCTTGGCAGGGGAGTCGCATAGCCTTGTTAGAAGTAGCTTGGGATAACATTAATTTTATTTCATCAATTACATTTTCAAGTCGCGAGTGCTAAAAGGTTGGGAACCCTTGCTTTAGGTCTTTACAATGCAAATTCTTCCCCTTTCTTCACATAGAGCATGGAGACCTTTTTGCCATATAACCAGTTTTTAATTGCTCGGGTGGTGTACCTTGGAGAGTTCCTCACAAAACAATAAGAAATAGGATAATGATGATGCTGTCATTATCTACTATATTGTCATTATCTACTGTAGTGCAGGTCACCCCTCAAATAACTGGTGTGCCCTCCTCCTGCAACCTGTGTTTGTCTTGTTGAGGTGAGGAAAGCACATCCAACATGGTGTGATTCACCCTAACCATGCTGTTTATTTGCTCTCCAATTCCTTATATGTACATGCTCCAATGGATGTGTTCATATTCTACCCATCTTTGACACTTGGGTCTTGTTTGCCTCCACACCTTTTACATTCGAGGTCAAGAGTATACCACGGTTTAAATGAGATGCTAACTACAATAGATGTGCTCCTATGGAGCCTCTACCTTTTGGGTGCTTTCTGAATTGAGCTTATACAAGTTTAATTTTGCACCAGCCTCTCCACCAGTTCAGTGTGAATTCTAATTATAATGTTTTTGGAGGTAAAGTATTTGTCTCAGAACTTAAGTTTTCCTGAAAATGTATTTCTGATAGATTCTGAACTTTTCAGACAGTGCACTTTCTCTAAAATGAAGTTGTTTTATCTGCAAGTGCCTAAGTGAAGTTATGGTGCATGGAGGTTATGTTGCCCTTTTATTGGTACAGGACTTTTTTTGCATAATGATATCGTGCACCAGCACAGTTCATGTTAAACTTGTGAATTTTAGATGGTAGTTAGCTTATAGGCAGACTTGAGGGATATATTTGTTTTGTGTGAGAAGTTGAGTATTTGTCAAATAAGTAAATTTTGGGTTACTCATATAGTGTGTGTGTGTGTGTGTGTGTGTGTGTGTGTGTGTTTTAAGAATGAAAAAAATATGAAGTGTATATTATTAAAGTATAAAATTGCCAATGCAAACAGTATTGGATTTACTATTCATATGTATAGCCAAGTGGTGTAAGGATTATTTGTTGATGGTTATGCTTCTGGTTGAAAATTTACAAAAGTAAGTCCTTAACTAAATAATGTGAAGTTTAATGATCAAAAGCCAAATATTTTGTCAATAGTCAATTTTGTGCATGTACTGAAAACTTGACTTGGCTATATTTCTTAATCATAAACCGACAATAATGAGAGAATAATGCCTTAAGTGCCTAATTTAAGGTTTTGTTTTGAAATACTAAAATATTGTAATGATAGTAAAAGGAATGATATTAAGAATTAGTTCATTACAGAGTTCAGTTCTTTTAGAATAACTTAAACTTTTTTCATACTATAAAAGCATAAAAAGATTTGTAAGAAAATTTTTCCGAGATATATGTTGAATTTTGTTTTTTAAGGATTCTTGTACAGCCATGAGAAGGCAGAAGGAAATGGAGCTGGAAGTATTGTTAGGAAATATTCAAGGATGGGAAGGAGAAGTAAGTATAGTGAATATTTTAAAATATTTCATGTTATTCAATAATATGAACAAGTAGAAGTGTTAAAGTGTGTGGATGTAAGGAATTGTATGATGTAGAAGTTTGGTAACAAAATTTGGTTACCATGCTGAACAGTTTGATCATTTCCAGTTACCTTATATTCAGAAATATTCCTAACATATATTTATACACTGCTGGCCAAATTCTTAAGGCTAATGAACATAAAGAAAAAATGTGCATTTTGCATTGTTAGACTCAACCACTTATTTGAGTAGAACTTCAAAAGATAAATAAGAAAAGGGAAAATAAAAATAAAAACTTTTTTAGCATTTAATAGGGAAAATGTGAACACTATGAAATTAGCCTAAATACTAGCTGGTCAAAAGTTTAAGACCATACCAAAAAGAAGGGTAGGAAATGCCCAACAAGAGGTCTCAGTAGTGAGTTGCATGGCCGTCATTGCAAATAACTGCAAACATTTGCTTTGACATTGTCAATATAAGCATTTGCAAAAGGATGGCTGGAATGGTATTCCAAGTGGTGAAGATGGCTTCACGAAGATCATGCACTGTTTGGAATTGACATCACCCCGAAACATTTTCAATGGGATTCAGTTTGGGCGAACATGCTGGATTGTCCAAAAGAATCGCATTATTCGCCATGAAAAAGTCCTTTGTTCTGTGAGCCTTTTGGATTGAAGCATTGTCCTGCATGAAGATAGTCATTTCCACACAAGTGAAGGCTTTCAGTCAGTATGGATGCTCTCTCCAACATGCCAATATAGCCAGCTGTTGTTTGATGCCCCTGTATAACCTGAAGCTCCATTGTTCCATTGTGGAACCTCCTTCACTTTGTCGTGTACAAAATGTTTCCGGTGGGATATCCTTATTATGCCAGTAATGTTGGAAGCCACCTGGACATCCAGGTTAAATTTTTTCTCATCAGAGAACAAAACCTTCGTCCACTTTTCTACATCCCATGTTTGGTGCTTCTCAGCAAAGTTTAACCGAGCTGTTTCATGGTGTGGAAGGAGGCACGACCTTTGAAGATTACGGTTTTTAAGGCCTTTCTCTCGTAGATGGCGTCTTATTGTTCTTGAGCTGCATTCTGCGTCCATTAGGGCCTTAATCTTGTTCAACGATTGACTGGTGTCTTGCCGGACAACCCGTTGAATCCTCCTGCTCAACACCAGCGAAATTTTCTTGGACCAACCACTTGAAATTCTTGTTCCGTATCCCTCAGGGTCTTTTAAGAAATTTGCAACAGCTATTTTACTACATCTAATCTCACCAGTGATGGCACATTGAGAGAGACCTTGCTTTTGCAGCTTGACAATTCTGCCATGTTCAAACTCTATCAACTTTTTAGCCTTTGCAATGTTTTTACTCAATGTAACACAGGAGATGTCAGTGGGTGATGTTGACAACGCTAATGCTTGAACACAAATGACTAAATTTTGTTACGTGTTTAGCAATTAATGCTTCATTTCAGTATGGTTTTAAACTTTTGACCAGCTAGTATTTAGGCCAATTTCTTAGTGTTCACATTTTCCCTATTAAATGCTAATTTTCCCACCCCCCTTTTCTTATTGTCATCTTTTGAAGCTCTACTGAAATAAGTGGTTGAGTCTAACAATGCAAAATGCATATTTTGTCTTTATGCTCATTGGCCTTAAGATTCTGGCCAGCAGTGTGTGATTGTGTGTGTATAATTATTTAAATTATCTTTATATTATGCAAAGTGACACACACACACACACACACACACACACACACACACACACACACACACACACACACACACACACACACACACACACACATTTAGAGCATTCAGAAATTATTGGTATTACATTTTTTATTTTGACATGACTAAAATTGATAATAATGGGCATCATTAAAAAGTAGTAGTTAATCACCAGTATGATATATGAAATGTAGATCATGGTGAACAGGCTATTTATTTGCTTGTAAATAACTGTAAAAGCTAATGTAGTATTTGAGGTTTTATGGTTCATTTCCCATTACTAACAAAATACACAAATAACATACTTTACACTTTGAAATCACAGGGGTATGTGATAAAGGAAATGGTGAAATCTCTCTTACAATAGTAGTCCAAGATCTAGAGGTATTGACTAGTCTATCATGTCAAAATTGGGCACATCGCTTCTTGAGTAGTTTTGCACAAAATTAAAAAAAAATAACAAACTAAAAGCTATTCTTTTGGCTACCTAATCCACCTTTTAAAGCTGTTTTAAATCTTTTAGGAAGTTTGATTTTGTTTTTAAATTGTATTTTTCTTTAACCCATTCAGAATTTGGGTATGTATAAAGTTAGTATGAAATGTAAAGGATGCTATGTTTAGTATAGCAAAAAACACTTTTCCATACGAAAAAGAGTTTTAAGACCTTAATTACATTAAACTAATAATGTACTTTATTTTTTCATAGAATTGTAAATAAAATTGTATAAAAACATTGTCAGCTGCAACGTCTAAAATAAATTGTATCTTTTCTATTGATGTGATTTCTTATACATCTTTTCTATACTCTTTTTTCAGAATGCAAGTAAATTAGGAGAAATTATTAACATGGGACCTGTAATTACTGTCACTGAAGCACAAGATCGTAAAGACAGATACTTTGTTCTTTTTCCTCATACTCTAGTCATACTTTCTGTGAGTCTACATATGAGTTCCTTCAATTATGAAGTAAGTGTTTCTTTTATAATACTTGATTCAGTAGTGATGGATGGTTGCCTGGAATTCTTTATTTCATTTCTTATAAATTATTGTAAATTTGTGTGTGTTTGTATATATAAAAATGTAAGTCTTAGCTAGTGGTTTGAGTTTCCAGATCTGGAAAAGGAACATCTCTTGAACAAAAATACTTGTAACAAATGGACCACATTTCTGAAAGTATACTACGGTTTCATTAATTATTGCTTGAGATACCTTGTGTATATCTGTTTGCATATTTTTTCAGACTTTTTAATTATATAAGTGTGTTTGGGTATTGTGGAATTGGTGACTAATATAAAAAATACACTGTTGTGCCATTAAATCAATTTATTTTGTACCAGATGTGTGTGTGTGTGTGTGTATTGTACACTTAGCCATTTGACAATGGGCTTAGTTATGATATACATGAGTTCATTCACACATTTGCATGCAATAAGTATTTGCACTCTAACTTTTGATAGAGCAGGTGTATCTTCAGAAAATTTAGATCTTAGTAAAGATTAAAAGTATTTTGTATACTAAAAATCTGATATTCTAATTAAATATTTTTACTAAAAATTTGTTTGTGAAAATAGAATCTTTCATTAATAGTCTGAGTGGAAATTTATTTTGTTATGATTTAAACTATTCTTCATCTAAAAATCTCATATTTGGGTAATCTCTAAAAACCTTCTTAATACACATCAAATGTTTGTTTTCAGTATTTTGTCATATTTTGTCATTTTCTGTACTCTAACTGTGTAGGGTCTGTCATTTAACAAACCTCATGACCATCATTAAAAAAAATAGGAATTAACTATAAGTTATGTTTTGTTTTTTTTGTTAAATGACTATATGCTATCACACAAAAATACAAATGTTTAGTCTTAAGTAGCTTAAGTCTCATAACGCTATAAAGGAACGTATGTATTTGTTATTTTTATTATATTGACCTTCCAGTCATGCCTACCTAACATTACATAACTTGCATTGATGCAGTGCATATGCAGTAATATAAAAATGACCTTTAGTCTTCCTTGCCTTGGCTGTATTTTAGTGGTCTAGTATCTTTTAATACACAGTCACATTTCAATTATTAAACATTATATATATATATGTATATGTGTGTATATATATGTGTATATGTGTGTGTGTATGTATATAGATTATTACTATTTAAAAATGAATGATAAAATTTATTTTTCTTAAAATATAGAAAAATAAATCAGGAAGTAAAGCAAACATTTATCTCTTTTTCAATATGACCTTTGTACTTAGTTGTTGCTAAGCCTTTTAAAATTGTGTGCATGGAGGATATCTAAACAATTTTTTTAGGTGTTATATATACAGTTGAATAACCAAAAAAATCATAAGTAACTATACTGATACTGTAGAATTCCACTATTATTTATGAAGTTCAATGACTAAGATGTATTTGGGTTTTAAAAAATATGAAATTTTGGTTATTCACATGTTATATACTGTAGTAAGAATATATAAGGGAATGTTTCAAAAAACTGAAAGAGTTGAAAGGGGCTACTGTGTTTGATTCAGTACATAAACCATATCTCAACAAATTAAAGGTTATGAGGTTCTTATTTTTTATTCTATCTTATAAGTATTAGTAGTTTGAATTTCTAATTTGTATGAAATTATAGGGTAAATATTTTGTTATCACAAACATCTAAATTTAAAGTGTTGCATTCAGCATACCACATGCCTCACTAAAATCTATATATAGATGTATTCTTTTAGTTTTTGCTTTTAAATTGAGACTTTAACTCATACATAATATTAAAGTCTGACTTAAAGTCTACAATTTGATTTCAAACTTATTGACATAAATTCATGAAATAATAGTTCAATAAAATTTTGAATGCAAGTCAAATGCAATGATATGGCCTTTGAACCCTGATCCATTAAAAAAGGGTTAATTGAATTTGATGGGCAAAAGATACCATGTGATGATTTGGGTGAATGCTTGAGCCCTTTTATTACAGGATTGTAGTTCTGTCATGATTAGTTTATAAAACAGTGGTAAAAGAAGAAATCTCCAATTTTATACTCATTTAATATGAACATTTTAATGACAATAGTAATAATAATAAAGTAATCTTTCACAAGGCATGCATACGAGCTCCTTGTACCAGTTATAGTAGCTAGCAGATAATGTAATTCAACAGTGTAACATGAGCTGCACATTCCTGAGTGATTTACATCTTACAAGTGTGCGAACAGTAGTCAGTCATGGTTCAAAGGATAATAAAATAATAAAATTTAGTTATAGACATATATTGTTATAAACTTAGAGATAATTTGGATGAATGAATGTGGTTTCATATCACAATATTAAGTCATTGTAGAAACAAAAAAAAAGGTAATTTAGATTTATTTCACTTTTTTTGGTGTTTATGAAATTGGTCAGATTTACAATTTGTTTTGAGGTAGGTCAGAGAAAATAAGGTAAAAAATATTAAGTTTTACTGAAGAGAAATGTTTGAACTAGATTTAGGATGCCTTAGGGGTTACACAAAGGAAGATTGATGTAAGGGAAAGTATTTTTAATTTTAATATGAAAACTACTTTATATACAGGCTATTCAAAACAAATACTCAGTATATTCACTGACAAATCTTTATTTTATTGTATTAAAAATACCTAACTAAAAATATCATTTTCTGTATGTTAAAGACTTACAATATATAGTAAGTGAAAACTGTCAAATTTTGTGAAGATATACACACTATATTGAAAGTTAGAAGTATTAAATCTTCAAAGACTTTTAGTGTGTACAAAAAGGTTATGTAGTTAGTCATATAGACTAGTTCCCTGCTGGTACAGTGGTAAGCCTATGGATTTACAATGCTAAAATCAGGGGCTTGGTTCCCCTTGGTGGACTTGGTAGATAGCTCGATGTATTTTTGCTATAGAAAACATGACACACATATATAGACGAACACCATGTTCAGAGAGTTAACTAAAGGTTCAGGTGATTTCTAGGGAAATGTTGCACAGTGCAGTATCCAATATTATTCTGTAGCTACTGAAGTGGTGCCTTCCAGTGCCATTTCTAGAAACCAGTAGGATGCATTCCTATACTTTTTATGCATGTAAATAGAAAGTATTTTGCCTTTCTGCTACATGGTTTGTTACAGACAATTCCAAAAACCTACATTTTCTTAATAGCCAATGCAAGTTAAAGTTTTTATTTTTTTATAACAGTCATTACTTGTACTTTTAAGTAATTTTTTTATAATTCATTATTCTAGTACAGTTTAACAATATATATAATCATCTAATCAGAGTAAGCTGCAAAGCTCTTGTTCTCCTAGTTTCTTACAGTAATTTCAGTTGGAATTTAAACATCAAGATTTAAACTATGTTTGTGAAATGTAGACTTGGAATTTTGGAAATCCACAGTATAAATGTCATCTAAGCTATTTGTCATTTTTAAATGAAACAGTTCAATAAGTTAATTTTTTTACTCTTTAATGCCCAGTTAACTTCTTATTTCATCTTTCTTTGAGTGAGGAAAGATCATGTGATGTGTTACATCTTGTACATTTAATACTTTAATTGTACCAGTACCTTTTCATTAATCTAAATTCCCCCCATATTCAATAATTTAACTTGCAGATTCTTTAGTTTCAAATAACAATTTAATTAAAAGTGAATTCCCTTGTTAAATGTAATTGAAATTAATATTTTTAATTCAATGATTCAGACACCTAGAAAAGGAAATTCAGTATTTAGCTTCTTATACTTCCCAGTCTGTTTGTTCTGTTTTAGGCTAGCCTAATATTAGCAGCATAAATATTTATTTAATCTTTGTGTGTAGCTAACTTTACTGTGTAAAAAAATACAGATAAAATGTAGGGGCAGTGAGAAAAGTAGTAGTAGTAGGGAAGTGAAGAAAAATGGGAAATTAGAGTTTGAACAAAGGGGGCAAACAAAAATGTGAGAAGAACATAAGGAGGACTAATTCAAGAGAAGTAAAAACTATCATAGAATGGAAAAAGAACATTAACATAAACAAAACTGACACAGCAGAATTTGCTGTGTTGGTTTTGCCAAAGTAGTGGCCAAGCATTGTATTCCATTTTGAACTTTCCAATAGTTACTGCTGTAATAGTTATATTGGTGTAACAAATATGCTTGCAGTTTTGACCTGAATTTTCTAATCTTGCTAAACTTTATGTTCTGTTTTTGTGATTATGACTGAAAACTGTGTTAAGGTAATAGAATAAGTTTCAGGTACCCTACATGGTGTGTTTTAGTACTATGAGTTATAAATCAAATTGTAAACATTAGTAATTGACTCATTTTTTCGAAAACTTAGATAAAGCAAAAGACAAATGTAATAATTGGAATCATTTGTTAAAAGTTTCAGAATTCTCAGTTCCATCATCAGTAATCTAGAGGTACAAAATAAGTAAACAATATGAATATCCAGTTATAACATGAGAAAAATGCAGCACTGCTGAAATATTAAAATAAGTTTAAATAAAGTAAAGATTGTGTATTATTTAGTGATGAAAGAAGAGTTTTTATATATTCCTTTAAGAAGTACAGTATCATGTTTGGCTGTTGAGATAATTTTAAAGTTGGAGTGAGAAACTGGATGTTTTGTTTTTATATTGTGTTGATAGATAGTAGTTGGGAGGGGTTTGTGACCTTTCTTTTAATTTTTAAAAATGATGAGATTACAATGATTATGAAACATTTAATAAGTTATTCCTGTTGTCATGTTTGTGTTTTGAATTATTTATGATTGTACATTAATATTAATCTTTAAAACTGTAATTGCCTTAGACTTAAGTTGTGGAGTGCCCAGCACTAACATTAAAATGTGTATACAGTTTAATTTAGCTTGGTATCATTTTAGTTGCCATTTTGATTTAATGTACTTACAGGACTTATTTATAGTTTTATTTTCAAAACTTATGTTTTTTATTAAAAAACAATGAGACAAACAGAATTAATATTTAATAAAAAAAAAACGTAAGTTTTTGAGTTGATTTGTCATTGAGATGTAAATAATTCTGTTTGTTGTATATTATCATCATTATGTAACATCAGTGTAAAAGCCTCAGTATATTTTTGTTTGATACAAAAGGAATTTGTTTGAGAAATTTCAAGTAACTCTTCTTATCAGCTTTGTATCTACATCAGTTAATTGAAATTTTTTATCTAGTGTGTTTAAGAGTATTTTCTGCTGTTGCTAAATCTAATGGAATTGTGAATTATGAGTTTGTTAAAAAAAAGTGATTTTGTTGATGGTTTTATCAGCTTATTTTGTGAATGCACATCTTTACAGGGAAAACTTCCTCTCTCTGATATTGATATCAATAAACTTCATTCTAGTAATAGAATTCAGAATGCTTTTGTAATTACAGGTAAGTGATTTTTTTGTTAAATTTATTGGATTTTGTTAATTTATATTTATTGAAATAAGAGTATTATGATGTCATTGTCATGCAAAAACTGTGTATATTCAAAATATTTTAATAATGTGACAAAGGTGTCACTTTTAATTATTTTATATGGTTTTAATAGAATGTTTAGTGGTATATTCTTAACTTTTTCCATCTAAAGCATAAATCATGCAAAATGGACTTGCATGGTTTTGATACAACATTGTTGTTTTGTCAACAGTTGATAACAGTTGGTCACATGTAATAGGCATATATTTACAAGATTTCTCATATTGCTGTTAAAGAACTGTTAGGTAAGGGAATTAGAAATATGAAAATCGGGTAAGATACTTAAGGAAATACAAATCAGCTTTATTTTCTGGTTTACACTGAATGATTGTAGTCAGTAAGCCTAATAAGTTTTGAAATATGAAACAAAACTACTGTGAACAAATTGCAGTTGTCCAAACATGATAAAAAAAAAAAGTGAAAAGAAATTATAACTGACCAGACATGAAACAAAATCATGAAAAAAATCAATTTTCCAAACATGAAAAAACTTGTTTAAGTTTATATTCAGAGTATTTTATAAAGTTTTAAAAGTTATCATAAACATGTCTTGTTCTATTGGTGTTTGATATTTAAATTACAAGTTATCAGATTATATATTTCTAAATTGGCATCGAGTGTTTGAGGTATATAATAGAAATTAATAGTGTGATAACCATTCATACTTATCTAAACTGTAAAGAAAGTTGTTTTAATAAATTTGAATTACTCATTTATTCCAATTCATAATGTATACATATGAAGACTATTAATAAATTGTTGATACCTGTGTAAGTTGTTTGGAAATGCAGTTATATTTTGTAAAACAGCATAAGGATAGGAACCCACTGGCTATGGTCAAGCATTCTGAAAACTCTTCTTGGTGTATCAACTTAAGATTTGCCTTTTTTTTTTTAATATACATCTGAACTGTTTTAATGAGATTTGTTTTTGAACAACTTTGTTTTATCTGATAAAAGTTCATAATTTTCAGTTTTGGAAAGCTTTCAGATAAAGTGATTGAATTTAATTTCTTTTGGCTCTTGAGCATAAGGACCATGCAGCTTAGTTATTTGAAAAATATTAGATCTTATTTTAAATTTTAATTGATTCTAAAGTGAGTAAAGTTTCACTGACTTTATTATTATATTTATTGAATTATATTTATTTTACAATTTATAACATGAAATTTATTAAACTCTTTAACACTATCTTGCATGGTCTACTATTAGCTAGAATATACCTTTTTATATATATATAGTGAGTACTGAGTATCCCACATTTACATGCCCTTAAATGAAGATGTTTAATATATGTATGATTTCCTTAAATTGGGCTTTGTCAAAGTATGTATGTTGCTACCTTTTACAGACTTATATTTAATATGTAACTAACTTTATTATCAATGTATGTTGTTAAACTTGGCATTGAAAAATAGTTTATAATTCAATTTCTAGTATTATGCAGCTTTAAGTTTCTGATTTTCAAAATGATACACTTGCATTTATTTCTCAATTCTCGCTTCTCTATATCATTCTGAATTGCCCATTTTACGTTTTCTTTGTATACCCCTATATGGTGATATTAAACTTCCCATGAACAAAATTTAATACAATATATGTTCCCAAGCAAAAGTGTAATTTCTAACTTTAAGCTTCTTGCCTAACAGATAAATACGAGGGCTGTTAAAAAAAAATATGCAGACTGTTTGAATTGCGCAGCTCCAGTTGGTTCCAGGGGAATCCGCTTGGTGTCGCTAGGTTCGCACAGATCAGCTGATTACGACGCCATTTCCCGATTGCAGATATCTTCATTTGTGTATTAGCTAGGCAGTTTTACGTGAAGTGCAATTTTTTTCGTTTGGCAGATTTCAGAATGAATGACCTGAAGGAGCAACGACTTGCTGTGAAAATTTGTGTTAAACTTGGAAAATCTGCGACTGAAACTTTTGCTATGCTTAACACGGCTTACGGTGATGTTGCTATAAAGCGTACGGCATGTTTCAAGTGGCATGAACATTTTAAGGATGGTCGACAGTCCTTTGAAGATGATGAGCGTCCTGGACGTCCTTCCATGTCGACAAAATCAACACCCTGGTGCGGGCAAATCAACGTCTGACTGTCAGGGAGCTTGCTGAAGAGTGTGGGATATCAGTTGGATCTTGTTACAAGATTTTGACCAAAAAATTGAAGATGCACTGCATTGCTGCAAAATTCAGCCCTCAGAACTCCAGAGTTTCTGGCCAAACACTTGATCACTGTTCTCCCCCCCCCCCTACTCACCTGACCTTGCTCCTTGCAATTTTTTCTTGTTCCCTAAACTCAAAAGACCCTTGAAAGGAAGATTTAAGATGATTCCCGAGATTAAAGCAAATGCAGCGAAGGAGCTGGAGGACATTACAAAAGAAGCGTACCAGGACTGTTTCAACAAGTGGAAACACCGTTGGGATAAGTGTGTGCGTTGGGGAGGAGAGTACTTTGAAGGGGTCCCAGACCTGTAACTTCTAAATAAAGTACATTTTGTTTTATGACATCAGTCCGCATATTTTTTGAACAGACCTCGTATATGTAAGTGTGTGTGTGTGTGTGTGTGTGTGTGTTTCAAAAAGTATCAGTAATTCTCTTTGTCAGTGGAAAGAGAATATTCAAATTTACTGAATTTTTGTTAGTCTAGGTTGTCCAGGTGACAGGTTTTGAAAATTTGGTCTGTTTCATTGTCTACCATTGTTGAAGTTTGGCTTGATCAACTAACTATCTGGATCATTTTAACCTATTTAAAACTTAGCTAGAAAGCCAATTAAATTATGGTAGATTTAAAACGTTTTTATTGTTGTGTAGGACATTATTTTGTATTTTAAACTTATATTATGTACTTTAATTTATCTTGGACAAGTGTCCAAGTTATTATGTTACATATTTTATGTATTATGATTTCAAACAGCTGGAAATTTTAATTTAGAAGTTAATTGAATGTTAATAGGTATCAAATATATGATATTTGCCAACAAGATTGATACAAACAATTTTCTTTCTTAATACAGGTATATTTTAATATTCAAACAATACAATCTATAATAATAGTTATTACAAATAATGATTTATATACAAAACTTTAACAAACTCACAAACAATATTAAATGCTCTATCCAGTCTGGAACTGAATACTTTAAGTTCACAAGACACAAATTATTTTTATGTTAATATACAGATTTTACATGTAGTTCTAAATATATATTTAACTAAAGCAAATATAGATAATAGAATAGTATTAAATCTGTTAAACCTCCCCCCCCTTAGGGAACTAAAAATTGTCTAATGACAATTTTTAACTAAGATGTTATATGTATAATTTGATAGCAATGAGTTATCAAAGAATTATACAATTTGAAAAATCATGACAATACATAACCCAATGAAAACAAATGATTTTATGGCCATAAAATTACATAGCATGTGAAAGTGCATTAGCACAGATATTATGAATCTCATTGACATGGATTATCTTCAGTTCATACTTCTGTTATGTTAAACTCCAATATAACAACCTTTATATCCTTCATACCCTTCATTTGGTTAAAAACGTCAGTGTGTGGTGATAAGTAAAAATGTCAGTAGGTTGTTGAGGTGCAGATACATACACTATGAAATGTTTTAAAGCTAACACTAAAGTCAATGTTTGTTTTCCATAGTTGAATAGTTCTTTGACATTGAAACATTTTAGAAAAGTAACAAACAGGGTGTTCAATACCTTTGTTATTTAATTGTAATAGAATGGCACCAAGCACCACAATCACTAGCATCAGCAGCTGATGTGAAAGGCTTATCAAAGTCAGGTGCAATCAGTAGAAGGTAAGTGAACAATAAATAATTGACCTATTCAAAAAAAACATTGACATGTTTCAGACCACTTGAACTTTTAATTTTTCTTCAGTTTGTTAATAGTACAGTGATGTTAGCAAAATGTTTACAGAACTTCCTGTAATAACCAGCCATTCCCAAAAATCTCAAACTTTTCTTGTTGGTAGGAGTTTTGTAATTCACAGTGCAATCAGCATAGTCTTGAATTGGAAGAACTTGACTGTGGCTTACCACATGACCTGAATAAAGAACTTTGGCTTTAAAAGTTATTTTTCACCAAATTTACAATGAGATTGGCTTTCTTAAGCTTCTCAAAAATACCACATAAGACACAAGTGTTCTTCCCAGGTGTTACAGTAAATTACAGTATTATCAACTTAGATTTCATCATCTGTTAAGACATTGTTTGCTGAAAAGTTGCCTGACAATTGTTCATCCCATATGGCATTACAGTTTACTGGTATAATTCATCAGGAGTAATAGAAGCAGAGATCTCTTTTGCTCTGTCAGTTATAGAAACAGCAAGTCACATTTTCTGATATATTTAGTTTTCCAATTTTATCTGATATGATCATTCATTCTTGGAATGTTTTAGGAATATATGTTTGTGAAATAATTTGCTTTGAAAAAGTCTGTACAGAATCTGAGTAATCAAATTCAGGAACCAGTACACTAGGTGAAGACCAGTCACTTTACTGAGTTTTGTAATGCTATTTTGCAGCATATCTTGTATTTCTTTGCACATTTGATCAGCTTTTGTTGGATTCACATGATAGGGATGTTGTTTCACAGGAGAAGCATCATATATACATCAACATCATAAACAGCAATATTTGTTTGTCTAGGAATGCCCAAAAATGTATATTCATATTAATTCGGTAAACTAGCAAGTTGGTTATTCTCTGCAAGAGGCAAGTTTTACTTCAAGATTGGCCGGTTGTCAGAGTTATTCAGTTTGATTTGTGCATCTTCAATATTTTCAAATTTACAAGCATTTGAGTCAAAATAGACTGTCATAAACATTAGAACACTCCATAGGTAAGATGTTTTCAAATACATCTCAGATGTGATAACTATGTATTGACATAGCAGAGCTTGGTAGCCTTTTGATGATCAGGTGTTTTTACAACAGTCTCATTTATCAGACCATCCCTTAAGTAATGTCCAATTTTAGATTCAGAAAAAGAGAAAGGATTTCAAATGCTTTTAATGTTATATAATCAATAATGTATGTTCCATTATTGTAAATTACTTCCTGCCAATTATTCACAAGCTTCTGAATGCCACTTCTATAAAATTCTTGTGGTTTGGAGGAAAAGAATGTAGAGAGAGTAGTTTTGACATCTTTGTGTGTTTCAAGTTCTTTTCCATCATGATAGTTCTGCCAACTTCAGAATAGATTGTAATCAGATGGGAGCACGGTCTGGAGAATAAGGAGAATGTGGAAGTTTTTCCCAGTCTAGTTCTTCAGTCTTTGAAAATGTGATCCTTGCTGTATGGTGCTGTGCATTATTATAATGTAACACAACACCTTTATGACTGATCAAAGCAGGTCTCTTTTCTTTCAGTGTAACATTCAAGCTCTCTAACTGTTGACAGTAGAAGTCTGATTTAATCATTACATTGAGTGGTAGCAACTCAAAGTGGATCACACCAAATACTTAAGACTTTCCTAGGGTGGAGATTCATTTTGGACTGTGCTTTGGCCAGTTTACATGCACTGTACCATTGTCTACAGCTCTTAACATTTTTACAAGATATCCATTTTTCATCTACAGTCACTAACCTATCCAAACAAGGTGAGTTGCATTCACAAGAGTGCAGTTAAGTGCAAATGTCCACTCTTGCTCTGTCAAATCATGGGGGGCCCATTTTCTAAGTTTTGACACCTTTTCAAGCTGTTACAGATGACAATGAACTGTTGAATGGATTGAATTAAGTTTCTGTGCTAGTTTTACAACTGTTACAGTGCACTCTTTATCAAGTGCAGCCAGCAGCAAGTCATCATTAAACTCAACAGGACAACCTGAATGTGGCTCACTATTTAAGGTGTAGTCACCTGATCTCAACTTCTGAAACTCTGAAACCACTTTCGACATTTTCTTTCATTGAGAGGCTTTGCATTGTAAACACCTTGAATGTTTCATGTAGTTTCTGCTGCGCTCTTGCCTTTTTTAAACTCAAAGCATTATATGCTTAATGTGCTCCTCAGACACATCCATCTTCATAAGGGTTTATTTGATAAATGATCTGAAAAAGTGGAGTTGGGTTAGTTTCTTTTATTTGTCTGAACGCACGAGCACGCACGTACACACACCATAGGTTATTACTATTTAAAAATAAATAATGAAATTTATTTTTCTTAAAATATAAAATAATAAATCAAGAAGTAAAGCAAACATTTATCTCTTTTTACTATGATCTTTGTACTCAGTTGTTGCTAAGCCTTTTAAATATTTGTGCAGGGGAGGATATCAAACAAAATTTTTTTAGGTTTTGTATATACAGTTGAATAACCACAAAAATCATAAGTAACTATACTGATACTGTAGAATTCCACTATAATGTATAAAGTTCAGTAACTAAGTATTTGGGTTTTAAAAAATATGAAATTTTGAGCATACTAAAGACAGTCTATCACCTTAAACTTGGATCAAAAGAATGCAGTAGCTTCTTCAATGATTAAAATGGCTGAAAAAGCCACTTTGGGGACATTCTAAGTTGATTGGCTATTCACATGTCATATACTATAGTAAGAGTATATAAGGGAATGTTTCAAAAAATTAAGTTAAAAGGGGCCACTGTGTTTGACTCTGTATATAAGCCATATCTCAGCAAAATAAAGGGATATAAGGTTTTTATTTTTTATTCTAGCTTGTTAGTATTAGTTAATACTAACAATTGAAATATTAATTTCAATTCCTAATTTGTATAAAATTAGACATAGTATTTTGACATCACAAACATTTAATTTTAAACTGTTGCATTCAGCATACCAGATGACTCACTAAAATCTATATTTTAGTATCTACTTTTAAATTAAAAATTAACTTGTATATAATATTAAAGTATGAAGTAAAATCTACAGTTTGATTTCAAACTTATTGGCATAAATTTATAAAATAGTGGTTCAATAGAATTTTGAATGCAAGTCAACAAACATTATGATGTAGCCTTTGAACTGTGACCAGTTATGAAATAGTTAGTATAATCATTGGAAAGAACAGTTGCATCCTGTAGTGTTTCATACTTCTTTTCATTCAAGTAAAGTATTTAATAATAACTTCTACAGTGTCAAAATTTGTCAGTAAGACATAATTACTTTAGTGTGTTAAAACTGTTGCCAGTATGCTTAGAATTACACCATCCATCAAAATAAACCTCTTTTCTGTTAAAAATTCCATACAAGTTTTGTGTTTTTGCTTGCGATAAACTCAACCTTTGGTAATAAGCCTTCAGTACTAACTCATGCTTTCAGCTACAATGTGAGCTTGCTCTTTTTCACATTCAATACAAGCTTGCACTTATTCATCTTCAGTATAGGCTTGTTCAAGTTTGATTTGTTTACACCTTAGCTGAATTTCTAATTTATCTTTGTCACTCAACTAAAATCATTAAGTTTTCAAATATTTACAAAAGCCAGTGTTAAAATTAGGATTTGAGAATATACACCCTTGTGCAAATTAATTGAAACAAATGGTTATTTTACAATATTTTCAGCATGGTGGCCAGTGTAGGCTCGCTAGACCTGCTGATTTCCTTTAATAGTCATTTTTTCACACAGACGGCATCATTAGTTGTATTTTGCAGTACGGTTGATCTATTTTTGGGATATATGACGAAATTTTGGGGAATATTGACGTCATTCGAAATTGCGTTAGAAGGGCAAGAAGACCAGTTAAAAAACAACTTCTTACCAACTTAATGAAGAAAAAACAGTATCAATGGGGTCTGAAATACAAGACCTGGACACAAGAACAATGGAGGAAGGTGTTTAGTGACGAGACTTGTCACTGTACTCTTCGTACAGGGTCAAAGAAGTCTGCATGTTTGCAGATCTCCAGGTGAGAAACTTCAAGAATCTCCCATCAATCAGTTCATGAAACATCCCTTGAAGAATATGTTTTGGGGCTTTTTCAGCTACTATGGCATCTGAGGCTTGCATATCGTAGAAGGTATGATGCGAGGACCTCAGTACATCGAAGTTTTGCAGAGAAGAGTCATTCCAGAATTGAAAAAGAGATTTCCAGATGGATCTAGCATTTTTCAGCAAGATCTGGCTCTGTGCCACACATCAAAACTTGTGAAGAATTTTATGACTACAACACGAATAAAGGTGCTGGACTGGCCTGGAAACTCTCCAGACTTAAATTCTATTGAATATCTCTGGGTGATTTGTAAAGAAAGACTTCGGAGAAAAGACTGTACTACGAAGGATAAGCTAATTGAGGCCATAATTGAGGTGTGGTACCACGATCCAAAAATTAGTAAAGATTGCAGTCAACTTGGACTTGATGCCAAAGTGGATTAATGATTTTCTGAAAAATAAAGGCGGTCATATCATGCATTAATTTGTGAGTAATTTTTGGATTCTCAGAAATAAAATGCAAAAAATTGAAAAAATCGTAATTTTCTATCTTGTTTCAATTAATTTGCACAAGGGGGTATTTGAACAGATTTCATTGAGTGAATCTAAAAACATGTAGTTTTACACACTTTTCTCTTATATAATTAAAAATATAACAAATTAAAAAGACGCTTTTTTTTTTTTTTTTTTTGTCAACCCTGTGTACTTCCCAGTGTACTGAGAAATTTACATCTCGGGCATAGTGAAAAGGTTAAATAGTTCACCACAGGATTATTCAACACACAATCTGTAACTTACAGTGTGTTTAACAGACAAAATATTAAAATTTAATTCAATAATTCTTTTATTTCACATAAAGTTATTGGAATTAAGTAGTAAATAGTTGGTGGTTTATACAAATATTTCACAAAAAATATCCTAATGTAAGTAAAACAGAAGGGCAGATACAATCTTATTGAACAATTTGCAAAATTTTTTTTTATTCCTCTATTTATCCATACTTATCTGTATAACAAGCAGTAACCAAAGTACTGTTTAAGCATAAGTTAGTTTGGGTTATAAATTAGATGTTTCTGTATTGTAATAGCTTGCACGTGTAGACTTTAGTTGGGTTAATTCACACTTAATACTAGAAATTAGGTAAGTATGTGCAAAGGCAATGTTATTTTAAGAAATTTTTATTACAATGTAGATTTAGGAAGTATTTTCATGTCAAAGATCACATGTTTGCAGTGTGTGTGCGCGCCATTAATCGTATCTTTAGTATAAATGTATTCCATTCTCCCTCTTTATGAATAAAGTTAAGCTTTGTAACAAGTTTTACAGTGAGACAAAACCATCTAAACACAAGTATCTCTTCTGTGGAGAGCTAACTTTCTCCTGTTCTGTTTAGGCATTGTAAAGGAACCATGTGATTGCCTTTAGTAACTGTGTTTGGACTGTATTAAGTTGAAAGGTAGGAAATGTATTTCATATTTTTACTTATTTAGGAAAGATGATCCAGAGGATAATAGTAATGTGCCACAGTAGAGACTCAATGGAACAGTGGTTACAACTAATACAACAACAGATCTCCATCAGTCAGCACCCTGGTAGAGTTTCCATTCCACCAAGCTCCTCTCGAGGTCCTAAAACACATAATAACCTTTCTCATGTTTCCCAACTTCATATCACAGTATCTCAGGGTCTTCCTCCACAGCCTCCTCCTCCTCCACGTGTAGGTATTGAAATATATTGTTGTTAGTGGTAAAATTATGTAGTAAGTTAAATGAGATTGTGGATTTGAAGTTACTTTGTCATGCTGTTGTTATGAGATTACTTGTGTTTTCATAACTTGTGAATGGACATGCATCTCTGTTATAGGAAAGTTATTAAAAATAGTTAACAGAGCAGACCTAGAAAATTTTGTTTTTATAGTAGTTAATTCTTGATGTTTAATAAATGTATCTTATTAATTTTGACCATAACAAGTCTTGCACTGGTTTGAGGAAAGCAAAAAATTATGGACAGCAGGAACAGTGGATAATTGAGGTATCTAACTATTTAGCCCATTGTTTTATCGAAATAAAATGTTGTAACATGCTCAATATTTATATTATAATTTTTTATACTTTCATTTAATCACATTATCAGGAAAAGTTAGTCGTCATAATCATAAAGGCCAAGTGTTGATCAGTAAGTCATGCTTAATTTCTCTGAATTTTAGAAGCTACAGATGCCAAATTCTGCTTTTATTTTGTAATACTTCCTCTTTTGATTGGCAGTTTGTTTTAGTTTAATTTAGTTATAAAGAAAGGTGTAAATAACTCCTGAAGTTTGGCACTTTCTGCTACGGGCAGGGAATTATATTTACACCCTGTTGATGCCTATGAAAAATAAGTCAGAAATCAATGCAAATCTATGTTTGGGAATTATTAAGAAGTCTTTGTTAAAATAGGTTGCAGATACCAATTATCTGTAGAGAAAAGGATAACTAAGCTGCATCCCAACACAACGTGAACATGCATTTATGGTTAAAGGATGCCAATTGTGCAAAGAAATCTTAATATGTATTTTTTGCATTTTTGTATACTTTGTTTTTAATCACTAATCAAGTAAAATTAGCCAAGCTATAAATAGTTTGTATTCCTCTCTTAATAGCTAAAAATAAGAGACAAGTTTAGGCTTGAACCAATTGATTTATAATTTGAATGCACACTAGATCCTACACACAAAAACCCTGGATGTCATGCAACATCTGAACTTTTCTAACCAAAATTAATTTCTGAGTCATAGTTTCTCCAAAATGTTTAAATTGTTGTCTAGAATTATGATGGTATAATTATTTTGAGAAAATTTGGGGTTAATTAAAAGGCACACAGCTAATCAAGAACTGTGGATAACAGAGGCATGGATAATCAAGGCTCTAGTTAACTGCCATTTCCTGGTACAAACAGAGGTAAAATTAAATCAGGCTCCTTATTTTTTGGCTGAGTTTTGGATCTGAAAGTATTTGTTGAAACTTGTATTAACCTGAATGTTATTTTTGGAAAGTGGTATTGTTGAATATAATTTACAGTCAACTAGATATAGATAAAACATAAAAATCTTTTTGGGTTATTTTACTTTTAAAAGAAAGCATAGATAAAATGAACCAAATGGTAAGCACATTGTGATTAAAATAAGGAAAATTTCATGGCTTTTTGTTGTATTTAGTGATATATATGATATGAATGCTCTAAATTAATACATTGTACAAGTCCATAAAAAAACCCTATGGAATTTTCAGAAGTATGAAAGGCATTATTTTCTAATAGATTTGTTGGTAGATTTAATTAATTTTTAAATAGGTCAAACTGAATTCATGCTTAGTCTAGTAACTCAGTTTTTGTTCTTTTCAATTCATATAATTTTGTAAGCAGTAGGTTAACATAGAATGTATGCTTCCACCTTCCAGTGCTATCATTATTCTGTGTAGTTTATTTTTTTGTTTGCTTCTGAAAAATCAATTCTCTAAGGAAATCATTCACATTTAGTTTGATTTCTATCTATTGGATAAATTTGCCAATTTTTAATTTCACAGCATTAAAATTTATGTATCTGTTATTTTTTATTTTCTTTAAGTTTACCTTTATTCTTTTAACATTTTTGTAGTTTTTTAATACAACTTGTTGTATTGGCATGATTTCATTAATGTATGGTTTAAATATAATTCTTTCTGTATGCTTCATTGCAGTAATTTAGATTAATCTCTTTTAGAATCATTATTTAAAGTTAAAAACTGATACAAGCTTAAATCACAAAGCTAGTTACGCTAATCCACACTTGTATTTTGAAAAGCATTTTGTTTTTGCTCTTGTAACAAGAAAATCAGTTCAAGAATAGTTCTCGTATACTCATATATAAGTGCATTACAAAAAGATGTTCTGATATTTCTGATTTTAATTCAGAATAGCATACTTTTAATTTATAATTATTTTTTATTAAACCTTATTTCTAATGAATGAAAATGCTGAGAAACAAATGTCATGAATTATTTTTAATGAAATTCCTAGAAAGGAAAAGAAAACAAAGTTTTGTAAAATTCATATACTTATAGTGGAATGTTTTTATCAATTTAAAAAAATTAACAAATTTTTATTCCACTTTACACTGTATATCCACATTAAAAATAACTGCAAACAGTTGTGAAGTTTCAATTATTTAGTATGTGTGTGTGTGTATATATATCAAATTCAGTATATAGAAGGCACTAGAAAAGCTAATGGTATGAAATTTAAATAAGCATAAGATTGCTTTAATTTTTATTATTTTTAATTTCAAATACTTGTATCACATTTTACTATAGCAAAATAATCTTGTATTAGTAATTTTAAATTTTTGAATAATCCTTTATATTCTGCAAATCCACTCATATTTCTGCATAGATCATTATTACTGTAATTATTACTTGTTACAGTTAGTATTTTGTGTTGATGTTTTTAGCAAATTGTAGTAGGATCATCTTGCACTAGGCTGATAAATACCAATAGTGTGAAAAAAACTCCAAGTCAAACTGTGTCTAGTGTAGAGAGAGTGTGGAAGATGTGGAGCTTGAAACCTCACCCACCATTGCGATCATGTTTTGCATTGTCAGCTAAAGAAAATATTGTTCTCAGGAGGGCCAAAGCTGGATGTAAGGTCAAAGGTGAATATACTTAAATGCAAATTACCTACAGATATAAAATTAGTTTTACAGTTAAAATAGGTGCAATGATCTAATAACTACTATTAAATGTGCTAAGTTAAGGATAATCTTTAAGTTAGATACATGTCTTTATGTTGAATTTCTTCGCAGTAACTAATTGTATATACCTTTTATTTTTTAGCTTACATTTGTGTTAAAGTTAATTTAACAAGAAATACATTTTAAAATTTAGAAAAAATACAACTAACTCTTATCAATCAAATGTTTAGCAAGCCTTCCCCTATATTATGTTCTTTGAGACAGCAGTAAGTCTTGTTTTACAATGCTGAAATCAGGGGTTCTGTTTCATTCAGTAGATATAGAAGATAGTTCGAAGCGTCTTTGCTATAAAAACACACACACGCATCCATATGTTAATTGCATCCATCAAAATCCAAATGCCAACCACCCTCTTATAAAAAATAAAGTTCTCTTAGCTGATTCTTACTCTTCCAAAGTTTGTTTCCTCTGGTCGTCTAGTGAGTTAAGTTATTTTATTGTAACTGAACAAGAGAAGGAGTTTTAAGTACTTTATTGTTCTGATAATTTGACTTGATACTCACAGGGTATGGAAAACAAAAATGTAAGCACAGTTTGCTGATGGCACTTTTTTATATTAATATTAATTTTTACTACAGTTTTTGTGGGGTGACTTAGATTGATGAGTAAGTGTAATAATATTAATGAAAATGATTTTGAATTCTATTTTATTAAATATTTACCAATTGTATAACATTTCAAGTACAAGTATTTAGTAAATAAAACTCTACTAGAGACAAAGATAAGCCATTATATTAGTAGTATTGTAAAGTTGTAAACCAGTGGCTTTCTTCCTTAATTTTAATAATTACAATTTTGAGGAATTTTCTGTTATCTTGAATATGTTTTACATTTATATTAAATGCTGTTTTGTTTAACGAGAAACTTGGGATTGCTTACCAGAAGCAGAGGAGAAACATTATGAAGATGACATGAAAATGTTACATGTGATAGAAGCATACTGTAGCAGTGCAAAAGCAAGATATACAGTCAATTCTGGTAAGGAAAGTTTATTTTACTCTATAGTTCCTGTGACATGAAATGAATATACTGGTCTGTAAAATGAAATTTGGTATGAGCATGAAAACAAGTATGCTTATTATTTTCTCAAAGTTTGACTCTGGTTACTTTTAAGCTTCAAAACTTAGAAATATACTTGCAGTTAGTTGCACTTTTAGCTGTTTGTGTTTATTAACTTTCTAGTTTATGTGACTTTATTGTGAATATTTGTTTTCTTGAGATTTCCATCATCTTGCATTGCAATAATACATGTGCATGTGAAGAACTGTTAGTTACTTAAGAAATTTGTCAAACTTTATAATGGATAAAAGTCACCATGTTATTTCGTTTAAAGTTTTAGCATAGCATATTTGATCTGCTTTATCAATAATGAAACATTCCTGCAGTTTTTGTTTTGTGTATGTGTGTTTTTGTGTAACGTAAACATTAAAATAAACACGGATCTTTTTTGCTCACCTTTTTTGTAGTACTAGTAGTTAATTTGTGTAATATAAGTAATGTATGGATACAGAAGGTATATTAAATTGAATTTATATACTCATAAATGTTACTGCTAATGTTTATTAAAAGTTGAAACATCTTGCATTAAAATAATGACATTTCTATAGAATTTATCTCTACACCTTTTCCAATTCACTTTTAAATATTCTACAGCTGGAGGTACACACAAGTATAAGGTAAAACATAAGAAATTGTATTTTGATTGATCTTACATTAATTTTTTTAGAAAACACTATACTAGCCAAATTTTTCAGTTTATCTTAACATACTAAAGTAAAAATAAATAATTCAAATCATTCATTTTACAATTTCAGAATTTGAGAAATATTTCTGTGTTCAAATTTGTGTAGGAAATACTGCTAACATCACTCAAAAGATATAGGATGAAGATTTTGTTTTTAATAGTCTGATCAAGGAAATTGAAGTCAAGTCTTGATTAGTGCAGAGTAACAAGTTAGTCATTTTGTTGTTATACTTCATATTGAATCAAACAAGAATAGTTATGTAGCTGTATACTACAGTTGCATATTTATAGTCCTTTAAAAATGGACACAGAATTATGCTGGTTGGGAATGGGTTTATGCAGCTTCAACACAATATCTCATTGATTAGTGAATATTTTACATTCTCTACATAGTTTGTCTTCATCAGTTTGTTATAAATATACTCAAATAAAAAGGTTTTTTTTTCCTTTGCATTAAAACGTGTGTTGATAGTATTAATGTTTAACTAGTAAAAAGGTAACTTGAGTTTGTTACTTCTCTATATGAGCCATTTTTCATTGAACAAGAACCTAACTTTTTTTGAAAATTGTAATCAGAGAATAACTATGTAAAGTTTAGAACTGTGTGGTTAGTCTCTTGTATACTAGATATGTGACATATTTTAGAGAAAGTATATATGTTATTTGTATTACTCTATGCCTAACATGTTTTTTGCATATGAAGCATCTTTCTCTCTCTCAATCTTGTATAACTGCTATATAATGTGGACTGCTTTTATTAACAGTGTCACCTTATGGGTTTTATAACTTAAACTTTCAATAGTGAGTGAGTGTGTTTATTATAGATCATAGCTACTTATTACTTGTTAATGGCACTGAAATGTATTGAAGGAAATTTGGCTTAAACATTCATCAAATAATCTCTGTCAAAGATCATTTTTTCCATCATAACTACTTACATATTTCATTTATTACCATAAGCAAATAAATTAGAAGTTCTTAGTGATGCTTCAACAGTATTTTATTTTACTTATTTTGTGGTATGAGCACATTTTACTGGTTTTTGTTACATTTATTTACAATTAATCTCTTAAAGCGTGTTAAAAATCTTAATTTGAGATTTGCTTTTATACATTTTTGAGTCTACTTGGAATTTGTTTGTTCTCAAAATATGCTGTAATCTATCATAATTAAGTTTTAACTGGTTTTCTGCTCTCTCTCTCTCTTTCTTTTCTCTTTTTTTTTTTTTAGTATGTTGGAGGAATAATTGTTTTGTAGAGCATAAACTGTGTAGTTAGAACATTACAAGTTATTTACCACATTTGCCACAAGCTTCTTTTGTAAAATATTTTAATGTTATATTTGAAACTGAGTGTCACTATTATCATATTACACTCAATTTGTTTTTTAAATACATGATACTTATGCCTATATAATGTTTCCTTCTCCTTTAAGACAAACCTTTCATAAACATGTTAAGTTTAAGGTTTTACAGTATGTAAGTTTACTTGAAAATAATTGGTTGAAAATTTAATATTTTTACCTCAGTATTAAAAATCATAACTAAATTGATTTTATATGAGAGTATGGATGTAAGAAAATTAAACTGTGTAAATGGTTTTTACAGATTTGAGAGCTTTTAAGAATTTTTGTGAAAAATTTTGTCCATAATAACTGTGCTAATATTGTTCACGATTGTTTTATTTACATATATACAACTAGGAATGAGGCTAAATTTGTAGTTTAAACCTTAAAATATTGTGAAAAATATCTTTGAATTTTATATCCGAGAGTTCATAAACATGCAACTTTTTTTCAGCATTGGTTGTTATGTTTAAAAAAAAAATTGTATATTACTGGTTTTTTTTATTTGCAGCAAATTCATTCTGCTTAGTATTTCATTTTATGATTGTATTTTATTTGTCATTTGTTGCGAGCAGTGTATCCAAAAGTATTATGTTTACAGTTTTTGGTAAGATATGATTCCTGTATCTTAGGAACTGTAACAAATAACCATAGTTTTATTATGGTTTGTTAATGAAATGTAGAATGCAAAAAAATTGATATATTGTACTGATGTACTTATATTTTCTTTCCTACCTTTTTTGTGCTGACCAGTGGACCTTTGTCATTTAATGGCTTTACGTAATCAGGGTGAGTGGGTGAGTGATCAAGACACAGATGATTATGCTAATCCTTCTTCTCGAACAACCACCTGGTGTTGTGGTACTTTTGCCATAAAAACTGTTAAAAAGTTTCTGTAAAGTTAGCAGAGGCAGGAAATGTGTACATTATTTTCTGTGGAAATTAGGACTGTTTCTAAAATTTTTATTGTGATTTAAAAAAAAAAAATAATTTGTGTAATTTTTGGGTGAGCAAAATTTGTTTGAATTTTCAGATAGAAGTTCTTTGGTTAAAGAAATAACCCCTAATAATTAATTTTACTTTTATATAAATATACGTATATCATATCTTTGTTACGTGTCTGCTGTAAAATAAAATTTTGTAATTAGTTTCTTGAAAAGTACTTTTGCCCACTTTTATAGCTCATTTAATTTTAAGAGTTATATGTATTTGTGAAAAACAGAGGAGGAAGGAGAACTTTGTGCAATGTGCATCTTTGTGTAATAACAATTATTTTTATTCATTGTGGTACACATGGTTCTAAATGTTATTTATGTTAACTTGACTGATATATATATATATATATACAGGTATTGATGTTTAGTTGTTATTGATAGAATGGTTCCTAAGAGTAAGGTACAATGTATTAATTTTGTTTTGCTAAGCTGTGTTTGAGAAGCATTATTGAGACAGGCCAGGTTCCTGTTGCTTGTAAGAAAGTACTATTTAGTACAGTAGGTTATGACACTAAAGAGGAGTTATGAGCAGGTTTCTAGGAGCTCACAAATTGTCTTGACTGAGACAACTCTTTTCTTTTAATTCTTTGAAATGTATGAAAGGATGAAAGGTTCATATATCACCTTTGTTATGAACTGTGCAAGGAAAGATCAAGAATACTTTCTTCCAAAGCACAAATGCAGGGTTTGTCTGGCAAATCTGTCTAAAAAACTGGCATAGTATTTTGAATGAACAAATGTAATCATTAAATCAGTATGGGCATATAAACATAAATAAGAAATTTAGGCAGTTATTTTCCATCAAGAGTAAAATGCAATATTTTATTATTACAGACTGCAAGTGCATAGATTAAAGTAAATTGATTATTCAATTTATTTATTTCCATGACACTTTAACATAATCCAGTTACGCTGTAGGTAAATGATGGAAAATGGGCAGAAAGAGAACAGCACTGAATAGTGTTGAAGTATTGAAAGAGAGTTATGTAAATATAATCAAATGGAACAGAAAAATTAATGTTTACAAACTTTTCTGAAATACATTTTGCTGGTTATATAGCTAACAATACAAATGAAAATAAAACATGAAAGTATTTCTATTAAAATTGATTAGGAAATTGGTTTTGGTAGTGAAAATTAAAGCTAAAAATAAGTTGCACTGTTTCACTGAAACTAAAATAGCTTTGATATTATCAGGATTTTGAAAAATTCCATTGATGTGTAAGCTTATTAGAAATAAGCTTATTGGAAATAAGCAGTAATATCTAGAATTCACTACTTTTAAAACTTAGTTACCATTTGCTGATGCTATAGCTTTTCTGTGATGTTAGATTTGCCTTGCATGCTCCAGTCTTTTAAACTCCACTTAAATGCCTTTGGCAGTATCTAATTTGCAAATATCTCCACCCATATCTATACACTATCTATCCTAGCACTGTATAGAAGTACCTCACTCAGATAATATAATCACTTTTTATTGATTTAACCTCCTCTATTTGTCCTTGGTTATCTAGTGTCTCTTTACAGTAGGGGAGGTCACTCTCAGTTGAGGCTGTCCATATTTGGATCCACTGGGACATGGATACATATATTTAGCTCAGGAGTGTTTTCTCCTGGGGCTTCTGAAGTTGTTTTTTGTTGATTCTGATAATTCTGTGGAAAATTTGGAGTCTGATTTCTTTTTTTTTACTAAGTCAGTTTCTCACAAGTTCAATTTGGATCAAACTCCAGGGTCAGTTAGAGTGAATTACAACTATTGATGAACACTTTTTATTCCTTTACTAAAGATTCACAGGTATTTCATGTTCTGATATTGAAGTGGTCTTTCATTCAATTCTATATCTCCAATACCCTCCCATTCTGTAGTATTTCCAGCCTGACTTGAATAGTGGGGTACAGGTTTTCATTACATGGCTGTGAGAGTTACTGATCGGGGGGGTGGTAATGACAGCTGATCCTGTTATTTCAGAATTTTATTCCTGTTTCCTCGTTATGCCCGTAACAAGGGGAAATTAGTGAATGATCATCATTCTTTCTTATCTCATCCTACTCTTTTATCCTCCCAGGTCCTCAATGATGTCCTTTTTCATCCTTTGTTGGCATTCTTCAACAGGTCTGGATATCCATGTTTGAGGTTGCTGAGGTATTTCTCCATATTCTCATAATGAATTAATTTTCTTTTAGCTACGTTTAACATACATGGATCAGGTTCAATAGCTCACGCATCTAGCGTTTGGTCTAGCACCATCACCCTGTGGCTTATGTTCGTTTGTACAGGTTTTCAACATGTTTTAAGCCTGACTCAGCTACTTTCCATCTAGTTCCAAGCTATAGAACAGGCAATCAGCTTCTTACTTATAAAGATAGTTCTGTCTCTTTGGGTTTTTGGGCTTCCCTTGAATCTCTGATTTTTTTGTGATGTGGTCACATGTTATCCTTTCAGTAGTCCCAGTGCAACTAAAGGATTTGGAACTATAATCCATTGGATCCTCCAGTCTTTTTCTTCAGAAGTAACATCTTAGTTTTTGAGTGACAGTTGGCTTGGATCAATCCTACAGTTAGCATATATATATATATATATATGTGTGTGTGTGTGTGTGTGTGTAAATGTCTACCGACTCTGTTCTAAGCTTATCTTTTCATGCTTACCTCCTTTCATGGGTGAGGTATGCATGTTAAAGGTCAGGTAATCCATGATATTTGAATGGAGGACATATCTTCTTTCTTCATTTATAATTTAGATCTTGTTGCACTGTAGCAATGGATTAATGAGATTCCCACTGTCCCTCTCTACTATCTAGCAAAATCACAGCCAAGGGAATGGGCTTGGATAAATCACCAGGCAACTAAAGTTGGCAGCTAAGTCCTTGTCCTAGTTTTGTTTGCTTTATCAGGAGCAGGTCTAGATCTCTTCAATATCCTCATGAGATATTTCATCAGTTCTACAGTGGACCCTTCAGTCTGTCATAGAGATGTGTTCTCAGGGTTTTGTTTTTAAAATTAAGTTCTTTCTCTATAGGGTTCATTCCAATCAAATCAGTCTCCGGGCTTGCCATTTTTCCAGGGTGATAAATTTCTTAGCAGATTGTCAGTCTGAGTCTTCACTCTTTCCTGACCAAATGGAGTCTTTGTTGTGAGGTTTTCTAATAGATTTGTTCTCTATTTGGGTCTTCAGTGATTGCTTTTGTCCCTTATTGATACTCTCAACTACAAGCTTTGTAGTCTCTAGTAAATCCTCAAGCTTGGGTGGCAGATGCAATCAGTCATGATTGGATGGGATTGCACATCTGTGCCTTTCATTCATTTCATCTATTGTTCAGAATTCTGGCTCTGTTTCAGTCCTCTACTTGTGAACTGTTGCTAGCCCCAGATTGGCTGGCCTAACCATAATTTCATCTTCTACAGTATCTTCAAATGAGTCCATCTCTGCATCTTTTGTTTTGGTTATCCTTGTTGAAACATTCTTAATCCCACATTTTACACCAAGACTTTTCTAAGTTCACTGGGGCTTAATTCCCAGGGTATGCCTCACAAGGATGTTTACTAAATGTGTCCACTATATCTTATTTTGGCTTGGTTTTCACTTGGGTCTAGCTTTATCTCCTGTTGTTTAAGTTAGACAATTTTGTCAACTACTTTTAATCATTTCAGGTTTCGGACACCTCAGTGCTATTCAGCATTCCTCTCAAATGGTTTCTTCAAGTGCGTAACCAGAATGTTAGGGTGGTATTACATCCTTTGTCTCAACATCCAGCCAAGACTAGCCTTTCCTATAATGGATCATTTTGTTGCTGCTGACATGCTGATGGTATAGATTGGAGTTGTTGGCATGTTTGTGGGACTTTTTGTCTCTTCCCTTAGGTTCCTGATAAGTACTTTCTTTTCAAATCTCTGGCAACCAGGGAAGTGGATGCATCCCTCAATGCATTTCTTTTACCATCTATTTCTCAGTTGTATGCTGACTGTTTGTTTTGTTCTGGCCTGGCCTGGAGGTGTTGGTGTTGTGTGGCTCACTCTACCTCCATTTGTGGTGAGTCTTGATGCTGAATTCAATGGGGTCCTTTGGTTTCCCTAGGTTTTCTTTAATTTCTTAAAAGTGAACTTGCAGATATCCAGATTGCATATTCTAGACTTTATAGGTGATGAATTGCTTGAGTTACATCTCATTGGTTTCTGCACATTTGTGTTTTACTGCCCATTCATTTATCCACTAGGAGACAATTTTTGGACCAGTATTTGGACTTCTCCCAATATTTTTCTCTCCCATTCTTTCCATGATCTGGCAGTCTTCTGGGAATTTTCCACTACCACCCATGGCTGTTTTAACAACATCTGCTAGAAAGGAGGAGGGTGTATGCTTGTCATTATGTTGTCTCTATTTTACAGGGTACCTTATATCTTGCTTTCACAGAATCCCACTCTGTGATGAGTGTTGTCCTGACAGGTGTTTTTTCAATCCAATTCTGCACTAGCAACAAATTTGGCTATTCTTATTACTGGTTGAAACTAGCTCTGTAGAAATTAGGTGTTCCATAAGACCATTTAGGTGCTAACCAGATGGTATTGCCATATTATCATAGAATTCCACGTATGGGCTTTTATGAGTAAAGCTAAAGGGTATCCTGCCTGTCCCTTCTGATCATTGGATTGAATAAATTGGGCTGGTTTGCTTTTAGAAATTTAGGGAACTTTGCATTTGTATTACATTAGATTTTTGTGTTGTATACATATTTCGTTTATTTTATTTTCTAAAACCATTCATAGAAAATGTATTTTGAGCTATCTAATTTATGTTACTGTACGAAAGGAATACATTAGTGACTATCAGCTGAGTGAAAATTGTTATTTGTTGATTGTTCTGAATACTTTGACAGTTGTATGTTATACTTTATAATTTTCCCTTAACACAGTAGATAAGCAGTAAATATCACTGATATGTGCATGTATGTTTTTAATATTAAGAACTGAATATTTATATTTAAAAACAGTGAATAAACTTTCATTGTAAGCCCATCTAGACTACTTTACTGTGACAGTGAACATGTGTAAACCTCATTAATGTGTTTTGTAAAACTCATACTTTAGGCCAGGAATGTGTTCCTATACAGATATTTAGTTTGTTCTGCCTCTAGTACATTGTCACTCTAATGAAATAAAAGTAATTGCATAAAACACTCAAAGTATCTTAGGAAAAATGTTACAATTAAATCACATTTCATGTGTAATTTGAAGACTTTTAACAGAATGATGTATTCTGTGTGTTAAACAATTTTGCTCAAGTTTATGATAGTTGATGTGAGGATTTTGTTTTATTATATAGATCTTTCTTTTTTACATGTGTATATAATTAATGCTTTTATTACCAAAAACTTTTGTACCTAAAGCTTTGTTTTATTTTAGTTTTAAGTGTAATGTAAATTATAATGAAATATTTGATTATAAAAGAATTTCAGTTGGAACTATTTGTGTTTCATCATATCTGTATGGGAAGGAATTACCTTTGTATTGCACTCAGATTGTTAATCAGTGTAATGCATATTCTATATGTATGTATAATACTGTACAGATGCATTAGATTGATGGCATTGCATTTGTCCTTTGAGAATGTGTGTGTGTGTGTGTGTGTGTATACAATATTTTTTATTATTTTGGAAATTAACAAGTATTTTTGACAGTTTCTAAAAACAATTATGCAAAATGAAGACATTTAAAATAACTTTTTGTAAAATTTATTACTTTCTATGTAAATTTTTTCAGTATTTGTAAATTATTTATATAATTGTCAAAATAATATATTTGTTTAAAAACAGTTTTTATAAGATTAATTTATTAAGTCATTTATTTGAAATTTCTAATTATTAAGATTATTCAGATAGTGTTATTTAAATAATTTCCTTATCAACAGGCAAAATATTACCTTTTTTATATAAGGAAAAGGGAGTACATTGATGAAATGAAACTTTGTTTTTTAGTATTATTTAACATACTTTTTACTTTTTTTTTGCTGTACTGTTAATTTTCATTCTGTATATTTTACAGATGTGTTGTTTAAAATAAGTTTGAAGTCATTTTGGGTGATACATGTTTATCAGAAAACTGAATGTAACAAATACAAAATCTTTGAACTAGCATTGACACATGATTATTTGTAACCTAAAAATTAATAAAAACATATAAATTGACATAGTGTGTATAAAAACATACTTTATACTGTTTCACTTGCATAAAACACTTCAGTTCTTTATATGATTGTTTAGTCAGTGTAATCATGATGAAACAAAGGTAACAACTCAGTAGTTCAACTTATCGTGAAAATCTTTTGATCTTGGACATTCTCATCAGGAAAGACAGTGACAAACTCACAATTAGAATATAGAGAAAACAAACTCAAAAAGACACCTTCCTTAATTACAGTATTGTTTGATGCCTGATAGTAGTATTTAAAACATTTCTGACAACAGTTTCATCAAAGAAGAGTGTTTAGATTTATTTGCTTCAAACAGAAAAAACATGAACAATACAAAAAATCTACTTGCACTGAGGGTAAGAATACACCTGTTACAAATATTGCATTACATACAGAATATGAGCAAAATCAAATACCCAGCCAGAAATTTTAGCACAACTATCCACTTCATACTGTACAGTGCATTTAGATTCATTCCAGTACAAACCAAACAAAAATTACAATAGATAACAGGCATAAAAATGGCATCTTTGAAATCCTTTTTTCTTGTAAAGAGACTTTCAGATGTAACAGTACAAGACTAATGAAAATGCAAAACCCCCATTGCAGAACATGTTTTTGTAACATGGGTAGTTACAGACTCGTTGAAACAGATAAGTACAAGAAAATTAGACAGATTAAAGAACCTTTCTATGTAAACACACTAAAACCTTCACTCAGCACAGATACAGACTTAGAGATTGTAACCCAAACCAGAACCACTTACAGAACCAATGAAACTCAAGCATCACTAATCAAACAAATCCCCACATCCTTACCAAACACTCCTGAATGAACTAAAATCTGTTCTTCATTTGACCTGAAAACAGAGGACATTCTCGATTTATAAAAACACAAAAACTACCTGTGCAACGCAGTTGGTGCCCATTTGTACTTTTATATTAATATCTGTCAGTATATAAACAATGAATTAGGGTTACATTACCTGTTTATCTGTACTTGCTTAAAAATGGGATTCGAGATATTGCTCTGTGTAATGCTATGGAAATGTATATATTGGTATGCTTAGCACAAAAATTCTTTTTAATCACAATTTAGGGAAGAATAAGGAGGTGTAAGAGATATTACACTAGGCATTTTCATATTTTTGTTTTTTACTGTATTAGAGTAAGTGCTTGCTTTAATGTTTTGTGATTGTCTTTTAGTAAACAAACTTATATTAAATATTTCTTTTTTTTTAAGTTATATTTTTCCTTTACATAAAGGTCTGGCGTGGCCAGGTGGGTTAAGGCGTTCGACTCGTAATCTGATGGTCACGGGTTCAAATCCCCATCGTACCAAACATGCTTGCCTTTACAGCCAACTGTTTGTTGGTAAAAGAGTAGCCCAAGAGTTGGCAGTGGGTGGTGATGACTAGGTGCCTTCCCTCTAGTCTTACACTACTAAATTAGGGATGGCTAGTGCAGATAGCCCTTGAGCAGCTTTGTGCAAAATTCAAACCAAATCAAAACCTTTTCATAACTGCTTAACATTTTTAAACAGAAAATTATACAGCTGATATTAACTCTTGATGTATGGACTGTTAATTGTGGATACTGTGGAACAGAGAAAAATAAGATGCGAGATAAAGCTGATAACATATCTACATTAAAAACTAAAAATATTACTCTGAAAAAGGAAAAGCTTAAAAAAGAGACACAAGAAAAACTAGAAAACTTTGCCTTTAGTAACCATACCAAATTGTGGGCTTAACTTTCTAAACCCATACTTATATCTGAATTCTTCCAAAATTAGTGTTATAGGGTGCTGTCATTGTGTGATGAATATAAATCAGGATTTTAGGCTGGAAGTTGGTATCACCACTCGTACTGGTTCTTATATCACTCTTTAAACAATAAGGTGTGTGTTATGTAATTATTTATACCTTGTCATATAAGGTGTTTTTACAAACCCACTTAATTTGAAAAGCTTGAAATACAGTCATAAAACATTATTTTATTGTTTGAAAAAGAGAAATATGTTATTTGTACAGAATATTTGCTATGCTTCTAGGAATCAGTTCACAAAAAATAATGGATTATTTTGAAAATGTTCATCGTATGTACATGCTTGTAACCATTTTTTAATAAAAATTTGCATTGTTGTTGTAGAATTAAGTTGTATTCTTATTCTTTAATGTTTGGTGCCATAGTTAGTTATGTAGTGATTAGAAAAATAGTATTTTCTAATTTCATTTTTATGAATATGACTGCATTTTACTGTTTGGTGGTGAATCATACAGTGTAAAAAGATGTACACGATGTTTTTTTGCACATTAACACAGTTCACATACCTTATCTTATAAGTATGACTTGACAGTGCCTTGTTTCCTGTGTACACTAAGACAGTTATAATATAGACAATTTTAAATATTAGGAAGATACAAATAATAAAATATTAAATGCCTTTAACAAGTAATTATTAATAAATAAAAATAAAATGTATGACTACATCTGCTATATCTAGTGTTAATGATGCCATTCATCCTATACCAGGTCTTAAGCTGGTTGGAATGACAGAAATGATAGTGTTTGTGAGACAATTTATGTATATTAATTTGTTTGACAGCAGGTGGTAGGGTCTTTTACAGCCACTGTTAGTTAAGAGCAGTTATGCATGACATGGTGATTTGGAAACTTGACATGTAGTCAAGGGTTTGAATCCTATCTTAGAACATGCCTCACCTCATTCAGGTGTTGGAGCATTACAAAATGATGGTCAACCCCACTATTCATTGGTAAATAATAGTCCACAGAGTTTGTAGTGGGTGATGTTGACTAGTTTAATTTACTAGTCAATCACTTCAAAATTAGGGATGGCTAGTAACTTTGTTACTGATTTTGCTCCCTCCCTCTCAGACTGTTTTTGACACCTTATGCCTTTTATCTGTTGGTGTGAACCTTGCACTTTCTCTTCAATATGGTGGAATTCATAATGAGTTAAATGCCAGACAGTTTACTTTCAACAATTATGTTCTCAATATATTAGTTTCAGATAGTTCCTTTATTCTTTTAAGAGAAAATTTAGGCACAGGAAGATATTTACTGACCTGCCCAATCTTACTCTATACATATATGCACCCCAGTTCACCATGGAATCCTACCTTATTCCTCAGTCAGCTAATGGCCAGTAGAAATGGCCTACTGAGTTGGATGTCTCTCCCAGTTTATTTGCATATTCTTGAAGTATTCTTGTTCATTTCCTCAGTTTATTCATTGTGGGGAAATGTACTGATTTTGCTCCCTCCCTCTCAGACTGTTTTTGACACCTTATGCCTTTTATCTGTTGGTGTGAACCTTGCACTTTCTCTTCAATATGGTGGACTGGCTTCCCACATATTCTGAATAGGAGTCAGCCTGACATAAAACGTCAGTTCCTTATCGATACTACTCAGGTAGGCTGGTTGATAAACATGGAAAAATCCTTCCTTTTTCTTACTGGTTCCTTGTTCACATGAGTGTTTTTGACACCCATTTCAGTCTTTATCCTCTTCAGCTTTATTTTATGGCATGGGATATTTGGAAAGCCCTGTCTGCTCCCTTGCTTTATACTTATGAGGTTCTATTGCTCTTGAGGATGTCGTCTTTGCTGACGCCTCTCATACCTTCTAGTTGAGTTCATATGAGGTCCTTTCCACAATTCCTCCAAGACCAATGAATCCTTTGGATTCTGCCTTTATACATTATGCTTGATTTCTCTTGGTGAATGATCACAGTTTATCCTTTGGTGAGTGTTCTGCTTGCTCCTCCATGGCTAATTTTACATCTCTTTATGGATGCATCCCTTCAGAGCTGGGATGCATGGGACGACTGCCAACGGGCTTTGAGTTATTGGTCTGTGGTAGAACTTTCTCTTCTAATAGACCTCCTTGGTGTTTGTTTGTCTTTGGGTCATTTCTTCCTTTCTCAAGGGATCTGGTTGGTCAAGATCCAATGTGACATTATCCCAGGGAAGGCTCATACATTTCCCCAGGGTGCACTAATTAAGATCGCTGTGTTTTTCTCCTTGTATCTTGTTGGGCCCACAGTTATCACTTTCATTTGATGGTGTGTTGTGTATTGGGTGCTGTCACCTGGGTAGCATATTGTCTTTCCAATCTAGAATGGGTTTATCTGCTCTTTCTCATCTTACCATTTTCCTGATCCAGTGCATGCCCTCAATTTTAAAATTACCTTCACAGTTTCCTTTAAGGGTTTTATTCCAGGGCTTCCCTCTTCCTCTCGGAATCTTTCCCCTTCTCAGTTTGATTTATCTTTTTCTCCTATAGAGTTATTCCTCTTGTACCCTTCTCATCTTCTATTTTTCCTCATATACAGTCTGTCTCTCACCTTTTCCCTTGCTTCTCATCTTGGCCAGTCTTTGGATGAGATTCTGCAGTTGGGCGTGTTGACCACCACGCCGACGTTCATCTCATAATTTCTATTATATTGCAGATTATGCATTCTTTAGGTACTGTTTGTGGCTATACTTCACACTTCAGTGCAGCTATGGATAAGTCTATTCATACTTTCTTACGAGGGGCCCTTGCTTCGACTTCTTGTCTTAGATCTTACTGTGTGGCAAATGGTGCCTGGCCAGGTTTTTTATAACAATATAATTGCGTTGTACACCATGTTGATAACAGGCCCTCGTCCATGGCTCTGCAAGGTCACTGTAGAGATGGAATGTTCCAAAATATTGCTGGCACATTTTATATTTTGCATAGGGTTTCGTGGTTACCAATTGCACTGTATCTGATGACGACAGCCCACTGAACTCTCCAACGTGAGATCCTTCTTCAATTGAAGTACAAGATCCTTGCTATCTTCCAGTTCTAAGCTGCTGATGTGGTGGACCATGTAGGTTTCCTCCAGAATGGTTGCCACTAAAATAGTTGGCTATAACCATTCAGTCAAGAGTAGGGCAGTGATATTCTGGTGTAGATGCGACGTGGCCTCCATTGGTGTCGATGTGTCCCATTAAGGTGGGCGTGGCCTTTTGATATTTATGCTTTCACTGTAGTGGAACCATCGCCTAACTAGATGACGTGACCTCCATACACTTTTCGCTGGTGCATACTGTTAACCATTGTATAATGAGTTGAGCCATTGTGCATGCAGTTCACCCTTTTATTGGGTGTCCTCATCTTACCCTCGCTTGCCCTTTGGTGTGGATTCCTGTATGTAGTGAGGGAACCTCCCAGGGACCACTTTACCTCCTCTAGGATCTAAACATCCACCCACTTGTTTGCTATGCGTGGTAACCCATGAAGAGGAGGAGAGGATCCTGGTGGTTTAGGGGTCCAACCCTAATACACCACTTTGGCCTTGAATTCCTGTAGACGGGTAGCCTTGGGGTTGGACCCCCTTGGGTCAATTGGCTGGTCTACTTTGGCTAGGGTCAACCAAGTACCAGTGTTGGATGTTCTCAACGGGTGTTGTGGACATTGTACCTGATGCTGGTGTTTGGGTGTAGTGCTCACGAAAATATTGTGCTCGTCAATATTCTTTGGACAATTATTGGGGGAGGGTCTACTGTTTCTCCCTCATGCCACTTTCTCCTCCACCTTAATATGGGATTATAGCTAATCTTGTGAGAGAAGGGAAGTACTGTATTGAAAGTTATCATTTTCCTACACTGAAAATGTATTTGGGATAACTTACCACTTTTCCGGTACATGCTCTTACTGACAAACTTCGAAGTGAGAGTTTGTTAAAGGAGTGTAGGCAGAGCTACATGCGTCACGAGAGTATGCCATGCTCTTATTGGTTAATAAGTGACGCATGGTGACTTGCATGAAAGATGCATATAATATTCCAAATCCAAAAGGAGGGAGCAGAAGGCTTGTAGCATTCATAAATAAAATGTTCCCATATAGAGGGCAGTACTGAATGAGAAAGCTTATCTTGTGAGAGGGGTAAGTACCGATCGGAAATGCATTTTCAGTGTAAGAAAATTCTAACTATCCACAGTTCTAATAGACAACCTTCATGTATTATATTTTTGCTTTAAACCCCTCGGTGTGGATTCCTGTACGTGGTGAGGGGACTTCCCAAGGAAGGTTCTGTTCTGTCTGGTTACCTTCTCTGGGATCTAAACATTCACCCTCGTGTTTGCCGTGCGTAGCGACCCGTGAAGGGGAGGAGAGGATCCTGGTGGTTGAGGGGTCCAACCCTAACACACCACTTTGGCCTTGAATTCCTGTAGACGGGCGGCCTTTGGGTGGCTTCCCTTGGGTCAATCGGCTGGTCCACTTGGGCTAGAATCAATCAAGTACCAGTGTTAGAAGTTCTCAACGGGTGTTGTGGACATTGTGCCTGATGCTGGTGTTTGGGTATAGTGCTCACGAAACCCTGGCGTTGCTGCATTGTCCTTGCATGACTTTGTAGTGCATCCCCTTGTAGGGCTCCATGGTGGGTGTGGGGGTCAGTGGGTACCGAAATTTTTCTTTTTTCCTATGGATCCTCCTTCAAAAAATTTAAATAAAATAGTGAAAAAACAGTCATTGAGTAAGCGACCACGTCTTGAAGACTCTGAACAGCAATCTTCAACATCTGTAACACACGTACCTCATTTTCTTACATTACATTCTCTTTTGGAAAAGCCTTTAGGGCAATTTTCCCCATTTTTTATTCAGAAGGGACTAGAGGGACTTGCTGGCTCTCCAAAGTCGGTAAAGAAGCTTCTATCTGGAGACATATTGGTTGAAACATCCACATCCCAACACAGTGAACTCCTTGAATTCAAAGGCAATTGGGGATATACCTATTGAGGTTACACCTCATTCTACTTTGAATTCATCACGAGGAGTTATTGTTAAGAGGGATTTGAAGAACGTCCCCAAGTCAGAGATTCTCGCTGGTTTCTCCACTCAATGAGTTTCTGCAGTGAAACGCATCTCCACTCGCAAAGATGGAGTTACACTGCCAACAAATACCCTCGTTTTGACATTTACTTCATCACGTGCATCTGCCACAATCAAGGCAGGTTATCTCATTTCCAGGGTATGGCCATACATTCCAAACCCTCTCCGATGTTTCCAATGTCAGAGATTCGGCCACTCAAAGACATCATGTTGTGGTTCCCTGACATGTGCTTGTTGTGGGGGCAAGGACCACGATGCCTATGAATGTGACATGGACCCACATTGCATCAACTGCAATGGTTCTTGCCCAAAATGGTTGGAGGAAAAAGAGGTGCAGCGTTTGAAAACGATACATAACATTAGTTATCCTAAGGCTCAGAAATTGCTGCCCACCACTCCATCTTAGACATATGCTGCTGCACTTCATTCCACAACTACAGTGGGATCTCTCTGTGCCTCCAAGAGAATCGTTTTCAAAATAAATGAAAAGCCTTTTGACCTCCATGGTTAAAAAGGTTGAATCGATTTCCACACCCATCTCTGTTCCTCCCATACATTCCAACAAACCTCAAGATCCACATCCTTCAGTTTCAAATACAGGCATTTCTTCTGATACATCTTTTTCTCCCACCCCAAGAGCCAAAACAATCATTTGTTCACGTCCTCAGTCACTGGAATTCCCTTCCAATAACAAAGACCTGCCCACATGACCCAGGGCAGGATCCGACGACAGCACTCCACCACAGACCACCTAATTCGTCTTAAAACATCAGTCAGAGAAGCCTTTCTCAAACGCCAACATCTTGTATCAATATTCTTTGACATTGAGAAAGTTTACAACACAACATGGAGGTATGGCGTTTTGCGAGACCTCCATACATATGGGTTATGTGACCATTTACCCATGTTTATTAAAAATATTTAATGGACAGGAGATTCCAGGTTTATGTGGGTTCGACACTTTCCCGTTCTTTTGTACAGGAACTTGGAGTCCCTCAAGGCTGTTTTGAGTGTTACACTTTTCAGTATAAAGATAAATGCCATCACTGAACAACTCCCTCTCACTATTGCGAATGGGCTGTATGTCGATGACTTTCACATCTCATGTCAGTCGTCGAACATGAGATATATTGAGCGGCAACTACAAACTGCCCTCAATCGTGTACTGAAGTGGACTATGGCGAATGGCTTTAATTTCTCTCTCTCTAAAACTGTATGCATGCACTTTTGCTGCCAACGGGGTATTCACCCTGATCCTGAACTTCATATCAGTGAAGTTTCGCTGCCTGTGGTCCCTGAGACCAAGTTCTTGGGGCTTATCTTTGACTGTAAGCTGACCTTTATACCACACTTAAAGCAGCTTCGGGTCAAATGCACAAGAGCACTGAACATCCTCCGTGTCCTCTCTTCTACCAGTTGGGGAGCAGATGGATGTTCAATGTTAAAGGTATATCATGCTCTTATTCGATCAAAACTTGACTATGGATCAATGGTCTATGGCTCTGCCAGACCCTCAGCCTTAAGGATGCTGGACCCCATTAATCACCAAGGACTTCGACTCTGCACTGGGGCTTTCCATACCTCTCCAGTTCAAGCTTATACATTGAATCTCATGAACCTTCTCTGCAACTTCGCTGTTTGCAACTATCTTTACAATATTCTTTGAAACTTCGTTCCTTAACAAAGCATCCCACCTGGGGATGTGTTTTCCTTCCTCGGTGTGCCGTACTTTTTCAGAACAGACGATCTGCCATTGCTCTGTTTGGCCTTCACATCCGGGCGCAGTTGGATGAATTGGGTCTGTCCTTGGATAACATTGCAAATTTCACAGGTCAGCCCATCCCTCCATGGCTTATTACAGCCCCCAAATGTGACCTTTCTTTCAGTCATCTGAAAAAGGCAGATACTCCAGATTGGAAGTACCGTCTTTTATTTAATGAACATCTTTAAACAATCATTCTGTTCCCATTTATACAGATGGTTCCAAATCAGGTAATTCAGTGGGCTCTGCTTTGGTTTGCTGCAGTTCGGTAGTTGCACGCAGAATCCCCTCCTCAGCTTCTGTGTTCACTGCTGAACTGTATGCCATATCTCTTGCCCTGGGTCATATTGCAGCTGAGCAGAACTCCAACTGCACTATTTATACTGATTCGCTTTGTTCTCTACTTGCCCTGGAATTGCTACACGTTGGCTCACACCCTGTTCTCGCTGATATTCAAAACTGACTGGCCCGTTTCTCATTAACTGCTACTTCTATCCAGTTTCTCTGGATACCAGGTCATGTTGGTATTCGCGGGAACGAGCTTGCAGACACGGCAGCTAAATCTATTTGCTCCGGCACTATCACCACTGTGCCTATTCCGTACATGGACTATGGTTTTGTATTCAAGGCTTGGCTCCGTGCCAGCTGGCAGTTCACTTGGAGTGAGCAACGAGACAACAAGCTTTTTCAAATAAAACCCTATATTGGGCTTTGGCCATCTAGCTTCCGTAAAGTTCGGAAGTAGGAAGTTGTTCTAACATGACTATGCATTGGTCACAGTTTTTTTAACTCATCGTTTTCTTTTATCTGGAACTGATGCACCAATGTGAAGTTTGTGTAACACTCAAATCACTATCAGTCACATTTTACTTTCTTGCCATCGTTTCAATTCTCAACGACGGAAATATTTTAAACATGTTTTTTCCCAAGGTTTATCTGTAACATTGGACAGTGTTATTGGTGATGGTGACACTGTCTACCTTGATAAAGTTTTTAGTTTTTTAATGGCCATTAGTCTTTTTAATCTCATTTAAGTGTTGCATATTTATTCATTACACTTTTTTAATTGTTGTTCCCTTTTCAGTCTCAATCTCTCTAGTTCAATTTGACATTGGAAAATGGCCAGAACATTAAATAACTCGACACCAGGACTGGAAAGGCCAACTTCAGGTGACTAACGCTGCTGTTTGAACTACTCGTTAGTCGTCCTGGCGAGTTGTTATTACACTTTTGCTGCATGTCATTTAACACTTTTACTACTTTACCTTTTAGTACTGGCGATAATGACACATAACCCGGAACCAGGACTGGAAAGGCCAACTTCAGGTGACTGACGGTGGTTCTTGAACTTACCTGTTAGTCTTCCTGGCGGGTTATGATCATTACCATTCTGCTAGAGTAAGTACTTTACAACTTTGTAGACTGGATGTCACCATTGGTTTTACGCAATTTTCTGTTGTAATTGCTGTTTTGTTTAATTTATTTTTACCGGACGTTTGGCGCAGATAGCCTAGCTGCTTTGTGCCATAAAATCAATTTTGCTTTACAAAAAACGCAAGATATATTACTTTTTGTGTTGTGAATTTTCATGTCTTTAGCACTGAAAGAAGCCACTTGCTTTATACAAGAAATTGAGTTTTAAACGCTGTTTCACTTCATAGCTCTGCTTTAAATAATTTATGCAGAAAAAATATTTATTGCTGTAGAAATGCATGCATAGCATAACAAGGAAATCTGCACCACTCTAGACAGATTACTGTTTCAGCAAAAACAAACTTGAAGTGAAGAATGTGAGATTACCATTAGTATTTACTCAATCTGCCTTTTGCAGTATGTAAGGGAGAAATATGCTAACATATCTTATTTACAAGATCTTGTGATTGGCCTGACCATGAGAGAGTAGTGGTGCCCTAACCTTCAAGTCATCGTTTTGTGATGTGGGATTATCTGGTTTGAAAACACTGGTAAGCTGATCAGTAACATTGTTAAGAAGGAGAACTTGCTTAAGAATTGTGATGTGTTGAGCAGCAGTGGCCATCCCTTTGCATTCGACTAACTGCGGTTGTTCAGCTACCCAAGTTGCACCTCACACCATCAGAGAAATACTGACATATATTGTCACAACTTACAAATAGTTTAACGAAATGTGGAGAATAATCTAGCATTGTATCTTATACTATGAAGATAACTTCTAGTAGTAAGTTGTAAAAAAAGTTTAATGAAGATTTGTTTATGTGAAAAAAAAAAAATCTACATGTTTCAACATAACTTGAATCTGTGTTTTTCACATCTGTACCTGGCATGCAATAGTAGCAGCTGTTTGACCTAGATCATTCTACTCGCCCCACAAAATTCATTCTGTTGCGTTTTACACCCAGAGCTTGCAGTTGTTTGTTTATATTGTGATGTCACCCTATTCACTGTGATAATAATACTGCAAGTGACCTCGTGGCTTCTTGATTATTTTAATCACCTTCTCATCATTCAGCTATGCAATCTTGCGAAAATATGGTTATTTACTAAGCACGGTAGTACTTACTATGTAAGGATGGGCTGTGAAAATAATGGCTGTCCTATTTAATCTATTATTCTATGATACAAAGAACTGTTAAAGTTTAGTTGTAACCTTACTTGAGCACCTAATTACCATTATCGAGTGTTTCACAGCTTGTATAACAGTAACATTATTCTGTTCTTCTACTACACTTATATTTGTGTAGAAATAATAAAAAGAAAAGCTACTACTCGGCAATGAGTTCACTTTATACGAATACATTGTTTCCATGTTTCACAAATAGTCGTATTTCTGGTCGCTAGATGGGAGAACAAATTAATATCACTGTGTTATAAAAATAAAATATTCACTTATCAACCAGCTTTGTGGAAATTGTTTTAAAAAAGAGGGGAGCAAGTATTTTCACTAAAATTAAATTTAATGTAGAGATGTCAGTGCCAACAAATACTGAAACAAGGTAGACATGAATGTACGAAAATCCCTACATAAGTAGCCAGAAAGTATTGGCTCAATCTTACAAGCTTATGGGTGTGTGTGTGTGTGTGTGTGTGTGTGTGTGTGTTTCTAACAGCAAAGCCACATTGAACTATCTGCTGAGTCCATCGAGGGGAATCAAACGCGTGATCTTAGCGTTACAAGTCCGTAGACTTATCGCTGTACCAGCGGGGGACGCAAGTTTATGGTATTTTTATTTAGCTATACAATTTTGCAGTAGTTATAAGATATGGTTTCAGACATTAATACTTTAGAGGTGAACTTGTTGTAGAAATCTCAGACAATTTTTCTTGTGCAGTAGGTGGTTTCTAGTTCTACTTGTAAACCATTTACTAGCAACCAGTTTAGGCCCAAGAACAATGCACTACGTGCAAGCATTGGTGGTAAGAAGCATGAAGTGATACCACCGAATGCGCAAGCGATGTTACCCTGGTGTATGGACAAAGTTTTTATTACCATCAGCTATCGTCATAGAACTAACACCCAAATATTTTTTTGCGTGATAAACAGGCTCCAGTCGCTTGAACAGTTATCTGTTTAAGTGATGACATTTTATTAGTGCATATTTGTAGCTACAAACATTTTAATTCAATTCCAAGCTGAAATACTCATCAGCGAGTAAAGAAGGAAGGAGTTATGCAAAGAAGCTACTTTTGCATGTACTATATGACATCAAATAAAAAAATGCAGCTTCCATAGTACTTAGTCCCTGTTTGAATATTATGTAAAGAATGTGAACTTGATAAAAAGACATGAACTTGGTGAATTGATCGAAGTGTTTTCCGATGTGTCTGTAACAGCTAGAACAACAATTGCATGTAATCACAGAGACACAAGTAACATGGGTGCAGTCCAATAACTAATGTTCAGTTCTAGAAATACCAAGGATTTTCCTAGCATTGAAATCAAACAAAAGTTGAAGGATGGGATAATACAATCTCCACAGAGTGCTTGGTTACCTCCATATGTGATTGTAAGAAAGAAGTTCTACATGGAATTTAAGTGAGTGGATCTGATGTTCATCAACGCATTTCCTACACTGCAGTTGGATAAATCATTGTTAGTGTTAATACATATTTCACAGGTAAATGCAGAGATTAACATCGGGGATAGAGGAAATTATTTTATAATGTATTTAACGAGCTCAGACTGAAATGATCTTTGTTACTTTTTAACCCTAATTGTAATATTTTATATTTTAATGCAACAAGAATGCAGATTTAAAATTGAACCACGAAAAATGTGAATTCATGTACATGGAAGTGGAATTTCTCAATCACCTAGTGAGTAGATATGCATTTGCACAAACATTAGTGGTTTTGTTTGTTTGTTTTGAATTTCGTACAAAGCTAAACGAGGGCAATATGCGCTAGACTTTCCTAATTTTGTAGTGTAAGACTAGAGGGAAAGCAGCTAGTCATCACCACCTACTGCCAACTCTGAAAGGGCGATTATGTTTATGTAGAAAGTTAAATCAATCACGCTACAATTTTACAAAATGTTCAAAATCGGTAAAACACTTTTATAACAAATTCTTTACGTTTCGGGCGGAAGCCCTTCGTCAGGCAGTTTAAACCATGATACATAAAAAGGGGCTAGACAATCGTAGAAGAGTTAGAATATAAACAGATACTAAATTACATACGTACTCCGTGGAGCACGTTAACAGAAATATTGTTTAAAGGAACATTTGTGAAGCGATTGTATAAACAGTTCTAAAAGTGATAGTAGGTCCGGCATGGCTTATCTTTGCAATCCATCAGAGTTAAGGCACTCGACTCGTAATCCGAGGGTCGCGGGTTTGAATCCCCGTCACATCAAACATGCTCGCCCCTTCAGTCGTGGGGGCGTTATAATGTACGATCAATCCCACTATTCGTTAGTAAAAAAGTCGCCCAAAAGTTGTCGGTGGGTGGTGATGACTAGCTGCCTTTCCTTACACTGCAAAATTAGGGACGGCTAGCGCAGATAGCCCTCGTGTAGCTATCGCGAAAAAAAAAATTGGCGCAGTGATCACAACCAAGTTTCTTGCTGCGAACAACCAAAACCATTGTGTTCTTTATTGAACTCTTTGGCCTGCCTCATATTCCAGCAGTCCAGAAGAGCAGTTGCTGGATCTTCATCACCTCTAGTTTGCGCAGTATTAGAAGCGGAAGTTTCATCGCTTCTTGAAGTTGCTTCTGTTAGATGTTCAACTGGATCTTGCTTTGAAGTTTAGGTTCTTGGGGTTTTTCTTACAAACTTCAGTATATCATGTTGCCGCTTCATATCATGGGCTGAAGCCTGAAATGCCAAAATTCCTTTATTCAAAAATAAATGTATTAGCATAACTTCTTATTAAACTTTCACCACAAGGACTAAAAATATAGATTTTCTAATTATTCTAATAAATTTTCATATGAAAACTATTTTTGTGATCATCTTTTAATTTTTTTGGCATAATATAAGCCCTCTAGTACAACGATATGTCTATGGACTTACAACGCTAAAATCAAGGGTTCGATTCCCCTCGGCCTGGCATGGCCTAGCGCGTTAAGGCGTGCGCTTCGTAATCCGAGGGTCGCGGGTTCGCGCCCGAGTAGCGCCAAACATGCTCGCCCTCCCAGCCGTGGGGGCGTTATAATGTGACGGTCAATCCCACTATTCGTTGGTAAAAGTAGCCCAAGAGTTGGCGGTGGGTGGTGATGACTAGCTGCCTTCCCTCTAGTCTTACACTGCTAAATTAGGGACGGCTAGCACAGATAGCCCTCGAGTAGCTTTGTGCGAAATTCCAAACAAACAAACAAACAATCGATTCCCCTCGGTGGGCTTAGCAGATACCCCGATGTGGCTTTGCAATAAGAAAACAAACAGAATATGAACAAACAAAATTAATTTAACGTTTAACTGTTTTTGCAAATATTGTTTTTAGGTGACTCTGTTCCGCTTACATAAGGAATTTTATATAAGTATATATCAACAAGCATAAATATAGTGAAATATAGTTTTACCAAGCCACACAGTTACTACACATATGTAGTACTATGGTGTTATGGTTCATGTTTACATCTAATATTTGAATAATTTTTCTATGCGAGTACTAGCCTACAAAGCCTAGTATCCAAATTTCTTATCCTGTCAGTATGAAAATACAAGCAAATAGAGATTCAATATCCCGAGCAAAAACATGAGATGTATTTTATTTCCTTAGACGGTCAGATGCTATCTCGCACTACGTTTAACCTTTTTGGTAATATGCATATTAAAAGAACTTGTCTGTGCCTGAATAAATTAAATGTTTAACCGCCACAGTTTGGCTTTAAGTACTGAAAGTTAAAGTACTTTAACCAACCAGTACTGAAAAGATCGACAACGAAAACGTCAATTCAGGCTAAATCTCCAATCCATGAACTTTTAATTTTGCTCTAGAATAGAAAAACCTAAAAAATAACATTAAGCATCAACGTTTAACGTTAATAGCGTAGAAGTCTACATCATCTTTCAAACTCGCCTTTTTTTCTCCGTCTGCTCCTAATATGGTAGATGACTGAAACCAAACGTGGTTTTGATACCCGTTGTGGACAAAGCAAAGAGGGCCCATTCTGTTGCTTTGTACTTAATTTTAAACATACATAAGAAGACTACAAGAAACATCCTATTGAAAATAAATGGTAATAACTAATAAGTATTAATAAGCTATATAAAATAAATGTAAAGAAAATGCATAATATAAGCATCTCAGTTGATCATTAGAAGAAATAGATTACTTCTTAAGTGGGATTTTCAACTGATATCAAATTTTAGATAATAGTACCAACCTCTTCCTACTTATCAGCGAGTTAGTGCTTCTAGTTGCTTCTTGAATTTTCCTCGCTCTTGTTTTAGTTCGACACAAGTGGACTTCGTTAGCATTTTTGTTTCATATAAAAGTGTATGCTTCTGCCTTAATGTATTTAAAAATATATCGTTGATACAGTATACTTATGAGTGTACCATTAACATATTGCTGAGTTAGTGTATTTAAAAGCAGTACTTAAAGTTAGGCGAGGTACCAACCCGTTCTTTCCAGGAAGGCCCGAAACAGTCATTTTACTTCTTACTAAATTGTTAGCTACTCAAAAATAGAAAGTACAACAGTAGATGCAGTAAATATTTTTGGAAGGAAAACTATATTTTTTCTTCTTAAAAATGCCTAAGAGCAAGGCAAGGATAAGACGAAGTAGTATATTAACGTAGTGAATGAACCCTATCGCTATGAGATCAGTTTGTCACTAATTTCGTAACCCCAAAGTAATCATAGGGATTTCTATACAGTCTACATCTATTTATATGATTTTGTTTTGAATTTCGCACAAAGCTACACAAGGGCTATTTGCACTAGCTGTCTCTAATTTAACAGTGTAAGACTAGAGGGAAGACAGCTAGTTATAACCACCCACCGCAAACTCTTGGGCTATTCTCTCACCAACGAATAATGGAATTGGCCGTTACATTATAACACCCCCACGGCTGAAAGGGCGAGCATGTTTGGTGCGACAAGGATTTGGATCCGCGTCCCGCAGATTACGAGTCGAACGCCTTAACCCGCATGCCCATGCCGGGCTTCATCTGTTTATATTTAATTTTATTGCTCTTTGAACCAAATATAACTAAAGGTCCTGCCACAGAAGCTGCAAATCACTCGGCAAAAGTGCAGCTCACGTTACCTGATCGAATTAAGTTACGTGCTAGCTGTTTCTGAGTATACCTCGTAAAGAGTTTTTCATTATCTTACCTGACACAACTGCATAAGTTTCTAATTTTTATATTTTAATCACTTTTGTAATAATAGATATGTGTATTTCACACATTTAAAAACAAGGAATAGAGTACTCCGTTTAAATATTTCACAAACCATATCACTTCTTTTCCCCCCACTTCAAGCACTGTTTAAAGAGTGTTCGTTGATTTATAGTATTTAAGAGTGTACCCTTGCTTTAGCGCATATAGAATATATCTCTGGTTTAGCGTATTCAGAATGTATCATTGGTTTGATATAGTTAAGATTGTGTTCTTAATTTAGCGTATTTAAGAGTGTATTGTTGGTTTAACGTGTTTAAAAGTATATCACTGGCTTAGCATTTTATTTCACATTAAATATGAAGTATGTTTAGACTTATTACGTTTTTGGTCATCCTAGCCTTTTTGGTTTCTCAAAGTACATAAACTCGATGTTCCACATAGCCTCCTGTGAGTGTCTTTCACTTATCCAAAAACTCGCTTACTTTATCATTTTCACGTATGTGATTCCATTTAGCATAAAAAATCTTTTTCTCAAACAGTTCATTAATTTTAAAGTCCTTTTTAATTTATCATGTAATAACCTAAATGCATTTAGGTATGTGAATAATACTATGGTATTGCTTCTAATATATTATTTGGTATTATAGAGTAGACCAACTATTTAATGAGGATATCATCTATTTCCTTTCACCAAATTTAAAATTTAATCTGCAAGTAAATAAATTTTTTTCGTTCATATATTCCCACAAAGTAAATGGGTTCTGGTACTGAAAATCAAGGGATCTTGACAAGTAACTTAATAGGAAGAAAGTTTTTTGAATAGAAAATTGATTTGAAACTCATAAAAGATAAATTAAGAGCAACGTGAAACATAATACTGTGTAATTTTATTTCTATTTTATTTGTGTGATGAACTTCGCGTAAAGCTAAACTGTAAACTATCTGCACTAGCAGTCATTAATTTCGTAGTTACAGGATAAAAGGAAAGCAGCTAGTCAAGATAAAAATGTAAACCTTCCCAATATTTAGCCCATGAATTTGTAGTGTTCCGTCAGCTTTCAGTGTTCAGACTAGTAACTTAATAGTTTTTTTATTGATATTATATGAAATATTTCAGAGAAACTTTTGACCAACAATTTTTAGAAGTTGAAACAAGTTGTACACTTCTAATATTACCATAAGGTGTACATCACCCATAGTTTTTGTGCTTCAAAGGAAATTCATTTTGGCAGTGACTTCTAATACGCAAAATATAGATTTTAAATATGTTTTACACAGTCCTGCCTTGTAATTCGAAATAAAAATAACTAAAAGTAATGTGAACAAAAACAACCTGTAGTATAACATTTTTATCTCCAATATTAGGCTTATTGCTTTAAAATGCCAGCTATCGTAGTTCTAAACCTTTATATCGTTATCAATTAGTGTGTTCTTTGTTCTTATTGTTGCTGTTGTTTTATTTAACTTTTCAAAGGTTAACCTGACTTGTTGGACTTTCACACTTTATTATCAAGTATGTGTAATCGTTGGTATCCCACTGCCTGAAATATACCTTGTATTAAAATAGTTATTTTTGTAACAGAATTTCTGTCCAATAATTTTAATCGAATTTCATTAACTTAAAACGTTTTTTAATATTTAAAGGTTATCAAGTTTCATGATTTGCGACTCCCCTAATTTTTCAATTCACGTGATTTATTTGTATTCTATATTATATAACAACCAGTTCTTCTTTGGATTATTAATACACCACTTTGTGTACTGAGAAAAATGCAGAATATTTTCGTTTGTATGTATTTACAAGTTATTAAAGCAGTTAACCTTTATGTTCAATTTTCATTTTCAATTCGAAACATTTACTACTGTATCTTACGTTTAACTCTGATGATAAGGAAATCAAAATATTCTATAAGCCTTCCTCGCATAATTAAGTTAAATCTTGACTTCAAATAATGGTTTAAGAAGATACATTACAAAAACGATGTTCACCATTTACATACTAAACCAACGACGGGCTTAGCAACAACTAAATCTTTTTGTTCAATAACAAACGGAATATTTCCTCGTGTTTGTTTATTTTTGAAATTCGCGCAAAGCTACACGCGGGCTATCTGCTCTAGCTGTCTCTAAAGTAGCAGTCATCACCACCCACCCCAACTCTTCGCCTACTCTTTTACCAACGAATAATGAGATTGATCGTCACATTATAAAGCTCCTACGAATTTACAACACTAAAATCAGGGGGATCGATTCCCCTCGGTGGGCTCAGCAGATAGCCCGATGTAGCTTTGCTTTAAGAAAACACACACATAGAGCACTTTATTTGTATAAATATTATCTGATTGTATAAAGTGCCTCTAAACGATTATTTTGAGAATATAATTTTGAAATTCAGACCATATGCTACTAAAATAGTAAGAAATGATGCTGTTCCCCGCTGGTGCAGCGGTAAGTCTTTGGATTTGCAACACTAAAATCAGGGGTTTGATTCCCTGTAACAGATAGCCCGATGTAGCTTTGCTAAAAGAAAACACACACACAGAAACCATGCTCACAATATGTATATAAATTTCTCACCACAAGGCACAACACTAATAAAATTTAATGGGTCTACTTTCTGCAATAGTACATTGGTTAAACTCGTATGAATTAATTACAGTGTAATGGGTAGAACGACTAAGACTATTACACACAAAAAAAGTACAAGGTTGCATAATAAAACAATAGTGGGGTAATTAACATATTCATGTATTATCCTCATTTTAATGTGACAGTTGAAATAGATGCTAATTTCACTCTTCCGTAATTCATTTAAAACAAAACTTAAATAAGGAGTGTCCATGCCATTTTACTGAATTTTCATGCAAATAATTGATTATTTTTCTTGGGTAAAGGTTACATGCCTATGTTTACTCGCTGCAGTAAGATAAGTCGATCTCTAGGGGTTAATAAGACTTGTGCAAGGTGGTATGAGTTAGCCTTCCCCTCCTTGTCTGGATCATTTTAGAATAAATTTAGTTATAGATAATTAAAGGATTGTGGCAGTGGTGGGATTAAAGAATTTTATCAACCAGTTCTATCTCGCTTTACACATCCCCATTTTTTGCAATAAAAAATAATAAAAATATTTTAGTGGCATAATTTACTCAGCATGCTCTAAGTATTTATAAATTGCCACTTGATTATCATCAAAATCTTTATTCCTTCCACGTTTGACCATGTTGTCATCAGCTGTGTTTTTTCTTAGCCACATTTGAACTGAAAAAGTGGAATCCCATGATTCCAACTGAAGGCCGATCAAATTAATTGTCATCAGGTTTGCCACAATTTCTACTGTAAGGCGGCTTCTTTTATATGAATATATGATATTTATTCTTGAAAACCCTCCTTCTGCCTCTGTGGAACTAAGAGCAACAGTATTGATGATATTTTTAGCCTTTTTTACGGTTCTTAGAATCTCATGATTATGATGATTTCGTAGGACATTTTTCACATAATCACGAAAATCATTAATGCTTAGTAACTGCATACAATTTTTCTGCAGCGGCTCTTCAAAGGACAACAATTTTATCAATATTCCAAGAATCTGGCTCAAGTATGTTTACCAGTTCATGAATCTTACTGTCATTTTCTTGTGCATTATTTTTTTTATTTTAAGTGATCATGATCACAATCCATCAATCTGGTTTTCATACTTTTTACTACTGTTTCCAGCAGTTTCTGACGAGGAAGGCCTACATATCTTTGGTTTTCAACAAACTCAATATTCATAAATGCGTCAGAAGCAATGGTTTCATTAATTTGTTAAAGGTTACCCTACTTTCTTTGAGCACTTCAAATGCCTTAATGACTCTTATTAGTTTTTCTGCTGTTGTTAAATTTAAATTTCTGGTTTGAAGGGCATTAAAAAGTAAAGAAAATTTCTGTGGCATATTTATCATTATTGCTAAATCATCCAGTAAGAACTTGTTGCAAAGATGCCTAGCTATTCCCAAATATTTTTTCCTCAGTTGAAAAATATTAGTATAATGCTGGAAAAGCACGCCATACAGAAAGTGTTGATCTTAGGCTGCAAGCAGCCCATCTTGGTCCCAAAACCCTACCAGTCTTCAAAATTTCTAGTCCAATTTCTTTCGAAATGTTGAAAAGTTCCATTTGGTTTTTGTTTGATTGGTGAAAGATCTTGTAGATTTTATCTATGAACACTTTGAAATAAGTCACTTCTTTTATATCAGTAATAGAATAATCTAAAACCAATTGCAAGCGGTCATTTAAGCAATGCCAAATTATGATATCAGGAAAATCATTTTTAAGTTTATTGCTCACCCCTAACTTGTGGTCAAGTATTACATTTGCACCATGTGAGCAGAATGCGACCAAATTATTTTTCAAATATCCACTATCAAATCCTGAATAATGCAAACATTTTAATAGAGATGTCAATATAGTTTCAGCCTCCTATCCTTTCAACTCAATCAAATCAAGAAAAATTATTGGCGATAGATCACAATGTAATCTGAGGGTTGCAAGTTTTGAATCCCCACCACATCAAACTTGTATGTCCTTTCAGGCGTATGAGCGTTATAAAGACACAGTAAATCCTACTGTTTGTTGGTAAAATAGTAACCCAAGAGTTGGCATTGGGCGGTGATGACTAGCTGCTAAGTTATTGATGGCTAGTGCCGTTGTGTAGCTTTGCTCGAATTTTTAAAATGTGAATAATCATGTCATGTTATCTGTGTTTTGCCCAACACGAGTATCGAGACCAGATTTTTATCAGTACAAGTCTGCTGTGCCACTGGGAGGATTGACTTATCGGAACAGGCAATGACGATTTTTAGCACTAATGCTTTCTAACTTTTTCATCTTGACTGTACTGATTGGGTACTGTATGTAGAATGATGTTTAGACAAAACAATATAGCTCTCCATGGATCTGATATATGTTTGGCTTTCTATTGACTGAAGATGTGCTATAGCTAGAAGCAACTAGTAAAACTTTCCACTGAATGTTTACGGCTCGAAAGAATGAACTATACGAGGGCTGTTCAAAAAATATGCGAACTGCTTGAATTGCGCGGCTCCAGTTGGTTCCAGGGGAATCCGCTTGGTGTCGCTAGGTTCGCACAGATCAGCTGATTACAACGCCATTTCCCGATTGCAGATATCTTCATTTGTGTATTAGCTACGCGGTTTTAAGTGAAGTGCGATTTTTTCGTTTGGCGGATTTCAGAATGAATGACCTGAAGGAGCAACGACTTGCTGTGAAAATTTGTGTTAAACTTGGAAAATCTGCGACTGAAACTTTTGCTATGCTTAACACGGCTTACGGTGATGTTGCTATGAAGCGTACGGCATGTTTCAAGTGGCATGAACGTTTTAAGGATGGTCGACAGTCCATTGAAGATAATGAGCGTCCTGGACGTCCTTCCACGTCAACTGACGACCCATACGTCGACAAAATCAACACCCTGGTGCGGGCAAATCGACGTCTGACTGTCAGGGAACTTGCTGAAGAGTGTGGGATATCAGTTGGATCTTGTTACGAGATTTTGACCGAAAAATTGAAGATGCACCGCATTGCTGTGAAATTCAGCCCTCAGAACTCGTGAGGTTTTGGCCAAACACTCGCTCACTGTTCTTCCCCCACCCTACTCACCTGACCTTGCTCCTTGCGATTTTTTCTTGTTCCCCAAACTCAAAAGACCCTTGAAAGGAAGAAGATTTGAGACGATTCCCGAGATTAAGGCAAATGCGACGAAGGAGCTGGAGGACATTACAAAAGAAGCGTACCAGGACTGTTTCAACAAGTGGAAACACCGTTGGGATAAGTGTGTGCGTTGGGGAGGAGAGTACTTTGAAGGGGTCCCAGACCTGTAACTTCTAAATAAAGTACATTTTGTTTTATGACGTCAGTCCGCGTATTTTTTGAACAGACCTCGTACGCACACCAATAACAGAAAAATGTTTATAATCAGTGTGAATTGTACGGAAAAAGTCTGTAAAATTCTGAATAAATTATGTTCTTTCAAGCTCCGACACCGTATTAAATTGAAACTTGTCAACAAACCTTCAAGTTTTTATCACATAAAAGTGATTAGTTCTTGTTTGGCTAGCTGCCGACAGATGAAAGCCAAACGATCACATTCGTAACTATTGTTTGATTCACTGAAAAGAATAACTCAGCTCACTAATTAAATACAGTGTTGTTACTTCTGTAAAATAACTGGACAAGCAGGTTTTTAATCCTCATTTATGATACTGTCTTTGGTTTCTTTAGTTTCACTTCTATAATTTAGTCCATTAGCCCGATCTGTTGTTTTATTAAAACATTTTAACGTAGGACTGATAATACACATTCATTGAAGATATACAAGTGTGTATGTATTTAACCGATAATTACACTCTAGGTTACTTTTGAACAAGTACAGAAACTCCACGAATCCGAATCGCACAATACATCCATGAAAGAGGAGTGCACTTCCATTTAAATATATTTTATTATTATACGTCAACGGAAAGAGTAAACTAATTATAATGAGTTTTCTCTGAGAATACTTGCAAGTGAAATTCCTTTCAAGATAAACATTACACTAGGAAGGAAAAGACTGCTAGTCTGGAGTGTAGATATGTGGTGAAAAAATTCACTGTAAGCATCTGTATTATACATATCTCTAGGATAATATGCAATATGAAAGACTAGAAAAATCAGACGTTTAAGTTCAAGGATATTAATTAATTTCGATAAAAATATAGCCGATTCAAAGAATGAAATGAAGCCTAACAGAGAGCGCTGTTTACTAATAAGCTGCTATTTATTTTATTTGCAAGATGTTCGAAGAACGGTACAACTACCAAAGTATAAGGTCTACAGCAAAGAAGGGAACTTACTTTAAGGGAGTTGATGCTACGTATTACGGGTATTGAAGGCTTAGTATAACTGATAGCTCACTAACAGCAGAAAAGTACACATATCTTGATCTAAATTAGTATTACTGATTAGCCATAGTTTCATATCTCAACAGGATTATTATTCTAAGTGCAAGACAAATGTATTGGAAACTTATTTAGGAGAGAAATAAGCAGTTGCAGCACTAAAACTTCCATCTTGACTTTTCCAGTTAGAATATGAACGTCAGTGAGAAAATGTTGATCTGTATGAATATATGAAAAGTCAAATGGCAACCACGTAGAATTTTGGGGTGTACTAAAAGATATTTAGAGAAATATTCCATGCATATTTATCAGTAAAATACTGTGTAGTTTTGTTGTTTTTTTTTAAAGTGCAAATGCTAATATATTTGTAGGTTTTTCATTATATGTAGTTGTTTTGAATTAAGCACAAAGCTACACAATGTACTATCTGGGATCTGCCCACCACTAATATCGAAACCCTGCTATTGTTTATTAACCTTCAATACAAGTGCAATTTGAGATGTAAATAAAATTCAGTAGGTATGAGTGGTCAGAATAGTGCTATTTCACTATTTCGGTGAAAAACACACACCTGGTAATGAGGTATGATTATTATCATACAGTTACACTTTGTTTCTGACGAAAAACTGCTAAAATTTTTATTCTAAAAACTACGTACAGAAGTTTAATTACATAAGAAAGATGTAGTGACAATAGTAGTTACTAGGTTAATATGTTATTCAGAATATCACTCGTATACTGTTATTAACCGTCAGTATTTGTTCCACATGTAAACATGATAGCTTTGTTCTACGTCAGATGTACAATACTTTTGTATATATGATTATTTTTATTCTACTAGATGCACAGTTACTATTTTAAGGTGGTGTTGGTCTTTGTATCATCCTACATGTAAACTCTCTTCTCAAAATTATTCTGATCCTTCTTACTGCAGGTTTTCCCACAATTCAAGTCACATTCTTGTTTTCAGAATATATTTTCAAAGATGAAGTACGAATCATTTCTAATCGTCGTGGATGATGGATTTGATAACAGTCTCCCCATCCTTGAAGTAGCTGTTGATTCTAAACCACAAAATGTATTTTAACAGGCATATTATTCCCCTAAGAAATTTAAAGGTTCACGAGGAGGGTATAGTAGCAAGTATTTCAACTTAATTAGAAATGCTAGTCAGAAAGAGCGTTTACAGAATGCTGATATCTTTTCCATCTGGAGAAAGGAGGAAAATGTTTAAAAAGTCAAATCTTTAATATATATACATGTTGAAAACTACAACTTAAAATAGCGTATTAAGCGAGTACGAACTGAAGACTGAAACTTATAAGCAAACGCTTTTGGTTATTTATATTAGCTCATCAATTAATCAGAAATTACACTATGTAGTCATGTATCGTGTGATTAGGGTTTTGACTTATGGTTATTCTAAAGAACATACGAATTGCTTTATTTCCAAATAAAAATATGTACTGAATTTTGTTCCTTGTTGGTTACTTAGCCTATAGTCTTGACTTTATATGAAAAATGTAAGAACAGAATTATTCTAATCAAAAGAATAAAATTTTGACCAGGCCCCCTAAGGAATCTTTAATGGGACCTCCTGTATTACAATTTGCCTATTTAGTTCTAAGTTTGAATATTATATAATTGTGACTTCACAATTGTGCATCTTAATATATTAAATGAAACAAGCAGTCCGCCGCTCTTCTGATGAAAATGGTTGTAACCGATTTAATTCTTTATTTACATGCTAATTCATTGGTCTACTGTAAAGCTAACTTGTAAACACTATTTTTTTGTCATGTATCGGGAGCAAAGCAGCTGATTAATGGAATTATTAAAAGTCCTCACATACAGAAAAAACGTAAATAATAACCCTCTTGATCACTCATTACAATACGTGTGTATGTGTGTAAATAAGTCTTTGCAATGAAAAGTTGGTGGTTATATCTGTCAAAAAATGCTACGTTAGTCAATGTATATATAATGGAGGAACATTTTGAGATTATAAATTGATTTATTTTTATTTGTTTATCTAGTAATGTATTTTATTCTTTATGTTGAGACGCCTTAGTATGCTATATGTATTCATTAGCCGATCAAGTAATATATCCACTTTCTTACCTGCTTTGTTTGGTTCCCCTTTTTGAAGTTCAGTAGGTAGCCCTACATACCTTTTTTTTTTCAAAATACTTTTCCTCCTTACTTTTTTTTTTATAAGATGGGTTACTAAGTTATAAAAGTGTATTATAAGGCTTTATAAATTTTGCACATAGTAATAATAAAACAGTCAACATCAAACGATAAAATTATTGTTACTGTTAGAACTAGGTATGCTTGTTGAAGAAATATATATAAAAATAAATCTCGGTTTTGGTTATTCACTAATTTTTGACTCAGCTGAAATATGCCGGACGCCAGGTAACTGTTGTTTTATCCAACTATGCGAGTAAATTGAAGTGTTCAAGGCTATTGGTCGGACGTACTTAAGGGAAAAATTAATAATGTTGAAACTACGATTTATCGTAAATCCTTTTGTTATTTTATCGCCACACGAAGAACCATGTGAAGAACCAAAGTCGCAAAGATGTCAATTTTTTTTACTCTAGGCTTACAGATCTTAAATCTATTCTAATTCAGCAGAATTATAAAAATGAACTGTTATTTATTAAACATGTAGCATTAGATAGAAGTTACCCTGCATTAGCTGAACATCCAAATTACACCGGGCTGGGAGAAAACGACTATTCTGGATCATTCGAACACTATGATTACTAAAAAAACCACAGAAATAATGATAAACAGTAAAATACGATGAATGATTACAAAATAAAGTAGATAGATGGCAAAACCTTTTTTGAACTATAAACTAGTTAGTAGTCACATGACCATTACTTTTTTACTTGTATAGAACAGTAATGTTTTTTTTGTATCTCAGAACGGCTGGTATGTGTATTAACACTTATTGATTTGCTTATCAATAAAAGTTTTAATATCTAAAACAGGTGATTTGAGATACGTTTTTATTTCAAATGGGTTTTCTTGTCATCAAGTAATTTTTTTTTATACTCCTGAAGATGACATGGAACCATGTTAAAACAGTGACTTTCACAACCTTTATCGGTTTATTGTTTGCTTATTTTGAATTTCGCGTGAAGCCACACGAGAGCTATCCATGCTAGCCCTCCGTAATTTAGCAGTGCAAGATTAGAGGGAAGGTAGCTAATTATCAACACCCACACCCAACATTCGGCCTATTATTTTGTCAATGAATAGTGGGATTGACTGTCACATTATAACGCCATGGCTGAGAGAGAGAGAGAGTATGTTTGATGTAATGGGGATTCAAAACCGCGATCGTCAGATTACAGACCGAGTGCCTTAACCACCTTGCAGGTTTCAATAAAGATTTTAGTTGTGAATTATAAAATGTTGTATTTTAATATGACTTTTGCACTACTTTTTTTTAACAGACGTCTGTGCCACCTGTACACTGAAAGCTATTATTAAATCACCCAATATAAAAAGTGTATTAATAAACAAACAATGATCAGAATAAATGCAAGATTGCTAATTATATTACTTAATACAAATAAAATGCTATTAGTAATTATTATAGTTTATTAATAATCACTATCTGATGTGCAAATATCACCTGTACAGCATCTCGTATTAACTTGCTAAATGTAATCCCAAATCTTCACCCCCATAGACCTATGTTAAAATGGTTTGATTTGAACCTTTACTAAATTATATAGTCTTTGGCAAAGAGTAGTTATTTTTCTAGACCTACTTCATAAACTGCGTTTTTTTTCACCTGGAACCTTTTTTTCTCTGGTAAGAGTGCAAAGTTCTTTTAACTCACCTTAACCCCTCTGGCTCTATACACAGAATTTAAGGTTTAACAGTTATGTTAAATAAAAAAACAAAAAAACAGAATCAACTTTTTGAACTATTAGCCCTTGGTATAAAAGACTGATAAGAGAAAATAAAGAATTTCAGAACATTTTATAAGGAATAAGGATGTCTATTTGTATTTGTGTATTAAAAAACACCAATAATAAAGACTCCACAATTCCTTGTATTCATTATTTATACTTAAATACTATAATGTATTGGACCTTTCCAGAACCTATGGTGTTTGTTTTAAGTGTTTGGGTGCTTGTTTCAGATACCAAACTCACAACTGGTAGTTTATACAGGTATACTTTAAAAAGCAGATTCTAATATTTTGTACTCTTCTTTAGTTTAAATAAAATAAGCAACATAATATCCACATTCTGGCACATACACAACTTACCTATGCTTGAACAACAAATGCCAAGTTTAATTAAAAATCTAAAATGATAATACTATGCTAGAAACCAATGGAATAAGATACACACTCAACTTTAATAGCTCTGTGGAAATTTGGAAAATCCTACTGTTAAATATGGAATTTATGCTTGCTTTCTCAACCCTACATGTCAAAGGACCAATTGCATCTTTATCACCTCAAATGCATTATGCAATATACTTAGGAACATATCAATAGCTAGCAGTTATTGTTCTATATGACAACTACAAAATAATATACTGTAAGATATTACCAGCTAACAATACATATTAATACTTTTAAATCTGATACACTAAATTTAATCACTGCTTTAAATTATATCAATGAAAAAGCTAAAGATGTCAAGTTCAGTGGAGAAAAAGGATATACAAGCATGAAACAGACAAAATTTCATGTAAGTGTATGGTATCTAAAATGCATTGACTATGCAACTTATTTTTAAGATCTCTTTAAAACAAAAGGTTTACATTTAGTTTGAGAAGTAACCTTTGGCTTCCTTTCAAGTTACCAAAATATGCTGTCTAATCTTTTAATAAAACATCCAAGTGAGAAGAATTTTACTACACATAACAAAGCAACTTCAAAATATTCAAATTTATTTAAAAAAAACAAAATTGCATTTCTGTTATATTCTTTCAATTTAGACATGAATATCTAAAAATTTATTTTTTAAACTGTGAAGATACACAGTAAAAAACAGAAACCCTAGTAGAGGCGTTGAGGTGGACCCATGGTGCTCTTAATGTGCAATGATCGGATGTTCTGCCAGTTTTTTTTCAGTAGTGAAACCAAGAAATTTATTGCAAGGTTAATGTTCTGAGCTAGCTCATCATCAGACATTTTCACATGACCAACAGCAACTGCCAAACACAAAACCTACAAAAAAAAATTCTTATATTTAAGAGTAAATTCTATATGAAGATTGTATGTATAAAAAATTGATTACTTTTGTAAATTAAAAGTATTCGAAAATCCTCTTAAAAAAGTCAAACCAACAATTTAATTAGAAGTTTAAGAAATGTTTGCAATTTATTTTTTCCCAAAAGCTAACAACTAATTTCTTTAGATATTTGAAACTAAGTCCTCCAACATTTATTTGATAATGAAAGCAAACTTTTTCTACAGGTTAAAATATTAGGTGACTTCAGCAATGTTTTAGGTATCCATAATTGAACTTTCACATTCAAACAAGAGTGACTTTTGAATAAGCAAAACTATTGTCATGAATCACAGGTCAAGGGTCATATCACATTGCATCTGACTCATTCATAATTTTATTCAATTGCTATTTATGAATACATCAACAAGTTTAGTATCAAATTGCAACTTAATTCAGGTTTTAATGATTCATTAGTTAGTTTCTTAATTTAAAGGTAAAAAAAAAAAGAAATCATATATATAGATTTTAACATGCCACATGCTTGTTAAATTCAGCATTGGTTCAAATTAGATGTTTATGTCTCAGTACAAAGTCTGTAGTTTCATATGAAACTAACATTACCAAAATTGACAAGTTAAAATCTACAATGACCTATTCCATTTTCGTAGAGATATTGTTAAATGTACCGAGTCAAAGACAGTGGCCCTTCCCACCCCTTTCACACTTGCTTATGTACACCTTTTATGTAACTTGTGAATAACTAATTGAAAAATCAAAATGTTCATAGTATAAATCTCCAAGCCTTTACAAAGTATTTGCACAGCAAACTCACTTTTCCTAGTTAACTTCATTTTTAGACTCAAATAAAGCAGTTACTGGGCTTGATAAATTATAGCAGAATTTATAGTTATAGTATAATACAATTTTTGATTATATTATACATATTAAACAATTTTCATTTTTCATCCTTCACATGCAAAATTTGATAAGGCTTGGTAGACTACAGCAAGAACCAAAAGTTCAAAGTTTGTGATTATTGTTTTCTATAATTATTTACTGTTCTATGTTTTAACAAAAATAAACTGAACTTGGTTCATGTGGCAAGTAGTAAAACTGAAATTACTGGATTTTACAAAATACTAGTCCAATAAGACACAGCCAAGATGGATCACTTTGTAAAGCACACTTATATATTTCTGGACACTGTAACAATGAATGTATGCATGCCATATCATTGCAACTTTTATGTTAGGTATTACTGAAAGGTCAATACAATAAACATATATAAATATATGTTATGAAATTAGCTATTTAGACTAAATGTTGGTGTTATAACTTAGTTATTCTAGAACTAAAAAGCAAGTTATATTTCCAAATTATCAACAATGGCCAGAAGGTTAATAAAATTGGTTGGTTGGTTTAGCATTTATTGGCACAAAGCAACTGGTAAAACACAAATTATTAAAATATGTAAAAAGGAATCATGCTAAAACAAAATTCCAATTTTCAAATTAAAATCTTAGAGTTAAAAAGACTAAAGGCCCTTAAAGCAATCCCTGGGTCAAAATAGAGATAAGCAAGTCAGTTAATATAAATAGTACAGTTTGTGTACTGCATAGCTTCTATGTAATCCAAGGCAACAGAAATGGCATACAAAATGATAGTAAACATAAAAATTGTAGAGGGGATTCTGTATGCAACAACCAAATAACAATAGACCATAACAGAGCCCACAGAGTCACCTCATTTCAAAACATTCATATAAATAGAAATGGAAGGATGGTTCGAAAGATGTTCAACAAATAACAGACAGTATTTCCAATCTCAGATGACTTAAAGATAGGTCTTAAGATTTCACAAGAGATAGTTTGACAAAGCAATGGATGGTAGTTTAAAGGAATCGCGAGACTTATGAAAAGAGAGTACAACAGCAAGGCACCAAGCATTCTCCTGCCAGATCCAGTTTAATACAACTTGAAGAATAGCAAGAGATGACACAGCATCTCAATGTCTATCACTGGGTCCAACTGATGTACTGCCAGATCGACAAATAGCAAGCTTGAGTTCCACCAGCACGAAAGGGTGATTATAGTCATAGAGATGATCAGCCCAATAGGAAAGATACAACTGCTCTGTGTCTTCAAGGCTAAGGGAGACAAAGCAGAAGTGCTAGATGTACAAGAAAAGCTTTCACTGAGAATAATGGGAATGCTCTGGGCATCACCAACTTCCTGGCCATTAGAGAGCAAGATCAAAAGACAGCCAGAAGTATACAGTCCATTAATCTTTCAAATCTTGTCCCATATGACTTTGGAACTGGTGATAGAAAAGATGCCAAGATTCCTTCTTGCTTTGACTTTTTACTTGCCAAACATGTGCACAGGCTCACTGAAATACAATGCAGTTTAAAAGTGTGGAATACCTACAAAAGGATCCCAAGCCTGTTTCTGATCTTTCCTCAATTCCACCAAGGACAAGGATACTGTGGAAAATACGTCAAGGTTTTAAGAATACACTTAGCAACTGCCTGGACAATACAATGCTGCCATAGTTTCAAATTAATGGTTTACGGACAATGACAGGATCAAGTTCTGAGAGAACAGTAAAAGAGGACCAGTTGGCCTGGTCCAACTTCCACTGATCAGGTAGAATCAACCATGGTCAGTCTCTCTCAAAATAACAAGAAAATTATCACTACCCTATGGTTTAGTGTCAACCTTCCAATGAGGGTATCAAACTCTGACTCTTCAGAAGCCAGATAGAGAAAACAAACAGCAATGGTACAACTCAAGAAAGCATGGATGGCTACAGCCTCCAAAAGGTGTATAAAGTAGCAACAATAGGATGAATACACGCTGATCAACCAGCAGTGCCACCTCACCATGTACACACCAATCACATAATCTGTCATTTATGTACAAAGAAAACTGCCAAAGGGTGACTATCAGTAGGTTTCAGAAATGTTTCCTGTAAGGAGGCATACATGGGATGTTAAGAATTAATCAAATTCTTAATGTCATCTATATTTGAATGAATACCCTGATAGTTCCACTGGATCAGAATGGCCATTTTTATTTATGTGGAGGGAAATGTAGTGGGGAACCCTTCTGTTTTCAACCACAATTTTTTTTATTTAATAAACAAAGATCCCAGTGACTGAGCATGTGAATGAATGGTTGTTTTACTTCTCAGGGCTGTAGAAAATGACAAATCCAAGGAAACACCTGGGCCCAAAGCCATGGGAAATGGAAATGGGCAGTCATTGGAAGGAGTGGCAGGGACAGAGAAATGTAGGTTTGCCAACTTTTTTAATCATGGAGAGCAAAAAATATTTCAGATGTTTTGTAAACAACTCTGTTGGAGGAACGAAGAAACCTGTGGAAGTGGAATGGAACGCAGCAGCGTATGTCCGAGATGGAGTTGGGGACAATTTCCGAGCCTTTAGATAGGATATACTATTTTGTCTTCATACATTGCATCTCTTTTCCCTTCACCCATTTAGGGCAAGAAAAGGTAAAAGAGGGGTGTGGACCACTACAGTTAACAGCATGGTTTTAATTTGCATTTCTATGTATCATGGTCTTTGCCACCCACAACAAGCACCTTAAAAAACCATAACATGATGTGTTTAAGTGACTAAACCCTTGACACTGGAAACATCTGAGAACTGAAAATGTATAGTCTTATTTTACAGTTCAGATAACCTGCTTTGACTGTGGCAGGAAGACGTGGTTTTGTAAACATCAATATCAGAACATTAGTGAGTACCATAATTCCGTCTTTGCAAGTGAAGATTCAGCACACTGCAGAAACACCCTAGCTGGAGAAACAAGCAAAGTTCTTTGACTCAGGAATGTTCCTTAAATCCTTTTCCACTATAACTCCTCTGAAGAATTTAAACTTCTATAAGAGTAACCTCGATGGGTATATCCCTAATGGCTTTTGATTTCAAGAAGAGTTTGGTATGTTGTGGTGAAGATGTTTGAACCATAACGTCTCCAGAGTGCAACTTATTACTGACTTAGGGGAGCTAGCAAGGGGGATATCTGTCGTAAGGATTTCTCAGATAAGGAATGGATAATTAGAAATCGAGGTACAGAATATGGCTGAGACTGACTGTGCAGCAGACATCCATGAATGGTTGTTTTCCTATAACAGTTTTTTTTTTCTTTTAATTTTTTCATTTTTATTTAGTTTTCATAAATGGGTGGTATCCATAATAAATATGCTATATTTCAGTGCCCACTGAACCCACCCACCATGGAGCCCTATGAGGGACACTACAATGCCAAACAAAGACACTGCAGCAATGCTAGGGTTTCATGAGCACTATACCCAAGTACCAGTACCAGACACAATGTCCACAACACCCATTGAGAACGTCCAACACTGGTAGTACTCAGTTGACCCTAGCCCCAGTGGACCAACCAAATAACCCGTGACCAAAGTGGTGTGTTGGAGTTGAACCCCTCAACAAACAGCATCTTTTCCTCCCCCTTTACAGGTCACCATGCACTGCAAACATGTTTTGTACTTACAGGAGAAACTGAAAATACAGAATATTCTGGGAAATCCCATCACTATGTCCAGGAATCCACCTTGAGGGGTGATAAAAATGACAGATCCTCTAATGTCAGGGAAAAGAAAATAGATAAAAGAAGTCTTATTGAAAACAAATGTTTGAAGATTATGTAGATTTTGGGATGAAAAACATTATTTCATGAAAATAACTGTACTTGGACAAGTAAAGAAACAGACCATATTCACAAATTCTTAGTAATGATAGATAGTTCATTAAATAAATAAAAAATCTTGCACAAGAGACTAATTTTTACTAAATGTTTACCAAGTTAAGATACACATACTGCATTAAAAATAGTTTAAATACTTAACATGTACAAAATTTACATCGAGCCCATCATAATGGGTTAAAACAAGGTTCAAAGTTACAAATAATTTAACCAAAGGATTTTTACTTTTAGCCACATTACTTTTTATTAACAAACCTTTTTCATCTGAAATTTGATTGTGGCTTTCACTTCATCTATCTTTGCCACCATTGATTCACCATGAGCCAGTAGTGTTGGAAACTTGCCAGCTTTATTCAGTCCTGGACCAAGAAGTCTTGGAATTTGCTTAATTAGTGACTCAGATGCAAGAAAAGCATCATACTTTTTTGCTGAAAATAGAAAAAAGTCATACCAGAATGAAACTGTCTTTAATCACTAGTTAAGAATACAGATTCAATGATTTTAATGCATGAATCATAATGTAACTAACTTTCAGTTTGAAAATAATTTCAGATACTTAAAATGCCAAAGTGCCACCTGTATTTTTAAGCTGATTATATAGTTCATAGGTATTAACATATTAAACTTACAGTAAGGATTCTACAAGATCAAGACTTCAAAGTAAGTTTTTCTAGGATTTCTAGATCTGCAAGTTTTTAAAAGCTTATTTTCCATGAGTGTACAGGACCCATATTGACCCTGCTTTGATGAAACTTTTAATGAACTTAATTTTACTCATTCTAGTAGCATTACTAGGCAGCATAATCAAAATTCATACAAATTTGGCAAGTTCATCATGAACAGATTACATTCATAGGTGACCACAATGAAAAAGGAAGCTGTCATTAAAGAATGCTAATAAATGATTTATAGTAATAATATACATCCTAAAACAGAACTTATTACCTGCTAATAAGTTTTAAATTTAAAGATTGTAAAAATTGACGTGCAAGAATAATTGGCAAAATAAAATACAAATTTTTTTATTTATTACAATCAACCAAAACACTAAATGGAGTGTATCTCAGAATGACTGGTATGGGTATTAACACTTATTGATAAGCAGAGAATGTTTTGACCTCTGCTTATCAATAAGTATTAATACCCACACCAGTCATTCTGAGATACATTTTATTTCAAGCAGGTTTTTCATTATGAAGGGCTAACCGAGTGCAGCTTGCTCAAACTAAAATATAGTATCAATGTATTTTATCGAATTAGGTTTACTTGGCTTCAATAATGAGGACCTTTAATTAGTGTAATATTTTTCTTATTACACAAATACTAGATGGCAAAGTTAATAAAAATTAAAAGAATACTAACCTAACTTTTTTAACAAGTTTCTTGTTCTTGTTTAGTTTTTTTAAAGCCTCAGAATCCATGCAAGGAATTCCATTTGCCTTAGCTTCATCACAATGTTGTTGATCTCCCAGTACACATACTGAATATTTAGGTTTTGGAATATGCTTTAACCTAGCAATGTTAATATCAATTAGCTAATGTTTATACTGTATCAACATTGAAACAACTTCAGGTAATTAATATTGAGTATTAGGTATTATGGTAATTTAAGCGCTGATGTTTTTCTTGAAAAAACAAACAATGATCATTAATTGTATAGCTATACATCTACTATATTACAAAATATGACAATCATGAGTATAAAAAAATCCTTTCATAATAATAAATAATAACAACGTATGTGCGTAAACAAAAGAAAAAGGTACAATGGATATTAATGGGCCAAATAAAAACTGACAAAAGTTATACTTGGAAAATTCCCAAAATTTAACTATACAACTTTGTTTTTTAATAAAAAAAATTATTGATAAGATTTGTTCAGACATTTTGCATGTACTAATGTTAAGTCACTCATTAAAGCATCAAAACCTACCAGTAGTACAGTATGGAATTGATATGATGCTATCTGTTACAAAAGGCATTTAAATGTAATACTGATTAAATATTTTCTTACCCATTTATTGGCATAGTTTAAAAAATAACACAAATAACACTATCAAGCAAGTCCAATCAAATAAGTTTATAAAATATTCAAAATTCCACATTCAAAGTTTATGGCTCAGTAAGATCTTGAGAGGAAGTAATATATAATCTTGGCACATGAATAGACCAACTTCAAACCCAGCAAACCCATTCAGTTTTCAAACTGTATGAATACCCTTGTTCTTAGAAACCAGTCACATTTTTCTCCTTTAAGTTTAAACTAATGTTTATTCACACCAGTCATTAATAGTACTTCTGAGAATTTTTTTTTCATTTAGCATATGCAAAGTTTAAATCAACATGTACACAATTGCCTGTTCCCAACTAAAACCCAATACTTATGGAAATAAGCAAATACCAGTTAATTTTACTTAATATTCAAAACTAAAAAAGCAGGCACTTGTAACCTCAACACACCTTATTGTCACCTTGACGACTTATACCAACTATTGGTGACAAAGTCACCTCCCCAGTTGTTTTAAGACCCTGGGTGAAAGGTCTGCATGATTAGGAATTCAAATTGAAATATGGTCATTACAAGCATTTAGTAAAAGCAGTATTTATCAGCAGCTTCAGGTAACATAATGAACAGCATACTTCACAGTGCCAGAAAATCTTTTATCTTTCTGAGGGTCATAATTCTTTAGTGCAATCTGCAGCTCCACAGTTTCAACAAACTTTCTCTGTTTCTTCATAGAGTTCTCCACAACAGCATTCACACATTCATAAATGGTGTCACGATTCACTTTTGAACTAAAATATATAAAAAAAGTCCAATAGAATTATAAAATTTGATGGATATATAAAAATTTCAGTACTTATAAAAAATATTTGATATTCCTGGTAAAAATTTCTTTAGAAACAACTGAACATTATAGTAACAATAACTGTCATAAAATTAATTAAATTCCTACCAGTTACAATGGTAGACATAACTTACCAAACTTCAATATTTTTAGGCCACACTAGTGCTTTCATTAAGAATATTTATTTCAAAGTGCAGAATCATCCAGAAACATTCGCTTTATGTCTTGAGAGAAAAACTTGCAGTCATCATTTCATGATCAGAGTGAATACCCCATCGGTGGCAAAAGTGCATGCAGATGGTTTGAGAGAGAAAAGAAAAACATTTGCTGTGGTCCACACTTCAGTAAATGATTGACAGCAGTATGTAGCTGCAACTTAATAAACCTCAAACTCAACAATTGACATGAGGAATGGAAGTCATCAACAGAGTTCATTTTCAACTGTAGAGGAGAGTTTGTCCAGTAATGGTATTAATCTTTATAATGAAAAGTGTGACACTCAAGATACAACTCTGAAGGACTCCAAGTTCCTGTGGGAAAGAACAGGAAAGTGTCAAACCAACATGAACTTGAAAATCACTGGTTCATTAATAAAATTGATAAAATGGGCAAATGGCCACACAACCCATATGAATGGAGGTCTTGCAAAATGCCATCTCTAAGTAGTGTCACAAGTTTTCTTAGTTAAAAAAACAAAAAATGTCATTTGAAAAAGGCTTCCCTGATTAATGTTAATCAAATCAAGTGGTGCACAGTGAAGTGCTATTACACTGGGGAACACTTTTTTAGTAACTTTGAGTTGCATTGGATATTTTAACTGATTCTGAAGGAGTTTTAGGCGCTGATTTCAAATCTGAAATTAGTTTTTCTCTACAAGCTCTAGTTTGTATGCAATTTGAGGTTAATGAAATTGTACAAATGTGAACTTGCATAAACCATGTATAAGCATTTTCACGTCCATATATATAGATAGCTTCTAATATTTTGATCATTCTTTTGTTTCAGATCAAACATGGCTTCCAAAAATAGATATCATTGCAGAAACAAGCCTGATGCCTTCTGCTACATATGTGGATGCTACACACTCAATCGTCAGAGACGTAACATATCGTCGTTCATTGCAAGCGTGCCTACAAGGCATATTTTGAAGTTCATCTTGGTGATCAAGACAAGCAATGGGCTCCTCATGTTGTGTGCCACAATTGTGAGGAAATGCTTGAGACTGGACCAAAGGAAAACGCAATGGTCTGCCTTTTGGTGTTCCAATGATTTGGCGCGAACCCACCAACCATGTAACTGACTGTTATTTCTGCATGGTAAACACAACGGGTATTGGGAAGAAAAATCGACATAAGATTACGTATCCGAACATTCCCTCAGCTATTCGGCCTGCTCCGCACTCTGAAGAAGTTCCTGTTCCAGTTTTCAAAGGCTTGCCTTCATTGGACGATAAAGACATTGGACATGATACAAGCAAACAAGACAGTTGTGACAGTGAATTGTCAGAAAAGTGTACACAATCGGAGAACTGTTCTTCAGACACTGAACCTTTCTCCGTCCCCAAGCCTCTTCCCCAGGCTGAACTGAATGATTTAGTGCGGGATTTAGGTCTTTCAAAGAAAGCAGCAGAGCTTTTGGCATCAAGATTACAAGGCAGAAATCTTGTTGATCACTCTGTTAAAGTATCATATTTCAGAAAGCATGACCAGCTTTTAGTGACCTTCTTTTCAGAAGACAGACATTTTGTTTACTGCCATGACATCCAAGGGCTTCTCAAAGAACTGGGTGTACCTTACTATAGTCCTGCTGAATGGAGACTCTTTTTAAACAGTTCAAAATGCAGTCTAAAGTGTGTTCTTTTACATAATGGGAATGTTTATGGAGCAGTACCTGTCGGTCACTCAGTGCATTTGCGGGAAGACTATGATGATATGAGAATGGTCATGGACTTATTAAAATATCATGAGCACAATTGGATCATTTGTGTAGACTTAAAGATGGTCAACTTTCTTCTTGGACAACAGAAGAGTTTCACCAAGTTTCCATGTTTCCTCTGTATGTGGGACAGCCGAGCACGAGACAGACATTGGGTCCAGAAGGACTGGCCTATTCGTGACACCCTTGAAGCAGGCATGCCAAATATTATACAAGACCCAATTGTAAGCAGAGATAAGATCATCTTTCCTCCTCTTCACATCAAATTAAGTTTGATGAAGCAATTTGTCAAGGCACTGGAAACCGAAGGTGAATGTTTCCAACACATCAGAGCTTTACCAGGGTTATCATTTGAGAAGATCAAAGCAGGCGTGTTTGATGGCCCAAAGATTCGAACCCTAATTCGTGATGATCAGTTTGTTGCTAAGATGACCACTTTAGAAAAGGCAGCATGGTTATCCTTTGTGGCAGTCGTTCAGAACTTCCTTGGAAACAATAAGGCGGAGAACTACAGTGAACTTGTGAACAGAATGCTCCTCGCTTTTCGTGATCTTGGGTGCAACATGAGCATCAAGCTTCATTTTTTGAACAGCCACCTTGATAAGTTCCCTGACAACCTGGGGGCTGTGAGTGACGAACAAGGAGAACGATTCCACCAAGACCTAAAGGTCATGGAAGAATGCTACCAAGGGCGCGCTGGGACAAAAGTATGATGGCTGACTACTGCTGGAGCATTAAATGAGATTGTCCAGATGAAGTGTACAAACGCAAAAGTTACAAACGCAAATTCCTACCTGAATAAAATACACAAACAAATTGATAAGCTATTCCTATAATTTCCTATAACGAAAAATTAAAAAAAATAAATAAAAATGTCAAATTGCATAAAATCTGTAGCTTGCAGACAAAAACCAACTTCAGATTTGAAATCAACACACTCAAATTGACTATAGAAAGGTTTTTTTTAAATGCAACAAAATGAGTGTTCCCCAGTGTTATTGAAAGCCATGTTGGGTGCGTGAGAGGAGGTTGTTTGATTTGAAGAACCAAACAGGACAAGCATTAACCATCCTCTCCAAGTTCTTAGAGACAGTTCAACAAGGAAATTGGATGGTAATCTGAAGAAATCTTGGGATCCTTCTCAGGCTTAGAAAAAGAAAAGACAATAGTCTGGTGCCAACCATCTGGAACAGCATTCTCCTGCCTGATCCAGTTAAAAACAACCAGAATAGTAACAAAAGAGAGATAGCATGGCATCTAAAATTGAATATCAGGTTTGACTGGCAATAAAAGTCACAGAGATGATCAGATTGAAAGAAAAAAGGCAACTGCTCTGTCCATTTCTTGATAGTTAAGTAGGTAGGGGACAAAGAAAAAGTGCTAGATATTCGAGAAAAGCTTTTACCAAGAACATTAAGTTTAAAATTGATTAGTATCAGTGAACTGATAAATGTTCTGTGCATCAGTAACTTTGTGGCCATCAGAGAGCAAGATCAAAAGAGGGCAGAAGTATACTATCCACAAACCTTCCAAATCTTGCCCCATACGACTTTGGTGGTAAAAAAGGATGCTAGTTATGTACTTAATCCAAGATTCATTTTGGCTTTGATGACTGACCTACAGAGCACAGGTCTGCTGAAAAGCAATGTGGTTTAAAAGTGTTGGATACCTATAAAAGGTATCCCAGGCCCATTTTAAAACCTCCTGGGACATGTGGCAGACAGGATACTGTGGAAAACATGTAGAGGTTTTAGAAATACACTGAGCAATTATCTATTGATGGTAGAATTACGTTTTTAGAGAGCAGTGAAAGAGGGCCAGTTGGCCTGGTGCAACTTCCATCGAGACACGTAGGTCAGGTGGCACTGACAATGGTCAGCCTCTCTCAAAGAAAAATGAAGGTGAGCAGAGATCAATAGCAGTTAAAGACTGACTAGGTACATGAACTCTATAGAATAACCCCCTCCTAGCACCACCCCAGAGGGAAGTATGTTTATTAAAAACTCCCAGGATTAAAAGGGAAGACAATAACTGTTCAATGAGGACAAAGGTTTGATTGATCATAGGTCTCTTCAGAACACAAGAAGGGAGAACAAAGAGTAATTGTGCTACCCAGAGAAATACAGATGAGTATGGCCTCCAAGGGTGCATCAAGTGTCAAAGACAGGAAGGGCACATGATGGTTGACCAGCAGTGCCACCCCTCCATGTACTTGTCCATTGCAGAACCTGTCATTTCTGCACAATGAAAACTGCTAAAAAGTGGCTGCATAAGCAGGTTTGAGAAACAATTCCTGCAAATAAACACACAGGATAAGAATCAAAACCTTGATGTCATCTATACTTGAACAAAGACCCCAACAGTCCCACTGCATCAGTGGCCATTTTTATTTATGTGAAAGAAAATAGGGCAGGGAATCCCTATGTTTTCAACCACATTATTCTTCTTTATTGGATGGAGGTCTATCAACCTCTATGGAATCTACCATGGATGATGTAGACAGGTCTCTATCTGTGGACAAAGATTCCAGCAACTGAGGATGTGAACAAAAATGTTACACCTAAATACTGGAGAAAATGGACCTAAGGAAACACTCAAACCTCCAGACAAAGGAAGTGAACCCAAACAAACTTAGAAAGGAGCGGTAGAGACAGAAATAGGTGCAGACGTAGACTCATCAACTCTTTTAACCACAGAGAAAAAAAAATTTCAGAATGTCTTGCAAACTACTTTGTTGGAGGCATGAATAGATCTGTCTGCACTCCAAATGCAGCAGTAAAATGGACTGCATCAATATATGTCTGAGTTAGAGTAGAGGAACAATAACTTCCAAGACTCTGAATAGTAGATATTGTTCAGCCTTCAAGTGTTGCACCTCTTTCTTCTCCACAGTTAACATGGTGCAGTTTTAGTTCACACTCACAGATGTCATGGTCTTTGCCACCACAAGGACCACATGTTAAATAATCACAACATGGTATCTTCAAGCGAATGAACTGCTAACACTCACATCTAAAAAGGTTGGGAATATATGGTTGTACCTAACAGTTCAGATAACCTGCTTTGATTGTGGCAGGTGAACATGGTAATGTAAATGTCAAAATCACAATATTAGTAGACATCATAATTCTGTCTCTGTGAGTGAAGATTTGGGGGGGGGGACTGCAAAAATGCCATGGCTGGAAAAAACTAGCAATGGATGTTCATGCCCCTCTTAAAAATAACTCAGAGTAATTCAGGAAGTAGCCTCAATGGATATATTCCCAATGCTCTTTGAACTCAGGAGGGATTTGGTGTGTTGTGGTGAAGAGCTTTCTACCAAGATGTCTCCCAAGTGCAGCTTCTTTACTAACTTGGAGGATCAAGCAGCCCCTCTAATCCCTTCTGAGGAAAGAAAATAGGGGACATTAACCCTGAATATTTCTCAGACAATGAATGCAGTATGAGAGATTGAGGCATTAAGTCCAACTTTGGTGGTGACTGTATAATAGTCTTCAATATATGGCTGCTTTTATGATAAAGTCAACTATTAGGAGGTTGATCATTTGTAGCTGTTACTGATAATATTCTGGTAAACAGTATTACTATGTTAAACTGTATAGTTTATATTTGTTTAAGCTGAGGATTTGCAATGGTAACTTCAAATTTGGCAATAAAAGTTACGCAAAGTTAGTGCTACACTCTCTTCAAATTTAAAGAAATTTTCTGCTTATATGATGCAAAATGACTAATTCAATCACAAACTCATACAGGTAGTTTAATTATTCAATGCTTCATTATAAGTCCATATTTAATTACATATAAACTCAACAGCATGATAAACTATTATTAATAACAACACTACATTACTGTGGTGCTCAAACATGCTAGTTTACAATTTTTAACTTCCAAATATTTAAAAAGCAACTGTGGATGCTATTTAGACATAGTACAATAATCTAAAATTGATGCATTAGCAAAATCAATTGCTTATCTAGAACACAGTTTTTCAAACTATGTTCCACAGAACCCTTGGGTGCTGTCATAGTTATCTGGGGCTCTGCTGGAAAATGTCAGAATGTTAACATTTTTTACTAAAAATATAATATCACATCAGATTACACTGTACAAAAATGTAAAAATATTTTTTATAAACATGTTTATTGTGTATTGGGTCTTTTATATTTTATTCTTCCTAATGCCAGATGATTTTATTTAGCTAACTGGAAGTTCTCACAGTGAAAATGTTGACACAATCTCAATCAACTTCAACAGTGACACCACTGACTGTTAGCAAATGACACCATCTCAAGACTGCATGCATTATTGGAGATGCAAGATAGCCTAGTAATTTTCTTATGAGACAAACATCAGTCAACCCAGGGTACTGTTGCTGTCTTTTTAAACTAAAAATAACGTTACTCTTGTTCTTTAGAAAAATTTATTATTTGAGCAGCCTAGACCTTCATTTCTGACTTCATTATGGCAACACTGATCTTAGGTCAGCATGTCATTGTACGATGATAAAACAAGTGTTTTGAACAACTTTTCTTCAAAAGCTATTTTGTCTCCATAAAAACTTTTAAAATGACAAAGATAAGAATACATTTTTAGACAAATTAACAATTAGTTGTTCCCCTTATAATGGATCAGTAATAAATCTGATACGAGTAAAAATTTTTCTAGGCCTAATGCGAATTCATCAGCATTATCTTTGCGTGCAAAACCTTCAACATAGGATGATGAAAGAAGTGTTGAAGCAATAACAAAAAGAAAGTGTGGCAAAAGTTTTACTGAATATGGTTTTACACAGGCAGATAATGAAGATGGAACTAGAATGTGGAAGTGTTGAGTAACAGAAGTTTGCATCCAACAATGTTAAAACATCTACAAACCAAACACTCCTAATTAAAAAATTCAACTTCTGAGTATTTCAAAAGAAAGTGTTTGCAATTAAATGTAGGAAAAGCTACATTTTGTTTGTCCATAAGAACAAGAAAAGTGCTCTTATTGCTTTATGTCGTGTTAGTTACCGTACTGCAAAAGCAGGTGAAGCTCAAACAATTGCAGATTTGATAAAACCATGCACAAAAGATTTGGTAGAGTGCATGACTATTGAAAAATTTTTTAAAACCATTAACTCTGTGTCCCTTTATGACAACTTGGAAACAAGGATATGCAAGCAAATTGCTTAACGGAGTTAATATGAAGAGTAAAAGCAAGCCCAACTGTTTTGCTTCAGCTTGAAGAAACAACAGATGTTGCATGTTATGCAATGTTGCTTATGTTTGTTCATTATATTTGTGAAACTAGTTTTGAAGAAGACATGCTAATTTGCAAACCTTTACCTACTCAAACAACAAAAGAAACATTTAAACTGACTGATTTACTCATGGAAGAACACAAGATTCAATGGCACCTTTGCTCAAGTATTCACACTGATGGGGTTACAGCTATGACTGGAAAATTTTCAGGTGCAGTGGCATGCATAATGATTGATTGATTGATTTAGTGTTTTATGGGACAAAGCAGCAAGGCTATCTGTACCAAACATCCGGTTAAAATGTAAAAATAAAGTAAATGTAGTAAAAGACATAAATGGAAATGAAGGTAAAACAAAAAAAGTATAAAACCAATGTTGACACCTAGTCTACAATGTTAAGAGAGAAAGCGGAGTATAAGAAGTTGTAAAGTATTTACTCTAGCAAAATGGTAATGATCATAACCCGCCAGGAAGACTAACAAGTAAGCTCAAGAACCACCGTCAGTCACCTGAAGCTGGCCTTTCCAGTCCTGGTTCCCGGTTATGTGTCATAGCAGCCAGTATCAAAATGTAAAAGAATAGAAGTTGTAAAAGACACAACAAAATTGCAATAATGAGTAGCCAAATGTCCAGTAAAAAGATAAAAGTCAAGTAAATGGAGTAAAATTTGTAAAAGTAAATGAAGGTAACAACAGAACAGCAATTAAAACAGAAAATGGCATAAAAACCAATGGTGACATCCAGTCTACAAAGTTGTAAAGTATTTACTCTAGCAAAATGGTAATGATCATAACCCGCCAGGAAGACTAACAGGTAAGTATAAGAACCACCGTCAGTCACCTGAAGTTGGTCTTTCCAGTCTTGGTTCCGGGTTATGTGTCATTATGGCCAGTACTAAAAGGTAAAGTAATAAAAGTGTTAAATGACATGCAGCAAAAGTGTAATAACAACTATAAAGTTGTAAAGGACTTCCCGTAGCAGAATGGTAATGATCATAACCCGCCAGGAAGACTAACAGGTAAGTATAAGAACCACCGTCAATCACCTGAAGTTGGTCTTTCCAGTCCTGGTTCCGGGTTATGAGTCAATATGGCCAGTACTAAAAGGTATAGTAGTAAAAGTGTGAAATGATATGCATCAAAAGTATAATAACAACTCGCCAGGACGACTAACGAATAGTTCAAACAGTAGCGTTAGTCACCTGAAGTTGGCCTTTCCAGTCCTGGTGTCGAGTTATTTAATGTTCTGGCCATTGTCCAATGTCAAATTGAATGAGAGAGATTAAAAGTGTAAAAAAGAAACCACAATTGAAAAGGTGTAATGAATAAATATGATAAATTAAATGAGATTAAAAAGTTAAATGGCCATTAAAAAATTAAAAACGTTATCAAGGTGGACAGAGTCACCATTACCAATAACACTGTCCAATGTTACAGATTGAGCCTGGGAAAAAATATGTTTAAAATGTTGCCGTCGTTGAGAATTGTAACGATGGCAAGAAATTAAAACGTGGCTGATAGTGATTTGAGTGTTACACATTGGTGCATCAGTTCCAGATAAAAGAAAACGATGAGTTAAAAAACTGTGACCAATGCATAGTCATGTTAGAACAACTTCCTACTTCCGAACTTTACAGAAGCTAGATGGCCAAAGCCCAATATAGGGTTTTATTTGAAAAAGTTTGTCGTCGCGTTTCTCACTCCAAGTGGACTGCCAGCTGGCATGGAGCCGAGCCTTGAAGACAAGACCATAGTCCATGTACGGAATAGGCATAGGGGTGATGGTGCTGGAGCAGACAGATTTAGCTGCCATGTCTGCAAGCTCGTTCCCGCGAATACCAACATGGCCTGGTATCCAGAAAAACTGGATTGAAGTAGCTGTTAATGAGAAATGGGCCAGTCGGTTTTGAATATCAACAAGAATAGGATGTGAGCCAACGTGTAGCGATTCCAAGGCAAGTATAGAACTAAGCGAATCAGTATAAATAGTGCAGTTGGAGCACTCCTCAGCTGCAATATGATCCAGGGCAAGAGATATGGCATACAGTTCAGCAGTGAACACGGAAGCTATAGAGGGGATTCTGCTCGCAACTACTGAACCACAGCAAACCATAGCAGAGCCCACAGAGTTACCTAATTTGGAACCATCTGTATAAATTGGAATGGAAAGATTGTTCGAAAGATGTTCAGTAAATAAAAGATGGTACTTCCAATCGGGAGTATCTGCCTTTCTCAGATGACTTAAAGAATGGTCACATTTGGGGACTGTAAGAAGCCATGGTGGGATGGGCTGACTAGTGGATACAGAAACGTTATCCAAGAACAGACACAATTCATCCAACTTCACCTGGATACAAAGGCCAAAAGGAGCAATGGCAGATCATCTTCCCAATGAAGAAGGGAAAACACAACCCCAGGAGGGATGCTTTGGTAAGAAACGAAGTTTCGAAGCATGTATTAAAGACAGTTGCAAACAGCAGAGGTGCAAAGGTTCACGAGACTATGTAGAAGCTCTACACTGGAAAAGTGCAGAAAGCCCCAGTGCAGAGCTGAATTCTTGATACTGAATAGGGTCTAGTATCTTTAAGGCCGACGGTCTAGCAGAGCCATAGACTGGTAATCCATTTACAAGTTTTGATCAAATAAAAGTACAATGTATCTTTAGCACAGAACATCGAACAGCTCCCCACATAGTGGAAGAGAGGACACAGAGGATGTTCAGTGCTATTGTACATTTGACTCTAGCTGTTTGATGTGTGGTACAAAGGTCAACTTACAGTCAAAGATAAGCCCCAAGAACTTTGTCTCAGGGACCACAGACAGCACAACTTCACCAATATGGAGTTCAGGATCAGGGTGAATAACCCATTGACAACAAAAGTGCATGCAAAAAGTTTTAGAGAGAGAGAAGTTAAAACCATTTGCTGTGGTCCACTTCAATAAACAATTGAGGGCAGTCTGGAGCTTCTGCTCAATATACCCCATGTTCTACAACTGACATGAGACGTGAAAGTCGTTGACATAGAGCCCATTTGCAACTGTGAGAGGGAGTTGTTCGGTGATAGCATTAATATCTATACTGAAAAGTGTGACACTCAAAACACAGCCCGAGGGGCTCCAAGTTCATGTAGAAAAGAACAGGAAAGTGTCGAACCCAAACAAACTTGGAATCTCCTGTCCATTAAGAAATTAACAAAAATGGGTAAATGGCCGTGTAACCCATATATATGGAGTTCTTGCAAAATGCCATACCTCCATGTTCTCTCATAAGCCTTCTCAATGTCAAAGAATATTGATACAAGATGTTTGAGAAAGGCTTCTCTGATTGACGTTTCATGTCAAATCAGGTGGTCCACAGTGGAGCACTGTCGTCGGAACCAACTCTGAGTGGGCGAGAGGAGGTTGTTTGAATCAAGGAACCAAATAAGATGAGCATTATCCATCACTCTAAAGTCTTAGAGACAGCTCATCAATGCAACTGGACAGTAGTTTGAAGGAATCTTGGGATCCTTCCTAGGCTTAGAGAAAGAAAAAACAATAGCCTGGCACTAGGCATCAGGAAAAACATTCTCATGCCAGATCAGGTTTAAAGCAATCAGGAGAATTGCAAGAAAAGCAGGAGATAGATGGTACAGCATTTCATAGTGTACTCATCAGGTCCAACTAATGTATTGCCAGACCAATGAAGGGCCATTTTGAGTTCCACCAGTGTAAAGGGATGATTATAGTCAGAGAGACAATCAGCTCGAAAGGAAAGAGGTGATCGCTTTGCCAGTCTTGATGGCTAAGAAGGTGGAGAAAGAAATAGAAGGGTTAGATACCTGGTTAAAGCTTTCACCTAGAGTATCAGCTACTTCCTGGCCATCAAGGAGTAGGATTGAGAGGGGAACAGAATTATATTACCCACTGACCTTTCAAATCTTGTTCCATATGATTTTGGAACTGGTGGTAGAAGATATGCCAGTTGTGAACTTAATCCAAGATTCCTCCTGGTTTGACATTTTATCCACCGAGCATATGCATTGGTCTGCTGGAAAGCGATGTGATTCTAGAGTGTGTGACATCTATGGAAAGTATCAGAGGCCCATTTTTGAGCCTTCCTTGTCGTGGCAGGCAGGATTCCACCATGGACAAGGATATAATGAAAAATGTGTCGAGGTCTTAGGAATACATCGAGCAGCTACTTGTATAATACAGTCAGTTACTGTTGCCACACAGTTGTCTACTGATGGTTTACAGACAATGGCAGGATCAAGTTCTGTGAAAGCAGTGAAAAAGAGCTAGTTTGCCTGATCTAGCTTCCACTGAGGCACGCAGGTTGGGTGGCATCAACCACAGTCTCTCTCTCTCAAGATTACAGGAAAATGATCATTGCCTTTTGGTTTGTCAACCCTCCATGAGAAATGGGAGAATAATGAAGGTTAGCAAATTGAGAGATAAGCAGCAGTAAAGGACTGGCTAGGTGCATGAAAATAAGTAGAAGAACCAGTATTGAAAAAAGAAAGGTTGTGATCAGAGAGTATATACTCTACAGAGCAACACCCCTATCAATATCAGCACTTCTCCAGAGGGAATGATGTCCATTAAAGTCCCCAGGATAAAAAAAAAAGGGAGATGGCAACTGTTCAATGAGAACATCAAGATCTGATTGATCATGTCTCTCCAGGCAACAGGTAGAGAGAACAAATAGTGATGGTATGACCCAAATCAGCATGGATGGCTACTGCCTCCAAGGTCGTGTCCAGTGGCAAAGACACACCAGGGGGTGACACATGCTAATCAACCAACAGTGCCACCTCTCCATGCACTCATCCCATCATTTCTGTACAAAGAAAACCACTAAAAGATGACTGTATCATGAGGTTTCAGACATGTTTCCTATAAGGAAAGGCATACAGGATGGTAGAAAGCAATCAGTGTTTCGATGTCATCCAGATTAGAACGTAAACCTTGAAAGTTCCATTGTATCAAGGTGGTCATTTTTATTTATGTGTGGGCAAAGTGGAAAACCCTTCTGTTTACAACCTTTTTTTTTCCTTACTGTCATTATTATAGGGAGGTCTATCGACCTTCATGGATACTGCCCTGGGTCGATTGGGTAAGTCTTTGCTGTGGGAAGGTGTTTCCAGTGACTGGGGATGTGAACGAATGATTGTTTTGTATTTTAAAGTGGGAGAAGATGTATCTGAGGAAATGCCTGACCTGGAACCAAAGGATGTGGATCTTGGGGTTTGTTGGAAGGTATGCAAGAGACAGAGATGTGTGTTGAAGTTGATTCATCATCTTTTTTTTAACCATGTATGTCAAAATACTTTTCATTTGTGTGAAGAATGAGTCTTTTGGAGGCACAAAGATTTGTCTGCACTCCCACTGTAGTTATGGAATGAAGTGCAGCAGCATACATCAAGAACAAAAATAGAACAGGTGAGAGCTATTGCAACAGATTCAATGTGGGTCTGTTTCACACTCACAGGCATAATGGTCCTTGCCACCCTAATAAGCACATGTCAAGGAATCATGACATGTCTGAGTGACTGAACCACTAATGCTGGAAACATCGGAAAATGTTTGGAATGTATGGCCATACTCTGCAGTTAAGATAACATGCCTTGATGGTGGCAGGTGGACGTGGTGACATAAATCTGGATATCTGCCTCACAAACAATACTATCCAAAAATTAATGACTTTATCCAAGCAATTTTGGTTTTTCACTGGCACTTACATGTAAATACCATATTTGCAAAATGATGTTGGCATCATGATAGACTGGAATGTTTATACTTCGGGGTGGAACATTTGAGTAGATAGATCTAACCTTGATCATACAATACAGCACTGTCAATCATGAATTCATTTTTGTGTTATTCTTTTAGACCTATTGCAAAACAGCATGTGAAGAAGTTAAAGTGGTGTATGTCTTCCAAGATGAGACCTGTGGCAAAGACTGATAAACTATGATGACTTAAGAACTCCATAACAGATACAGAAAATAAACTTAAGACATTCAGGTCCGATACTGTGAAATAAATGGATCAAAGCTATTGTTACACTGAAGATTAAAAATCATGAGAACTTCAGAACCAGTGATGAGAGTTATCATGATTCAAGTGTTTCTCATCAGCATCTCAAAGTCATTATCACACTCATGTGAATCTAGAAGAGCATCATTACTTCATTAAACCAACATTCTTCAAAATCATTAAATGTAAATGGATATACATGTGACAATTATACATTACATAAAATTAAAACAAAAAATGATAAACTGCTTCTTGAAACAGAGAAAATGTAGAATATTTTAAAAAAGCCAAATCAGATTACTGCATTACTGAAACTAAGATATGATAAGAGTATATTATGGGACCTAATGGACTTAATTTACCCCATACTGGACTTGCAAATTATCTGAATGGCTTTTGGACAGGAGTTCCTGGTCATTGTTTTGATGGAGCAAAGTTTTAATGTATTGTGCTACAAGAAGTTGTGTCAACAAGATGTATTTCCTCCAGCAAAAACTGATGTACTAGTGAACCAGTAAACCAGTGTATGCTTACATTAGTTGAGTAAAGTATTCAGAATCTTAAATTCAGCTATTCTATGTTTCTGAATATATATAAAATGATTTTTTTATTCAGTTTTATAGGACAACTACCAGTAAATATGAATTACATTACAAATGAAATAAACACTAAAATTTATGATACTAGTCTTTTATAGCCCACTATACATATATTAATTAATTGCTAACTTTTAGTTCTGACCTATTTAGCATGCTTAGAAATTACTGATAACATGGTTACAAAATTTGTTATTATCATAGATCTTCCAATGAAGTTTCCCAAGTTGGATTATATTCATTTCACTATTTTAAGTTTGGTGTTACAAACATACTGGTTCTCAGAAAATATATAATTCATGAAACACACTGACATCACATAGCTCAATGCATAAAAGAAAACAGTAATTACTGTCAATATTTTCTAAAATTATTATTATTACTGTTATTTGCACTGTGTTCTAATGTCTATATAACCACACTACTTTGTACTTGCAAATGTGCCTAAGATTTTTTATGATAGAACTAAAATTTACAATACTTCCATCATTGTTAAAGGATATTTTGTAATATACTTAGAATGCAATATGCTACTGTTAACATGCTTGAGTACTCATACTAATAAAACTTGCATTAAATTAAACGAATATTTTAAGTTAAATGAAAATACACAATTTAAAACACATCAGGGTCCTTAGTATTTGTTAATTTCCATAATTAATAAAAAACGAATGGTGATACTCATGTGATATCCGTGGTACAACTTTATACTATATTTTTAATTTGTAGCTTTAAAACATGAAGTATTATTACGCAAAATTTTTATTTAATGTGTAGTTGGAGCAATAACAAAATTCTATTGGAATAAAGTTTTAATACTCATACCAACTGCCTTATGAATACAAAACAACAAAAAACTACACACATACACATTATTCCTAATATTAAAAAAACAAAAAACATTATGCTTATAAATTACCATTACCCTAACTGCAGGTTTACTATAATATTGTTCTGTCCACCAGAACCACCTAGCTGCAATAAAATACTTAAGCAGAACCTCGAGAAAAACAAATATGTTGTACAATACAGTACAAAACAAAATCATATCCACCCTAGAATTAATAGCTAATACACACCCTACGTAAACAGTTACTTCTCTGTTAAGATGAAAACAGATTTTATCTAGATGCATACCTCATCTTTTCCTTTCCTTGCCACAACCACTGTCCAAAAGACTTGAACACGTGTCGTAACACAAAAACATAAATGAGATAGCTAAGAAATTTACTGCGCATGCATTTCCGTTATTCGTCAGAGGGCACTAGCTATATTAACATTAAAATAATAAAGAAATAATTATTATAAATGTTTACTGTATTTTTTCTTTTCGTAACTAAAACGTGTAAAACGTGAAGATAAAAAAGAACATTGCAAGATTTGATACAATTTTTTTTTTACTTATCATTAATAACCAAAAATTGTTTGAGTATTCTACCTATCTGATATATTAAAACGTCTGAGCCTCTGTTTTTCATGGGTTCATAACGCTATGCTCACCAGATAAAATTAACGACGAATTAGACAAAATAAAACAATACTTCATCAACATCAACAAGTTTCCTCCACAAACCGTAGAAAACATTATACGCACTCACTTACACAAAAAGCAAAATCAACCAATAAAAATAAATATACCCCACAATTTAAAAAAAATAGCAAAACGTTATACGGCTGCATGCAATATATTCCTGACATCGGCAGAAAAATAACAAACATTTGGCAAAAACTTGTAACAAAAATATAAAATTCCAGTTAATACCAAATTTATTCCAAAATTAGGAACAAAACCAAGGTCTATACTATGTAAAAACCACACTGACAAGCACCACACCAACATTATTTATAAAATACAATTTGATAACTGCCACGACTGGAAAAACAAGTAAAAAAATGGAAACCAGATCCAAAGAACACAAAAAGCCACCTCACACGTTTTCGAACACTGCAAATCAAGTAAACACAACATAACCATGGAAAACACCCAAATACTAAATAGAGAAACAAACATAAACAAACGCAAAATTAAAGAAGCCTTACTTATACAACAACTCAAGCCCAAAATAAACCAATACAAAGGAATACCTTTATACTTATATTAATAAATATATTCAAACATCAAAGCACGCCCTCTACATTCCTACACTCAGTTACACAACCCCTGGTCAGCTATCGGTTAGTTACCTCTTTCTTTCTTTGTGAACCTGACGATGACTGAAGAAGGTCGAAACGTTGTTCGCTCCTCTACATGAAATATTTTCTCAACCCATACCAGCCATTTTTACATACGCTGCTGACCAAAATCTTAAGGCCAATGAATATAAAGAAAAAATATGCATTTTGCTTTGTTAGACTCAACCACTTATTTGAGTAGATTTGTTTGTTTGTTTTTATTTCAAGGGCTATCTCCGTTAGCCGTCCCTATTTTAGCAGTGTAAGACTAGATGGAAGGCAGCTAGTCATCACCACCCACCGCCAACTTGTGGGCTACTCTTTTACCAATGAATAGTGAGAGTGACTGTCACATTATAACGCCCACACAGCTGAATGGGCGAGCATGTTTGGTGCGACGGGGATACGAACTCGCGACCCTGAGATTACGAGTTGCACGCCTTAACACGCTTGGCCATCCCGGCCTATTTGAGTAGAGCTTCGAAAGATGAAAATAACAAAAGGGAAAATAAAAATAAAACACTTTTTAGCATTTAATAGGGAAAATGTAAACATTATGAAATTAGTCTAAATACCAGCTAGTCAAAAGTTTAAGACCATACTGAAACGAAGCGTTAATCGATAAACACGTTACGACATTTAGTCATTTTTGTTAAAGCATCAGCGTTGTCAACATCTCCCACTGACATCTCCTGTGTTACATTTGGTAAAAAGATCGCAAAGGCTAAAAAGTTGACAGAGTTTGAACGTGGCAGAATTGTCGAGCTGCAAAAGTAACGTCTCTCTCAATGTGTCATCGCTGGTGAGATTGTGTGTAGTAAAACTGCTGTCTCAAATTTCTTAAAAGACCTTGAGAGATACGGAACAAGAATTTCAAGTGGTCGGTCCAAGAAAATTTCGCTGGCGTTAAGCAGGAGGATTCGACGAGTTGTCTGGCAGGACACCAGCCGATCGTCGAACCAGAATAAGGCCCTCACGGACGCAGAATGCAGCTCAAGAACAATAAGACAAGAGAAAGGCTTTAAAAACCGTAAACGTTTTCAAAAACCACATCTTCTTCCACACCACGAAACAGCTCGATTAAACTTTGCTGAGAAGCACCAAACATGGGACGTAGAAAAGTGGACGAAGGTTTTGTTTTCTGATGAGAAACCATTTAACCTGGATGTTCCAGATGGCTTCCAACGTTACTGAAACGATAAGAATATCCCACCGGAGACATTTTCTGCACAACACAGTGGAGGAGGTTCCATCATCATCTGGGGTGCTTTGTCCTTCCATGGAACAATGGAGCTTCAGGTTATACAGAGGAGTCAAACAGCAGCTGGCTACATTGGCATGTTGGAGAGAGCATCCTTATTGACTGAAGGCCGTCGCTTGTAGATCTTTCAGCAGGACAACGCTGCAATCTACAGTGCCTGCAGGACAAAGGACTTTTTTCATGGCGAATGACGTGATTCTTTTGGACCATCCAGCATGTTCGCCCGAACTGAACCCCATTAAAAATGTTTGGGGGTAGATGGCAAGGGAAGTCTATAGAAATGAACGTCAATTCCAAACAGTACGTGATCTTCGTGAAGCCATCTTTACCACTTGGAATAACGTTCCAGCCAGCCTTCTGCAAACGCTTATATCGACCATGCCAAAGCGAATGTTTGAAGTTATGTGCAATGACTGCCGTGCAACTCATTACTGAGACTTCTTGTTGGGTATTTCCTTCCATGTTTAGGACTTCTTTTTGGTATGGTCTTAAACCTCTGACAAGCTAGTATTTAGGCTAATTTCAGTGTTCACATTTACCCTATTAAATGGTAATTTTTTTTAATTTTTATTTTTCCTTTTCTTGTTTTCATCTTTCGAAGCTCTCCTCAAATAAGTGGTTGAGTCTAACAACATAAAATGCATATTTTTTACTTATGTTCATTGGCCTTAAGATTTTGGCCGGCAGTGTATGTATAATGCGTCATATTGTACATTGTGATACATACTCAAAAACAAAAAATAGCCATGAAATTGAAGTTTACGTGTTATGATAATTTTAGTAGTTTGTCGAAATTTTTTTACATTTGTTACTTGTACTAACGTTTCTTTCATTACACATTAAATTTTCTTCTTTCTTTTTTTTCTTCCAAAATTTGGTTTCTCATTATGAAATTAATTGTTTTTTTGTTCTTAAGAGCAAGGTTTTACAGTAAGCTATTTATGCTGTACCCACCGTCAGGATCAAAGCTTAATTTCAGCATTATAGCACTTCATGTTTACTGCTGAACCATCTTTACGTTAGTAAATAGTATAAACATATAATAACTATTTGCAAATAAATGTAAATAATATGTTTCTGAAAGAAATAAAAACACCCCAAATGTTCTATACTGGTTTGGTTTGTTTTCAATTTCGTACAAAGCTACTCAGGGCTATCTGGGCTAGCCGTCCCTAATTTAGCAGTGTAAGGCTAAAGGAAAGGCAGCTAGTCATCACCACCCACCGCCAATTCTTGGACTACTCTTTTACCAATGAATAGTGGGATTGACTGTAACATTATAATGCCACTACGGCTGAAATGACAAGCGTGTTTGGAGTGACGAGGGGTCTATACTGACTGGAGACTTAATAAGCGTATATAGAAACTGCTAAATATAATTTAATTTGAAATATCCTTTAAAATACAGATATTATATTTTTACGATTAAGTAATGTATAGTAGTAATTTAAGCTGTTTAAGACGATTCAATTTCATATTTAAGAAACCGAAAATTTGTAAAAATTATTTATCTATCATACTCACTCTTGTGAGTGTGTATATTTTTCCTATAGCAAAGCCATATAGAGCTATCTGCTGTGTCCAAAGAGAGGAATCGAACCCCTAATTTTAGTGTTGTAAATTCGGGGAGCTTTAAAGACAAAAAGCTCGAAAAATAACCCGTTGTCCATATTTTAGTTTTACTTGAGGAAAGCCACATCAGGCTATTTGCTGTGTCTACCAAGAGAAATCGAAACTCTGATTTTAGCGTTGCAAATTTGTAGATTTACCGCTATCAAATTATTAATGTTGACTGGAACTATAAACAATTTATAATAGTGAGGGTAGTAAGATTGGCACTTTGGACAAACGTGAAGATTGGCTACGTCAGGAGTGAGGGAGTAACGTAATCAAAGATAAAGAGGTTATAGTTTCAACTTTTATCAGAAAAGGGGAGTTGTTAGGGACGCGTTGTTAAATCGCCATAACAGGCGGCCATGTGTTTATACATGATGTCATATTTCGAAAATGTACCACCAGGGGCGTATTCCAAGGCTGCCAAAAGAAGCATTATGTAATAGTATCACGAAGTAGAGACAAAGTAGATGTTATGATATTAATAGTGTTGGTTTGCTGTTTGTTTTCTTTAAGTTTGGTCGGTGAGGCTTAACTAGCCTTAATTAAGCTTAACTATAAAAATGTGTTTGCAGATTTGGTTTAACCAAAACCATTACATGACCATTAGATGTTCAATCTCTGTTTGATCAAAGCCAATCCTCAAGATAATGTTAAATCAATTAAGCGTTGAGGTTCAAAAAAATGAGTTGAGAGGAGAAAAACCTGCTGAGGGTACATTCCAGCACTAGATTTTGAGGATGAAGAGGATTAACAATATTAGAGCTTGTGAGATGAGGTGATATCATTATGTACACCTAACGTATTTATCGCACATATGTGTTCTTTCGATTACAGGGCTTTGTTAAACATTTAGTAAGTGGTTGTGTTGGTTTTCTGTTCCTTTTCTTTAAGAGTGGTTGATTAATCTTAGCAAGCCCTAATTACGCTTAACTATAAAAATATGTATACAGAATGTGCTTATTCTAATCTATGTTGAGATCAGGGATCACAGGTTCAATACCTGCCATACTTGATGTTCGATATAATATAAAATAAATTAAGGTTTGAGGATAGAAAAATAAGTTAAGACGAAAAGGTTCTGCTGAAGGTACATTCAATTACTAGGTCTTGAGGATTAGGGGGATTAAAAATATTGAAACTTGTGAGAAGAGGTGAGTATCATTATCTACACCTAACGTATTCATCACACATATATGTTTTTTCGATTACAGGGTCTTGCTGGACATTTCTTAAGTGATTGTGTTGGTTTCTGTTTCTTTTATTTAAGTATGGTTGGTTTGGCTTAGCAAGCCCTAACTACTCTAAACTATAAAAAAATGTGTATACAGATCATAGATTTGATACCTGCCACACTTAATGTTCGATCATTCCTACATCATAGTAAATCCTCAATATAATGTGAAATTAATTAGAGACTGAGGATCAAAACATGACTTGAGAGGAGGTAGACCTGCTGAGAATACATTATAGTACTACGTTTTCAGGATGAGAAGGATTAAAGTTTTAGAGCTTTTGAGGTGTCGAATATCGTTATCTACAGCTTACGTTTTGATCACACATACGTGTTCTTTCGAGTACAGGGTCTTGATAGATGTTGTATTACCGATTGTGTTACTATCTTTTTGTTTTCTTTAAATTCAGATGGTTTGGCTTAGAGTTAGTCTTAAGTAGCCCTTATTGGGCTTAACAATGAAAATGCGTATAGAGCTTGGGTTTAATCTAAACTATTACGAGGCCATGAATATCAGGTTCGACACCTTCCAGATTCGATGTTCGATCCTACTTCATTAAAGTCAGTCCTCAATTCAATATTAAATTAATTAAGTGTTGAGAATGAAAAATTGAGCTGAGAAGAGGAGGACCTACTGATGGTAAATTCGAGCACTGGGTTTTGAGGACGAAAAGGATTAAACATGAAAGAGCTTTTGAGGTGAAGTAAGTACCGTTATATACAACATACATCTTCATCTTACATTTGTGTTCTTTCAACTACAGGGTATTGCTAGATGCTATGCTATTTTTTGTATCAGTTTGCTTTTTGCTTTCTTTTAGTTTGGTTGGTTAGGATTAACATTTGACTCAGCTAGCCCCAATTAGGCTTATCTATGAAGATGTGTATAAACATCGTACTTAACCTAAACTGTTACGTTGCCCATGGATCCCAGGTTATGTACCTACCATATTCGATGTTCGATCTCTACTTATTCAAAATCAATCCTAATCTCATATTAAAGCAATTAAGTGTTGAGTATAAAAACGAGTTGAGAGGAGGAGGTCCTGCTGAGCGTACATTCTAGCACTACGTTTTGGAAATAGGAAGGATTAAACGTTTCAGAGCTTTTGAGGTGATGTGAGTGTTATTATTTACACCTTACGTCTTCATCACACATACGTGTTGTTCAGACAACAAGGCTTTGCTAGATTTTGTGTTATTAATTGTGTTAATTTGCTATTTATTTTCTTTAAGTTTGGTTGGTTAAGGTTAGCTAGCCGAAATTAGGCTTAACTATAAAAATCTGTATAAGGATTGGGTTTAACCTGAACTATTACATTAATATTGAACCCCGGTTCGTACCTGCCAGATCCGATGTTTGATCTCTGTTTCCTTTCAGTCAATTGTCAAAATAATCTTAAATCAATTAAGAGATGAAGACAAAAAAATAAGTTGAGAGAAGAAGGACCTGTTTAGAATATATTCTAGCACTGGGTTTCGAGGATGAGGAGGAATAAAGATTTAGGAGTTTTTTGAGGAGACGTGAGTATCATTATTTACACCTTACGTGTTGATCACTTATACGTATTCTTTCGACTACAAGGTCTTCGTAGATGTTGAGTAATTGTGTTGGTTTGATGTTTGTTTTCTTAACGTTTGGTTGGTTAGGATAAGGTAGTCTTAATTAGGCCTAACTATGAAAATGTGTATACAGATTGAGATTAACGTAAACTATCATGTGACCGTAGATCCCAAATTCTATAACTGCCACATTCAATGTTTGATTCCTGCTTCCTCAAAGTCAATCTTCAGTATAATTTTAAATCAAACAAAGGTTGAAGATGATGAAAAGACATAAGAAGATTTGTTTGTTTGTTTTTTGAATTTCGCACAAAGCTACTCGAGGGCTATCTGTGCTAGCCGTCCCTAATTTAGCAGTGTAAGACTACAGGGAAGGCAGCTAGTCATCACCACCCACCGCCAACTCTTGTGCTACTCTTTTACCAACGAATACTGGGATTGACCGTCACATTATAACGCCCCCACGACTGAAATGGCGAGCATGTTTGGTGCGACCAGGATGAGAATCCGCGACCCACAGATTATGAGTCGCACGCCTTAACGCGCTTGACCATGCCGGGCCCGAGATAAGAAGAGGAGGACCTGCTGAGAATACAATGTAGTACTAGGTCTTGAGGATGAACAATTTTAGATTTTGAGGTGAGGTGAGTATCATTATGTACACCATACGTCTTCATCTCACATTCGTTTTTTTTGGACTAGATGTTGTGTTGGTTTGGTTGGTTAGGCTTAGCGACGGGCTGAGGTAACCCTAAGTAGGTTTAACTTTAAAAATCTGTATAAAGATTGGACTAGCCTATAACATGTCTATGGATCCTAGGTTCGATACCTGCCAGATCTGATTTTCGATTTCTGCTTTCTCAAAGTAAATCCTCAATATAACGTTAAATCGCTTAGGGGTTGAGGATCAAAAGGTGAGTTGAGAGGTGGAGGACCTGCTGAAATTTACAGCTGATATGGTTATTATTTTCTACACCTTATGTCTTAATCACACATACGTGTTCTTTCTACTACAGAGCTTTGCTAGATGTTGTTTTATTGATTGTGTTCATTTGTTTTTCGTTTTCTGTTAGATTGGTTAGTTAGGATGGGCTTAGATAGCCCTAATTAGGATTAACTTTAAACATCTGTATACAGATTGAGCTTTACTTAAACTATTATATGACTATGGATGCAAGGTTCGATATCTGCCAGATTCGATGTTTGATCTCTGCTCCGTGATGTCACTCCTTAAGATAATGATAAATCAATTAAGTGTTGAGGATCAAAAAGTTATTTGAAAGGAGGACTACTGAGGGTAATCCTAGCATTAAGATTTGAGGTTAAGGAGTTTTATGCACTTTATAGTTTTTGAGGTGATGTGATTATTATTTTTGACACCTTACCTCTCCATAACACATACGTGTTCTTCTGACTAAGTGACACAGCGGTATATCTGCGAACTTACACCACTAAAAACCGGATTTCGATAGCATTGTAGAGGGCGTTGCAGTATATGTTAGAATATTAATTAGAATAGGTATAGAGTTGTTCCTTTATATTGGTTTAATTTTGGTTTAAGTTGTTGCATAAGTAGGGTTTATTTGATTTTGCATTTGTTTATATTTGTTTCCCTACTTAGTATCTGGGTGTTCTCTATGGTTACATTGTGTTTATTTGACTTGCAGTTTTCAGAAACGTGTGAAGGTGTTTTTTTCCTTTGAATCTGGTTCCCTTTTTCTGCTTGTTTCTCCAATATAGAAGTCGTGGCAGTTTTTGCGTTGTATTTTATAAATAATGTTGGTATTGTGTTTGTCAGTATAGTTATTACATTGTATGGACTTTAGATTTGTACCTGGTTTTTGAATAAATTTGGTGTTTACTGGAATGTTGAGTTTTGTTTTAAGTTTCTTCCAAATGTTGGTTATGTTTTGCTGATGTCGGGAATATATGGTATGCAACATACCATACCTCGTCATCTTCAAAAGCTAGTGCTAGAATTTACTCTCAGCAGGACCTCCTCCTCTCATCTCATTTTTTAACTTCAACACTTAATTAATCTAACATCAGATTGAGGATTGACTTTGAGAAAGCAGGGATCTAACGTTCAGTATGACAGATATCGAACGTGGGATCCATGATCACGAAATAATTTAAGTTAAACCTAATCTGTATACACATTTTTATAGTTAAGCCTAACTAGGCTAGCTAAGTCTAACGCTAAATCGAAGTAGTCACTCTTAAAGAAAACAAAATGCAAACTAACACAATCAGTTACCCAACATCTATCAAGGCCTTGCAGTTGAAAGGACAGGAGTTTGTGAGGAAGACATAAGGTGTATATAATGATACTAAACTCATCTCAAAAGTTCAAACTTTTCTAATCCTCCTCATCCTCAAAACCTAGTGCTAGAATGCACCCTCAACAAGTCCTCTTCCTGTCAACTCATTTTTGATTTCCCGTGATAGGTTTGATTAAGCCCAATCTAAATACACATTTTTATAGTTAAGCCTAATTACAGCTAGCTATCAAATGGCTTCTATCAACTCATGGGGGACAAATTTTCCAAGTTTTGACACCTTTCCAAGCTGTTGCAGATGATGGTGGACAGTTGAATGGGTTGAATTAAGCTTCTGTGCTAGTTCTTCGACTGTCATAGCACAATCTTCATCAAGTGCAGCCAGCAGCAAGCCATAATTAAACTCAACAGGACGACCTGAATGTGGCGCATCACTTAAGCTGTAGTGACCTGATCCGAACTTCTGAAATCACCTTTGACATTTTATTTCATTGAGAGACTCCGTACCATAAACACCTTGAATGTTTCATGTAGTTTTTTCTGCACTATTCTAAGCTCATGAACTTTATATGCCTAATGTGCTCGTAAGATTTGATTAATGATTTAGTAAAGTGGAGTTGAGTTAGTTTCTTTTATTTGCCTGAATATTTGTATACACGTCTAACTACACATTTTAGTCATTACAACCTTCTACAAACACAGGAATGATGATGCGCTTTCTGTGTTAAATTTTCAGATATTACTTATGGAATGACCTGATATATAAGATAATGTTCTGGCAAATTTGCAGCATTCCATAGATATATTTTATACAGTTTTGTATTTTGGGTTTCTCGTCATCAAAAAATATGATTTAGTTTCAGGTATAACTTGAATTTCCATATATAAAACATTTAGATTAAATTTTTAGAAGAATTCACTGTCTAAAAACCTACTCCTTGTAATTCAATATCCTACAGTTAAAACAACTTTATTTTTCTGAAAATTAATATCAAACTTTTATAAAGTAATCAGTCAGGAGGTTTTGAAAGTTGCTTTAATGTGCGCGCGCGCGCGGATATACAAGGTGTTCGGAAATTTAAATATTTTAATTATATATAAAAAATGTTTTTAATATAATATTCAGGCACTTGCACATGCATGTGTTTCTTTGGTGGTTAGTTTTATTTCAAAAGTTATGGCATGTTAAATCTTTGAAAGAAAAGTTTAAGGACGACTCTTCCACTTTCATTATACTGTCAATCTTTCTCTGATGTTGGGTTTGTTAATGTAGAAACACTCGTCTTACAATGTTCGGTTTAATAATATACACCGGCAACTGTTGAAACTATTTAAAGTCTTCTATCTTACAAGCACAAAAGTGTTCTACTTTTCTTCTCCTGGCGAGTTTCCCTTTAACAGTTTTTTAACACTTTTTAACAATTCAAGTTTGTTAACAAAGAAAAATCTGGGTTACTTTACCATCTCTTGCAGAACCGTATGTAAGTGTGTTTTCTTTTAGCAAAGCCACATTTGTCAGGCTATTTGTCAGAGTAATGTTTACGGGCTCACAAAAAAAATCAGGGTTCGATTCACCGCGATAAATAGAACATAAATAGCTCATTGTATAGCTTTTAGCTAAAACAAACAAACACACTAATAATAATATTATAAAACACAGATATTTCAAAATCCTTTAATACGTTCTCTTTATTGTTTTTATTTATTTATTTACACCTCAATCAATATAGATTTAATAAAATTTATCTGCAAGATATCTTAAAGTTTTTAACTTATATTATGTTTTAAAACATGAGGAGAAAAGAAATAACAATTTATATTAGGTTGAGGAATAATTCGTGAGCGTTTTTAAATAATTTCATTCAAGCATTACATGCAAGACTATATAATACTTCAATGCATGAACACATTACACCCAAAACATTTATTATGATACTTTATTTCATGTAATACCTAGGTATATAGTATGCATTGTTTTAAACGAAATTGCAAGAAATTAAATGCGAAAAGCAGATGGTGTCGAAAATGCTCGATTTTGTCCACTTGACATTCCATTTAATCAGCTGAAAATGAAAGCAAAAATTAAAGACATATGAAAATCAAACACACCATCTATTAGAGCAAAAATTTATCTACCAAATGACATGAAATATTTTGCGAAAGCGTTTCATTTATGAATATATTTTTTTAACTTGAAAAAACGCTCACGAATTATTCCTCAACCCAATAGTTTAAATAATTTTCTTCAATACCATGTTTCAAGCAGTCCCCTGGTAAACAGCGGTAAGACTTCGCTAAAATCAAGGGTTCGATTCTCCTCGCTGAACACAGCAGATAACTTGATGTAGCTTTGCTATAAGAAAACTCACACACACATTTCAACTAAATATAATTATAGTATTATATGGAATGACCCCTCAATTACAGTATAATTTCAGTATAAATGTCGCTATCATTTACGTAAGCAAAGTAACATCTTGTTTTGCTTCTCTACATTGTTTTTAAAGAACATAATATTTTGTTTGAGTATTATACCCTGCTTAGTACAACAGTATCTTACAATAATTACCCAGTAGAGATTATTATAACAATCACGTGATAATATGTCGTCAAATATCCTGATAATTCAACATATTTTCAAAATATTGTTTAAAAAAGGAAATTAATAGGAATATAATGCAACATTAAAGGCTAGGTCAACAACAAACAAACGATAATACATCCTAAGAAACAACAAACTACAAAACTTTACACTGCTGCATCCCATATATTCCCTACATCAGAGAAAAATAACCTAAGTTTGAAAAAAAAACTTATAACATTCCAGTAAACACCAAATTTAGTAAAAAACCAGGTACAAAACTAAAGTCAATGCTATATAAAAACTACACTGACAAACACAACACCAACATTATTTATCAAATACAATTCAACAACTGTCACGACTTCTATTTTGGAGAAACAAGCATAAAAATGGAAACCAGATCCAAAGAAAAAAGAAAACAACACTTTCACACGTTTTTCAACACTGCAAGTAAAATAAACACAACATAACCATAGAAAACATACAGATACTAAGTAGAGAAACAAATGTAAGCAAACGCAAAATCAAAGAAGTCTTACTTATACAACAACTAAAACCAAAATTTAAACAATACAAAAGAATACCTTTATACCTATATTGATTAATCACCTCACTTCTAACTTCATTAGGCCCGGCATGGCCAGGTGGTTATGGCATTCGACTCGTTATTCAAGGGTCACGGGTTCGAATCCCCGTCACACCAAACATGCTCGCCCTTTCAGCCGTGGGGGCGTTATAATGTTAGGTCAATTCCACTATTCGTTGGTAAAAGAGTAGCCCAAGAGTTGGTGGTGGGTGGTGATGACTATCTGCCTTCCATCTAGTCTTACACTGCTACGTTAGGGATGGCTAGCGCAGATAGCCCTCGTGTAGTTTTGCGCGAAATTCAAAATAAACCAAAACAATCTAATGCAATGCCCCCTATAATCCCACATTTCCCTACTCGTTTATAATCTCTTCCCTAAGGCATGTGCTCGACAACGGTCAGTTGCAAACTCTCTTTGTCAACCTGAAGATGACCTAAGAAGGTCGAAACGTTGTTCTCTACTTTATTTTAATAAAAGTTTTAACACTCATACCAGCTGTATTGAGATACATTGGTTAGATATCTGTAGGTTTCTGATTAATAAGCGTTTATCACAATTATAGCTTCCGAGGTTTATAGAATACTGACTGTAGCAAACCAGCAATATTAAAACAATACCGGTATTTTACATACGCACATCATACATTGTTGATTTTTACGCTCGATAATCTTCTACAAATTTAGAGAACAGGCGGGGCTTTGGCAATACACATTTAACAATATGCGTTACATATATGTCTGAACATAGATAGTAAAATAGTTACGCAATAAGAAATCCGTTAGAAGGAGGATGTCAATTAACAGAATATATATCACTAGCTTTTCTTACAATTTGCATATTGAACTATACTTAATTGTAGCTGAGACAATACGTTGATGTGAAGATAGCAAAAAATACAAGAAAACATTAACAGAAGGTTTATTAATTCAAAAACCTATATTTTCTAATGCTTATGTTAGTGTAAAAACTTTGTATTCTTAAACCATTTCATAAGGAATGATAGTAGTTAATATATATTAGGAGTTATAATAACACTAAAAATCAAGGTTCTATTACTCGGGGTGGTTAGAACACAGATAGCCCATTGTGTAGCTTTAAACTAAATCAAATAAACAGAATAATATCAGTTTTATGAAAGGCATTTATTTCAAATTAGAGATACCAGCAACTGCGAGCGAATGCACCAATTCGTCGCCACGCAATTTAAACTTGGCCAATTTTGACACCAAAAAAAAAAAGAAGTAAAAAACACAAAAATCGAGAACTGTTTATACCGCTGCTTGAGACCATATTACATGTAACTTGATTAATATACACATTAAAAGTTCACGAAAATACCAGATTGTGCTCTCCTTGCAGAAAAGTTTCGCAAAAGACAAAATTGTCTGTATTTCTGTTTGGGACTTACAAAAAGTATCTTTGTATTAAAATCCAAGTTATTGTCGAAATATGACTATTTAGTTGAATAACACCCCTAAAATAATGTGTTTATATAACTGAAAGAGAGAGCATGTTTAGTGTGACAGGGATTCGAACCTGCGGATGACATGTCGAGTGCCTTAACCACTTGGCTATGGCAGGGTCTAAAGTTTTTAGAAAGCTGGATGAAGCAAGGACGTTTAGTAATATAAAAGGCTCGGATGTTCATAAATTGTTTTTGCACATTAATAAGCAAACAGATGGGTCCTTGCATACGAAGAAAGATTTTCAATTTTATTTTCAAACGTCTTCATGTGGTTTTACAGTTTCGTCATATACATTTCTATTTAAGTTTCTAATTGTCTTCATTTTAGCCGAAATATGTTTGAATTTCATATGCAGACATGCACTGCCGTTTGTTTTTGTTTAGAATTTCGGGCAAAGCTACACAAGAGCTATCTGCGCTAGCCGTCCCTAATTTAGCAGTGTAAGACTAAAGGGAAGACAGCTAGTCATCACCACCTACAGCCAACGCTTGGGCTACTCTTTTACCAACGAATACTGGGATTGACCGTCACATTATAACGCCCCCACGACTGAAATGGCGAGCATGTTTGGTGTGATGGTGATTCAAACCCGTGACCCTCAGATTACGAGTCGAACGCCTTAACCCACCTGGCCATGCCGGGCCTTGCAGAAAGAATAGAATAACATCCACTTGATCCCTTTTACACACGGTGCACCTGATTTATGGTAAAAAAGATAGAGTACAACAATTGTTGTGTATATTTTTTATTCACTACAGATCTCATCATTGTATTTTTCACATGTAGTCCTTCAAAGGAATTATATGCTGCATATTAAACAAATTAAATACATTAATTTTACTCAAAAGTGCTTGGAGTAAGCCCTTTGTTTCTACAACAATTTCTACTGCAATTCACATATTATATTATTTTTACTGTTTAAAAGAGAATAATTGAACTTTCGACGAAAAATGTGTCTAACTAACCGAATCATATTCCAGTTTAAAATTGCCAGTCAAGCTAAAGCATTATTTTACATTCTGATAAAGCTATGGGAATGAGTACTCACTGTAAGGTAAACATCGTGAACTACAAGGGAAATTATAATTTAAACCATTATAATCATAACTGGATGCATGAATTGGTTGTCTAAAACTGCACTTAAAACTTAAAAAATATATATTCATGGATAACTAGAAGAAGATTCAAGGAGTACCTAACAATCTAAGTCCTAGTTTTTAAATCTCTTTCTGAAGCTTATCTTAAGCTATCTTTCCAAAACATGTACCTGTTTTGAGTGGTTTTGGTTTATATCTTGTGCTTTATGTTTCATTTGTGTACTGAAATGGTAGTGTTTGCTATGCGAAAACTAGAGGCAAAAAATAAAAACACTCTCAAATGCCACCTTCATGAGAGATTTTCAAATTAAATGGAGTACAATAACATCCACAAGAAGACTTCTTAAATATGATGCATTGCTGGTTCATACTGAAATAAATGGAGCACAATAATATTTACAAGAAACCTTCCTAAGTATTATGCATTGCTAAATCCTTGCTAAACCAGATGGAGTACAATAACATCCACAAAAATACTCTTAAGTATGATGTACTGTTGGTTTGTACTAATGCAGAAGGAGTACAATTACATCCATAAGAAACCCTCACAAGTAAGGTACATTGCTTATTTCTTTTGAAATAGAAAGATTACAATAAAATACACAAGAAACCCTCTTAATAATAGTCCATGGCTCAATCGTATTGAAGTAGATGGAGTCTTATAACATCTATGAGAAAAACCTCTTATATTTGTTACATTCCTGGTTTGTGCTATTTCAGAAGAAATACAAAAACATCCGCTGAAACCCTCTTACATATGACGCACTTGAATTGTGCTAAAAAGATAGGGTACAATAACACCCACAAGAATCTCTCTTAAGTATAGTACATTGCCAATCCGTGCTGAAATAGATAGAGTACAACAATATCCACAAAAAGTCCTTTTAAAATTGATGTATTGCTCATTTGTGCTGAAGTAGAGGGAGTAAAACAACAGTCATATGAAAACCTCTTAAGTATGGTTCAAGCTAACTGCAGAAATCTAAGTAAATAGTTGTCAGTGTTTCTATCCTTTTTTCTATTCTTGATGTATCCTATATCAGTAGTTATTGTGGTTGTTTGAACACTCAGGAGGAGTTAAGGTGAATAAATAATGAAGTGGAACCGGAGAATATATTGCTAAGGGCACGTTACTCGGCGGCAGTTTTTATACAGTTATGTCAACTTGTGATAATGTTGTCACGTCACATCATATTTTGAGTGTTACTCAACAGAAGGTGTGTAACAAAGAGTCATAATTCCACCATATTGCACCAGAGAGTGTGTTGATATGACGTTTCTATTGTTTTAAAAATTAAATGTTATTTCAACTAATATCTTATTTCGCACAGAGTTTCTGAGCATTATAGTAATAGAGTTTTCACGATTTGTCAAGTAATACTAGAAGCAAGGTACTTAAACAATTTTTATACAACTGTAATTATTGGCTCTATCTTAGTTGACTTTTTTCTCCTATCCACCTATAAGCTATAATATTTACTTCACTCAAATAATCGATAAATTGAGATAGTAAGTTTGATAAAACTGAAATATGTAGTACGTTGTGTTACAAAGCCATCTCATTAAAATAATAATGGTTTTACGTGTAACGTTTTAAGATATATAATTAAATCTAGATATTGATGATATGATTCCATGTTGAAACAACCTACAATGAATTCATCATCCTATTGAACTATCCATTTATGGAAACATGACTTGTCTTATCAGCGCTATTCTTAGTAAGACAATCCATCTTATTGGTCATGGTTAAAATAACCATTGTACATATCAATATCTGTCACATATTGACTATTAAGGTTTCTAGCAATTATGGTTGCTTGCTAACTATTACATACCTCGTGGTTATGTTAAATATTCTATATTTCTACTTATGAATATACGCTAACCATTATACATACATATAACTATCATAAAAATACATTTTTATGTATTCAGTACTCTTCTTTTTGTACTTATATTAAAGTATTTTCTTGTAACTATTTCGGTTCTAGTAAGTGATAAAAACACTAAACAGCAATATATGTATTCAAGAACGTATTAGTCCACTGAAACTAGGCAAAAAAAATCTAGTCACTGCTAATGTTAAATTACTGCAGTATTTTTTATGCCAACCTAACCACTTTTAATAATATTATTATAGATAATTTAAGTCTTGTGATGTTAAATTCTTAAGTTATTTACAATCTAATTAAATTACAGAAGTTAAATAATGTGCTGACAATCTCCTCCGTTAAACCACCATTTAACAGAAACAACTTACCGCCAATAATTTGTGTAGCATAAATTAAAAAAATAATTGCAGTTCATGTGTGTACATACACATATACATCACTATATGACTTTATTGCTTTTATTTTTTTTTAAATTCCTAGTAGTAGTTAAAATCAAACTGAAAGATACTTCCTTCTTAAATTTCATTTTATGTTTAATTTTCATCACCGGAAAATAAGCTATACTGAAAGATTACATTACAAACACGAAACAGTGGACAAAATATGTATGTTTGCATATTTTATATTAATTATCTACTTAACAGTTTTCAACAGCTTAAAAATTTCAAGCAAGGCTTTCTGATTATTCCTCCAACTGGCAATCACAACGACAGCAAATATATGTATATATATATATATATATATATAAAGCAAAAAAAATTGTGTATCTGTCTGTATGTACGTTATATACTTCTAGATTGCTAGGACAATTTCAGTCAAAGCTTGTGGAATGATAATTTGGAGAAAGGGACAAGATAAGCATTTATTATCTTTGATGTACGTTAACATAACTGCATTCATAGATGGCGCCACAAATTTTACATGGGGGAAAATTTTAGTTAATTTTCGATAACACAGTATGCTCTCAGTGTGGAAGGAGGCCATACAAATGTCTTATATTTCAGACTGTGCATTAGCACTCTCTACGGAGAAATGAAAGAAATGGCTGCCAATATTGCAATAACACATATACCACGCTGAATTTTATATTACAACAGCCATCAAAAAACTAATATAAAAAGCCGTTTCTTTTAAAGTTATACCAACTTCCTACTTTAACCTGTTAATCATGATAAACACCCTGGAAGGACATTAAGAGATGAGTTTTGAAAGCAGTTAACAGAAAGCACACATATTACAACTACTTTGGCCACTACCCTGATCTCCCTTATCATTAGTGTACACCATGCTTTAAGGGTATACATGTTGTGTTCTTAAAGCTTTTACAAAACTTCTGGTGAGGTAATAATGAATACTATAATACTATACTATGTTATAAATAAATTATATGAAAGTTAGGATTTTCGTGTTATTTATCCTTGCATCCACCCACAAATTTTCTAAGTTCATAGTCCGGATAAAGAACAGATACTAAGCTTGTAGTACATATTTCTAGTTTACCTAAAATGCAAAATGGAATGTTAAGCTTTTTGTTTTCGATATTAATAAAAATGTAGCTATGTTAAAAAACAAAAACAGAGCAGATAGTAGAGAGTACATTTTGCGGTAAACGTTCTGTTTGTTTTCAGCATAAATATAGACTTGATTAAGGATCCACTTTTGATTTTTGAGCCTCATTTACAAACTTGCAAAAGCTCTATATTTTGCATTTTTGAAATTTGTTCCTTATTTTCTTTACCGCTAAAATCAGGGGTTCGATTCCCTTTGGTGGACTCAGTAGATAGCTCGATGTGACTTTGGTATAAAAAACACACACACATACTTATTTTCTTACCCCCCCTTTTGAATTCACAACAGTATTTAGATTGACATAAAACAAATAATAATGGAACTTCATAACGTTATAGGATGACAACGTCTTTACTGTTTAAATAATAAGATCTTGAAAAGTGTTATTGTAAGAAGCACTGAAAGTAAAAACATTGTCTGAAACTAACTTTAGTAGTTGTAACGGATTTATTGTTATATATTAATATTAATAGTTACGTTTGTTTCACTTTAATGCATGTAACGTATGTTGTCAAATGTGTATTGCGCAAGTCCCTCCTGTTTTTTAAATTAGTAGAAAATTCTCGACAGGAAGAATCAACAACGTATGTTTTACGAAAGCACTGGTGTATCTTCAAATATTGTTAGGCCAGCTGAACTTTCTAGAACATTGCCTAAAGTTTATAAATCAACACTCCGAGAGAGAGTAGAATATTGTTAGTTTGCTACAGTCAGTATACTATAAACCTCGGAAGCTATAATTGTGACAAATGCTTATTAATCGTAAACTACAAATATTTGACCAGAAACGTTGATAGATTATTCAACTTCAGTGAATTAACTTCGGACATTAGTATTTCTACGAAGACTAAATATTTTTGCCGGTAAAAGTCAGATTATACGCGGAGTTAGGCCAACCGAACTAACCAGCTCAAGCGAGATGTGACAAGATCAACTCAGAATGAATTTGCTTGTTGTGGACTTGGGTCACCGATCATTTCAGTTCTAGACCGGATATAAGACTTAGTATTGTTTGTAAGTTTGTAAAACTGTTGTATATAAATCATTATTTGTAATAACTACTTGTAATAACCGTTATTTTAAATTGTATCGTTTTTGTACATTAAAATATATTTGTGTTAAGAAGGAAAATTGTGTGTATTTATCTTGTTGGTAGGCCCGGCATGGCCAGGTGGGTTAAGGCGTTCGACTCGTAATCTGAGGGTCGCGGGTTCGCATCCCCGTCGCACCAAACATGCTCGCCCTTTCAGCCGTGAGGGCGTTATAATTGGTAAAAGAGTAGCCCAAGAGTTGGTGGTGGGTGGTGATTACTAGTTGCCTTCCCTCTAGTCTTACACTGCTAAATTAAGGACGGGTAGCGCAGATAGCCCTCGAATAGCTTTGCGCGAAATTAAAACAAACAAACAAACTATCTTATTGGCAAATATTATAAATTTAATACACATTAACACTTAATTAACTTCTAAATTAAAATTTCCGGTTACTCAAATAGTAATACGTAGCGTATGATAAATCGAAGATTCGTCGAGGATAAATTATAACACGTAACATAGTATATATAGTAATTTAGACATATATAAATATGTTGGGCTACGGATTCTTCGACAGTAGGTGTTTGTGACTTGTTGGCGATGTTGTTAAAATTATACATATATATATTCGAAAAAAATGAAATATATGTTTAATTTGTTTTTATAACTTGAGCACCATATTGTGAAAGTTAAAAAGAAAATTACGTATCGCTAGCAGATACATCACTGTGTAAACACTGCGACTGATGAAGACTCCATTAACCTCCGCCCCCACTCGCAACTCTTCGAAATTACATTGCTAAATTATGAGTTCGATTACCCTCGGAGGAGACAGAAGATGGCATGATGTGGCGTTGCTTTGGAAAAACAAACAAACAAACAAATCAGTAATCTTGTATGAATCAATGAATACTTATGCGTTTAGAAATGTTCTGGAGCTTCGCCAGTATCTATCCCTCCTCCTCCTAAGTAATTAACTCAAATATATTTAATATTTTGAACCCTTCAGCATACATCTTTCAACGTTTTATTTTAAGAATAACTTGATTCATGCTTAGAAATCTTAATTAATAATGAATACATTGTAAATATGAAGTTAAACATACGTTTATTTCATATGTAATTTACCTGTGTGGATTAGAGAGAAAATAAATTAAGTATAGTCTAATAAGTACTGATTTAGATAATAATTATTATATTCTAACAATATGCCTTCACATACAATTTCAACAGCTTTAATGAAATATTTTTATTTTAAATCGCATGGTGTTTATGATCCAAATACACCTAAAGAATGGATGATGTTGTTTAATCAATTTTATGAAAATTATCAACCTAAGCATATTTTAAAAATATGTAATATATCTGTTGCAATTTATTTTCATCTTTAGTTCTAAGTGAGACAAAAATTCACTGGTAACTTGTTATTTATGTACTATTAGCATGGTGTAAGAGAGTCAAAAACTAAAGTTTTATTATACTTTTTGTACTATTTAAAAGGCTGAACTGGATAAAGGATTTAACACAACTGTTGAATCAATAATCAGTAGAAATGATGATTTCAAAGGCATATTTACTCATAATACTATTCTCTTCATATCACACTCCCCCCAGTGGCACAGCGGTATGTCTGGGGATTTACAAGGCTAGAATCCGGATTTCGTTACTCGTGGTGAACAGAGTGTTGCTTTGTGCTTAATTTAAAAAAACAAAACAAATTCATATCATACTCACTCATAAATTTACAGAAGACAATATGAAGCCAATTAAACTATGCACTTCTTCATGACTAGTTTACATTACACCATCAATATTCAGATCTTCAAATGTCAATCCCTCTTAAACTTTGCATTTTTAAGAGCTAGTCCCCTTCAACCTTTGCTTCTTCAACAGTTAATTTCTATTCAACCTTCACATCCTTAACACTTAACCCTTTTGAAATTTTGTATTTTAGTAATGTCTCCAACAGATAGTTCCATTCAACCTTTCCATGTGGAACAGTTAGTGGACGTTCTAAACGTGCTTTACGCTTGTAACCTCAAGGAAATTTTGTAAAGAAACAAAAGAATAACAATGCATGCTTTTATACATCTTTTAAAACAATGTTTTAAAGCATAATTGCACACCCACACGAGATTTTCAATTTACACATTTCATCTTATGTTCTATCAAAGAAGCTTTATTTTCCCTGCTAGATCTCTTTGTTAATTAATACTAATTTCCGATCAGAATAACCTATGTATTTAGAGCAAATCTAAAAATCAGTCTGATTACCATAGATTGTAAACCTTTGTAATATCACCCAGTCACCGTTGGTAAATATGCAAACTATAGACTGTTGTCTTAGAAAACTCCGCAAAATATTATTTGATTATGTAAGAAACAGAGTTAATCTTAATCTTTCTTAGATGTTCTGGCGTCACCTTCAGTACTGTTGAAGTTTGTTTCACGTAAAAGTTTTATATTTTCAAGTGTACTTTTTTTGTCGTAATGAATCTTTCTACTTCTCAAACAGGATATTATTTCTTTTCGTCTACCAATCAAATGATTTAATTTCACAATAAGAAAGTATGCTTCTTTGAAAACTTATTTTATCAGTTGTACAATTTAAATTGCATGTCTGGCGATTTTTATATAGTACGGTAAAACGTGTTAGGACAAAGACAAAAATGAATTTCAAGCTACTTTCAAAATACAGTGGAAGGTAAAGCACAGGTGAAACATCAAAATTTTATTAATCTTCATATTTAGTATGACCTAAACTCAGTGGAAGTGCTTGAATTCAACAAACAGTTAATATTTTGTGTGTTTCCCTTTTACTTTAATAATGGCAGACAGTCTTTTAAGCATTGTTGCAACATACATAATCAAAATGTTCTTTCGGATTTTACACCAAATGTCTCTAACACACTCACATCACGTTTCTTTGGAAGTAACTTTATATTTGTTAAGCTGTCAAGTTTTTGACCTATAAAATCCCAGATCTTCTCAATTTGGTTGGAATCAGGCCTCTGGGGGGGCATTGTATTATTTGAATGACTCAAGTAGCTTGTATCATAACTAAGTAATTTCTGCATAGGATGGATTAGTGTTTTGGGTCATTATCATCCTGGTAGTAGAATCCTTTATCAATAATAAGCAAACCATTCGGTATACCATGACGGAGCAGTATCTGATGGTACTTGTGCTGGTTTATTATTCCATCTATTTTCCAGATATCACTTATTGCCTCAGCAGAAAAACATCCCCAAACCACCACACTACCTTCGTCATGTTTCATGGTTTATGCTACGCATTACAGTAGTAACCTTCACATTTCTTCAGCCGAAGTACAATCTAAATCTAAACTTTGAACTAAATACTTGGAGTCATCCGTCCATAACACCCTTTTTCAATAGTCAATAGTCCAATTTTTGTACTTTTTAGACAAATTCCAGTCTAATCTGGAGATCGAAATAAAGTTTTTTAATTGCTACGTGACCAAATATTTCATTCTCCTTGAGTCTTACTGACATTGGAGATCTAGACATTTTTCTGTCATTTGTTACACGGTCGTTTATCTCGTGTCTGAGATCAGTGGCAGTCTTTCTTCTGTCTTCAAGGCTACATAAACGAAAATATTTAACACCACTATCATTGAGTTTAGGTGTTCTGCTTCTTCCTTTCCTATTTTCAAACTTACCTGTCTTGGTCTCACAACCTAGGGTATACTTGACAGTATTTGGGGAGTATTTCAAGTCTGCAGGAATTTCTTGGAGAGTCCAACCATAATCACATAAAGCTTTTATGCGAAATCTCTTCTTTCATACAATTTTCTACGTTTTTTGGGCCATGACTTGACAACAAATCTTATTAGATACTACGTTAGTGCTATTAAATTGATTTCTTCTATCATACAACAGTATCATATGCTAACTTCTTTTTATGTGTACTTAGGACACTGTATTAGTTATTTCAGACCCTAAATTTTATCCGTATGTTCATTCAAGCAGAACCCTTATAACATGCCCTTGGTACAAGTATATGAGAAATCTAAAGAATGATAAGTGTTATCACATAACTCTGGCTCATTGAGTTGTCAACAGAGATCAGTGAAGCTTTACCATAGTGTTGAAATTTATTTATTGTAATGATATGGAAGAATTAGCCCCCTGAAATGGAAAAAATGAAAAATATTCTATTTTCCTAACATTTTTGTACACTAATGTATCTGTTTAATATACTTTTACGTTAACAATTTATTTACTCTCAAAATATTTCAAAGTAATAAGCTTATTTATAATATTATTAAAGAAAACTTAATACGATGAATAACTGATATATTCTAAAGATAAATCAACAACAGTATATCTATAGAAAATACTTTAGATTTAAACATTTATGCCAACAATGATTCAAGCACGATATAAATGTTTCATATAAATGTTATATCAGAGTACAGAATCATAAAATTTATAAGTTTAAATTATAGTTACTTTAAAATTATGTTTTAAGCAATTCGAAAATTAATATATTTTCACAAATTTTGTTTGGTTGTATTTAAGCACGAAACTATACCATAAGCTTTGGCTACCAAGAATATCAAAACCCAATTTATAGCGTTGGAAGGCCGCAGACATACCGCTGTGTCATTGGAGAGTTTTGAAAATTTTAGACAGGTAGTATAACATAGTTTTAACCTCCCTTCGCCGTGAAAGAGTAGACGAGTAAGAATGTAAGAAAATGTACACCATACTACATCTATAAATATATGAAGTTTATTGACATAACATCAATCGAGGTAGGCCAATGAGAGATCAAAATTGCATATTCAGTGATCTTGATGCAGAATTTGTTAACTAACTTGAATAAATATGTTTTATTTATTTTATATCCTATTACCGTTTGGTGAACACAAGTTCTCTGGTACTAATTCATGATTCCCGGTGGAACGTTTGTTACTCTACAGACTTTCAACATAAAAACCCAGGATTCGATTCACAGGCGTAGCTGCGAGCCCCTCATGGTTTTGTTGTTAAATAAACAAATACTAATTTATTGTATATGTGTTGTTGTTTTTTAATATTTTTATGAAGAAGTTAACAGCACCCATAATTAGCTCCTGACGTACCTCTGTATAACCGAATAGTGGGGTATAATTATCAATGTAATAACGCATCCAAAATGCAGTTAACCATGATGCAAAGAAAAACAGATAAACCTTGCTCGTGAACTCTTATTATACGACGTATGTGTTGAGCAGGGTTGATTTTTTTGTTTAAACTTATTTTGATCTGTTTTCAGGAGTTTGTTAATCTTTATATTAATGTTTAGTTGCTTTTGAAGTTATTATTGGCGTGTTCTGTTATAGTGAAATATCTATGCCGTTTGATGTAACTGTTATGACGTTGTCATTATTTAATTTTCTATTAATAAAATATATATTAAGGATATTTGTCATACCATAACACCAACAAAAATTTTTAGTTGTTTAACATTCTGGTGATAGATACAATAGATACATACTTGATCAGAATGCTTCAAAATTACACAAGTATTAGTTTATTACAATTCAGAGCTTTTAGAGTAAGTAAGATTTGTTTCTAGAACAGGTATTATGTTTTGATCACTGGTGCGATCATTACCAAGTACGCAACAACTTTTAGTGAGTACTTTTCAAAGTATTGTTTATTTACCAGTAACTGGAGTAAGTTAGGTATACTCCTTTCTTTGGGATCGATCACCTTCATGCTTTATTTACAGTATTAGGTGTTACACTTAAAACGTTATGATTAACTATAATTTTTCTTACATTTGTTATTATTATTTATTAAAATGATTATTTTAACTTGGTCTGTAAATTTAAGAGCATCCTATATCTACAGAGATTGCTGAGCTAAGTTAACTTTAATATGGTTTGTTTGTTTTTGAATTTCGCGCAAAGTTACACAAGGGCTACCTGCGCTAGCCGTTTCTAATTTAGCAGTGTAAGACTAGAGGGAAGGCAGCTAGTCATCACCACCCACCGCCAACTCTTGGCCTACTTTTTTACCAAGGAATAGTGGGATTAACTAAAATATTATAACGCCCCTGAAAGGATGAGCATGGTTGGAGTGACGGGGATTCGAATCCGCAACCTTCGGATTACGAGTCGAGTGCCTTAACCACCTGGCCATGCCGGACCCTTTAATAAGGTGTTGTATCTCTTACTTAGTCATAAGCCTAAACAAATCGTAATTTTGACCGAGTGTTGGTTAAAAAATGCAATATGTCTACTTTTATTTATTAGTTTTTTATCATTTATAAAATTATTTTAATGCTTATTATGTTACTATAATGGTTGCTGGATGTAACACTAATTTTGATTTTAATATTTTTTATCATAAAAGTTATTTTACATTTTGACTTACCGTATATCCCGGCGTCGAAGACGCTAATTTTTCCCCAGAATAAATCTCAACAATTTACCCTGCGTCTTCCAGCCTGAAGGTTACGTTGCTCATACGCCTATACCTAAGACTAGAGGAAGCGTTTCGATACTAGACGGTAATCTAAGCCCCTCTATACGACCCACAATGAAGTGTATAAGTTACTTAGTATTAAATAACAAATACATAAACAAGAACAGGTTATCGTACATATGGTGCTGTAATACCGACACTCTCTTTAACTCCTCAGGCTTAGAATAATGTTATTACTGATAATAATACAGATATTCTAGTGGTAATATGAAAGGTAGATACGATAAGCATATAGCTGACAAAAAACGAGAAGGGTGCAAGAGGATTTATGTACGGTAAGTCACTAAACAGTCCACGAAACATCTTGGTAAGATTGGTAGAAGTGCTGTGACCTTATTCTTATGTTTATCGTCTTTTCCAAAATTTAACTGATCAAAATGGGGATACGTCTTCGACGCCGGGAAGTGCGGTAGCTTATGGATTTACTATTAAGCTAACAAGTCTATTAAGATGGCAGGGCCAAAGCATACTTTTATTCTGATTGGGTAAGATACAACTGGACAACAGTCGAAATAAATTGAACTTTTACCACAGTATGGTTATATAATTGTGGTTAAAATATTTAATGTATCTAATTTTATTTCTTATTATTTCTAACTTAATTTGTAACGGACTTACTGTTATTCATTCATTTTATTACCTACGTTTTTTTCAGTTTGATATACTGTATTAGAATTTAAGACGCACTTTTTTCACATTTTTCTGAACTGAAAATTAGGGTGCGTCTTAAATTCGAGGTATTATTTTTCACTCTTCGAAAGTCTCGGGCCCGGCATGGCCTAGCGCGTAAGGCGTGCGACTCGTAATCCGAGGGTCGCGGTAAACATGCTCGCCCTCCCAGCCGTGGGGGCGTTATAATGTGATGGTCAATCCCACTATTCGTTGGTAAAAGAGTAGCCCAAGAGTTGGCGGTGGGTGGTGATGACTAGCTGCCTTCCCTCTAGTCTTACACTGCTAAATTAGGGACGGCTAGCACAGATAGCCCTCGAGTAGCTCTGTGCGAAATTCCAAAACAAACAAACAAACAAAATCGAAAGTCTCGAAAACTTTATTTTCCTCAAACAACAAATATTATCGAAAATCCTGCATTAACAAACAAATTAGACTATATTTTAAAAAAAATCTTAGGATAGAAAGGTTTATGAAAAGCCCCCCAGTGGCTCAGCGGTATGTCTGCGGACTTACAACGCTAAAAACCGGGTTTCGATACCCGTGGTGGGCAGAGCACAGATACCCCATTGTGTAGCTTTGTGCTTAATTCAAACAAGAATAGCTTTAAAAAAAAACACGTACAAAAAAGTCAAATTTGCCGATGTAAGCGCCACTAGCGGTGTAGTCGGATATCACTCTTTGTGTAACTTTCCTCTTGTTGAGACACTATTTTATTGTGTATTTTTAATTTTATTGCATTTTTACCCATGGAAGAGCGCCGAACAGATTAGAAATCGTGCATCCAGTAAAATGTATACAGTGAGTGAGGCAAACGTGCATCGTTGGTGTGGTATGAAAACCAAAGTCCATTTTCTGACCCAAGTAAAGGAAGACATCCTGAAAATTATGCTGCCGTTTTAACGTATTCGAGAGAGTTACGAAATAATGGACTGCCTGTAACGAGAGAAGTCTTAATGTTAAAAGCAAAAGAACGTGCAGGAAATAGTGGTATTTCTTTCAAGGTTAGTCGTGGCTGGTGTGGGAAATTTATGAAAATAGAAGGTGTATTATTGCGGTGAAGGATAACAATTAGTTAAAAATTGTCGTCAAATTTTGAAACAAAACGTACTGAATATCAACGTTACGTTATTGGTCTACGCCAAAGAAATCAATATTTCCTAAAACAAATTGGTAACGCAGATGAAGCGGCAGTTTTTTCTCGACACACCGTGCGACAACACTGTAATGCCAGAGGAGGAAAACAGGTGACAATCAAAATCACTGGTTATGAAAAATTAAGAGTTAGTGTCATGCTATATGTAACTGCAGATGGAAATAAATTACCACAATATGTAATATCAAACAGAGAAATATTACCAAAAGAAAATTTTGTAAAGATGCAACAGTTCATGCAAAAAACAACAACAAATGCATGGATGACATCAAAGTTAATGGAAGAGTGATTGGGATGTGTATGGGAAAATCAGCCTGGTTCATTATTAAAGCAACGGAGAATGCTTGTAATGGATGCATTTTGTGACTATCTCTCCGATAAAATCAAGAGTAGGTAAGGGAACAAAACAGTGATCTGGTGATAATTTCTGGCAGAATGACAGGTCAGTTACAATCTCTTGATGTATCCATTAGCAGGTCATTCAAAGATCATATCCGTAAGAATTATGATTCTTGGCTGAATAAAGGCTGTCATGTTTTGACACTGAGTGGTAAAATAAAAAGGGCATCAGCATCAACAATAGTGGAGTGGATTTCAGAAGCTTGGAAATGAGTGACGGACAATATTATTAGAAAACCGTTTTTAAAATGTTTTTTATCCATTGCGAAAAATGAAATGCAAGATGATATTCTTTGCGACAATAGTGAATCAAGCGATGTAGATGATTCAGTTTCAGAACATAACAGTGAATCAGAAGAAACATCGGTGTAGCATTCTGATTAAATAAAGAAAGCAAGAAGAAACATTATTGTAATGAAAATTTTAAATTTCTTGTATATTTTATATATATATTTTATTATATTTCATTTTAAATACATTATTAACATTTCTGTTTCGTTAATAAACTCTTATAAACATATTTACTCCTTTCTAATTGTCATCCAATTTTTTTCGTGAAAATCCCCTTTTAAAAGTGAGGTGAGTCTTAAATTAGAAATCTTCTTAAATTCGAAGTATGCGACTCATAATGTCAGCAAGTCTCGCCTGTTCTCTAAATTTGTTGATTCTCTAGAGCAAGAATCAACAATATAATGTTTACGAAAATATTAGCATATATTCGAATATTGTTGAACGTTCGAGAATCTTACTTAGTTTGTATCAAAGCTAGCCAAAACACAGTAATAGAATATTGTTGGTTAGCTACAATCAATCGGAATTTATAACTGAGATTAACGCTTATTAATAGGAAAACTAGGCAAATTGACTAGGAATGTTTATAGATTTCGAACATTATAAATCTTTCACGTTCAGTTAATTAGCTTCAGATATTAGTATTTCTACGAGTATATTAAATACCTTCATCAGAAAAAGTCAGCTTATAAGCATCGTGAGGACAACCAAGCTATCTAGCTGAAGCGAGGTGTAAAATGTCAACTCAGAATTAATTTTCTCGTCTTGGACCTGGACCGTCGATGAAACCAGATAGAAGACATATTCCCCGTTAAGGGTTAGTTGCAAACTCTCTCATTGTTAACCTAAATATGACCTAAGAAGGTCGAAATGTTGTTCTCTGATTTATTAGTAAAAGTGTTAATACCTATGCCAGCCGTTCTGAGATATATTTTTACTTCAAGTTGTCCCTGAACTGCCCATAAGCATAAAAGGTCATTTAGAAGTCAATATCACTTATGACAAAATTATTGCTTTTGGCCAAACATAAGGCAAGATGTTTCCTAGTTTTGTGAAACTTGTCATACATGTCAATGGGCTAGAAACCTAATAAAAACATTCCTGTTATTCTTTTTAAACCTATTCTAACTTTCGAAGAACATCTAAGTCGTGTGATTATTGATTGTGTTAAGCTAAAAATATAATATTTGTGTTTAAGCACTTTCACGTACTTTGTAATTTTATTATCATAATGTGACCCTGTGTTGATTGTTTTATATATTGCCATGATTATTGAAGTTGTATAATTATTTTTAGAATTCTAAAGGCAGTGACGTTAATGACTGATATTGATTTGGTCTTCGTTGACATATTAAGTTATCAGTCTATTTTATCACTAACGATCTTTAATAGTATGATTAATTTTATTGGTCCTTTGTTTCGTACTTTCAGGAACTATTGGTTGTACAGCTATATTTAGCGAAATGGCTAGCTAATGTACTCAATTATTTCTCGGATTATTGTTATAAGTGATTATTAAATTAACTCCTATATCTAATCATTCTTCATGATTTTACTCAGGAAACAGAGCAGAGAAATAAATTATCTTATTTAAAAACTAGAAGTGTATCACTCTTTGAATTAGTTTTCTCTCTAAAATAAATTATACCAAGGAATGATGTAGAAATAAGATTCGATAAAGAAAAAAAAAAGATATTCAAAGAGTTTTCTTTTCAATTCGCTTCTGAAGGAAGGCTGACCTTTTGAGTACACTCGGGTTATCATCTTTCTCGTTTTGTGGTTTAAATTATTAACGCTATGAAATTTTCCTCAAATATATCGATAAATGTATGAGCTGTATGTTTTTAAAACAAGAAATGATGATTTGGTGATTTTTGTGCTTTCACAATATTTTCTTTAAAGATACCCCAAATCAGTACAATATGTGACATATATTTGTAATGTTAATAATTTGGGCAATACATGACAGCATTATGAATGGAGATAATCGGACGAAACAAAGAAATTGTCTTTTTGTACAAAGCTAGACAATGATGCTATCTGCGCTCTGTCCACTGAGGATAATCGAATATGTGATTTTGATATTTTCTGACCCACTGGGTGAATGAAAAAGAGAATGGAGAAGAATAAAAGAAGAAAACGTAAACATAAAAAGAATGATTCAGAACTGTGTGTACACATATCTTAAATACATGTTGATGATGTTAACGTTAAAGAATTGAAAACGCTTAAATTAATCTTGTACAATATGGTATGTGATAATAATTTTGAAATATTCAATACTTTATAATTTATGATAGTTACTTATCTTCATAAGTGTTATGAAATGAGTATAACTTAACAAAAACTAATAAATTAATTGAAAAATTCTGTTATAGACTGCCATACTTCACCACATTCAACAGTTTAAAAGTCGTGGCAGTAATGACTGATACTGATTGGGAGTCGATTTACATCTTTAATTATCGGCTTGCGATCTGAAACACCGTTGATCTTAAAATGATAGGCCTAAATGAAGCATATAATTCCAAACATTGTATTAGACGTGCTTAAATACTTTTCTATCCTTCAGTGACATTCTTTGATCTTTAATAATGTTCTTCATAGGTGATCTAATATTGCCTTTCTCACAAGAACGACAAAGAAATTAGTAAACTCAAAAACAATCGTGTTTATGTAGAAAGTTAAATCAATCACGCTATAATTTTACAAAATGTTCAAAATCGGTAAAACACTTGTATTGTTTGAATTTCGCACAAAGCTACTCGAGGGCTATCTGTGCTAGCCGTCCCTAATTTAGCAGGGTAAGACTAGAGGAAAGGCAGCTAATCATCACCACCCACCGCCCACTCTTGGGCTACTTTTTTAACAACGAATAATGTGATTGACCGTCACATTATAACGCCCCCACGGCTGAAAGGGCGAGCATGTTTGGCGCGACGGGGATGCGAACCGCGACCTTCAGATTACGAGTCGCACGCGTAAACACGCTTGGCCATGCCGGGCCCTCACTTTTCTAACAAAACCTTTATTACTGTTTAAAATGTTTAGGGCAGAAGCCCTTCGTCAGGCAGTTTAAACCATGATACATAAAAAAAGGGTTAGACAAAATCGTTGAAGAGTTAGAATATAAACAGATATTAAATTGCATACGTACTCCGTAGAGCACATTAACAGAAATATTGTTAAAAGGAACATTGTTAAAGCGATTCTATAAACAGTTCTAAAAGTTATAGGAGGCTCGGCATGGCCAGGTGGATAAGGCACTCGACTCGTAATCTGAAGGTCACGGGTTCGAATACCCGTCACACCAAATATGCTTGTCATTTGAGCCGTAGTGGCATTATAATGTTACAGTCAATCCCACTATTCATTGGTAAAAGAGTAGTCCAAGAGGTGGCGGTGGGTGGTGATGACTAGCTGCCTTCCCTCTCGTCTTACACTGCAAAATTAGGGATGGCTAGCGCAGATAACCCTCATGTAGCTTGGCCCGAAAATTAAAAAAGAAATTGATAGAAATTGGATTTTAGAAATTAAAAGAACTCAGAAAAGTAATAAACTTAAATTCAAAAAAGCATGATGAAAAGGTAACTTCATATTAATAATAATGATCAGGGAAGTATGTGTAGGCAGCATCAGCGTGAAGTTAACAGGGGTGGGAAAGATATTTAGCGGAAGATGTAATCACTTAAGAAAGAAAAAATCATTAATTCAGTGCGGTGCAGGATAAATAATAAAGATTTGTCACAGATATGTGTTTCACCTATTTCGAACATCTTTTTATTGTGTTACTTTTTCACGTCTTGCAGTCTTTTCTACAATTATTACTTGGACTAAATCGTTTAATTCCACTGTGCACGCTCTTATTAATAACTATTTTCTACCGTAATCAAATATACTGTTTCAATTTAAGAAAAATAATATCCTTACAGGTAATAACTTTAAGATAATGTTATTTATAATTTACAAAGCATTAGAAAGACTGGGTTCTCCGGGTGCTTTAGTATTTAGAGCAACAGATTTCCAATTAAAAAGTAGCAATAATTTGTTTAAGATTACAAACTGCTAAGAGTTATAAGTAAATCTGGAATTTTTGTCAGTAGATAAAATTGTTGGAAAACATTGCGTGAATGTAATATAGTAATACTAGTTCAATTACTTCATTTATTGGTTATAGAATTATCCAGCTACTTCGACACTTCTGTATGAAGAGATGAGTTTGACGTGGAGAGAAGTTAAACTTGTTATTTCTATGACATTATTATTAAGATCAAAGAAAAATACTAAAAAACATAACATGATATGAACATACAATATTTAAAACTACTAAAAACAAACAGCCAATTTGGCCTGGCATGGCCAAGCGCGTAAGGCGTGCGACTCGTAATTCGAGGGTCGCGGGTTCGCGCCCGCGTCGCGCTAAACATACTCGCCCTCCCAGCCGTGGGGGTGTATAATGTGACGGTCAATCCCACTATTCGTTGGTAAAAGAGTAGCCCAAGAGTTGGTGGTGATGACTAGCTGCCTTCCCTCTAGTCTTACACTGCTAAATTAGGGACGGCTAGCACAGATAGCCCTCGAGTAGCTTTGTGCAAAATTCCAAAACAAACAAACAGTCAAGTAATTGGCAAGTTCTTTACAAGCAGTCCAAAACTGATTCTTCCTTTACAAATTTATTGATCAAAGCTCAAAATATATGGGAGAACGGAAAGTAAATGTGGCATGCGCAATGTCGTACGTATTTGTAGGTAAACGAAGTCTCTCGGTTAGATTCCGTTAAATTTCACAGATTAAAACAAAAAATCCTGGGATTTGTATATAAGTATTCTTTATTCTTCGAACTTAATTGACGTATTAGTTGATAAAGATAGTGATTACTAGAAAATCCAGATATGCTGTTGTACTGATTAAAGGATTTTCTTAAGTTCTTGAAGCATGATATTAATAATAATAAAAAAAAACTTATCAAAGAATTAAGTCACTTATTCAAGATTTGGATAAAATAACAAGACTTATATGGTTATTATGACAGAAACATAAAAATATGTGTGTGTTATTACAATTTAGATAAAGGAATGTTTAACTTATTTATTGATGTTTCCTAAGATAAGTGTTTTATTTTATTTGAAAGCTACACAACATACGAACTGCTCTCTATCTATTACAAGAAATCGAACTTTAGATTTTAGCGTTTTAAGTTCGAAAACTTATTGGTGACACATTGGAGACCATGAAAAACTTCGAACACCTGGTCATGGATTGATTGAAAGTACTATGTTAATGAGACCATTCTTTCCCCACCACAGGTATCGAAACCTGGTTTCTAACGTTGTAAGTTTTCACACATCCTGCTGTGCTACTGAGAGATGTGATATTAATAAAGAAGAAAGCTATTATTACGTGTTTAAGAAAAACCTTTTTTAACAAATTAATATTAAAAATACATTTTGGGTGTTAAATAACTTAAATACTGAGAGGGACGAGTTTTTTTATTTTTTCGGAAAATTAAATGAAGACGAACTAAGAACATAACTATCTATTCTGTGTAATTAAACATATTACAAAATTTCTAAATTATTTAAGAGAAAAAAAGACAAATACAAGACTGAGAGATTCATATCTCTAAGTGCAACTAATGAAGATAATATTTCTTCACTGTTTTTATTTTAATATTGACGAAGTATGAGACAATTTTAACTAGAAATGTCTGACTATCAAAAGAACAGTCTGTTGTGCTTTACTTCAAATTTTACAGGAAAAATGTATTTGATTTATTAAAACTATACAACATTTTTACAAGGGGTAGTGTTTCATTTTTTATAACATTGATAATGTCACTGCATATAAGTAGGGTTTGTTTATTTGTTTTTAATTTTCTTGAGAAATATCATTGAAACAAAAGTATATAATTACTGTTTCAGTTATTTATCAATTCCTTTAAAACACTCCTTGTATATTAGATTCTATAAAGTCGTGTGTTTTAATATATTTGCAGACCAAAGGTGAGATTAAATGTCCTGGACGTTATTAGCACGTAAAATCAAAACTTGGTAATTAAAACTTTTAATGATTTCATACTAACTTTAGCAGGTTTGTAGATTAGTTGTTATTCTATGCTAAAAAACAAATTCTTCTTTAATATTATTTTACAGCCAGAAAACATATTTAGTAACCTTAACCAGTTAGTTTACCCGGGTGGATCAGTGGTCAGCTTATGGACTTCTAAGCTAAAATTTGGGATTTTATCATTGGAGTAGGTATACTGCATGTAGACCACTAATGAAAAACCAATATTTCTCTCAACAATATTTCTTCAAAGAAAAATTATCTTCAGAATTGTCATATGTGGACAGATTAAAGAAACTAGTGACAAAATTATAGTTTTCAGAAAACAAAATAACATGGAGAAAAGCATCGAGATTTGTTTGTTTCAGATTTGTCTGTGCATTGCCTTCCCTAATATTTAACTGATAAAATAAAAACAGCTAGTTAACAGCTACAATTATCAATTCTTGGGCTATTCTTGTCTAACCGAGCAGTTGTATTTGATTATCCTTCTTATAACGCAGTCATAATTCCAAAATGCGGAGTGAACCGAATAGTTCAATGCAGATTCGGGGTAACATTAACCTCTAGGTCACACCTTGCCCGAACTTCAAGAAATGTAATGGTACAAGAGCTATTACAAAAGTTCTTGGTCCTACATAAAAAAATGAAGTGTATGTTTTTTCTAATAAATATTAAGTTTGAACCTTTTTATAAGTAACAGCATGTAACATTTAACTTAACGAACTAATGTCGTATGTTTTGGATTTCTGAAAGAAAGAAGTGAGCTGAGTTATGTGTCATAGAGAAGATTGAACTTCAAGCCGTGATCAAATATTTGCTTAAAAAGAAAATGACATCGTACGAAATCCACTAGGACAAGAAAGCAATTTCAGGTTGGTGTTCCAGTATATCCAACAGTGAAAAAAATGGTGTGCCGAGATAAACAATCATGTGAAGATGTTCCAAGGTCAGGTTAGTTCTCGACATCGATCACAACAACAATTATAAATAAAAGTTATGATTTAGTTGTATATGATAGAATAATTTCCATTAGGAAATTAGTAGAAAAGGTGGGAATCAGTAAGAGTACTGTAGCAAACAAGCTGAGTCACGATTTGGGCATGGTTAAGGTTAATACTTGATTGGTTTAGAAAATGTTGATATATGAGCAAAAATGAATCCGAGTTGTTAAAAGCCAACGCCTATTACAAAGGTTTTAATAGATTTGTAACTATGAGAAACGTGTTCATCATTTCGACTATCAATGTTTTGGTATGCCTAGAGCATTTTACTATCTAATTATTTGGAAAGGGGTCAAACCGCTACAAGAAAATAAATCACATGCTACTTTGAACTATATCCATAATGTTGGCTTTGAATTACTCAATCACGTCCCTTACTTATCAGATGTAGCTGCAAGTGACTATTTCCACTTTCATGATTTTAAGATCTTTCTGAAAAGTGGAATATTTCAGAGTGATAATGATCTCGTACCTACCATCCAGTTATGGATTGAGGACCAAGTTTGACTGTGTGGGTATTTGGGTATTGATGTTGTTAAATACCCAGGAGGGTCAGGTACATTTGACAGGACCAACAAGAAGAGTGTATTTTGTTTTTGAATTTCGCGCAAAGCTACACGAGGGCTATCTGCACAAGAGTTGTATTAAAAGAGCATAAAGGCCTTAGAGCAGGGGTGTGCAACAGGCGGCCCGCGGGCCGGGTTGTGGCCCGCCAAGCCATTTAGTGTGGCCCTAGTTGTTGTAATCTAACCATGTGGCCTGATCTGTAATCCAACGCAAATGGAATATTTTTAAAAGCATCGATCCTACGGGATTCCCAGGCTTCGACTCGACAAACTTCTAAAATTATCTTTGCTAGAGAGGACCAGGCCGAATTCGATTGGTCGGCCTCCTTAGGGCATGAATAGGTGACGTGCACTAGCACTATTGTCTACGACTCAACGTCATGTCCTGAACCTCGCCTTCGCCCGCTGGCGACAATTTTCCCTAACCTCTGCTGTCCGTCATTCATTATTGGTGAAAATTTTATTACCTTTTACAGTTACTACAAGATATTGAAGGTAAATTGATTATTATTTAGCATATTGTTGTGACTTTACTGAATTTATTAAAATTTTTGCTTTCAGATGCATCTGATTCTATGTACAGTGTGACCTCGATATTCGCGGGGGTTACGTTCTTTACCCTCCCGCGAATAGCGAAAACCGCGAATATTGGATGCAGTTTTAAAACGTATATGTATGCGATTATATACTATATGAAATGCTTCCCAAACACTAATGATACTTATACTCATTGATGCAGTAATAATGTAGCAATATTGCATACTGTTATGTATTTCACTAAATTGTACCGTGCGTTACCGGGCTGTGCTTTGCCGTTTGCGTTGTTGGGAAGCTGAGGCAGTCAGCCAATAGCAGTCCAATCTTGTTTGGTGAAGACGACAATTGATAAAAACGGCTTGATTGAGTAAATACAACAGAAATCTCCTCGAAAAGCCCTTTCAGTCTCTGTGACCTACAAAACGCAGTTCGCGCATAACCCGCGAATATGCGGGGCCGCGAATGGCGAACCGCGAATAGGCGAGGTCACACTGTATTTTGCTATTCTCAATTAATTTAAGTACCGGAAGGCTATGATCGGATGCCAATTTAGAAACATGTGTTTCTGTCCATAAGAGGTTCCATGTGTAAATAAATTCTATGTTTTTTCTACTTTGCTATTTTCGTGAGAATAATTTTTGTTTTGATTTCAGGGCTAGTAAAATGTCAGCAGTTAAGAAACGAAAAATTGCTGATGAGGGAAGGTTATTCAACAGTGAATGGTGCACAAAATATCTTGTTGTCCCACATAATCAAGGTGTTGTCTGCCTCGTCTGTCAAACTACAATTGCAGTCATGAAAGAGTACAATATTAAGCGACATTACGCAACTAAGCACCTCCCAGTTTGATGAAATTGTTGGTCAGGCACGAAAGGACAAAATTGAACATTTAAAAACATCCATTGAAAAGCAACAAGGTGTTTTTATCACTTTCAAGAAAAATTCAGAACTGGTGACAAAACTGAGTTTTAAGCTTTGTGAATGTATGGCAGAAAAGGGAAAGCCTTTCAGTGATGGAGAATTTATTAAAATTGTTTAACAATATTCACAGAATATGCATGTCCAGAGAAAAATATTTGGTGGAGCAAACTAGCCTTTCCCGCTTTACTGTCTCACGCAGGACAAAAGATCTTTCAGAGGACATCAAAGAAACTTTGAAAGAGAGATTGAATTCGTGTGAAGCTTTCAGTCTGGCTTTTGATGAAAGCACTGATATCAATGACACATCCCAACTTGTCATTTTCATCAGAGCTGTTACTGCGGGCTTTGATGTTTTCGAAGAGTTTTAGATATGGCAAGCCTTTCCTCCACAACCACAGGACAGGATATTTGTGAACAAGTGCTTAAGGTTGTAGAAAAGTTTGAACTGAATCCTTATAAATTATGTGGTGTTACAACAGATGGTGCTCCTTCCATGACAGGTAGGACAAATGGATTCACCAAGAAATTTCTAACTGCAATTGGAGCACAAGACGTAGTTGTAAGCCATTGCATTATTCACCAAGAGAGCTTGTGCACCAAAGTTCTGGATTTTGCAGAAGTCATGAAAAATGTCGTCCAATGCGTAAATTATATTCGAACACGAGGATTAAATCATCGACAATTTAAAACTTTTTAGATGAGCTGGACAGTGAGTATTCAGATGTTTTGTACTTCTCTGCTGTACGTTGGCTTAGTAGAGCTGCTACTTTGAAGAGATTCTGGAATCTGCGAGAGGAGATTAAGTTCTTCATGGAGAGCAAACGTCAGAATGTGGACTTCTTGAGCAATGAGAACTGGCTGAATGACTTAGCATTCCTCACAGACATTACACAGCATCTGTCTGATTTAAACTTAAAACTACAAGGGAAAAGTCAACTTGTGAATAAGTTGTTTGAGCATATTTGTGCTTTTGAGAAGAAATTGGAACTTTTCCAGGTTCAGTTGAGAAGAGCCATATTGACCCATTTTACATGTCTTGCAACCAGGAAACTGGAAATTCCTAATCTGGATTGCACCAAATATGGAACCAGTGTACAAAAGCTGCGTGATGAGTTTGCAAACAGATTTCCAGATTTCAGACAAACTGAAATTAGATTGAAATTGTTCGCTCAACCTTTTGATTTGGCAGTGGAAGACAGTCCTGATGATTGCCAAATGGAACTCATTGAACTGCAGGCTGACATGGACACTAAAAGGAAATTCTCTGAAAACAGTTTGTTAGACTTTTACAAACTCTGTGTACGTGAAAAGTTTCCCAAGTTGTCCCGTCATGCACAAAGAATTGCCTCCCTTTTTGGTAGCACCTACTGCTGTGAGCAATTTTTCTCCAAAATGAAGCTCATCAAAACCAAATGTAGAAGTCAGCTGACTGATGAACATTTGACCAGTCAGTTAAGAGTGGCAACCACTTCTGTCAAAGCTGATATTGACAAGCTCTGCAAGGACTCTAAATTTCAAGTGTCGCACTAAAATGATCACTCATGCAAAAATATAAAATATTATTGCTTGCATTTTGAGAATTTTTTTAATTTATTGTGCATGTACACGAATAAGCTTGTTTTTTAAGTGGCCCCGCTTGATTGATGAAGTTGGTTATATGGCCCACCGACGAAAAATGTTGCACACCCCTGCCTTAGAGCATCGCTGGCACAAATGAATAGACTTAAGCAGAGATTATATTGAAAGACAAATCGTAGTTGAACCTTTCCTTATAGGTCGGGCTACGACCTTTTTGGACACCCTTTATTTATATTTTGAATTTATGACAACTTTAATAAGGCTATATGTTGGAATATACTTGATAAATTTGATTTGCCATCAACTTTGTGTTGATTGAGAATCATATTGTACGTAAGTTAATATGTAGAGATTACACGGACTTTTCGCTACATTAAAAATACTTTTATTTACGAGCTTTCGGATCTCTTACCAGAGTCTTTAGCGGGCATTAATGCACTGACCAATAGAAATTCGAATTTATGTAGTGACAATTCTTCAGTATAATGTATCATGTTAACTCAGTTTGTTTTCACGATTTTTTTATATACAAATGACAAAATATAAACTCTTACTGAAAAAGTAATACTAACATAACGCACAGAAAGTGTATGAAAGTTAATCATGTATTTTATAAGTTATTATGTTTTTGTATGTAAGTTTATTTAGAAGCGTGAATAATCAGTTTATGAAATCTAAATTAATAGAAACTATACAATAATTGTATTTTAACTGAAATGATCCGTTAACTGTCGTAAATATACAAGAAGTATTTTGTATCACTATATCAAGTAAAATAACTATGTTTACTGTCTTTTAAATTTAGTGACATGCAAAGCGTTGGTTAAAGTATGGTGAATATCAAATGTATGCAGAATCATGATTCTGTAGAATTTGAACTGTTTATTTTTAATATTAGCTATACTGTAAATATATAAACAACGACAATGTATTATAATTATCGTATTCAACTTTTGTTTTTCTAGCATTATGCTGTCATACTGATCACTCTCTTCGTTTTGTTCAGAGTGTTCTACATTAAAACAAAAGTTTCAGTGAACTTTAGTGAACACAAAAGGTTAATGACTTTCTAAATTTGACGTCTTATATATTTAAAAAAAAAAACCAACAAAGTTTATAAAGTCACTCTGTAGCCTTGAATACGAAACATGTGACTCATGTCGGGAATAGGCTGAAAAACCAAGAAAAGTACAGACTACATGCAATTAATAAGATTTCATCAAGAAATATTTTTATTTAATCTTAATTCGAATGTTGTACTTAGACGTTTCAACGTTAACTCTGAAACATAATATATAGTAGGAACTAACAGACAATCCGTTTATTTGATCATTTTATACATCGTTAAAAATACAACAAATGTTTTTTGTTATTTTCAAAGATACAGTCGAAGAGGTAGTGTAGTTGAGTATATTCATGTTTTGGACTCCTAGTCGAAAAGTGGCGAGTTCAAGTGTGGCCAGCCACTTTACTCTACTCAATCCAGTTGTCTTAGTTGTTCATTGGGGTTAACTTGCAATAGATTGGTATTATATCCATGAGGAATGAATAATCATTCTTCCTGATTGTGCTTGTTGGAATAGGAATTCGAAAGCACGAGCTATATTGTGCCTTGCAAAGACACGGCAAAGATTTAATTAATAAGGGTTAAACAGCATGATAAAGTTAAATGTCACAGATAAAAGTTACAGTTCTCATAACTTATATATAATTATTTGGTGCTTCTAGGAAACAACTATCGCATCTTTAAATAAAGTCGAAATATTTAAAATTTGGTAAACAATTTTTCTGTGTGTTATAAAAAGCAATACATTTATACAGGCCACTTACAGAAACATAAACTCAAATAATTAGCACAAGGAGAATACCTAAAATTCTGCAGTACTGCAACTTAGACAGCGGAATTTTCAAAACATTACACAAACTACGTGTTTTATTTTAGCACAATAAGTTATCTGCTTTCTGTCTATTATTAAGACAATATTATAATTATCTTTATTAAAACAACACGTGGTAGAATTAAATAGACATAATTTTTTAGAGGAATTTGTATGAAGTTACTGAATACATTAGGAGGTTTAATTTAAAAAGGTGTTACTTATACTATATCAGCACGGATACTTGTATAGCAAAACAAAGGCATTTCAGAGGATTTTATTTGCGTGGTTGTCGTTGGATGTGATGATGCAAAGTGGCCTGTCTATGCTGTACCTATAGCGGGTATCAGAGACGACTCTGAACATTCTAAACCGTCAGTGTACCGATGAGACAGTGATTGAAAAGGGATTTCAAAAAAATAAAAAAATTTAAAACTTGAAATAATGATAGTTGCGTAAGATACCATATTTTACTATATAGATAATCCATTGTGTTTATATGAGCTGGACGACACGATTACCTTTATTTCTGATATGGTAACTGGAAACTGTTCGACAATGTACATGAGATATTTTGCTTCAGGAATTTTTTCAGGGAAGAAGAATAAAAAAACAACATGAAACAAGCCATATTTCCACTTTTTGTTATAGACGTTTGACTTTGAAAATAAAGACACAAGTATTGATTGAGTTAAAAGAGTGAATTATTAGCTTTGTAGAAGGGAATGTGTGAAACAAATATAACAGTGTTTGAAATTAAACATTAAGAACCACTGTGGTACATTTCATGTAAATGTGGTTAGTTAAATGAAGAGATATTCTAGTTCAACTTTATAACTTTTATGTATTAGTGTACAGCACAGTTTTTCCGTTACGTATATTTGTGCTGAACAATAAAAAAAACAGTTTATGTTTTATGGTTAGATATTCTGCTTTTCTACTAAGAACACACTTGTAAGCACGGGGCTTAATAGAGGTCATTGGTTCCACATTCCAGAGAAAAGCCTTTTGCAAAGAGCACTGTGTAAAAAAGTGTTAGGACAAGAGAATATTTTATCATTTTTTTCAATTTTACGGGGTTAATATTCTATGACATTACAAATTGTACATTTCAACACTATGGTAATGCTTCATTGATCCCTGTTAACAAGGAAATGAGCCAAGGTGAAAATACTTATGATTTTTAGAAGTCCTACATGCTTATATCAAGGCCACTCATAAGGGCTCTGCTAGAATGAACATATTGATAAAATTCGATGTCTGAAATAGCTGTCATGGTACCCCATGCAGTGTTTTAACTATATAGAAAGAAGCTAGCAAAGAGATATCATGTGGTACCATGATACCAGTAGAGCAGAGAGATTTACGTGATACTGGTTGGACTCTCTAACAAATTCCTGTAGATTTGAAATGCTCCTCAAACATTGTCAAGTACACCATAAATCGTGAGACTGAGACAGGTAAATTTGAAAATAGGAAAGGAAGAGGCAGAACACCTAAACTCAATGATAGTGGTGTTAAATATCTTTATTTATGCATCCTTCAAGACATAAGAAAGACTGCCACTGATCTCAAGCATAAGATAAAAAAAAAACATATAGCAAAAAGACTGATAGATGGTGTATCCCCACTGCAATGTGGGTCCTACTTCCAAAGTCGTCTCCAAAACCTCGGGTATATTTTATATTCCATATTATAATTTGTACCCTGTGATCTTTTTAACTAGTGCAGCGTTTTTTGTTTATTATTTTTTAAATTTATTTTTGTTTCGGCTTATTTTTAGGTTATAGCTTGTTATAAGCAAGTCTATTACACTTAACCTCATAAAGATTAAACAACGTAATGGAAAAGTGCGACATAGCAACAAATCAAATACTTTGAATATATTTTTAGAGAATATTAATATTGACAGAGTTAAGTAGATTAAACCAAAATCAAAAGGAAGTACTACATTACAAACATCAAATCGAAACATCTGACTAATTATATTAGTTTGTTATAATATAATGTTTTTAACGCAATCCTTCCTTTTTATTTTGGTTTAATTTACTTAACTCTAGCAGTATTAATATTCTCTCTTTCTCTCTATATATATACAATAATAATTTTGACAATTAATATTATATACTCTATTCCGTTAACTTCTGTCATTTTTGAGAAAATCATTTCACTTTACAAAGCGTGAAATAGAATGTTGAGAAAATAAGGTACATTTTTTTACAAAACTCCAAGATATGTTTAATCTGATTTCAAGTTATACAGCAGTAAAATGTCCATTGAAGTCAAACAGGCCAGATGAAACTGGATTCGTATTTTCACGAATACCTTTAGGTAAACTACGATATACGTTTTAAAAAAGATAACGGAAAATACTAATGAAATAATTTTATAAATGATTTGTTCCATAATATTATTTTAAAATTGCATGAATAACCGTTTACAAGTTTCAATTAATATAACAACATGAAAGGTCCGGTTTAGTTATACAAACACGGCGATGTGAAAGCCTATACACAAACATTATATAAGTATATACAAAATAAAGATTACGAATACCAAGAAATCACCGTTTTACTCAAATAACTTTGTAAATATTTTTGGTTGAGTACCAAATAACTTCATTCGGTTTTTGAGAGATATTGTATGTGCTTGTGTTTGTGTGTGTGTGTATTTTTCTTTATACTAATACAATAATAATCAGTGATGTCGAGAAAACCCACTTGTAGAGAAATATATATGTAAAAACGGCTCGTTTGGGTTGAGAAAATTTTTTACGTAGAGGAGTGAACAACGTTTCGACCTTTTTCGGTCATCATCAGAAGAAGGTCGAAACGTTGTTCACTCCTCTACGTAAAAAATTTTCTCAACCCAAACGAGCCGTTTTTACATATATGTATATTTCTAATACAATAATGTTGAATAAGTCATTATTAGCTGCGGAATATTGGCTTACAGAACAGCTCCGAGTTTTTTTTTTCAAGTATAAATGTTCAGCTTATAATTATATCATCTTTTCATCGATTTGAGATCTAATTACAGTTTTGTATTCAGAGGTCAAATTCTTTCCATTGATGTATTTGACCACGCCTAACGTTTCATTAAATCTAATCCTGCTTAAGACGATATTAATTTGAAGGTAGAAAAGAAAGAGATTGTGATGAGTAATAAAATTGAATCAACCTAGGCTTGTTAGTGTTAAAAATATAACTAATGAAAAGAAAGAGATTGTGATGAGTAATAAAATTGAATCAACCCAGGCTTGTTAGTGTTAAAAATATAGCTAATGAAAAGAAAGAGATTGTGATGAGTAATAAAATTGAATCAACCCAAACTTGTTAGTGTTAAAAATATAGCTAATGAAAAGAAAGAGATTGTGATGAGTAATAAAATTGAATCAACCCAGGCCTGTTAGTGTTAAAAATATAGAAAAAAACACATCATATATTAAATTTACTCTAGTCCTGCCTAAGATATCTTATACTGCCGTTGCTATTGAAGACTATTATTTCATCAGTAGTTAAATCAAATCATCTGGATAATTCATTTCTTAATAATACTAATAAAAAAAACCAACATCTGTAGTTTTCTTTCTTGATCTGTTGTGACAATTTGTATTGAAAAACGTAATCTTAAATCACATTAAAGTATTTTATTGTACTATTAACATCATCCCTTTACAAAAACTCAACAAAAGCCTTCGATAACACAAGTTTTGCAAACTGTAAGATATAGTCTTTCTTTATGGATAAAGTGACAACCAATTTTAAAAGGAGCAGATGATTTGTATAAGGCATTCAAATCAGTTAACGTATCGATTTGGAAAAAAATGATAGACATAAATCTCAAAAAATACCACACACACATATATATCAAATAACGTGGAACAAAATATGTTATAAGTAACATGTTCACACATATATTTTCATCCTTGTAAACTGAATACATATATTCCATTACATGATATGATCCAAATATTGTCTTTTTGGTGGATGAGCATACAGTTTTCGTTGCGATAATTTGTTTGTAGTTAAGCACAAAGCTGCATAATGGGCTATCTATGCTCATCATGGATACCGAAACCCAGTTTTTAGTATTTTAAGTCCACAGACATACCGTTGTGCCCCTGAGATAGAAATAAAAGTTTTTGTTAAGTGTTTTTACTAATCATCCCTAGATCCTTCCCAGTGAAAAAAAAAATCAAGTGACTTAGTTTGTCTTCCCTAGAAGTATCTAATACTTACGTGACTTGTATGAAGAATGCAGGAAAGAATGGAATTGTCACTTTCGAACAGTGAGCATTCCTTTTCACGAGCATTTACATTACTATTACCGGTATTTTTTCTTGGATACATTCAACAAGGAAATTGCTGTTATTATACAGAAAGGGAAAGTACAGGATAATTAATGCGGATAACGAAAGGATAGACATAATAACTTGTATTACGCACTTAAAAAAGTTTATATCTCAACTGAAAAAATAAATGTTCTGTAAAGGCTTTACTTCCCGTTACATTGCATAATAATTTCACAAAGTAAAAAATGCACCTCAATATACAAAACAATAATAATAATTTAAATCATGATCAACAGAGGACAGGGTTTAATCCAATATCACTACTCTGTTTCTTTCGCTTAATCTTTATTTGAATGCATAAAAATAAACACAATAAGATGATTTCATGTTTATAACCAATCTCATTTTTATGTAAATATATAACAATCAGAATGATAAACTTTAAAATCCATATTTTACAATCTCATTAAACCTCATTTCCCCCCAAATTGAGCGCATTGTCGCAGTAATTCAAAAATACTGTAATTTTAGACAATAAAATACCACCTACACTCAAGTCTTATAATAGTTTTTGTTTTGTTTTTCTGCGAAGATAGTATAACCTTACAATGTATAGTTATCTGCTGCAAAAAAACTTGTATTTACCAGAGCTTATGGGACATAAACATTTCGTGATAAATATCTTTGTTTTGTTTTTTATAAGGTTGAATGTAAATAAAAGATCATTTTTATATTTTTCTTACAAGGCGAGAAGTAAAAATAAAGAATGTTTTGAAATTAACCTTTTGCCTTCGAGTATTGCTTTATTAAAAAATACAATGAATATAAGAGTTAATTAGCTTTATAACTTTTAACTATCGTCAAGTTTGTAATCCTGAGCTTTGACCTTTTTCTTCAAATGTGGTGAAGTTTCAAAGAAGTATGGATGTAAATCATGTAATGTTTTTAAATCTTTGTTGAACAGAGGAGACAATGATAGTCATCCCCCCTACAGTTTGGTCTGTTGAATTGTTTTATTGCATCACAGGCCTACAAATTGTGTATTTGTTCTTGTGATTCTCGTGTTCTTACCAATCGAATTGCATAATTAGGCCTAGATGTAGGTTTTTCGGAAGCCGAAATGTACATCTTTAATATAAACGTGCTTCTAAGCTTTTCGATCTAAGCGACAGTTCGTAAGTATCAGTCAGTAGGCCTACGTATACATGCAAGTATCGTGGCTACTCTGTGACTACATGTTTACAGCTTTCAGGTCACGTAATCATAGATTACCAATTTGCAAACTGAACAGTCCACATAAGTGGTTGCAAAAATCATCCCCCCCCATCGGGTGTAAAAAATCTACGCCCCTGATAGTTACAGTAGCCTTTCAGAACATTATGGATGTAATATTGTTAAAACATTGTTGAACAGGTTTGCCTTATTTTAGTCGCATAAACCACTTTTAACCTTAAGTGAGGGACACACTTAACTGTTTGAAAATGTCAGATTTTATTAAATATTCAGAAGTTATTGATAGCTTTTAACATAATTATGGAACTTTATTGAGCATTCACTTCGTACAACTCGTGAGACTGACGTACCCTGCTAGGCTGTAGATTTGAGGGTTCAAGGTTCACTGGAAAACGTGTACCCTGTACTTTGAGGTCGTAAGAACGTTGTACGAGTGGCAGGCAAGCATTCGATTCGAGCAGCCCAAGAATTTACTGCGAATGACGTCAGCTACCATGTACTGCTGTCCTAAATTAGAGACGACTAGCGGAGATAAACTTTGCACAGCTTTGTGCGAATGTCTTAAACTAGTACAAGTCCTTACGTTCCATGGATTTGGTCGAAAGATAAAAAGAAACGAACAGAAAACAATAGCGTCTCAAAAACTGTAGAGTTTTATAAAAGTATTAATTTATTGTTATGAAACTTTTTCTAAGATAAAGCTTTCTTATCCAAATTATCAGTGTCTTCAAAAATCGTAGTAGTTCTACATAAGACATTCAACAAAGCATGTTTAAAGTAAAGCATAGGAAAGCTACGGAAATTTTGTATTATGTCTTTTACCTTAGTTTAAAAAATAAAAATGCTAAAACTACTGGTTTATAAAATTATTTAAAATAAGTCATTAAAATATGGATTCCAATAATAAACTTGAAATAACAAGACTTGGAAGCTGTGGAAGCTGAACATGAAATAACAAGAATTAGAAGCTATGAAAAATATTAGTGTGAATAACTTGCATAGTAAATACGTATTTTCGAAGGTGTAGGATTTTGTTGTCCATCAGAATTTCTTTTTGGAACATTTAGTTGATTCATCTTCATCTTTTTGTTTTCATAGCTTCAGTTGTGAACACATTTTTCAACTTTTATTTTCAGACGTTTTGAGAGGTTTATCAGATCAGATTTGTTTTACTTTTGTATTACCACGTCAATTTCTGGAAGAAAAAACGAGGGTTGTTCCTCTTTGCCTTATTTCATTATTTTAAGATTTCACAAAAAAATCTGTAGCGTTCAACTTCATATAACCGAAACATTAGATTTTGGTAGTCTCTTAGGGGAAAAAATGTCTCCAAGAACATTTTCTGAAATGTAGTTACAAGTTTGTTATTTCTTAAAGTTCGTTTTATGTTTTTTTTTCACGTTTTATAGTGAGCTTTAAACAATCAATATTAAGAGCTTTGAATTTTGTTTTATCATTAAGAGTACATTACATTTTGTTAATGTAATTCAGTTTATTAAGTATAACAACACCTGTACCTTTATCAGGTCGGGTGATGACGGTATTTTCATTGTTAGATAATTCCTTTGGGGTAGTATATATTTTTGTGAGTAATTGTGAAAGCAGATTTATGAAAGTTGTAGTTGTAGAATGAATAAAGAAAGCAACACTTTTAAATCTTGTTTTTACAAAGTTGTCCGAACTCAGAACATTATGGTTGAAAATAGACTGAGATTTCAAAATTATATAAGTGATCTTAAAGGGGAACAGGTAATAAGAGAAATTAAGTTTTAGGGGAAGGTAAGCTAGGACATTTTTACAGGGTTCACTGACTACCTTATTATTTGTATGTTGAATTAATTAAGTCAGCTTAACGATCTGCTTGTGTTCCAAATGGGTTTCAGTTTTTGTGTTGAAGTTATTAATTCGGTGGTTGAAGCCAATCCACGATAAGTTACGACTCCGGGAAGAATGAACTAAGTAATATCTTCTGTTTGAATTTTAACTTCAGTTATTCTCCTTCCAAAAGACGTGCGTGTTTTCTTATAAAAAAGCCACATTGGCTTGGGTTATTTGTAGAGTCCACTGTAAAGAATCGAACCCATGATTGTAGTGTTTTAAATCCGAAGACTTACCGCTGTACTAGTGAGAGACTCGGCTAAACGGACACCTTAACGTGAGAAATAGACAGAAGATTTCTGTAATTGAACTTTTTTTCTTTTTTTTTTATAAACACGAGATTTTAGCTGTCTTTTTTTGGTCAACTTTCTGTTACCAATAAAATTACATTTTGAAAAATTAATTCATTTTTGGAAAAATATTACCATGATTTAAAATTGACTTTTTCTTTCATGTATTTGTTTACGTTTTTTACTGTTTATCTACATAAACATTTTCTCGTTAATATTTTTAAAGTTTCTGCTAACTGAAGCATATACTATTTAGGATGTTTTAACGCTATTTGTATGTGTATTTTTCTTATAGCAAAGCCACAGCGGGCTATCTGCTCAGCCCACCGAGGGGAATCGAACGCCTGATTTTAGCATTGTAAATCCGGAGACATACCGCTGTACTAGCGGGGGGCTATTTTAACGGAAAAGTAACCGACTTACACGTAAACGCCTTTATTTTATTATGGGAGAGCCTTGTTGAAGTATAGGGCAAGCATATTTTTGAATGAATAACATTAAAAGTAGTATAGTACGATAGTAGAAATTAATAATAATCTAGTATTTCGTAAATGCAATATGTATTCATGTATAGTTAGATTAGATGAGAAAGTGAATGATTGCTTTTTTGCCAAATGACAATTAGTTTTTAATCATTTTAAATAAATATAATGAAGTACTTTACTGCCTCTCATATAAGCTTGTCAGTAAAGAGTTTGTAGAAACATTAAAATTCTACAAAATAATATAACATTTTTTCTGTATTTAAAAAACTTAACGTTTACTAACGCAATTATAATTTATAAACACTTATGTTGACAAAATTATTTCTCATTTAGCTAAGCTTGTAGTAACGTTGACATATGATCAGTTAGGTAAATATACATAAGATATTTTAGTTATTTGTCACGTATAGCAGAAATTTTTATAAACGTCTGAAAAATAATTTCAGCTTATTACATTTGTGACCATTTTTAGTGTAAATAAGTATTAGTTAAAAATAAAAGCGTATTATTTAGTTTGAATGATATTTTAAAAATGCACTATGTTTAAAATTTCAAATTATATGTTGTGTTAATTCAAAACTATGTTTATATCGTACAACTGAGAAATCAACATGTCATTTCTACATTAAGAAACATTTAATGTGAAGAACACTGAGAAATTTAAAGCTCCAAAAATTGTACTGTTTAATAAAAATTTGATTTTGTTCTCTCGATTGTATTTTGTATTATTAAAATAGGTTTTATACGACTTCACGTAAGTTTTAAAATGATAACGACACTCTTTTGGGGTATCGGGACTTGCATAAAAATATATCCAATTTGAAAAATCTACCTCAGGAGAGCTGGTATCGGTATTAACACTTCTACTAATAAAGCACGTTTCGACCTTCTTAGGTCATCTTCAGGTTAACAAAGAGTTTGACCTTAAAATCACCAGCCGAAAACTGTGTGATCAAAACTGTTTTGAGCCTTATAAGAATAATCGAAGATGAGATAGTGTCATAAATATGTACATTTCGAAACAAAGTTATTTATGCTGTTGACGGTACCTTTTCAGGTTTTCAGTAGTTATTTCCTGCCAAAACATAACTAATGTAAAGAAAATAATCACCTCAGTGAATACAAACACTGTGTTGATAATGAAAAGAAGTCAACGAATAATAAATAGGAGATAGATCATAAACTGGTCAAATCAAATATTCTATTGATTATATACAGAAAATAACCTTTTTGGAAGCTTGAAATATTTCTTTGCCTAAATTCCCGCCATGAATTAGTTTCATTTGTTTGCTTTAACAAGGAATATAAGGAAATAGTGACACTATTAATTAAAAATATAAAATCATTCTGTACGTTTTAAATGATAAAGCTTGTATATTTTTATTATTACAATTTATCAAATTGTTAGCACTTTAGAAATTAGCTCGATAGGAATATCATCCAAAAACATCTACATCGTGACAAAACTTAGAAATACAATGCAATTATTTAAATAATTATAATTAAATATGTTAGTTTTTCTGTGATTTAAACTCTGTTTTTGATCATTTTTTCTTGCTAACTCTTCATATTGAGTCATTAAGGTCAACTCTTTTACAGGTTATTATCACAATATTTAGAGAATAAATTTTGTCTTCTTTTAACTGACGTATGTTAAATTAAAACAGTTGCTGCCAAGGTCATTATTTAATCTTTCAATAGTATGACCTTTTTCATATCTTCAATTAACTGTTTGAATTTAGTTTTAGTGTTTAAACTAACTTATATAAATACAAATTATCAAGTATGTAGATCTTAATTAGATTTTATTTCAAAATCCTAAACTTTAGATAGAAAACCTAAACATCCTGAACGAAAAGAAAGCAATGTTAACTCTTGCTGAGTGAGGATTAGATACGATAGGTTTTATATATTAATTTGAAATCAAAAACGAAAATAACAAGTCCTTACTTACTAAGCGTTCCAACTTAGAATGACTGCTAGGTCTACTTTTCGTCGAATGGTTAACTTACGTTAGTCATAAATTTTGTTATTTATCTACAGACATTCCATTATTTTCTGTCTATCCTTCATATCCAAGGTACATTTTTCTAAAAGGATTACTTTTGTTAGATTATACTTAAGGATATATTTTGATATTTTAAGCTGACATACACACCGGAGTAGATATATGGACGATGGCAGGCACCGCAACGTTAAGCTGCGGGAGATAAATCACTACTTTTTATGGGAAGAGGCAAGATAGAACTGTGAAAATACAGAAAGCTTGAATAATGCAACATGACAGCTTCGTGTTTACAGCAGTTCTGAAATCATAATACATAAAACAGGATACGCGTTTAGAAAAGCAAAATACTACTTATGAAACAGACACTATTTGTCTTCATGTAGAAACACTCACCAAATTGCAACATCCATTTCAAGCTCTAAATATCCCCTTTCTGTCAGAAATCGAATAGAATAGGATTTGATATATTCATATGCAAAAGAAAGATTAATGTATTATTCTGAAACTTATTCTTCAAAATTATCCAAAGAAGAATTTCATCTTATCAGCAGAAAATTAGACTTTTTAAAAACTCATTTTGCATATTTATCATAGCAATATTTCAGATTTTACAAAAAGTATATAATGATGACGTTTACTCTCTTGAAGTTTGTAATAATATTAAAATAAAATTAAAAGATATGTGTTTTCTTACATATATGTAATTATCGCGTAAAGCTATCTAAACAAACTGATAAATAACCCAACAACTATAACATCATAAAATGAAACAAATTTACTTTTTAAAATATTTCAACTTCCCATAACCGTGGTGGGCAGAGTGCAATTAGTCTTTGTGTAACTTTGTGCTTATTTTCAAACAAACATTTCGTCTGTTTTTGGTAAATTAGAATACTCTGCTTGGTAAATATTTTAGTCAAAATAATTTTTAATATAAGATTAAATTTACGTTTCATTAAATATATCATATTTTCGTTTTTATACAGTGCTGACAATAAATTTGTGATTATATGAATAAGATTATTTAAGTTAAGTATTTATTAATTGCAGTTTTTAAAGAACACTAAAAAACAGATTTGGCTTAATGCACCAAAATACAAACCGCATAAAGAGCCAGGCGTGATCAGGGCCATGGGTACATAATAGCAGACAAATTCAGTTAGAAACGAATTTACATTTGATTTTGTTGAATTTCTATCGTCTCTCTAGTGTACATAAGCTCAGAATTTCGGTCGGCTTTGTGTAGCTTTATCTTGAAATTCTAAACAGGCAAACAAAATATAATCTGAATTCATCTTTAAGAAAAGGAGAAACAGACAACTGAAGTAAATATAAAAGACAATGTATATGTATTTGTATAATAATATAACACATGAAATAAAGCCCATATTTTAATTTATTTTTGTGTCAAAAAAAGTAATGATATTGTAATTTTCTTTGATATCGTTTTGCATGTTCGGTTGATAGTTACTGAAATAATCAAGAAATTGTTTCGCATGACATAAAACATTGAAAATGTTAAGATACCAGTTATAATTTAAAGGTTTTAATATGATTATTTACTATCTAACAGATTTCTCCACTAAGATCTAAAAGTCAAAAGCATATTGCTATTTCGTCTATTTGAAAAAAGAAGAATTTGTCTATTATATGAAGTAGCTAGCTTGCAATAGAGTAAGGCAGCTTCATGATAACGGAAATGGTTGTGTGTATGATATTCTGAACATTTCGAAATAGTAATTCAACAATGAAAATCAAAACAAAATTCATGGATAAATTTTCACAAGGCAAAATTATTATAAAAGCTATGCACAAATTAATAAAAATCTATAAATAAAAATAACAATAATAGGTTAACATTTAGTTACGGTAATAAATAAAGATAAAATTTTAAAAAAATGTTACTTTTAGAACCATTATAATGGCTCTCCAAAAAGTTTACAGAACATTTGTTTTCTTGTTTTTGTTTTATTATCGCACAAATCTACACCAGAGCTATCTGCGCTAGTCTTCCCTAATTTAGCAGTGTAAGACTAGAGGAAAGGAAGCTAGTCATCACCACCCACCACTAACTCTTGGGTTGCTCTTTTACCAACGAATAGTGAGGTTGACCATCACTTTATAACACTCCACGGCTAAAGGCGAAAGCATGTTTGATGTAACAGGGATTCGAAACCGCGACCCTCAGACTGCGGGCCATTACAGAATATACATCAAAACTTATTACATATACGAAGAATTTTAAGAAAGAAATGCGATTTCCCTCTGTACATTGGATGTATAGGTTGTGATAAATAAATGATTGCATTAATAGGTTAATGATCCCATTTTGTTAATATAACAAAATGATAAATGCAAATATCATTGGTTTACGATACTGTGCTGCAATCGTGTTTAATGCCACCATTAACGCTGAACACTACATTCCGGCAGTCAGAGACTGGGTGATTAGCTACTTTTCTTGTAGTCTCTCACTGTTAAATTAGTGAAAGCTAACCCAGTTACCCCTTCTGTAGCTTTACGCGAAATTTAAACAAATAAATGTGATAAACCAAAGTCGTTGTCACCCTTAATGTAACATTGCGATATAAAAGTTTGTATTGCTCTATAGCAACTGCAAATGATTAAAACTATTTGTCAGTAGGCCTCTCAAATTTGTTTTTTTTTAAATGCCTTCTTTCATTATTTCGTTACCTATTATAATAATACTCAATAAATGTTTTGAGATGGCTTGACTGAGTAGTGAAAAACTTTATTATAATAAACGTCACACATTTTTCACCGAAAAATAACTCGCAGAGGCTTCTATATACGATGGAATTCTGCCCACGAATCGAAACAAATAAATATACTAAAAAATCTTATACACATACCTTCGAGAGTTTCTTTAACTGAGTACATAGATGAAGAAATCAACTCTATAAAGCATTCCTTCGTTCACTCACCAACAAATTTCCACTAAGCACTGTTGAAACATTTCCACACAACCACCAAAATAAAAACGTGAAAACTTAACTCAGAAATAAAATTGACACTAATACACCAAACAACAACAAATGTTACAATGCAGTTTAACATTTACTCCTGAGATCAGTTCATAAGTAGCTAACACTTGGAGAAAACTTGTCATCAAACATAAAATTTCTTTTGACGTCAAATTAACCTCAAAACCCAGCACTAAACTGAAGTCGTTATTAAATAAAAATTACATAGAATCATTCAATTTTAACGTCATTTTGAATTAAGCACAAAGCTACACAATGGGCTATTTGTGCTCTGCCCACCACGGATATCGAAACCCGGTTTTTAGTGTGCAAGTCCGCAGACATACCACTGTGCCACTGGGGGCCCCTTTGTAAACCTCTCAACCTTGTAACTTCCAAGAACATACATTTTTCCTGTCCATTGTGGAATCGGCATATATTTTCTTTAGCTACAAATAAGAATATAAAAATTAAACAGTTGTTTGGTGCATAGTTTTGACACTTATTCAAATTGTGAAGTGATTTTTCACCATAGAAGAAAGTTAATAAGTATAAAAATCTGTCTTCAACATATTAAAATTAGAATGAAAATTTCTGCTTCAAGACATGTTCTTAGTGGAAGAAAACAACATGCTGGACATTACATGCCAAGGGAAGGTTTACTGACACAGCTAAGTTTCTGTTATTAAATCAATCATTCTATATATTACATGTCAAGGTTTACTAACAGAGCTAAGTTTCTGTTATTAAATCAATCTGTCTATCAGTTTACAATTAGGAATGAATAGTGTAGCTATCCCTTCTTTAATATTTTGTAAAACAAGTAAAAATGCCGGGCAACCAATATCGTAACTAAAGACAAGCAAAAGAATTACATTCTATTCATACAAAACACCATAATTTTAAAGAAAAAAAAAACGTAAATAAACGCAAAATAAAAGAAGCTATCTCAATTAAAGAAACCAACCCCATCTTAAATCAACACCCCGTGGTACCAAGACACCCATATTAGACTTTAAAGAAGTATCCGGTCTTTGTTCCATCCTGCTTATATACTCTTGTATCACTGTAAAGTACTTGTATGTGAAAATAATAAAATTTCGTAGAAACGTACGTACATTTATAATAAAACTTTTTCATTACCTAGTGAAGCCGTCTTAAAATTTTTATTTTCTAAAAAGTGGGTTTCTCATTATCAAGTAATATTAATTACGGTGTTTTGTATGAATTAATACTCAAGTTTCTTGTGTTATGAAAATGCACCATACTGTCTAAATGCGCGTGTAATAATTGTAACGGATGTAAATTTACTTTATTGAATATTTTGTAGAGCAACATATTAAAAGCTTAACGATTTTTAGAAAGTTTAACGTTAAGTCAGAAAATAATATAACTTTATTTACTTATATTATTAAATACGGTAAACTTTAGCCGTAACTAAACGAAGGCAGAAAAAGTACATAAGCTACGGTGTTAATTTATCTATTTATCAAATATAGACCTTACTAAACGAAGACTTAACTGATATTAGACCTAAGACAAATCACTTATAGATTTCGGTACCAACGATTACAATTCTTTTGCATTATTTCAGAAATCCTGTATGTAAAGAAGTATTTTTCAATAAAGATACTGAATTGACAGCAGTTTGAAAATAAGAAAAAACAATAAGCAGCTCTCCGATTTTTCAAAATTGTGGTCATCCAGTCCCATACTTCAATAATTCACACAATATGTTTTTGATTATTATAAACTCATTCATACATATATTCTTTGGAATTCTAAGTATTTTTGTATTTAATAGTACATATATCTCTCACATAAAATATGTTTTTTCATTGTTTTGGTTCTGATCTTAAATATCGAACTTCGCAACTCTTATACATATTAAGAGTTACTATCATCGCAGTATATATATACCCGACTTCCAAATCGTAATATAATCACGCTTCCTACAGACTTATAATTTATTGTAGAAATCCTCTTGCAGGATGAAATATTTTGAGGTAAAAGAAAAAACGTTGTTAGGTATTTGTTTATCAAACATTTAGAAGATTCACATATGTAGATCTGATTGCACCTTGAAAATGTAATTTGTTATTTGTCAAGTTACTTAAGACTATGACTAAATCTATTAATCTCCATTAACAGAATTGGTGTAAAACATTCTAGTAGTCGTCATCAAAACTCAAGTCTATTAAAAGTTTATCTTAAGCCAATACAACAGTATAATGAAACTTTGAATTATTTGTTACGAAAGCTGTTTGGGAATCTAACACTTTTAATCATATGCTATCAAAGCTAGTAAAAGGCTAAAACAATAAATTTAATTAATCTGAAGAAAGTAGTACTCTTTGAATCGTCACTCGCTGACACAACTCTATAGGCTGTAACAGCATAACACCTAAATTTCAAAAGCAAGAAGTAAAAGTGTTTGCTACTCTTAAGTTTGGTTTTTATTATTCTTGAAAAAAGAACACTTTCGAGGTCTCTGTACAAGCACATCTAGCTAATATATGTACGAATGCTTTAAAGCTTCTTTTAGACACTTATGGTGCTGCGATATCATATGCATGCTGCGTAGCACCTGTGTTTGTCTAAATGTAATTTTGGTGACTATTCTATTAAATACTTTGAACAACCAGAAAAAAATGTCGTTTACATAATTTATAAACATGTATGATCCATTTTGTTGCTTTAAAAATATGCCTTAATTATGTAGTAATAATAATTATTTTTATATTAGCTGGAATAAGCACTGACTTCGGTGTCTTGAGGCTTGGTTTTAAATTTTTATAGGGTATTAAATTCCCAAATAATCATTATTATGAAAATGAATTGTTTTTTGACAGTATATGTTTTGAGCAAAATTCTTGAATTCTTATTAGCACATAGAAAGAAAGAACTAATGAAATAGAAAATCCAAATGTTTCGCGTTGATTTTTCCATGTTTTTTCTTTCTCAGCTTTCCACCAGTTGAAGGTATAATTGATTATACTCTCAAATCATTATGAGAGATTTCAAAACAGTTAGTGTGTTCTATATCATCTTATTAACGTTAACTTGGCTATGAATCTATTTAGACTTCTTCGGTTTAACAACAAGAAACTAAAGATGGAAATGGACACATCAGAAAAAAAGAAGATAAAAGGAGAGTTGTCTCATCTCAATCCATCACGACAACATGGCTTCTTTACCCCACAACTGCTGAGCTTGCGTTACTCACATAGTTGGCAAATAACTCAATGGGTAGTTTCGTTTATATTTTTTTCTGTTGATTAAAAATAATTTGAAGAAATGAGCCGAAATATTAATGTTTTAGAAAATAAAGTATATCAGGCATAACGTAACGTGTAATAATATGCATCTATGTGTTTATTCGTTAATAAGACATTACTTCTTGTAGCCAATCAACAAAATAAGTAAATGAAAAATTATAAAACTTTAACTTCAAGCAAATTTACTTTGTGCGTTACAAATAATTAAGAATTTTAAGTATAATTATTCTATCGTTTTGTTCGCCTGCTTTCACTGTAACAATAACAGTACAAGCAAACAGCTAAAGAATTGGATTCTGATGCACACGGTCCAGTACACGGAGAAATGTTTAAATAACAGCAGATGTGCAGTCTTAGATTACCAGAATAATGAAGGCTTTTAGTTTATGATTGCAGACATCTATATATTCTCATAAATGTAAAAAGAAGGTACGTGTTGTTAACTGTGGGACTACAGCTGGGTTTCTCAATTTTAGATCAAAAGACAGAATTGTTTCTTACCGTCTGATCTATAATTGAGAAACCCAGCTGTAGTCCCACAGTTAACAACACGTACCTTCTTTTTACATTTATGAGAATATATAGATGTCTGGAACTGACATAATAGAAATTCAGTTTCCATCCTACATGTATTAGTTTCCTGCAACTTAACAATATATCAGATGAATTTACTCATCACTAAATGTCGTTAACCAGAAGTTATTCCAAGCGAGTTGAATCAGGACTTGTATCTTACTAATTTGAGTTTGAGGGTGTTCGTTTTCCAAGTATTACACCTAACGATATTTTGCCATTTAAAGTATTTTGTGATTTTTCGCAGATACACATTAACTTCATTTCGGATATCAATTTGATTGAAGAACAATTTAAAGCTTAAAATTACCTTCTTTATGTTGAGACAAACATACACGCACACATGTGGACAGGTACTAAGATTATTTAGTATACATATATTTCAGCAATCACTTTTTATGCAGTATTTTCAGTCAGCTTTCTAAGTGCTTACATCTATTCCTCATTATTGTTTCTTAAACTATAACAATTACTATACTAGCCAGGATGGCTCAGCTTTATGCACATTATTTTAAACCTCATAATGATTTGAAGTAAACAGTTTTATCAATTAGATAACAAAAACAATTAATTTAGAACGACTCCAAGTAAACAGCGTTTCCAAGACTAACAGAACCACAGAGCCATATAACATTGTCTAAAATCGTATTCGCCAATTGATGACTCAAAAGTTACGTTTGAAGCTCGAGGGAACTTACGTTAAACATGTTGCTTGTAGGAGGATTTCGTAAGCCAGCTGTGTACAGCTGCAATCAATGAAAAGGTAGATGTTATACCGTATGCTCCGTTTCTCGTCATTCGCACTAGTAATGATTTGCGGTACACACGTATGATCAGGAGCCGCTTGAGTTTGGAAACTTAACCTAGTGCACGGGTCTTTACGTTAGCTTTTATACACAAAGAAACCACTGGAAAAAAGTGAATATAAATATTTCAATGTTCATTTTAGTGAATTTCAAACGAAATATTTCTGTTTTTCTTTATTAAGTTCAGACATATCCAAATCACTGCTACATAGGTAGTGTGTGGAGTACTGGCTAATAAAACAGCCTAATACAAAATTAAAAACTGAACATCAATATACTAAAATAGACATATGTTTAATGTGTAAAAGAATAATTTTGAGACACTTAACTAGAAACAACAGTGAAGTAAGAGTTGCTCTAATATATACTTGTTTGACTTAAATCTAGTTATTTTTTACCTTTTAATATGACAATACACAAACAGGTTCCATAAATACAACAGTGACTTAAGTAATACATAAACAGGATCCGCTAAGACTACAGCAGTTTGAGTGATACATAAACAAGCTCCTCAAATGTAACAGTAATTATGATAATACACAAACAATTTTTCCATTAACAACAGTTATTCAGGTAATACATGAACGCGTTTCGCAATTATAGCAGTTTCCGAGTTCAAACTAAAAAAAGACCCTTAACCATCGAATTGGGGTTCCTTTTATATTTTTTAGTTAGTGACATCTAAGTGCCTGAAAGAGGATTTAGTTTTTCGTAAATATAAAAATCACTGCACTTAAGTTAAATTTGAGTAAACAATGACAAATATTAGCCATAATATCATCAAAACTAGATGATAAAAACAAACGGTACCTGGTTTAATTTATAAGCACAACCTTATGATAAATATGAGATTAGTTAACTTCCTAGATGAATTTTATGTTTCGTCGTGAACACTTCGTTTTCTGAAAGTCAAAACAAATTGCTAGAATGAAAATAGAAACAATAAATTTCAGAATGCTTTCAAAAAAGAATATAACACATTTTAAACAACAAACATAAGTTAAGGAAGTATATAAACCTAATACTGTACAAGTAAAATTAGTAAGGCTATGCTATTCATCTGTTTTGTATTTATTTCAATTACCACTTGCTTTAAAAATAATTTACATTACTTTTTTTGCTAACTGTGCGTGTCTTTCTGATAGAAAAGCTCCATCGAGCTATCTGTTGAGTTCACCGAGAGGAATCGAATCCGCTGATTTTTGCGGTGTAAATCCGCAGACTTACCGCTGTACTAGTGGAGAACCTTTTGTTAACCGACAAAACCAAATAGTATTAATAATGATATTATAAAATCTTTGAAAATGCTGGTGTTAAATTTCTTTATCTTTGAGAAACATAGACAAGGTTTGAATAGTTTTTGTTGAATATTGTAAACCCTCGGCATATTTTGTCTGAACAATATAGACGGCATAGCCGATATCAAGTATTGCTTTTGTAGGCGTTAAATTGAATTAAGATGTTGTTGAAGGACTACTCATCATGTCGAACTGTCAAGCTCTGGAAGTTTTTATGTTGCGTAATAGGAAAGAATGTCCAAAAACATTAAAACATCGAGAGAAACCTGCATGATAAGCTAGATTATTTGAGTACAATTTTCTTTTTATGTTTTGATCATTATGCTTTTGAAAGACAATTTGAATACCCTTCCTCCTTAAAGGTTTCAAGTTTTATTGATATTATAATAAAAAGGTTTAATAGTATCGAGTAATTATACTTCTATTTCTTGAAAAATACAGTTTTCTAAATATTGATTACTTTGATGCGAAATAGTTTGGTGTGAAATATCGCTAATCCTCGATAGCAAACTAGTTAAAATTTTGCGATTCAAATTGTGTGTTTTCCTTATAGCAAAACCGCATCGGGCTATCTGATGAGTCTACCGAGGGGAATCGAACCACTCACTTTAGGGTTGTTGCCATATTTTCCTACACCTTATGTATAGTGGCTAAACATCTCTGTTTAGCTCAGATAAGTTACTACTTTTTAATACAATATACATTTTGCATTATTGATGAAGTTACTTTCTCGTATAACTAAGTGGGTGAAAAGTTTGTTTTTTTACCCAAGAACGGTACTTTAGATTATCTCTAGAGAAATATACCTTAGTAACTTGTGTGCATTTATTAATAAAAGGTACATCACGTGTTTCTGAATAAATAATAATGGTTTGCAAGCTGATGGGGCAAATACACTATCTATTAAAACATTTAAGGTGTTTTTGAATCACCATTAATGATTCGTAAGCTAATCTCTTATTTTTGTGAGTTAAGTTCATTATCTCCTGAAGCATTTCACATGTGTTTGAGTTAACATAACGAAGTGTAGGCTGGATGAGGTAAGTTCTCTATCTCCATTTTAGATCAGCGTTAATAATTTGCAGATTGATCTATTACTTCGATGAAGTAAATCTTTTGATTGGTTTTAAGGTTTTAACGTTATATAGTAGGTAGTAGGTGAACTTTCATCATCTAAATGGTAGACTTTATGGCAAGATCTGTAGAACGGAAAAAACGGTGTTTAATATGTCGGTAGACAGTCATTATCATGAAACCATGAAAGAATTCTAAACCTAAGTCAGGATGCGAGTGTATGTTGAAAATGTAAATAATCGCGGACTGAATTTTTTCTTAGCATTAAGTATTTACCTTATTATTTTTAAGGTGTAAATAAATTTCAGAAGGTCAGGTTTTAAGTTCTTTAAATCTCCTTTCTTGTGATAATTATTGATTTATTGTGTAATTTTCTAAGTTTACAAACAAACAATTTTTCTAACAATAATATCATGTGTACTAACGCTTTTTAAAATTCTCTAATTTATAACACAACAATAAATCAAGATCTTAAATTATTATTGTTTTCTTCCTGAGGATCGATAAAACGAGACGAAAACTTGAGATAAAAACGCAAAATTCAATATAAAGAAAGTGAGTAGAACTATTTGTTCTGTAAATTTTGGAATCAAATTATTTTCTCTTGAAACTAGCCCCTATGATGGAAATTAGAAATATATTAGGCAAAGCACTTGATGCCATTTTCTTCAAACATTTGGAAATCTTAATGACAAATGACCAGTAAATACTTTAAGACTAATATTTAGAAAAACGGACATGAAAATATTAGTGACACATTAGAAACTTATCTAATAACCATCTGAATATTATCGTTAGTCAGAAGTGAATATTGATAAGGATTTCCCTGGTGCATAAACCCCTCGGTGGGCTGAGCAGATAGCCCGATGTGGCTTTGCTATAAGAAAAACACACTAGTGCATAAAATCGGATGTATCGGCAGTATTGTGAAGAAACATTGTATAAATGTCTTCCATTGGAGTTAATTAATTGATTTATAATTCATGTACAATGCTTCTCATTTTAATTTCGCAAGTTTTCCATTAGAATTTCTGTTGGTTTCAAAATTCATCTCTTATTTCTAATGAAATATTTAACTTTACTTCTTCTAAAACAATGTAATTTCCATTGAATCCACTCTTAGAAAATGATCATTTGTTTCCCGAGATAAGCTTTGTCGGATACTTCAGGAATAAGCCCGGCATGGCCAAGCTTGTTAAGGCGTTCGACTCGTAATCCGAGGGTCACGGGTTCGAATCCTGGTCGCACCAAACATGCTCGTCCTCCCAGCCGTGAGGGTGTTATAATGTGACGGTCAGTCCCACTATACGTTGGTAAAAGAGTAGCCCAAGAGTTGGCGGTGGGTGGTGATGACTAGCTGCCTTCTCTCTAGTCTTACACTGCTAAATTAGAGACGGCTAGCGCAGATAGCTCTCGAGTAGCTTTGCCCGAAATTCAAAACAAACAAACAAACTTCAGGAATATTGGCGTGTTAAGGCATGCGACTCGTAATCTGAGGTTCGCGGGTTCACATCCCGGTCGCGCCAAACATGCTCGTCCTTTCAGCCGTGGGGGCGTTATAATGTGACGGTCAATCCCACTATTCGTTGGTAAAAGAGTAGCCCAAGAGTTGGCGGTGGGTGGTGATGACTAGCTGCCTTCCCTCTAGTCTTACATTGCTAAATTAGGGACGGCTAGCACAGATAGCCCTCGAGTAGCTTTGTGCGAAATTCCAAAACAAACAAACAAACAAAAAATCAGGAATATTGATGCCAAGCATTTGAAAGATTTCAATTGCTTCCTCTGAAATTAACGGCATACTTTATACTTTAAGGAATTTCGTAAAGTATCATTTTTGGATGCTCATATCCCAAGAACTCAAAATTAATTGGCAGTTAAGTGTTGTTGTTTTTTTTTTTATGGGAAAATATTAATTATATCTTTTATTTCCAAAAGCAGCTTTGAAAACCGAGTTGTTTATATATTATAGTTGAAACGTTACTATCACACATTCTTCTAATTCTTGAAAACCTCCAAGGGAATAGATGAATAATATTTTGTTAAAAATGTGATAATCCTAATATTATTAATGTGTCTTGATAAGATTTCATGTTTTCTAGATACGGCTATAAATACTGAAACTTCGAATACTGTAAATATCATGTTATTTGAACCATCCATAACTTATAGTTTTCAAAAGTTACAAACTACATATATTTAAGAACGTTAAAAGAAGGTTTTTTTCAACAGCTGCACAACTAATATCACAGATATGGCACATAATGCTGGATATTTTGATTTTTAAACCAATAAGATTATAAAACCTGGAATTTTAAAGCTGCCGTATTAAATCAGGGTTATTTCCTCATAAGGTTTACCTTTTATGAATAATTTGCCAACAATAACATATGACCAATAAAACTGATGGGGTAAGTACTTCCACCTACATTTTATAGTATGCCCCCACATTTCATAGATAATTAAAATAAACAAAATTTGCGAAATTAAGCTTGACCAACAAAGTGATAGAAAAGTGCAGTCGAGTCAGTATAACGTAAGCCAGTATAATTCGCGAGATGAATTTATGGTGTATTCACAGAATAATTATTGGAAAAATCAGTTAGATTAACAACTTCTAATATATATAAAGCCAGTGTATTTTGGTAGCACTAGGTTCCAACAATGACTTTAATGTAATGTTTCTCAGCAACAAAAGTATAACCTAATATATTAATAATAAGTGTATATATTGAAAGTATAAAATTAAATGAATAGGCAATGAAACTGTAAACTATTTGTTAAATTTTAAGTAACTGTACTTATTAAAAGAGGTTTGTGTTTTCATTAAAAACTTGGATGATATGACCGAAAGTAACTTAATTCAGAAACGATTTACATTTAAAACTGAACCGATATTTTTACTTTCATGATAACTTTTACGCACTTGGCTCTAGACTAAGTGATCCAACACTACTTCTTTAGTTACGCTTATTATACCAACACTTGTAAGGTTCGGTGACACTTCACACATGGCTTCCTTGCATCATTATCACTAAAGGGTAATGGATAGACAGTAATTGAACTATTGTATCTGACTAAATGCATTTTAGCTTTCATAATTCTTCCTACTTTAAGAAATCGAGCGTGCTGTAACGTGACACACATTGACTGTTATATAAGTTAAATTTCCTATTAAAACAGGTGAACATTAAAAAAACAGCTTGTACTGATCAACTGTACGTGTTTTTTTTTATTTTGCGCAAAGTTATTCAAGGTTTATATATTTTAGCTATTTCATATTTTAAAGTGAGAGACTAGAAATAAGGCACAGAGTCAATACCACCCACCGCCAACTCTTGAACAATTTTTGTACGAAATAACAGCATATTCGGTGACGGGATTTGATTCCGTAACCCGCTAGTTAAATGCATTAACCACCGGCCAAGCCGGGTCGCCCATTGGGTATACTTGCGCTTAACAACAAATAAAGAAATTCATGTTGTTTGAGCTATTAACCTGAATATTAGAAACTGTAGCGTTTGTAGTCCAACTGTAGTGCTATTCAAATATTTAAAGAAGATGTAAAAGTATTATAAATCCAAACATATAATTCAGTTATTCCAATTAAAACAAAATAGCTTTGTCATAGTACTAAAATATATATATTTAAAAGTTCTAAATATTATACTTCAGTAATTGGACAGGTTCTTAGCACAATGTCAGAATTACAAAATTTCAATACATTTTATTACAGAGAATTTTAAGAATTGAAAATATTATAAAAACATGTTGTATTTTGAATTTTTACTATAATTTAATCACTTTTAAAAATAACATTTATTTATACGTCGTCTCTCAACTAAAAACGTTAAAGAACGATATGATTTTACAACGGGATAGTTTTTATAAAAATATATAATAATGAATGTAAAAATCAAGTATTTTCGTCATATGAAATACACTAGGAATGTACTCGTTACTACTATCTTTTCTCTTTCTCTGTATAACAAAAGCCTTTTTACAAGGTTTAAATTTTTCATTAAAAAAAGAAACAAACACATACACACCTTGTACAAAGTTGGTAAAGAATATACTTTTATAACCAGCTGATTTCTCCAACAACACTTAGCTAGAATGTATATAACAAGATACACATTTCCTGTCACTATCGCACGGTCACAGTTATATTAACTGTATAGATTTTGAAAAGATTTTTTTTTGTTAATGATACACTACCACACCAACAACATTTACGTGGTTAAAATGTGTTATGCAAGTGATAGTCATGCTTAGTAGAAACGTATCAAATATCATCTACTGTGCTAAGTTAAGGGTACTTATGTCTACATCTATGTTTAGTAAAAGCGTAATTACATACAAACTTCAAGAAGTACTTCGGAGGACAAATTTTGCGACATTCTGGGCTTTCTTCTTGAGCGAAATTTGCTTTACGTTATACTCCAACAACGCTAGTATATCAGGCAGTTTCACAATAAGGCGAATTTAATGTAAAATATTATTCCGAAAGAAGTTTAATGCACTTCAAACGAATCATTATTACTGTTGTATTTTTATTATGCATACTATTCATTTGTTACTATTATTATGAATTTGCACTCTAGAAGTTGAACAGTATTATTTAAAGGTCACTTGTGTAAAAGTAAAAAATGTTACTAAGTAAGAGTGAAATTATTTTTGAATGTATAGTAGAAAATCCTACTTTGTGACCAAAATTTTAACGAGGCGTTTCATAAATATTCTTTAAGACTTTACACTATTAGGTATTAGACAACTACCTTCGAGGAAAAAAAAACTTAAAGTGTTTCATTTACATTTTTTTTCTACAAAATACGCAAATAAAGATCATCAAAAGGATTTTTTTATCATTTACTCACGAAACAAATAAACTCAACGATATTTAAAACTTTGAGTCAAGAAAACATCGCATTTAATAATATTCTGAATCTGATTAGCCTAAAAAATAACATTATTACTTTACGTACCAAAAGAGATTATCCATAAATTATTAAAGAATCTAGGATATTTTAATTGCAACAAGACAGGGTCACTCTTATAAATTGAAATGAACATCTCGTTATGTATCACATGTCAATTAATAGTGTGTACAGTTAGTTTTACGTCTTTGCTGTTCATGAGACTTCCCTTCTGTATGGGGTGTGGTTATTACGAAAAGAAAGACAATCTGGTACCGATTTTGCATGATTCAATAATTGAGGTAGTAATGAGAGCTCATTGAATACTCTTCTGGAATAACTGTCTCCAGGGTATCTTTATGACTAAACGTCATTTAACAAGACTCCAAGTGTCTTTTAAAATAATTTATACATGATTGAACGCAAAGAATCTTAAAATCTGTTTAGTTTAGTTCACACAACAGTTCCATTACGGTTATACGCGTTACCTTCTTGTTCAAAAAGGAGTGCGATATGGTTTCCTTTTCTTTTCAAACTAGTATCAGCTTACTATTTGGCCACAGTACGAAACACCTACTGCCACTAAAACGTATTGTATTTCACATATTGTTGGCCCATTTGTAATGTTCTTAGTACCAACGCCGATGAGCTGACTTACACCTAGCTATAAGCAGAATACACTTGAGTTGGTGCCTTTCGAAATGTTTCTGCCAAATTTACAGTACTCACAAAAATAAAATAATAATGTAGTTTGTTGAGATTTGTATATTTTTAGGTTATTATATATATTTAATTTAGCATGCTTCTTTTTTAGGATTACACTAAACTCACCTAGAATTTGAAAGTTTCGTGATGATGAGAAACCCACTTGAAATAAAAATGTATTCCCAAAACGGCTGGTGTGGGTGTTAAGACTTCAATTAAAATAAAGTAAAAAACGTTTCGACTTTCTTAGGCCATTTTTTTGAGTTGAAAGTTTATCCACCAATGATTACTTATGTAACAGGTGCCTTTATGAAAAATGACGTAAATTCTGCAAAGGAAAATGCTAGTTTGATTGATTAGAAAATGTTTACTAACGATATAATACCAGGTTTGTGGATGCTTTTGTTGGCATTGGCTTTCACAAAGATTATGCAAACAGTTAAAAAGCAATTAACTAAAATGCAAGTTCGCAGAGCCATTTCACTGCTTTAGGTGGGCCCCACACTGAGGTAGCACATATTATAGCAGTGTCAGAATATGTGGTCAATAAATTTTGATGCAAATACCACGCCAACTAAAATACACCAGGAGGTCATGTTATGAATATAGAAGGGTTTGATGTGCAGAAACCACACTAATAGTGCTAGGGGTCTCAAGAACAGGTTTTTTCTAGGTCACTTGAATGCATATATGGTGTTTAACTGTCAGAAATAGGCTTCATAAGACTAAGCTCAAGTTGAGGAACCATTTGAAACCACTGTATTAATTAAACCTCACCAAACATCCCTGCTGTACTTTACCCAGAAACATGTCAATTGAAATCTTCAGCAAAAGACTCGTATATTGATGAGAAAAGGTTTTGTTTATATTCAAATAATCGATATTCTAGCAGCTGGAGATGTGAAGGAGAGTAATATTTGATCAGTAACTTTGGCCACTGTGGTGCTTTTGAAAGTAACCCAGTCATTGTCTGGGGTGACATTTGCATACAGCGGTGTTAGACCTCTATGCGGTGAACCCTTGATAGCAAGACGTTATACTTTTGCTGATGCTGTTGGAGATGAGTTCTTATTCACAACGCCAGAATCACACAGCAGCTTTTCTAGAATGAAGGAATAGATGTACTAATTTCGCCTGCGAAGTCACAAGACGTGTGTAATTGTGTAGAACTTGTTAGGGAAAACAGTTAAGAGACGGACAATCTGCCCAGGAGTGGACTGTGATGCTCCAACAAGTCTTTCGAAGTGCCATCACCAGTGTTAATAGGTGAAGAGAAGTCATAAGCAGCAGAAGAGAATTTATAGGCTACTAAAGACTTTTGTTAAATTTATTCACCTTAATAAAACTCATGATTAATTTGATATTTGTTCAACCAAATAATGGCATTTTTGATTTATTTTATTTATTTTCAAATTAAATTCTTCGACTTTCTTGGTATTGTTTACCTATGATATTTGTAATTATCAAGTTTCATCAACCTTAAAAGTATTTCTATTTTTAACTTCAAATTAAAAAATAAATATCAAAACCTCATTTTTCCGTACTATTGGAAGCAACGTACACAGAAATAATGTTTAGTTGCAGCTGCAGATTTCCGATTCATTTCTGTGACAGATACTTTATAATTGTATTGAATTACAATCAAAAGAAAGAATTTGTCTGCGTCTGTTGTACATAATTATAGTAATAACTAACTCAATTAAAACATATTCCTTTCAGCAATTACGAGAAATGTTAATTAGAAGACATGGGGAAATGATAAATGATCATAATGTCTATCTGTTTACATTCAGGAAACAACGATATTGCTCTTGGGTATACTATAGCTGTATACTAATATCAAAATATCTTTGATGTAACTTTCTGAATGTTATGAATTTCCACAGCTAAAACTACATGTATACTCAATACCAGTGAATGTTTGAGAGTAAATCAATCAACAATCACCAGCAGAAAATAAAACTTTGATTTAAATAAAATATTTATGTTTATTTTAATAGAAAAAGACAGTACATTATAGAATTTCAAAATCACAAAGTGTGTGGTTATTTAGTATCTTAAAACCAACACAATGAATCAAAGTATTTCATAAAAAATGAGCATATATTCTCATTCAACACCTCACGATATTATATTGTAATTTAAAAGATTCTTCAACTTGATAGTTTTAACATTTACTAAATTTAAGTGCTATATCACAGTGCACAAATACTGTTCAACGTGCTTTGTCTACCTTCGCCTTATGTCCAAGTTTAGTTTGATCACAACCACCATGTACGAACATGAACAATGAAAACCAGGCTGCAAATAAAACTGAATGTCATTTAACTGTAAAGTATATAGAAGCCGCTCAGCGTTATTTTTATTACTTACTACTGCTCATATAAAGCAAAATAAATGCAGCCATTTCAAGAGAAATATACGAGTTGATGCATTTGAAGATTACATAAAAATATTCAAATTTGGGAACATTAGTTTGATGTTTACATTCATACAACACAAGTTCATGTTAAAACAGTACAATCTTAGTGGACTAACAAAATAAAAAACACAACTGAACGTGCTAAAATATATTAAAAGTGAGATCAGAACCCGATATTGTATATGATTTGACTTATATGCTAAAGGAGTTTAGTATTATATTTGTTTGTAGTTAAGCACAAAGCTACTCAATGTGCTCTACCAACCATGAGTAAGTACTTTCATTGTTATAAAGTCTCATATTTACTGCTGAGCCACAAGAGGGCAGGTGCAGGAGCTTAACATGTTATGGAATCCCCTCATAGTACATTTGTTAATGAGCAGTCGAAATTGCATGCAGCTCACTATAACTCCGAAATTGCTGACCATATGGAGGAAGTCGATCAGTACCAACCATCTTTATGTATTATGTTATCATTGCTTATGATTTTAAGCAAGTAGTCAATAACCTTCAAGATTCTTCTAGTAATAATATCCAATTAAATTTGATTAAGTACGATTTGTCCTTTGTAGTTTCTAAATAAAAAAGGGAAATTTACTAAGTCAATTTCCTTGTATTTTGTAATTCCCATATTTTGCATTGTATATTATGTAAAACTATTAAATATTATATATAAAATGTGATATTAATATTATAATAAAAATAATATCTATGTCACATATTGAAAATTTAAATTTACGAATTTATTATCACTCAGTAAAGCTAAGATACGAAATATAGAAGCATGTAGCTGAATTGCTTGCTCTATTGCTGCAAAGGTCCATGTATTATGTTATTGCATATGATTTTAAGCAAGTAGTCAATAAACTCTAAGATTCTTCTAGTAATAATGCCCAGCAACGGGAATGGAGTAGTTTATAAGTTACATTTAAATAACTCAAAAACAACATATTTTTATGTAATAGAAAGAACGAAATTAAACTTACAGTCTCTTCATACTTATGCTTCTAAGACGTGGACCAAACTGCTCTAGCATTGTTTTTTTACTTTGGCCATCGCTAGCACTTATCATTGTTCCTCTTATATATATTTGTTTCATAAACAGTATTATTATATTTTACTTATGTATTATGGGTCTGTGTTAATTTTAGGTAAATAAATATGGTGATTAGTGTTAATAATTTTCTAAACCTATGGATTGAGTGTCCGGGCGTATTTTTCTTATAGTTAAACAACATCAAACTATCTACTGTGTCCACCAAAAAGAATCGAAGCTCTGATTTTAGCATTGTAAATCCATAGTTTCATAGAAACTTCATAGGCCTGCTTGCTGTCTTAGCAGGAAATGAAGTGAGTGTAAGGAAAAGTGATGTTAAACTATACAGTAGAAAATTCCACTACTTTATGATTATCACAACTCTTTCAACACAGAGTCGGTCTATATACCAACCATGTGACCTCTTTGTACTTATTTAAAGTCTCTTTGTAGTTTTAATACTTCTAACTTAGAGCGGTAAATCTACGGATTTACAATGCTAAAATCAGGGGTTGGAGTCCCCTCATGGACTCAGCAGATAGCTCGATGTGGTTTTGCTATAAGAAAATACCTGCACCTACTTGTAACTTTCAATATAATGAATATATTTTCGCAAAATCTGACAGTATTTAACTTAATAAGTAAGTTTTTAACATACAAAAAGCATATGTTTAGTAAAGTGATTCTATTAAATAAAATAAAGATTTGTAAATATACTGAATATCTGCTTCGAATAGTCCGTGTGCAAAGTAGTTGTCATGTTAAAATTAAAAATACTTTTCGTTATTTCAAAACTCAAACTTCCTTTGTTTAATCCCTAACACCTCGTTATTGCATTTCAAACGTTATTTGCAGTAAAACTTGATAGTTTATATTATTTTCTCTAACTCACAACGGGAATGGTAAATCTGACCGACCTCGTAACTACCAAAATAATATCTTCATATTGTAATATAAAATACATTCGTTTATCCTAATTATCTCTATGTTTCTCTATGTTCAGAACAGTATACATCTATCTATAGTTAACTTTTATTGTTTTATTGTCCTTGGAATCGTGACTAATTACTGTTTTCAGGCTCACAAACTGTAACTTACTCAGGGAACGAGCACGTTACGCTATCGAATTATATTACCCACGAGTTACTCCAACATGCTAATGTAATATAAAGAATAAACATGAAAACAAGAAATAAAATATTTATAAAATCCTCTTTTTTGTTACTTTTGGTTGTCGAGGAGAGTTAACCCTTATTTTTTTTATAACACTCGTAGTGCTGCAATTTATAATATTTAATTAAATAATGTTTTAAACAACATAAACTAATAGCATTCAAAAGTAGACAAATTCCCTTACCTCTCAAAGCTGACTTCCTAACTTTGCCACTACAGTCGTTACAAATTCATCCAAGCTAGCAGCGTTAACGTTGTGTGTTTTTTTTTAATTAAGCACAAAGCTACACAATGGGCTATCTGTGCTCTGCCCACCACGGGTATCGAAACCCGGTTTTTAGCGTTGTAAGTCCGCAGACATACCGCTGAGCCACTGGGGGGGGCAATAGAACTGCATTGATCGGTAAACGACTCTGAGCGAAATTCACACCTAACTGTTCAGAACATAATATTCTACAGGACGTCATTTGATAGATGAAAACATTGCGTTTGTATTGGTTACTGGTAATATATATTTAAAGGAAAGAGCGAACTGTTAACGAATTATGAAAGTGAGGATGTGACAGAAGTAGCCTGATTTTCTATTCAATAACTCTGTAACCAAACATAGTTTAATTTCCAAGGGGTGTTAGATAAAATATGGATTATGACATGCTGAGAGAAAATGTGTTATGTTTGTCACACTAGGGGAAATTCAGGATTTTTGTAAAATTATTGCCTTGTAAAATTAAGAACGTAAAATTTATATACTATTAAAACGTTGATTATTAATTAAGATTTTATGCTATTCTAATTGATATAACTTAAACAAAAAGTAGTTTAATAAAATTTTTAAATGTAAGACACTAAAACTTTGCGTCATGCACAGTGAAAAATACCCGGGTGGACTGAGTTAAAGAATATTTCGAAAGCTCTGAGATTTCCAATAAAAAGACTTGGAGCTATTATAAGTGTTTCTTATTATCTAGCATGGTAAATCACATCCAATGCTAATTAAGAAATATAATGTGAGTAGTATAGCTTATAGCTGCAAGAAGGTATGTTATATCATTTTTTCCAGCCACCAAGAAAAGTTCTGTATCTGTGCTGAAACTAGCGGTCTTGGTCCCCAGAGCTCTGACTTTGCTTTAATGTTAAGACAGAAAACCACCAAAATGTTTCATGCACTTTTATCTACATTCAAAAGCAGCTTGATGCATTTTATGTGAATTTTTAAATGGTGAAATTAATTTTGTTTTATAACTTTATATTAATATTTTTAAAGTTTTTGATTACTTGTAATTTTGTGAAAAGAATTTGCTTTCTTTTCTGTAATTTTAAAGTGTATCTTGTATTAATATTACTGTGCTACATTCAATTTGATTGCGTATTTTAAGATGATTTTCCGTTTTAATTTATAATCTTTTGTTTTGTGTAAAATTTTCTTCTTTGTTCTTTTTGCTTATTTTTTATTTTGAAGATAATATTAAGTTACCTCAATCTCTTGATAGAAGCACCAGAGCTTTTAAGTATTTCTTACATTTTAATGTTAGGTACATATGTTATGGTCTAAATGTATAATGTTTTGTTTTACATATCTTCTTATTTAATATAAAGTTTTATAATGTTTCTGCAAATGGAACTTGCAGTCTCAATATAAAATATAATTCGAGAAAGCTAATAAGTATCTCTTGGCCTAGTTACTGTTTTAAACTGGGTCATGTATGTAGGATATCACATACATTGTCTTGTGGAAAAGATTCCTGCAAAGTAAAACATAAAGTATTCAAATGATGATGTCTTTAACTGGAAAAAAATACGTCAGTGACAATATATCACTTATTTTGTATCAAGAATGACTGTCAATGACGTTAGTAGTGCTTTCAACCTTAGAAGAAAGGTATTGTTTGTTTTGTAGGTAATCTCATATTTTCACAAACTGTAAAGCACTAAGAGAGAATGAGTTATGAGATACTGATTTAATATAAATATAATTTCCAGCAAAGGCGATGAAATAATACAGTTTTTTAAAAACTTTATTATTTGTGTGAAATACAGATTTTTTTCAATGTGTTTAACTTGTGCTTGGTCTCTTTTTGTTTCTTTAAACTCAGTCGAAATTTCTCAATAATACATTTTCTGCTTAAATATATTATTATCCGATTAATTTAAGAGAAACCAGCACACTTGAGAATACTACATTTTTTACATTAATACCTTATTAAAATGTGTTTTTTTTTTGCTCAAATTACCGTGTTCCAAAATTATGATTGTTCTACTGCTCAACAAATATTTCTGTTTTTATGCTATAAATATTTTGGAACGAAAAAATATAGGTTAACTCAACGAAAATTTAACTTCTTAAATATTTACTACGATGGAAGATTTTAATAAAGCGTTGAATATGATTCGAAGACTCATTCTAAAATATTCCTGGGATATCGTAGCGTATTACACAATTTAAAAGAGGTCGTATCTGAGTTTAATAAAAATACAAACACTACAAAATATAAACATTTTATCGAAATTTTAGTTCTTCATAATATTTAACACTTTAGACAAGTTTTTAAAGTTTTTAAATAACTCATGAAACATTCTATAATTCAGAAAAAAATATTTTGAGCTGCATATACAACATTGCAATTTTGACGATTTCTATAATAAATAAAATATTTCCGTGATTATTTCAATTAAAGAACAAAGAAAAACTTTCTGTTACTCATAATCTGAAAAAATAACCACAAACGAAGAAGTGTGTTATTTTTTAATATAAAACACACTAGTTAACTAACCTTCATGATCGAACATATTAATGTGTAAGTGTCAGTAACGTACACTGGCACGTATCGGCACCATTTTTAAAAAAAATTATAAATGATGTTAAAATACTAATATCTCATTAAGCAAAAACGTGTTTCTGCTTTGATAACATAGGCCTTAGAAGTCAAACTTTTATAAGTTGTTTTCATTTTTATAAAGGATTTTACATAATTAAGCTAAGCAAATTTATTAATAATATTTTTAAAGTCGCAAAGATAAAAAACTCTTACTTAGATTAAATCATTATTTCATTTACTACAGTGAAGAAATCTAACAAAAGTACAAACACTGAGTAGATAAGATCGAGTGAATATTCGCCCAGGTGATAAGAGCACTGTTATTTCATTAAAAAATTAAACGATTATAAAATTATAACACTTCAATATACATTAGCACAATATAAAATTTTAAGAATTTACATTAAAATAAGACCATGGATCTAGAAACCTGTAGTAATAATAATATGATACAAGAAGGCAAAGCAACGGTCACGATTTCAATCAATAAAATATAAAAATACGAAAAACAAAAATACAAACATTTGTTTAGAACTTTAATGTATATATCAGGAAATATAACTAAGTAACATTTAAGTTACTGAGAAATTTAGGTGAAAAATACATCACAAAATACCATTATATAGAATTCGATTACATGTTTCCAGAATTATGTATAGCTTATGTATCTGAAGAACGATGAACGAAAACATTCTGGAACATGTGTCAACATAGTCATCTAACACGTTCAGAAGTTAAAATTAAAAATACTTGTGTAAATATAATTAAAATATTCAAACGATCAATGTTTTAGTTCAAAATTAAACACATTAACCTAGGAATGATTAATAGTGTTAAAATAGGAACTCTAAATGTTTAAATGTCGAATCACGTCATCTTCAAGAGTGTGAAAACAATACCTGTGTAAATCTTATGTATATATATATGCGAAAAATTCAAACTAACGTGGCAGGGGTTTAGTTTGGAGAGAGAGAAATCAGAAGAGTTCTCTCTCCAACTGGGGTGTTCAGGAACTTTGTAGTTCCTCTTCGTCCCCTTACATGAGAAATGTTTTAAAAATATCCGTGGAATTTTTACTTTATTTTTAACATTTCAAAAAATGGAGTGGTGTATTTGTGAGTGAGAGGAAGGACGGGAGAACCGGACGAAAGCAGCGAAAGTGAAGTGAGCCAGACCTTGGCTCGAGGACGGAGTACACTGGCGGCTGGCGAATAGATTTTTAAAATTTACTGTGATTGATTAGATACCCTTGACTGGGTAAAGTACACGCATATATATATGCGTGTAACCAGTAGGGTTTATATAGTGAATACATATAGATTATCACGCCATCTGCATACTTTTTTTACCTTTCAACCTTTCATCCTTATTTAAGATATAAATATTTAGTGTTTTAGTATTTGTATATTTTCCCTAATATTTCTAGCTGTCATATAACTTTTATTTTTAGCATTTATCTTACATTTGTTTATTTTAAAGGTGAATTTTACAGAAAAAAGAAAACTTTGCAGTCAAAAGAACTACTCATACTGATTAATTTTGCAGGTTTACATTTTTTATAAAAAATATGTTCTAATAAATGAAACATAGAACTTGGTGCAGAAAGATCCCTTTCCGAGCAGCAAACCGAACGTTTTAGTTTTTCCGTTTGCCGCTAGGAAAAGTACTATGAAGTAATAGTTGCCAAACAAACCGCCAACGCCAGCGCGTTGAATGTAAATAAACATGACCAGTGCATACGGAGAAACAGAGGCGAAGTCTGTTTTGACTTTGTGTTCTGAACAGTGTCGAGTAGCGCCATATCAATTCGAACCTACTCTGAACGAACCTAGAACAGTTACTTTTGACACAGATCTGACAAGTTCTAGTGATGTGGACAGTTCCACGAGCGAGAGTAGCGGAACTGTGAGTGATACTGACAGCGCCCAGGCCGGTTGGGAGTCAATCATACCACCAGTGGAAGAATGGTAAGTCTAAGTCATGACAACAAATATGGTCTGTATTATTTCACGTGCAATTTTAAGCATCTCGAAACCTGTCTGGTGTTTTTAAATTATTCCTATCACAGACTGGGTTTTATTTGTTTATACTTTGCCGACTATGGTAACTAATACTCGGCCCTTCCACAATCATTGTACTGGATATTTATGACTCGTAACAAAATGAATTTAATTATACATCATAATTCTGTCTATAGAATAAAACTAGATGTAGCAGTCTGAATAGTTAATTTAATATTTACCATAAGTGTATGATTTATATGACATATTCCGTATGTTTGTGCAAGGTGTAGGTGTGGTTTAATGCGAGCAGATTCCAACCAGGAGAGAGTCCGTTTGTTGTCGCTCATACGACAAGGTGTCAAACCGATTAAAAGATAAAAAGTGCATTACCCAACCTCGAGGCTTTGACAGAAATTGCCTGAATATCCATGTTTTGGAAGCATTATACTATGAATTTGTTGACTTCAGTGGTGCTTTCGGTGATGAGGAACCAAGTCACGAGTGAGTATTTTTCAAGATGCAGTTAAACCTAAAATAGTATATTCGAGTTTAACCTACAATTAAAGATACTGTTTATCCAAAACTATGATCCTACTTGAAACCCACGGAATCCAAAACAGTGGGATCCGACACAAAACATGAGCGTTCAAAGAGATCTTAACAAAGCTTTGCATAGTGTGAAGGAGTCCAATTCTTCCTATTGACCATTCGCACCCACTGTCACCACCTTGCCGGTTTCTTTTCCTTGCACGAAAACGAAAAGAAGCTTTTGCCCGATGCCGAACCGTTTTTACAACCATAAGTAACGCAGTAAACCATGTTATCATAAAACAAACATAAAGTAGCAATATCAAGACAAAATATAGTCTCATAAAGTATGTAATCCGAAAAAAACACAGATAGATTTACATAAAACGCCAGTACTGAAAGGAACAAAATGGTCGGCGCTCAACGAAGCGTGTTTGGCAACTATTACGTTATAGTTGTAAAATGTCACGAAAACAGCCGAACGACCGAGAGAAACTTGAGTTCGAGAACCCGTAAATTTTGTTTCATTTTTTACTCTAAAACTAAAGTGTTTAAAAATATGGCAACCACACAGGAATTATACCTAACCAAAGTACAGTTTCTGAGACATTTATTAAATTTGTTGAAAATTCACCTTTAAAGTTCTTCTAGTTTGACCAATATATATATACAGCCGTATTACATTTCATTTTATAAATACCAATTTTTTTTATATTATTATTATTCTCTCATCTTTAATTTTGTTTAATTTTTGACTAATTTTATTCAATGGCCTATAAATCCGATTAAGATTTTTTTTAATTATATCGAAATATTTGGTACAGCAAATTTGAGACCTATAATAAAAAAACATTTTAATTTTATCTATTTTATCGAATATTTTTTTAGATTATTCCTCTATCAACAGCGTTAGGTGAGAAACCTTTATCTAATGATACACATATTATCCAAAACAATTCATTTTTTCTTATTTGATAACAGACATAAAGAGGGTTGAAAATATTGTTTTTAAAGTACTTCGTGTGGTACAGTATGTTTTGGAGCATTATATAAAGTATTTATGCTAGAATTTTGATGCAGCCTTGCCTACCTATAGGGCCCGGCATGGCCAAGCGCGTAAGGCGCGCGACTCGTAATCCGAGGGTTGCGGGTTCGCGTCCGCGTCGCGCCAAACATGCTCGCCCTCCCAGCTGTGGGGGCGTTATAATGTTACGGTCAATCCCACTATTCGTTGGTAAAAGAGTAGCCCAAGATTTGGCGGTGGGTGGTGATGACTAGCTGCCTTCCCTCTAGTCTTACACTACTAAATTAGGGACGGCTAGAACAGATAGCCCTCGAGTAGCTTTGTGCGAAATTCCAAAACAAACAAACAAGCCTACCTATATCCAGAATTCATGGTAAGATGATTAGAAAGTTGAAAAATACTTGTACGTTAGATTCATCTTCAAAATTGACATTTCGTTCCAAAAGTTATTTATTCAAATATCTCTTTACTAAATAAAATGTGTAAAGTGAACTACAAAGATAAAATAAACTTACAGCTAAGTACAAGGCAACAACGCAAAAAATCATTTGCTTTCATGTTGTTGTTTTTGTTTTTTTGCAAAGCTAGGTACATCTTTATGCTCTAACTACTGTATAACGTATTAGACAAAATGATAATGGATCAAAATGTTTTTCTCATGTTTTTCTTGAAGCCATATTGTACAAGAGTTCAATTAGCAGCTTTTCTTAAAACACAAAGAAACAACTGTTATTACCTTTTTCTTAAACTCCAAATAGTGGTGATAATTATTAATATTTTTCCAAACCAGGGAAAAACTGTAGTAATTATTAACACTCTAAATTTAAAGAAAACCAGTAATTATTACCTAATATAATTAAAGAACTAGGAGTAACTAGTTTCTACTTTCAATAACAAAATAAAACGTAAAAATTATTACTTTTCTATACAAAAAGTTTTATAACTAGAAAAAATAGAACGTAATGCTCTCAAAATGCCAAAAAAACAGAAATGATTCCTGCTAGTTCTGTAAAAAACTTAACTATCATGAAGAAAGTTCAGATACAAACATTCTATCTTAATGATTACCATTTCATGGTGAAATGCTTTAATATTAGGTCGTTGTAATATTCTAAATACTTCAACTGTCATTCTTTTAAAGCGTTATTTACAATGAAGAATATCATTTTGACAAACGACTGATTTTCGTACTTCTCTTTTTCTTATATGATCTTACTTTTAAGTTCATTATGAGGTTAAAGACGCTGCACTGAGTAATATGCTTTATTGAATTGATAAACACTAGCCTAGAGTCTTTGGGTAGTTATGTTTGCTGGTACGTAAGAAGGAAAATGACATGTTCTTGTCACGAAAACAAACAGTTACATATTTTAAAACTCGTAATTACATTTCTGTTCTGAGCGATGACTCTTTCACTATTTTCAAAAAGTTCAGAAAAAAATTGGTAAAAAGATTCACGTCCTATGTACCTGATAAACGAGAAAGAAAGAAGGGTTATTATGATTAAGCTAAAACAGTAAAGACAGTAAATCGACTGTGTAATGTACAATATAAAGAAACACATTTGGATAAAATATAATAAAGTTGGTTTATTTTATTTTCACGATGTGTTTGGTATTTTATTATTATAACGTTTTTGTGATATATTCAAACATACTAAAGGAGAGAGGAATAACCGATTCATCGATCAACAAGTAAAACCTCTGTGAAATTAAAAACAATATGTCGATAAACACATACTGAGATACAGATGAATATAATTTTCAGAAGCCTTGATAAAACACTTTATTGGAAAAACGTAATAGCTTAAAATGACGTTATATAATTTAGTTTTCAATCCGTGACTTACACATCTAGAGAAATTCATGTCCTTGCTCAGAGAGCAAAAAAATTGAAGAGACTACACTTTAATTTCGGTTTATATAATTACCTGGTGCCAGTTAGAAACAAATACACTAGGTGGAGGAAACGAATATATACACCAGTGGTAGGCAATCTTTATTAATTGCAGGTAAATTATATTTATATATAATATGAGATCAACCTACTCACTTAAATACTTGTTGAAGAATCCGCAAGCGATTGCGGCCCTATGTTCCTAGATGGAATCTAATGGTGATAACTAACTAACTATAATATGAGATATATTTAGCATTGTCTTGGATCATTAATAGTCATATAATTTACAATAACCGGTACATGTATTTAAAAGTGTATGTTTATTTACAGCTTGAATATTTTTCTCTAAAATTGAATTTAAACTTCTCTGTAGCTGTGACTCTTTCCTTTAATGTTTTTGTTCTTCTCACCAAGCCGAGAATTTTGAACTTAGCAATGATTGTGCCCTCACGGGATGCAACCGTGAAGCCAACTTTTTGAGTGTCAGCCAAATCGTTGCCGAAGATCACAGGTTGCCGACTACTGATCTACACCATTACTTCTTGCTTTACTACAAATTCCTTGTAACTGAGTAACAATAACATTATGGGATGCGTTTACCAAAAGAAAGATGCTAAGCACCCAGTCGTGAGGTAAATGTGAGTTGTTTTCGGAGTAGAATTTTACTTTTTGTAATTTAACGATGGCATACAAGCATTTACAACTAAATTACTTTGAACTTTATATATCTTTCATTTTTCGAAACTTTTGATGAATGTTTTACTTTAAAATTTTATAATCGTAAATAATGCTTGCTTATATCTTTAATGTGAAAAATGTTGAATAACATTATATATCTAGTTTCTGGTCCTAATCTAAAGAATAATATAAAATTCATATACATATACCTTAAAATCTAAAACATGTTTTCGTGGTATGATTGATCTTATCTGTACAGTACGAATCCAATCAAGATACCATATGTTAGTTCTCGAGTATATACATAGTTCGTTATAAAGAAAATCAAGCCCAAATAAAAATAAAAAAAAACACTGCACGAACTGGAAGGTTTACCATGGTACAGGATACAATGTGGGATATGAAATGTTCCCTAGGTTTTGGAGGTGACTACGAAAGTCGAACTCACATTGCGGTGGCGATACACCGTTTATCAGTCTTAACCTCCGTTCGCTAGTTTCACATGAAGACTAATTAAATAACAAAATAATCAAGGAAATAAAAATAGAAATTGGGAGAATGATGTGTGGGTGCTCAAGCCCTCGGCGTCTCAAATTCTAAAAAAAGAAAAATTAAATGAAAATAATAAGGCACCACCACTTGAGAGTAAAAAATAACTTAACTAAACTTATGCCTCCCGCTAGTACAGCGGTAAGTTTACGGATTCACAACGCTAACATCAGGGGGCTCGATTCCTTTCGCTGGGCTAAGCAGATAGCCTGCTGTGGCTTTGCAATAAGAAAACACAAACACTTATGTCCTTAAGTTAGCATTCCAGCCCGCCATTATGGTGGTAGGGCAATAATTAGGAGCTCAGTGGACGAATTATACTAATGTGAGAGAGCCCCAACCGATTATCAAAACTAACTAGTATAACTCCTAATCACTACCGATTAGGTCTACTGTAACTACAGAATTTTAGACTCTAAACAAGTTTTGTATGTAAAAGTCGTTCATTTGCATAAAGTTGTACCAAGTTGTTTAAATGACCTTACTAAAAATACTTTAATTTTTACTTCTTTACATTTATCTAATATATTCTTATATTTATCACAGAATATTTTAATAATTTTATTTAAAATTATTGACTAAAGTTAAGAATAAACCTATATAAATCAAATTCTTATGTACATTTATCTTTTCTATACGCTATTCCTAAACTCCATAAATCTCCAACTAAGTCGCGGTCACCCGCGGGTACCGTAGTAAGTCTATGAATTTAGAACGCTAAAATCAGCGGTTGCTTCTCCTCGGTGGACTCAGCCATGAGAAAACACAGAAGCTAAATTTAGATTAATTTTAGTTCAATAAAAACAATTGTTGAACAAATTGTTTGATTGTATTTGAATTTCTCGCAAAGCTAAACGAGAGCTATCTGTGCGAGCCATCCATAATTTAGCAGTGTAAGGCTATAGGGAAGACAGCTAGTCATCACCACCCACCGCCAACTCTTGGGCTACTCTTTTACCAACGGATAGTGGGATTGACCGTCCCATTATAATGCCTACACGGCTGAAAAGGCGAACATATTTGATGTGACAGGGATTCGAACGCGTGATCCTCAGATTACAAGTTGAGTGCCTTAACCACATCGCCATGCAAATGTTTTGATAGAAGAAAATATTTTGCTTTTCTAATATATGGCTTACCATCTTTTAATAGTAATGTACCATATTCTTTTGATATATGCATAATAACTTCACATTTATTTAGATTTTTGTAAAATTTGTAATAAATTGCAATATTTATTATAAATATTGATACAAAAATTGATATTTAATAGATTCAATGATAAAACTTTAAATACATTTGTTAAAATATTCTGATATAAATATAAGAATTATATTTATAGAAATAAAAAGTAAAGAAAATTTGCTGAAAGTTTCTTTTAAATAATTTCAGTTGTTAATATGGTCATCTAAACAATTACTTTATGTGGATGAACTTTATGTGTCTTAAAAACAGGTGCTGGTTGGGAGTTATACTAGTTAGTTTAGATACCTGGTTGGGACCTTTCATACTAGTACAATTCGTTCCCTGGGTTACTATTTAGTGCCTTACCACCATAATTGGGGATGGAATGCCAACTTTAGGAAGTAAGTTTATTTAGGTTACTTACCCGCAAGTGGTGGTGCCTTATTATTTTTATTTAACTTTGTTTATTAACTTTTCTTCTTTTTCTTTGCTTTGGAGAGCAGTCATCTTCCAACAACTGTCTGCAGACTGTGAAGGGTGATATAGATTTGGAACGTTGTGAGTTTAAGCACCCGCACATCGTTCTCCTAATTTCTATTTCTATTCCTTTTACGAGGAGGTTAAGACTGATAGACGATGCATTGCCACGGCAATGTGGGTCCTACTTCAACAGCCACCTCCAAAACCTAGGGTTCACTTTATATCCCACATTATAACTTGTACCCTGGGATCTCTTAAATTGATACAAAGTTTTTTATTTTTGTTTGGACTAGGTTTTGTTTATAACAAATTACCATTGTTGTTTTTAATGCAGTCCTTCCATCTGATTTTGTTTTAGTTTCCTTACCTCTTCAGTATTAATATTTTCTCTCTTATATATAGAGACTTTTTTTCCTAAAAGTTATGGATTGAGCAATTTATAAGAATATTTAACCTTTAAACTTTAACAGATTTTACATCGAAATATTTTAATTGTTGTAAAGTTTAGTTCTCGTTATCCCATACGTTTTATTTCTTGCCACTGAACAGCGCCTACTTGCGGTTGCGAACATCTGATTCAATTTTGCAACAAACGAAATTCGATAAAAACAGTATTCTGCTTTTACTGTACATGATATTGATCTGCCATATACAGGTTGCAAAGAAACTACATCATTAATGGTTTGAGACATCTGTAACCAACTTAAAACTATCTGCTGTGAGTGGCTGACTTTTACCGATGAGGTGATTTTTCCATGTAGTGAAACATCCTTATGTGTTTTATGAATACTTCTTGTATGCTTCTTGAATAGTTTTAAACATTTCAAACATTGTAGTTCAACATAGAAAGTCAAACTATACAATGCTGTGTTAGACAAATATAAAAGGGATAGGCTAAATAATCACCGTTTGCTTTTTAGAGCACGTGATTTAAGGAATTTTCGATAGTAATTTTGCCTTGTCACATCTACGATATTATGGATTTTGATTATACTTTAGTTGTGTTATTCAGTGCAGTAGTTTCCATCGGCTGATAAAAACTTTAAATACTTTAAGTCAACAAATGTTTGACATTAAAAATAATAATTATTTTTAAATAACCATTTATCTGTTTTCGTATCTTTTTTTTCTTCTGAAATTTGATTCTAAGGTTGTGCTAAGTTAATGAAAAGAAAACGTTGAATTTATTTCAAGATTTGGTATTCGTTAGAGAGGAAAACAAAAAGTTTAAAAGAGTTCTGAAACACAACTTTCTGGTAAATATTTTTTTTGTATTGCATATTAGTTAAATAACATATAAGAATTGTGTCTTCAACATATAAACTGTCAACCATCTTTTGATCAAACTGAGTATTCTTTAGGTTAAGATATATAAGAAGGTCTGCCTTTTATTCAAGTCTTGAAAGTAATGTTTGAAAAGCTTTAACTCAATTAGATATAAACTTTTAAGCAACCCTTGTAAATATTGTATGGACGAGATAGAACACTGCTGACATATAACAGTGTCTTCCTGCTTACGTTAAAAGAAAAAACGTTAGGAAGCAAGAACGACATTACTCATGGGTATTCCATAAATGTATACTGTTATAACAATATCCGTAATACAGTTTTCTTAAAGCCAAGTTGTTTTTATATTCCCAACATCTCTGAATGCTGATTTTCTCTCCTTTTTTTTGTAGTTAAGTACTAAGTTACACAATGGGCTACCTGTGGTGATCCCACCATGAGTATCGAGACACAATATTAAGTACAAGGACCTGTCCGCAGAACCACTGGAGAGCAGGTGAACGCTGATGATTTCGCTAATCAACAGTCATTGGTGGAAACTAAAATTTTGTTCTAACTAAAATGCTTATAATTCACTTCAACTAAGTAATAATAATAGTATAATATCACACATTTCAAAATAGCTGTTTGTTTATAACACCGAAAACGAAGAAAGCTTATTTTAAATAAGCGCTTTGTAAAACATAAGCATATATTCTCATTCAGCACCTCACGATATTGTATATTAATTTAAAAAGCTTCTTCAGTTTGATAGTTTTTCACATTTACTAAACTCAAGTGCTATATCCTTGTGCACAAAATGTGAAGAGCACATTTTGACCAAACATTCTCTTCTATAGGCTTTGTCTACTTTCGCCTTATGTGTGCATACAGCTTGATCACAAACATTATGTACGAACATCAACAATGAAAACCAGTGAATCACTGGCTGCAAACAAAACTCTAATGATATTTCCATTGTTAAACATAGAATAAGAATTCGCTTTGAATAAGTCGAATGTTTTCAGTCAAAGCACATTATCTACTGGAGCTTACACTGATTATATACAGCAAGTGAATTATAGTTATTTCGGTACAAATCAGCGTTGATGAGTTTGCAATGTACAGATAAGAAAGAAATAAACTTGGGAACGTAAGTTTGGTATTTGAATTGCTACCACACAAATTCATATTATAAACAACACAATCATTGTGGGCTGAAAAACATAAAACAAATGTCTTGGCTGAAGTACAATCTTGGTTTTGAGCTTTATGTAATCTTCAGACACATGATACGATTATAACTTTAGAACACCATAATATATGTGCTTTAATTTCCATGGTACAGGAGTCCTGTATCGTCCAAAGCACAAGTTTTCCTTCCTCCAGGAATTATTATTAAACAGTCGAGGAGTTTGGCATCAGCTTCGACACAAGCTCTTCAATGTTCTTCTTATAATAATAATAATAATATAAAATAATACACAATTCAATTTGATTCCAGTTACATTTGTCCTTTCTATTTTTTAATTAAATGACAAGGAAAATTTTCCAATCAAGTGTTCTTGTCTTTTCTATTTCACATGTTATGTTATTCATAAAATATTATAGATTATATATTAAATTTTATAATAGATATTAAGGTATGTGCTATACATTAAATATTTAAAAAAATATCAGTTAATTAGTAAGTTTATTTATTTATAAAGTAACATTCGAGAAAGCTAAAGATACAAAATATGGAAGTATATATTTGAATGCTGAATAATATACATACATATGTTTAGTAGAAACTCTAGGTACCATGTTTTAATTGACCTTGCTATAGCTTTTATACATAGTGTGAGTGCAATAGTAGTTGACTCTAGAGTGAACACCGTCTACTTACAAATTTTGAGAAACGCCATTTTTCACACTCAAGCATCAGTGTTCACACACTCATTTTCGTATGAGTCTGGAAGATATCTATGTATAAGACTTTGGTTCAGCATCTGGCAGAATAAGCTGGTCCGTATTCACTTTTAGGCTTCAGTTAAGACATAGATGTTTGTATCGTTGAGACTTAAATAGCAGTTATTAACTTATTTCAATTTATTACAATATCAAACTTTTTAGTAACTGCTGTTCGTCATAAGGTTGTTAAATAAATGCATGTCTTAATCGAGTTTTTCTTTTTTTTTAACAAGATTAGGAAAAATAAAAATGAAATGGGACGAAATGATTACGCCCGATGTGCTATTCGACTAACGATTATTTAGTGATTACTAATTAACATTTTCCATCTTTCAGGTTCCTTCACCGATCTCTTCTATTGAATCAAAGAAGCCTCTTGATGTGAAGAAGAATTAAGCTGACAACTAATAATTATTACCACCTAAAGATCGTATGTTAAAGAACCAAATGGCAGTCAACCTCAGAAAATTTCAAGTTGTTCTAATACTGATTCCATGTGATTGAACAAACATATTCCAATCACGTTGTTAAAGAATTACGAAGGACCAGTGTGTTATTAATCATAGCTTCATTAAATACATGGTGTAAAATAACATAATAAGAGGCATTTCCAAAGACTATAAAAACCTTTGTATATGACAAACTGTGGCTACGAAATGAAAGATGAATAACAAGTTGACAGTCCTTCTACATATCATCCAATCATCAACGTCATAGTCCTTAATCGACTCTAGTGGTGTTACTTAGAGCAGCACATCTAACTTACATAATTAAAGCTGTTCAGGAACTGAGTGAATGACTCAGAAAATCAGATCACCTATCTATTATTGTCTTAACTGACTGCAGATATAAAAACTCCAGTAATATTTAGAAAGGCAGGATCAGGATTTCAGCAAATAAAACTTTTGACAGTACTGATGGAAAAGGTACTAACATATAGTATTGTATGAGTAGCATGTCTTCCGGAGACTTATCGTTAAGGTTAAGAACTAATAATGGTAAAATCCAGGATTAGTTTCCCTCGTCGGATGTAGCACAGGTAGAGCATTATTTAACAACGTGCTGAAACAATGTTACGAACACCTATAATGATGTAATGAAAATAAACGAACGAATGAAACCCTTTTTTATGGTTTATAATAAACGTTTATTTACTTTTTCGCAACCAAAACAAGACAGTCATTTTTTTATAAATATATTTTAAAATATTACCAATTTATTCAACAGGCTTGAGCGTCATAAAATGAGGCCTTAAACGTTGAATAGTATTACTTATATCATGTGATACTTATTCGTTTTCTAATATTGAAGAAGACATGTTTCTGATTTAAATGTGTTAGCAAACATGTCTAATAACATTATTTACCGCAATAACCTTAATCCCAACTACTCTGGAGTCGACAAGTATTTTATTAGCTAAATATTTTTACAAATGAGTTGTTTGATTGTAGTTAAATACAAATTGGCACAATACAGGTATTGAAACCCGGTTTCTAGCGTTGTAAGTCCGTATACATTCTGCTATGCCACCGATGGGGTGTAGCTAACCTAGTTAGCAAATATCTAGGACGAGCATGTCTGGTAATTTAAGCTTGAGACCTTCAGATTGCGAATCCAGTGGCCTAATCTTTAGGTCATGCCTAATACACTAGCATAAAATAATGTATTGCTTCTGTAAAAACGATTCAATAACAACGTCTAAAATGTATGTCCAACAGAAGTTAACCGATGACATTTCCTTTCTAACATTTCACAGTACACTACCGTGAAATCAACACCGCAAGTGTAATGTGTTGTGAGTCTTTCTTTTAGATATCATGGTTTCGTGCTTGAAATACCTTTGTTGTACTACATAACCCATAGAAACGTCCAATAATTTTAAGTAAATAATATAAAATTACGTTTCCACTTTTAATTTTGTATTTCTTTAAAAAATCATTTTGCGTGATTACTTATGTTACCGCTAAATATTATTTTTTTTAAATTTTATGTAAAACAATAAATTTTCAATATAATTTGTAAAAACATTAATCAAAAATCACTCATAAACTTTCAGTTTAGATAAGAATTGCTAATCTAAGCTAATTAATAAAGATAACAAAACTATGTATACGTTTTATATTTTTGTTTCTTACTAGAAAGTTCTCCAGTTGATCAGCGTCATTTTAAAGACTTACGAGACTATGATCTTTTACACTTGTAAACAACAAGAAATTACGAAATATAGTTTACCATCCCTGAAGAAGAAACGTCAGATCTTCTTTACAAAGAAGAAACTGCTATGATTATCGTCAACATACACAAGTTTTGATTGGTTTGCTTTACAAACTTATTTCATCTTTATATGGAAATTCTCACTAGGAATCTTTGAAAAAGTGTCTTGCTGCGAAAATTTCTGTTCATTTATTTTTTTTATAAAAACATAACATAGACGAAGATCCTGAAATTTCATAAATAAAACCTTGAATTGAAGTCCAAATAAGAAACACTTTAGTAATTAAGCTAATGCAATGTTGTTACTCCTCTGGATCTAATAAAATTACTTGATTTATATGTGGTAAGTCACACAAATATCCTAACAAACACAAGTAACATTCCATCTTCGCTACACAAGCTTGCATATTAACATTTCGAGCTAACCGAAGAAGACTCTATAGAATGCAATTAAGTGAAATTCCTTTCATTATTTTCTACCAGTTGATCAAAGTATTCCATCATCTAGTTTATTTCAGTCATGATGAAGAATGAACCATTATTATGTAGATTATGAAAATTTATTTCATGAAAATGAAAAAGGATAAATATTTGAATAATTAATTGTCTTCTGATTTATAATTCTGAACAATCAACAATTAATCTAGTTGCATGTTAACTGCTTTTCAAACCTCTTCTTACGTTCCACAGTTAAAACACAGAGTAACAAAGTAAAAACTACAATATTTAAACTAATGTAGGTTAACATGAACTAATGAAAATTGATTAAAATTAAGTTAGACAATAGTTTGTGTTTTATCTTAATTTTTGGACCTCGGTTAGCCAGGTGATTAGAGCTCACGACTCCTAATCTGTAGGTTGCTGGTTCGAATCTTCATCACATCAAACATACTCGCCTTTTAGTGTGTGGAGGCGTTATAAGTGACGATCATTCCCACTATTCGTTGATAAAAGAGTAGCCCAAGAGATGGTAGTGAGTGGCGATGACTGGTCTTATACTGCTGAACTATGGACGGCGCAGATAGCCCCTATGTAGCTTTGCGCGAAATTCAAAACAGAGCTTATTTTAATTTTCACACTTCGACTATAAGAAATATTCGTCTAACATTTACATTTCAACTACAGTGTGACGTCTTCAGATTTTATCTAAAACTGATTTTAGAATTTCTCAAAAATATCTTCAAGAATTACTTAAGCAAATATTTTCAAGCGTCTAGGTATCAATTGAGATATGGCTTAAAAGCTTTATTCAAAGTAAAACTCCATGTTTCGTATTAAGTTACTTTTGCTTCAAACTAACAACACCCCTCGGTGTGGATTCCTGTAGGTGGTGGGGGATCTCCCAAAGAAAGTTCTGTTCTTTCACATTATCTCTTCTGTGATTTGGTGGGTGGGGTCAGTGGGCGCTGAAATATTCTTTCTTTATTATGGATCCCCGAGTAAAAATAAAATAGTGAGAAAACAGAACATAGGTAAACGACCACGTTACGTCTTGAAGATTCTGAACAGCAATTTTCAACTTATTCAACACTTGTTCCTCATTTTCTAATACTACATTCTTTATCAGACAGATAGTAAGAGAAAATGTCTCCTCTTTTATTCAGAAGGGATTAGAAGAGCTTACTAGCTCTCCTAAGTCTGTCATAAAACAACGTACTGAGAAGATCTTAGTGAAAAAATCCACTGTAAAACACAGCGAACTCCTTTTGCATTCGAAAGCCATTGAGAACATACCCAGTGAAGGTACTTCCCATGCTACTTTGAATTTGTCACGAGAAGTTATTGTTGAGAGAGATTTGAAGAATACCCTTAGGTAAGAGATTCTCGCTGGTTTCTCCACTCAAGGAGTTTCTGCCGTGAGGCGTATATCCACTCACAAGTATGGAATTATGGTGCTGACCAATGTTCTAATTTTAACTTTTACATCACCACGTCCACCTGCCATCGTCAAGGCAGGCTATCTAAATTGCAAAGTACGGCCATATATTCAAACCCCATGAGATGTTTCCAATGTTAGCGGTTTGGTCACTCAAAGACATCATATTGTGGTTCCTTGGCGTGTACTCATTGTGATGGCAGGGACCATGATGCTTACGAGTGTGAAATTAACCCTCATTGTGTTAATTGTAGAGGCTCTCACCCATATTACTTTAGTTCATGCCCTAAGTGGGTGGACGAAAAAGAGGTACAACGTTTGAAACTGGTTCACAAAATTTCTTAACCAGAGGTTCAAAAGTTACTGTTTACCACTCCATCTCGGATGTATGGTGCTACACACCATCCCACTGCTATAATGGGAGTGCAGGCAAATCTCTCCGTGTTTCCAAGAAAGTCATTTTCAAAGCACTTGAAGAATCTTTTGCCCTCTGGGATTAAGAGAGTTGACGAGTCAACACCTGTCTCTATCCCCACCATTCCTTCCAGTGACTCCCCAAATCCATTTCCTTTGGCTCTGGGTTCTGGCGTTTCCTCGGGTCCATCTTTTTCTCTGGTACCGAGATGCATAACGATCATTTCTTAATGTCCTTACTCGCTGTAATCATTCTCCAACAACAGAGACCTGGCCAATCGACCCAGGGGAGGTTCGATGGAGGTCGATGGACCTCCTTCTAATAAAGACAATAAAGAAAAAAGACGTGATCAAAAACAGAAGGGTTCCCCACCCAATTATTTTCTACATAGATAAAAATGGCCACATTGATACAGTTGAATTGTCGATGTTTCCGTTCTAATTTAGATGGTATTAAGGCGCTGATCGACTCTTATAATCCTGAGTGTCTTTCCTTATAGGAACCGTTTTTGAAACCTGCCGATATAGATACCTTTCCGCAGTTTACTTTATACCGCAATGACAGGCTGTGTGATAGACGAGTGCATGGAGGTGTGGCACTGCTGGTCAACCAGCACGTGCCCGCTCAATTTCCTGGATATCATAGGGATCAATCAGACCTTGATGCTCTTAGTCTTACTGAACAGTTGCCTTCTCTCTTTCTAATCCTGGTGGACTTTAATGGACATAATATTCTCTGGGGATACTATTTATACTTATTTTTATGCACCTAGTCAGTCTTTTACTGCTATTGATCTCTTTGTCTGCTCCCTTTTACTTTTTTCTCATTTTTCTTGGAGGGTTGACAGTGACCTACGGGGCAGTGATAATTTTCCTATTATTTTGAAAGAGATTGGCCGTGCCACCTGTCAGGCGTTCCTAGGTGGAAGCTAGACGATAGACGACTGTGTGGCAGCAGTAACTAACTGACTGTGTTGTCAGCAGCTGCTCAATCTATTCCTAAAACTTAGATTCGTTTTCCACAGTATTCTCATCAGTGGTGAAATCCTGCTGTCACGTGGCATGGAAGGCTCAAAAACGGGCCTGCGATACTTTTCATAGGTTTCCCACACTTTTAAACCGCATCGCTTTCCAGTGCACGTGCTCAGCAGGTAAGATGTCAAAGCTAGAAGGAATATTGAATTAAGTTCATAACTAACATCTCTTTTGCCACCAGTTCCAAAGTCATATGAGACAAGATTCAGAATGTCAGTGGGCAATATACATTTGCCCCACTTTCAATCTTGCTCTCCGTTAACCAGGAAGTTGCTGATGCCTGGAGCATCATTGATACTCTCGGTGAAAGCTTTTCTCGTGCATCTATTACTTCTGCCTCATCCCCCATCTTCTTGGCCATCAAGACTCAGGCAGAGCGATTACCTCTTTCTTGTCGGGTAGATCATTTTGTATGACTATAATTACCCCTTTACATTAGTGAAACTCAAGCTTGCTCCTCATCGGTCTAGCAATACATCTGTCAGACCTAATAATATTCACTACGTGATGCTGCGCCATCTCTCTTTTACGTTTCTTGCTATCTTTCTGGTAGTATTTAATCGGATCTGGCAGGAGAATATTTTTACTGATGCTTGACGCTATGCCATTGTTCTCCCTTTCTCTAAGCCTGGGAAGGATTCCATGATTCATTCAAACTATCGTTCAAATGCTTTGACGAGCTATCTCTATAAGATCTTAGGAAAGATGGTTAATGTTTGTGTTGTTTGGTTCCTCGAATCAAACAACCTCCTCTCGCCCACCCAGTGTGAGTTCCGACAACAGCGCTTCACGATGGACCACCTGATTCGACTTGAAACGTTAATCAGCCTTTCTCAAGTGACAACATCTTGTTTCTATATTTAATAACCTTGAAAAAGCTTATGATACTATGTGGAGGTATGGCATCCTGCGAGATCTCCATTCATATGGGTTGTGTGGCCTTTTACCCATTTTTATTAAAAAAATTAATAGACATGCAATTCCAGGTCCGTGTGAGTTCGACACATTCCCGTTCTTTCCTCAGAGCCGTGTCTTCAGTGTCACACTTTTCATTATAGATTCTGAAGTGAACCACAGCAAACGGTTTTACCTTTTCTTATCCTAAAACAGTTGGCAGTTTTTTAACTCATCGTTTACTTCTATTCGGGACTGATGCATCAATGTATGGTCTGTGTGATACTCAAGTCATAATAGCCCATATTTTACTATCGTGCCATAATTACAACCGTGAGTGAGGGCAGTATTTTAGACATTTTTGTAAATATAGATTCGCCCCGGACATTGGGCAGTGTCATTGGCAATGGTGACGAAGTCCACCATATTAATGTTTTAAAAATTTAAAGGATATTGGACTTTTTAACACTAATTACCTTTTTATCACCTGTTAAAATTTATTTAGTTTTACATTGATTCATTTTTACGTTTATAACGATTTTATTTTAATTTTATTTTTTACTGGTTGTTTGGCGCATATAGCAAAGTAACTTTGCGCCAATAAACGCCAAACAACCAACCAATTAACAAGAAGAAATCTCTTCAAGAATTCCTACATGTTTCTCAATATTTAAATAAAATAATGCATTAAAAACTCAACTACAATCATAAGTTTACATTTCAACCAGTATAGTGGTGTAATGGTTTTAAAAGAGTTGAGACATTCTAAGTTCACACAGTATAAACTATTCTAATTTATGACTTACTTGAGATTGTTTTAAAAACTCATAACGAGAAGAATCCTTTCATTAGCCATTAGGTGTAATTTATCTAAGTATTCCGTAAGATATTACTTTACGAATATATCCGATATGACGTACTTTGAGTTCATCAGAACGAATATATTCTGAATTACCAGAGATTATTTAGTTAGAGTTTTCAAGCTTTATTCGAATCTATATTGCCTTGGTTCACTTGAGGTAATGTGTTGAATATTGCCTGAGAATAACTTTCTGAGTTTATCCGAGGTAGATTATTCGGGATTTAATTTTAGTTATTTCTTTGGAATAAAGAAAAACAAAAAGTAATGTTTTCATGTTCCATCATAGATAATACCTTCAGGCTTAAATCGAGATAAATTCCTGTAAGTTTCGCCACAAAAAAAAAACTTTCAGAACTAACCCGAAGTAACATTTTCTGAAATCACCCAAGGTAAAGTATGCAGATTCCACCACAGACAATATCTTCAGTGTAAGCCCAAGATCGCTTCTTTTGGGTTTAATAACTTTTAACGTCATCAGGTTCCATCAACGGATACCTGCAGAATAAATCTAATATCACTTCTTCTTGGTTTAATAGATTTTAACGTATTCAAGTTCCACCACAGACAATATTTTAAGTGTAAACCCGCGACACTGCTTTTGGATTTTACCGAAATTACATCTTAAGATAATGCTTCCAGAGTTAACACGAGATGACATCAGCTTCACAGTACGGTCTTTTGGTTTTAACATAGGCAATTCCTTCAGAGTAAACTTATACATAAACAAATATAGTTATAGATTTTAGCACTCTCTTGAGACCTATACTAATTGCAAGTGCCAATACACGAAACTTGGAAATACTTATAAACGTTCATGTATTAGTATTAGTGAACGTCCATCAAAAACAGCTGAAAGTTTCAAACCGGATTAAGAACTTATACATTAAATAATCACTTACCAAAAGAATATAATCATTCTTTTATTATTTCGTTTCCAACAGCTTAATTTCATTCTGCAGTAAGCCTACTAGAATTTTTATCACTTTGAATGCTCATGTATTATCGTTTTCTCTTGTTTATTTTGGCTTTAGCCTATTTGCAAAGTGAAAACACGAAACTTGTTTTCTAAAACCATCCGTCTTCTACCACTGTTATCTTTACTTCCTTAGGAAATGTATAATTCAATAACCTCGATTCAAAACATTGGTATTTTCTGTCACGCTTATAAAACTTTGTGTATTTAGTGGAAAAAAAAATCTTGAGAAATTTTATGATTCAAACATGACTCATATGAGCCGTCTCCTCACAAAGTATAAACTTTATTTCTTAATTTCTTATTTCTGCTGAATATTGTGATACTACTTATTAGAATTGTCTTTAATAAGAGACTGGCTAATTCAGAAATAAGACATCTTTAAGAGGTTTAAGTTGCTGATATAGGATCTGAAAAAAAACAGTATTTATCAGAAAATTCATAGATGAGATGAATGATTAACTAGTAATAGAAAGTTATCATAAATAATGATGAAACATGGAAAATAATATTAGAACTAATTTAAGAATCACATCCATTTAATACTAATTGAAAAAAAAGACATAGATCAAAAAACAGATTTTGAAAGTATGCCTCTTATATGAATTAAACAGAGTTTATAAAACGTTTACTTTTTATATTCCTTTATCAAATTAATAGATAATGGAGAAAAAAAAAGAAAATCAAAGGTATGCTAATACGATATGTTACTCAGCATGTTGAATACATTCAACAGAGGACGTGTTATAAAGTTATAAAAGTCACAAAATCGCTTATCTAATGCCTAGCTTTCGGAGTAATAGACAGTTTTTCATAATGGGTTAAAACGTATAAAATAAACTACGTATAAATTCTAACCTACGATGAAAGATCACTCGCTAGCCATACAAAAAAACTAGGATTTTGGATATTGATTTAAATACTAAAACTTGATTAACTGTAAAACGTGTGTACTCGATAATGATCGCACCAGTGAACAAAATGTTAAGCATATAATATAAAACATCATTTTGTTTTTTAAACTAGAGAGTGCTCTGTAAAACATTTCTACATATTTCTAGATAAAATTAAAGTCAGTCTCTCTCTTGAATGGTAATGCCCGTCTTGGCGGTGACAGCTACTGATTAGTTGATCTCTCTCATATGTAATTGTAAATTAGGGTCAGCTACGCTTGAGCCTTGAGGTCTCTATTCTAGCCATTTAGTCCAAGTGTCGAATCATGTTAAAAGTATTAGTATCAATGTGTAGAACAAAGTTATGAATAAAAAGTGATTGTCCATTTCATTAGCTCTCCTACCTCTGTGTGTGCGTGTGTGTGTGTGGAAATTACTTGGGAGAGCATAAGGGGAATTTCAAAAGCAACAGTTCTTGTCAGTATAAGTTACATTTTTTTTATAGATATCGGTACAGGACAACAAATGATTAAAAATCAGTTGGACTGAGATCCGGTGATTGTACTAGCCACGAAAAATCGTTGAAGCCCTTGACACTATTTGAACCACTTTCGGAAAATAAAAGCTGGTTTGATTGATTCATTATTGTTTTGGTGAGCTCCTTGTTCAGCGGGGTGGAAATGCATTATTGGGTGGTTGTAATAGCAAGATCGTTAAAGTATGCTCTGAATATCATTTACTCTTTTCAATGAATCAAACGGCCCACCCTGGCAAAAATAATGTCATTTACAGCGTTACATTACTACTAGTGGCTTCAACGTTTGAGCAGCAGAAGCAGAGTCAAGTATCTTATTTATTTCCCTATATATTTTTTTTATGATATCACCAGGGAGAAATGCAACTCATCAGGCTACATCATAAACTTTCAGTCGTTGACTGTCCTTTCCTCAGGAAGAAAGATGACTCATCGGGCCACATTACACACTTCCGATCATTCACTGTTCAGAGCTCACGCCTCAAAAATTACCGAAGACAAATTTTTCAGTTTGCATCTGATACCGGACTGGCTTGATCTGATATTTATTAGTTTTGTAATGTTCTTCACACTAAAATAAAATCCTGATCATTATTGATGAAAAACAAACAAAAACACTAGAATATAATATGTGCACCTATATACATTACACTTCGGCCCGGCATGGTCAAGTGGTTTAAGGAGTTCTACTCCTCATCTGAAGGCCGCAGGTTCCGAATCCCCAACCTATCAAACCTGTTTGCCCTTTCAACCGTAAGGCCGTTATAAAGTGATGGTCAATCCCACTATTCGTGGCGATGACTAGCTGCCTTCCCTCTGCCTACACTCCTAAATTAGAGACGGATAACGAAAATAGCCTTCGTGTAGCTTTCCACGAAATTTAAAAACAAACAAACATTACACTTCATTCTCTATTATCCATTACGTCGTTTATTTTATTAGTTACTATTCTGGGACAGAAATAAAAAGTACCCAGTACTACTAAAAAGAATATTGTTCTGAATAAAAAATTAGAAGCTCATCAACGACCCGAGTAAAATTGCAAACAAAAATTATGTCAATGATTTGACACTGAACACTTCAACCACTTGAATACGTTTACAAAATAAAATTACATGCTCTTTTCATAAATATAGCCCTTGTACAAGTTTGGAGGATAATAATGATAAAATTCAGAATTCGATTCTTGCTGTATTCAAAGTACTCATAGTTCATTACATAACTTTGAGCTAGAAAATACTCACGAATAACCTCAGTTCGCGAGCTATGGTAAATAAAACAGTGTAGTATAACAGCTTAATACATGAATCAAATATTTCGGGCCCGGCATGGTCAGGTGGGTTAAGGCGTGCGACTCCTAATCTGAGGGTCGCGGGTTCGCATCCCCGTTGCACCAGATATGCTCGCCCTCCCAGCCGTGGGGGGCGTTATAATGTGACGTTTAATCCCACTATTCGTTGGTAAAATGGTAGCCCAAGAGTTGGCGGTAGGTGGTGATGACTAGCTGCCTTCCCTCTAGTCTTACACTGCTAAATTAGGAACGGCTAGAGCAGATAGCTCTCGAGTAGTTTTGCGCGAAATTCAAAAAACAAACAAACAATCGCATATTTTGTAATAATCTAATTAAGTACATAAACTAAAAATAAAGGTCATAATTAAAATTGTGACATAAGCCATGTGATGTTTTAGTAATGTAATTAAATATTTAAGTTTCACACGTGATCCTTGTAATTTAAAAAAACATATATATCTTTTAAGTAATTACGAACCATATTTATATGATCGACGCAGTGCACTGATATGTTGAGTATGGTATATCTTATGTAAGAAATAAAATTACCTAGAGGAGAAAGTTTGTTTATTTTGGAATTTCGCGCAAAGCTACTCCAAGGGCTTTCTGCGCTAGCCGTTCCTAATTTTGCAGTGTGAGGCTAGAGGGAAAGCAGCTAGTCATCACCACCCACCGCCAACTCTTGGGCTACTCTTCTACCAACGAATAGTGGGATTAAACGTAACGTATAACGCCCCCACGGCTGAAAGGGCGAGCATGTTTGATGCGATGGGAATTCGAACCCGCAACCCTCAGATTACGAGGCGAACTCCTAAACCTACCTGGCAATGCCGGGTCACAAGGAGAAAGGATAATGTTGGCTGCCATGAGAACGATATGTATGAGTTAACTTAACTGAAGATAAGGATTAATTCTAAGTTACAGATACGTCCATATCCAATTTGTATTCACTTCCGTTAAAGATAGATTTCAGTTGTGATTGATTCACAGCTTCAAAATAAGCACATAATGAGGTCACAGGTCATAGCACTTTTTTATTTACTTGCCTTTTTCTTCAAATCTCGGGCATGATTATAATACGGGGAGATTGAGTTTGTTTTTGTTCACATTTTTATAGTAAATCTACTAATTACACGCTTCAGAAATACTATATTCATATCACCAGTTTAGTTATTGATTATTGTATCAGCATTAATAACTGTTAAAGGAGAACTACAGTAATAAATCTTAAGCACGATATGAGGAGGAAGAAAAACAACTAGAACGTTGTACACCACGTGCTAATTCTACTTTCCATTTCTAAAAATAATTTTGGTGTTGCATACTGAAATAGAACACTGGTTAAAGCTCGTTTTATATAATTCAAACTTTTTACCCAATAATTAAACGGGTTTGTTTCTGTATTTTCACCACCTAGACAAAACTGTATACTGATTTTTTTTATTATTCTATTACATTACTTTTTGGAAAACAAAAATTATAAACATTTAATACATTAGATGCCAGTAAGTCTAAGATTTATGATAAATAGTACATTAAATACAGATTTTTTTCCTCATAGTCATTTTAATTTGTCCATTTCATATTCTAAATTATAGGTGTGTATAAAATGCATATGAAATCTATCTCCATCTCCCACAAATCTTTGCCCTAGAGGCATTTCGTTCAATACTAAAACTTTTCAAGTCACAGTGGTCAGAACCTGATGAGCTCTAGTTTTGAGCCGAGCAAGTCGTCGGCAATGGATGTGGCAGACATAGGACGAATGAAATAGTATTATACGCTTTTCTTCTAAAAAAAAAAATGTAAACAGATCGAAAAAATATTATAGTGTTAAATAATACAGCATGCCTAGTACTATTGTTTTATGACAAATATAATTTAATTCATTACAATCACCCTTTGCATACACAGGCTTTCACACTTTCTTAATAGCTTTACTTTCATATCTAAATAAATACGACTGTTATGTATGTAATTGAAAACACTCAGCTTAGTACATTTTTTATAGAATACTTCGTTGTGTAGTACATTTTCATGGAATTCTTTGTTTTATAGCACACATTCATAGAATGCTTCGTTGTGTACGCTAATTGACGAAGTATGGGTGTTAAAATAACATCAATGTTTTAAAATATCTTGACATAACGGAACAGCACAATAAAATGTAGTAACAAGTATTTCAAACCTAATAACTTATAACTAGGCTTAAACTTTAAAGGAAGAACATTCTTAAAATTTCAAGAGATCCTTGTTTGAATTATTGAAGTAAGTTTAAAACGTTTTATTACTAATGAGAGTTTGGGAGTTTTATTTGTTATACTTGTATATTATCTTGATAACAAACCAGACTTACTAAATTAATAAGTGATCCAAACATATACACTGTTAGTAGCTAATCAAGGACATTTCGACCTCTTTTTTACGTAAATAATTGCAAACATGACATCTGAACGAAGTATATTAATGCAATTTGCTTCTCACTTGAACTAATCTTGACGTTGATGAGTTTATAGCCCAAGGTTTATTTTCTAGAGACACATTTTAGTCAGACAAATTTTCGAATAGAGTACATTAAGTATAGTAATTGGGTTACAATGACAATTAACGAATACGAGCTTGATATATATGTTTCAAAAATAAAATCCTTATCTTTATAAATGTGCTTAATTTATATTGCCAAATGGCCTTAATAAATATATATTTTTTTACTTATAAACAAATAAGTGTTCACCATATACAAACTAGGCAAAAATCACGAAAAAAAACGATAAAACTAAATATATAACATAAATATATCATTCATTATAAACGTAGCGACTTTATTCACATATCCTGTTGGTTTATAGAGAAAAACAAAACAGGATGATTAACTCCCCATTAAAGTATAAATTTGATGTTAAAATTTTACTGCATATTTTAATTTAGTCTTTTAGAAGGATAAAATTAAAAACTAGAATTTGGACAGTCTCATCAAAATGTCTTTGGTTGTTATCATTACACTAGAGACTAGCATGCTTAGGTGGTTAAGACACTCGACTCGTAATATGAGGGTCGTCAGTTCTAATCCCCGTCATACCAAGTATACTATCATTTCAGCCGTCGGGGCGTTATAATTTTACACTGGTAAAAGAGTAGTCCAAGAGTTTACTGTGGGTAATGATTATTGAGTGCCTTCCCTCTAGATTTACGCTGCTAAATTAGGGGCAACTAGAGCAGAGTCCTCGTGTAGCTTTGAACAATATTCAAAACAAACATGCAATCATCAGATTGATGATACATATGCAACTTTAAAATAAAATCTGCTAACTAAATGAACGTTTCTTTAGTGAGATTTCGAATAATATATTAGTTTCATACATCGTTTACAATGAACTGGCTAAGAAATATGTGATGAAATTAATCTCTATTGGAATCCAGTGCCACCTAAGTGCGACTTACGGAACTTATAAAATTCCACTTACGATTTTAACAGTTTACTTACTACCATTATATTTAACGTATTAAATTTAATTGCAAGTGATTTGTACTTTGTGATTTTTATGCCAAAGTAGGTATGGTCCCCATAGAATTATGTCAACATATTTAGTACAACACTATTCCAAATGCTTTAATATAAAATGCCTCTCATAACTCCACTTACCTATTACAAGAACACTTCATAAAAGACATCTAGGAAAGGAATGTACCTTGATATTACCCCAGCACGATCTGTGATTGGGAAAGTGTGGTCATATCTAATCTTTGAATATTTCTGCTATTAAAACATGCTCTTTTAATAAAAAGTATCCGTTGTTGTGCATAGAACGTAGTTGTAGCTTTGGAACAATCGTTTAATCCCATTTCCATAATAATTTTACTTTAATTAAGGAATAATTAATATTCAGGGTGCAGCTGATATTTCATGTTAATAAGTTAAAATATAAACTATGATTTTACAAGAAAGCGATGTGAATCATGGATTTTTGACTTATGGCCTTTGACGACATCAGTTGAAATTAACCAAACCTTTTGTGTCAATATTTTACAATTGGAAAATTATAATTAATTTATTCCAATCAGATTCGCAATTTAATCAGTAAGGTCTAAAAAATCTTAAGTTATTAGATAGGATTCACATCTTAAATATGTGCTACATTTTTGTTAAATATTTAAGAAATGTATTAGTTTCATTTGATCTCAAGTGACCCATTATTGACAAATGGCATGTGTCATTAATCCAAAACCGTAATCTTTAATTCTTTGTACGATATAACAATTTCAGAAAAAGAAATTAGATAAATCCCTTTATGGTCAGTCGATTCCAAGGTCGAGATCAACATTTTCAGCAGCTTCGGTCTAGGGTTAAATGCCCGAACTATGAAAATTTATTGTCCACGTCCTGTCACGGCACAAAATGCGAACTATTTAGAGACTTGAATGTGCTATAATTGTATCTTTACATTTCCTTCTTTGATTGAGCAAGATTAGCCCAAAAGTTAGCTGTGTGTCTTATTGACTAACTGCTTTCCCAACAATCAATCATTTCAAAACTTTGGTTTGGTTATGAGCAGCTAACTCTTAAGCAACTTTACACATAAAAAAATGAAAAAAGGACAATCCGTGAGCTTCCAAACCTGGTTTCGGATAAATGAATTTTTTTTTTAAATTAAACTATTTCTCTCTCAAAAGGAGTCGGCTTCCTGCTGGTTTCATAAGAAAGTCATGTTTTTTATTATTATAATGAAAATAAATTAACATTTAGTAAGTTGGTAGTGTTTTAGAAACATCTATTAATAAAAAACAATGCAAATTTAAAGAACAGTGGTAATGGAGTGTATTCGCTTTCTCTGCGTATATATATTTCACAGCGGCTATACATCAAAGTGTGCGGTTACTAAGGCCAACTTCTAATTTCCTTGGTTATATCGGGTCCACCTTTTCAAATAAGTTGCCTGTTTCGGAAACACAATGAAATGTAATAAATAAACGTGAAAGTTAAGTCAAATAACTATTATATATGATTAATAAAATAAAGTGTTGAATAATTAGATAAAGAACCATTTGATATCTGAAGGAAATGTTTATTTGTTCGTTTGTTAGGTTTCGCGAAAAGCTACTCGAGAGATGTCTGCATTATCCTTAACTAATTTAGAAATGACAAACTAGAGAGAAAGTAAGCAGTCAACACCTCCCGTCGCGATCTATGGACTTTTCTTAAACTGGAATCTGCTATCACATTATGACGCTCACACTGATAAAAAGGCGTAAATGTTTGGTAGAGAGAAGATGATACTCAAAGTGTTTACAGCATATTTCTCCACTGAAACCTTTCCAAACATTCTTTAAAATTACTTAAAAGACCATCAAAGTCATAGAAGCTTAATAATATTAAATTTAATCAACTAACCTTGGCTTAATTTCAAATACGGTAGAGATAATTTTCAAGCATTGTTCATTTAGCACCAAAATTAGATACTTTGCTTTCAACTTCACTTTTATCAAGATAACTAATTTTGTCTACTATACATATTTGTACAACCTTAAAACATGGTATCTAGAAACAAGACTTACAACGACAGTTTTCTTCTTCTCCTCGATGGTGCAGTAAAGAAAAGTAAAGAGTTTAAACTCTTCTTAAAATATGGTGGCGAGGAGTATTTTTGGAATATTTGTTTTCATAGAGAAATGTTTTGCCATAATACTCGGAAAATAATACATTGCAAAGAATGGTATTATTCTTTACTATGCAATTTAAGATAATTTGTTGTTTTACTTGTACGTGCAGATAAAAATCTATTCACTTTGACTCCAGGTATATACAGATTATAATATTTTGCTTACAGCTTGTTGGCTACAACATAACATTCTAATAACTTTCCCTATTTTCTCTATTATGATTATTATCAGAAAACCTATATTGCCATCAAATTTACCTGATTAACAACAGTCCTAAGTTACACAAAGAAAATTCTTAATTTGTTTTAAATGCATTAGTTGTTGTTAGGACGCGCTCAAAGAAACTGACGTATTATAAGATTGGATATTTATGGATTGTTTCATTAAACTTTTCAATTATTCTTGTGTGTATGCCCCATAAAAATATATAATCGGAAAATTGAGAAAAACAGATTATTGGAAAACGACCACTCATGAATGACTGTATTGTACAGTCACCGTCTCAGTCAGATTCTATACCTTTATTTCTACTCATGCACTCCTTATCCAAAAATATTTAGGGCAAATGTCTGCCTTTTTTATTCAAAAAGGATTAGAGGGGCTTGATGCCTCCCCCAAGTCGGTAAGAACGTTAGAATCTGGAGACATTTTGGAAAAAAAAACATCTTCACCACTCCATACTAAACTCCTCCTGAATTCGAGGAGCATCTGGGATATATCCATTGAGGTTATTTCCCTTGCAACTTTGAATTCTTCCAGAGAAGGCATAGTTGAAAGGGATTTAAAGAACATTTCCGAGTCGAAGATACTTGCTGGTTTCACTAGCCAAGGCGTTTCTGCAGTGCGCCGGATCTCCACTCGCAAAGATGGAACTATGGTACCTACAAATGTAATTATTTTGACTTTCACATCGCCACGTCCACCTGCCACTATCAAAGCTCGATACTTAAATTGTACGTTTAGGCTATATATTCCAAACCCTCTCTGATGTTTTCGAACATTCAAATATCTCTTGTCGTGGATCTTTAATGTGTGCTCGTTGGTGGTGGCAAGTTCCAGAACGACTATGAATGCAAACTTGAATAACATTGTGTCAACTGTAGTGATTCAAACCCCTCGTACTTTCGTTCTTGCCCTAAATAGGTGGAGGAGAAAGAGATACAACGTTTAAAGACTGTAAATAATATCTCTTATCCAGAGGCTCGAAAATTATATTCCTTTGCTCCATCTTGGTCATATACTGCTGCTTTCCGTTCTACTGCTACAGTGGGAGTACAGACAAGTCTCTCTGTGCTTTTAACAGTCACTTTCAAATGACCTCAAGAATATTTTGCCCTCCATGAGTAAGACAGTACACGAGTCAATTTCTACTTTAATTTTTTCCCATCACTTCTTCCAGTGGCTCCCAAGATCCACTTCCTTTGGCTCCAGATTCTGGCGTTTCCTCGAGTACATCTTTTTTTCCGGCTTTGAGATGCATATCGATAATCCCTTCATATCCTCAGTCGCTGGAATTTTCTTTCAATGACAAAGTCCTGCCCACTCGACCCAGGGGAGATCCCATGAAGATCGATAAATCTCCTTCTAATAAAGAGAATAAAGAAAAAGATGTGATCATAAACAAAAGAGCTCTTCACCCAATTCGCCTATACATAAATAAAAATGGCCACTTTGATACAATGAAATTGTATGAAATGGGCCATCCTTTTTCAGAACAGACAGTTTGTATTGCTCCTTTTGGTCTTCGTATCCAGGCACAGTTGGATGAATTGGGTCTGTCCTTAGATAACCTTGCTGTATCCACTGGTCAGCCCATTCCACCATGGGTTATTACGGTCCCCAAATGTGACCTATCTTTAAGTCATCTGAGAAAAGCAGACACTCCCGATTGGAAATACTGTCTGTTATTTGCTGAACAGCTTTCAAACCACCTTTCCATTCCTTTTTATACAGATGGTTCAAAACCAGGTGACTGCGTGGGCTCTGCTATGGTTTGTTGTGATTCAGTGGTTGTGCACAGAATCCCCTCTATAGCTTTTGTGTTCACTGTTGAACTGTAAGCCATTTATCTTGCCCTGGATCACAGAGGAGCTAAGCTGTACTCAAATTGCACTATTTATACTGACTCGCTTAGTTCCCTACTGCCTACTGGCCCTGGAATCACTTCACGTTAATTCTCACCCTGTTCTTGTCGATATTCAGAATCGAATGGCCCGTTTATCTTTAACATCTACTTCTATATAATTTTTCTGGATACCAGGCCATGTTGCTATTCTTGGGAAGGAGCTCGCTGACTAGGGTCCTGTATTCAAGGCTTAGCTCTGTGCCAGTTGGCAATCGATTTGGAGTGAGCAACGTGATAACAAGCTTTTCCAGAAAAAACCCTCTATTGGACTTTGGCCGTCTTGTTTCCGCAAGGATCGGAAGGAGGAGATTGTCCTAACTAGATTTTGCTTTGGTCACAGTTTTTTAAGTCATAGTTTTCTTTTATCTGGACTCTGACGCCTTAATGTGAGGTCTGTGTGACACTTAAGTCACAAAAGTCCACATTTTACTGTCGTGCCGTCATCATGACTCCGAACGACGGCACCAGTTTAGACATGTTTTATCAACAGGTTTACCGTTGACGCTGGTCAATGTCTTTGGCGATGGTGACACTGTCCACCTTACAAACGTTTTTAGAATTTTTTGAAAGGCCATTGGCCTTTGTAACGCTATTTAAGCTTTTAATACAAAAATTGAACTTTTTTGTTTTAACGTGATTCATTTTTACACATTTTAATGATTTTACGCCAGACAACCAACCAAATAATCTAAGAATGGATTGAGATACAAATCAGTTTAAACTAAGTGATATTAAGTGCACAAAACACAACTTTAAATTACATTTTATGCTGCACTTGAAGTAATGTGCTAAGCTGTCAATTACATATTGTTTATGTTCTAATATTAAAGCCGGTGTTTGTAAGTAAATTATAGAATACATAAATATTTTCTGTTTGCATAAAGGTAACGAAAGTTTGAGTTTGTTTATGTTGAGATTTCCAGGAAAATAATGGGACTTCTACCTGGGTGACATCCTATATATCCATGATTCTTTATGAAACAGTTTTAAGCAAAAATGACTCATGAAACTAAATTCTTTTAACAGAACATGAATTATTTGTAACCACAAAATAAAGATTAAACGAAGCAAATATAAAACCTTCAGAGAACAAACATAGCTGCAACTTGGGTGAAATGAATTTTATAAAATTTATCACTAAACACTTTTAGTCAGGAAATCAGTTTGTCATTTGTCTATGTAATAATAATTATGATAAAATTAACAAAATGTTAGAAATAAATAATTTTTAACTTATGCAATGTATTCTGTATTGTGATTTGCAAACATGCATTAAAATATTTTATCCTAAAGGACTGAAATGTTATGATATCAGAGGTAAACAGTTCGTTAAAAGTACCCTTCGGTAAATGTTTCTTGTCGTATTCAGTGGTAGAAATATTTGTAAATATATAGAAATTTGAACTTATGACACATGATACGTTTATAATAGGCCTGAAGAGAGTTTTTTTAGAAATGTGTTTATGACCAATTTTTTATAGTTATACACCAATTCCTCCTGTAGGGTAAATGTTAATTGCTGTGTTCTTTACTACCCGAAGCATTTTTTACGACTTTATCATTATAATTATCATTAACCCTCAAGATAGATGGAGATTTATGCATATTTTGACACTGTATGCTAAATGACAGAAACTTTCAAGTCTTGTGAAATTGGAATTTTTCATTATACAGTCTTGTTCAAAATATTTGCATATTTTTAAACAAATAATGTCATTATTATTAAGAAGAAATGTAAATGCACTTACTTCTGTCAGCTGAAAAATGTATATATATATTAAACATCTGCTTATTGTAATTTCGATAATGAAACAGGATCTATGGATATCATAACCGATTTATTAGAATAGCAAAATGTTTAATTTGACACGTGTAGAAAAATGTATAATTCAGTCACAACAAGACCTTACCGAAATATATAATTACAAAACATAGCGTTAAAGTATAGCGCCTGTAACCTTATATCTGTACATATTAAACATTCAGTATTTGTTTGGTCTTCTTTCTAGTCTAATAACCACTGCAAGGCGACGTGGCATGTTGTTGGTAAGGTTATTGATGTATTTCACCGTGATTTCACCCAAACTTGTTAATAGAAGGCGTTGTAACTCGGCTACAGTAGCTTGTTTAGAGTCGTGATTCGCAGATATTGCCTAACAGTTCTCAATGGAATTATAATCAGGAAACATTGCTGACTATGACAATATTTTAACATCTTCCTGGTGGATATAATCCTGTACAATACGTGCTCTCTGAGCAGTGACATTGTCATCCTGGAAGTTATTGCTAAACCTTGCTCTGTCATACGGAAGAAATATCGTTCCCATGTGTTGTCTGAGATTGGATCCATTAATGTTTCCTTGGATTATATGATAAGAAGTTTTCACACCATGAATAGTAACTGCTGAAACACCACCTCCTGTGTGTTCTGTGTGGGAAAGACAATCTTTCCTCATATGTTCTCCAGGCAAGTTACAAACATAAATCTTACTATCATCTTTAACAAGACGGACACAAGACTTGTCTAAAAAGAAGACACGTTGCGAATGTCATAACTGCAACTTATCATGCTATCTTGTCCAGGTAACACGGTGAGGGCGGTGAATTCTGGTTAATATTGGTTTGCATATAGTCCTTCTTGCAAAAGTAACCAATCAACCTCATATTCACTGTTTTGCTGGATATCCTGGAATGAATGTATTCGTACGGTTCCTGTCATATGGTGTTCCAAGACTTTCTTCGATCTTGACATGCTAACCTGATGAAAACACGATCTTTAGATACAATTCACTAGGTGTACCTCACTGTTTTGGCAATGCCCATGTGCTTCATATCACTTTTCTAGATAGTCGAACGATCTGACGCTCTGAAACTTCTGGGATTTGATGAGGCAAGACTCTAAAAAGATAAAGATTATACCATTTCGACGAACATATTTTCAAAACAACTTATACATACCAGAGTAACAACCTGTATATGTTTGTCCAATCATACTCTACCTTCTCTGTAAGTATTTGAACATTTTGGTTAATACAGTATCTTCTAACCACGTTTTAGATAACTGCTTAAACAGATGTTGTTCTTGTTTACCCTTTTACATCACAACAAGACTACTATTCAAATGAAACACTTTCACAGGATCAAGTATTTCAGTGATTTCAGGATTTAAGTATATGGTTCAAATAAAATATTACACCGATGTTATAAATAGTAGATTTTAATGAATGTTTCATTATGTTCTGTCATCCATTATTAATGTTACAATAAGTTTAAATTACGAGTTTAATTATTTTTAAGACTAATATATCTCTTTCACTGTTTGCGTGAAATATGCGCTTCATTTCATTTAACATCAATAAGAGTTCTATTTTCTCACATAATTATATTTTTCATCTATTATAAAAGGTGCGTTATATTTTCTTGCATCAATAGAGTGTTCATCCATCGAAGAAGATGTATTTATTTTATTTTAAACTACTAGAGTTTTCAGTCATTACAGAAAGCATGCTTTATTTTATATTACACCACACTTTTCTTTCTCATGAAAATAGCACATACTTAAATTGAATTAGTAAATATCCCACGATAGGTAGTTTTAAAGTTGATTGACAATATTATTTAGCTCTTCCTTCATAATATCTTTATTAAAACAACAAAGTAGATCAAAACACTTATTTTATATTTCTGGATAGAGGACGAATTACCATAGAATGTTGTGGATAGGCATAGAATTACTGGAAAGTGTTGTGCGATCTTCAAGATTCTTAAATCTATTTTCGCCTCTAAGATGTTTGAACTAAATTTCAAATGTGGAAGGAATTAATTTAAAACATGTTACTGGTATGACACGTAACATTTTTCATTTCAAGAGTTAAATGGTTAAAAATCATAACAACAAAGGAAAATATGAATGTTTTCTGAAAAGGAATTTTATGAGATACATTCCATTAAAGCATTCACTTTCTGACACTTTATTATAAACAATTATCAGACACTTCACCACTTTAAATAAAGTTACTTTTGCTATTTTCATTTCCTCACAGAATAATAGTTTTAGGAAGTAATTATGCTACTATCATCCATAAACCTCTTTATAGGTAACTCATTTTTCTTCATTTCAAGCATCAGAAAGTACAATTCAAAAGTTCAAGTTCAAGATACAATGTTGTATCTTGCAACATTTGTGCAACATTGATGATAAAATAATTAATATATAGTAATAGGACAATATTTGTTCGAGAATTCATATATGATGAATAAGTGTGCATACCTCAAAACAGGTTGAAAATTTCCCAATTAGCAGTTTAAAACAAACTAAAAGGATATATATATATATAATCAAGCCAATAATCTTCATATTATCGTTAACATTACTGTGTTCTTCAAAATTCATGCAGTGATAAAAGCATTGGGTGCTTGAGCTAAGTGGAAAATAGAAATCATATTTTTTGCTAAAAACGTTTAGGTTCTCAAGATAGACGATAAAAAATTAAAGTTTAATAGCAAGGTTAGTCTAATAATTAATATTAACTAATCAAGCTGTTTCTTGGTCTTACGATGCGACAAAATACAAAATTGTGACAAAGGTTAAAAACAGTGTCATAAAGGAATGAGTTTTCAATAATACATATTAAATTTTAATTTTCTAGCATATTACTTTAGTACAATCGTAAGACATTCTTCATTCTTCATATGGGCAACTAGAAAATTAACCGTTATATGATCATAATGCATTAACAAAAAAGTTAAAAACATTTGTCAAGTCTGCTGTTGCTAAGGAAATTTACAAATTTCAAATCACCAGCTACTGTAATAATAAAGTATCGAAATCAATTTTTAATAACTCCACATTCTAGACCTGGCGTGGTCTGGTGGATAAGATGCTCAAGTCCCCGTTGAGGGTCGTTATTTTGAACCTACCTTATCAAATATGCTTCTTTTATATGGCATCGGTGTGAAAATTTTCATGGCTTACATCAAATATCGGCAGACTACATTCATTTAAGATCGTAAAAGAAGAAAACATTGTTTAAAATAACTCCATATTCATTAAAAGTTCGATTAGTGACTGGTCATGTAACTTATCTCTTACTTTTTCATTAATAAAATAAATTTACATTTTTTTTCAGAACACATCTTCAGTAAATAAAAAGTAATATGAGTAATCATATAAAAATAATTTTTAACAAATCTGTTTTCAGTTTCCATATCCATATCAGTTTAAAAGTTTGCTTACGTTAAATGTCAAGATTAATATTGTATTCAAGTTAACGATATTTGCATATATATAGAACTAAAATGTTTAGAGGTTGTTGATAACTGGTTCATTCAATCAGTAGTAAACAAATACTATAAAACGTGATCCACTCATTAGCTTTATATAACCTGTATCCAATATAACTTTTAGTGTAATCATAGAAATAATATTTTAACTCGAGTTTTATGTAATCTATCTTTTCAATAGACACAGTGTTTTTTAATGTAGATAATGTTTCTAATTTGAAATTTTATTGTAGTTTTTGTATAATTATAAAAGTTATTATATTGAACTTGTATAAAGAACTAAAGCTTTAATTACTATAGAGGACATTGGTTTCAAATATTGTAAATTGTTACAGTTTCACTTAGAACATGAAGATCTCACAAGTATCGAAACATTTCTTATTTTAAACCATTTCAGCCTGTCTTAGTTTAAACTATAATAAGAACCATAAGTTCCACTAATACAGATATTTCAATTTTCGCTATCAAAGAGTAATACAGTTTTAAACAGAAACAAATGATACTAATTTTTACTAATACATATGATTCTCCATTTGACTACCTTAGTTCCAAGTTAGTTCTAACGAATAGTGAACAAACTAGTTTTAACTAATCGCTAACTGACTTTATTAATTATAATTGTTACAGTCGTTCTTAATCTTAGTTACTGTTATTAAAAACAGGAGTTTTTAAACTATTGTTTAGTGCCCGCTATGATGAAATACTTCAGCAGTTGATTTTTGTTAAACTGTGGCAGGAGAATTCATAAAATATATTCTAACTTATGTATAAATTTGCAAAAATGTTGATATCTTTCAGTCATTTTTTCTTGATATTGTGTTTTACAAATATAATCGTGTAACATATAAGCTAAAAATATTTTTACAGCTAGCGAAGAGAGCCTTGGACAGCATATACTTCAATAGTTGTGTCACTTTTTCAAACATTGTTTTAATGAATGTTTCTCTTGAATATCAAACACTTTTAATACAGTTGTACTAATTTTTTTGTGCAAGATATCTTTATGGTATAGTTAGACTGGCCATATTTTAAGCTGTAGACGAAAGGAAGATATCTCAATCAAACAAAATCCTACCATGTTCATGACGTCATGGACTTGTTGAATAAGAAAGGAGGTTCTTATGACTGAAAGTCCTTATTATCGCTCTACATGGTTATTTGTTATCTGCCCACTCAATTACAGAAGAAAAAGCATAACGTTCTCACATTTCTGGCTACTTGCTTCCTGAAGAAGTGTTTTAGTTAGTGGTTGTTTGTATTCAGAAACCAAAATTGCAGTAACCCTAACTGGACCTATCTGAAACGCATGTAAACTTGAGCAACCAATCGCTAGCAAGCTTTTCTTGCACGCATAACTTTGCGACAGATTCGATCCACACCCCTAACATCGAATGTCGGCTTCAAAAGAAGCAGTGAGCTGTTGGAAGGGAAACAGTAGACGAACATCCTCTCTGTCATCAGACCGCTGTTATCAGCGCAACAAGTGAATACAACAGGTAAGGCTATTCGAGTTCCAGTATCTCAACTATTCCAGTAACGTAGAAATTAAAATTCAATCCAGCGAAAAATTATGAATGTTATCGTCGACATCAGGTTGTTATACTTTAATCATTTACATCGTTTAGTTCATTACATGATTAAAGAAAGGAGCAAACTCATTTTGTTGCCTGCTGAAAAACGTCGTAACATCAAAAGTAAAACAATAAAACTAATATCTTAGAAAATATCTCACTCAATACTTTTCATGTTTCAGTAGTTAATAGAGTTACGCACACTACTCTTTATACGTAAACAACAATTTTGGTATTAATCAAGGCAAGTGATTAATGTTTATATTATATAAACAGCTGTTAAAGTCACTACCGTTTAGCGTTTTTTCTTACACAAGTAGAATTAAGATAGATATTTGTCGTATTAGTGACCGTAATTATATATTAAACACTGCTTAATAGTATTATATACAAGACGTAACCGCTAAATCACTAAGCAAGTTAGTTATCGAAGGAATAAGCCAATAACTGTGTATATCTATTACCATTTTACCATTACGGTTTGATGGTATTTGTTTTGATTGTCTACAAAGCTTAAATAACCCCATAAGCTAAATGAAAAGTAATAAAAATAAAAGTCATATGAGTCATTGCAAAAATGCTAAAGTATAAGATTCGGATCGCTTTTTTGTACTAAAGTGCGAATTTCGTAAAATTAGCTATAGCAATTGTTTATTCAACAATTATGTCAATACAGGCTAATTAAGTAATAATAAAATTAAGTGTACCAAAGTCTGAACTTATTGTTATTACTTATATGGTAACTAATGTATAACAAGTAAAATATTTTAATGACTTTTCAGCATAATAAACTATATTTGAAAAATATAGTTGATGAATATTGAGAGCAACCAATTATTTCCAAGCATTATATATATCACTGAAAAACAAAAGTTATACAGATGATCTTAGAAGGTCGAAACGTTGTTCTCTACTTGTCAATAAAAGTGTTAATACCCATGCCAGCCGTTCTGAGATACAAAAGTAATACAGTATTTAGTTTATATTCGTTTATATGGATATTACTATAATTTCTTTACAAGTTGTTAACCTTTACGATCTTTGTAAAATACAATGATTTCATATTTATTAGTTTCTCGTTTAAAAGTTTATCGTATAACTGTCTCTAAAAATCAGTCATCCTTGAAATCGTGTCAAAAATAGAGACAAAAATTATCCAGTAACGTCTACATAATCAATGAATTTGTTGTTATGTAAAATATGAGTAAGCCTAGAAAGAAACTGCCAAAATTAAAATATTAACTAGGATATAGATAATACATTTTTCGCGAAAATGAATTCATTCCTTTGATTTTTATCATATCGTGCACAGGTTATTAGTTCAAATATAAATTCTTAGGAATATAAACACACACTTTAGCTACGACAGTAAAACGTTGAAGAGTTAAAAGTATTAATATTGAAGTTTTGGCCTATTTAACATCACCTAATACACCCTTATTTGTAATAGAGAATTTTGGTCCGTTTAATAGAGTTTAACATACACTCGTGACAGATAATTCTTGACAGAACTTAAAGCATGATGGTAGCTTAAACTCAACACTTTCTTTATCGAAATATTAAAATCTTGGTATATTAGAAGCACCAAAATATCCCTAACCATGATATAAACATCTTGTCACGTTAATAAAAAACCAACAACCCTTAAATATAATGCAGGAATTTTGGTACGTTAACAGACCTAGAAGAAAGCCTTAATCACTACGATAAAATACTTTTTACTTTCTTTTTCTTTTTTGTCGATTATTCTTAAGTTTGGGTTAGTATTATTTTAATACACCTTTATTTTAAATATGTGGTCAGCTTCTGGTCAGTTACCTCTTTCTTTCTTTGTGAACCTGACGATGATCGAAGAAGGTCGAAACGTTGTTCACTCCTCTACGTAAGACATTTTCTCAACCCAAACGAGCCGTTTTCACATATATATTTCTCTACAAGTGGGTTTTCTCGACATCACTGAAAAAGAAGAAAGAGTTCTCCCGAACTATACTAGAGATGGCGTATTAAACTGATAGATATATATCATATTTAGGTGATTTGATAAAGTGATTGATTCAAATTTAATCAATAAGCAAAACGTAAGTTTTATGTTACATAAGTTATAAAAATGACACTTTGAATAATTATGTGACAGCTAGATAAATAGCTTTAATACCAGTAACCAATATTAAAAAAATAGAAACATTGATCATATAAAATATACTACTGGAACGATTTTGCTTCTAATTTACCAGGACATGTTAATTAATAATTTCAATGCAAACAAAGTCTAACTCACAAGGTATATGGTGATTAAATGCAAGAAATCCAGTAACGAAATTAAAACCTTCTACTATATTACATTAACAAGCTAGTCCTAACGATATTGGCGAATATTATGTTTAAAACTAACTTAACCTGGTTGAATAGGGTAGCATCAGTTTGTCTACAAATATTTTTCAAGGAAAAATTGAGAAGGTTTAAGAAACAACTCTAAATAAAAACTGGTGGGCTCTGAGACGGAGTTTTTTTATTCGTATAGTTTATGTATTGAATATTCACACAGGTATGAAGTTTAATAGCTAAAGAAACAAATACTGAAAACCCTTTGGTCAAAAGAGATGAAACGTCGTTTTATTTTGCACACATTTAATTGATTTACTCGTCTAATTACCTTTTCGTGGGTTTTAGATAGTATGAATATCTATGTAATATAATATTTTGTTGTTTTTATTGCATATAGTTACAAAATTAGTTAGAAATTTTAATATATCGGATTCAGCCTAGCTATTAAGTTGTGATGTGAAGCGAAGCATTTTATAGGTAGACAAAATACAAATTAAACACAAATTCAACATTTAAAGTATTGGATTAACTAATGAATTGACTCCTAAGAAAGAAACACGAGATCTTGGATATTAAGATTACTATCCAAAGTTAAAACGTAAAATGATTTCCTATTAATGTTTTTATATGAAATACATTTCACTTGTTCTGAGGTACTTGGAAACTTTCAAATCACAAGGATTTTTAAGTTAAGACATCTTGTATCATTTATTTTATTGTTTAATTTTATCGTTCAAGAGCACTCAAGCCCTTTCCTTAATAGAAATTTTGAAAATCCCTTTGGCCGTTTATCCATGATAGGGTAAAAGTTCAGGGTGAGAAGATGAACAAGCGTATAGTCTAATCCTACATGCATAGCCGTATAACAGTTCCTAAAATACTGCAAGCCACGTACTGCTAGTATTATTCCATTTTTACTACAAAAACGAATATTCATTTTAAATTTCTCATAAGAAAAGAAGTTGTGAAAAATCAAATGTAGTTAGATAGAAGCAAAATCAGGAATTTCAAGTACGATCGTTATTCACTTCTTATGTATATTTATAGATAGAAAATAAAACTTACAAAGCTATATCACCTGCTCATACTCAGGTTGACATGGTCATGTGACAAAAATGTTATTTTTCCCGTCATTTGACGCTTGCTACGTATTCAGTCTTTCCTTCTGTTGAAAGTGGCACTTACACAAAATATCGTTGTTTTGTTTTGCTTTTATCTTGTGTAGACAAGAATACACATGGATGTATGTGCCATTAATAGTTATATAATTTCGTAGTTGTTTTAATGTCAGTGCTGATATACACATGATGTTATTTTTACCGCCTTTCTGTCATATCATAAATACAAATGTAAGTTTTGTTCTCTTTCCCACAAACAAGTCACGAATCTCGATTGAAAACCCTAGATAGAATCTTCGTTTAGAAACAACAGTTTTATAGATTTATTTGGAATTTCAAGGTTTGAACCATAAAAACCAAACCAAAAAAAAAATGTTTTGAGTAACGTGCGAGTGTTGTTATACTAAATATAATAGCTTAAATAATGCTTAAAACTGTTTCAAACATAATAATTTATTTTAGCATGGAATGATCTTTAACACTATTCGCTAATCATAGTAAAAAGAGAAACTATTAACTTATTACAGACTGTTCAGAAAAGTTGTATTTCCTGAGTGGAAAAGATTCGTAAATGCTTTTTGCTTAATATTAAGTGTTCAGCGTTGGATTGTTTTTTTTTTAATTTCGCACAAAGCTACTCGAGGGGTATCTGTGCTAGCCGTCCCCAATTTAGCAGTGTAAGACTAGAGGGAAGGCAGCTAGTCATCACCACCCACCGCCAACTCTTGGGCTACTCTTTTACCAACGAATAGTGGGATTGACCGTCACATTATACGCCCCCACGGCTGGGAGGGCGAGCATGTTTAGCGCGACGCGGGCGCGAACCCGCGATCCTCGGATTACGAGTCGCACGCCTTACGCGCTTGGCCATGCCAGGCCTCAGCGTTTGATGCTTTAAACTTGTCTCTACTATTCACGGATGCTCAAGTTTGCTAAACTATAAATCTTTCTTTCTTAACTTAAAGAAGTTTAGTATTTTATCACGCTGTTCGTGTCTTTATTGACTTATAAAACCAGCCTTTCACAAAGTTAAATCTTTTGTTACCGGTTCGAAGAAAATTATTTGCTTAAATATAATTTATTCCCAATAACTTAGATTGTTTCAAACTCGTTTGTTTTTTACTAAACTAATAAAATGTAATAGTTGACAAGCTGTTTTTTTACTTGGAATAATACAATTCATAACGTAGTATGCGACATAACTTTTGTTAAGTAAACCTACTTTAAAATCAAAATAATACCTTTAAATAATATTATAACCTTTACCCCAAAGACCACAACTGTTTGGCTTCAGATGGCACTGGCAGTTCAAGTGTACGGTAATTCGTCGGTTTGCTAGCATCGTTGCGAGCATTAGTTTCTACGCACATTTCAACATTACTTTCAGATATCTGGATTATTAACATCAAGATATTTGAAAATAATTATTTCGTTAATGAAATAGCAATTGTTAAGTTCAAGAATAAGTTAAAAATTAAAATCGATCAAACAACTACAGATGTATTCAAAAATAAGTGAAGTTTTCAAACAGTGTCCCGCCAGCAGAAGCAATAAAAGTTGTTAAAGTATATACAGAATTGGATATTGAGCAAGAATAGAGAGTATTTTATCATTAAAATATTTATACAACCATATTATTAAGGTGAAAATATATTATTTATAGTGAACGTGTTGATTGCGTAGTATATCGTAGGTGGTTTTGTATTTGAAACAGTATAAAGCTGGTTGGTTGTTTGTAGTTAATCTAATAGCTACACGATGGACTATCTGTGCTCTGCCCACCGCGGTTATCGAAACACTGTTTCTAAACGTAAACTATTCTAATAGCAGAGCAACTGTCTCACGGTTAGTTTGTGTGTATGCTATTGTCTTTAGTTATTAAGATCTTTGAGAAAGATTGTTTTAAGTATCGTAGAAGTTAATACAACTTTAAAGTATACATTTAGAATGCTTTAACAAATAAAATGAAATATTAAGCTCCTTACTTCCATATTGTTTAACAAAACATTGAATATTTACTGGAAATGCTAGTGAATGGCAATCTTGCTTACCATAATACTGAAAAGCCAGGTTAATTTTATCGTTATACTGAAAATCATGTTCGTTTTGTCATCACATCAAATATTCAGGTTCATTTTATCATCATACTAAAAAAACCAGAACGATTTTATAAATGAATAAAAGCTAATTAACCAGGTCAAGTTAAATTAATCCCATATTAACATAGAAGCAGCTGTTGAGCTACTGTTTCTACGGTGACTCGTTTATCTTCAACTGCATGCCAGCTCAAAATACATAAAACTAAAACACTTGCTGGTATCCCTTATGCAACTGGGCAGATAGAAACATGTTAAGAGCAAATCTTGAACACTTTACGACCAGGAGTCAAAAGCACTGGTCATTAAGCCACAATGTTCTCCAAGATGTTGAGCTGGTGTAAATTATTGTAAGCTAATAAATATCGTATGAAATTAGAAGTAAGAGAGAAAATATTTAATTAGGCCAAGTAACCCTAGATTATCAAATTTCAGTCTAGTACTTGAAAACATATTATTCCAATATTAATGTATATAATTTGTGAAAGGAAAGATAGCCTCATTGACTTCAGTGAGAAACTGTAAAAAACACATCTAGTGCATCATTACGATTTACCCATAAGTACTCAGCAAGATGTGACATGATGTTACATGACAGCACTCTTATTACATACACAATGAAATCTTACTGAAATAGAGAATATGCATTTGTATTTGTATTCATCATGTTTTAAGAAGACGTAGGTCCAAGAAGTCTTGATAAAGATGAAATATAAACCCTATAACTCCCTTTTTGTCCCTGAAGAAGAAAGATCCGCCTTTCGAAAGGTTTCTATTTCAATTCGTATTTATATTTATGGCAAAACTGCTAAGGTTATCTGTTATAGCCCTAATTTTAGATTAATAACCAGAGGGAAGACAGCCGGTAAACAATGCCTTAATAACATCATCCTCGCTGAGGTAATGACTGTCACTCTTACGACGAACCAACAGCTTAAAATGCTGAGAATATTTTGTAATATCGCACAGATTCATACATGGTTCGTCAGCTCTGAAATACAGAGCTTTAACACAAGACCAAACCCTGCTCGCTCTTACAGTTGAATAATAATTTATCTATTAGTTAAACTACTAATGTTTTGGATACCTCTCAAGATAATCAATAGCAATAAATACTATTATGACGGTAAGTAATAAGATTTTGGTGTAAAACAATAACAACGTTGTCTTTTGTAGGGCAGCGTTAACTTAAAGATCCTACAAAGCTCAAGTTCGGGGTTTGTATCCTCTCAGTAGACAGAGTGTACATAATAATTGGGTATCTTCACCCTGAAATTTCAACAGTATTTTGTATGATTACGAAATAAAATTCGAAAAACTAATTACGAATTTTATTAGGCAAAACAATCAGTCAATTAAATGTCTCAAGAACATTATCAACATATTCAATGTAAACATATTCAATTTACACAATAAATATATTATCCTCATATGAAAATATATATTGGACAGGAGCTTAGAACTTCTCTTGATAAATATGAACAGACTAAAATCTAAAGGTTTAGTTTACATGGCTATTAATTTGAAGATTTTCTACAGATAAAATTAGCAGGACTTCACCTTAAAAGCATAGCTGATGAAGCGTTTTGGATAACAAACTGACGATAGTCTTACACATTTATCATGAGTCCTGCTCTAGATAAATATAAACACGTATGGAGTAAAAGTTTGCTAATACGTCTCAAAGTAAATTAAACCTATATTTTCCTTAGTTTTAATAAAAAAAAAACAAGATTATTAAAATAATTATACATAACATAGACTAAATCTTCTTTGACAGATAACTCGAGAAAAGTCGATGCTCTGTGTCGATAATCATATTATTCACAAATTGAAAAGCCCAATTTCGAAAAAAGTTTTAAAAGGCATATTTTCTATAGATCACGATAAACAGAATAATTAGCAATAATATCACTTTATAGAATACTAAACAGGCTTCATCTTGTATCTTTAACATATAAACTTATAAACACACTGAAAACCACCCAAAAATACTTCGACAAATGTTTTAAGTTTTATTGCCTTTTTACGGGCATCAGATATTTTTCCTAATTTTGACTTTAGAACCTACTTTGATTTATGTATACGACGATGAGTGATAGGTAAAGTTTTTATAAAGATATTTAAATTATTTAAATTATATATTTTTCCTGCTATAAACTTTATGGTTTGTTCATCCGTAAAGGGTTTTGGGTCAATGGCGTTAGCTAAGTTTGAATTGAATGGTTCTGAAAGAAATAAGAAGCTTTATCTACAAGTACGTTTCAAATAATCTTATTTCTATGGTAGCCCCCTGTAGCACAGTGGCATGTCTGCAAACTTGCACAGATAAAAACCGAGTTTTGATACTCGTTGTGGGCAGATCACAGCTAGCCAATTGTGTAGCTTTGTGCTTAATTTCAAAACAAACTTCTTTGGTTTGGAAGAATTACAAAATAATCCAATAATGAACGTATGTAGAAAAAATAACATTTATAATGTCTTATATATACAAATATGTGAGTATTTTTCGTAATTATCAACAATGAAGAAAAATTAAGAATATATAAACTTTTTACGGTAGTTTTTGATCGTCCAGTCTACTTAGAGCAATGATGTCTTTTCGAACGTTAATACAATAACAATTTCCGATCGTCTAGTCTACAAAAACAGTCATATCTTTTCAATTGTTTCTCACATATGATGAATAAATCTTTGTCACTGTCATCCAAACTTTACATATGAAGAAAATGTTTAAGCTGCTGTAATTTATTATTCTTAAATAATATATATATATATACATCATCTTTCCGTTATCTAACTTTAGGGAGACTGTTACACATATGTATAGCACTAAGGTCCACTGTGAGCATTTCAAGATAGAGTTTGTAGTGTAATCTAACTGTCTTTGAAAAACACTAAAGATTCCTTGTTTTACTAAAAAACCAGAGAGATAAGAGTGAAAGGACCTTTTCCTGATAAAATCGAGGCAGAATGCTTGAGCTTAATCGTTTTCCCTTTTCCTTACAACACTCATCTGTCTTCTCTCTCGGAATGGTACAAGGTGGGAAATGTTACCCTTCTTCCTTTCGAGTTTAGTTGGTGGTAGCCAAGAAGGAATTTTAGTTTAGAAATATTTCACATAGCTGTCGTTGAAGCCTTTCTGAAACTTTAATTTCCAGAAAAAATTATCAACCTAGAAACTTAAAGCACATTTAGAGCAGGAAAAATTAAAATAACAACATTTTTTGAAATAGCCGACAGATCGTATTTTTCACCAAACTTAACTGTTTTAATTTTAATTTAGACAGTCTCGCTTTAACTTCTAGATAGAAAGATCTTATTTGTAAATACACTGTTGCTAAGATCCAAGAATGAAAACAACAGATGTGTTAGCTTTCGAGTCGGCTAGCTAGCTGTCTCGTTAATAAGTTACTTTTACTCACAGTGTTATCCTCCCCTTCAAAGAAAATGTAACCGTTGATCATCAGAGAAACATTCAACAAATTTCTAATTTAAAAATATGTTTTGAATGATCAGGAATATTAATCTCAAGTAAAATTACAAAGTATAGATATTATAGACAGACAATACGCGTTTTAAAAGAAGTAAACCTAGCTAATGCTTTAAAAAGAAACTTACAATCATACATAACACTATGCAACAAAATTTTTGCTTTTTCTTATTCCTAGCCAGAAAGTGTTATTTCCCAACTGCTTATGCCTAAAGTGAATGGAAAAGACCTATTTTTCTCTTCAAAATTTGCTTTTGTGACCTGGGTTACGAAATTTTCAAAACAAATCCTGGGCACCTCATTTTACCTGCGACCACTGCAAAAAAAGTCTGAAAGGTAAGACAGACAATTTTTGCTTGCTTGAATAGTAAGATTTTATATTATACAGAATCTAGACTTTTTAAAATGTAAATACCTTTCGGTGCACCTCAAAGAGAAATAAAACAGCGTCAAGACCTTGCTAGAAGCCTTGAAGTATGATGAGCATGGCTGGGAGGTTATCGGAGACTTCAAAATGGTGGCATTCCTTATGGGTCTCCAAGGAGGCTTTACCAAGTTTCCCTGTTATCTTTGCCTTTGGGATAGCAGAGACATAGCACAAGGCCGAAAATTATGTGGAACTGCTTGAAGCTCTGGTGAAGAACTACGGCAAAATGGTTTGCAGGATGTACTGGACTTTGAACGCCGCTACGAAGGAGCATATAACGAAAACATGAAGAGTTTGTTTGTTTGTTTGTTTTGGAATTTCGCACAAAGCTACTCGAGGGCTATCTGCGCTAGCCGTCCCTAATTTAGCAGTGTAAGACTAGAGGGAAGGCAGCTAGTCATCACCACCCACCGCCAACTCTTGTGCTACTCTTTTACCAACGAATAGTGGGATTGACCGTCACATTATAACGCCCCCACGGCTGAAAGGGCGAGCATGTTTGACGCGACCGGGATGCGAACCCGCGACCCTCAGATTACGAGGCGCACGCCTTAACACGCTTGGCCATGCCGGGCCCAACATGAAGAGAGATTATATTTGGGCGCTAATACGTGGAAGTGATTTACATTATAGTTGCAAATCTTGAAAAACTACTCACTTCTAAACATTTTTGTATATCTTTTTGTAAATCTTGAGTCATATGTCGTTTTACTCAAACCTTATGTGAATGAAAATATGCAAATTTGCTCGATTTTACATAGAAAATAGGATAATTTCTAAATTTCATTATTCAGGTCACAAAAGCAAAGTTTGAAGGGAATAATGGCCATTTTCTGTTCTTTTACAACATAAACAATTAAGAAATAACACATACTATCCAGGAACAAAAATTGTGTTACATAGCGTAATACATTTGTTTTACTTGTATAATTTTGCCATTATAACTAACTTTGAACACATCGTTGTAACTATTCGTACAGCATACGTTTTTGTGTTTTACATTTCAAGTTTAAAATTCTCTAGCTCCCATGCCTAAATTCACAGTAACAGTATACGAAAGATTTCTATAAACTACTAAAGGATAAATTTAAAGATTTTATGTGGAAATAAATTAGAATAATCTTCTTTTAAGTGCATAACTAAACAATGAAATATCTGCGTCTTACCAACTGTGTACATCAAATCTTGAATTTTAGCGTTATAAACCATTATAACACTAAAATAACAAACTACAGAATAAAGTGAAAAAAGGGTTAAGCGAAGTAACGCCCAAAATGTATTATTTCGTTTGCTGTAGGGTGGAGAATTACCAAATGATATATTTACAATAAAAAATTTCCACAGATATATTGAAGAATTTAGTAATAGCTAAAGGACGATATTTATAAAAGTTTGATATTTTGGTGCTCGTAAATCGTCATAGATGGTACATTACTTTTGTATCTTTAGATATAGTAATGTGATAATACTTAGTACAGCGTTGTTTATTCATGACACATTGCTCCTGTGAACCCAGTTAAATATCTATTTTCGACATTTTAAAGTATCATTTAAATTATTTTCGATATTGTAAATTACATTCTCTTTATTACTATCGTTATCATATATAAGGAAAATATATTTATTCAACATTTATAAATCACAGCACGTTACCATTTGTTACTACGTTAGTTAAAATACAAAATACACTTTATTTTACTTTAGTCGACTCTGACATTTTATATTAACTCAAAAAAATCTGATCTTCCATTATTGGTACCAAGATTTTAGTAATTTTCACTGATTTTGAAAATTATTTTGTGCTTTCACTGAAATTAAACAAAAGTTTTAACATTATATGATGGTTTTGACATGATTAGAAGCATTCTAAAATGTATAAGATAATAATATCTTTAAAGGAAGAGCTTATACACACTAAGACAATATCTTTGAGTCTCGTTTGGATAATATAAAGTATTTTCTTTAAAATTCGGAAATGTGTTTTTTACGACTTTTTCACTAGATTTTATTACCGTTTAAAATCTGTGAAATTAGACTGATAGTAGTATGTTTAAAAACACCAGTCAGTTCTGAATTTTTTTGTAACATTAAATTTCATTAGTTGCTATTAGAAACGTGGCATAACTCAAAATTATCTTAACTACGTTCCATCATTCCATATTAAACTTACGTTAAGTCTCCTGGTGGCTCAATGGTAAGTTTGAGACTTATAACGCAACAAATTAGATTTCAATACGCGCCTTGGGTTGAGCCATATAGTCCATTGAGTAGCTATGTGTTGAACAACAAAAAAACTTACACTTTTGTTCACTAGTACTCAGCAAGTTCCCCTCCAAACAGATTGTTACTATTATTACACGTGTATCTAAAATCGGTTTCTAGCGTTGGAAGTTCCGCAGACATATTGCTTTGCCACTGAGGGACCGAAGTGGTTGGTTAAAAAACTTGCATTTGGTTCTATTATAACTATAATTTTAATGCAGAATTGTGTTTGCAATTCTAACTTAAAGCTATGTAAATGCGTTAAATGTCTTGTCGACATAAGAATTGTTTGAGGTTCTTACTGTAAAAACCAATGTGAAACATAAGTTGTCTTTTATAGAAAATGTAAAAATAATGTAAACGTTTGTTTGAAGTAAAGCACAAAACTGTACAATGGACTCTGTCCACCACAGGTATCGAAAACCGATTTCTAGCGTTCTAAGTTCTCAAATATACCGCTGTGTCACTAGTGAGCGACTGTAGAAGTTATACAGGCAATATAAAAGGCATGTATTTATTTTTAGTTAAAACGTCCTCTACATACTAACTGATTATTTGCCACCGAAAGAGTTGCTGGATTTTTTTTCATACCTCCCATCGCTTTGTCCAGCGTATTAAGTAAAAGCGGCAGTAAACACAACGAAGAAAAACGAGAAAATGTGTGAATGAATAGTTTTTTGCTACAAGATTCTGAACGTCCTGATATTGTATTCTTCAAGATTCTGAACGTCCTGATATTGTATTCTTCAAGATTCTGAACTTCCTAATATTGTATTCTTCAAAATCGTTTCAGTATTCTTCATTATCGTAGCATGAGATCAATCTTGTTTCAATATTTTTAAAACCAATCAAGTTTAGCGATTTAGCACATAATGTTGTTAATAATATACAATCATGCATTTGATCGATCACCTTATATCCAAATATTTGGAATGAAAGATAAACCGATACCCAAAGTTAAGGTTAAAAAATCAACTAAAACTCTCTTAGAGATATCTTAAGATGACAAGACAAACTTAAGACCGTACGAAAGTTCTTAGTAGTACCATAAAAATGAATTTTATATGTTCAAAATTCATGAGATGGAGAAAATTGAGCAAACAAAAATGTTAAAATAATAAAGGTTTGGGTATTGGGAAATTTTGAATTATTTCAAGAGCGTTTTTAAATTTAATATTTATTTTAGTTATAAATATGTATATAAAAGCTAGAAAGTTGTTAAGAACTTTTAAATCGTCCTTTCTTACAATAAGGCTGGGCGTGGCTTAGAGTTAGCGTGTCAAGTTATAAATCCGAGGATTCGAGACGCCTTGTCACTAAAACTTGTTCCATATTTGGAACCATGAGTTTCCTATACGAGTGACATTCAAATCGTACTGATTGGTCGGGCAGAACACGCCAAACTGTTATCTTCGGTCTGTCCGTTCAAAATTAGGGTTGTTTATGCGCAACTTCTGAAATTTAGCTTAAAAAGTGTGCAAAAACATAATTCAATTTTAAATGTTCAAAAAATTCATAAGTACGAAAAGAAAATATTCCCGAAAGCAGGAAACTGTGTTATTTCCAGAAACACAATTCGCAGAAGCTGAAGTTGCAAGCATGATGATAACTGATGATGACCACAATACAATACCACTAGTTTACCTTCCAGCCCTAGAAACGAAGTTTTATTCAAGAGAAACTATAGGACTTAGTGGAAAATAAAAGTGTGGTGCATCTAAATTTCAGTTAAACAATGAATAACTGAAGTAAAGAGATTATTCTCGAATGTATAGAGAAAACTTTCCTAAAATAATTTGCAAAATTATGTTTAGATTCAGTGTGCAAAGATACAGGAAAGTAATTCCATCTGGAGAATGTGTTCTTTTATTTTACCAAGTTAAGCTATCAGGGATTGTTAATGTTAAAAGTCAGGAGCTGTATCTTATGTGTTAGTTCTTAAAAATTATGAGGTGTATTTAATTTAAAATGAAAATACTTCTTTACAAGAGGTACTAAAATTCCATTTGTGTTATTATCATTTTTAATAGTAGTTTTCTTTGTGCGTGTTTTCTTATAGCAAAGCCACATCAAGCTCTCTACTGAGTCCACCGAGAGTAATGGAACCCCGATTTTAACGTTGTAAATCCGCAGACTTATCGCTGTACCAGCGGTAGAACAGGGCTTTTGTTTTAGTTTTTCAGTAATATTATCATACCAAAAAATTTCAGCACAGACTCTTCAGACCAATCTTATACCACAGCAGTCATTTTCTGATAATTGTTCGTGAAAAGTGTTTGATAAGTTTAATCAATTTCACAAAGACTGTTAATCCCTTCATTAGATGATGTTTAGTAGCTGCATATACCACTTCTTTCATAAATACGTAGTATACAAGACCTGAAGGTCATCATTGCATTACTTTATTAAACGTAGCTATATATATGCAATGTTGATTTATGCTGAATCATTGAACAATAATTTTACAAAAAAACCTCTTATGCAGCTTCATTAATACGAATTTTAATTTTTGGACGCATACTGTTGCAGAGATTATTCATTCTCGCAAGTAATTCTGCATGTCGAATACCTGATCAAAAATAATTGTCCTTGTTTTTTTCTTTTCATTATCTTGTAACCATATTTTTGTTCTCTGGTTATAACACCTTATCTGTAGTGAAAAATCAATATGATGAGAGGTTTTAGAAGGGCAAAGAATTTTACTAGATAACCTCCATATATACTGATAAATGTCAGTTTTGGAAGGCAGTATTGAAGCTTAGATAGTTAAAGTATGTTCCTTCACAGTAATTTTTAAAACTCAGATTGAAAAATATAAGAGCAAAGACTGTCACAGTTCTGAAGTCTGCACTTTGTATTCATAAGATGGTTAGTATTGTGTTAAAACATAATTAAAATAAAGTTATTCTGTACTTTATTTTAATTAATGTTTTAATACCCATACCAGACATCTCATGAATATATTTTTACTTCAAGTGAGTTTCTCTTCGTCATAAAGCCTGTGCTTTGTTTTTAACACCAATGATATGCCAAAACAAGCATTTTGTCTTTTTATTGTCAGCAAAAACATTTATTTAACTTTACATGAACTTATGTTATAGCTGAAAGTATGTTTGTAGCATTGACGAGAAACATAATTTTCCAAAGGACAGACAAAAATCATAGAAATGTTCACTATCATTTCATATTGTTGACATTAGATGGCGTCATTTTTCTAACTCACTGTTGATTCGTCTTTAATTTCTCAATTTTAATTTCGTTACTGAAAGTTTGTGTAAAATTAAAAGTTTGATTATTAGGATCGTAATTAGTTAGATCTTTGTAGTTGAGGAGATTTTGATCGTAAAATATACAAATATTCAAAATAAAGCAAATATTTCATAAAAATAAACTAAGTTTAGAGATCTTACAGATTTCAGAATGTATAATACTTTTTTTTAATATAATGTTCTTTGACTGTTTTTGTAAATTGTTGAATTGGTAGAACATATAATTCAAATAGTTTAGTGTACTATAAATTTTTGTTTTTGACAGGGAAATTGTTCATAAGAATGATATTATGGGAGTTCATGACCTTTGTGGTCTGGGGAGTCTTAATGCCTTCATGTGTTGGAGGAAGGGTAGCATCACATCCATTGCCCTTTAGTGATGGTGAGAAACTTTTATATATATTTTAATTTATAAGTCATTTTGTTATCGTATATCAATAAGATGTATTTACAGGCTACAAAGCATAAGATATATGTTGTTAAGACTGAAATAAAAAGAACCATAATCTCTCAAAGATGAGGGAATTGGATCTTTTCGTTTGACATCTCTTTCGAGACAAATAAGGATGCAAAACAAACCTAAGAGTTTGTATTTCTATGAAAATATTTTATGCTTAAACCTAGTTAACACTCCTACGAAAAGTGGGGCCTAATAGGCCTCAGAGCAACTTGAAAGGTTATTAATATTAGGCTAATAATTTTGTATTTAAATGAAATTGCCATTTAAATCCATTAATGAATGGATTAACGAGAATCCCACTGTCCCTATCTACTATCTAGCGAAACCACAGCCAGGGGAACGGGCTTGGAGAAATCAGGACTAGAAACGTCTTTTCGTAGGAGTGTTAAAGAAGTAAGCATGACTCCATGTCAATTAGAAAACTTTCGATGTTATTTATCATTACACTTCCAAGTTAAAGACTCTAGTGTAAAAGAAGAATCTTCCAGTAGATACTAAGTTTTGTTTTGATGTTGTCTAAAATATTTTATTCGATTATTCATTAAGTAGTAATAATTCATTTTTATTTTATTTTATTGCATAAATTTGACAAAATATGAATGATTTCTCACAACACTGTAGAATCCAATTTAATGTTTATATCTATAGCAAATAATATTTAACTCATGAAATCAGAATAAGCTCAACACTTCAAGGCATTTTTAGGTCAGGCTTTTATGAGTGTAGCCTTACTCGAAATTCAAACCAAACCAAACTTGGTTCATCCTATGTTAGGTGTAACCCAGTGATTATTCTTAAACAAATTTGGAGCCAAACAGAATGTAAGTTCAGTTTTCAGACATGTATAAAATGACGCAATGTGACATAATGTCAACTGTCTGTACTTTGCCGAGTTTATGTGCTATCGTTTTGCTCTTATATCAACCCAAGACATTTACATTGTAACCATGTAATAAGACCTCGAAAAGAAAGCAGTTCCTACATGGAGGTAATATGCAGATCAGAATACTGCTAATATTGTACATATTATCAAGTAGATTGCATGCAATTAATTGTAAAATGTGTAACTCTTAGGAACGACAAATTTTAAGAACGAGTAGTAAGATGAGTAACCGTGAATGTCACTCTCTTTCTCAGCTAAATGATATATGCAAAATGAGCACTGGGAATGAGAATAATCGATGTAGGGACGGTAATTTTTACTTTATCACTCGATGTTCTTTCATAGTCACCAGTGATGAGACATCCTTTCAAGCATAAATATTTATTTAAAAGTAAAATCAAATAGATAACTGTTTAATCTTGATAGATAGAAATTAAATTAATTATTTCATACTTATAGTGTTAGGGACCTAAGAATCGGGTTCGATACCCGTGGTTGGCAGAGCACAGACGATACATTATGTAAGCTTGTACTTAACAAACAAACAGAAACAAGTAAGCACTATCTATTGGCAGTGGTCACTTCTTACTCAGTGTAACCGTTCAGTCTTGTCTTCGCCGGTACATTCGGAGTTATACTGTTTTGAAATTGTTGGTTTTAACAGTGAATAATAACAAAATAAATCTTATTTGGGGCACTGATTTTATAATTTGACAACCAAACTTCAAAGGTGTGTACATTGATCTAACAAAAATAATACTCATACTAATTTTTTTAATTACTGGACAAAAATTTCCAACTTTTCTGGAAGACTACACGTGGCTCTAGAATCAGAAGTAGGAAAACTGATGAACAAAAGTACGCAGACCTGTGGATAATACTGAGGAAAAAGCTAAAACTTGCCAATTTAAATCATTTAGAATAGTAATAATCATGCATATTTTATGCATAATGAGCAAAACTATCTAAACAGTTTTGTTTCTTCTTTTCTTTTGTAAGTGTGGATACAAAATACCATTTTTGGGTATTTCTTGATACCTCTTGAGAGTTTTATCAATAACCATGATTCAGAATATTCTTCCCTCTTTTGATTGTTATCAAACTTTAGCTGAAAATTTCTTAATTTTTACTAAAATAAATGATTATGTATTGGTTATATGAGTTCTTTAAATAAGCAATAAATGTAATAAATAGCTACTTTACATAAGCAATTTAGAACTAATAATTATACGGAATTTTATTCAGAGTATTCTCATATTTTTAAAATTGATGCACTTCAAGACTTTAGACACTAAGTTTGTGATCTATTCCTTACTACAACAAAGGAAAGTGTATTTCTTGTGAATGATCTAAATTTCCCCGATAGTTCTTATGTCGGCCCGGCATAACCAAGCGTGTTAAGGCGTGCGACTCGTAATCTGAGAATCGCGGGTTCGCATCCCCGTCGTGCTAAACATGCTCGCCCTTTCAGCCGTGGGGGCGTTATAATGTGAAGGTCAATCCCACTATTCGTTGGCAAAATAGTCCAAGAGATGACGGTGGGTGGTGATGACTAGCTGTCTTACACTGCTAAATTAGGGACGGCTAGCACAGATAGCCCTCGAGTGGCTTTGTGCGAAATTTAAAAAAAAACAAAACAGTTTTTATGTTACTATCGATTACTAATGCAAGGAATACTATTTTAGGTAATTGAGTATTCTGAAAATATTATGCTTAATAATTCGAAACAATGAAATGTGAGGAATCAGAGTTGTCAAATTGAGAGTCTGAAATTATGTTCGATAATATAATACATTTCAATTGTTAAAGTATGATTCAAGTACGCAAAATTATATAGAAAATAAATTATTTATATTTGGCGGCTTCGAAACATTTAATAAACCATAATATTGAATAAATACACAGAAACATTCACGTTTGTAGTTGTTTTAGCTCTAGCTTTTATTTAACTCATTTCGTAATAATATGTCAGATTTAATATGTTTTGACAAATTAGTTCTCAAATCTTAATTTCCACATCGCTTTTCTTTTAGTTTTAAAGCCCATGGCTCAGCGGTAAATCTGAAAGCTTGTAACGCTAAAAACTGAGTTTTTGCATTGATGACCCATTGGGTAACTTTGTGTTTAACAAGGAAACAAACAAACTTACTTTTAAAACTTGAGATTAACTAAACAAAAGTTTTATCACATTTAAACGTTTATTATATGCACCCATTTAACACATGTTTTATCTACTAACAATCAGACTTCAAAAATGTTTCTTTTGATTATAATTGATGAAAATATACTTTGTATGGTCTTGAAACTATTCCAGCAAATGAAACAAAATTAATGCAAAGAAGATTATTTAGAGCTTGTTTCATATTTCTTTTCCTATGGCACTTAACAAAATACATGTCTTCACTATTTTTAAAGCAACTATTGTTATTACAGCAATTATAATGATGATTAATTTGTTATCAAAGTGTAAAACGTATTATTTCACTTTGTAAAAACGTGGCACTGCAAGACTTTTAATATAGAGACTAATATATAAAGAACACCTTAAACTTTTACTAAAACTATACTCAGAAGCATCAAATATTCCAATAGAACTAAGTATCTAAATTTAACTTCTGTGTGTACCTAAAGAGTTTACTATTTTTGAAATTTTCTTTCAGGTCCTTTGTCTAAAATGTTGCTGCTTTCTGAAATTCTTACAAAACATATTATTTCTCCAGACAGTATCTATAATTCGAATTGGAATCCGCCTTTCCAAATTAGGTTTCCTGAGGTTTACTTCACTGGTCTTGTTCACAAGATAGAGGAAAGAAAGAGAAATAAAATAATTCAAGAAAAAACGCAAATGCAAAATGGCTACGATGAAAAACGGGGACATAGCCTTCTTCACTTTGGAAAACGAAATTTTGATGAAAGAGTAAAATTAGATCATAAACAAGGTGATTTTCCATCGTTACCTCGGAGTTTGCCTGAAACTGCTGATTTACTTTATGTCATACTTAACAAAATAAACTCTTCACTATACCATCCATACCAGCGAGTAGACCAGAAAAGAGATGAAGGTCACCGAATGCTCTATTTCGGAAAAAGATCTATCTCTAAACCTAAAACCAAAGAATATTTCATGAATTTTGACCCAAATTTATTTGAAGGCTCTCTTTCAGAAATTAGCAAAAACGAAGACCTTAAGGAAAAACTTATAAATGCTATGCAACCTGATAGAAATATATACTTTGATAAGAATCAGAATAGCGAGAAAAAACCGGACCATCATATGATGTACTTTGGAAAAAGACTCAATTACAATAAAAGACCTGATCATCGCAAGATGTACTTTGGAAAAAGAACCGAAAAAGAAAAGCTGCCCAATCATCATATGCTGTACTTTGAAAAACAATTTCATGAACAAAAGCAACCAGACCATCATTACAAGATGCATTTTCGAAAAATACTTGACGACGAAAAGCGACCCGATCACCGAATGATGTACTTTGGTAAAAGAACTGTAGACGAAAAGCAGCCAGACCATCAAATGATGCACTTTGGTAAAACAGCTGAAGACGAAAAGCTCCCAGACCATCAAATGATATACTTTGGAAAAAGAACTGAAGACGAAAAGCGAACAGACCATCAAATGATGTACTTTGGAAAAAGAAATGATGATGACAAGCGATCTGATCATCAAATGATGTATTTTGGTAAAAGAACTGAAGACGAAAAGCGACCCGACCATAAGATGATGTACTTTGGCAAAAGAGGTGATTACAAGAAACGACCTGATTATCGTATGATGTACTTTGAAAAGAGGGGTGAAAAAGAAAAGCGATCTCATCATCGCATGATGTATTTCGACAAACGATTTATCAAAGAATTCTTACACAATCATCATATGATGTATTTGGGGAAAAGAGTTAACAAAGATAAACCATCTGAAAAACAAACAGTGTATTTTAGTAAACATCCCCTTTCCGAAATTCATCCTGATGATGAAATGGTGTATTTTGATGTAACTCTTGATGGTGAGAATCAACCTGATCATAAAATAGTGAACTTTGGAAATAAAGTTCATGAAGAAAAAAGGGCCAATCATAAAATGATACATTTTGGTAAGCGACCTTTCTACAGAAATGACGAAGGAGAAAAATCTGGAGGCTTACATAGAAGTCTGTATAAAAGGAATGGTCACAATATACTTTACTTTGGGAAAAGAATGAGAAACTCTGAAAATCTAGAAAATCGTATGAACTCCTTGATCCACCTATATTTTCAACGTGCCATACCAATTGATAAAGTATATAATTCAAATGATAGAAGCTTGTTTAATCATGATGTTTCTACTAGTAGCAATCAAGACTTTGTATCTCATGACATGGAACAAACTAATCAACCATCACTATTTCATGGGAATATAACTGAAAAAGATAATCTTACAAAAACTAATTTAAAAGTAATTCCAAAAGTCATGAAGTTATTGAAAGGTTATGAAACTAGCGCAAAAAATTATTTTCATCTGACAAAACGTTTAGAAACTCGATCTGCAAACCAAGAACAAATAAACGATGTTCAGTCCAAAAAAAATAAATACTTAATCTCTGCAGAGCATTTGGATTTGGCAGTTAAAGACAATCCGAACAGCGGCAATAGTAGTACTGGAAAAATAGTTACTGGTGAAAATCATAAAGCGTCAGATCACAAAAGAGTGAAACGAAGCACGTCAAACCCTGATGGAACAGTAGCTGACGTCGTGAACGACTTCACAGGATATGAATTTATGCCATATAGCGAGGAGAAAGACCTTCTTTTGAAAAAGTGGTATTTTGAAAACACTGCTTTATTCCCATCTCGTTCATCATGGCCACGTGTACCAGTTCTAACCGAAAAAATTCAAGAACAATACCCAAATCTTCAATACTACTTTAGAGAAGATAGGGATACCAACAGGAGAGATGAGGAGCGAAATGCTTTCTTACACTTTGGCTAACACTGGACTTTATGAAATTCCAATGCCCCATGAGAGCAGGCAAAACATAAACACTTTTCCTCAAGTAGTTGTTCTCTTAAATCCGAAATAAATCATAAAATGTATTGAAAAAAGCACTTATGTTTCTTAATTATTTCCCACTTCGTGAAAAGATGAGTACGTTCGATAACTACAAATTTCACTCGTCATTTATGTTAACTGTCTTTGAGCTACAAAGAACAGATATGTAACATGTAATATTACTGAAATGAAACATTCTATGTATAAGTGTTTTGAAGTACTAAAAATGTTGTATTTCCAAAATAATGGGAGAAAAATAGACTCTCTGCATTAAATGGATGTTCTCAAAACAACGAGGTAAATCATTTCATATTTAATTAAATTTATTGAACTACCGTGTTTAAATAACATTTATTTTTAAAAAAGGAAAAGAATGAGGGAGATTTACAATAGATATTAAAAACACGATAATACAAAAACATAGTTTCATTACAGATAATTCGGAATTACTTAAAAATTTGAATTGCTTTCTAGCTACTCGTTTAACAGACCGTGTTGTTGTTTTTTTGTAGTTAGAATACTATGAACGAACTTTACGAGATTTTAATATAGATGATAAAATTTGAAATAATTCTCAAACTATGGTAATTAAGGATTTTTTTTAGTATTGTCGTGTTTTAATACTTATTATGAAAGGAAAACGCTCTAAATTTGTGACACACATTGTTGAAATATATCAAAACACCATTTGGAAGAATACACATATTTGTTTGCTTTAATCACGAATTACTGATTCTAATAATATTTAAACTTCAGTCCGTCTAATAATAAAATTGAAATTTTATCCAGAAGAATAAACGACAACAAAATAGGTTTTGGGTTTACTCTTCCTTAAAATTCTCTCATTTATGATTTTTAAGTCTTTAAAATATTTGAGCTACAATATGCTCTAATGTCTAATTATGATCTATAATATAAAAAAAGATGGAACTCAAAATCATGTAATCTGGTCAGCACTAAAATTAATCTAAACTACCGTCAGTTGCATTAAGACTTACTTCTACGGTCGCTTTGGAAAGGACAGAATATGTTTGTTGAACTTAAAAGTCGGCGTGCTAAAAAACAGATGTAGTATGAGCGCATTTTTCAATACCCCTGAAAAACACTGACAATACTAGACATGCATTGGATAACTAACTAATATAGTAAAAATAAGTGCAGCATGAACACACCATTGTATTGTCCGAAAACTATATCATAGAAGATCCGTAACGAGTACGTATATTTAATACCACTTGACATAATTAACGCTTAATCTGTAACAAAAAATAAGTCATGCTTGTGCTAGAACAAGGTGTAACTTTAGTAAATGAGAAGTGTTCTTGAATATGTCTCTTCACATGTCTTCCATCACGCTTCGCCAGTTTTTGTACGTTTTAAATCATCAAACTTTGGTAAAACTTAGTTCACTCGAGAACCACTGAGTTGAAACTTCTCGTGAACTAATATTATCAGGTACACAATCGCCTCTGCAAGTAGTATTTGTGTAGTTCACATGATCATCTACAATCAGACTATGCCATTTACTCAAAATTGGAGCATGTTGTTATCAAAATGGCATGCATAAAATAGTATTTTGCTTTTGTGTTTTTGCTATTGTATATAGCAGATAACATGCTACAAATCCCATATAATCATTGAAATCACACTTTTGTCTCATGTAATGTTTATATGATGTGATGTGGTGCCTTAGTCCTTTCATCTTATACATTCTTTAATATTCGGCCGTTTGGTATTTCAGAGATTACTGATTCTCTTATTGTGGTTACATTATAGTAGTTTTATAGAATATTATTAAAATTCCAAAGGGCTTAAGTTAATGTTTTTGCATACCAAATAACATTTGAGTGTAAGATTATGAGACAATTTTTCGAAAAAAAATTCAATCCGTTGATATAAATTTTATTAGGTGCAATAGGGAAACAGTTACTTAAAGAAATATTTTAATACATACTAAATACTACTGTCTTCTTTAGGTATGATACAAATCCATACAAAGAGGTTTATACACAAAACAAAAATGTCTCTATGGTCTATGGGTAACGGGATGTTATCATATGACGACAAAATATTGTGTCACAACTATTACTAAAGGAAGATCATAGAGAGAGGAGAAACTAAGGGAATAGTATTTGCCGGTATAGTTAATGTTACTAGGTTTTCATGATATCCATGCTTTGAAGAATATTTTGTTTTATTTGATGCTTTAGTTGGCGTGAGACGGACATTTTTCCCCAAAAAGACTTGTTTTAAATTGATTACGTGTTAAGGCTGAATTTTCAAAATCCCCTCTACACGTGTAACTTCGATGTTCTTCTCGTCTAACTTCAAGAGATTGGACAGTTTCTCCAATATATTTATTACCACGTTCACATTCTACGTTATATATACCTTGTTTGTTTTGTATTATGAGTATATTTTAATGAAATAATGAAATACTTATCTTATGTAAGGAGTTATAAAAAATCTTTACATCAGCTTTTAAGTTGTTAAATAAATGGGTTATTTCACTATCCATTTCATGAATAAAAGGAAATGATACGAACCTGTCATGGTTAATGTTATTTAAAGGGAAAAGCTGACATTAGTGTGAAATTATTTGAACTTTCAAGTTTGATAAAAAACCTTTCTATTATATCAGGGCTAAAACACTTAGGTACAGAAACATTTTTAAGTAGTTAAATATAATGTATAAGTCGTTTTATTCACCGTCCCTCCGACCTTCCTTCAGTTAATAACTCTGTCACAATATATTTTGCCCTTTCAGCCGTGGGGTAGCTGAAAGTAGCTAAAAGGCGTTTACAACAGTCTATGCAACGAACCGAAGCTAAATTATTTCAAAGTAAAGTAAATGAAAAATTATAATAAAGGCAAACTTAGCTGTTTATGCAGAAACATCTGAATGCATATTCACAAAATGATAAGCATACAGTGTAGAACGAACTGCACATGTATATTTTCCACCAAATAAGTCGAGAAAGGTCATAGAAATTGTACTGAGTGTAGAATTTGGGAAAACTTACACGAGTGTTAAGTTTGTTTGAAAGATTTTGCAAATAAAAAATTAAAGCTGAAATTTAAATCAGTAGTCACAAAAACATTGTACCATCGTGTATCATAATTGTTAGATTGAAAAGTTAGACTAAACAAAAACTAAGTAACGTGTTCCTGAATTGAAAATCCAGTATGCAATCTGAGCTTCTCGGAAAAAGGTATTTCTACCTATATGAGATTTGTAGTATTTGATCAAGAAAAGTTCCGGGCAGACAAATGCAAGTGTATTATTGATAATGTAGCATGCTAAAATACCTGAAAACATAAACTGTTCAACTTAAGATTACTTTTTACTTGGTATAAAAGAAAGTATTAAGTTTGAATGTAATAAATAAGTATGTAGAAGGTGTTCGTTATGATTTTAAAATATATTAAAAGTAATAACAACACGAAAAAAATCAACTATGTTTTAAATTTCGGTTTCACATAAAACCAATTGCGAGTAAATCAATTTTCATAAAGTTCAGCCCTCCAGTGGCTCAGCGGTATGCCTGAGGACTTACAACGCTAAAAACAGGGTTTCGATACCCGTGGTGGGCAGAGCACAGATAGCCCATTAAGTAGCTTTGTGCTTAATTCAAAAACAACAACAGCATAAAGTTCATTTGAAAAGTGTTACGTTTTTCAGGAACTTCTGCTTTTACTTACTACTACAACTAGTATTCCCCGGTAGGACAGCGGTAAGTCTTCAAATTTACAACACTAAAATCAGGGGTTCAAATCCCTTCGTAGACAAAACAGATAGCCCGATGTGGTTTTGATATCAGAAACACACATATACACTACACTACTACTGTTACTACTACAAGTGATATAATGTTTAATTTCTTAAATTGCTACATTGTGTCAGATGTTCGTGAATTGAACTTTTCAAGTGTAATAACACTGTCATACTTGAATTAGAGCATTTACAACGAAAAAGTAAATAAAACTAGAACGCCAACAACATTAAGAACGAAAATAAAACGCGATTTTATGACAGTTTGTTTATCGAATTTCGTGTAAAGCAAGGGCTTCTCTGTGCTAGTTTAGAAGTAACACACAAAACCAGCTACTCAACACCGCCCACCTTTAATCCGTAGACTGTCCTTTTTCCAAAAGTGAAGACGAAAGACTTTCGAAACGTCGTCCTTTGCACTTGTATTTTTAACAATAGGGAGTTGTCGTTATTACATTTTACTCAGCTTACATTTTAATATTAATGTAAATTTTCAATATTAATTGCCTAACTTTCTCATTAGGGTTTTTAAATTAGTCATATTCTAGAACGATATTATTGTTAAACCATTCAGCTTGAGCATAAGAAAAAAAATGAAATATTATCCAAACTTATAAGGTTATTTCAATTGAACATTATAGGCTAATATTTTGATTACATAGAAAAATAAAGCTGATAACAATTTGTGCTTTACTTTAGGCTTCAAACGTGTTAAATTAAGGTTACATTACGAGAGTCGCTAACGTATTAAATTTAAATAAATAGTTCTGCCCTCTTAATTAAAGGAGAAAAAAATTAAAACATGAAGAGCATAAGCTTTTGTATCAACTTATGTCATTATTGCTATATACAAGAAGACACATGTTTACACGTTTAGAGAAAAACAGTAAATTTTATACATCGCTTGTGTAATGATCCGGTCAAAGAACTTCCAGAAATCTATTGCAAAATCCGGTCAAAGAACTTCCAGAAATATATTGCAAGATTCGGTCAAAAAGCTTTCAACAATCATATTTCAGAGGAGTTCTAAATAACTATATTAAGCAGTTCTCAGAGCCCGGCATGTCTGGATAGTTAAAACACTCGACTCGTAATTTGAGGGACGTAGGTTCGAATCCTTGTCACACCAAACATGCTCGCTCTTTCACCCGTGGGGGCATTATAATGTTACGGTCAATCCCACTATGCGTTGAAAAAAAAAGTAGCCTAAGAGTTGGCGGTGGGTGGTAATGACTAGTTGCCTTTCTTCTAGCTTACACTGCTAATTTAGTGTACATTTGCCGACGGCTAGTGCAAATAACCCACGTGTAGCTATGCTCGAAATTCAAAACAAACCAATCAATTTGCTGAGTCGATTTAAATAACAATATGGCTGAAATATTTAATTTATGTTTTACAGTTATATCCCGCGATTAAGTTATATTTGTTAATTTGTACGACTACGCTAAACAGTATTGTGGTTAATTAAAAGTAGAAGTTTTGCACTAAATATTGTGTTTCAGGTGCATTGACAATTTGATATTAAACATCGTTTATATTCTTAATAAACGAAAACATAAAAAAATGCAACAAACAAATGAGCTTCAGTCTGTAAGTACCTAATAAACAGTGATTGAATACCCCATAATACACAGTAATTTAATACCCCACAAAACAATTATTTGTAATATACATTGTTGCTGATGATACTTAAGGTCACATAATGTAATTTCAAGTTTATTTTAACCCTGGGTGAAAGATAGTTACTCCTATATATGTTTTAATACATATATTTTTATAACGATAAATTAGTGGTCGGTTGTTTGGAATTATGCACAAAGCTACATAATGGGCTATCTATGTACTGCCCACCATGGCAATCGAAACCCGGTTTCCAGCGGTGTGAGTCTGCGGACATGCCGCTGTGCCACTGGAGAGCATAAATTAGCGCCAGGATAAATTAAAATTAAATTATGACAGTGTAAATATAATATAATAGTATCTTTCATTAGAAAATTAGTAGAATTTCTTTATTTGCATGCACTTCTATGAGCAAGATATAATACAAATATATTTAAGTGTAAACGTATGAGAGATTTTGGATTTCATATAAAATCTAGAAGCTAATTAGGAAAACGTTCATGGTCAGAACACTAGTTTATTATATTTTAAAGGTCGAAATGCTGATAGAGTAATAGGAGCTTTTTAGCTTTGTATAACAAATCCTTAGAGATGAAGTAAACGTGTAACAGTAATATATCATTAACACCTACTAACTAATATTTCTGGCTGTATACCTACCCAAATATACATATTTACAGTATTGGAACTAATTGTGGAAACAGTAAGTGAAGTGGAAATAAAACGGCGTACTTCTGAACTTTTCTCCTTATTTTACAAAAATGAATTACACCAAAGTACACTCATGAGCTGTCATCCAACCAAACAAAGAGACTCGGCCCGGCATGACCAAGCGTGTTAAGGCGTACGACTCGTAATCTGAGAATCGCGGGTTCGCATCCCTGTCGCGCCAAACATGCTCGCCCTCCTAGCCGTGGGGGCGTTATACTGTGACGGTCAATCCCACTATTCGTTGGTAAAAGAGTAGCCCAAGAGTTGGCGGTGGGTGGTGATGACTAGTTGCCTTCCCTCTAGTCTTACACTGCTAATTTAGGGACGGCTAGCACAGGTAGCCCTCGAGTAGCTTTGTGCGAAAATTCAAAACAAACAAACAAACAGACTCATACCGATAAAATAATAGACAGACATGCTCTTTCCAACAGCATTGTGGTAATGAGGTGATCTTTGATAAACATGCAGAAAAAAAAGTTTTTGAGCAACTAAATCTAAGCTATGCAAAACATAAGAATGAAATTTAATGTTTCAAAAGGAGCTATTAGGATAGTAGGTGAAAGTAATAGAAACTGCCGACGTAGAAAGTCCAAGATTAAAATCATATCTCGAGAACAGAGAGATACACTTTAAAATTAAGTGGCGCCAGAAAAGATAACCAAATCAAAAGACAGTAATGGGTATAAGACTTCCAACAATGAGAGAAGCAGTGCTGTAAGAGGTTTTGTTTTCTTACAAAAATTCAAGTTTTCATTGTTTACAATAACCAATGACAGCTTTTTCGGTGTTCCAGTCAGCTATTGTATAACAACTTGAATGAAGCTTGCTGTGAGACGAATGCAAGTGTGGTTTGCGTTAAAGCATGTGCTGTTTGATGTTTCATACAAATCTGATGGGATTGACAGACTACGGCAATTCTTATCCACCAAGAAAATTCCAAAAAGAACAAAGTCCATTGAACAGTAATTCATCTTTTTGCATGAAATTTTAGAAATTTAAAGAAAATTGTTCTGCACTTAATTTGCAACATTACTGTACATAGTACGTTTCTATTACTTGGAATGGAAGGAATAATTATAAATTATGTTTCTTATGGCTCTGAGCAATTTCAAAAAAAAAATTTTTACTATATGCATTCTATATTTGTGTCTGTGTTATAAAAATTGGACTATTTTCGTTTATAGTAATTAGAATTATTATAGAGTAGAATAATACAGAGGCAATGTATTCAAAACTGGCACAGCATGCCCAGGTGGTTAAGGTATTCGACTCGTAATCCGCGGGACACGAGTTCGAATCTCCGTCACACCAAACATGCACGCCCTTTCAGTCGTTGGTAAAAGAGAAGCTCAAGAGTTGGCGGTGGGTGGTGATGTTTAGCTGCCTTCTCTCTAGTTTTACATTGCTAAATTAGGGACGGCTAACGCAGATAGTTCTCGTGTAGCTTCACGCAAAATTCTGAAAACAAACAAACATATTCAAAACTAAATATGGATTTCTTTAAACTGACTCTATTTACTAAAGCAAAATTTTAAGTGTCATTGTCTGGCCCACCTCTGAGATATTAGAGCCATTACTCTGGTGTGTATTTGCTGTTCATATAGTTTTAGCTGAAATGTATCAATTGAAATTTATGATACATAAATATATATATTTAAATCGTACAGTGTCTTAGCGGCAAATTTGAGGGCTTATAACATTAAAAATTATATTTAAGTATTCGATATGGACAAAGCATAGATGGCTCATTGTGTTTAACAACAAACAAATACATAAAATAAAATAGAATAATACGTTAGAAGAATATGCGTAATAATTGTAAATTCATTGAAAACATGAAGATTAATATCAAATGTATATACAAGTTTTTTATCTGTAATACATTCTCTATAGGAAATATATACAAATGGATAACATTCCATACCCCTGTTTGCTAAAACAAAACAAGAGACTAGCTACTGGACTGATGATTGATTTGGTTTGTTCTGAATTTCGTGCAGAGCTACACGAGAGCTATCTGTGCTAGCCGTCCCTAATTTAGCAGTATAAAACTAGAGGAAAAGCAGTTAGTCATTACCACCCACAGCCAACTCTTGAGCTACTCTTTTACCAACAAATAGTTGGATTGACTGTAAAATTATAACGCCCTCACGACTGAAAGAGTAAGCATGTTTGGTGTGACAGGGATCCAAATCACAGACTGAAATAAAAGCGTGAAAACTATGTGCTTTCCGTTGACCAATCAAATAGTTACGACGTCAGTTCAGTAAACTCGGCGTGTGTCCGTGAAATTCGATCACAAAGAACGTTCAAACGAACCTCGTCTTGAGACAAAACTCTATTGGTAAGATTTTTATACAAATTTTAAATCCGTTTTTGATTGTTTTATAGGAACTTACAACAAAGGTCTGAAATGTTTAGCAATTATAAAAGTTTAATTCTTAATAAAGTCAGCTTATTTGTATATGGTTTTGCGCATACACCATTGAAACTACGTTTGTTAGTGTCGTTTACTCAGGTTTTTCTTTATAAATCAATAACTGTACTGTAATAATTAGCCAAGTCAGTCGTCACACTGATTTTTTAGCTCATTGAAAATATAGTGATGAACGAAAAACAATACATATACTTTTTCATTAAATTTATTGGAGCGCCATATATATATATATATATAAGAAAAATTTTCTCCTATTTCAGCTGACTCTTAAAAAATGTAACTCAGCCGAGAAAAGCCAACAACCAGAAATTACTGCAGTTAAACCAAGCAAGAATCGATCTTACTTGGCAGAGGTTTAGGCATTGAATCTTGCAAGCCCCTTCGGGGCTTGTGAGACAACCAGGGTCGCTCAGAAACTTTTGTTTCAACGTGCGGTAAGTTTCGTTTGGTTTGAGTTTCGCGCAAAGCTACACGAGGGCTATTTGGTCTAGCTGTCCCTAATTTAGCAGAGAGAAAGCAACTAGTCATCACCAACTCTTGGGCTACACTTTTACCATCAAATAGTGGGATTGGCCGTTGCATTATAACGTCCCATGGCTAAAAGGTCAAGCATGTTTGGTGTGACGGGGATTCGAACCCCCGACCTCAGACTACCAGTCGAGTGTCTTGATCATCTGGCCATGCTGGGCTAAAAAATAAGTCCATCAGAACTTTAGGAAATTTAAAAATGTATTAGAATTAATATCATAGTTGGAGAGAAGGTCGCAAGAAGGAAGAGAAACGAGCTAAAGAAGGCTGGAAGGAAAGCGAGCTTGACAGGGCTGGAACAACAGCTTGTAAATGCGTATGAGACGGAAGAGACTAAAGCTGCGATGAAGTAACGAGTTCCTGGATTGACAAAATGGACACAATAAATGGCAGACTGGAGGAAAAGGTTGTGGCTTAACAGTAATTTAATAATTAATTTAAACTGTGAATGACAGATTTTCACTACAGATATAGAGTTCGAGTGACTTAATCTTACAAGTGAAGGAACCCTTTTAGGGTAGAGATCATAGAATCTAACGACACAGAAAAATAATTTGGCTTTGGGGAAAACGAAAGAACCCCGAGAAAACCCACTTTTAAGGACAGGATGTTGAATAAAATACCCTGACCGTGCCCGAAAGTAGCTGAAAGGGAAAGCAAGGTTAATAAAACATAATAGGGATTATAGATAACGTACAGGATATCCCAGAATAAAAGGCTAGTCGAGTGAGTAGCATCAAAGGTTAGCGCTAAAATTGATACGGGTGAATTAGTCGATAAAGAAGTGGGTGTTATGATCGTCTCTATGTCGGAGTCTGGCTAGTGAAAACTTGCGTTGAATCACCTAATAGGGTTGTAACTGGAGAGAGGATAAAGAGGGGGATGAGTGGCAATCGTAGAAATCGGTAGTGATCATCATCTTGTCCTCCTTCAGTTTGGAGTTTTTGTCTTTTCTTGAAACTCGGCTTTGTGTCTGCTGGCAGGTTATGGATTGGCTGTCCGTGGAGGCTGACAAATGGGTAGTTGAGATTATTGTGGTTTGGGACTGGCTTGTGTTTGTAATTCGTTTGGGAATAGTTAGAATCTGGCTGAATTTGTTGCATTTCTTCAGAGTTGATTGGACTGAATAATAATGTCGACGGAAGTCTGGGTACAGTTGTCTTTCAGCTTCGAGGTAAATATTGAAGCAGTATTGGTAGTTGAACGATGAAGGGGTTGTAGGGTTAAAAATACGTAGGGTAACATGCTTGGAAAAAATTATTCGGTTGTCGTGGTGGTGTTCTTCGGTGAGAACATTCGGCTCTGTAGTGAAAAAGATGTAAAAAAGTAACTATGAGTCAATCTATATTCTTTTATATGCAAAAACGGCTCGTTTGGGTTGAGAAAATATTTTACATAGAAGAGCGAACAACGTTTCGACCTTCTATATTCTGCTACTTGTTTATAATAGGTTAACAACTTCAAGTAGATAGGTAAAGCCAACCTCTAAATTTCATGTTCTACAAGTATTCTTTGATACCAAACGTTTCAAAAATAAGAAAACATAAACCAAGAGGAGTTCACATGTCCCATTTACAAACTCCAATTTATTATGTTACGTACGTTACGTCTAATGATTTCGAATAGCTAGAAATATTAATTTAGAAGTTTCTTGAATGTCAAGATGTATCAAATTTACGAAATTTGCCAACAAGATTGACACATAATTTTATTTCTTAACACAAATATATTTTAATATACAAAAAACAAAATAAAAAATACACTTTATAATAATGGTTATTGTAAATGTTTGTTACAAATAATGATTTTTATGTTAATATACAAATACACTTCACTTGAAGGGAATGCTAGCTAGCTCTATTCTTCACACAAGAGTTTTTAACCGACGATAGCATCTAATATCCTAGTAGATGTATTAAACTAAAACAAACGTACATATTAAAATAAATGTAAATCCGTTACAATAGCTATATACAAACGATTGTTTTTATTAAAGTTCAAGAGCAACTCATATATTTAAAAATTCTTGTAAATGTTTTAATTACGAAGTTTTTCGTGGGTTTGGTTTCAGAACACACGAGCTAAATGGCAGACCAAACTATTTACAAATTGGTAAGGAAATCAAAAACCAAAAGAAATACTGTAGTTTGATATCCAAACGATTCAATGTTCGTCATTTAGTATAAATTTACTGTCATGTAACCTGAGATTAAATTCAACATTCAACACTTAACCCATGTTCTATAAGAAATGGGTTTCTATTAAATAATATAAATTTATCAATTTTCGTGTTATTACTGTCATCTTTAGTGGAAAATTTCAAGTATAATATAAACAATATTTCAGAAGAAGAAATAACAATCATTTAGAAATTTAACAATGTAAACAAAAACATATTGGTGTAAGATAAACTATAGATGTGTTAATTGTATAAGGAGCTGATTTCTGTTATAAGATTTGCGGAACATAATAAGTATCTGTATTTGGTAGGAGAATGTCAGCTTCAAGTTTAAGTAAATTCAGTCTTCTTATCACAGTTGAAATTCGTAGCAAAAAAGCAAGATAAGTAAAATGAAAGTATATGACCTCTCGTAAACAAATAAGTTCTTTAAAACCAAATATATTAACTTTAGAACTTTTTGTTGTTTACTGTAGCAAGCTGAAAGTTAGTATAATACATAATAAAGGACACACTGAAATGAAGGTTTATTTTACATATTATCTTATTTCGCTAGCTTCAATAGGTTCCACCAGAACTTTGGGAATAACATACCAAAAAGCAACACCTCCTCTTAACAACAGAGTTGTTGATAACTAGGGATTTAGAACATCTCATTACGACTTTAACTTCAAAACACTGTTGTTGTTGTTTTTTCTACTCCATACACAGGGTTTTCAAAGATCTCTCATACAAACTTAATATGTAACTCCGACAGACCAAGTAACTATAATACTATAGTGCAAACTAATTCTATAAATGTGACAGAAGCTTTGATACCAACCTATCATTTATCTCTAACATCAAACATTCAACAGGAAACTATTATTTTGACATCTCATCAAAGATTTCTGTCCCCATTCATTTTCAGACGAGAAAAATGTAGTACTGGATCAGTCAGAAAACGCAGTCTTGGACTTACAAAAGTTGACTTCCTGATCTCATATATTGCTGAAGAGACAATGCCACATCATCCTTACTCTCTATAGATTTTGTTCTAAATAAACTCACTGCAATACAACATGTTTATCGAAGTTTTCAATTTTAAAAAGGGGACAAAAATGTAATATTAATTTTTTTAATCTTCAAGATATATTAAAGGAATTGCTGCCTGGAAATGCATATATAATCAGCAAAAATAACATTTTATTTATTTATTTACTCATATTTGTAGTTGACCTTGAAAAAATGGATGATCATCAATGAATGATTTTTATAAACTTCAAATATACATTCTAATTATAGATGTACACATTATGGTATAATAGATAGTTTCTATGTGTTGCATAAAATGCAATACAACAAATATTTTAATGGAAACGTTTTGAATCGTTTATGACCAACAAAGTCAAAGATGTTTCACAAATACAAACAATATTAATATAGTTACAACCACTCACAGATAAAAGTAGAAATAAAAAAAAAACTATAAGTCCAATATTTGACAGACGTAATACAAAGCACTTCTTTGAGCGTCCAAATCAACTACTCACAGATAAAAGTAGAAATAAAAAAACTGTAAATCCAATAGTTGACAGACGTAATATAAAGCACTTCTATGAGCGTCCAAATCCTCTATAGTGGTATTAGTCCTGATTAGAAAAGGAGATAAAACAATGTGAATATATTGCTGTAAACTGATTTACGCGTCCACTGATTGTTATAAGGCTTCACCAATATTTGTTAAAATATTGCTTATAAAAAGACTTTAACATAGTGTTGAAAAGTGAAACTCATTAGGGGAAAATGTGACGTGTTGAGTGTTTCTAATCACGACAAGACATGTGGTATTAGGACACATAATATTCCTTGGTAGTTGATAAATTAAAGATAAACAAGTTAGTAAAGTTACGTACTAACAACATGTCAGACGTTAAATTACTTATTTGCTAATCTGTATAAGCTACGTTATATATATATATACATACTAATAATGAAGCAAAAATTTAGATGAGGAAACGTTTTAAGTAAAATTTTAAACTTCTAGACTTTAAACACAACAGAGAACTTAGTGAAAACTTGAAATTAAATATATGACATAAGATACTTTTATAAAATAGTTGTTCCAGTACCTAAGCTATTTGAAAAATGTACCACCTAGGACTGTTACTGTGTTGAATCTTAACAGTTCAGTAATCAACACATTTCTTCGAACTGACAATATATATATATATGTATATGTCTGTATGTTTATGTGTGTGTGCGTGTTTATAGATATATGGAGTTTCTAATTATAAACATTGTGGGTAAAAATTAGAGAAATTGTAGGTTTCGAAGTATGGTACAAATGTTTATTCATAGTTTTTATTTAAAGTTCATACATTTCGTCACCATATTACTTAAAACATTATTTTGTTTCAAACCGTTATGTTTAAAAGCTTCCTATTAAAGTGTATTTTTCCAACACTTGTTTTGACAGTCAAGACACTTAGCAAGACATCACCCAATATCTTTATATATATATGTGTGTGTGTGTGTCGATACGTTTCTTAATAACTAAGATCTTTTAATTATTTAATTTGACGAATAACAATAGGTGGCGCTACAGGTGATTTTCATGACATCTTCGGCAATACAACGCGCTAAATTTAAATATGAAAACGAATATTTTTTCCAAAAATAAACACAGCAAAAACTCAGCTGGTACTTTTTACGAAATCGACAAAACACAGAAAACAACAGCTAGAAATATATATGAATGGCACTCTACTCCAGGTTGCCCAATCAGCAAAATTTTTAGGTCTGACTTATGATTCAAAATTAACTTGGATCAATCATGTCAACGAAATTAAAAATAAAATTTGGCGAAGAACCAACTATGTTAGGAGTCTAACTGGTAAACACAGTGGAGCATCTACAGATAACATTTTGAAAATATACAAAACATATATAAGACCAGTAATAGAATATGCAGCTCCAGCATGGGTAACTGTAAGTAATAAAACAATCAAAACTAAACTACAAACAATACAAAATACACTTCTCACAACAGCATACAGAGTACCGAGATCAACATCATCTAAATTCATTCACAATTACTCGAACATACCAACCATATCAGATAGACTCCTAAATATAACAATTAGATATTTTAACAAAAATTGGATGAAAAATGATTTATTATGCGAACTAGAGAGGTACCTCATACATGATGAAGAAAATCCTAAATATCTCTCCCCAATTAACATATATTTTATACATAAAGAAAAGTAAAGTAAAGTATGTATGTATATAAACTTTAAATATAATATTTATAGTTTACATATTTATGTATTTTAAAATAATAATCAGATATAAAAAAAAAAAGCCACCAGTTACCTTGACTACTGTATAAAAAAAAAAAAAGACTATAAATGGACATTGCCCTGAAAAGGACCTAACACAAACAGTTAGGGAAAATAAGTTCAGGAAGGAGGAAGAGGTCAAAGTGAACCTGACCCTCCAGGGCAAAATACCCAAATACCATTGGAACGATTCCAAATATACCAAATAATTACCCTAATCAAAAACGAAGACAATTAAGAAGACAATTCATGATAACAAGAGACAGAGAAACCAAAACGCATATAAACAATATAAGAAATTACATCAGAACACAAATAAAACTACAAAAACAGATAAATGGGATGATTTCTGCTCAAGCCTAAACAATAAAACGAATCACCAATGACAGTTCAGCCGCAAAGAAATATCCTGCACTTGAACACAATAATACAATAGCACACACAAATAAAGAAAAAGCCGAAGCTTTCAAAGCCCAACTACAGAATACATTTAAAACACATACTGATTCAGATATGAATAGTTATTTCTACAACAAAGTCACAAACTATATACTAAACAATAAAGAACAATTTGAACCAATTTTCTCAACAAGTATATCTGAGACAAATACAAGATACATCACAAACTACGAAGAAACGATCCGAACGAAAGAAATATCTGTACATGAACTTCTTAAAGCAATATAAAACACAAAAAACAAATCTCCAGGTGAAGATAAGATACAAGCCATCCTTCTAAAAAAGGGCTCTCCGAAATTGTTTGACCACCTAAAAGCACTTTTTAACTTATCTCTATCCTCAGGATATATACCAGTTTAATGGAAGCTTGCTGATATATTAATGATCCATAAGGAAGGAAAACCAGCAAATAAACCTAATAGCTACCGACCAATCAGCCTGATCAGATGTGTAGGCAAAATTCTTGAGAGAATAATCAGTAATAGACTCTCCACATTCTTGGAGGTAGCATCAAAATTACCAGAAGAACAAAATGAATTTAGGAAATTTAGACAAACAACTGACCACTTAGACCAACTGAAGAAATAACAGGTAGCTTTAATAAAAAAACAATGCACTGTCGCCTGTTTTCTTAACGTTGAGAAAGCATTTGACACTGTATGGCACAATGGTCTATAGTTCCGTATGAATGAAATGGGACTATTGCGTGGAATTATTCACTTGTTATCTAACTTTTTGGAAAATAGAAAATGTAGAGTAAATGTGGAGGGTACCTTTTCTGAGTACTTTACTCCAGAAGCTGGTGTCCTGAAGGAGGGGTGGTGAGCCCTATGCTCTTCATCATGTATGTAAACAATATGCCATTGAAGGATCCTAATCATGGATACTCTCCACAGTTCACTGATGATGTGGCAGTCTGGAAAAGTGCCACAACACCAACAATAGCAGCCACAAACATACAGCCGCAACTAAACAGAATAAGCGAATGCTGTAAAAATAGAAAATAAATAAAAACAGCAAAAACACAACTTTTCGTCTTTACAAAATTGACAAAATACAAAACTACAGCCTGAAATACACTGCTGGCCAAAATCTTAAAGACAATGAACATAAAAAAAAAACTATGAATTTTGCGTTGTTAGACTCAGCCACTTATTAGAGTAGAGCTTCGAAAGATGAAAATAAGAAGAGGGAAAATAAAAATAAAAAGCTTTTTAGCATTTATTAGAGAAAATGTGAACACTATGAAATTAACCTAAATACTAGCTGCTCAAAAGTTTAAGACCATACCAAAAAGAGGTCCTAAACAGGGTAGGAAATGCCTAACAACACTGTAATATCACTGCAGTTGCGTTCAAAACGTTACACTAATATTATTTGTATGTTATAATGACCAATATTATGTTTCATTTAATTTCAATCCATTTTTATCGATGTCTGTTTAAATAGTTTGTTTATTTTTAATTTCACGCAAGGCTACACGAGAGTTATCCATGCGAGACGTTCCTAATTTAGCAGTGTAAGAGAGGGAAGGCAGATAGTCATCACCACCCGCCGCCAACTCTTGAGCTACTCTTTTACCAATGAACAGTGGGATTGACGGTCACATTAAACTGTTCCAACAGTTGAAAGGGCAAGCATGTTTGTTGTGGCGGGGATTCGAGTCCGCAACCCTCATATTTTGAGTCGAGCACTCTAAACACCTGGCCACCCCAGGCCCTATTTAAAGAGACAAATATTACCAAATTATCTCAATACATAGAAATATAAAGGCAGATTCAGTACAGGTGCCCTTCTTTACAATGATTATAAATGTTTCATTAATGTTTCATAATGTTTCATTATGATTTGTTACGATAAGACTTAACTAGTTTTAAGTATATACTGATGTGTGTGAGTATTATTCTCATAGTAATTACATGGTTTTGGTTTAACTAAACTAAAATCTACTACATAGTTACTTTAGTTAATGATTATTTTTCTATTGCTAATTATATTGAATTATGTACTTTAGAAAAAAACCAAAGTCGTCATTCTTCTGCACAATATGTACATATATTTTTAGAGTATACTAAAATGTTTGTGTTTTAAAATATTTTTCTGGTCACTAACTCTCGTTTTCAACCATACAGGTTATAATTATTTTATGTTGTACGTTGTTTATTTAATTTTCGTGGAATATATATACATTTTTATATGTTTATGAATTACTTTAACAGCAGTGATGGCTTGGACAGAATAACGGCAACATTTTTATTTTGATGTTATCGCACGTTGTAATTTAACACTATTAGCCAGGTAAAGAATTAGCAATTCTTATTAACGTGTGTTTAGTGGCTGTAGTTTATATCTTTTTTATAATTTAGAGAGACCACAACCAACTGAAAGTGAAAATCATCGGAGGATACATAATACCGACTTTACTTCTGTTTTCTTAAGATTTTTACATAGTAAAATTGTAGTATTTGTATGTACAATTTCCAAACCTAAAGACAGTGTAAAGAACTCAGAAAACAAATTAGAACTTGGTACATCTGACGTACGAAATTTATTACCACCATTAGTATGAACTAACTTCTAGGAACTTCCATACTTGAGACACTTTCCCAGATCAAAGGCAAACATATTCATAAAAGTACAGATAAAACAAAACACAACTATAACCATGCTCGCCCTCCTAGCCGTGGGGGCGTTATACTGTGACGGTCAATCCCACTTCTTGTTGGTAAAAGAGTAGTCCAAGAATTGGCATTCGATGGTGATGATTAGCTGCCTTCCCTTTAGTCTTACACTGCTAAATTAGGGACGACTCACTCAGATAGTCCTCGTGTAGCTTTGCGCGAAATTCAAAACGAACCAAACCAAACAAAAAAATACCTTTTAACAAAGAGGAATTCCTCAACAGCTGCGGCACTTGAAATTATTTTGAGCAGGTTATCCTTTTTGTTAACTATATTTTTGTGCATCATCAGTACAAAGCGTAGGGCATTTGTATATCAGATTCAAATTTTACTCATCAGGATTAGAGTGAATTAATCTATGATATCGTGGGCGTGGTCAAATACATCAATTGAAATGATTTGACATCTTGAGTCCATGTCACGGATTTACCATTATACGTTTATTTTAACATCTACTCTTGTTTCAGTATAGTTTTTATTTTGCATACGACTTATATTCTTGACTGTGTATTGCCCAGTTCTGACTGTTCTCGAAATTTGTAGAATATTCTTGAGAGCAGTATTATTCGTCAGCTACACTCACTGTGCTATAGGACTCTGAAGCTGTAATTGTGATTAACGTCTATTAAACGAAAAACTAAAAAAATGACCAGGAATGTTTACAAATCAATATTGTTTGTAAGTTTATAAAAACTCTCGTATATAAACCATCATTTGTAATAACTGTTAGTAATAACCTTTATTATAGGTTGTATTATTTTTATGTTTGTATATTAAAATACATTTGTGTTAAAAAAGAAAACTGTGTGTATCAATCTTGTTGGCAAATAACATAAATTTAATAAATATAACGTTTAATTAACTAAATTAAAATTTCCAATTATTTAAAATAGTAATATATAGTGTACGTAACATAATAAATCGGAGACTAGACTAAAATAAAGTGTGATACGTTACAGACCAAAACTGTAATTAGATCTTAAATCAGGCAAATGATGATGAGTTTATGATCTAAATGTTTATACTCAAAATTCATAAGCATTCTTACAGCCGCTATACAGCGGCTAAAAATGCAAAAATAATAGTTTATAGCTGAATAAAAACTTAAATTATACTTTAAATGCATGCCAATTTAATTTGATGTTAGCATTTATAGAATAGGTAAGAAAGTTGTTTTGTAAGCCAAATCCTTAATTCTGCACAAACATAGTTTAAATAATATACCTTTGATTACCTGAAAAAATTTAAGAATGTTATACTATCAAGTGTCCGATGCTGTCGAATAGTTCTGTGTTCAGTAAATCAAACACTGAGAGTATGTAATCTAAATTGGTTAACACATTATAACTTCACCTTTTCTTCGAGCTTCGACTTTTCCTTGAAGGGCTGTATAACTATAAATATTCATGTTAAAAAAATAAACTAACAGAATTATGACTGTAATGTAAGTTTATGCACTTAAATTACAAAATTAATAACATATATATTGCATCTTCATTGGTGGAAACATTTATTACATCATCCATTTTTTTTACACTTTTCTTCCGAATCATAATCTGTTCTGAGGATCTAATGGATGTAGGGTTTAAATGTATTTCATGAATGATGCAATATTGTCTAATCATTCACCTTCATAGGCTGTCTGGGTATTGCATCATCTGTGTTTTGGCTAGAAATAGAGATTCTTATTGATTGTCAGTTTAGAAGGTAAACTTCTACGGCATTGTTTCTTGGAGCAAAGAAGAAATTTTGACAACGCAGGATGTCAGAATAATTCAATTTAATTAACCAAACTATTGTGAGCTGTTGGGTGCAGCGACATAGAGAGACTGGCTGTGTGAAACGACAGAATAGAATAGGTAGAAAGAAAGCAGCTAACGATCATGTTCTGAGACTCCTCCAGAAGTCACTGTTATCGTGCTCGCAATACGGTTTACTAGCAAGATAACTAAGGGAGAGATCTTCTTCATCAACGAGATCAGAACTAAGCCAAAGAGCATGCTGATTAGATTGAAGCGATGTGGAGCAAAGACCTCTTCTCAAACGAATTAAATCTCAACCTGCAAAGGGTCTGACGGGAAGACCTTTATTCGACGTTAATACGGAGATGAGTTTCATTCAGCCTGTTTTTTTATGCAACTGTGAAGCATTCACAGGGTCAGGAAATAAAAAATACAGCTCTGGCCAGGTTGCGGGACTACTGTACTTTACCAAAGGCACTGTCAATGCCGACAATTACATCGAGATTTTCGAGTTCTGGTTAAAGTCAACAATTCGGAATCATTTCGGAGGAGCTAACTGGTGCACATTACAGGATGAATCTGTTCCCTGCTACACGGCAAGAAGATTGGTAATATTCATGCACTCTGTACAGTAGATGTAATAGAAAGAGGAAATTTTACTCTACTTTTACGTTACATTTCATTGCTTCAGGTGAAGAACTATCTTCGAAGAGAGAGGATCAAGACACTACGCTGTCAAGGAAACATTTCATATCCAAACCCCATCAAAATCCACTAAATGTATTCGGTAACAAACTGCAAGAGAATAAGCCGAGAAGCACCTTAGAACTGCAGGAAGCTCTAATCCATATGTGGCATTGTGAACCCATCCATGCCTATATTCAGTCCCTTGTGCACTTTACTCTATAGCGATATCGAGCAGTTATTAGCTGTTCTAAGGTTGTAGTAACAACATGATTAAATTTGTCCAGGTCTTAGAAATTAACTCTGCTGCTGAGATACACAATCAAACTACATGAGCATGTTGTTTCATCAGAGGCCCTGACGGTTCAAACTGCTGTTTGTACAAATTTGAAATTTCTGATAAAGTCAGTCTCACCACTCTTTAAACAATAGTTGTAATTATGTTTAATTTAATTTATTTTCATATTCCTTTAGCAATAACTAGGATTTTTTTTCTGGGTATGTGTTCTCGTTAATTTACTCTTCCACATACTTAATTTCTGATTTTATCGTTCACTCCTAACACCTTTATTTTTTTCTTATTAGAAACGTTTATCATTTAAAAATTAATTCCGTTGTAATTTTCATGTTATTTACTGTATTTCTATTATTTGAGACAGATTGTCAAGTTAGGTGTTGTTTATCCAATATAAATTTTATCTCATAGATATTTAATTTTGCAAACGCTTGGTTCATTGTAAATATATATCGGATATTTTAAGGAAGGAATAATATCTTTAATTTTGTAGATGAGAGATAAAAAACTTGGTTGGACTATATTATTGTAATTTCTTTTATAACTCTCAAGTAAACTTAGAATTTAGGACAGGAAAACGTTTGAGGATTGTTTTGTTGTTGTTGTTGCGGTTATAGTTTGATGTTAAATGATACTAGCTTTGAGTCACTAGCCTTATTGATTTGAATGTTATGGATATAATTTCCTTTATCCAATAAATATTACAGGGCACAAAAGTAATTTAAACACCATTACTTCATGTGATATACTGAAGAATTAATGACAATGAGTAAGGTATATAATAAAGCTTATCTTGAAAAATATTGACATTTGTTCATATGGCCATGCTTTGGATCACTTTGAAAACTGATTCACTGTAACATGCTGACATATCATATCGTTTTCGAAATTCATTTCACCGTTGTTTTTTTTTCAGTTTCCTTTGGAGCTAAGTGTTATGTTTTTATAAGCACTGGAGTTTATTTGGAAGTTTAAGACGATTTGACAGCAATCAAAAGAACTTTACTTACGCGCAGTGCCCTCAAGAGGGATTGGAATAGCTGGGAGGGGCCTGAAATAAAGAAGTGAAAATTTGTAATTTTTTAAAGCACTAAATTCTAGAAATACATAACCGCAACCTGAGGAGGTCAGGTGCAATTTAGACCTCTTCTTCCCACTTGTATTGTATTTTACATCGACAAATGCAAATTAAAAATTCACTTAAACAAGTATAAAAATACATGATGTTAACAATGTTTTTACTTATCAGTGATGTCGAGAAAACCCACTTGTAGAAAAAAAATATATGCAAAAACGGCTCGTTTGGGTTGAGAAATAATTTTACATAGAAGAGCGAACAACGTTTCGACCTTCTTCGGTCATCATCAGGTTCACAAAGAAAGAGGTAACTGACCGGAAGCTGACCAATTTTATTTATTTTATTATATTAATATAGGTATAAAGGCGTTCCTTTATATTGGTTTATTTTGGGTTTAAGTTGTTGTATAAGTAAGGCTTCTTTAATTTTGCGTTTGTTTATTTTTGTTTCTTTATTTAGTATTTGAGTGTTTTCTATGGTTATGTTGTGTTTATTTGACTTGCAGAGTTCGAAAACGTGTGAAGGTGACATTTTATGTTCTTTGAATCTGGTTTCCATTTTTCTACTTGTTTCTCCAATATAGAAGTCGTGGCAGTTATCACATTGTATTTTATAAATAATGTTGGTGTGGTGTTTGCCAGTGTAGTTTTTACATAGTATAGACCTCAGTTTTGTGCCTGGTTTTTGAATAAATTTGGTATTAACTGGAATGTCATATTTTGTTACTAGTTTTTGCCAAATGTTGGTTATTTGTCTGCTGATGTTAGGAATATATGGTATACAGCAGTATATGGTTTCGTGAATTTTTTATTCGAGAGATATATTTACTTTTGTTGGTTGATTTTGCTTTCTGTCTAGGTGTGTGCGTATAATGTTTTCTACGGTTTGTGGAGAAAACTTATTGATGTTGATGAAGTATTGTTTTATTTTGTATAATTCATCGTTAATTTTATCTGGTAAGCATAGTTTTATGGCTGTGTTTATTTGGTTTCTTAGTATGTTGAGTTTTTGTTTTGTTTCATGTGCTGAGTCTCAAGGAATGTATAGTCCAGTATGGGTGATTTTTCGGTGGATTTGAGGTTAAGCTCAAAATTACAAAAACCGACACAAAATTCAAAACAGAAATCTGTCAGAAGCTTGACAGGGCTGGAACAACAGCTTGTAAATGTGTATGAGGCGGAAGAGACCAAAGCTGCAATGAAGTACCGTAGGAAACATTATACGCACACACCTAGACAGAAAGCAAAATCAACCAACAAAAGCAAATATATCTCACGAATCAAAAAATCACGAAACCATACCATATATTCCTGACATCAGCAGACAAATAACCAACATTTGGCAAAAACTAGTAACAAAATATTACATTCCAGTTATTACCAAATTTTTTCAAAAACCAGGCACAAAACTGTGGTCTATACTATGTTAAAACTACACTGTCAAACACCACACCAACATTATTTATAAAATACAATGTGATAACTGCCACGACTTCTATATTGGAGAAACAAGTAGAATTATATATATTCAAACATCTAACACCGCCCTCTAGATTCCGACACTCAGTTACACAACCCCTTCCAAACATGTTGGTCAGCTTCTGGTCAGTTACCTCTTTCTTTGTGAACTTGATGATAACCGAAGAAGGTCGAAACGTTGTTCGCTCTTCTATGTAAAATATTTTCTCAACCCAAACGAGCCGTTTTTGCATGTATAAATGTTTTTACTTACTTCATCAGGACCAAGTGTGTTTGATACATGTGTAAAATATACATACTTTACAATCGCTCTCGAAGAAAGTTCAAATATTGGCTTATAGGTGGCAGTGCTATGCTTCAGAATATGTTCACTAATTCAGTAAATGTATTACACATCTAAGAATAATTGCAGGCAAAAACAAAAGTTGTAAATCATCAACAATCATTAAAATTTATTCAGCCTGTATATAACTTCTAATAGAGTATGAATGCAAAGTCACCTGCAGAATGTCCAGTAAAATTAAAAACAAGTTACAACTTCAACATAACCGAGATCTTAAATTATCCCTAAGACTCCCTAAATTTATCCCCACAACTTACTTATACAAAACATGGAGCATAAAACATACAAAAGATTATAATTCTTAACATTCAACTACTACAGGAAAACAGAGGAAAGAAACCCTTCACTGCCGTCATCCACACGATGACAAAAGCCTCATAGCAACGTCTCCTTACAACAAATCCCTAACTTTGAAAGTAACATAAATAATATACAAAATGCTTCCTAACTCATTCATGTTGTTCAGATTTTTCAGGTGGATTACACTGTGCCTGTCCTTTTATCGAGGATCTCCCGTTTCCCCCTACAAATTATACGGCACTTTGACTTAATATTCTCAGCTTTGGCATTGGATTTATAGATCCCAGTCTCTAGGTGACTCCATTCTCGAAGCGTTTGTTATAATGTGCTTGTCGAATGTTGTTGTCTTGCTTCTTTTCGTCAATATCGTCATCAGAGCTTGATCTTCTCTCTACCTTCCCGACCTACAGATATTTCTCAAGTATTCACATCCGCCAAATTACAAGATATGATCTGCCTACGAAACTTTATTACTTCCACGAACCCTATGTTTTTGTCGTTGTTTTCGCTATTTTCGTTCAACACATTACAAATATTTGTTTTATGACACGAATACTTTAAGTACAAAGCAGCTACATCGACAAAATGGCTGACATGAGAAATTTGGCTAAACAGAAGAATGAAATAAACATTAAAAACGTTTTTACCATGCTAAGAGTAACGAATTTACTGATATATATTATTGTAATATCGATATTTTTATTGAAATATATATTTAAAAATGAATGAAACTTATACTATCAAATGTATATTGCAAAATCCTCGCCTATTACCTAAATTTGTATTAGATTTTCGAGCGTAACAATGAATAATGTCTATATGTATGTTGTTGTTTGGAATTAAACATAAAGCTACACAATGTGCTATCTGTACTCTGCCCACCACTGGTATTGAAACCCGGTTTTTAGCGGTTTAAGTCGGCAGGCATACCGCTGTACCACTGGGGGGCCTATATATATGTAATGCAAGTGTTCTTGCCTTAACTGAAATTTCTAGAAAATCTCCTCTCAAGCTTATAAAAGGTAACCAACACAACGAGAAGAGATATTTTTTATATTGTTGGTTTGTACATTTAGTAAACTATAAACCTCGGAAGTATATATATAATCGTGATTAACACTTATTAATCGAGAAAGTAAAAGTACTTGACCACTAAAGTTTATAAACTTTGAACATTACAGACCATTTACTTTCAGTGAATTAACTTCGGATGTTAGTATTTTTACGATAACATTAGATATCTTTGTTGGAGAAAAATCAGCTTGTAAACTGCGTAAGACCAGCCAAGAATAGAGAGCTAGCTAGGTAACCATTAAGCGAACTGCACCGATACTAACTCGAAAAACATTCACTCATCATGAACCGCCGCTAAAATATTCAATTCGAGACCAGATAGAAGACTTAATATTGTTTGTAAATTTGTAAAACTTTTGTTTATTTTGTTTGTTTGTAGTTAAGCACAAATAAAACAAGCAAATAAAACTACAGGAAAGATTTTTAAAAAGTAGAAAACGTGTAATTCCGTACTAAAAAACCCAAAATAACTCGGTAAAACAAAAAAAAAGAGAGAGAAATAAACAAAACTACTGGCTCTGCTCACTACAGATATTGAAACCTAGTTTATAGTGTCGTAATTCCGCAAACATATCGTTGTGTCACTGGTAAACTTTTTTATATAAATCATTATTTGTAATAACCGTTATTATGAATTGTATTGTTGTTTGTATATTAAAATATATTTGTGTTAAGAAATAAAGTTACGTGTATCAACCTTGTTGGCAAATATCATCACTTTAAGATATATCGATATTCAGTTGATTTCTAAATTAAAATTAAAACTTCCGGCTATTTAAAACCGTAATGCATAACATACTAAATTGGAGACTCGTCCAGGATACATTATAATACGTTACATAAGAAACTGTGAAAGATGAATAATATATATCTATTAGTTAATCATCCTGATTCTTTTTGAAATTCAACACAATTTTAACAAAACTCCTCTTTCAATTTTATTTGAATCAAAAGTGTCATTTAGAGATCTATAAGGTTTATTTTGAAATTGTTATTGTTATTTGACATTTATAATATGTGCAGTAACTTAATTTCCAGTAATCTGTGTCAGTATTGGTTAAATAATCTTGTAATATATAAATGAAATTTGTGCCAGCATTGTATTGGATAAATCATTTGCTAACATATAATAATTTGCATATAATGTTATATATCTGTGTTAATATTGGTTAAATCATCTTGTAAGATATATATAAAAATAAAGGATATCTGAGTAATTATTGGTTAAACAATCTACCTGCAGAATCTCTGAAACATTAATATCAGTCAAGCAATTTCGTATCGATATCTAGAATTTTTTTATTCTTAAACAAATATCATCAACTTATTGTGGGAAAAGCAGAATTATGGTAATTGAAATTTTAAATTAGGTACTACCTAGCATATTTGATATTATAAGAAAATATAGTGAGAAGTTTGAAGCTCATATGCAGTAAAGAATAATATTTAGTACTCAATAATATATTCGATACTAAATGCCATAACTATTGAATGATAACAACAAGCACAGTCGATTGTTTATCTAAATTTCTTCTTTCAGACAATAACTTATTAAACATAAACGTTTTTCACTTCATTTGTATTATACATGCAAATATGATAAAAGTTGAACTGTTTTCACATGTCCATAAAACGTTTTCAGCACTAAACCATCTAATGGACGAACGTTTGATAAGAGTGAAGAAACACCATTATTATTTATATTGAATTTCACAAATAAATTTTTGTTACTCATGAGATTTATTAAAAGTGTATATTATTTATTTCCATATTTCCATACACGAACAGATTTAGATTTAGGAAATTACCAAATGAATGAGAATGAACCTAAGTTATAAACTGAATTCGCCAGACATGGCCAAGTGGTTAAGGCACTTGACTCATAATACGAGGGTTGCGGATTCAAATCCCTATCACACTAAACATGCTTATTCTTTCAGCCGTGGGGGCAGGGGCGTAGATTTTTTTACACTCGATGGGGAGGATGATTTTTGCAACCACTTATGTAGACTGTTCAATTTGCAAATTGGTAATCTATGATTACGTGAACATGCAGTCACAGAGTAATCTTGTTGCCACGATACTTGCATGTATACTTAGGCCTACTGACTAATACTTACGAACTTAGATCGAAAAGCTTAGAAGCACGCCTATATTAAAGATGTACATTTCGGATACTGAAAAAGCCTACATATAAGCCTGATTATGTAATTCGATTGGTAAGAACACGAGAATCACAAGAACAAACACATAATTTGTCGGCCTGTGATGCAATAAAACAATTAAACAGACCAAACTGTAGGGGGATGATTGTATGCACCATACCCCCTCCTAAAATGAAGGGGGATGTATACCCCATCCCCCCAGGATCTACGCCCCTGCGTGGGGGCGTTATAATTTACGATCAATCCCTCTATTCGTTGGTAAAAGAGTAGCCCAAGAGTTAGCGGTGAGTGGTAATGACTAGCTGCTTTTCTTCGAGTTTTATACTGTTAAATTAGGGACGGCTAGCGCAGATAGCCCTCGTGTAGCTTTGCGCAAAATTCAAACAAACTACTTTTCACAAAACTGAGTGTAAAATGTAGGTTTGCCCTTCAAAATATTATAAAATATACAAGAGAAAATTTGAGGTTTTTATAAAAACATATAAATGCATCATGAAAACAAAAGTAATCGCTTTATTGATTTCTTAAACCACGATATGAATGAGTCATTTACCATTGATAGCCATGATTAGGCTTGCCATAATTTCCAAGCCTCAAACTGGGACAGTTTTCAATTCTTATTATAGGTATCGGTACTGGTATAATAAAGAAGTGCTTTCATAATCTAGCTCCCCATAAACTTTAATGCTGCCACACACAAAAAAAAAAGGAATACTAGTAGCTTATATGTCTAATATTTATTTAAATTCAGCAAAGCAAAGAACGTCAAAATGTCATTAATTTTTCACCGAGCACTTTTTTTGTGACCATTAATATTTTTCACTTGAATGAACTTTCTTCAAAAAAATCTTTACTAGTTTTTATTTTTTCAAAGAACACACTGCACACACTCCAGTCAATATTGAATTTACAATGCAATAGTCCTTTCACTGTTGATACATTCATCAGACCTTTTTCTTGAGACCAAATGCTATTCATCACTGAAAATACTCTTTCAACAGGGGCAAAAGTGCCTGGTTAACAAAAAACGTACTCCATAACTTGCCTCAGATTAGGTACAAAAATACTTTCATCTTTGAAGTGGTTGAAAAGTTCTACCCATTTTACTTCATAACCTATTCCATTTGCTTTCCACTCGTCACATTTTGATGACCAGAAAGAATAACTTCATCAAACAGATCATCAACATTGATTGCAGAATTTTCAAGCATTTCATTAATATTTTCAGCAGTTGCTTCTCTATCAGATCACACGAAAACACTGTTTTTTATCCAAACAAAGTATTCCTCACCACCAAAAGTATTTTCCCACAGCTCAATATAAGACAGGCAGCAATCATAAAAACTGGTAAATTCCTTCCTAATCAAGTCTACTTGGCATCCTCCCTCTTCCTCTAGCACCCTGAGCTTTTTTTTTTTGCACCAAGCGGAATAAAGTTATTAACTCGTCATTTTTTCAGATTGGTTTTCAACCTATTAAGTTCTGCATCAATATCATTTGCAGTTGCTTTTGTTTTCTCCATGGCTCAAATCACTTTGTTGAACAAGCTTAGTTTTCCATGAACAAAATATAGATACATTTCTCCACGTTTACTCTCAAAAAATCTTTTTATCAACAATGGGCACTGTTCTTTTGAACAAAAATATAACTTCAGTCCTTCATAAATCTGGAGAATTCTTTCAACAGCTGGTAACAAAGACAGAAATCATGTATTTCTATATTGAAGAACCTCCTTGTACACAGTTTCCACAAACTCACAGAATTCTTTTAAGTATGTAACACGCACAATGTAAATATAGAAATACTTGTAAATTTTGACCGCCAAAATTTCCACTTTAATAGGAAGGACATCAGCTGCAGTTTGTACAATATGAGCACCAAAACTAACACCCACAATAATTCTGTCAAGTTCCTTCTTCAATTGATTATATACATTGCTTTTTCCCTTTCTATTTACACCTCCAAAATTTGTATTGCAGTTGTCACCACAATAAGCAACAATTTGTTTTGATAAATTATGTTCTTTTAAAGTGGACATCAAGCAATTCGTTAAAATTTCTGATGTCACTCCAGGAACTAACTGAAAGTCTATAAGTTTTACTTTCACTCCTTCCTCTGGCAAAAAATATCGCACCAAAATTATACCTGTCATGGTGCGATATTTGAAGCATCTGCTGTAAGTGAAACGAAATGGACCTCCATTAAATCTCTATTCAATTACTTTGGTGCTAAAGGAACAATTGCATTCAAAATAATACTTCATTCTTCGTTCTGACAGAACTGAACTTTGGTTCAAATAACCTTACTATCAGTATGGAAGAGCAATCAGCTGTTTTAAAGTTTGTTATGGATAGCACTGTTGGCAACTATTAACAAGTCACTTTCTTCAGGTACAGTTTGTTTGAAAAACAGTCTTTTGAAGTTTGAGACTGAACTTGAACTGAAAGACTAGCTGCATGTTTAGCACTTTTTAAATGGTCTTTTATGTCTGAGCAGCCACCATGTAAAACAAAGAACTCGGATGAACACTGCAAACTTTTGACTCTGTCCTCCTTGCCACAATTTTTTTTTTCAAGAATGGATATTCTTTTTGCAATTCACTGTTGAATGTGCACTTTCTTTTACCGGCTTTGGACATTATGATTAGGATTAATTTCTAAAGTAAAAGAACGAAAATTATTCAGCATGTGCGGTATGATTAATATAATAAATAAAGCAATCACAAAGCGCAAACAAAAGATTGTTTTGTACAGCGGTTATCAACGTTCTTATTGAAATATTTTTAGAGTTATAGAACATATTGCATTGTTCTGTAATAAAAATGCTCGAACTTGAGTATGTACGACTTGTGTCATTATTATAATTTAATATTTACGTATATATTGGCAACGTCACTTTTATTTTTTTTATTTTTATTTTTTTATTTTTTTGTGGAACACCAGGCAGTCTCTTGGTTTACAATATTTTTAATGATAATTTTATACAAAATTTTGGAAGCAAGATATATGTTTTTAAAGGCCAACCTCCGCTTTCTCAGTGGTTAGGCTGAGTGCTTATGATGCTAATATTGTATTGAAATACCTGTAGTTGACAGAGCTTAGGCAGTCGTTCGTGTAGCTTTGGGTACTTAACAATAACAACAACAAAAAAAGACAAATATTAAGGACTATAAACAATTAATCATCATTTGCTTAATTCAATAGTTTAATGGTGCTGACTGGTAATATATAGCCATATATTGTGTTAATTTAAAGATGGGTTAAATCTAAAACGCTGAGATATGTTTAAGGTCGAACAATCAAATTTATAATGTGATTTTGACAAAACTTTATAATGACAATAATGTTGTTATTTGGTGTGTGTTTTTCTTACAGCGAAAGTACATCGGGCTTTCTGCTGAGCCCAGCAAGGGGAATCGAACCCCCTTATTTTAGCGTTGTAAATCCGTAGACTTACCGTTGTACTAGGGGGGCCTTAGTAGAGGGGAAAATGTGTTCCCAGTTATTATTTAATTTCATTTATAAATCGCGATAATATTATTTTCTAACAGTAAATGTAAGTGGATGTGACGTTTCGGCAACTTTACCAATCAGCTTTCACCACGAATTCTACGAGTTGATGATTCCGAAATATGAGTGGTGAGAAGGCGAACGGCACGTTCTATGTATTCAGTGACGGAAGGAGAGTATTTTATAAGATTGAACTTCAAGTGAATTCAGTAAAAGTGGCAATTAAAGTTTTATTGCTTAAAAAAATTCCGTGATAACAGTAATTTTGTTTAGCCATAACCATTGTCGAAGTTAATCTTTTACGCATGTATTTTCAATTTGGAAGAAAAACGTGCAGCTGAGACAGTATTTCGTATAATTTTTAGATTTACATTGTGGTGAGGCATACTTAAAAATTGAAGTTTATAAATTCATAACTGTAAATTATCGATATAGAGTGTGAGTGTAATATACGTATATAAGCTGTGATTATCGAATTAGATAACTAAGAACTTCTTAAACCTCCTATAAAAATAGGATATTTTCCTTTTGTAGTGTGTTCCATGATAGTGATACTGATCATAAGATACAGACTGCAACTTTTAAAGCATAGTACTTAGTAAACAATATTACAATTAACAATATAATACTACACGGCTTAGTACTGCAGTCTAAAGACATGGGCTCGGGGAAAAACTACTCGCCAAACATTTACAGAATATTTTCATCACTCTGGGTCTTTGTGTATGCTGCTGACAACCATCTAACAGGTGAGATTTTTATTATTTATTTTGGTTTTAATTTTATGTTAAATCTGGATGTCAGCTTTTCTGGGTATTTCAAATTGTACTGAAGTGAAGTGTTTTTAAGTTATATATACAGAGAGAGGTAGAGAGACAAAAGTTGACATCTGATGAGTGATTTTTAACCTTAAAGTATGGTTATGCATATTGGTAATCATAATATTAGTTTTTCTTATAATTTGTAGCTTTGTTGGAGATACTAAATAAAGGTGATTGGGGGAGGGGAGGTAGCTGGACTTGGCTGTTACGAAATCCTTAATTTTAAATACTTTTAGACAAAGTACATTCACTAGAATAAAAGAAACAGAAGTTTAGATCATACACACAGAAATAGCAATCACAAACTAAAAGTAACCAGTTTACTCTTTTTAAATCCAAAGGGTGTTGGTTAACCCTTATTTACAATATTGTATTCTGTTTGTCTTTTTAAAAAAAAAATGTTGACTTGTTGGAAAGAGTTACTGTTCTAGGAATAAATTGGTTGAAATATCCTGATATGTTTTTGTTGAAAATAATAAGTGTTTGAAAGGACATGATTGAGGATTTTGCTATAGATTTGTATTCTATAAAGGCAGATGTTGGCATTAAGGCGAGAGGTTACAAATCAGACATGATTACAGCTCAGACAGTATTACTTTTCAAATAAAACTAAGTTCATGAAATAGTCTGGCTTCATTCAGGAATGGTGAAAGCAACACTGAAATAGTTTAAGATGTGATACAGAAAAAAAATTGTTTCTATATTTGTAGTTGGAATAGGATGGTACATTTAGTAGAAAGTAAGAAATAAGATAGTCTAAATGGGCCAAATGACACCTTGTTTTTGTTCAGAGCAAAATTGAAAGATAAACAAGTGCGTATAAATACGCACATATATACATGGGTCATTCCATATCAACTCACCCAGAAAAAAGAACTTTACCCAGTTCATGCCATAGATTTTCTTAAAAATAATTCAAGCAAAAACTATTTATTCAGCCTTGCAAAATCCTAAAGCTGTACTACTTGGCTGAATAAATGAAAATGAAGTTTTTGCTTGAATTTTTTAAGGAAATCTACGATATGAACTGGAAAGCATTAAGGGAGTTGGCATGGAAAACACATACACGTATATACATATAATATATACATGCACACTAGAGAGAGAGCAAGAATGAAGGGAAACCAGTTCAATAAATGGAGAAATAGATCCTATAATTAAATTATGCAGAGTAGTGTAATAGAGAAAATGCAGAAACTTTGTACGAGTAATGTGTACAGAAAAAGGCATATGAGACATCAAATCTATACCTCCCATATATACCACTATTATCAGAGTAAGTGGGCAGATACAAGTAAGAAATAGATTGATTTTACGAATTAGCCAAATGTAAAATATACACAGTATTTTGATTCATAAATGCTTAAGCAGAACTAAACTAGTAAGGTTGTATAATGTGATATCATAAGTAATTAGCAACAAGGATGTACAATTGGTTACTGGTAATGCTAAGTTTTAAATTCTTACTAACTAAAGTGTTGTCTAATATTGAATCATTTTAATATAAGTGTTCTATGAAATTTAATATTGTAAATAGTAATGAAGCTATTTTATGTGTAGTAGTGTTACAGAATGAATAAGCTTGATGATTACAATAGGAAAAATCTCTCACCTCTGGGAGTATGAATTATGTGTACAAAATACTGCAATGTTAGATAAATTGTATTGACATGTGATTCATGTTTTTAAGAAATATTTTCAGCAATGGGAACTCTTCTTTGAAAATATTTCTTAAACTGAAGTTTTTTGTTTATATTAATAAACTTGTGAATCCTCCATTATATTAAAAAATTGTTTTTTTTATTAATAATGTACTTCCCATAATAAATTTTAGTATTTCCATGTGTATTCCAATAAATGAAATTGAATGCTATTAACCTTTAAACTACTGAATTGTTATGCTGTCAAATATGAGTGTGGTCTACATATGTTGCATCACAGTGAGTAATATTATTTTCCTGTAACAACACTTATTGCAAAAAACTGAACAAGAATGTAGGTGGAAATCACTCTTTTTTTTGTTTTTAAATAGTTTGGAAATCACAGTAGTGATTAGTGGAATAAATGCAAGAGTAATTTTTGTTTTTGTGTGTGACAAGTATATAATTTAACTAACAAAGTCATGAACCTTCAAGAAACTTGTTAATATAGTTAGTTTGGAGAAATTCATAATTCTGAGATGTACTTTTGCTTTAGATTCAGAGTATAATTAACAATATGCATACAAATGTTGATGACTGTTAAGTTTTGCAGTTTTTGAAGTGCATGTTGTATATCCAATGTTTTGTGCTTGGTTTAACGAAACTTCTGCAGTTGAATTTTTTACACATTTAGGAGCCAATGGTAATACAGCATATGTAGAAAATCATCTTCATCTTGGCATGCAGCTTCTAGCAAGAGGACAATACAGTGATGCTCTTTCACACTACCATGCTGCAGTTGGTAAGTCAGAAGATGTAATTGTAGAGTGTGTGTAAGTGAGGTTGATCTTTAATTATAGATTAGAGTGATGAAGAACCACATAGTTTAACATGCATAGATGTTTAAAATATGAACATTCAGATTAAAAAGTATATACACATGTATACAATAAATGTTCATAGTGTACAGTTTCTAATTATTTGTGGATAAGACTGTCATATCACTTCATTGGATGACTGTCTAGAAAATCATCTATTAGATTTTTTTTTGAGTTGTTAAACACAGCTTCATTACTGAAACCTAAAAGTCTAAAATTTTAAATTTCTAGTTTTGTTTTCCTAGATAATACATAGTGTGAATATTTTACATAAATCATTAACATTTCCATAATTTGTACTCTTAATACAGCTGGTATGGGTGTTAAAACTTTAATTAAAATAAAGTACAAAACAACATTTTAACTTTTTTGGATCATCTTCAGGTTCCAAAAGATCACCTAAAATGGTCAAAACATTGTTCTGTACTTTATTCTAATTAAAGCTTTAATACCCACACCAGCCATCTTGAAAGTATATTTTTTACTTCAAGTTGGTTTCTCATCATCACAAATTTCCATAATTACTTCATTTAACATCTTCTGGAACAGGTGGGTGTTACTGATTTTTCTTTTATTTTCACAGAAGTTCTTAACCATATTGCATGAAACTTGGAATAAAATAACTAAACAGTGCATAGTTTTAGCTGTAAAAAGTATCAAATAATTTGACAATTTTTGTATCATGAACTTTCCAAAATTTGTTAAAGCCATGTTTCTTTTAATACTTTATTTTCTTGACATCCTATTTATCTGAAAGATATATAAACTGTTAAAATTGACAGATATGTCAATAGCCTAGGCATTAGGTCAGGGAAATTAAAAATATTTTTTTTACAATTTCTTCTCATCTTTCAGGAACCTTTCTTTTGTACTATGGGTCCCACTCTGTGGCAAGCAGTGAAAATCTGCACTGTCTATTTTGCTAATTGTCAGTTATGTTGTATATCTTCCTATCATGGATCCTATATAGAATTCCAAAATGCTGCCTAGTTTTGGTTGTTGATCTGCACTGTACATCTGACCAAATTTTTATCTGTGCTGTGATGCCCTTCCTATTGTAGAACTGATGATCAATTTTAGATTTTGCCAGGTTTTGGATGAAGCACTCAGGCTTGTCCTAAATGTGTCTATATATACTGCCTGGTGTTGGTTGTGGTCAAACTACCACTGTGGTATTTCACATCCTAGCCACTCAACACTCAGGAGTCCCATTCAGCAGTCATATTCTGGAATTCCTTCGTGTTTTTGCATTTTATATTCACAACATTGCCATAAAAGAGTGAAGAGTGTACCTGGATCTGATGGGATGCAGTCTTTTGCTAAGGTGTTATGTTTTCTCTTTTGATGCTGCTCCTCCTGGTTTCTCTTTGGGTGCTTTTTCAAGGGAGATCATGTGTCACATTTTTGTATTGGCCCTCTACTAGTTCACTGTGGGATTCTAATAATTTTGTGAGATGAGTTAAGATATCATATAGGAAGCTAGTATTTACCTACACTGAAAATCTATTTCTGATAGATTCTTACTTTGTCATATGTCTCACCCAGTCTTCCCACTTAAAATAATAGATGATCTAGGTCTTAGTTAAGTGATTAATGAGTGCATATATGAAGAAGACACTGGTTATGATAGGAGTAGTATCTTCCTTCTGTTGATGGAGAGCTACTGCAAAACCATTATCACTTAGATTTACAGAAGTGGGAAGTGGAAGGCTAGTGGCATATGTTGAAAATTTATGCTGATAAAGGGCACTGCTACACAAGAAAAGCTATTTTGTAAGAGGAAGTAAGTATCTATTGGAAATACATTTTCAGAGTAGGAAAATGCTAACTTATATTCCAAATTGCAAACAGCAAAAGGTTCAAATTTATAAGAAACTTGCACGTTAATATTAACTGAGTTTGTTCCTATAGTCTTGGCATTACTACTGTGCACTCTTACAAACCTTACACTTTCATTTTTATCCTTTTCCAAAGAAGCCTCTACATTAACTATTCAATTCCTATCTTACATTTCTTAACTTCTGGTTCTTACCTGCTATTTTCTCATCTAAGAGTACAGTGCTTTCCAAAGTTACCTCTATAATCTTAAAGTAACTTCTGAGCTTTCTGGAAATCACAATCATGCCTATAATTCTCAAATATGGGAAAATATTTGTTAGATAATATGCTTATACTTTAGCTCTTTCTGGGCCACAAAACACCTTTCACATGTTAAGTGTCTACCTGCATATCAAATTTCAAAATTTAAGTGAAAATGAAAATTCTATTTAAACAGCTCAGAACAGTCTCAAAAGTGATTTTGTAATTTTGAAAGAAAGATTTAATTAGTGTTATTCACAAAGAAAATTTAATTTTTAAACCTTCATTTCTTTACAAAATTTCAACTATATACAAAACATTTTTTTTAGAAATTATCTGCTCATCTCAATGCGTAGGCTTGTATTTGCTAAGAAATGCTCACCTTTTGATAATATAGGTCCATATTCTGTTTTTAACACAATTTTGCTTTCCTTTCATCATTTGTTTTGGTACACTCTTAGTTCCAATTTTTTTTTGCAATCTTGTAGCATGTTACTAATGAAGCTCAGCTTTGAAAACAGCTAGAGCCCAAGATTAATTACCATTGGAGAGTGCATATTATTAATTGTTTATGTCTGCAAAATGAATAAAGTGGTTCATAAATTAATTTATAGTTTTATGGGAAAGTGATTAGATTGAATCCCTAAGTGAAGAATAGAATCTGATGTGAAATTTTGAAAGACATAGGAATAAATAGGTTTGGGAATTTGATTTTTTTACGTTTTTTTTATTTGTGAATATGTTTTCATATTAAATATTTATTTGAAAGTGATGGGAATTTTCTACTATGAAAGAACATTAAGAAACTTTAGATAGGTTTGGTGAATGTGGGTGTTAGTAAACTTTTTTGAGAACTCGTATCCTTATTGATGAATCTTAAGCTTATTGTATTGAAAAACATCATAAATGATTTATCTTTTATTTTTATTCATTGTTTTCCTTTAAGTCTTTATTATAAAGATTGTTTTCTTTATTAGCTTAGAATTTGTTTTTAATTTTAATATAAATTGTAAACCTACCAGTGTGAGATATTAGGATTACAAGTGAAAATATTAACAATGATAATATTCAACTAATAAAGCAATGCATTTTACTTTTTACAGGTAAGAATCTAAAAAGAGTAGTTAATTACTTGTAATGATGGCCAGTTTAAAATTGTATTGCTCAAATTATGTACATAGCTTTGATTGAAAATTGCTATTATTTTCAAAAGGGAGAAATAAATCAGCTCTGTATATAAATAATAAACTTCAACTTGTTAGGACTGAAGACAAAAATTTTAGTCAAGATGTTGAATCTATGTGTTCCAAATAATGTTTTGAATATAGAAATTTTTATTGGTAATTTTTATAGTCATTCTACAGATAAATGAGAAATTACATAAGATCAAGGTTGCTAACATTAAAAGTGTAAATGCAATAATTATGGAGAATAAATTAATACATTGATTGAGAATATGGAGTCAAATAGTGACAGAGAGAGAGATTTTAGAGTTGTTTTTTTAATTTAATGTTTCACTCAGTGGGAATGCTATTATAGATTCATGGGGTCAATACAGAATGCTTATGGCAAGGTCTTTGTTAAAGACTATGAGATGGCTTAGTTTTGATATCTTATTTTGTAACTGTTTTTAGAAGAGAAGACATGAGCAGTTTCTAAAATGATACTTCACTCAGAAGATTAGCTATGTTCATTTAGTGCTGCCCTCCATATGAAAATCATTTTGTCAGATATATTTTAAATAGAAGTAGTCATCATCTTACAAAAGAGAAGTTTTGTACTTTTTTGAGGGTGTTTGTTATTTAGATAAGTACATCAAGTCCACACTTATTTTATTATAATTAAAAATAATTTTTGATTGGGTACTACACAGAAGCTTAATTCAAACAATCACTTTGGCAGGGTTGGATAAAAACGAGTTAATTGCATTGTAGAATGTGGGATAAGTGAAAAGGCTTTTATTAAGAGTCTAGTCAAAGTATATTTTCATTAGTGGGGTGTATCAGAGACATGGAGGCTTTTAATTTTTCTTATTTACATTAATGATATTAATAAGGGCATAATTAGTAAATTAGGTAAGTTTACTGATATTAAAGTTGTGTATGCATTTCTGAATTTAGAATATAAAGCAGTTGCTTAATGACTTGTATTTAGTGGTAAATTAGATAAATATTTGACAAATGACTGTTAACTATGGTGAGTACTAGGTAATATGCTCTGTTTATCACTATTTGAATCACACATTATATTATTATAGATAGGAACCAACGGAATGAAAATCTTGGTATAATGGTGGTTAAGTCTCTCAAACTCTTGAGTCAATACTATGTTTCTAGTGGCAAAGCTAAGAGAGTTTTAGTGTGTATTTTTAGATATTTATTGCAATTCTAAAGAGGTACTTGTCTCTTTACAAGTCACTAATTATGCTTTTCTTGTATAGCTTGGTCTTTTTATCTAAGAAAGGTAATGACCTATTGAGGATCTTATGAAGACCTCTGAATCTTTTGTTTTGTGTTCTGAAGATAGAATGAAAGGACATAAGTTGAAGATTTGGAAAATACAGTTAATCCATTTAAAATGGTTATGGAATTTTGTAAGTCATAGGCATGAAATTCTGTTTGAGGTTTTGTAATAGAGTAGAAATATTAATAAAGTATAGTTGCATAAATTGTTTGGAAGATAGCAAATACAGATTATAGCTTAAATTTTAAATAGACAATCTGTCAATTGAATTAGTGATTACGTAGCTTTTGATGTACTTGTGTATATTCTAAATCTGTTGTTATTCTGCTTCAAGTGTTGATGAGGAGCTCATTAATGGAAACTGTTACTTGTATTATTGCTTCAATTCCTTTTTTTGTGACCAGTGGTAGCTATAGTTTGATTTTCAATTCTTTATCTAAATGCTATTTATTGCTCTTGGTATAGATGGGTTTTCTAGTCTTCTGGGATACTCTTTTTTTTTTTTTTTTTACAGTTTTGTAAAAAACAGTACAGTTTCAGTAGTACAGTGTCCTTCATCTGTGTGTTCAAATGTAACTGATATATTGGTTTTTATTAGACAGGTATTATCTGTTTATGTATTGAGACATTGTTTTAAATGATTATTTCTTATACTGTTGCTTATGCATTACTTCAGCCTGAACATGAGGTTTTCGAAGTAAATTGTGGCTGTAAAACAGACTTGAATATTAAAATGTCTGCAAACATTACAACTGTTTTACACTACATGTAACTTGGTTTTGAAAATGTACCAATGACACCAGCAGTTATACACAGAAGAGCCACAAGGCTGTATGATTAACCAGACAAGTTATCTATTTCAACAGTAATTATGTAATTTGTAAAAAATTAAGTTTTTATTCTTTAATTCCTTTTAAACTAATTGTGGCAGTTATACAGCTAAAATTTTTTTTGTTACTTAGAGGGAGACCCATCAAATTATTTAACCTATTTCAAGAGAGCAACAGTTTACCTTGCACTTGGAAAATCCAAGGCTGCTTTGGAGGACCTCAACAAAGTTATAGAACTTAAGTCAGATTTCTTAGCAGTAAGTATTTACATTGTTGTGCTTAGAAACTGTACATAATAAACATGTCATTCAATATTTTGGAAACATTTAAGAGAATATAAGAAAATAAGACCCCTTCTGTCACATTCTCTTTCATGTAAAACAGGGATTTTTTTATCTTCGTTAAGATTAGATTAGGTAAAATAAATTGTAAAAATAATATAATAAAAATGTTTCATGAAGCACGAACAGGAACAGTTTGTAGTAGCTTGTGCACAATGTAATTCAATAGTGTAATGTTAGCTGCACATACCCTGAGTGATTTATAGCTTATAATGGTGTAGATAGTAGTTAGACATGGTTTAAAATATAATCAAAGTAATAACATCTATTTGTAAGTAGATCTATACTGTTACAAGCTCAAAGATATTTATTTTTGTTACAATATGAAGTTTTTCTAGAAAGAAAAGTAAAGAGTAATTTAGACTTTTTGTGTTTGATTTTTTCAGTAATTGTGAAATCAGTCACACTGACCAATCCTATTTTGATATAGGATAAAGAAAATAATAGATAAAATATAGTTTTACTAAAAGAAAAACATTGAAAATGTATTTAGGATGTTTTAAGGATAAGCAAAGGAAATTTGAGATTTTTCAGATGAGGAAAAGTATTTGAGTCTTAGCATGAAAATTACACACAGACTATTTGAAACAAATACTCAGAATCTTCATGGCCAAATTATTATTTTAGTTTAATAGAAAAAGTTCATTTGAAAAAAAATGTTTGTTTGTGAATGGCATATAATGTTAACTGAAAGACTGAAATTTTGTGAAGATATGCAAACCAAATTGAAATTATTTTAGTTTAATAGAAATACTTCATTAAAAAAAATTTTTGTTTGTATGTGAAAGATGTATAATGTTAACTGAAAGACTCATTGTGTGAAGATATACAAACCAAATTGAAAGAAGTATTAAATCTATGGAGACATTAAATGAGTGCAAAGAAGTCATGGCATTAGTCATATTAACTGATCCTGCGTGTGTCAAGATAGTTAAATAATACATAAGATCTGCTATTGCAAATCAAGGATGTATTTCACTTACTGACCAACACAATAATTCTCGTTATATTGGATGTCACAACTCTGTACCTATCTATACAAACAGAGCATGGTGTCAGTGCAATGTGTGAATTCATGTTAAATTGCATAAACAATTTGGAAATGTACAGACTGATAACAGCAATCTCACATTTTATCTTTCACAATGGATAATTTTGTTTTGACAACAGACTATATCTCTAACTTAGTAGTGTCTCAATGAGTAAATGTTATTTATGCCATAATATTTATACACAATTTTTTGAAACATTGCCACTTGACAAGTGGTGTCAAGATGCCAATACTGCCCTTGATTTCTTGCTTAGGTACATTGATCACATGTTTGGATAATGGAAGCATGGTCTTCCTTCTTTACTCCAATTTCTGTATTCTTGATTTCTATAGATCCAATCATTCAATTCACCCCGAATCATCAATGTCATAATGAACATAGATTTTTTTTGGCATTATGTTAAGGATTAACAATGACAATAATATACAATCTATTTTGTTTCAAAAACTAATAACAAACCCTCTCTTCCCTTACTTCTACTCCAACCATTTCAGAACTTCCAAAACAGGTGCAATTATTGTAAAATTAAACAAATTAATTGCAACTGTAGTGAAAAAACAATACACACTCTGAACTAAAATCACTCCTTTTGAGTAACGAATATCCATCTTTTCACATCAAACAAACGTTCAATGACTATGACATGCAGAAAGCAGCATTGCACTTTAAACATGAGAAAACAAATAAACAAAGAGAAGAAAAAACAATTTTCCAAAGGTAACACAAAAAAGGTTATTAAGACATCTCTAATTGACAGAGTTATCACCAAGAAAATGAAAACTATAATCAGGAAATATGGACCACCAATCAAAGCTATAGAACAGCCAGGTCCAATCTTCAAAAATCAACTTTTAAAATCTCAGTATACTTCCCTACAATGTGATAAAGTTAACTGTCTAACAAATCTTGTTTGCAATCTAAAGATGGGTGTCTTGTCTTGAATGTTGTATACTGACTAACATGCAACATCTGCCATCATACGTACATAGGGAAAACTTAAAGAACCCTACACATAAGAATATGAGAACATACTTGATGCTCTGTATAGCAACAACATGAAAGAAGCACAGTTGCAAATTAATTTAAATTCATTATGGACATGTAACACCTGATAAGTAACCACCATTCTCCATACAGATCCTCACCAAGTGCACTGACAGAAAATTTATAGCTCTCCTCATCAAACAGTTATGACCACACATGAATAGAAGCAAGGGGTGGTGACTATAATTTTAATTTTATTTTTTCCTATTGTTTTATTACTTAGCAGTTTTCTTTCAACAATAAGCTTTGCTACTTATGTCAAAAGCATTCTATGCAAATGCATGTTATAGATTTGGATAGAATTTGTTATCTAATCTATTTGAAACTTTGCTTTGTTTTTTATTGAACACTTTAAGTTACTGTAAAAAGAAATGATATGCATCTAATTACATAAAAACTAAAAACTTATGTACGTCACAGTATTGCTTTACGTGTCTGACACAAAATTATTACAAAACAAGTGTCATTGATTTATGAAAATTGGCTAATTTAGTGTAAAATTTAGGCATAAATATGGCTGTAATAAAGAATAATCTAGACCTTTTGAAGACTCAGAATGCTCAGTTTACTGATTTAGTTGAAATCATTTTCATTTTAAAGATAAAACATTTGTATGTGGTTTAAAAATGTTTTTGAACAGTAATTAAATTATTGTATTTCAAAAAAAATACGTGTAGTTTATATATCCATATTTGATGCTATATGTAGTAAGCTTACATTGCAACAGCACCCTATTGTGACCAATTAAAAGAACTTTGTCTGACTCAAGCATAAAATCTTAATGAAACAGTCACTGTTTCAAGTAGTTTGACAATCATTTTTAAAATTGATGCTTAATCAAACATGTCTAGTAAAGATAATAAATAAACAGCAGAACAGGTTAGAGTAACATTAACAGTTTGGTTATGATACAAATATGGCACTTCAACTGTGATGAAAAGTTAGAAGAAAGAGTGTTACTATAATATTCATTTAATAACATTGTTGACAAAATTGATGCTTAATCAAACATGTCTAGTAAAGATAATAAATAAACAGCAGAACAGGTTAGAGTAACATTAACAGTTTGGTTATGATACAAATATGGCACTTCAACTGTGATGAAAAGTTAAAAGAAAGAGTGTTACTATAATATTCATTTAATAACATTGTTGACTGATTAAACATGTGCTTTTGATACAGGTGTTAGCCAAATGAGTAAATAATAAAAATAGCTGTAAATAAACAATAAAACTTCATTTAGAAAATCAGTATGAACTGTCTTGTTGTATACTAGGCAATCACTTATACTGCAATGAATAAATGTAACTGTTGAGTGTACTCTCTAATGCATGGAAGAAGCTGCTATGTATGTGATATTTTGGTGGTATATGTGAGTGTTTTTCTTAATACAACTTTAAGTACTGGCATTATACAAATCAAAATATCAAATTTTCCATTTGTGTGCATTTATGATTATTATTCAAATATTATTAAATAGTGTTTGTTAGTAAGAGATAAAAATCTGACACTGCCAGAATGCCACATGATGAACTTTAGAATGTTTAGAACTGTCTTAAAGTTCCTGACTTACAAACAAACCTTTGGATCTTTGAACACAGACCTAATATCTGATAAAAGCATGTACATGAAAACAAAAGTGGAATATGCCAGAGAAATTTTATTTTTCAAAATCTTTAAGTTAGCATGCCCCACACCTTTAGCATGTTGTGCAGTCAATAATTCAGACTTCTTTTGCTTGTTCTCATCCTTAAACAAAGATTAAAATTTTCTGGAAACTCCAGACATTTTTTGTGAAGATGATTATGATAAACAAATTTAAGTGAGAGCATGCAAGCAAAACATGGAGGTGGAGCTGTAAAGTTATAATGGATGATTTTCTTCCTCAGAAATGGAGAAATTGTCAAAACTTTATCTTACCATAAAGATTTATTACAACATCCTGGTTTGTTATGCAATAACCTGTGGGTGATGTTAATTGGTCCTTGTATTTCAACAGATAAAGATCCAGAATTTAATGCTTTGCTGAATAAGAGGTATTTAGATAAGGAAAGAACAGATAACATGAAAGGTGTGAAATGGTCATGCAGGTGATCTATTTTGAAAGTATGCAATACTAGTTCAAAAGTATTATTGCTAAGGAGGAATTAAGTAATCTAGATGTATGGTAACTTTTCTTGATTGCTTAGAAAGATGGAAATAATAATAGTAGGTAGCTCAAAAGTATAGTAGTTGTCACACAATTTGTCGTACAAGGTAACTAAAAGTCCACTGAGGCAAGTAACTCGGAAACAAATGTATGTGTTAGTAATAAATGGTATTGAGAACCTACCTTGTGATAATATCATTAAGTTATTCAAAGCCATGTCCTTGAGAAATTTGATCAGTATGCATCATGCTTAAGATGTCAATTGCAAATTTGTATATATAATAAAAATAAAACATTTGAAAGGAAAAATTATCAAAATATCTCTTCTGGGTTGAGAAAATTTTTTACACAAAGAAGTGAACAACGTTTTGACTTTCTTTGGTCATCGTCAGGACCGAAGAAGGTCGAAACGTTGTTTGCTCCTCTATGTAAAAAAATTTTCTCAACCCAAACGAGCCATTTTTACATATATATTTTTTTCTAAAAGTGGGTTTTCTCGACATCACTGATTAAAATCTTTCTTCATTAACAACTTTTATAGGTGTAAATCCACACCTTTCATGCATGTGGAAAAGACTGAAATCCAATTAACTCCAACCTTGGTTTTAATTGCAAAATTAAAAATTTTGTGTAAGCAGGTCATTGCACTTATGATGGGATTCAAAAAGTTAAAAAGTATTTAAATAAAAGCTCCCTCTATAAAGTAATGTAAGTGTTGCATTATAGCTACTCCCTGATCATCCAGATAGTAGCAGTGTTAACGAACAGTTTCACATGGTTCTACTCTATGGCATGTGTTACCAGAATATCTAGCCTACTGCAAAAAAAAATTTGAAAAGATCATCTTTTATATCAAGTAATAGGATATATCTATCAGCTGCTGCATGCTACTGGCTCATTTCAAAACAGACACAATACAGACAGATCAAGGACAGCAACCAGTATTGAAAGAGAAGCCTTTATATTGTCACATTTGGGTAGCACTCTGAACACAGTTATTTGTAATACTGTTTGGATGTTTACCTCATCTGTGTTTATTCTTGTAACTTTTCTAAACTTATGGAATAATTTGGTGTGTTTGTTATTTTCTACACCTTTATATGTGACATGATGTACATTAGTAAATGTATGGAAGATAATCTAGTTGAAGTTGGCCATGAATGACCTCAGTAACATTATTACAGAGTAGGCCCACTACACACTATTGCTTACCACTAACAATTATTTTTTATAACTCTGCTTCTTAATTATTTGCATGTCATTGGACTTTAGAATCACCCAGTATAATTAAACATAGATTATAACTTTCTGAATATTAATTACTCAACTTACTATGTTTCAGTATAAAAATTTTTTTGGTCTTCTTTAAGATGATGAACAACTGGGAATAACATCCTAAAGTAATGTGACTAACAGGTTTAATAGTATTCTTGAAAAGAAGATTCTGAGCCACTTTTGAAATGTATGACTGGAAATGGGACACAGAAATGGGTTAACATAATGTACTATACTCAGTACATCATGTAAACCAAAACACTTCTTTTGCAGGCTTTTGTGTAAACTTAGATGTTAACTTTATACTGCATTTTTGACTGAAAATTTCTATATAAGCATCTGTTTTATATAGTGGCTACAATTTTCTTTGTGTACTATAGTTTATTCTTACCATCTTACCAGGACAGTATCATTCATGTAATTATTCCATTTTGATGGTAAACTGCTCAAAAACTGTGATGTTTTTATTTCCTTGAGTAATTTGCCTCATTTCTGTTCCATTTGTATCCATTTTTAATGCATGATGAATGGTAAAACAAAAAGAAATAAAATTTTTAAAAATGACCAATATCACCAAAACTGATATCCCATATGAAAAATACTTTAAACAGTTTACATGCATTTATTAAAGAAATGTTTGAAATATTCAGTATCTAGTGTGACCTCTGCAGGCTGCGACACACTCCCAACACCAATTTGGCACACTTCGAATCAGTCTATCAATATTATCTTGTGGTATGGCAGCCCACTCGTGTACCAGGTCTTGTCGGAGTTTCTGTACATTCTGAGGAGGGTGCTGGCATTTACTGACATGCCTCAACAACATGTCCCAACCATGTTTAATTGGATTTAAATCTGGAGATCTGGTAGGCCACTCAAAAGTTTCTATTCCTTTCTCGTCAAGGAAGTCCGTACACAGTCTGCCGACGTTGGCTCACACATTAACCTGCATGAGAATGAACCCATCACTGACAGCACTGGCAAAAGGCCTCACAATAGGGTCCAGAATTTTGTTGCTATATTGTTGTGTGTTCAGACCACCCCTGTTGAGTATGAGTAAGTCTGTGCAGCCACCAAAGCATATTCCTTCCCATACCATTACAGAACCTCCTCCATAAGCATCAACTTGCACAATGTTACAGGCAGAAAATCACTCTTCTCGGCGTGTCAACGCTCTTGCACATCCATCATCATGAGACACAGTGAACCTGCTCTCATATGTCCACAGCACGGTGGCCCATTGACAAAATTCCCAGTCCAGGTGCTGACAAGCAAACTTCAACCTGGTTGCATGGTGTAATGCAAGTCATCTGGCCTTAAGGCATCCTTTGTCCAGATGATTGCAAACTGTTTGGGTCAACACACAGGTTCCAGTGGAATGTTGAAGGTAATTTTGCAGTGACCAAGCAGTAGCTAACCTGTCTTGCAGAACAGTAGCTATGATGTAGTGGTCCTCTCTGGCTGTTGTGCAGCAATGATGGTTTTGACCAGGTCTCCTGCCATAAGAGTTCGTCTCTGGTAGCATTGTCAAAGCCGATGGATGACACTTGGTGACACACGAACATGCTATGCCACCCTACTTTGGGTCTGGCCATCCTCCAGCATCTGGACTGCCCTGGCCACCTAGTTCTCTGTCAGATGGCACCTGACGTCTTGGGTACACAAGATGAAGGTGCACACTGACAAAATGAGCTGCAAAAGATCCATGTTGGCGTTTGTTTTGAGAATTAATGAGGAATATATAGTTTCACATAACGGCCTTACATAGGGTTTCTTGTTCTATACTCCTTGAGTGAGGTGAGTTTCATTTGAGTTGCTTCAAACTTCACTCGCAAGCTTAAAAAATGCACTTGTAGATGGATGGATATGTTTCTGGTACATAAATTTAGTTATAACAAAAAATGTACTGAAATATATACTTGTTCCTTTGTTTTTTTTAGCAATACATATATGTTAAAATGTTTCAGAAATTTATGCAAGTACAGACTTTATTTCCTCACTCACATGTATTGTTTTCTTTTTTTCAATCAACTGAGTGAAGATGGGAAAACATAATTGTAGTTATAAATCAAGTCCATGCCTGAACAACATATAGCTTTGTAGCTTTTCATATTTGTACGTTTTGGATTTGGTTACCTTAAAAAGGTAGATAATTTTGAAATATTTATGGAGATTATGTTTTGAGGTAAAATAAGCAAAATATGAATCTTTTCAGTTCACAGATGACGTGTTTTTAACTAAATCAATAAAGTTCATATTCTTATTGTCTTAATGAATTAATGCATGCATATAATTAATCTAAGACAAAGTATAGTTATCAGACTTGAAGTTTTTTATTTATCATCTTAATGTATGTATGTAATCCAAAACATACTTGTTTCTGCTGATGCTTATAGCTTTTACTCAACCACCAGGATTTCATCTTTTGCCCATTGATCTGATTTTTCTTCTCACTTGCTCCAGCCTTTAATACCCTACTGAATTGCCCTCCACCTACATCCATGCACTGTCTGTCCTGGCACTGTATATAAGTAGCTCATTCAAATAACATCATCACTTTTCCCAACAAATCATCACTAATGGGTTTCCCAGTGTTATGATCATTTGAAGATACTCTGAACAGTATCATATTAGCTGATTGATTTTCATAAAAACAATAATAATAATAATAGTGAATATATAATATAAGTGAAATTAAATAATTAATTTAAAGAAATTAAGTAAGTAAATAAAATCATGAGGAAGGACTGCATTAAAAACAGCAAATCCCAACCTCTTATTCATTATATTATAACCATAAATTTTAAGCCAAAACAAAATACACTGTACTTTTCTAAATAAAAGATCCTAGGGTACGAGCTACTGTGTGTGATTATAAAATGTATTCTAGGTTTTTAGCTAAAAATAAATATGGTCATTTAAGAACTTGGCATTACTTTATGCAGATGTACACCTTGAGCTGCATATAGAAGCACGACAGTCACAGTAAACTTAGTATACTTGTATGTTTCAGTGTCATGGAAATTAGTGACTATACAATACTGGGTGCAAGAATGCTAACTTCAAGAGGTAAGTTTCATCTTACTTGCCCCCAAATGGTAGTACCTTATTTTTCTTATTATTTTTTATTTTATTTTTTTCATCTTTTTATATTTATCTTATTCTTATTTTAACATGGAAGAGCAATCACCTTCCCATAACTGTCTGCAGGTAGTGAAGGGTGATAGATGTGGGATGTTGTAGGCTTAAGTACCAACATCTCAGTCTCCTATTTTTTAATCTTCTCATGTGAGACAAGCAAATTGAAAATTAAAACTGATAGATGGTGTATCCCCACTGCAGTGTGGGTCCCACTTCTTCAGTTGCCTCCAAAACCTAGGATACATTTTATAATCCTGTGTTGTAACTTGTGCCCTAGGATCTTTATTTTCAAAAGAAATGCAGCATATATTGTTTAATTTTAATGTTTTGTTTTGGCTTGCAAATTTATGGTTATAATATGTACACACACACACACACTTTTTCCAATTGGCAAAACAGTTTATGCTATGAATTCCCAGATTGTTATGTCTGGCTTGGAGGAAATTTGTTTCCTTTCCTGCCTCTAATGTTTAGCATCACATAACAGTTGAGTGAGACTGTCAGTGATCTTATTCTTAGTGACATGGAGACATGTTTGGGTCTGTGATGGTTTTGATGCTGCATTTGAGGGAGATTCTTAACATTTTGGGGAGACTTTAGATTCACTTTTCCCTGTACCTTCTTTTAGTCTGTTGGAATATTAACCTCACTGTTGGACAATGTTAAGTTTATGGACTCCTTTTTGGTGTCCAGGACTCAATTACCTAGGGTGGATGCAACAGCTGGCCCAATGTTGCTACACTGTAACAAAAGAACTGTACCTCACAAAATGCCGTTTCAATCAATGGTAGTCAACACAGTTTTTAAATGGCCTATGAAAAATGAAAAGGAAGCCACATTGGGATAAGCTGCATTTAATTTATTTTTCTTTTGTTTCTTCAAAGATGTGATGTTTTGGATTTTCCAGTTATTTATTGAGCCTGCACATCACTTGATGGCAGAAAGGTTTAGGATCAAATTTCTAGTTTTATTTTCTTTCTTTATACATGGATCTTGTAGTTCATACATGAAGGTTTACTTCTAAGTTATATGAAAGGACAGTTAAACTTCTTCAGGTGGAGGAAAAGGTTTGTCTACCTAGTTGTTGTTACTTTCCCCTTATGATTCCAGTAGCTCGGAACATATCACTATGACTACAGTTCGGGATCCACATTTTTGTAGAACTTGTACAATAGATTCATGATTGGGAAAACAATGTCTAATAATGAAGATGAAGGCACTGAAATAATGGCTCAGATTGATTTTCTAATGAAGATTATGTAGATCTTCTGAAACGACAAATTCCAAACACCACTGAGTGAGCATACTTTCTCCTTATCTCCATTCATTTTATAGGTTCTAGTCCTTATAAATTTAACAACTCTTCTTTTTAGTAAAATAACTTCTACCCTTAAATTCAGCTCAGACTATACAAACCTAGCCTATGCATTAAAATATTATTTTAGTACAAAGATTAACTACTTAAACTTTCATGTTCATGGTTTGTGTAAAAGTTTTGTGTAGTGACTTGTAAGATCACACACACACATTGGAAAACACAACACTACTTGAGAAATAGTCTGAAAATTTAGGAGTATCTAACAGAACCAACCAACCACTACTTAAATGCAGCCTTTTGCCCATTCATTCACATGCTTAAACACAAGTCACACTATTTCATCTAGTGATTTCTTTGTCATTACTACAGAATCTTTAGACCTTGAACTTTATATTAGAGAAAGTTTTACTTATAGCTAAAAACATCCCTATTGGTTTACAAACCCTTTAGGTCTAAAGTAATTCAAGTTTACATACTTAAAACTCAACTGTTTTGCAAGATATCTATAACTTTTGTTTTATCTTTCCATTTTCCACTTTACTTTATAACTATGCTAACAGGTGATTAATAATAGTTTTAGTTAATAAATATCTTTGTAACACTTTTTAGATTTTTAAAGGTTTGAATAAGTGTATTTTGATGTTCAAACAATGCAAATAAAATATTTTGTTTTGTCAGTTATCTTCATCTTTGTTGATAAAACTTGTGTATCCTTGTGCTAAACCAAACAGTTATCAAAAGCCTACTTGCATCCTAATAAACATTTTTAAACAAGTGTAAAAAGTAACATCTCCTGTCATCTCAATGTTGTTAAACATCATTGGAACCATTTTTTTACTATAGAAACTAAAGCAAGTAGTTGTCAACTAAACAAAGCTGCCACTCGTGTAAGATAAGATCACCTCATTCCTGCTTGATGCGAGTCTGTGTTAAAATATTCAAGTGTTAATTGAAGTCACACTTGGAGTTGCATATTGCTGATACAAGTTTACATATTTCTGACAAACTCAAGTGTAACATGACTTTCTAGATGATTAAAGAAATCCTCTAATCATGTTAGTGATATTTAGTTGGTTTTTTTAAGTCTATATCCTTATATAAAAAATTTGCATAAACAAATAAAAATCAGAATTAATGTTGCAGTTGTCAAGGTATGTTTCATGTTAGTCCTGTGTTTTCTGATAGCTTTAACATTTGTGTTAAATACTATAGCAGATTTTTTTCATGATACAATGGTTACAGCAATTCACGTTCATATACACAGTTGGAAATGAAGTATTATTTGTACTAACACTTGTTTATAAGCTTCATAAATTGATCTGTCACATATTGCACTTTTTTCAAAGTTAATCTTGTTTTTTTGCATTCTTATATATGAATAAACTAAAATCTTCTGCTTGCCTCACAAATCACTTTTGATTTGAATTTTCATATTCATGAAAACATCCTCTTCTACATTGATATTGCCTGTATTGTTCAAGTGGCAGCTGCTAGAGATTATGTAATGGCATGGAAAATTTCTTGTGACAGGAAATGGGTTGCTTCCTTTAGCAGAGTAAATAACATTCAAAATGCTTCTAAGTTTATTGTTAATGTTCACTCCGTTTTGCTGCATTTCTACTCTGTACAAGAGGATTCATTCTTGATGACATAACAGTCTGTTGTACTTACATTGTTGATATACTTTAGAAGAATACATTAACTATTTTAGTCAATAAATTTCAATTTGAGGATTCTTGGGATAATTTTAAACCTTGCTTTTGCTGTTTTAATCCTTTATTATTTATGAACAACTTAGATAACTGCTTGTTGAGTAATTTATGGTAACAAAAGACAACAGCTGTTTTTCACAGAATAAGCTGAAATTTGAATTTTATACTTATAAAAGTATTTACTTATACTTTTGACTAGCTTATCATTGTAGTGGTTTTGTCTAAATGTAAATAGGATTAAATTTTTTAATTATGAATACATGTACATGTATTTTAATATAACTTTCAGTTTCAATACATTGATTTCTTATGTTACTGTAAAGACAAGCTTTAGATCATCAGTATTTCTTTTTATGTCAACTTAATTTTTTTTTCAAGTCTGATTCTTTCTATTAATTAAAACTGTCTAAGTTACTTATCCTTGGATGGTTTCTTGTATTAGTTACATATTCAAAATATTTTTCTACTACATTGCATTGTATTATACATATTTTACACATTGATGAAGTAAGTTATGGTAAGTTGTGATTGTTTATAGTTCAATTCACTTTACAAAATTTCAAGTGAGACATGTTAGCGTAGTCAGTTGATTCTTTTTATAGCATCAACTTTGTTAGATACTATTGTTGGGTCTGATTAAGAAATATAAATAAACCAGTCCTTAAAAAATTCCAACAGGTCTAAACCTTTTTTTTATTTAGTCCATTAAAAAGTTACAGTAATAAACTGTAGGTATGAAATTTAAAATTTTAATTACCTTATTTATAAATATTAAAAACATAAGTAATTACTGCATTTCCATTATCATTTCTAAAATAAAAACTAGTTAAAAATTTGATTTACAAAAAATAATATTTAAAGTACTGCTTAACTGAATAAACATGAACTAAATATGCAAAGTAATAGTTTCAGTACAGTTATTCACCTCTGTACTCAGAAAGCTATTTGTCTCTGGAAATTGCTTCTAATCTGCCTGATAAATTTGCATATCACCAGCCTTGTGAAAACACCCAATTCAATTTCACGTGAAATATGTGAATTTTTGCTACTGTATGATGGATGTATCATACATCAAAACCTTCCACCGATAGGAGTTTGACACACCTCCTTGTATCAATGTTCCCTCTACAATTCCTTGTCAAAATTTTCAGTCTTTTCTGTGGCAAAGGCATGTTTGTTTTTGCTGATACTTATTGAAGTATTTTACTTCAGCAGCTTTGTTTCCAGCCCCCCTCGGTGTGGATATCTGTACGTGGTGAGGGGACCTCCCAGGGGAAGGTTCTGTTCTTTCAGTTTACCTCCTCTGGAATCTAAACATCCACCCACGTTTGCTCTGTATAGCAACCCGTGAATGGGTGGTTGAGGGGTCCAACCCTAACACACCACTTTGGCCTTGAATTTGTGTAGACGGGAGCCTCAGGGTGGCCCACCTTGGGTCAATCGGCTGGTCCACTCAGGCTAGTGTCAACCAAGTACCAGTGTTGGATATTCTCAACATGTGTTATAGACATTGTATCTGATGCTGGTGTTTGGATATAGTGCTCACGAAACCCTGACATTGCTGCAGTGTCCTTGTTTGACATTGTAGTGCGTCCCCTCATAGGGCTACATGGTGGGTGGGGTTAGTGGGCACTGAAATTTTTCTATCTTTACTATGGATACTTGAATTAAAAATCTTAATAAAATAGTGATAAAACAGACTATAGGTAAACGAGCACATCTTGAAGATTCTGAGCAGCAGTCCTCACCATCTGTACCACCTGTTGTATCTCATTTTCTTATATTGCATTACTTTCAGACAAACCTTTAGGGCAAATGTCTCCCTTTTTTCATTCAGAAGGGACTAGAGGGACTTGCTGGCTCTCCAAAGTCAGTAAAGAAGCTTTGATCTGGTGACATATTGGTGGAAACAACACAGCAAACTGCTCTGGCATTCAAAGGCAATTGGGGATATACATATTGAGGTTACACCTCATGCTACTTTGAATTCATCAGGAGGAGTGAGGGATTTTAAGAACATCCCAGAGTTAGAGATTCTAGGTGGTTTCTCCACCCAAGGAGTTTCTGCAGTGAGGCGTATATCTACTCGCAAACACGGAATTATGGTACCGACCAATGTCCTCATTCTCACATTTACGTCACTACATCCGCCTGCCACCATCAAGGCAGGTTATCGTAATCGCAGAGTACGGCCATACATTCCAAACCCTCTTTGTGTTTCCAGTGTCAATGGTTTGGTCAAGAGGTGCAGCATTTGAAAACAATTCATAACATTACTTATCCTGAGGCTCGAAATTTGCTGTCCACCACCTCATTTCGGACGTATGCTGCTGCACTTCCTTCCACAACTACAGTGAGAGTGCAGACAGATCTCTCTGGGCTTCCAAAAGAATCATTCTCCAAACAAATGAAAAGATTTTTGCTCTCCATGGTTAAAAAAAGTTGATGAATCAACTTCAACACCTATCTCTGTCCCTTACATACATTCCAACAAACCCCAAGATCCACATCCTTTGGTTCCAGGTACAAGCATTTCCTCGGCTACATCTTTTTCTTCCACCCCAAGATGCAAAACAATCATTCGTTCACATCTTCAGTCACTGGAATCCACTTCCCACAGCCAAGACCTGCCCAATCGACCCAGGGCCGGATCCATGGAGGTCGATAGATCTCCCTCGAATAAGGACAGTAAAGAAAAAAGATGTGGTCATAAATAGAAGCAGGGCTTACCCTGGACTAAATTTTTCTGTAGCCAGGCTATTAGCCAATAAATTTTTTTGGTAGCCAATTTTAGCCAGTGTTTTAGCATCATTGATATTCTAGGTGAAAGCTTTGCCAGGTATCTAGCACTTCTGCTCCTTCCTCCACTTCTTAGCCATCAAGACTTGGGTAGAGCAATTACTTCTTTCCTTTGAAGCTGATTGTTTGTATGACTTTAATTGTTCATTTATACTGGTGGAACTCAAACTGGCCCTTCATTGGTCTGGCAGTATATCGGTTGGACCTGATGATATACACTATGACTTGCTGTGCCATCTATCTCCTGCTTCTCTTGCTATTTTTTTGATTGTTTTTAACCAGGTCTGGCAGGAGAACGTTTTTCCTGATGCCTGTTGTCCCACCTTTTTCTAAGCCTGGGAAGGATCCTAAGGTTCCTTTAAACTACCTTCCAATTGCTTTGACGAGCTGTTTCTGTTAGACTTTAAAGAGGATGGTTAATGCTCATTTTGTTTGGTTCCTTGAATCAAACAACCTCCTCTCGCTCAACCAGTGAGGGTTCAGACAACAGTGCTCCACCATGGACCACATCATTCGATTTGAAACGTCAATCAGAGAAGCCTTTCTCAAATGACAACATCCTGTATCAATATTCTTTGACATTGAGAAGGCTTATGATACAGCAGGAAGGTGTGGCATTTCGCGAGACCTCCAGGTATGTGGGTTACGTAGCCATTTGCCCATTTTTATTAAATTTTTAATGGACAGGAGATTCCAAGTTCTGTGGGTTCGACACTTTCTCGTTCTTTTCTACTGGAACTTGGAGTCCCTCGGGACTGTGTTCTGAGTGTCACACTTTTCAGTATAAAAATTAATGTCATCACTAAATAACTCCTCACTGTTGCAAACGGGGTGTATGTGGACGACTTTCACATCTCATGTCAGTTGTTGAACATGAGGTTTTTTGAGCAGCAGCTACAGACTGCCCTCAATTGTTTATTGAAGTGGACAACAGCAAACAGGTTTAACTTCTCTCTCTCTCTCTAAAACCATTTACATGCACTTTTGTCACCAACGGGGTATTTACCTTGATCCTGAACTTTGTATTGCTGAAGTTGTGCTGCCTGTGGTCTCTTAGACAAAGTTCTTGGGCCTTATCTTTGACCATAAGCTGACCTTTATACCACACATCAAGCAGCTATGGGTCAAATGTACAAGAGCACTGAACATCCTCTGTGTCCTCTCTTCCACCACTTGGGGAGCAGATCGACGTTCTATGCTAATATTATATCATGATCTTATTCGATCGAAACTCGATTATGGATCACTGCTCTATGGCTCTGCCAGACCATCAGCCTTTAAGATGCTAGACCCTTTTGATCATCAAGATGTTCAGCTCTGCACTGGGACTTTCCATACTTCCCCAGTTCAGAGCTTATATATAGTCTTATGAACCTTCTTTGCACCTCTGCCATTTGCAACTGTCTTTGTTATATGCTTTGAAACTTCATTCCTTACCAAAGCATCCCATCTGGGGTTGTGTTTTCATTCCTTGGTGGGCCATACTTTTTCAGAACAGACAGTCTGCATTGCTCCTTTTGGCCTTCGTATCCAGGCTCAGTTGGATGAATTGGGTCTGTTCTTGGATAACATTGCTGTATCCACTGGTCAGCCAATTCCACCATGGCTTCTCACAGTCTTCATTTGTGATCTATCTTTAAATCATCTGAGAAACATAAACACTCCTGATTGGAAATACTGTCTGCTATTTGCTGAACATCTTACAAACTATCCTTCCCTTCCTATTTATGCAGATGGTTTGAAATCAGGTTACTGTGTGGGCTCTGCTATGGTTTGTTGTGATTCAGTGGTTGTGCACAGAATCCCCTCTACAGCTTCTGTGGTCACTGCAGAACTTTATGCCATTTCTCTTGCCCTGGATCACATAGAAGCTAACCAGTATTCAAACGGCCCTATTTATACTGACTCGCTTAATTCTCTACTGGCCCTGGAGTTGCTTCACACCATGTTCTTGCTGATATTTCTGGTCCATTTCTCTTTAATATTTACTTCTATCCAGTTTTTCTAGATACCAGGCCATGTTGGTATTTGCAGGAACAAGTTTGCCGATACCGCAGCTAAGTCTATCTGCTTTGGCACTATCACCACTGTGCCTGTCCCGTACATGGACTATGGTCCTGTATTCAAGGCTCGGCTCCATGCCAGCTGGCAGTTGACTTGGAGTGAGCAACGCAAAAACATGCTTTTCCAAATAAAACCATATATTGGACTTTGGCCGTCTTGCTTCCGTGAGGTATGGAAAGAGGAAGTTGTTCTATCTGGACTATGCATTGGTCATGCTTTTCTTTTATCTGGAACTGTTGCACCAGTGTGTAGTTTGCATAACACTCAGATCACAATAAGCCACATTTTACTTTCTTGTCGTTATTACAACTCTCAATGACAGCACCATTTCTAGAACATGTTGTGTTCTTGGGTTTGTACATAACATTAGATAGTGTTATTGGTGATGGTGACACTGTCCACCTGGGTTATGGTTTTAGTTTTTTAAGGCCATTAATCTTTTTAATGCCATTTAAGTTTTTTAATTTATACTTTACACCTTTTTAATGTTGCTCCCTTTTAAAAATCACACTTCATCTAATTCGATTTGAAATTAGAAACTGGCCATAACATTAAATAACTTGAAACCAGGACTGGAAAGGCCAACTTCAGATGACTAATACTGCTGTTTGAACTATCCATTAGTCTTCCTGGTGAGTTATTATTATAATTTTTCTCCACATCTTTTAAAACCTTTTTATTACTTTCCTTTTTGAAAATGGCCATAATGTCAAGTAACTCAGAACCAGGACTGGAAAGACCAACTTCAGGTGATTAACGGTGGTTTTTATATGTACCTCTCAGTCTTCCTGGTGAGTTATGATGATTACAGTTATGCTACAGAAAGTCGTTTACACCTTGAATTACTGTAGATTTTCTCTTAATGTTGCAGACTAGATGCAAACATTGGTTTTATTCTATTTATGTGTTTTTTGAAACTTTCTTTTGTTTTACCTTAATTTCCTTTTATGAATTTTACTAAATTTACTTTTAACTTTTTACTAGATGTGTGGTGTAGATAGCCTGGCTGCTTTGTGCCAAAAAATACTGAATCAACCAACCACCTTATTTCCAGCCTTACAGTATGAATTTATAATTTAACATTTGTTTTACTGCTAAAGTGAATATGATTATCACTCAGTTACCAACAGTTCAGGAAGTTCTTTGCCTGTTGATATAATTAACAGCCTTTGTCCAATGTGTGATACATGTTGCTATCAGGACTCTTCTTCCATCTATGCCACATTATTATCTTCACATAATTTTGAATCTGAAGTTGATTTGGAAGAAATGAAACTTTTTTTTATACTTCCTGGCCTTGTTCACAGTATCTCCATTCCTTTTTCTAGGGTACCTCTAAAGAATGGATTTCATCCTCTTCAGGTTTAATAAGAACTTTTTACTCGAGTATGTACCATTTTCTTCACACCATTGTAGTGCTTCCTGTTCTCTTTTACAGAACCCTTTCATGTGATTTTTAGATTGTTTTTTTTATCCTATCCTGACATTTCCATTTATGTTTCATCTTTTCTAAAACAGATTTGTTTTCACAATATTATATCATGTCCTCCATGCCTAAAATATTCCTGTTAGTTACTTAAAATCTCTTTCCCTTCTCTTCTGTGGACATCCAGACTATAGATTAAAATGTGTAATTTAGGGGATGCATTCTTTGTCAGCTGTATCACTATCTTGTAAGTAGATCTCTGGACTTTATACTTTCCTTATTACCCTCCTTTATTACTTTCCCTCTCTCTTTCACTTGATGGGGCACTCCAATGTTCCTCTAATGAACTGTTGGGTTACATCTAGACTCCATTTCTTTCTTTCTCCATCACACTTTCAACTTCCTTTGAAACTTCACTCCTCACTTGGTTCTATATTGTTGGAACCTCTTGGATAGGGGTACCCTATCTTCCTATTTTTTATCCCCTTCTTTCTTGCCTTGATTTTATTCCCATACTCATCAAGAAATCTTTTTCAGCTTCTGCATAGTTGTCAGGCTTCTCCTCTCTCTTTCCTGAGCGGAATTCATGGATCAAACTGTACTTATTCTTCCTGGAGCCACTCATTTAGCTCATCCACATTTCTAGCTCCTTCTTGATTCAGTGTCATATTAACCATTAGATATTTTCAACTCTCTCCTGTTATGAGGTGTAGTGACAAGTCCCACTCCCTTCCTTCTCCATTTGTTTGTTAGATTCTCTGGAACCTTTCATTCCATTGCCCACACTTGTATGCATCACTTCCATTGAGCCCATGTGACTAATAAAACACACCCAGAGATCCACTGCCCTCCATTCTACCTGTCTCTTAGAGGATCTTGTTTAGTATCTAAACTGCTTGAACTCCACTCATCTTTCACCAAGTGGGTAGAATCTCTGCACAACTCTAATTTCAGTTCTTGGACCTTTGAAGAAGTCTTTCCACACCAGTATCCTTGTAATGCTTGCAGTCTTATGGGCATACTCCCCTTCATGATGGATCTTATGGTTATGGAACACTCAGTTCCATAGCAATGTCTCTCATAAACCTCCAACAGAGCACCTGTTTCAGAAACAGTTGTTTTCAGTTGTTAGATCTCTTTTGGGCCCAATCTATTTGGTGAGCTTGATTGACTTGCATGCCCTGAATGCTCTGCATACTGTTGCAGACTCACTCACAATGGACTGCTTCCCACTCATGGAATAGACCTTTAACCCATAGGTTTCCAAGAACTTCATTTTTAACTTTGTATCCCTTTATTAGATGCATTTGCCTCATCACTCTATTCCAAACTGTTTCCATTGTGTTTTGTTGTTCCTCATTCATCAACTCTAGATTCTATACCCTCAGTCAAGATGGGCCTCATTTCCTTCTCTACATCTGTCATCATCAATGCCATCATACTTGTGTTCTTGCTCTGCGTTTGGACACATAGTGCAGAATACTATTGTATTACGCAAAATGATGGCTTAGCATGGCCTAGTGTGTTAAGGCGTACAACTTGTAATTTGAGGGTTGCGGGTTTGCATCCCTGTTGTGCCAAACATGCTCGCCCTTTCAGCCGTGGGAGCGTTATAATGTGACGGTCAATCCCACTATTTGTTGGTAAAGGAGTAGCCCAAGAGTTGGCGGTGGGTGGTGATGACTAGCTGCCTTCCCTCTGGTCTTACACTGCTAAATTAGAGACGGCTAGTACAGATAGCCCTCGAGTAGCTTTGTGTGAAATTCAAAAACACATAAACCAAAAATGATGATCTTTTCAGGGCCCCTCACTGACTGACTCGACTTCCATTATCTTACCTTTTTCTTTATTTGGCTATTTGGCTGAATTGTTTCTACTGTCATGGGGATCTCATGATGCTCTGTCCACTACCTTCGATCTTTTTCTTTTATATATTGTTTTCTTTCTCTCTCTCTTGCTCTAACTACTCTTGCCACACCTCCTTACTGCACAAGTCCTTTATTCCTACTTAACTGCCTGATTGAGAATTGAATGATATTCTTCATGCTCTCATTATTGACCATTTTTGTACCTCTTGCTGCTCTCACTTCAGTGATTCTTTTAAATTTCTTTTCTTCTTCTGAAAACTGCTCATTATTGTTTTGCCTTCTGCTGTATTCACTCATTCAGTTCAATATCCACTGCTCATACATTCTTTTCTACCATGAACGTTTTTTCTTTCTTCAGACATTAGATTCTCAAGAAGATTCTCTCCTATTCACCTTCTATTATTTCCCTTATTTATGGAGGTTTTGTTCTGGATAAATTCATGTGTCCAGTCAGAACTGTTTTTATCTCTCCCTTACTTCTTATTGTAGGGTTACCTAATATTATATTTTCATTTCTTGGGACCCCTCATCTCCTAGTCCTTTTTCCTTCCTCAATTTCCAAATGGATCCTCCAACTCACCTGGATCTTTTATTCTTCCTTGGATGTGGATAGTTGTGTCTTCTCTCACTTGCTTTGTTTTCTGATATATTCCCGTAAACTATTTGAGAAGATTTTCCGGGCTGGTATGTGGACTACTACATACTCATTTTTTCTCACTGTCTCCACCATCTAGCCATCTTGTCTTCGGTAGCATAAAGACTTTTATTAATGGCTATTTTTCATTTGACCCTGTGCTTGCAGTAGATGAGCATATTTATTTACTTATTCCTTTCTCATCTTTATTCTGTTTTTTTGCTCCCACTAGATGTTGCCTCCCAGAGTGTGCTTAGCCAGTACCTTCATCAAGCTGAGATGTTATCAAGTACTCCCTTCTGTGAATGCATGTGATCAGGGGCTGTTAATCCTAGCAGTTTTGTTTTCTATCTGAAATAGTGAAACTGGAAACAATGATTACTACCTCTTCACTTTGCTTTTAAAAACAAAATTTGAGCAACCACATACTTTAGACAAATGGACTGTAGCTTAGATTGTCATGTAGCTTTTACATGTATTCTTTTAATATAATATTCTTCATTGTATCAGTATAATTATTTTTTATCTTTACCTTTAAACTAATTGACAGTTAAATGTCGATATCTGTGGCTAGCAAGAAGCTTTGTTCCAAGGTATCCGAATTCAAACTTGTATACATAAATGTATGTATAATAAACACTTGTATGAAGTTGTTCATTCTTCACTTCTACATTAAATGATGGGTATGCCAAATTGAAGAACTGTATTGTTCAATAATATGATACTCGAAATGTTTTATATTTTGTTTCATAATTAATCATTATTACGATTTAAATGGTAGAAGGTTGTAGGGACAGATAATAAGCATTTAATTTATTCAACACGTTTCTATTGGATAATTTACAAATAGGCTTTGTAATTATTGGATTTTGAATGAGTTTTTATAATTAGTCAGGTATTGATATAAAATTGTTTTGAAAAATAAGTCAACAGACATTAGATGATCAAACAGCTTTAATTTCAGAGGAAAAAATGATTCATGCTGTTATTTAAGTTTGGATCCAGGGTTCCAGTTTCCCACATTTTAACACAAAAATTATGTATATTAAGTAAAATTTTAATGTTTGAGAAAATAACTTCCACATATGTATATGCAAGGTCAAATAAATTTTATTAACAATTAATTTTTTTTTCTTTTCTTTGGTTTAGGCTCGTTTGCAAAGGGGGAATATTTTATTAAAGCAAGGAAGACTAGAAGAAGCTCATATTGATTATGAATGGGTGGTAAGTAGAAGCTTTATTGCATCATTTGGGATTTCAGTAACATATTTGCATATTTTTAATATTTATTTATTTTGCACGGTGTATTGAGTTTGTGTGAAAAAAGCATAAAGATGAGAATTATCTGAACAATAAAAATGACAAATGAAATATTCAGTTTTCTTGTATCACACTTAAGAAAAAGAAAGCATTTCCTTTATTGTAAAGGTAAAGATAAAAAATAATTATACTGATACAGTGAAGAATATTATATTAAAAGAATGCATGTAATAGCTACACGACAATCTAAGCTACAGTCCACTTGTCTAAAGTTTTACACTAAGATTTTGATTCAACATACCTCTACACATTTGGTTTGTAAATCTTGTTTTGAAGTATTGGGTTTTCAATGAACATCATATGAAATTCCTAAAAAAACGTATGGTAGGCAGTTTTGTTTTATTGTTATTAATGATATTTTTAACTTTTGAAAGTTCTGGTCATTTGATGTATGTTTTTAAATAGAAATGAAAAGTTGTCTGTGATTTACATATGCAGTATGTCTGTTTTTTAATACCATGTCAGGATGTAGAACTGGATGATTCATTGAATAGGATTAAATCAATCAATATCAGGAAAATAATTAACTCTTTAAGAGTGGTGTTTCTGATTATTAATGATTTTAATATTTGTTGAGCTAAATTCATTAGCACTTCTAGTTATTACTATTTAGTTATTCCAACTATCTGAATGTCAAATATATTTGTAGTCACAATGTTGTGAATTAGTGATATTTGGTATAAGTGAGGTTTGATAGCTATCTACATTAAGAGTGATATTTGTTTTTAGTTAAGGCTAGATCCTTTGAATGAAGAAGCACAAAGAGCATACAGGGATCTTGAGCCGGTAAAACATGATCTGGAATTAGCCTACATTTTAATAGAAGATAGGGATTACATAGCTGCCATTGATGTCCTGACAAGGCTTCTACAGGTTGGATTTCTGCATATAAACTAGAACCTAGAATTCTAAAGTGCTAATTTAGTAGCATAGTATATTACCCTACTTGGTATATTAGAAGTTTTAGTATTCCCTTTTATTTTTAGCATGCTTATCTTGTTTTACAAATACTGAAAATATTTCAAATTTGGAATGATAAACTTAATTTATTAAAATTTCAATATATTGAATTATTTTCAAATGTTATGAACTCTTTAGTATTAAATTAACAAATTAAATTCTAATTGCATATCCTGCAACCTTTAAAAAGTGTAAATAGCTTTGGAATAAAATGAAAATTGATTATGCTGCTGTCAGTTGGAATTTTAACAATATTTAGTCAAAAATTTCAAATAACTATGAATAAGCTGTTCAATGTTACATTTTCCTTCATCCTTCTTGTCATTTAACATCATACTGCTTTCATCTGATGCTCATTTAGTCAATAAGATGGTTTTGAACTTGTGAAATTTTATACAATGTATAATGAAACTTCATATGAACATCAAAGTAAGAAGCAATAGATGTACACAATATGTAAAATATTCACAGAATTGTAAACCTGTATCCATTTAATTATTTATCAGTTTTATATTCAAGCTAAAAGTGAGAAACTTTAAAACATTTCATATGAAAGTGACTCATTAATAAAAAGTAGCAAACCCATCTGATAATCATTTGAGAACTTTAGTTTTTGATTATTGGATAAGAGTAAAAAAACTAACTCATGATTGTAACTTTAAAATACAATAACCTATCTTAATAACATAAACATATGCAAGAACTAACTACCTGAGTCAGTATCATAATTATAGTTTGCTTGTTCACATCATAACAGTTATTGCTCTTTAAATTGATGACATGAATAGCATCTCAGTCACCACTGTATGTTGTATCTCATCCCCCTAGATAATTCCTGGTATTGAATAAAATTTCTTGTCAGTAGTAAATATGGCAGATGTAATGTAGTTGACTTGTTACTTTACATTTTTATATTTCACACAGAGCTTCTAGAATTATGAAATATATTGGCCTGTATTACAAAACAATAAAAAAAGTTGTAGTAGCTTCTGTCAGTTCCACTAGCCTCTGCTAAAGGATATCACTTAGTTGATCTTTAGGGATACATTCAAAGTCTAATAATAAAACTTAATTTCAGATTATATGATTTTTTTGTTATGATTATTTCTCAACATGTCTGAACTAGAGAATTAATGTTTTTTGTTTTGTTTTTTAGTGTTTCTGTATGTGTTATTCCATAAGCTTTTAAGTTGTTTGAAGTGTATTCTGATAAATTAGATTTACAACAATATAACTGAAGCATAACTAAAGAATTAGCTTTTAGAATTATGTACAATATGATATATGCAACTCCTAGATAGACTAGTTTATCCACAATTATTTAACATTTCCACAGTATTGTACATAGAGGGTAGGACACTGTTATTATGAAATTTTCCTTGATAAAAGATATATTGATATAAAATTGAAGAGCAATACATGATTGCACTTACACAAGTGTATTGTAAACATGCATTAAATAATTTTGAGTTTAGATACATTTACACATAAAATTACACACACACACACACACAAGGGAACACACATTTACTTGATTCTGTTTTTGAGCTTGAATTATTTTGTGGTTAAACATTATGCAGGTATGCCCCTGGGATGGAAAGCTGAGGGAAATGAGAGCTGGGTGTTATGAAGCATTAAATGATCTTGTGAATGCAATTGGAGATTTAAGGTCAGCGACTAAGATGCGTTCTGACAACACTGAGGGATACTTGAAACTTAGTCAGCTTCATTACAAACTAGGCGAGGTTGATGAATCATTAATGTGAGTAATTGTTTTTAAAAGTACAAAATAATTATAATGTATATTATTTCTCTACCTCTCCTCAAATTACTACCAGATTTTCCTGGTAGAAGTAATATCCTATAGTTATTTTTCATTGTGGTTTTTGATTATTTTATAACAGTTCTGCAAAAATTAAAATATATTTTGAATATAATCTAGGAAAATTTATCTGATTTTTTATTATTTATGCAATTAATATTTTGTACAAGGAAGGTTAATGTTTAGTGAAGCAGTTTCTATCTGTTACATCTGATAATGAAAGCAAAAAATGGTTTAAAATACACTATAGTAATACAGTGCATGTTTTTCTTGAAACTTTGAAATCTACTTGATGAGTGAAAGACGAGCAGGTACCTTGTTACTATAATTTAAATATAGTTCATGAACTATAGCACATTTCTTTCATTTTTGGTCATTAAATTATTAGAAGTAAAAATCATGAGAGTGTAGAAAAATGCAAAATATAACTAAGTATATGCATTTTACTTTTAGATAAAATGTTGCTAAACACATTTTAAACTTTTTAAGCTGACTGACTTAGCTCAAGAGTTTTCTGAGTTTTAACACTAATAACCATTGAAGTGAAAACTGAGATGAGGATGACACTTGTTTACATTGCCCAGCCAATTTCAGTTTTCACTTCAGAAATAATTCTCGTTTATGTATGAGTTGACTTTGCTGACCAGCTGTGATAAACATGCTTGTTTAGTAATTAGATGTGTAATAATCACTTAAGTATTTGGAGAATGAAAAATGGCATCAGATCAAATAGAATTTGTTATTCACAATTGTATGAACCAAATGTTTAGTTTTTTAAGATTTTTTTCACAGAAAGGTGAACACTTTTCTTTCAATATACATACTGAGACAATATAAAAACTGCCAAATGGCTTTGGTATTTTGAACCAGAAGTCTAACATGTCATGTCTGTATGGTTATGCTGGTTTGCAATAATGCCATCCAACACAGTGGCAGGAATTGTAACAGTAATTAATATTAACCAATGCTCGTTAAATTAGTACTATATAAATTCAAGCTACCAATTTCATTGTATCTATGTACAAGACATTTATCAATCATGATATAATTCCTTAACATTTATATATTTTGTAGGCATCATGTCTCTGGTAAAGTTTAAAACATTTTTTGGAAGTATAATTTTCAAAATTCAGAGAAGTTGATAACTTTGTTGTAAAGTTTTTGAAGAAAGAATTATTTGATCTGAGTATTATGTATATTTATTCATGGTTGGATCCATGAATAAATATACATAATCATGACTCCATATTTGAGATATATATTGTATTCACTACTTGGTACTTTCGTTATGCTATTACTCATAATGTTAAGATTTATTATTTCTGTAGTTTCAAACAAAATTAGATAACTGCTTTTTTAAAGCTTATGATTGTGATAAATTTATGTGCATGTTTTTGTTTTTAGGGTGATACGAGAGTGCCTCAAATTAGATCCAGACCATAAACAGTGCTTTATACATTATAAAAAAGTTAAAAAATTAGCAGCACAGTTAAGAACCATGCAAGACTCAATTAGCCAAAATGATTATACAAGCTGTGTAGAAAAAGCTAATGCAGCTCTTAAAACAGAGCCAGAAATGCTGCATATAGTGCAACATATTAAAGGTCGAATGTGTCATTGCCTAAATAAGGTGAGTTTTGTATTCTTTTAAAAACAATACAGATGCTAAATTGTAAAGGATTTGCTCTCTTATTCTCAAAACCTAGGATGCATCAAACTGCCACAAGTTGTGCGACTTGTGTTTAAAGATAACTATTGGATGAAATATGAGATGAACTTTTTAGAGATCATGTAGCTTGTGAAAATTAAGCTATTTTTTCATATATCACACTTGAATGAATTAGCAGTTTGTAAAATAAATTTTCCATTGTGATATTTAAAAAAAAAACAATTAAAAATGTGTAATTTTTTGTAAATTTTACTTACTGATTTTATCTTTCCAAATTTTTGTAAAGCTTTCCATTAAATTATATTGAGTTTGATTCAGAAGAATACTCTAAATAATTTGTGTTTATGATCACTGGAGTACAATAAAAGTTTTTTTTTTTATTATGCCAAAATACCTGCTTGCTAATTTTTTTTTTGTTAATAAGATAATTTCAATTAATATATATAATATTTTCCAAACACATTTTGCATTCATTTAGAATTTTTTTTTTTTACATTTGTTTCTGGTGGTGGTGTTTTTTGCTCTTTTTTTCATTCATTTAAGCAGTACCTTAAGCTGAAAAGACCTTATTTAAACACAACCTAACAAACAAACAGCTTCCTTATTGACAAAATGAAACTTGAGATGATTTAAGTGTGCATCATTATCTTCCATGAAAATCATTTCATTATTTATCGTACCACAAGTTCATGTTTCCAATAAAGTATAAAATGATAAAATATGCATTTTTTTTCAAGCTTTAAGAATCAGGACTGTAGTTGTAGCAATTGTTCACAAACATATTTTTTGTAGCATCATATCACCAGGCTTAGCTTTTATCATTTGCTTCTGATTTTTACTAACCTGTAAGTTATAATGACCTGTACAGTTTGTTATGTATTATAACTTGTCCTTGACACTTGTCCAATTTATTATGTTACATATAATTTCAGATAGCCTGAAATTTTAATTTAGAAGTTAACTGAATGTTGATACTTGTCAAATTTGATACACACAATTTTTTTTCTTAACACAACTGTATTTTAATATACAAACAACAATGCAGTTTATAATAAGTTATTACAAATAATAATTTATATACAAAAGGTTTACAAACTTACAAACTATATCGATTCTTCTATCTGGTTTGGAACTGAATATTTCATTGATGGTTCATGGTAAGAGAATTAATTCTGTGTCAATATATAGGTACAGTTTACTTGATGGGAAGCTAGCTAGCTCTATATTTGGCTGACCTCATAAATTTGCAATTAGCTTTCCATTGAGAGACATCTTATCTCCTTGTAGAAATACTAACATTTGAGTTAATTTTCTAAGTTGAACTATTTGTAATATTCAAAATCTATAAACATTCGTGGTCAGATATTTGTAGTTTTATGATTAATAAGCATTTATTGCAATTATAGCTTCCAAGATATATAGTACACTAACTGTAGCAAACCAGTAATATTCTGAAAACTGTCTTTTGGTATGTTGATGTATAAACTTTAAGCAAAGTTCTCTAAAGTTTAGTAGGCAATAACATAAGACATATATTGTTGATTTTACACTTGAAAATCTTCTACAAATTTAGAGAATAGGTGGTAATTACAAGACACTTATTTAACACTAAGTTATATGTATTTCTAATTATATTTAATGAAAATAAACATTGATATTAAAATAAATATATATTAGTAAATCCACTACTAGTTCAAAAGAACAGAAAACCTTTCTAAACATGTTTAGATCAGTAGCTTATGGATTCTCAAAGCTGAGAAATAGGTAGGTAGGTAGTTACTTCCTTACATGACAACAAAGATTTGATAACATTTAAAAACTACACTTCTGTTGAAGTTGTATGGCTCAACCTGGTGGTGTTTACAAACTATTTTGAATTTTTTTCCCAGGAAGCTACTAGTACCATTTTATGCTAAGAAGAAAAAAATTAGGAAATGCATAAACTAATTTTTCTTTCATACATGCTCATATCATCTAAAAATTAAAATTTATTGTTATTTAACACCTGCCACACAAGCCAACCCAGCATCTTTTAGCACTTAGCCCAAGATAATCATTCTAGAAACAGACAGTTTATGGTTATTTTGATATAGTTTGGCACAATCTCTAAAATAAATAATAAACTAGTAAATATTAATGAAAATGTAACATGATTAAATCAATATACATTGTACTATGATGGTACTATACTTGGCACTATATCATCCTTATTATATTTACTCTACATTGCAGAAATAGTATTTTTAATTTGTGAACCTTGTAATTTCATTGTGCATCTCCTTCAACTTCAGTTCTGGATCTTTGGGCTTTTCTGTGTCAGTAGTTTAATAAAATATTGAAATAAATGATTTTGTATATACGATTTTAATTCCCATTTGGAGAAAGCTATACTCTTGTACCTGTTTTTTTTTTTGTTTTGTTTTTTTGTTTCACTGTCAATGCATTAAGCAATTGAGAAATGTCCAAATCAGTTGGTATATAAAATTGATTGGGATATTTTTAAACAAGTTCTTCCCTCATCTGGCCTGGATCCTTGATTTAGCTTAATGTCTACACTTAAACCATCACCTTCCCAACATCTACAACATTTCTGGCATGTTTCAATGTTACATTATTTTGCTCTAAATTTACAAGTTAACATCTCCATGTTAGCTCTCATGGCCTATGGTCAGGTCATATGTCTAGTTCAACCACCTAAACCTCTTAAAGTAATGCTAGACATCTTCTTTTTGTCTAGTCAAAATATTGCAACCTTTATGGAAAGACTTGTTTTTTTTCTGTCCACACCAAAATGCCAGACTGGCTAATGTGGCAGAAGTTAAATTTGTATAGATAAGATTAATTAACAATTCTGTTGAATGTATTTCATATTTGTAGTAGTAAAAATAAATGACTGTAGGAATGGGTACAAGGAGAAGGTTCTGTTCTTTCAGTTTACCTCCTCTGGGATCTAAACATCCACCCACATGTTTGCCGTGCGTGGCAACTCGTGAAGGGAAGGAGAGGATCCTGATGGTTGAGGAGTCCAACCCTAACACACCACTTTGGCCTTGAATTTCTTTAGACAGGCAGCCTTGGAGTGGTCCCCTTTGGGTCAGTCGGCTGGTCCACTCAGGCTAGGGTCAACCAAGTACCAGTGTTGGATGTTCTCAACAAGTGTTATGGACATTGTATCTGATACTGGAGTTTGGGTATAGTGCTCACAAAACCCTGGCATTGCTGCAATGTTCTTGTTTGACATTGTAGTGCATCCTCTCGTAGGGTTCCATGGTGGGTGGGGTCAATGGGCATTGAATTTTCCCTTTCTTTATTATGGATACTCCAATTACAGATCTCAATAAAATAGTGAAAGAACAGTCTATAGGTAAACGACCATGTCTTGAAGATTCTGAGCAGCAATCTTCAACATCTGTAACACCTGTTGTACCTCATTTTCTTATACTGTATTCACTTTCAGCAAATTTTTAGGGCAGATGTTTCCCTTTTTCATTCAGAATGGAATAGAGGGACTTGCTGGCTCTCCAAAGTCAGTAAAGAAACTTCGATCTGGTGACATATTGGTGGAAACATCCACATACATATTGGTGGAAACATCCACATCTCAACACAGTGAACTCCCCTTGCATTCAAAGGCAATTGGAGAGATACCTATTGAGGTTACACCTCATGCTATTTTGAATTCATCACAAGGAGCTTTTGTTGAGAGGGATTTGAAGAACATCCCAGAGTTAGAGATTCTCGGCGGTTTCTCCACCCAAGGAGTTTCTGCAGTGAGGTGTATATCCACTCGCAAAGATGGAATTATGGTGCTGAGCAATGTCCTCATTCTTACATTTACGTCACCACGTCCGCCTGCTACCATCAAAGCAGGTTATCATAATTGCAGAGTATGGCCATACATTCCAAACCCTCTCAGATGTTTTCAGTGTCAGCGGTTCGGTCACTAGAAGACGTCATGTCGTGGTTCCTTAGCATGTTCTTGTTGTGGTAGCAAGGACCACAATTCCTATGAGTGTGAAATGGACCCTCATTACATCAATTGCAATGGCTCTCACTCATCCTACTTTCATTCTTTCCCTGAATGGTTGGAAGAAAAAGAGGTGCAGCATTTGAAAATGCTTCATAATATTACTTATCCTGAGGCTCGAAAATTGTTGTCCACCACCTCATCTCGGACGTATGCTGCTGCACTTCCTTCCACAACTACAGTGGGAATGCAGACAGATCTCTCTGTGCCTCCAAAAGAATTGTTCTCCAAAGAAATGAAAAGTCTTTTGTTCTCCATGGTTAAAAAAGTTGATGAATCAACTTCAACACCTATCTCTGTCCCTTACATACATTCCAACAAACCTCAAGATCCACATCCTTTGGTTTCAGGTACAGGCATTTCCTCAGATACATCTTCTTCTCCCACACCAAGATGCGAAACAATTATTTGTTCAAAAAAAGTGCTTTTCCAAATAAAACCCTGTATTGGACTTTAGCCGTCTTGCTGAGATCGCAATAAGCCACATTTTACTTTCTTGTCGTCATTATGACAACACCATTTTGAACATGTTCTGTCCCAAGGTTTGTCCATAACATTAGACAGTGTTATTGGTGATGGTGAGACTGTCCACCTAGGTAATGGTTTTAGTTTTTTAAGGCCATTGATCTTTTTAATGCCATTTACGTTTTTTAATTTATACTTTACACCTTTTTAATGTTGCTCCCTTTTAAAAATCACAGTTCATCTAGTTCAATTTGAAATTAGAAACTGGCCATAACATTAAATAACTTGAAACCAGGACTTGAAAGGCCAACTTCAGATGACTAATGCTGCTGTTTGAACTATCCATTAGTCATCCTGGTGAGTTATTATAATTTTTCTCCACATCTTTTAAAACCTTTTTATTACTTTCCTTTTTGAAAATGGCCATAATGTCAAGTAACTCGGAACCAGGACTGGAAAGCCAACTTCAGGTGACTAACGGTGGTTTTTATACTTACCTCTTAGTCTTCCTGGTGAGTTATGATTACAGTTATGCTACAGAAAGTCCTTTACACCTTGAATTACTGTAGTTTTTCTCTTAATGTTGTAGACTAGATGTAAACAGGTTTTATGCTATTTATTTTTGTGTTTGTTTTTAAACTTTCTTTTGTTTTACCTTAATTTCCTTTTATAAATTTTACTAAATTTACTTTTAACTTTTTACCAGATGTTTGCTGCAGATAGTCTAGCTGCTTTGTGCCATAAAACACTATATCAACCAACCAACTAATTCAAAGCTTTTCACTTTTTTTGTTTTGTTTTTGCATCACACAATATTAAAATACAGATCTAGTTCATAGCACACAACTTTACATCATGTATAGTAGTTACATAACTTGTTAATTTGAGTATTCAATTCTCTTTAATATAATATTTTTAACATATTGTAGAATAAACTAATAGGCCTAAAATGAATATGTTTTATATTTTGTCAGGTGTTGTTCATTTTGTAAAAATTTTCATAAAAAAGATTAAATTGTATCCTAATTTTATTTACTATTTCATGTTGCCAGACTGCAGCATTCATGTGTAAATACACCTTTGCTCTGATTAATGTATAAATTAAGCTTGTTGTTAGGCATTTTCATTTAATGAAAACGGAATAAAAACGAGACTTTACATCTCTTATATTAGCTTAAGGGAAGTTAAATGTTTAGATAAATTGTGATAAAGTGGATTTTCAGTTGATAATGAAGTTGTAAACCTCTAACTTTTTGTGTGTTTTGCTGTGTATGAAGAGTGTTTTAATCAAATCTAAATTATGTATTTTAACATTTAGGGTGGACAGCCTTCTGAGGCAATCAGTGTTTGTTCAGAAGCTGTAAAACTAAATGCAGAAGATGTAAATGCTCTTTGTGATAGAGCAGATGCTTACATATTAAATGAAGATTATGATAAAGGTGGGTGTTTATTTTTCACACAGCAATGCATGTAGCTTATAAGAATATATGCTTTGATTCAAATTGTTTGGATGTTTAGATAGTACATCTTTAACTTGCAAGTAGGTTAAATATAAGATAATTAAATATTTTAAAGATATATTTCCACTTGCGAGTTAAGTGAGTATGAAAGCATGAGAAAGTGCCTTCAAATTTCAATTCTTTAAAGACTAAAACAATAAAGTGTATAGGAACATAAACCTTCTATGATACTATTTATATTATTTCTCACTTACAGCGCAGTTCCTTTTTTCCTTGTTTTATTACCAAAGCTCTTATGTAGTTGAGAAAATCTTAAAAAGAAGACAAATTGCAAAATAAATTGATAGAGTACACAATCAACAGTAATTTGATTGATAACTTTGTTAGAAACAAAAATCATGTATTGTCTGTGCTTTCAGTTTATTTATTTTTATCTTTTAAAAGCTTGGTTGTTAGAATGGTTTGGTCTGTTAGTTTGAATCTTTTAAGTAGTCCAAAAATGAAATCTGTACTTTAGAGTTGTGCATGCAATAAAAGTGATGTTCAGATCTTACTATTTGGCTGTATAAGGGTTAGTAATGGTTGTTTTCCCTTTAGTTTATCAGTTCAAATCATGAATGGCTGTGTTCAAATGACCCTTTTAGTAGTTTTTGTAGAACTTCTGAAACAAAATTATTTTGAAAAATTTCTATGCTTTCACGTTTTGCTTTCATAAACTATTTCACAGTTGCCTGTTATAACTCAAGTTAGCTGTGTATTGATGAGAACCTAGTAAATATAAAAACTTCATTAGAGAGTATCTTAATAATGCATTTTTTATTACAGTTTAATATATTATAATTTTAACTCTTGTAAGTTAGATAAGAAAGCAGAAAAAAGCCTTCACCTGTTGTACCTGAAATTTAATCTTCTTACATATGTTCAAGTTCTGAAATGCTCTTATTTTTATTAGTATCTTCTGTCTTTGAAAAAATAATGACAGTTAGTTGAGCTGGTGTTCTGCCTTATATTACTGATTTAGTAAAACTTCTTTAACTCATAGCTTGGTTGTTACTAAAAACATTCTGCAAATATATTAATTTTTTGTCGTGTTAAATGATCATTAGAACATTTATATAGGAAATTCATTTACTGTTGATGTATTAGTTACTACCTGTAGAAACGTAAGTTAAGCAAATTACAATATACTGGGTTCAAGTGAGATGTTCACAACTATTTCAATTTACTTAACCTTTGTGTACACCTCTTTATTAAAAAAAAAAAAAAAAGCTCATAACTAAAAAGTAAATGCATTTTTTTTATTCTTAATAATGTAAGTTGTTTCTCAGCTGTAAGAACTTTATTTGTTGGGCCATCATATCAGTTGGTGGTTAAAATAAGGAAAATTTGGTTTTTGTATAAGTAAGATATTTCATTCTGTGAGAAAGCATGTATTTTTATGTATCAGTTCTGTAGTCATGAAATTGGCTTTTTGTAGCTAACTTAGATTTGAACCTAATCTTCCATCAGTTTTCATTATTTTGCTGGATTGGGTTTTCTAAAGTGCTGCCTAAAACATCAAGACTATAATAAGTATACAAATTACACTTTAAAGCTCAGAGCTATTTCAGTTTGCATGTGTGTATATACCAATTCATATTTATAACACTTTATGTGAATGATATATTTGTCTACTAGAGATTTTAGATTAATCATTTCAACTTTGTTTTTTAAAACAAATTATGAACATATCTTGGTGTATATTGTTATCAGTAACCTGAATTAATGTATAGTACTCCCACTTAACATAATTCCTACTTCATGAACTACAGTTTTTATTCATTCATCTTCTTGTATATTTACATCTGTGCAGAAGAGCAGTTTTTTATTCCTTTGTGTTGTTTTGTACTGTTTGGTGAAAAGCAGTTCAATGAAATATTTGTTTACTTAAATAGATACACAGAAATACAGAAAATGAAACAGCTTTTAAGTTTTCATTATGTTGCTATAAACAACTGTAGCTTTTCTGTAACATTTTTGCTACATTTGCCAATAAAATTTTAAAACCATGGAAAGTACAATCACAAACATATTTACTTATACAGTGTTTTCATAAATGCTTGTACTTCTGGTATTTTTACTGTTCTCCTTTTGAGAGATATCCTAGTTGCTTTGTGCTGAAAAACATGCCAATCAATAAAATGATCATGAACATTTATTTAAGAGTGTTTAGTAAAATAGGTGTAACTGTTTCAAATTAAGCATTAAGGAAAATATTTAATTTTGAGAAAATAAGGTATAACACTAATGTTTCAAATAAACTATGGACCACTTAATGCTATAACTTACATACTGCTATTACTAGTTATTAATATGATCTTTTATATTAATAAAATATGCAGTTATTCATCATTTGTTATTTGTTTTTTAAGAATTATCATTTTATGTACATTTCGTGTAAGTTTCTGGTTATTGTATTGAAGTTGAAACAAATCATTGGCCATATTTCCATAACATGAAGTTTATTGCTCATGCTTATTATTTCTGATTGTTATTTACAGCAAAGGAGGATTTTCAGCATGCAGTAAATATTGATGAGCATTTACAGAGAGCCAAAGAAGGTTTAGAAAAAACCCAGAAGCTAGTCAAACAAGCCAAGAAAAGAGATTATTACAAAATACTTGGAGTCAGAAGGTAGGTTTTCTAATTGGACTTTAATTAAAAATGCATATATTACAATATATGCTATTCTGTTGAACATTTTTTATTAAAACTTAGTGTGACATTTCTTCAGTGCTTTGGATTTGAAAATTACAGGAGAACAATGAATCTCTTGACAGTTAATTTGTCTGTATGTTCACTATCTCACTAGAAGATACATAATACTTTTATGTATGTTGTATAAATATAAAAAATATTTACATTCATTGGTATTCAGGCTATCAGTTTGATGCCAGACAAGGAATCTGGGTAACTGAACAGTTGTATTATAGTGTGATCAGTGTAAGAAGCAAGAAGCTCATGGCTGCTACCTTGTTTCAAACTCACCTGAAGAAATGCTTTAATACAAAGTGGCATGTGACTTCAAGAAGTGGTGCTGAAATATTCATTTGGCAATGGTATACAGGCACTTTATATACTAGTCACATTGGGATATAATCATGACTTGAACATGTAAAATCACCGTTATCTTATAAATTTCAACTAGTATATCCATTTTTTTTCAGGAGCACTATTTATTAATCACATACTCAAACTCAAAATAATGATTCATGCCCTTCAGAATGACAGGTCTGATTACTTATGTACTTTAGTTTGGAATTCAGTAGTAAAGTGGCTTATGTTTCCAAAATTGCATTTGGATCTTTCAGTGAATGATATAATTTACTAAAGTATTTCATCTTCATGTAGGAAGTAATAAAGTAATACTTATCTAATACTATTTATAAAATTGCAAGATCCAAGCAATACTCATGCAAATATTTCACAAAGCCATGTTCATTTCAAAATGCATACCTATTGTAAACCTTCCTATAAACACACAATTTTATAAAAATGTGTCGTATGGACATTATTATGTTGGCAGATATGACAAAAAATAGATTAAAAACAAGTTAACTGTCTTATGATACGTCTAGAATAGACCAACTTTCCAAACAGTTTTTAGGTTATCATTGTCTTTAAAATGTTCAATTAAATTGGTGTAAATGTGTTTCAAATGAAGCATTAGAGATTGTATTTAGTTTTGAGAAAATAAAATGTAAGATAATAAGATGATTTTTCAAAAATCTGTCCAGTTACAAAAAGTTATAAAAAGGATGGTGAGTTTTGAAACCATTTAGATATTTATAGACAAAGCATAAAACCTAATAATTCCACAATTTCAAATTTGAATTTTCAAGGTAGATTTTCATAGATCATTTCTTAATTTGTATAAAGTAAAAGTTTTGTTTTGAAATGAATTAGAATATAAATAAAACTTGGTTTTACAGTAGTCGTAAGCTGTCTAAAAGTATTTTTGATTTTAAAAAATGTTGTAAATATTAAACTTAATAATCATAGTAAAATGACTAAATATATTTTTATTTTATTTATTTACTTCTTTTGTCATATACTAAGTACGTGCAAAATAATTTTTACTGAGATTTATTTAACTCGTGTATCACTTGAAATGATGGGATAAGCACTGCCTCCTCCAGGATCCCATAGTATGTGAAATGATGGGATAAGCCCTCCCTCCTCCAGGATCCCATAGTATGCTCTAACCTCAACTTTTACAGCTAACTGAAATAAATATATTTTGCAAAATCAAACTTGACCAACAAAGAGGCAGAAAAGTACAGTCGATGCAGCCAAATGTTGGTAAATTTCTTTAAGCCAACCAGAATAAAAATAATTCATGGAATGAATTGGTTGTGTATTCACAGAATAATTATTAGAAAAATCAGAGTAATAACTTTTAATTAAAAAAAAAAGCCAGTATGTTTTAGTAGCACTATACCCCAACAATGGCTTTTTTGTCATGTTTAGGAAGAGAAATACAACCTAATAATTTTGTTACTGTATATACTGAAAGTATTAAATTAAATGTAGAGACACCAAAACTGGAAAAATATTTGTTGAAACTTAATTTAAAGTCACTGTTGATTAAAGAGGTTGTTTTAACTTTTTTCAAGAAATTAAGTATGACTTGATGCACAATTGCTATAATATAGGTTAGATTGTTTCTTATGTCTAAAACATTCATAGACACTAATGTCAACTTTAATCAAACTAAAAGTGCTTTACCTGTTAAAAAACAAAACAAAAACAGTTGTAATCTGTTGGGGAATAAAATTCCAGACTGGGTTTCCCCATTCCCCTATGAAGGTGAAATTTGGCACATATAAATAATAATGTTGTTTTTAATTGTACTTCTAGCTTCTACTCATCTGTAGTTTCTCAGAGGTTTTAATTACTATAACTTTTTTTTCTAAACAGTAAGTTTAAGTTGTTCTAATATTATCATAAAATATAGTAAAAGCAAATCAACTTCATATAGCTATTTTAATAGATATACAAATGGATAACATTGAAGTAAATGCAACCATGACGTGTACACACATACACATTATTGGTATTTACAAATAAATATTTAAATTTCAGTTATTTTTCTCAAAACTCAGAAGAGTAAAATGCAAATATTCAGAAAAAATTGATCTCCACTACTGGCAATGTATTGAAGTCCTTTCTTACACGTGAGTTGTAACTTTTAACCATCATCACAAACCTTGTCAAATTTGGTATATTGATTTAGGAAGAAAAAGTTGTAGATTTTATATATGCAGTTTTGAACACCAACAATTATGAATAGCTATACCAATACCACAGAACTTCATATGTATTGTCATGTGACCAACAAACAATTTTCCTCAAAAATATCCATGTCTGTGGATTTTGATTAACTTATTTGCAAGCTTATTTCAGTATTCAAGTTTCCTTTATCTTTGTTTCTAATATACAGAACAGCAGGTAAGAGAGAAATTATGAAAGCTTACAGGAAACTAGCTATGAAATGGCATCCAGATAATTTTCAGGGAGATGAAAAAAAGACTGCAGAGAAAAAATTCATTGATATTGCTGCAGCCAAAGAAGTTTTAACAGACCCAGGTACAGTCCAAATGTTTAGATTGTTTGTCAAAAAAAATAACATTTGAAAAATAAAGAAATTATGAAGTAACAGGATTTACAAAACTTGGTTGTGGTTTGAGTATACAATAATAATAAAGTTTTAAGTGTAACAAAATATGAGTGTAAAAACTGGTTTTGTAATAAAATAATACACATTTTATATGTACTGCATTAACATTAACCTTTTGAACATGGATCATTTTCACAGAATGTGCAGTTTTGTAGAAACTGTTTAATAGATTTCAGAGAAAAATGTTTGTAGTAGCAGTGTGACAACATTTAGGACAACTTTCATTACTTGTTATTAAGTCTGTTTGTAGTTGAGTATGACAACATTTGGAGTGACTCATTGCTTGTCATCAGCCGTTTGTAGTTGATAGTAGTATGACAACATTTAGGGTGACTTTCATTACTTGTTATTAGGTCTGCTTGTAGCTGATAGAAGTGGTATGGTAACATTTAGGGTGACTTTTTTCATTACTTGTTATAAGGTCTGTTTGTAGTTGATAGAGGCAGTATGACACAACATTTAAGGTGACTTTCATTACTTGTTATTAAGTCTGTTTGTAGTTGATAGAAGTGGTATGGTAATGTTTAGGGTGATTTTCATTAATTGTAATTAAATCTGTTTGCATTAAGCATTATCTCAGAGTACTTGCTGTGAACATAGTTGTAGTTTTATGTTCACAGTTTATAAAAATTTGTTCTGTAGTCACAAAATCTAGGGAACTTTCCTTTTGTTGTTTCATTTCATTTACTTCATCCATACTCACTTATTTGGTGTATGTTTGATATAGTGTTTTCATATTTCTTTATAATATGATTTTTCCAATGGTATTGTAAGATGGTTGACAATTTTCATACTTTATTGTTAAAACGACTGTGGTATATTTAGATAACTCTTTGTGTTGTAAAAATTTACAAGTGGTTACATAATATAGCTACAATTCAGGAAACTTGAGATCAAAGATCAAAGTGCTGGTTAAAGGAATGATTTCAGCACAAGAGGGTCAGTCATAGCTAGGTTATTTGGGTGCTTGACTTGTGATCTGAGGGTTGTGGATTTGATTCCCCATCACCCCAAATATGCTCTCTCTTTCGGCTGTGGGGGCATTATAATGTGAAGGTTATTCCTCCTATTCATTGGTAAGAGTAGCTCAAGAGTTGGCAGTGGGTGATGATGACTTACTGCCTTCCCTCTAGTCTTACACTACTAAATTAGGAACGACTAGCACAAATAGCTCTCATGTGGCTTTGCATGAAATTCACAATAAACAGTCAAATATTCCTTAAAAAGAATATTTCATACAACTATTGTAATATTATTTTCATTTGCAGAATAGTGGAAGTTTTGCACTAAAATTGAATGTCTTTCTTTTTTTTAAAGTTAAGAGTATGATTAAGCAAAGGTTTAATATATATTTTTAATTGTTTATTTTGTTTTTTCTTGCCTTTTTATTATATACTGTTAAATATAATTTATTAAAAGGTTATATATGATTTTGAGGTAATTTCTTCATAAGTGTTAACTTATTTGTAAAAGCAAATTCTTCTTACCATAAGATTCATATAATAGATTTCATTAAATAATGTGGGATGTTTCTAAAAATATTTTATAATAACATTACACGTAAATTACCTTTAACTCTGAGCCTTCAAACTGTAATGGGGTTGATGAGGCTTATTTTAATATTGTTTTCCCAATGAAATAAATAACTTATAGCTCAGTCTAGTAAAATTATCCTTTTCATAACATTCTTCATCTATTTAGTATTCAAATGTTGATATTCATTTAACTTTCAGATAACTCCTGAAAACAGTTGGAATTTTTATCCTTATGTCCAGCAATGTGGAATTGCCCTAAGATCTTGTTTGCAAGTTTAATGTAATTTGTAAATGTTTGTTAATGAAAATGTTGTTGTACATCGTAAGTAAATTATTTTGTATAACATACAGAAAAAAGACAGAAGTTTGACAATGGAGAAGATCCTCTTGACCCTGATTCTCAACAAGGACAAGGTTTCAATCCATTTGCTCATGGTTTCAATCCATTTCAAGGAGGATTTCATCAAGGAGGTGGACCATTTACCTTCAAATTTCATTTCAACTAAAGACTTATTGATGTACAGTTCAGTTTCCTCAGTTCTCTGGTCTGATTATTTTAAGTTCTGTGGAGCATTCAGACTCAAGCCCTTAAAATCATTTGTAGATTTTAAAGTGAACATTATACATGTAAAAACGGCTGGTATGGGTTGAGAAAACCCATACCAGCCGTTTTTACATATATTTTTCTCTACAAGTGGGTTTTCTCGTCATCATGGATTAAAATGAACATTATTGGTATGTATGTGGGTTTAAAAGTAAATCTATGGTAATTTTTGAAACAACATTGTAACTTGGAACATTTGTAGAATGACACCTTATTGTAAATTTTGTACAGGAAAAATTAATCTTAAATATCAAAGCCATTTTGGTTCATACCATGAGTGGGATTTGGTGTAATTGCTTACATAAGGTTTTGCATCTACAGAAAGTTGGTGGGAGCTCATTAAATCTGTTTTTTCCCCTGAAATTTTAGACAACTGCTTTAATACAAGTAAAGTACTTTTTTTTAAACAGAAGTTTTTTTTATCTTTGTTCAGTACAGTTTAGTTAACAGTCACCTGCTTTATTATTCTTTGGTTACTACCTAACATGAATCTTATTTTGTTTTGTTTTTTTTATTATAACGTTCTTTTTCAGTATTTTACAAGTACTGTAAATTAGAATTTTGTTTAAAACTAAAGCTCCTTATTGAAAGTCTGTATGTGATTTTTCAGGAAATCATCATTTCCCAAATCTATCTGTATTACATGAAAGTTCAAACAATAAAGAACACTGCTTTGAAAATAAAGAAAACGAAAAATTATCAATCAAAAGTGATGTAAATAAAGAATCCTTCAGCATGTTCACAGCCAGTTTTAATTTATATAACTCGAAAGGACATTGAAAACTATACTTCATTTTTCATTTAAACAGATTCAGACATGTCAGCAGTTTCAACACATTTTAAAACCCACAGTTGACTGTAATCTCTTTATTTATTATACAAATGTTCTTGTTTGTATTTTTACAAATTCAGTATGGTGCAGATAGATGTTGTTGTTTTTTTACCAACCCCATACTAATATCAGATTAAATGTTTTTACTGCACAATGTTCTAAGCCTGATAACTGAATCCATAAAAATACTTTAAATTCACAGTTTATAAAACACTTCTAATAACATTTGTTGTGATTTACTGCAACATTTTGATTCTGTATTCTCCAGGTGTAAAGAATACACTTGGCAAAACATGTAGAAAAATACAAGGTAGAAATAAGTTCTGAAAGCTCAGGAAAATTGTTACACACTTACTTTTGTAGTAGGCTTTTTGGCTGCAGAATTTATATAAACTTGAATTTATTAAATGCATAAAACGTTATATGCTAAACTAAAAAATTACTCGCTGTAAATAGCTGCCATCTTATTGTTTGTTTAACAAATGGGTTGTTTTTGCTCAGCGTTCTTTAATTGTACAATATTTATCTTTCTAGGCTGTTATTTTCACTACTTTCCAAACTGTTCATTCTAAAATAAAGTAAGAGTAGCTAAAGCTCTTACAAAAATAATTTGTTTCATTTTTCATTAGCTGGGAAAACAATTTATTTCTGTATCTCTGGAGCTTACCTCATGAAAATTTACCTTTTGTTATATATTTTGTTTTACTTTTTTACATCTTCCTATTACCTCATGCTTACTGAACTCCACTGAATTTATAGATATTTATTTGTTTCACTCCATTTGTTGCATTGAAGAATGTAAAATGGTGACTTACATAACACAGAATTGCATCAAATTAAATTTTGTGTTTGATAATTATAGTATTTTATTAATGTATTTATTTTTGTGAATTATACAACCACAGTACTGAAACATTACACAACTCTTGGACATTATGCAAGGATGGGAAATGTGGAGGTTTTATTGGAGAGACTATATTCTTTGTAAGAAGTAATAAAAGAATAGGCTCTAATGGTTTTACACAGTGTTCTGATCCTACTTTACCCAGTAATTGGTTTAGGATAAAATATTACTACATTATAAAATACATACAGAAGATCAATAAAGCATTATATTTGAAGACATGATAACGCTGTGGTACATTGTGAAGTATTTTTATCATGCTATTAGTTGTCACTATTTTGTTACGTTTCAGCATGTTTCTGAGCATCTGATTACATATTACTGACATGGATAGTCTTGTGGCTTCAGGAACATGTTGCAGTGCTTTTGAAGAAAAATTTTCTGCAATATTATTGAATGATTATTTTTTAAAACTTCTGATGCAAGTAAATTAATTTGTTGAATATAAAAAAAATAGATTGCTTCAGTACAACATATATAACGAAAATACAATTATAGGCATTATACAGAAAACTAACAAAGGAATTCTTCATACTTATAATAAAAAGTTAAAAGTTTAATATATACACTGCTAGCCAAAATCTTAAGACCAATGAACTTAAAAAAATATGCATTTTTGCGTTGTTAGACTCAACCACTTATTTGAGTAGAGCTTCGCAAGATGAAAATAAGAAGAGGATAAAATAAAAATAAAAATTTTTTAGCATTTACTAGGGAAAATGTGGACACTATGAAATTAGCCTAAATACTAGCTGGTCAAAAGTTTAAGACTATACTGAAACGAAGCGTAAATCGCTAAACACGTAACGAATTTTAGTCATCTGTGTTCAAGCATTAGCGTTGTAAACATCTCTTAAAGCTGCAAAAGCAAGGTCTCTCTCAACGTGCCATCGCTGGTGAGACTCGATGTAGTAAAACTGCTGTTCCAAATTCCTTAAAAGACCTTGAGTGATACGGAACAAGAATTTCAAGTGGTCGGCCCAAGAAAATTTCGTTGGCGTTGAGCAGGAGGATTCGACAGGTTGTCCGGCAAGACACCAGCCAATCGTCGAACCAGATTAAGGCCCTTACGGACGCAGAATGCAGCTCAAGAACAATAAGACGCCATCTACGAGAGAAAGGCTTTAAAAACCGTAAACGTCTTCAAAGGCCGCGCCTCCTTCCATACCACGAAACAGCTCGGTTAAACTTTGCTGAGAAGCACCAAACATGGGACGTAGAAAAGTGGACGAAGGTTTTGTTCTATGATGAGAAAAAATTTAACTTGGATGGTCCAGGTGGCTTCCAATGTTACTGGTATGATAAAGATATCCCACCGGAGACATTTTCTACACGACACAGTGGAGAAGGCTCCATCATGATCTGGGGTATTTTCTCCTTCCAAGGCCCTTGCTTGTGTGGAAATGACTGTATCTTTCGGCAGGATAACGCTGCAGTCCACAATATTCTCAGGACAAAAGAGTTTGAAGTTATTCACTATGACGGCCTTGCAACTCACTACTGAGACCTCTTGTTGGGCATTACCTATCCTGTTTAGGACTCCTTTTTGGTGTGGTCTTAAACTTTTGACCAGCTAGTATTTAGGCTAATTTCATAGTATTCACATTTTCCCTATTAAATGCTTTTTTTTTCATCTTTCGGAGCTCTACTCGAAAAAGTAGTTGAGTCTAACAACGCAAAATGCATATTTTTTCTGCATGTTCATTGACCTTAAGATTTTGGCCAGCAGTGTATTTGTCTAACCACGTTGCTGTAATGAAAGTAGCTTTTATTTACGTGCTGATTTGTCAATCTACTGGAAATTTTTTTTACAGAATACTTCTTGTCATGTAAATATAAGAATAAATTTTGAATAGAAAAGCAAATCTATGAAGGCTATAAAAAAAATTAAATCGTTTTAATGCATAATTCGTCATGGGTAGAATAATTCAGAAGTCTTCACACACAAAAGAAATGTAAATAATAACCTTGTTGATCACACATTACCAAAAGAATCTAGCCTTTATAATTTGGATCCAATTGGTCCTTGTGTTTGTCAAAAATTTCTATATTGGTTACTTTGTGTCCAAAACAGCCTCGGAGGCTTAGACCAAATAACCCATGTTATTTCCCACACAAAGTTGTACCTGAACTACGAGCTTAGAATTTGAATCTAAGCTGTATCGTTTACCAAAAAAAATTGCTATATTGGTCATTTTGGCCTCCGAGGCTGTGGTCACACAGCCTATCTTACTTTGTGTATGAAGTTGTATTTGTACCCCAAGCTTGGAATTTGTAGCTTTAAAGGTGTTACTATGCATAAGGAGAACACCTAGAGAATGACATTTCACGCTTATTAATAAAGATTACTGGTGTCCATCAGTATTGAGTAATTGTTGGTCATTGTTTTGATGAATACCCACTGGTGGTTCACTTTCTTGTCTTTAATAGCAACAGCTTTAATTTTTCACCATTTGGTGTTTTCTTTTTTCTGTTGTTTTAAATTTTTAGGTCTGTTATATGGTCTTTTTCTGAATGTGAGAAGTTATAGCTGGTGTATTTATAGCACAATTCTTAATATTACTTTGGTGTTCTTTGAATCTTCCCTGTAACGGCATTGAATGTTACAAGCCACATTTTTTTAGAATTTTGAACTTGGGATTTTACCTTCGCAAGACACCGCGTAGTTTAGAAGGACTTAAGAGAACTACAGTTATAGTAAGTTTATTCAATATCCTACGAAGGTTGTCTCCTAGTCCTGGTATATAAGATATACCAGATCTGGTATATACCTTATTATCAGGTTGTGATTCTTTAAGAGTTCAGACAGATGAATCGTTTTATTTGGATAACCGTTATTCCTAAAAATATTTTCAAAATGTTTAAACTTTTCATTTGGATAAAACGAGGAGAGTGTACTTGTAGCTCTAGATTTTAGTTTTTTAATAATCCCAGTTGTAACAGATTGTATGGCATGAACGAAAATGTCTATATTTATTTGTTTGAGTTTATGGTATTGGTGAACTTTTTTAGACTTCTAACCTTGTGAACCAGAACATTCAGAAATGGAAGTGTTATCAACTCTAAATTCTGTAAAAAATTGTTTTATGTTAAACTGGCTGTTCAGATGTACATTGATTCGTAAAATAAATGTGTCATCAATGTACCTTACCCATATACGAAGATGATAAAATTATAGTATTAAAACGTTACTTAGGTTCTGTTATTACTACAGGTTCCGTCTAACATATTTTAAAATTGGTCATTACAGTGGAAATAATTTGTAGCGAGACACGTCCAACAAGAACTTGATGTTCAGAATGCTGATGAGCATTCTTGTTGGAAGTGATATGTCATCACTTAATCGTTTGTTTATTATATCATGGTATTTTTAGCAAGTATCTTAATGAAAAGTTCAATTACGTTGAAGCTAGCCATAATATCGTCTTCAGTTATTATTTTGTCAGAAATGTGGTTAACGAATTCTCGTAAGTTTCTGATTTAATAAGCTAAATTTATTGTTAGAGGTTTCTGCACGCTATAAATAAATTTGACTGTTTTATAAATTAGTGAACCTAAGGGTGCGTTAAATTTATGTATCTTTAACAAACTGTAAAGCTCTGGGAAGACTGAATAGTATACAGAAAATCCTTTGTACAGGGACGTTCTTATTCCTTTTCTATATTGAAAATTTCGTCATTTATTCGTTTTTCTACACGTTCAGTTGGATTCAAAGATTGACTTCCGTCCGTTAGCACTTCCATCTTTTGCTCGTAGATACGTCAGTTTATGAGGATTGTAGCATTTCCCTAATTGTCGGTTAATATAACAGTGTCTCTGTCTCACTGTAAAGTACTGATAGCTTGATGTTCTTAAGCTTCAGGGTTTAACCATAGATGACTTTAGAGCTTCTCTAGCTTGGAAGCATAAATCATTAGTTGTTGTGAGATATAATGTACTAAAAACTGTTGAGTTGAAGGAATGATGTCAGTGTAGGGTACTTGTTAAGTTCTAGAGATAGTACACCGATTTCATTACCATTAAGACATTTATTCTTAGATTTACAACTGTCTGCTTATTTATCTCCATTGTCTTATCCTTATATTCATCTTAATTCTATATGTTTAATAACTTTAATACCAGATGTCAGTTATTGTTACAGCTGTTGCCTAGATATCTATTTTAAAACAATATTTCACAATTAAATGAGTTTTTCATTGCTTAGATCATTGTTGCTAGTTGAGGACTCTGGTAAGAAAGCTGAACGCTCTCAAATAAAAGTATTTTAACGTAGAGATAAGTCCATGTATTATTCTACATTATTTATCAGTAGTATTGAATCTATAAATACACTTACACGTTTTGAGGCTGTGATAGTCAAATTTCATTATTCTGTTAAACCAGAATAAATGAAAATTAATAGAAAATGCTGTTGACAAGCTGCTTTCTCCGATCTGTTAATTCAGTTGGTGAAAGATATGTGCAGATAACTCTCTATAACTGTGTGTAGAAAATTTGAAGAAAAAGACAAACTATTTTTAAGTGATTTTGAAAGCTAAGATCCACATACATGGATCAGCAAATACTTACAATGAAACAATATTAGGAATTAATATATGATCATGGTTATCAAATTTATGGAGAAAGTCGTTAAAAGGTTGCACGAATTTGTAATATTGTTCTAAGTGAGAATATTCGTCAGTAAAACTACAAGTTAAAACACTATCATTAGATTATGTAGTTGGAAGAAATATTTCATATTTTACAAATACAGTATCGTCTTTTTTTTGTACATGAACCTGGCAATACACTTGAAGTATTACTATTTTTATATCACAGACGTACACAATGGGTTGGATATGTTACATTGAAACGAGTTTGGAGCCTCATTATGTTATAGCCTATATTGTCATATCCATCTCAATTATATAAACTTTGTCAATTAGTCATGTCAAATGCACACGACTTCTCCATGTTGCTTCCCATAATCCATCTAGTGCATAAGGAAAATGTTTCATAGTACTTGCTTCATACAAAAATTATGGTTATTGCATCTGGCAAGTTGGCTGCTGTGTCTTAGTGTTGAATGTTATGAATAATTGTTTTATTTTTAACCTTCTTCATATGTGCAATGGCTAAACAGAAGCTATGACTAAAAGTTGTATTTACCAAGTTTCCAAATGTAGATCCTTCTTAATTATTATGTGTGTAGGTGACTAGGCTTTCTCCATTGGTTTGTGTGTTCGCTTATCTTACCTGTTACAAGACGTCACAGTGTTTACAGCGGTAGAGTATATATTGTTACAGGTCTCTTTTGGAATGGCTCTGGTGTCCGAAATTGATCCATATTCCTACGTTTTATAATCTGTTTAAGTACAAGCTATTTCCCCTTCATGAACATTTTAAATCCGCGATCTGAACACGTCTTCATAATCTTAGTGTATGAATACTCTTCCCAAAAGCAAGGTGTACTCAGTGGATCACAGTACCAGCAAAACGTAAAATTATCAGAATGTAGTTCCAAGATATCCCATTCCATTGCGTCTTTATATCGGCCATAGTTATTACTCGACTTGGTAAATTTCCATATTTCAAATTGTTTGGTTCAAAAGACATTAATAGTTGGAAAATTATTTTAAAGATGAATGAGATCAGAAAGTAGAAATTCACAAGCAATTGCAGCAGATGTGACCTAAATTCAATGAGTAGAAGTCTACGAGCAATTAATCTTGAGCTGGTTGAATTTACGAGAGTTAAAACGAACTTTTGATGTGAGCTAGAATACTCGATTATATACTGTAAATGTACTTTATTTAATAGTTAAAACTGAACTATCTATTTGGCAGCAAAGCTAACAATTCAAAGTTTAAAAGCTAAGTATTATTATATTAAACATAATACTTTACAAACATGTTTGTAATTTTGTTTAAAATATTGATTTTTAAAGATTATACATAAAATTATGGATGCGAGAAACAGCGGAAACCAAATAATATTCTTCAAAGTTTCGTGAAAATCTTCCAAAAATTTATATTAGAAAGATTATATAAATTTTTATTTTAAAAGGTTTATTGTACTCTACATTCATGTCACACAGATTAACAGAACGGTTTTCAAACAACACGTTTACTTGCAAAGACATCTTGCACATTGTTAGATGTTTGTTTCAGTTTCGACACAAAATATATTATGCAATGTTTAGCTGCAGAAATTTTAATATCACGTGATACTACATGTGCAGTTCGCGACCTATCATTGCAAGAATTTACCCCACACCGCGTCTGTACTGTTATAAAAAGATGTTCAAATCCTTTTATTTGTTTACGTAGGAGTTTCTGGTGAGCAACCTTTTTTTTTTCTGATATTCAAGTTCAAAACTAGGGAGAATTATGCTAGGATAGCTTTTGTGTAACTTGCACAAAATAATGAAAAAAATAATTATATATGTGTCGTCCAACGTTTCAGTGATACTTGATTTATATTACCCTTTTATGTGATTGTTTTTCAGTTTATAAACAAACTGATCAGTGTGGTTTTGTTTTTAGTACTGAGTTTCATAGCTAAATCACCTCGTATTTTCTGATGGCGTTAGGCTATGTCAAACTACAGTGTAGCTTTCATAAAAAAAAAAGGAGACCAATTGTAGTTTACAAAAACTACAAATGTTAAATGAGCTTCTTCGTTTTAGCTTTTCTTTCACTTATGTATAATAGCTCTTGTGATTAGGAAATGGTCCCCTTCAAAATAAAAGTTTAACTTTTCCGTCAATATTAAGGTTAGTGAAACTATTGGTGTGCTTCATTTTTCTCTCTTCCTTTGATTTATACACTCAGTGGTCACTTTATTAGATACACCTCCTATTTAACGCAAATAGCCAAACAACGAATCATGTGGCTGCAACTCAATATATGAAGCATGCAGACATGGTTAATAGGTTCGTTGTTGTTCAACCAAACATTAGAATAGGGAAGATGTGTGATATAAAGTGACTTTGACCGTGGAATTATATTTGGTGCCAGACGTGGTAGTTCCAGCATCTCAGAAACTGTTGACCTCCTGGGATTTTCACGTACTACAGTCTCCAGTTAACAGAGAAAGATGGAAAAAACAAATTCCAGTGAGCGTCATTTACGTAGGCGAAAAAATTTTGTTAATGAGAGAGATCAGAGGAAAATGTCTAGACTAGTTCGAGCTGACAGAAAAGCTAAAATACTCAAATAACCACTCTTACCAACAATGGTGTGCAGAAGGACATTTCTGAACACATAACATATTAAACATTGAAGCGGGCGGGCTACAGCAGCAGAAGACCACCCCAGGTTCCACTGCTGTCAGCTAAGAAAAGAAAGATGAGGCTACAATGGGGACGGGGTTAACAAAATTAGACGACTAAAGATTGGAAAAGAAAACTTTGCCTGGTCTGGCGAATCTTAATTTATGCTGCAGCATTTATATTTTAGGGTCAGAATTTGACATAAATAGCATGAATCCATTGATCCATCTTGCCTTATATCAACGGTACGGACTGGTGGTAGTGGTGTAATGGTGTGAGGAATGTTTCCTTGGCATACATTAAGCTTCTTAATACCATAAAGCATCAACTGTTTCCCCAGTATACCTGAGATTATTGTTGCTGACCATGTGCATCTATTTAGCCCCCCGCTAGTACAGCGGTATGTCTCCGGATTTACAACGCTAAAATCAGGGGTTCGATTCCCCTCGGTGGGCTGAGCAGATAACCCTTTGTGGCTTTGCTATATGAAAAACACACACACGCATCTATTTATGTCCACAGTCTAGCCGTGTTTCAATGGCTAATTCCAGCAGGATAATGCGCCATGTCACAAATCACGTATCATCTCAAACTGGTTTCATGAACATTGAAGTGACTTCAATGTACTCCAATGGCCTGAACAAAGTCCCCAGATCTCAATCCAATATATCACCTTTAGAATGAGGTGGAACTAGAGGTTCGCAGCATAAATGTATGGCCGACAAATCTGCAGGAACTGCGTGACGTTATCGAGTCAACATAGACCAATACTCCTAAAGAATGTTTCCAGCATCTTGATGAATCAATGCTACGAAGAATTCAGGTTGTTCTGGAGGGAAAAGGGGGGTCCTGCTTGATACTAGATAGGTGTACTTATTAAAGTGGCCACTCTGTATGTATAATCTTCTGACTTAAATACGTAACACGAAATACTAATAATTAAAATATTTTCAGTGTCACAAATAAGGTGCTTTTACGAACATTTTATGCCATAAAGAACATAAATCACTTTCAAATGTTGATTAACGCAGTATAAGTCATAATGTTAAACAAGATAAAAACAAATACTTTTAATTTTTGTTATTATTTAGGTATAATAATGTCTGACAGATAAATTTAAAAACATTTACAGGGACGTAGATTCTGGATATATTATGCAGAAAATACATCAAATACAGATAATAAAGTAAATACAAGTAAACAAGTATTTATTCACAATAATTGTGTATTTGGTGTATCTACATACTAGACTGACTGGACAAAACCTTTCTATAGTCTAAAAATGAGTGCTAGGTTGGAGAGAGCCTTTCCAGATATAGCTGAGTAGGACAAGAATAATATACAACTCATTAAAATCAAATAATAAGTCCACGTACGATATGCCACAAACCTGAGCTCTATACGTCACCGACTGTTTAATACAAACAAGGGTAAAACATCCCGCTCATACAACTTTGAGTTTATATAGATATATGGCTACAGTTATTCAAGTTTCGAACTGTTGCCATATTACTATTAAAAATATAAAATTAGTCGCTATTTCAGCTAGGACTTTATTATGAGATTTGGATGTTATGTACAAATGCTACACAAACTTAATATAATTTTTTTAACTGTCATTTTTACTTCATAAACCCAGAAATTTGTTGCATGAGTTTAATAATTATCTATTATATGAAGTATTATATTTTAACGCAGTTGTAAAATAAATCAATGTTAAAATAGAAGTCCTGAACTTTGCAGTCAAGTAGACAGAATGAATCCCATATAATATTATAGATATTTATACAACCTATTACTAATTTTCAGATATTTATTCCGCAAGAAATGTTTAAGTGACTAAAAAGTAATTACTTTAAAGCATGTTCAAGTGCTGGCCTCTGAATTTTACTGTAATGTGATATGTGCATATATAAATATACACAAACATAGTAACAACTGTGAATAATCGAGTTTTTAAAAATCATGATATTAGATTATATGAGTGAATGACACGGTCTAAGATTAGAGCCGTGATTTTAATGTGGGCACATCATAACAAATGACATTAAATCTCATTATTTTTCTTAAAGAGCTCGAGAGAGCCATTGTGGTAATAGCTGGTGTAATTGGCTATCTTTCCTTTGGTGAGTTGTTTAAAATTAGGGACGCCTGGATCTGAAACCTAAGGATCTCTGGCCTGACTGTTTATACTGTACATTATTTAAAACATATCATGACAATTTGTAACAACTTTTCCTGAAAAAAGTAAAAAACGCAGGAGACTTCCATGCATATGTGCTCACAAATCTTGATACAAAAAGTATCAATAATCGTTAAGTTGTAGTTGCTTTGTTGAAGTTAATCTGTTCAAAACTTGAAGAGCTCTTCCGCTTCTATTGTACAAACGTTTTTATTTTTGTTTTTAAAGCCGCGTTTGATTATATTGGCTATATGTGTATTATTATGTTGTGTAAATACAATATAGAAGTTATCTCATTTACCTTTATACCCTCATAATAAACCCTCAGGGTAAGCACTAATTTTTAATGCTTATAATGTTAAAAACCGGATTTGAATAGTCGTGGTGGGCACAACACAGATAGCCCATTGCGTAGGGTTTTACATAACAACGAACAAACAAAAACAGAAAATCCCTCCTAATAGTAATCACAATATTTATGGTCATAGGTTTTAGGTATATAAATGTTTCAAATGTTTTTTTTTAAGGTTTTGTTTCATAGGCACAACTTAGTGATTCTACTCAGTTACTAATTCCAAAAAAAAAGTATTTTTACATAAGCAACTCAAAGCTTTTATGGCTATGTAGATAGATATTTATTTAATTTTTGTGTTTATAGTTTAAAACGTTCACTGGCTATGAAAAGTAGATTATATTTTAAAGAGTTTATCTTGAGTTTTTGTTTTCAAAAGGTGCTTGTCTTTGTCTTGTCTTTTCAAAAATTGTAAAGTAGGCTTAAAAGATTTCTTCTAGGTCACTCTGAAATGCAGCATGATATTATAGCTAAAAATAATTGCACACGTATTCCCCCCCTCACCTCATGCTTTTGGCCATTTATTTTTTTTAATCATTTTAGGATAACAGGGCTTTGAAACCACACCTTAAACCTTCCAAAACTAACGTTTTCACTCACGAAATGGTAGTTACGTAAGATAATACTGTCCCCACTCCAAAAGAAAAAGAAAACAATTATTGCTGTGAAACTCAGCAAATCCTAGTACTGTCGACAAGTTAGTAAACAAGGGAAAGGAAGAGAACAAAGGCTTGTATTCAAGCCAGATGTCGAAAACAACGGATAATTTACGGAGAAAGACAGAAAATTAACTGAAGAGAAAGTAAGCACGTTCTAGTACACTCATTTTAATTCTTTCCAATATTCAGAAGTTTGTGGCAAAGTGGAAAATAAGAGGGGAGGATATTCTTGCGTTTGTTCGTCAAAGCCTAAATTCGTGGAAACATCCTTGCAGGACCAATTTATTATGAAGCAGGGATTGCAGGGCAAACTATTATCTTTGGTACTGGTTTGTCGAATTTAGTCATCGTTTCCAAAAAGTAAAAATGACTTTATGTAGAAGTAAGTGACCTAATCTTGCTAAAATGCATCTACAATGAAAAGGATTTCTCACTAAATCCTGTTCCCTAAGATTACTTATGAAATAATTTATTTCACTTAAAGAAATACTTTGAGTTAAAAGGATCATGAACATTTACATACTTTAAAACGTATATATATATATATATATATATATGTATGTATGTGCATGTGTGTGTTTGCTACAATAGGTTTGAAAACAATAACTTAAGCGAAAGTACGGTATTTGCTGTTTTAAGCTCAACTCATAAATTAAGTACAGTATTTTAGACATAGACTTATTGGTGAACTGAATGTAATATTTTTTTTTAATGTGTTAAGAATGTAAGGTATAAGTGTAGGCGTACATTGGTGTGCTTTTTGGTGGTCGCCGAAAAACTATGGAGTATTAATCACAATGTGGCTCCTTCTCGTCTATCAGGTGTACTACTAGGTATTCTAGAACTAATTTTTTTTTCTTCTACATTTCCACGTTTACGGGTAGATTAATTATTCTTCTTCTGAAGGGCGCTCCACATTAGAAAACCCACATTAGATCTCACTTTGATAACATTCTCTTTTGTAACGTTGCCTTACAATATGATTGTGGACTGTGATCATTATAGTTCAGTGGTGTCATATGTAGCTCAAAAGGAGTCCACTCACGAGTTGTGATAGAACTTTGTCTATTTGTTTTTCAGGAAAGGATAAATCAATTACAAAGAAATGTAAAACACACAATAATTTTTCTTCTAACTATCAACGACATTGTAATCCTCTTAAAATAATATTATTGTTACTTTTATCGAATCTCAAAATTTTTAATGGGTCTAAGTGAACCATTTAGACAGAAAATACACTGCTGGCCAAAATCTTAAGGCCAATGAACATAAAAAATTGCATTTTGCGTGGTTAGACTCAACCACTTATTTGAGTAGAGCTTCGAAACATGACAATCAGAAGAGAGAAAATAAAAAACTTTTTTAGCATTTACTAGGGAAAATGTGGACACTATGAAATTAGCCTAAATACTAGCTGGTCAAAAGTTTAAGACTATACTGAAACGAAGCGTAAATCGCTAAACACGTAACGAGTTTTAATCATCTGTGTTCAAGCATTAGCGTTGTAAACATCTCTCATTGACATCTCTTAAAGCTGCAAAAGCAAGGCCTCTCTCAACGTGCCATCGCTGGTGACACTGGATGTAGGAAAACTGCAGTTCCAAATTTCTTAAAAGACCCTGAGGGATACGGAACGAGAATTTCAAGTTGTCGGCCCAAGAAAATTTCGTTGGCGTTGCGCAGGAGGATCGACAGGTTGTCTGGCAAGACACCAGCCAATCGTCGAACCAGATTAAGTCCCTTACGGACGCAGAATGCAGCTCAAGAACAATAAGACGCCATCTACGAGAGAAAGGCTTTAAAAACCGTAAACGTCTTCAAAGGCCACGCCTCCTTTCACACCACGAAACAGCTTGGTTAAATTTGCTGAGAAGCACCAAACATGGGACGTAGAAAAGTGGACGAAGGTTTTGTCTGTGATGAAAAAAAATAACCTGGATGATCCAGGTGGCTTTCAATTCAACGTTACTGGCACGTTAAGGATATCCCACCGGAGACATCTTCTACCCCACACAGTGGAGGAGGTTCCATCATGATCTGGGGTGCTTTCTCCTTCCATGGAACAATGGAGCTTTAGAACATACAGGGGTGTCAAACAGTAGCTTGCTACATTGGCATATTGGAGAGAGCATCCTTGTTGACTAAAGGCCCTCGCCTGTGTGGAAATGGCTGGATCTTTCTACAGGACAACGCTGCAATCCATAATGCCCGCAGGGCAAAGGACTTTTTCATGGCGAATAACTTGATTCTTTTGGACCATTCAGCGTGTTCGCCCGAACTGAACTCCGTTGAAAATGTTTTGGGGTAGATGGCAAGGGAAGTCTATAGAAATGGACGTCAATTCCAAACAGTGCATGATCTTTGAAGCCATTTTCACCACTTGGAATAACGTTCCAGCCAGCCTTCTGCAAACGCTTATATCGACCACACCAAAGCGAATGTTTGAAGTTATTCGCAATAACGGCCGTACAACTCACTACTAAGACCTCTTGTTGGGCAATTCTTACCCTGTTTAGGACTTCTTTTTGGTATGGTCTTAAACTTTTGACCAGCTAGTATTTAGGCTAATTTCATAGTGTTTACAATTTCCATATTAAATGCTAAAAAGGTTTATATTTTTACTTTCTATTTTCTTATTTACATTTTTCGAACCTCTACTCAAGTAAGTGGTTGAGTCTAACAACGCAAAATGCATATTTTTTTTTATGTTCATTGGCCTCAAGATTTTGGCTAGCAGTGTATATACACAAGAGGTACTTATCACGAGACAGAATGGACATTAAATTGCTTACAAAATTAAAACTAACTTGGAATGTCAGTAATAAATTAGAATATAAAGAAATAAAGTACAAAACTTTAATTCAATGTAAAAAAGAAAATTCCGAAAAACGACGTTAGGTACATTAGTTTTTAAAATAAAAGTAAAAGAAAACACAGTGTAGTTGATACTGCACCTGGAAAGTGAGATGTATACTAGAACTTGAAGACAGAAATTTAAAACTTTACAAACATTGTAGGAAGATAACGGAAAATCCCAATGACAGAAGTAGTTTAGAGAAATGAGTTAGTGCTTACAGAAGCAGTGTTAGTGAAATACACGAGGTGATAACAGAAGTACTTTAGAAAACTACGCGTGTAAGTGATTACAGAATTAGTTAAAGGAAATACACATGTAAGTGATTAGACTGGAAAGCTCGGAGATTATGAGTGTTACCTCTCTTTAAAATCACTTGTTAGATGTTACATTTCTCATTCACTAGTAGATAAAGCATATCATCTGTAACGAGGTTTTTCTCTTTTTCAAATAACTTTTATTTCTTTAGCAATCTGCAAAATATAAGACTTTCTTATCACATGTTCCGGAACAATACAAAAATAGTATCTTAAAAATATACGAAATATTGCAAAGCTAGACCAGCAACCTCTTTTTGCAGAGACAGATAACGATGGCAGATTTTTTGTTGACGAAACAGCTTTCTGTAAGATTAAATAAAATTAGCTCTTCGGTCAATTGCTTAGGGAAGTACTTCATAGCCAGTGCATGTCACTTCCTTAATATAAACACCTTGTCAACAATTAAAATTGTTAGAACTAAATATTATGGGGTTTAATTCTTATAGATACAGTACTTGTGGTAATAAAGTATGGATGTATTTCCTGTCTTGACATCCCACATTATAAGCGGCTAAGACAAGTAACCAAGGAGACATGTGGTAGCTGAAAATATTTCCACTCGTTTGTCTTTGCGAATCAGACAAAGGTGAACATTATAGGCATAAATCACTGTTGTTTGTTACAATGGTGCAAAGAATATCGGACAACAAATATCTATGTATTGAAATATAAAGTAGATATCCGGAAATATCAAACTGATTGTTTTCTAACTTTCTTCTTCAGTTTATATATAAAGTATGAAAGAATTATACCACTATATTATGAGTAAATCCACATTCCACCCATTTTTCGCGCTGAACTTCTATAAACCTGTTAATTAGATAACAAATCTAGCTTAAAGTCTTGTAGAAGTGTTATCGTAGCTTACAGCTAACTAAGGTGAAGACTACCATTTTCAATAAGTTGTTTTGTTTAAACATATCAACAGAATAAAAAAAACACATGTTTTGTAATTTTGAAAGCAAATGGGTAAAAACATTAACATATTACAGATCTGGCGGAAAATTAAACAAAATTATAAGTATAAGCCTCTTTTTTATTCATATAGACATGTTTAGGTAGTAAATTATTGTCTAATTAAATTATAGCCGTAGGAGATCCAAACAAGTAACATCAGTGTAACTCAAGATGTTTTATTTCTAATTCATAGAAATACCAACAGAGGACAATGTACGAATGAGTATTGCTGTAACATAAGGTATAATTTGAACATAAAACTTGTTTTCTGTTAAATAGTTTTCTAACAGTATCTTAGCATAACTACTCGCGTCTTATTACATTTTCGTTTACGGTAAAAGTATATATTCTTAAGAGTATTTGTGACTATTAACCGTCCAATTTGATTATACAATGATGAAAAAAGAAAAATCATAAAATGTTGGTTCTCGTCCATAATTAAATGTAAATGCTTCCTTCGATAAAGGTTTGGTTTGGTTTTTGGAAGTTCGCACAAAGCTACTCGAGAGCTATCTGTGCTAGCTGTCCCTAATTTTGCAGTGTAAGACTAGAGGGAAGGCAGCTAGTCATCACCACCCACCGCCAACTCTTGGGCCACTCTTTTACCAACGAATAGTGGGATTGACCGTTAAATTATAACGCCCCCACGGCTGGGAGGGCGAGCATGTTTGGCGCGACGCGGGCGCGATTACGAGTCGCACGCCTTACGAGCTTGGCCATGCCAGGCTCCCTTCAATAAAGTGTTGATTTTCGTTGTACATGATTATTTCTACGGATTTTTATACGTTTCCTGTGGATCGCGTGCTTTTTCTCTCACTTGCTAATTCTGTGTATTTTAAGTGAGATCTAAAACCTACGTAACACTAAGTGATAATGTAGAATAATTTAGGTATTTTCTGAAATTTCACATGTATTTGTTTGGAGTTAATTACAAAACTATACAATGGGTATTGACACCTGGTTTTTAACGGTGTGGGTCTGCAGACATACCACCGTGCCACTGAGATATGTTTTACATATGAGTAAAAAAGCCTGAAACTAAAACTATAAAAATGGGAAAGTTTCTGAGCATGTCAGTATGAACACTAAAAACTATGTTTCATTAGATTTCTGCTATGTAACGATAAACAGCAGCCTTATATGATAGTATCTCCTATTTTTCGTAATATATAATTTTAATACACTTTCCATTTACATTTTACACAATACTATATTTCTGTTTTCTTAAATACATAATATATTAATTTTTAAAATTTCCAAGGTGAGATCCTTACGTGAAATTTCAGAGTGGTAATCAAATGCCACCATGTCTGTGATGTCTAGCACAATTACTCTAACATTTGTTATTCTTATTTTCTTATGCAAATATTGTGTACTAAATGGTCGAGACACTTAGAAGTAAGAACAAAAACATGAATTACGACTAAGCATTACCCAGTATTTAATTTAGATACTTTAATATAGTTATCTAAAGTAACATCTTAAAACAAAAAACAAATTGTATGAGTAGAAGGCAGAATTATCAGGTAGGTATTCTTGCTATCATCAGTATTTTCGTTCGTGAACCCAGTAACACTTTACGATGTTTGCCCAACTTAAAGGAAGTTGTGTTAATCCTAAAATCACCATATCAAACTAACAATGCAAAATGATCCCATGAATGAAAATGTTTAAAATAAACAAGTGGAAAATATTAAACAATGAATAAATTATGTACACTAAACACTTTAATCAATAGGGTTACCGAAACAAATACAACATTAAACACATAACAGAGTATAACTTACTTGCACTGCTGTCAGGAGAAATGACAAACATGAAGGAGGTTCAGGCGAGTTTAGAACAAGCATTTTTTTCTACGTACTCTAACTACATGGAAGGGTCTGGAAGTGACATCTTTCCTATAATATAGGATAATTAACTTGAAATACGTGCTATTTTTATCGGCTGCGTATATTCGTTTTGGTGGCAATCTACTTCTGAAATGTTTCAGTTATTTGTGAGAGATGGAATGAAGCACTACTACTGAGAGACTACATCTTGAGCGACTGTTTCTGTGACCATCATGGCTTTTCACTACTGTTTTTTTGTTTATTGTTAGGCAGACAGCATAGGTTTCATACCTTTTAAACAGAGTAATTGGACCCAATTTTGGAAACTAATATCTACTTTATTTTGTATCAATTATTTTTTTTTTCAAAGTGCTTTATTTCATTTAATTATCTTTTAAATTAAAGCTGGTTTTATGTTATCTGATAGGAGAAATAAAAAGTTATATAATTTCTTGAAGTAAGAATAAATTATTCCATTACAAATTACTTAACACTATTTTTATGGGTTCTAACGCATAATTTTACACATTTCTATATTATTGCTTAGTTAATCAGCTCTGATTACCACAAACTCAGAGAAACGCTGGTGCTTTGAGTATAATTCCGTAAGGTCAGGGATGAAATAAAAAGTAATCTCCTAATTCCATCGACTTACTGAAAGAATAAATCTGTTAATTTTTTATACAACTTTGTTTTTCTTTGGTCGTACAGAGAATCTGGCTGCTCACATAGATGAGCTAGGCTATTTATGCAGTGTCAAGTTTATAAATTTATGATTATATTAAACTGTGAAAATATTTTAGTGTATATTTTATTGGAGTTGTGTATCATACACCAGTTTCATTGTGTTGTTTTGTTTTAAATTAAGCACAAAGCTACACAGTGGGCTATCTGTGCTCTGCTCACCACGGGTATCGAAACCCTGATTTTAGCGTTGTAAGTCCGTAGACATACCGCTGAGCCACTGTGGAGCATCAGTTTAATAAACATAATTTGCATTCTTACTAAAGCGATATATGTGATCTTAAGATTTAATATAATAATGTCAAAGTAGAAAACCAGCAATATTGACGCTGTAGTTTTAACTGCAGTCAATCTTCACGAGGATCCCTCATTCAAGGACCATGTCACATAGCTCTAATTACCTGCATTCCAAGATTCAGCTGCTCAGTCATAAAAAATGTCACAATAGAGATAGTGCATACTCTGACTGCTTGCTTACAGAGTCATTCTGTGATGCATATTTCATGGCCTCTTAAGATATCTATACGTTGAGCATTTAAAATTCTGATGTTAAATGGTGTAAACTAGTTAATCCTATTTTAGATATTGCTACCAACCCGAGAAAAAGCGGTAAAGTAGTGTTGTATGTACACTTTATATATGTCCGTTCATGCAATAAAAATATGATGAAGTTGTAGTAGATTCTAGAATTTTAGAGTGTTTTTATTCTTGTGACTGGTGATACTTGGAAAAACAAGATGCTGCTCCGTTCCGATTCGTTATCCGACGGCGAGTAACTTGTGGTATATTTTAGCTCATTCGTGGGTATAGATAACCTTTTACAAAGATTACAGTTTAACCGTGATGCTGTGGTCAAATCATCAACTCTGAAACCAGTTAAATCAGGAAAGTAGGCTACTAAAGTGTACTTGTAAAAGGAAATTAATATTTCTCTTAATGTACAAAGGGAGTCGAGGTAAACCTAGTTTCTTGCGTAAACGTGTGCAAACAAAATGTTGGAGTTCACTTATGAAGTCAACTCTTTATTGTTAATACGTCTAAATACACTAGTTAAAGAAATAATGTCCCACAATTTTAAGTATGTGCCAGTTATGATGTATAATTATTAACAGCTAGCTATAACATTGCTGGCTGGGCTAATAGGTCAGGGGTATGTGAAGAAATGTCTTATACATTACTTTAGGTATACAATATCTAAGAAAAACACAACCTCCAAAGCACTTGAAACTACTGGTTGATGATTATACAAGCAATCTGAATAAGCATCAGTGGAAAGACGTTTATGAGCATGCTAAACGTTTGTAGAGCCAAATGATTGCATCAAGACTATAAATTTAACGTAGCACGAATACAAGTTCATAACATGACATATTCAGTGTTGAGCTAAGAATGTTGAAAAGTGGTATAAAACAACTCAGGGAAAGTGGTGTTGGTTAACACTACACATTTTCATTAAAAGAGAATTAACACATATTGATGTTTTTTCATTCCATCATGTAGGTGACTGTCTGGGTAATCTACGGCTTTCATTGACTAGTATGCCAAGTCTTAGCAAGTTGAATTTGACGATAGAGTAAGTCTAAAACTCAGTACTTGAGAGATGTTTTATGATTTCTGAATAATGTCACTCAGACTTACATTTTGCAATGCACTAGTTACATTTCAACAGCTGGTGGAGTTCACATTATATGGTTTATGAAAAGAATGGTGTTTAATATATGTCACTGACATATTAGCATTTCGGTCAAATGCTTTAAACTGTTCCTGAAAACCTAGAAATGATATAAAATAAAACTGAAGAAAATTTCATTACTGAAAGTAATTCTTCTTGAATATGTAGCTTGTAAAAAAACATACAATGACTGCTCTTACTAAAGTTGAAACTATACTCTTCAAAACAAGAAACGCAAAAGGGATATTTTTTTTTTATTTTAAAGAGAAATATATGTAATAACGTTACAAGCTCAAAGTATGTGATGTTACACGTGTTAAGGCACTGATTGTCAGACCAAAATGACAATAAAGGTTGTGCACTTTGAAAACGGAGGAAAACATCGGATTTTTCGCCAAAACGCATGCGTGTCCAATAAATTTGTTTGAGAGATCTGCATGTTCTGCAAGTGCAACATGTGCAAAATCCCTATAAAAGTGACGGGTTCTCGGTTTCCATAGCTCAGTGTTAAGCCCCCGACACGCAATACAGTTACGCCAAGACTGACTGAAGCACAACGTAACAACGCCATTGGTCGCTTGGAAGCAGGCGAATCTCGATCAGATATTGCCAGAGCTGTGAATGTCCACCCAAGCACCATCACAAGGCTATGGAATCATCATCAACAACATGGATCAACTTGTGACCGTCCACGATCTGGCAGACCTCGTGTGACCACGCCCGCACAAGATCGCTACATCCGGTTACGACACCTTCGGGATAGAACCGCCACTGCGACGTCTACTGCCTCAACCATACCAGGGCTGCGTAGGATTTCCGATCAAACCGTACGCAACCGTCTACGAGATGCAGGAATCCGACCTCGACGTCCAGTCAGAGACGTCATCCACACCCAGCAACATCGTCAAGCACGGCTGCAGTGGACTCGGGCACATCGGGTATGGCCTCATCGACGATGGAGGCATGTTTGGTTTAGCGATGAATCACGTTTTATGCTTCGTAGGCAGGATGGAAGGACCCGTGTTTACCGTCGCCGAGGTGAACGTTTTGCAGCAAACTGTGTGCAGGAAATTGACAGATTTGGTGGTGGCAGCGTCATGATGTGGACTGCCATCGCCTACAATGCCAGAACAGACCTTTTGCACATTCGAGGGAATCTTACGGCTCAATGATACGTCGACGAGATTCTTAGGCCTCATGTGCAACCCATCATGGTGAACGTCAACGACGTTTTTCAACATGACAACGCCCGTCCTCACACAGCCCGACTCACCACTGTCTTCTTGAGACATCACAACATCAACGTTCTTCCCTGGCCCTCCAGATCACCAGATTTAAACCCCATCGAACATCTTTGGGACGAGTTGGACCGACGTCTGCGACGGCGACAACCTCAACCGCAGACTCTACCTCAGCTTGCAGCACCTTTGCAGGCTGAGTGGACAGCCATTCCACAGGATGTGATTCGTCATCTGATCGCTTCCATGGGCAGGAGATGCCAAGCAGTTATTAATGCTCACGGGGACATATTCGTTATTGACGTTGAGTGACGTTAAACTTCAATTAGTTAGCGTGGACTTCGCCTTTGCAGACTTTGGATGTTCAGCAGTGAATGTGCAAAGTTTCATACATGTCATACAGAACTACCCGGAATAAACGTGTTAACAATTTGTCTCAAATTTTGCCTTTTGCGTTTCTTTTTTTAAAGAGTATATAAATGACATGCACCAACTTGAAATAAAAAAGAAGTTCACAGTTCTTTCCACATAATATCGTAATAATAAAACTTTGTGAGGAACTTGTCAGAGATATTATCGTCATTAGTAGCTTCAACTGATGTATATTAACGTTTTAACTGGAGTGAAGATTGTTTAAACTATTCTCATTAAGTAAAGAAAGCTAGAGACACTAGTGCATAGGGGAACTGAGGAAATATTATAAGAGGCGTAGGACAAATAAAACAAGAAAGATAATATATACGTTGCTTACCAATTACTAATGGAAGAAATTATTGCACAACAAGGAATGAGAACTAATAGTTGCAGTATTTGCGAGCTAAGTATAAGGGTAAACCATGCGTCATTGAAGTGGCTGATGGTTTTACAGAATAAGAAACGATGATTATATACTGGATAAGTATTGCAAGAATTTAATCTTATCACACAACATTTTCTGGAAGTGTTGATGAACGATCTCACAAGAGGTAAACGTCATGTGCATTTGCAAAATATTCTCGTACAAGACACACATCTGTGGTGAAAATAAAGGTAGTCCTAACGAGCCATACAGCCACAAATGTGGAGAGCATAATGAATGATTGACTAAAGAAGTTGATGAAAGAAACGATTAATTAACTCTGATAAACTGATACATTAAGAAAGTGTAGTTTATAATCTTGTTCGATTACATAATAAATTAGAAGAAAATGAAAAAGTGCTGTATTGCTATTATGGTCCACAGAGATATCAGAACTGCAGTACTATATTTTGTGGTCTCTGGACTCTGGGTAAATACATTTCTTGTTTACTACATTAAATGAGGAACTGGTGATATCATGAAAACAGAAACTAAAGAAATATTAATTTGAGAAACTTTACATTTTCATCAAGTTTATTACAATAAAAGCTAATATTATTTTCCCATTCACTAGATCTAAAGTGTAATATAACACAAAATCTAATACATATATTGCTTAATAAGACAAAAGTTGGTTTGCAAACTTTGTTTGCCTATAGATATGCTGCAAAATTTTGAATTTCGCGCAAAGCTACACGAGGGCTACGCTAGCCGTTCCTAATTTAGCAGTGTAAAACTAGAGAGAAGGCAGCTAGTCATCACCAACTCTTGGGCTACTCTCTTACCGACGAATAGTGGGATTGACCGCACATTACACTACTCTAATTTATTGAAATTCACAATCACAAAGGTTTTTGGTTTTCATTAGGTCCTTAGATAGTTGTTACACATGTTTCTCTGTATTGTGACTTTTGAATACTGTCCTGTAGCGTTCTTCCTGTTTACTTCTTTATTTTCATCTTTATCAAATGTGCAAGGAATAACTTGTCTGTTTTTTTTTTGTTTGTTTGTTTTTGGAATTTCGCACAAAGCTACTCGAGGGCTATTTGTGCTAGCCGTCCCTAATTTAGCAGTGTAAGACTAGAGGGAAGGCAGCTAGTCATTACCACCCACCGCCAACTCTTGGGCTACTCTTTTACCAACGAATAGTGGGACTTACCGTAACATTATACCGCCCCCACGGCTGGGAGGACGAGCATATTTGGCGCAACGGGGATGCGAACCCGCGACCCTCGGATTACGAGTCGCACGCCTTACGCGCTTGGCCATGTCGGGCCATATAACTTGTCAAAGTAGACTTTACAATAAAAACAGGAAAAAGTTCGAAAAAAATCCTACTTTACGTATCCTGATGTTATCGAACAAACTAACCCAACAATTGATCGAACTCAACTGAAGACATTTATAGAACCTACAACAATATAGTATCATGTAACTCAAATTTCTTGAAAATGCTATAAATACGTTTCACATCGCCAAACCAAATTGCAAACCACGATCCCAAACCAGCTACTGTAGCTAATGTTCAGCGCCTTCTAATGGTAAGCTATGATGAAATTACGGCGGGTTACATCAGTTTGGTTTGAATTTCGCACAAAGCTACACGAAGGTTATCTGCGCTAGCCGTCCCTAATTTAGCAGTGTAAGACTAAAGAGAAGACAGCTAGTCATCACCATCCACCGCCACCTCTTGGGCTACCAACGAAAAGTGGGATTGACCGTCACATTATCACGCCCCCACGGCTGAAAGAGCAAGCATGTTTGATGTGACGGGGATTCAAATCCTCGACCCTCGGATTATGAGTCGAGTGTCTTAACCACCTGGCCATGCCGGGCCGCTTACATCATTAATCTCATCTACAGATATTCTCTGTTGCCTTGTGGAGGTTGTTAGAGTACGAGGAGGACCAACCAACTACTGAATGTTTAATATGAATTGATATAGTGTTATAGACGGTATTTATAGTAATTTGAAGTTATATTTTGTCGTTTTTATATACGTTTTCGTAAGATTTTTTTGTGATATACGAAATGCTGAGTCACGTTTATACTCTCGTCCCTAACACGTGTCCAGCAACAGTCAGTTGCAAACTCTCTTTGTTAACCTGAAGATGTTAACCTGAATAAACATAATAACATAAAAAAATGGGATATTAGTTAGTTATACGTTGAAATGCATACAATTTTAAATTTTAAACATGAATTGGAGTAAACACTTACATAAGTTTACTCTGTGCACGTCTTCAAAATTCGAGTTAATATGAAGATGTAAGTCTGTCATTAACAATTAATTCTTATGATAATCTTAGTTCGTAAGATACTGAATAAAGTTATTTAACGAAATGTGATCTCAGTATCCAGGTGAAGGAATTCACTTGAAATGCAAGACAAAAGCATGAATCAAATATCTTTCTATACAAATGGAGACCCGCATATTTCCATTTCACTTTGATGTTTCATATACAAGTAGTGTGATAATTCTAAGGCTTCCTGTCGTGAATCTCCCACCAACGGCTATTGTAGTAAAAATAGTGTAAAGGAAGTTATTGTAATGCTGAAGATTTATGCATTAAGTTTAATGGCTCACAACCTTGTTGCTTCAGGTCATACCATGAGAAGGTTGATAAAAAGGAGATCTGTATATCGTCATCTACAACACTAATATAACAGTAGACCATTGTTTTAGTTGTGCAGTTCACCCTTATTATACAGGCATCTTCATTTATATTGCTATTTAAGTCTTTTACACACTGACGAAAGCCTTTGACAGTTTCTAAGCCACATTTTCTGAGAAGATGATTCTCAGTTACTTCCTTCTTTTCAGGTGCGGTTTTAGTAGGCCTTTGAGTTATACCAATTCGATATCTGCCTTGAAGGCTATTGTTCATCTTTAATACTGTTCTTTGACATTCATAAGTGAAGATCAGAATAGGCAGTCTTCTTCTTCGATGATTTGTGCTGTTGAATTTGATGATCACATAAAGGCTAAAAAAGTATCCCAAAATAAAAAGCACAAAGAAAGACTTCGAATATTCACCATCTACACCATTAAACATTTTAGGTTATATAAGACCCCTTTTGTTTAGCGGAAGAGTAGAATACTTCGTTTTAATCTAACATTGTCATCGAGCATCCCCTAAGTGGAACTGATATATGGAGATATTGTTCCTTTTTAAGCATAAAGCTTCTAGTGTATTATATGAGTATAAATATTCTAAATATTATTTAAAGGTATATTGGTTCCCTCCCTCGATGGCTAACAGTCCACAAACAAGAATGTGCTAATTTAAGATCTACATCATATTCAAATATTAAGAAACGTGATGTGTAAATGAAATGAACCTATAAATGGAGGACAATTTTAAATCCTTGCTAGCATTTCGAATAAATAAAATCTATTAGTTAAGAGATCAAAGTTGAACTAATAGAATAGTGCAGTTCGTTTGCTATTTCGACCTTTTTCGGTCATCCTCTGCATAAAAAATATTCTCAACCCAAACCAGCCGTTTTTACACATGTATTTTTATCTACAAGTGGGTTTTCTCGTCACCTAAGTTGCAATTATACCATTTAAAGGTCCTTTAATTTCAGTGTTAATTTATTATTATTGGTAACCAGTAAGTTAAAAGTAATAAAAGAACAATCGTGCCAAGTTTCCATCATAATATATATATATATATAAATTAGATATATTGCAAGTGTGTATTCATGATCCATTTTATTTTTATCTATAAAACACACAATTCTTTCAAATAATATCGTGCTAGCTCAGTTGACGGGCCCGGCATGGCCAAGCGTGTTAAGGCGTGCGACTCGTAATCTGAGGATCGAGGGTTCGCATCCCCGTTGCGCCAAACATGCTCGCCGTTTCATCCATGGGGGCGTTATAATGTTACGGTCAATCCCACTATTCGTTGGTAAAAGAGTAGTCCATAAGTTGGCGGTGGGTGGTGATGACTATCTGCTTTTCAACTAGTCTTACACTGCTGAATTAGGGACGGCTAGCACAGATAGCCCTCGAGTAGCTTTGTGCGAAATTCAAAAACAAATAAACAAGCTCAGTTGATAAGAGCAAATTACTTCATTCTAAAATGCGACAGTGAGAGAAGTTCAGAGGATTTAGCGACATGTTAATTAACTATGTATTAAGATGATAATTTACACTTCATAAAATGTACTAGTACATCAGCAGTACTTTGGTACATATCCATTATAACAGCATGGTTCCAGGAAGTAGTTTTTCCCTGGGTTATATTGAAGTGAATGAATAAATCATGTAACTGATTTACTGTTACACATTTATTTTAATATCTACATTTATTTCAGTTTTATGTATGTGGCGTTCATTGTTAAATGTATATTGCGAAAGTCACGTCTGTTCTTTAAATTTGTAGAAGATTTCCGATTGTGTGAAACGACAGTGCTCTATGTGTGTATGTAAAATATTAGTTATTGCCGGTTGAACTTTCTAAATACCTACCTAAACATTGACACGCCAAGAAACGGAAACAGAATGTTGTTGGTTTGCTACAGTAAGTAGCCTGGGAAGCGATAATTTTGGTTAACGCTTATTAATAGCAAAACTACAGAATATGAACAGAAACATTTTTAAATTTCAAACATTACAAACCGTTCAACTTCAGTGAATTAACTTCGGACGTTAGAATTTCTTCAAGGACATTAAATATCTTCGTCAGTAAAAAAGTAAGCTTGTAAACAGCGTTAGGCCAAACAAGAACAGAGCTAGCTAGCATTTCCGTTAAGTGAAATATATTTGAGTATCAAGAAAGTTCAAGAACATGTGCAACGACAATTCAACTAACAACATTCCCAACTTAAAACTCGAGAACAACTCAGCAACTAGCGACCTCGAAAAAGCCAACTTATTAGCCGATTACTACAAACAGGTTTTAATCATTCCAAACTCGCCACTCTTTGGTAACAACCATTTTTACACAATCCAGTATTTTATCAAAGATAATGCAACACTATTCAGTACAAACTTCACATGCTCCTTATCCCACGATAGCAGTGTCCACCTTACCGACTTTCAACAACTCACTAGACCCATTACACAGGTCGAAATCAAACTAGCAATCAAAACATTTAAAAATACTGCCCCAGACGAGGATGGCATACGTAACATCATTCTTAAAAAAGCCTCTACCTCATTCATAAACCATCTAACAGCCTTATTTACTGCGAACGCACCCCTCAAACACCTTAAAAAATTGCAACAAGCCCAGAATCTTGCCATTCGACTGGCATATCGACTCCCCCAGTTACACACCGACAGCTTACCTTGACAAAGCAAGCATCATCTCGGCTCTCAAGGACAGACTTACCTATCTAGCATCTAAATACTATAGAAAAGCAAGCAACCGCACACAATTAACAAGACAATTTCCACAACTAGCAGCCACTCCACGAACTTGGCAGCGATATTCCTCTCCCTACAATACATACATGCCCTGAAAGTAAACTCTAATGTCTAATTACATATGCCTTCACACTTTCAGTGTTGGGCACTGGTGGGGTTGTTTATTCGGCGCCACACCAGTAAAAGTGAGTTTTCTCGGGGTACTCCCGTTTCCCTCCACATCAAAATTCTTCATTTCCTAATATTTATAGATCTCAGCTCTGAAAAGAGGCCAGTTAGAACGTATCATAATCATAACTAGTAAGTATCATATATATAGTATCAAAATTTTGGTTAACTAATATCACGAGTTTTAACGATGTTGGCGTATTGTGTTTGCATCTCTCTGCTCGTTTCTCTTCGACCACATTTACGTCAAAGAATTCTTCGAGTTGTTGTGATTGATGTGCTGAACTTCTCGCCGCATTTTTCGCTCTCTTTCTCCGGCTCGCAGGCTTCCTTCGCAGCTGGTTCCGACGCTTCTCAAATAGACACATAAATCTGTTAATTTCAAGGTCATTTGTGACCATCACTCCAGACCAACAATTAACTAGTCACTCTAGTTCAGTTCACAAGTTTCGAAATCAGGCGACCAATTTACTCTCGCCGCGTGTGGGGCAAAGAAAATCACAGTTTATGATCGCCCAGGGCTATTTTTCGTTCCCCTTAGTGGAACGAAATAATAATAAGTTAACCCAAATACCCACCCAGTATCACACACACACTGAATTAGCTATATATTGTTCCACTACAAAAGATATCGATATTAACTTCTTACAGAAATGAGTTAATCGTTATCCAAAACCAATTATCATAGGGGACTTTAATTCCCCACACACAGAACTAAGAGGAAACAGAAATTCACATAGAGGGTCAGTTATAAAAAACTTTCTTTCTATAAACAACATGCACCTAATAAACGACAATACTCCTACACACTTTTCAGTTGCCAACGGCTCATACGACGTACTCGATTTCATCAGAATTCCCAAGGATATAGTAAACAGAATCTCTAACTTTAGTGTACATGATGAAATTACCAGTGACCATTTCCCCATTTCCTGCATGATTCACCCACTGCGAGGTACATGACTCCCTCAGTGTAAACATACACTAAAACAGATTGGCTCACTTTCAATGCTTCACTAGATTCTTATCTACCACACTCAATTGAACATGCTAACAATAAAATATAATTAAACAATTATGTTAAACAAGTTACTGAAGCCATCAAAAACACAGTTCCGAAAACAAGGAAAAAACACTCACTTGATCATTGGACTTGATCATTGATCACCAGAAATTCACGCACTCATAATCAAACGCAGGCAGTTAAGAAGAACACACTTTGCAACATGCGATCCGGCCATCAAAACACACATCAACAGAACAAATGCAAAAATTAAACAACAAATTAAAATAGCAAAAGAAACAAGTTGACATAACTTTTGCAAAAACTTAGAAAAAAAAAACCATGGACAACCCAAAAGAATTTTGGAAAAAAATCTAAGAGTATTTCTTCCGACAAAAACACAAATTACTTGCTGCAACACATCACATACAACAACACAATCGTAAGGACGGACTCGGATAAATACAACCTATTAGCCGACTATTACGAATCCTCCTTCAGTGACCTAAACTCGGCCGACTTTGACACACAACACCAACAACATGTTAACAACTACATACATACAAATCGATTTTCCTTTACACCAAAACTCAAGTTCAATCAATAGAAAAATCACCACCACAGAACTCAAAATTAACACTAAAAACTTGAAAAACACTTCACCCAGACTTGATCAAATACCAAATATTATTCTCAAAAAAGGTTCTAGTTTTATATTACAACATCTTACAAATATCTTGAACATCTCATTAGCAACTGGTTATTACCCTGTCACATGGGAAAAAGTCATCATCACCACGATATCAAAGAAACAAACAAACAGGACAAATCCTGATAACTTCCGACCCATCAGTCTGTTAAGTTGTCATGGCAAACTGATGGAGAAAATCATTTCAAATCTCCTCCTTCATTTCTGTAAAATAAATAACATCCTACCCGAATCTCAAAATGCTTCCAGAAAAAACAGACAAACAATAGATCACCTCACACAACTCACTGAATCAATTTACAAAGCATTCAACAACAATCAGGTAACCATAGGTGTATTTTTAGACGTTAAAAAAACATTTGACAGTGTTTGGCATAACGCCATTACGTATAAATTAACTCATTTGAAAATAAATCACACTGTTATTAAATGGATATCAAATTTCTTAACTGATAGAACAGTCCAAGCAAAGATCAATAAAACTTTATCAAAATCTTTCAATATAACTGCAGGAGTGCCCCACCAAGGATCCGTCCTGTCGCCACTCCTGTACATTATTTTTCTCAATGATATACTTTTTCCCAGTTTAACGAACACTTACAATTCACAATACACAGACGACATTGCTATCTGCAGTATCTCTAGAAACTCAGTAATGGTCATGTCTTGCGTTCAAGAAACATTGAATAATGTCACGAGCTGGAGCAACAAGTGAAGAGTAGTTTTAAATCCAACAAACACACAAGCAATCACTTTTTATAGAAAATTAAATAGACACAGAAAAACTCTGACAAAAGTAAACATCACACTAGGCAATACGCCTATCATCATGAGCAAACACATCACATTCCTTGGCATCACATTTGACTCAAGATTAACATTGAAAAAAACATGTCAACAACATACACTTATTCATCAAAAAACGCATTTTACATTTAATGACCATATCTAGCAAACATTCAAACTGCACACCAGAAACTATCATTCAAATATACAAGGCTTACATCCGTCCGTTAATAGAATACGGATGTCAAGTCACATATAATATGTCTAACAACACACTACAAAAAATTCAAGTATAACAAAATAAAATACTAAGAGCAGCAAACAGGCCACCATCATACACTCCCTTAAACTATATACACCAAATCAGCAACTTACCAACTCTTAGAAACAGGCTCACAGAAATATCATACAAATATTATTTAAAAGCAGAACATAGAAACAAACTAACTGCATCATTATGCAGATTAGCCAGTGCACCTACAAAATACATTTTACCATATAACATATTTCAACAATCACAAATCACTTATCAAGAACCATAATCACAGACAAGGTAGATTCATGCTTATATTTATTTCTTTTTTTCAGATTCTGGCACAGGACAGGTAAAACTTTCGGCGCCTGTCCTATGAAAGTGGGTTTTCTCGGGACACTCCCGTTTCTCCCCACATCCAACTCTTAGGTATTGGATCTTTAGATCCCAGACAAGACTGTTGCTCAGCCCTGAATCAGGCCGTTTTGCGTTGATATTTACACTGACGTCTGCTTGTCTGACTCTGGCCTGGCTAGCTTCTTCAGTGCTGCCTTTGTTTTCGCTCCTTTTCTCACGACAATTTTATAACTTCATACCTCAAACATGTAAAAAAATTGAAAATTAAATGCAGGCAAAGTTTCAAGTATAGTCAAATAACATCTCACGTGAGGGGGCGAAAAGGAACCACAACGTTCCTGACCACTCCAGTTGGAGAGAGAATTCTTCAGATTTCTCTCTCTCTAAACTAAAACCCTGCCACGTTCGTTTACGTTTACGTTTACACACACACTGACTTGAAGATGAAAGGTGGAAGGCTTTCGAAACGTCGTCCTCTACACTTGTGTCTCTGCAACAGACAGTTGCCGTCCATTCTACAAAGTTTTATCGTGAATACTCTACCTAAACAATCTATTAAAGCTACTTTAACTGTTTTTACTTCTTTAATAACTTTGTATCTCAAAGCTACTTTACATTTCTCAATAAAATAAACTATTTCAAATACATTCATTTTAATTTTTATATTATTCCTATTCCCTCTTGTATTGTCTGTTATGTAAACAAACAACATGCTAGATAATTTGAACTTGGTATTACTTTTAAGTAATGTTTAACATGTTCTGATATGCATTATACACAAAAGTTAATGATAAATATTTTACATTTCTATTATATTGCGGTTTATGTTGAGAAAATGTAATAAAATATATACTTAATTTCGGATATTACATGTGATGTAGAACGCTAATAAGATATTTCCCAGTCTTATAAATGATGGACTCAGCAGATAGCCCAATGTCGCTTTGCTATAAGAAAACACACACACTTATAAATGAAAATATCTAAGATTTTTTTTCTTTTTGTAGTTAGTGCATTTCGTATTTTCAACTTGAATGATACCTTATGTAACGCATGAACTAAAGGCTAGATCAGAAATTCCAAGAGACACTCATAATCCTTCCTAATTAAAAAATATTGACTAGGATCAGGGCAACCAGTTATCAACATTTACGGCTGATTCAACTTAACCTGGATTGAGTGTTACGGTTATAACGCCTCTACATCAACAAAATGTGACGTATTATGACTCGAATCCTAAGCTTTTCAACTGCAACTTGACACTCTAGTCACTAGATAAGGCCTGGTTCAGTCTGTAAATATTGTTTATTGCTGATAATTTAGTTCTTTATACACAGATATAATAAGTAGTTGATAAAAATATATTATTTTCTTCAACGTTGACTCAGCTGAATCAGATTGTGTAAGTATAATAATAATACTTTTGTAGTTCAAGGTCTTATTAATTTTTTCTTAATTGGTTAATAAACTATCCTTCCATCCATTTATTTGCCTGCCTGTCAATTAGTTCAGATAAATAAACTTAACCATCTAAAACTTACATTGTTTTATAGCAAACATCTCTTGCAATGGTAATGAGAAATGCAATACACATTATATCCATTATCATATCCCTAAAACTGTGTAAAAATATAAATATATTTTTGTTAATTTCACAAAATTACTATTTTATAAACACCGCTTAGTTTTGGCATTTTCATGTTAAAATGGCAGATCTGAAATGTCAGTCTTGATAGTTTAGTTATGAAAAGATCTAAACTTACCTTTGTAACTGAAGCATTCAACATTTACTCGAAATGAATATGCTTTTCTTACAAACGAATATTTTGCATTGCTCACTCACATTATTTTATATAAGCTTTTATATGAGCAAACATCATAAAAATATTAATATTATTGTTTCAAATATTAAAAAACAACAGCAGTTATAATGTGGTTGTAGGAAAAAAAAAGATTCCTCATCTGCACCCATTAACCAAATCTCCATACTTTTATAAACTATTTCAAAAAAGATGTAAATGACCAAACAAATTATTTTCTTGTTGCAACGTGTTTGTTACTTGTTTCTTAAACGTTTTATTGTAATTATTACTTCAACATTTTTTGTAGTGAACTAGATGACAAACACGCGTTTGAAAGGAGGTAAAACAAAAAAATAGCAGCATATTAAAAAATCTGAAATATAGTTTTTCACAGAACCTGATTTGGCAGTAATGATATTGTTACTGTAATCCTATAAAAAATTATTCCACAAAGGGGAAAGAGGGTGTCTTCTTATCAAAATTTTTGATAAGCTCTCCAAGCTCAAGAATAGTGCAACTGTTAGTGACTTTGTGAAAGTAGTACATTTACATTTCAACGTGTTTAACGAGAAAAGCACACCATAAAAACAGATCATACAGAATTTCCTTTTAGGGTTTTGGATTTCCGCTCAATATGATATGAGTGTGTAAACTTCATCGGTTGATAAACTTTACAGCTCATTAGTTGACAAGTTCTACACTTCATTAGTTGACAAGCTCTAAACTACTTTATAACCCAGTAACTGTTAAAATATACTTTTCAATATATCCAATAACAAAGGTGGATGTTGAATTTGTTACTTTGAATGTTTAAAAAGCTTCCCTTTTTGTTATTTCTAAAGACAACAGTGACTGGTGGGAGAACGTATACAAAAATATTTGATATACAATGTTCTGTGCAGCAACAATAAATTACAAAATCTTACAACTGCATCCTTTCATGTCAAGTGAATCCAAGGTCACGTTATATATAGTATATATGACCGTACACAGTCGTTTCATGTCTCAAATATAAATGTTTGGAATAATTTAAATTAATTTAATTTCATTAATTAGATGTGATATTAAACAAAAATATTAAATTATATTTTAATATTAAACGAAATCAGAATAAATTCTAGTTTTAAAATGACCATCTAAAAGGTCCTTGAAGAAATTCTAACGTCCGAAGTTAATTCACTGAAGTTGAACGGTTTGTAATGTTTGAAATTTAAAAATGTTTCTGGTCATATTCTGTAGTTTTGCTATTAATAAGCGTTAACCACAATTATTGCTTCCCAGGCTACTTACTGTAGCAAACCAACAACATTCTGTTTCCGTTTCTTGGCGTGTCAATGTTTAGGTAGGTATTTAGAAAGTTCAACCGGCAATAATTAATATTTTACATACACACATAGAGCACTGTCGTTTCACACAATCGGAAATCTTCTACAAATTTAAAGAACAGACGTGACTTTCGCAATATACATTTAACAATGAACGCCACATACATAAAACTGAAATAAATGTAGATATTAAAATAAATGTGTAACAGTAAATCAGTTACATGATTTATTCATTCACTTCAATATAACCCAGGGAAAAACTACTTCCTGGAACCATGCTGTTATAATGGAGATGTACCAAAGTACTGCTGATGTACTAGTACATTTTATGAAGTGTAAATTATCATCTTAATACATAGTTAATTAACGTGTCGCTAAATCCTCTGAACTTCTCTCACTGTCGCATTTTAGAATGAAGTAATTTGCTCTTATCAACTGAGCTTGTTTATTTGTTTTTGAATTTCGCACAAAGCTACTCGAGGGCTATCTGTGCTAGCCGTCCCTAATTCAGCAGTGTAAGACTAGTTGAAAAGCAGATAGTCATCACAACCCATCGCCAACTCTTGGACTACTCTTTTACCAACGAATAGTGGGATTGACCGTAACATTATAACGCCCCCATGGATGAAACGGCGAGCATGTTTGGCGCGACGGGGATGCGAACCCTCGATCCTCAGATTACGAGTCGCACGCCTTAACACGCTTGGCCATGCCGGGCCCGTCAACTGAGCTAGCACGATATTATTTGAAAGAATTGCGTGTTTTATAGATAAAAATAAAATGGATCATGAATACACACTTGCAATATATCTAATTTATATATATATATATATTATGATGGAAACTTGGCACGATTGTTCTTTTATTACTTTTAACTTACTGGTTACCAATAATAATAAATTAACACTGAAATTAAAGGACCTTTAAATGGTATAATTGCAACTTAGGTGACGAGAAAACCCACTTGTAGATAAAAATACATGTGTAAAACGGCTGGTTTGGGTTGAGAATATTTTTTATGCAGAGGATGACCGAAAAAGGTCGAAATAGCAAACGAACTGCACTATTCTATTAGTTCAACTTCGATCTCTTAACTAATAGATTTTATTTATTCGAAATGCTAGCAAGGATTTAAAATTGTCCTCCATTTATAGGTTCATTTCATTTACACATCACGTTTCTTAATATTTGAATATGATGTAGATCTTAAATTAGCACATTCTTGTTTGTGGACTGTTAGCCATCGAGGGAGGGAACCAATATACCTTTAAATAATATTTAGAATATTTATACTCATATAATACACTAGAAGCTTTATGCTTAAAAAGGAACAATATCTCCATATATCAGTTCCACTTAGGGGATGCTCGATGACAATGTTAGATTAAAACGAAGTATTCTACTCTTCCGCTAAACAAAAGGGGTCTTATATAACCTAAAATGTTTAATGGTGTAGATGGTGAATATTCGAAGTCTTTCTTTGTGCTTTTTATTTTGGGATACTTTTTTAGCCTTTATGTGATCATCAAATTCAACAGCACAAATCATCGAAGAAGAAGACTGCCTATTCTGATCTTCACTTATGAATGTCAAAGAACAGTATTAAAGATGAACAATAGCCTTCAAGGCAGATTTGGTATAACTCAAAGGCCTACTAAAACCGCACCTGAAAAGAAGGAAGTAACTGAGAATCATCTTCTCAGAAAATGTGGCTTAGAAACTGTCAAAGGCTTTCGTCAGTGTGTAAAAGACTTAAATAGCAATATAAATGAAGATGCCTGTATAATAAGGGTGAACTGCACAACTAAAACAATGGTCTACTGTTATATTAGTGTTGTAGATGACGATATACAGATCTCCTTTTTATCAACCTTCTCATGGTATGACCTGAAGCAACAAGGTTGTGAGCCATTAAACTTAATGCATAAATCTTCAGCATTACAATAACTTCCTTTACACTATTTTTACTACAATAGCCGTTGGTGGGAGATTCACGACAGGAAGCCTTAGAATTATCACACTACTTGTATATGAAACATCAAAGTGAAATGGAAATATGCGGGTCTCCATTTGTATAGAAAGATATTTGATTCATGCTTTTGTCTTGCATTTCAAGTGAATTCCTTCACCTGGATACTGAGATCACATTTCGTTAAATAACTTTATTCAGTATCTTACGAACTAAGATTATCATAAGAATTAATTGTTAATGACAGACTTACATCTTCATATTAACTCGAATTTTGAAGACGTGCACAGAGTAAACTTATGTAAGTGTTTACTCAATTCATGTTTAAAATTTAAAATTGTATGCATTTCAACGTATAACTAACTAATATCCCATTTTTTTATGTTATTATGTTTATTCAGGTTAACATCTTCAGGTTAACAAAGAGAGTTTGCAACTGACTGTTGCTGGACACGTGTTAGGGACGAGAGTATAAACGTGACTCAGCATTTCGTATATCACAAAAAAATCTTACGAAAACGTATATAAAAACGACAAAATATAACTTCAAATTACTATAAATACCGTCTATAACACTATATCAATTCATATTAAACATTCAGTAGTTGGTTGGTCCTCCTCGTACTCTAACAACCTCCACAAGGCAACAGAGAATATCTGTAGATGAGATTAATGATGTAAGCGGCCCGGCATGGCCAGGTGGTTAAGACACTCGACTCATAATCCGAGGGTCGAGGATTTGAATCCCCGTCACATCAAACATGCTTGCTCTTTCAGCCGTGGGGGCGTGATAATGTGACGGTCAATCCCACTTTTCGTTGGTAGCCCAAGAGGTGGCGGTGGATGGTGATGACTAGCTGTCTTCTCTTTAGTCTTACACTGCTAAATTAGGGACGGCTAGCGCAGATAGCCTTCGTGTAGCTTTGTGCGAAATTCAAACCAAACTGATGTAACCCGCCGTAATTTCCTCATAGCTTACCATTAGAAGGCGCTGAACATTAGCTACAGTAGCTGGTTTAGGATCGTGGTTTGCAATTTTTTTGCTCAGTTCAGAATACTTTGCTGAACATGGTAATCTTAAAACGTCCTTTGTGTCGAGATAATCCTGTACATTGCGTGTACTGTAGGTAATGGCACTGTTATCCTGGAACAAAATGCTATTGTCAAACCTTACCCTAGCATATGGCCGAAACAGTGTCTTCTTGTGATGCTTGTAGCTGGCATCATTGGCGTTTCTCTGGAGGATATGAAGAGTTTTTCACCATGATGAATAGCTGCTCAAATATATTGCACCACGTCTTGTATTATTCCATGTCGGAAAGAAAATATTCTGTTATCTGTTTTCCAGACAAACGACGAACATAAAGCCAAAAACAGGGCTCATTTGAAAAGATGATATGCTATCAGTGTCCTAACTGTCAGTTGGTATACTGTCTTGTCCACGCAAAATGGTGGACAACTGGTGAATTCTCGGTAATATTGGTTTGCTGATATCTCTTCTTTGAATATAAATATGTTTGGTGAATTTTCTATTCGGTGCTATTCTGGATATCCTGCAATGAACGTGTTCGCGTCATCCCTGTCGTGGGGTGTTGCAAGACTTCTTTCGACCTTAACATGTCTACCTGATTGAAACACGGTCATCTCGAGCAGTAGGTTTTGGCATTTTTCCTGGAACAACGTTTCATTTAGCTCAATGACGTTTCAGAACTGTGGATACAGTACGATTAGGATACACTAATGTTCTCATAACATCCATTTGCTTCATACCATTTCTGGACAGTAAAACAATTTGACGTCATATCATTAGTCCAGCTTCTTTCTTAACTAAGTAATTTTTGTGTAAATTGGATGAACATTTGGGATCATTATTTTTTTGGTAGAATATTTCTTTACCAATAATATGCAAACTACTGGGCATGGCATAATGGATTGTGAACTGATGGCACCTGTAATGACTCATTATTCCATCTGTTTTGCAAATATCTTCTTTCAACTCCGCAGAAAAACATCACACTGCCCCTTCCACGCTTCATAATAGGTGCTCTACATTTAGAGAAGTACCTTTCACATTTTTTCCCTCGACATGCTTTGAACCAAATATTACACACTTGTATTTATCTGTCAATATTATCCATTTTTAGTCATCACAGTCCAGTTTATATATTTTAGTAAATTTCAGTCTTTTCACAATATTTAAAGATCGAAGTAAATGTTTCTTTAGTTTTCTTGATACTGCTATTATTTGCTGCATGTCGTTTATCTTATGCTTGAGATCAGTAGCAGTCTTCCTTCTGTCTAGAAGATAGCTAACGCAGATAGCACTTGAGTAGTTTTATGTGAAATCCAACTATAACTAATGGTATCGTAAAACTTTGAAACTAAACCGAGACGTGGAATTGGTACTTATAAAGGTGTTTTATATCCTACCATATAACTAATAAAGTAAATTAAGATTTAGTTATTCAGTATTTTAGATTATTTTTATCTCACTGTAGAGCTGAAAAACTTTTTGGTTAATCTACATTTCAGGTTGCTTCCTGTCCTTGCACACAATTAGAAATGTCATTCAAAATGTTACTATTCTATATTTTATATTATTTTATATATTAGTGAAGAGTTGAAAAGCTACCTTTTGATTATTCTTCACATCAGGTTACTTTTATGTCTCTCCATGAAATTAGAGAAGTGGCCTAAAAGGTATTTATTCTGCATTTTGAGTTATTTTATATTTTAATGTACAAAGAAAGAAGTAAATGAATACACTATATATATATATATATATGTGTGTGTGTGTGATGAACCCTATCCAGTACCATTCAGCTAAGAAACTAAATTAAGTAGGTGCTCAATATTTGGCTTGGCTTGGCATGGCCTAGCGCGTAAGGCGTGCGACTCGTAATCCGAGGGTCGCGAGTTCGCGCCCGCGTCGCGCCAAATATGCTCGTTCTCCCAGCCGTGGGGGCGGTATAATGTTACGGTCAATCCCACTATTCGTTGGTAAAAGAGTAGCCCAAGAGTTGGCGGTGGGTGGTAATGACTAGCTGCCTTCTCTCTAGTCTTACACTGCAAAATTAGGGACGGCTAGCAAAGATAGCCCTCGAGTAGCTTTGTGCGAAATTCCAAAACAAACAAACAAATGCTCAATATTTGTGGAGGGTTACTTTTGGCTTTTATTATAATGCTGACTTAAAATATAAGTAGGCGCAACTTTTTATACTTTTAAATTAGTTTATTCTCCAACCATAAATTAAGGCACGAATATTCTATATGAAATCACTTTACTCTCATATACAACTGAGAAATTATATCAAATTATGAACGTTCTATATTTCAGGTTATTTTCCCCTCCCTACAGTCTACTGTTTCGTCTGAGTATCCTTGGACGTCCTATGTGGTACCTGTTCAATTATGCATTGTGGACTGCTACCTCTGTCTCAAAGTCCTATGAACTTTGGCTTGCATAAAACAAAACGAAGAGTTGTGCTCAAGCTTTGTATTGTGTGAAATTTATTGATAGCTATGTCCCTTCCACTTAGTATTTTGTATAAAAAGGATTTCCAATCCATGATTCGAAACGGTTTTTGCTACTGTCGGATCAATAATCAGTTTTTCATCCCACTTATTATAATGGTAACCAGATATCTAGTCACTGTTAGATTAATATGCAGCAAGTAAAAGAATATCCTATTTGAAAGCAACGGAACAATATCCAATTTAACAACTAAAACTAAAGTGAATACCGGGTATAGAATGAAGTTAGAAAACGTGAGCCAAAGCTTTGTTAAAAGTTCATGTTTTTAAACTAGAGCACCATACGGCTCACTACTGTTTCCTTTCAACAAAGCATTTCATTAACGAATCGAGAAGAACAAGAAACGAGGGAGCTTCAAATAGATTTGAGTTTCAATTAATTATTAGAGGAATATCCGAGGTAAGTTTTAATTCTAAAAGTATACATGAATTGTTTGCAGGTATGATAGAGAATCGACAAATTCCATTAAAACAGTTAACGGATAATTTAAGAAACTTCTGCGTAAACAGAAATAGTTTTTCTACGCAGTACAAAACAAGTAGCGATATAAAAATGAAATCTGATATATGGAAGACGAAACATACCGCAAAAATTCCCAACGTAATCACAGCTGCCCATCTTTCATCTCAACTTTTTAGTATGACGACTTAATAAATAAAGAACCCTTTCTGTCTTTGGAATATTTGTTGAAGCCATTTAACAACTTTTGTGTTACTTCATCGTCTCTGTTCCTTGGAAGGAAGTTATATTGCATTAATCAAATGTGTTTCAAGTATTGGTACTAGGCATTTAACATAAAACCAGGTTATATCATATTTTGAGGTGATACCGAATTGTTTTCTACTCAGCCACTCTAGTAAAAATCTAAAAATCAACTTTTCAATATTTACTTGGAACAAAACCTACTTGTCACATAAACTTCTTCTCAATTTTTCATGATAAAAAACACGTTAAAAGACTTTAAAAATTCAGTAACTATGCAGTTCACCGTCACAGACCATGCTTCTTCTCCTAGTAAGGTACGTTTCTTAAGGTGTTCTGAATCATTCTATTCGCCTACACCAAGCCAGTCAACATCTCATCAGGAAGCTTGCTCAGACGAAGACTATATACAAAAGAAAATACAACTGACTTTAACAGAAAAAGAACAAACAATGACTAGAAAAATCTCAAGAACAGTACAATCATCAAATTGGAACAACAGCTATAAAAATTTTAGGAGTTGTGTGTTTTCGCTATTGTGTTTCTGTGGTCTCCATTCTTTGTAACAAATCTGATTCTGGGTTTGTACCTCAACAGACAATACCTAATCAGTCTAACATTCATGTACATTTTTGGATGGATGGGTTACTCCTTCTCCTCCATGGTTAACCGAATATGCTATACCATTTTAAATCGTAACTTTCGACAGACATTCCTCAAAATTCTCACCGGAAAGTGGAATCAAGTTGGTCAATAATTTAGAAATAAACACACTTTAAAAAACTTTAAAGAGCTACATCATCCCAGTAATTTAATGAAAACTCAACTATAAACGACGTTGGAACTGCATTCATAATTTATTAAGCTTAGTTACACAAGGTTCTTCCAATAACCAAGATCATCTGCATGAAACGGAAGCTAATCCGGACTTCAAATATATGGAATGTGTATATTTCAAATACTGGTAGTTTGGCACCAAAGTTAAGAGAAAATTACCTTTGATGCTTAGATATTAAGAATAAAACTTTTTTATTTCAGCCAAATTTATCTTTGAACAACAGCTACACGTTATTAAAGCCAAGAAAACTAATTACGTCTTTTTCAGAAAGAATATATTTGTTTGAAATAATAATCAGTGATGTCGAGAAAACTCACTTGTAGAGAAAAAATATATATGTAAAAACGGCTCGTTTGGGTTGAGAACATTTTTTACGCAGAGGAGCGAACAACGTTTCGACCTTCTTTGGTTATCGTCAGGTTCACAAAGAAAGAAAGAGGTAACTGACCGGAAGCTGACTACATGTTTGAAAGGGGTTGTGTAACTTAGTGTCGGAATGTAGAGAGTGTGCTTAGATGTTTGAATATATAATTTTATATTATTTATTTTATTATTATTATTTATTATATTATTTTTAATATAGGTATAAAGGTGTTCCTTTATATTGGTTTATTTTGGGCTTGAGTTGTTGTATAAGTAAGGCTTCTTTAATTTTGCGTTTGTTTTTGTTTGTTTCTTTATTTAGAACCTTAGAAATCAAAATATGTTTAGAAACATCTAGCCAGGAGACTTGTGATACTTTCCACAGAAAACAAAAACAAGAAAACAGCCAACAGAAACAAGACAACTTAGACAATTTTATTAACATCCAACAAAAATTTAAAAAATTATATTTTCTAGAAACACCTAAAATCAACATCTTAAACGATTTTAAAACCAGCAGTTCATTTTAAGGTGTAGCTCGAAGCTTACGAACTTAATATATTTGTTTAATTTGTTCTTAACAGTAGAAGGAGATATGCCCAGTTTCATCGCAATAGCCTTTTGGTTCTTCATTTTATCAACCAAATAACTTGAAGTATGGTTTCGAATCCTTTCGATGTTCATAAACGCTCTGTTTTGCGAAATTTCTGCTAGAGTACAAAGTAATGAATATGACCTCCTTTGAAATATCTTGTATCAAGTACACGGTAAATTCCCAATAATTCAACACACAAATTATCAGATATTTTTCTTATTACAGGAAAGATGTTTGTATAGCAAGCTTGCTAAAAAATACAAACGTTAAACCAATCTTGGTATACAAATTTTCTCCCTAAACAACAACAAAAAATCTGACAACTTTGCGCGTTGAAGGGTTGGGAATTAGCCTTAAACAGGTACACATGTATTAAATGTGTTACTTGTGGTAACACTGCTCGTATTTGCGACCCCACTCAACTGTTTCAGCATATAAAGATAAGTGCAATTAACTATGTGCAGCTTTTAGAACTTCTCTGTTCATTATAAACTAGTAAATATAATAGTACTACTGTAAATCACTAAAATTGGTTGCTAAAAAGCTAAAAAAATGTGTACATTTTAGATTAAACTACTGGGGGTCTTGAATAAATATATTTCGTTTATTATTGTAGCATGCCATGCTAGATAACTTTCATTTTGCTCATAACAAAAAATCTAATCTCTCGAACTAAAATGCATTTGAACCAAGTTTTAAACATGTTATTATTACGAGTAACGAAATAAAAACTTGACATGGTTTTCCTTCATTGGAAGTGGAGATTCAATTTCAAGTTAAATTATCTGGAACAAACTTTGGATTAACAAAAGCGTCTTTCACGCTGGTGTCCATGTGTTGTTAAGCACAAGGCTATACAATGGGCTACCCGTGCTACGCCCATCACGAATAACTAAAATACAACCCTTGATATTAATGTCATAAATATTTAAACTTATCGGCGAGCCATCAGGGACTTCTTTCGCCCTATCCCTAAGGTAATTAAATTTCCGTATGTGACAATTAAGTTAATAATTATATTTAAAAATCTACACATTTATATTTGTCGTTTTTAATTATAACCTTACGTTTTTTATTTTTTAAAAAGTTTAAATATGGTTCTAAGAGTTGAACTTTTTCGAATATAATGTTATTATCGGGCACTAGTTTCTTATTAACCTAAATTATTAAAATCTGTATTACCAGGCTTGATATAACACTTGTTAATTTTAGATTTTCATGTGCAATAATACAAACTCTTCTTAAGTTAACACTATAGTTTTACAAACAAGAGTTCTCGATTTAACCATAATAGTTTGATTCATAGCTCATTTATATACATAAAAAATGCAAAATTAATATTTGAAATTATATTTCAAGTCAAACGTTTTAATTAACAAATTGGTAAACTAATTTATGTATTTTTTTGTGTTTAAGCATAAACTTGGTAATGGACTCTTTGTGACGATCCTATCACGGATATTACGCCTGATTTTTAATACATAAGCTCTCAAGTTTATTGCAGAGCAACTAGGGGCAGGTAAAGCAAATTCTTACAATAATGTCTGGATACAAATGATATTGTAGAAAATTTATTTTACCTTACACTTCTAATGTATCTCAAACTAATAATTTATTGTAATAATCACAAAATATGCAAGAATGTTATCCTTTTCAAACTTATATTGACTTATGTAATGGCTTTTGATCTTCTCTTTGAATGTATGAGACATACAACACTAAATTTTAACCCTGGCTTTTCACAAGTAAATAGGTGTCTGTAAAATGCTTTATTAATTTAGCGTCTTGCAATGTGCCTACACATTCAGGTTTATTGCATAAGTTTAAAATTTTCATCTAGTTTTTATAAAACCATCTGTTATCCAGAGTGATGCACGTGTATTCTATGAAATGTGCATTTAATGTTATATTTTTTAAACAAAGTTATTCACAGACAGCTGGCCACATAAAAGCACGAATTGACAAATTAAAATGTCTATATAAACATCTGGAAACGATGGTATGAAGTTGGTTACAACTGTTATTCAGAGCCAGTCTTCATACATTATTCATCAAACGTGCATCACTTAATTAAGACGTATATCTATGAAATAAAAGTAATTTGAATTAAGGGTTTCCTGCCATGAAATTGTATATATTATGAAACAACTTAAAATATATTTTTTTATTGAATCAATGTCAATTTTCAAAGTTTACCTGTTTTTGTGTTAACCAAAAAAACTTCAAAAACGCTATCATAGTTCAGAAGGTAAAACAAAGGGTAATAATTCCATCTCCTGAGACAATTCTCTAAATAACATTCTGTACTGATATCAGAAAAAGTAACAAACAAGGTATCATACACATTTTGTTTGTCTGCTATTTTCTGAATTTCACGCAAAGTTACACAAGGGCTATTTGCGCTAGGCACACTCAATTTAGCAGTGTAAGACAAGAGGAAGGCAGACAGTCGTTGTCACCCACCGCCAACTCTTTTGGGATACATTTTCCCAAGAATTGTAGGATTTAACATCAATATAATAACGTCTCCACAGTTGAAAGGATGTGCATGTTCGAACCTGATCACAAAAACATTTCTAAAATTGCTGCAAATTATTAATAATTACAATTTGTGTTTCTCAAAACACGGAACAAATATTACCTCCGGGAATTTAGGGGATTACATTCATAAATGACTAACATGTAGTGACAGCAGTCTGTGAGGAAAGGATCCAAGAAATTATTCAGTTAAATAATATTTTTATAACCATGAAGGTTTCATAAACGTTAGTTAAAATTTTAGAAGGTACGCGAAGGATGTGTCATATTTTCTTTCTTAATCACACTTCGTGTTACTTTCAACCGTTATATCGAGGTAAATGATGGCTTTGATTAGAAGATGTGTTAAAAATGTTCGATATCTTAAACATTAGTAATTAGTTACACGAGCAGTTAAAATTTTGAGTACTGTATTGCTAAGTTACATTGTCATTTCTGTAGGTTATTGTCGTTGCAAGCAGTGGAGATCTGGAGTGCTATATTATTGACATAACTAGTTATTTCAATTGTTACTGTCATAGCAAGCAGTGTAAATTTGAAGTGATACATTACTGACTTATAAAACATTATAATCGTTATTGCTGTTATAGAAATAATATCTTAAATTAGCTGAAATAGTGTAAGAATAATTCTAATTGTTATTAAAGCTGTTACGAAAGAAGTGTTACGAAAAATGAAGACAACTGCTAGTTATAATGTATATATTTTGTTTCGATTATATATATATATATGTTTGAGTAAGACATAGCAATGTACTGTCGAAATATGTAGTATGCTCCCAAAAAATAAAACCTCTTCAGTACGCTTATAAATTAATGTATGTCAATTTAGTATTTAGCAAAGTGCCTACTAAATAAAGAGGTGGAATATATTATCTAAAAATTATTTTTGAACCTTGCCAACGACGTTACAGTCCACGTTGTCAAGTTTATTTTTTCTCTGCTTGGCAGTCGTGCACCTTAACAATAGCTCTTTTCAGGAGTTTCCATTACAGTAGGCTCCGTCGTAAGTTTGTCGTGTTAAAAGTATATTACCCTTCCCTGGAAGAAGGTGCGTTTCCAAAGCCAAATGCGCGTAAGGCGTGCGACTCGTAATCCGAGGGTCGCGGGTTCGCGCCCGCGTCGCGCTAAACATGCTCGCCCTCCCAGCAGTGGGGGTGTTTAATGTGACGGTCAATCCCACTATTCGTTGGTAAAAGAGTAGCCCAAGAGTTGGCGGTGGGTGGTGATGACTAGCTGCATTCCCTCTAGTCTTACACTGCTAAATTGGGGACGGCTAGCACAGATAGCCCTCGAGTAGCTTTGTGCGAAATTCCAAAACAAACAAACAAACAAACAAACCAAAGCCAAAATCAACAGTTCGATCGCAGAGAAATCCATAGATGCTGCTTTTGGCGACTTAACCAATATATATTCATATGAAACAGTAAAAACACCCGCTTCGTTCTACAGCTGTTTCAGGTATATCGTGGAAGCAACTATGTTCATATGATTTGTGTTGCTCTTTCAGACCAAGATCCCCATGTTGTGTAATTTTGAGTTAAGAAAAGTGAACGGTTTTTGTCACTGATTTTTGCATTCATAGGTTCTCGCTTGTTACAAAACACTGCACTTTACTTCCCACAGCTGGGGTTCGACTCCTTGCAGGTACCTTTCTTGATCTACATTCATTTGTTTCTCAATGCCATTAACGACAAAGTTAACCACAACTCAGAAAATCTAAATGCTCGATCCGAACACATCTATATGATATGAATATGTGATTATTTTGTGCCACAAAGGGCTGTTACGTGTCATTCTCTAATACAATCAAATTTTTTTGGCAATGCATTACTTACAAAATGCCAAATATTGTCAAAATGTAGTTCTGATACAGACCATTCTACCGCGACTTTATATTGGCTAGCCCCCCGCTAGTACAGCGGTATGTCTCCGAATTTACAACGCTAAAATCAGAGGTTCGATTCCCCTCGGTGGGCTGAGCAGATAGCCCGATGTGGCTTTGCTATAAGAAAAAACACACACACACATATATCGGCTATAGTTGTCATGTGGCTTGCTAATTTGTATATTCAATATCGTTTTAATAAAGTGTACTCAATTCTCTGAATAATTCAACAGTTTTATGGCAGTAAAGGGTATGAAACGCGACCCATTAAAGGGTCTCGAGATAGCATTGATAAACATAAGTTGGATTAATAATGATATTAAAATAATTATGCGTATAACAACAGCTATAGACAAAACAAAAACAAGCAAGCAATTAACTAAGAACACTGACAGAGTTAATATTTTAGATTACAAAGGTATTACAAGTTATTTTATTGACATTTCTAAGCTTTAAATAAAACAGAAAATTAACAGGTTACAAGCACTAATAAAATACATGATTTACTATGATACTTGAAGTAACGTGATGAAGACAACAGCGAGGTTACATACAAAATAAAACTATATTTTAAGTTTTATTTTATCCGTTGAGGGTTCAGTGGTTCAGCGATACGCCTGATGGCTTATAACACTAAATACAGAATTTTTATATCAATGGTAGATGAACACAGGTACTCTATTGCCTAGCTCTGTGTTCAAGAACAAAAACATAAGCAACTGTACTTCTTAATTCCTATGATTGAATAACAAATGGGTAACCCTGAATGAAGCTTCAAAATAAATTTTAAAGTTCAATGTGTGGTGCCTGTGAATGAAGCTTCAAAATAAATTTTAAAGTTCAATGTGTGGTGCCTGTAAATTTCTATCCTTATGCACAAAAACTTTCTTAGGTGTAACTTTATTAGAATTGTAGAAAGAACGCTATTTTTATTGATTATGATATTAAATCATTAAGTTACAATATACAACTATCTCTTAGTGGGTGGGTGAGTGGGTGTTTTTCTTACAGCAACGCCACCTCGGGCTATCTGCTGAATCCACCGAGGGGAATCGAACCGCTGATTTTAACGTTGTAAATCCGTAGACTTACCGTTGTACCAGCGGGGGACAATCTCTTAGTTTTAATAAAGTTTTAAAGCCAAAATAGAATTTTAATTATTAAATAACTCCAAGAAGTATTAAGTTGTTTTTGTTGTTTTGAATTAAGCACAAAGCTACACAATGGGCTATCTGTGCTCTGCCCACCATGGGTATCGAAATCCGGTTTTCAGCGCTGTAAGTCCGCAGACATACCACTGAGTCACTGGGGGCCAGAAATATTAAGACAGTATTTTAACTGGACTTACTTCTAAGGAAATTCCTCACTATCTTTAAATATTTCTAGCATCACACTCTGTTATAATTTATCGCATTCTTCGTAAAGTTATTGAAGAATACCTAATATTTTAGTAAGAATTAGTCACGCTTACTTTAAGGCATCTCGATCGGAACGAATTTCAAACTCATTGCCTAAAATAATTTGAGAAGAGAACAAAACACCTGAAATTTATATGCCTCCAATCTTATTGTTTTTTTTTTTTAGTTTTTACCAAGTCTAGCAGAACTTCATAAAGCAAATAAGTTATTTTCTTGAATTGTTACTCATTCAAATAGATCAAACTTGTATCATTTTCAGCCAATCATTTTACATACAACCACCGAGTCCCCTGCTAGTACAGCGGTATGTCTCCGGATCTACAACGCTAAAATCAAGGGCGCGATTCCCCTCGGTGGGTTGAGGAGTTAGCCCGATGTGGCTTTGCTATAAGAAAAAACACACATACAACCACCGAAATACAATATAAGTTAAAGGAAAATTCGTTTCTATCAAATGCAGTTGCAGCTAATGAGAAAAAAAAAAGAATGAAAAAATTTAATCTTTAAAGAAAAATTAATTTCAGTACGCAGTATTTAGTAAACATATGTATAAATTTTGCCTTGCTGATAAACAAGCATCCTCAAATGAATAACTTTTCTGCTTCCTCAATATTTTCTCCAAATTAAATGTACTACAAACTATTGAACGTTTTCTTTCACGTATGATGAAAAATATCTGATATAACGACTTTGGTGCACGTCTTAAGATTATTCAGTGAATGCATTATATTTGCACATCAACTGTATTCAATAAACTACAAGAAAAAGTTGATGACAATTAATCTGATAAATACCGGACAGGAGAACGGAAGCTTTAGTGTCCATACAGTGCAGTTATGAAAGTCAAAAGTGAAACTGAGAGGATGTAACAGTCAATCCATGTTCTTACAATTTTGCCAAACAGTTTTAGTCCTACATGTTTAGCCAATATCCCAAGAAGATTTGGCTGCATCAAAATAAAGCATCAAGTCACCTATTTATTGTATACAGCACTTCATTTTTGTGAATCTAGAAGAATTCAATCGATGTTAACACCCATACCAGCCGTTCTGAGATACATTTTTATTTCAAGTGGGTTTCTCGTCATCACGAATTACTTCACCACGATATTTATACCATCACAGTACTCCACGCAACTGTGAACTCGCCTAATCAACACCCGTGAGTTTCTGTAACATTAAGCAGTTCAAATGTAGACTTTTAAAGTAGAAATTCAAATACCATGGAGGGTTTACAGAAAGTATGTTAAAAGTTTTGGCGTGATATTGGCCTCATTATCTTGCTATGATGAAACATTTGATGCCAGGAAGCACAGTTTTAAATGAATCAAGTAATTACTGATCTTGCATTGCCATTAATTTTTGTCAATAACGCAAATCCCTCATTTGTTTCAACTCTTAATTATTAATTGAAATTCTTGAAAGTTAACGATTTCTCATTGAAGTTATCATTTTCGAAAGATCTAGCCCTTATCTGCAGCATATTCCAGTTTATAAAACAAAATATTTTAATCTGACCTCAATTAACTTTATCGTAATGTCTTCAACATACCTCATATTATTACAACATAAAGTGGTATTCCTTACTTTATATATATATATTGGTGACTTTCTTCGATGAAAATATGTACACTTGTAATGCTCAATTATTTTGCTAAAGGGCCCGGAATAGCCAGGTGGGTTAAGGCGTTCGACTCGTAATCTGAGGGTCGCGGGTTCAAATCCCCGTCGCACTAAACATGCTCGCCCTTTCAGGCGTGGGGGCGTTATATGTGACGGTCAATCCCATTATTCGTTGGTAAAAGAGTAGCCCAAGAGTTGGCGGTGGGTGGTGATGACTAGTTGCCTCCACTCTAGTCTTACATCTTACACTGCTAAATTAGAGACGGCTAGCGCAGATAGCCTTTGTGAAGCTTTGTGCGAAATTTAAAAAAAAATCGTTAAATAAAGTAATATAAATTAAAAAAATATAATGAAAATTTTCCTTCAGTAGAGGGTGTAACACTATCAAGCATACAGAATATAGTCATCTCGTACGGTTGTGGTATAAGTAGACAAAATGGAGATATATTTATTGCTAGTAGTATATTTCAGTAAAAAATAAACCTGTTATATACAAATTGTAAATACTTTAAAAACGATAAAATTAATCTATAGCGACGTCAAGCACTATTATTCATGTAAGTTATATTATTATTAAGTAGTGATACTACAACTGAGTAGTACTACTAGTAGTTATTTCGTTCTTTTTCACCTGTTTACACTTACACTTTACACTCACAATCGCTTAAACGACCTAAACGTAAAATCAATAGAAATGATTTTGTTCCCAATATTAAGTCTTGTTTGTTTAGGTTTTAAGTGTTTGCACAGGCATTTATAAAACTTCGTGTTCGAAGGTGCTCAATGTAACAACTTAAGCCTAATGATTTTTTTTACGATAACGTTCTCTAAGAACAAGTATACTATGACGTTTTATAATCTTGATTTTTAAATTAGTTTCTGTTTTAATTTTTTAAAGTGGGTAAGTAGCCAGTTACAAGTTGAGCGAGTCTACTAGTACTGTTCTTTAAAAACGTTGAGCTTAACTATCACTTGAGAATAAAGATCATTCTCACTTTTTGTAAGTGCTTTGTTTTACCTATTAGTTACTGTGTTTTGCTTGTTCTCTTAATTATAAGATATTCTGATAAAGGAATGCATAGGAGCTACAGTTGCCATAAAATAAATTCACAGTGTTGTACAAATGTTACTTTCAGTTACTTTAGTGGCATAAAAGTTGTATCAATCATTTACATTAAAATTCATCATAAAGCTTTAAAAGTCAATGCATTTCATATACATGTCTATTTGTGAGGAAGAAGAGCCATAATTTTTTATCCCCAATTTTAAATAACATAAAACTTGCTTGGAAAATTTTTAGCTGACATTTCACATTACATAACCTTATTATGTTTCTGTGAAGATTTCATTTAGATTGAAATGTATATTATGCATGCATAACACGAAGCTCTCTCAACAATGATGCTTCCATTTGTCTAATTATACACAATGAGTAAAGCTCATGAGATTGTCATGGACTTAAATGAATTGGTAGACACAGTACAATAATATTTTTTATAGAAAATAACATCATTTTATTAGTATTAAAAACATTTATGGCAGTTTGCTTAAATTAGAAATGTTTATGGCAATTAACATGTTACCAAAAGTTTCTTGATATCAGAAAGATTCTTATCTGGAAGATTATCAGTATCATACCTAGCTGTTAACCTATTAGTCTGACTGTTGTTAGTGAGGTTTTAGAAACCATTGGCTGAATTTGTATACATGATTTGTTCTCTATAGTTGAATGAAAATAACTATAGAATTTTTAATCAAGCAATATACAATATTGATAATAAAAACATGACCTTTTTTAAACACTACACATTTCTTAATGTAACAGGTGTTTTAGTGTGGAATAACATACCAGATACAAACTATTTCTTTTAAATACCAAGAAAATGCAGTTGCAAAATTTCACATATCTTCAGCTTAAAGAAATTTACATGATAAATAAGGAGATGCAACAGATGTGTGTGTGTTATTATTTACTGCACTACCAACATTAATATAGAAAGTTATCAATCTCTTGGAGTAAAAACCCACAATAAGGCTGTGTTGTACTAGATTAACCTAATTTGTTTTTATGAGATAGCACGCATCACATAACTAGTATACTGTTCATAAAATTTTTCACAATAACTCATTGTAATTCCTATATAATATTGTCCTTAGTATGAACGGTGACATCCCTGATCACTGAATATTTAATCTGTCACCCATTATCATCTCAGTAATTAATATTGAAATTATTTCAATATCTTTCATGATACTTTCTCAGTGCTTCGTATGTCAACATGTCCTTTGTTGTATAGTCTCAGTTAAGATGCTGTTTGTCAACTTGTTAGTATGCTGTTCCAGATCAAACTGTTTGATATGGGAATAATTCTTGAGTTTGCAAACCTTCTCATTGACAAAACATCTCTAAAACTTGACACTCTTAATGATCAAATTTTGATATGAAACCTTTTGCAAGTTTAAAGTTGCCTTAATAAGTAATAAGAAGGTGTGTATATGGTTATGTATACAATGAAATGTAAATGACTGCATGTTCATCATGTGTGCATTCATGAAAGTAATTTATAGTTATCCCCATATACACAACCATTTTGCAATATATTACTAATTGCAGTTATAAAAGTTCTTTTATACTAATCTAATTTAGAATTACCAAACCTGTCCTAACTTAAGCTAACATAATCTGACTAAACATAGAAAATCTTGTTGTATGTTAGGGTGTTTAGATTTGAATGTTTAATCCTATAATATTTAAACTAGTGCCATTATTACACTACCAAGTGCTCTGTTACAAACACAAATAGATTTAGAAAATTATAGAATATCAAAAAGGTTGGTGAAACAGAAAATTAGGACATCAAAAAGTATGTACAAGAAAGTGTGGCTGAAAATGTAAAATTTAACAGCAACAATCTATTTAAATACATTAAGTGTAAACAAAATGTTAGGATGGGAGTAGGACCCTATTGGGATGATAAAGGAGTGAGTGGGTTATTAAATTTAGCTTTTTCTTCAGATTTTACAAACAAAGATTTAAGCAGTATTTGACATTTTGAACTGTTGATAAATAGAAAAAAGATCAAACAGGATAGCTGCATTAATTCTGAGCTGGTTAAGAAAAATTAGGTTGTTTAAGAAAAGATAAGGCTTTTAGGCCAGATAGTATTTCTTCTAGGGTTTTGTAGGAGGTATACAGTCAATTACTTGACTAGTTCCTGTGCACAACTTACACCATTTTAAAGGGTGTGCTGTGTGAGAATGGCAACAACAACTAGTATTATTTCTTCAGTCCAACTTTGTTATGCCTGACATCAGATTTTGTAGTGCAAAAGAATGTTTTCCTTTAATAAAAATATTTTATTCAGTAATTCAGATTTGCTGTTATTCAACTTTTATACTATTAAGGTTTTTACCTTCTCATGTATCTTGTTATTGTTTTCAAGGTAGAATACAATTTTTGCACAAATCTGTCAGCCCTTTTTTTTCTTTTTGCAGGGGCTGTAAAAGTGGTGTTTTTTGTTTTCAGATTGGGTTTAATTGTGAGAAGCACACATGTACACATGCAATTTATACTTTTCTACCCCTTGATATTGCTGATAATATTTGAAACAGGTTTTTAAAAACAGGGTCTCAACAAAAAAAGGATCTGTTGCTGTTCAGTTTTTGTAACTAAGTGATACTGATGTCATGTACTGTAGTTTAAAGCTATTAAATTTCTGAATATCTGATGTGGCATGTGAATTTTGTCTCAATTTGTTATATTTAGCAATAGAAATATCATGTGTTTGAAATAAAGTTCAAACAGTAACAGTTATTAGCTATATGATAATTTTAATTAGAACTATTTGACTAAAACAGTGTTCAGATTACATCTGATATATTATGGACTTTGAAACAAAGAGGTACAACAGCTTTGGAAACCTAATTGTAGTGACGTATTGAGACTTGATCACTTTGTCTTGATAGCTTTAATTTTTCTAATAATTTAAATGGCAATGAGGTTGAAACAAATACCTTAGATTTTCTCATGATTTGTTTAACTATATTCAAAATCATATATATGTTTTTTTTCCAAGAGAAGTGGATACTGGTTAACAATATATATATATATTAAAAGAAAAGCTAAAATAGAATGTAAATAAATGCCAGTTAGCAAAAGAAATGTGAAAAAAATGTTATAATTGTCTCCCTTTATTAGCTTAATGTACATTTACTAGTTCTTTGGATTATTTTTATTTTGTGAGCTGTTTTCATCTACCAGAATATGAATTCTTGTTATGAACTAAGTTGCTTCAAACTTTACACCTAAAATATTTTTGGTTAATTCAATAGAATGCAGAAACCTGTTGCTGGTAGTGTATCTTCGGGCCGTCCGATTAAGTGTGTGGTTGTTGGGGATGGAACAGTAGGAAAAACATGCATGTTGATATCATATACTACAGACAGCTTTCCAGGGGAGTATGTTCCAACTGTGTAAGTGTAACATATATGTAAAAACAGCTCATTTGGTTTGAGAAAATTTTGTGAACCTAACGATGATCGAAGAAGTTCGAAACGTTGTTCAATCCTCTACGTAAAAAAAATTTTCTCAACCCAAATGAGCCGTTTTTACATATATATTTCTCTAAAAGTGGGTTTTCTCGGCATCACTGTGTAAGTGTAATGTTTTGTTTTTCATATGCACAAGATAAAATTTAATTTTGTATCATATACATGTATAACCACTTGTTTGTTTTAAAGAAGTTTAATTTTTAACTTATATCAGTAGATTTGCCATAAATTATGCAATATAATATTTAGAAATAGTAGTATTATCCACACAAGTCAATCCAGTGTTTAATGCACTTAGAAACTGGATAAGAATTGGTACACATTTGAAAAACATTTCTAATAAAATCAGAAACACAAGTTTTGTAAACTATCAAAATTTAACAACAAAAATATGAACCAAAAAATATAAGTGTCTGTAATTCAGGAGCAAAGATTTCTATAAGATAAATGGATTTTTGGAAGAATTTGAAACAAATGTTGAAAGTGGAAACTGAATATTTATTTTGAAGTAATGAGCTCTAATCAGATTTAAAAGACTTGTTGACAAACTATATAATTTTTATCCATTTAGTTCATGTACATGTGTGTGTGTATTTTTTATAACATAATTTTTCAGAATGTAAAGAAGAAGACCTGATATTACGCTTTGAATAATTTGTTGTTAAAAATGTTTTTTGTGGATAAAGTCGATATGATTTATCTGACTTTGTGGTCAGATTTTAAAATTCTTGTTTGTGAATGTAAGTTTTAGTTTAATATGGTGAATATATATTTTTATTATCCCTTGCATGCAACTTTGCTCAACTAAGTTGTGTGTAGTTTCTATGGTTATAACAGAGGGCTAGATTTTGCCCTTAAATGTTTGAAACCTAATACCAAATGGAGGTTTGAACCTTCCATGGTACTAATTGCATAATTTACTGATGATACCAGCATAACAACCAGTTTATATTTGGTTGAAAACTTTGTGGGTAATCCATATAAATGAAACAAAATAGTTATGTTTAAATGAAAAATTTGTTATATAGAACTGTAATTGTTTTTGTATTTAAAGATATATAAAATGTGCATCTATATACACACTTGATGCTATATTAGATATTCATGGTGCTACATACAGTAACCATGCATTGCATGAGCACTCTGTTATGGCCAACTAAAAGAACTTCTGTTGACGTAGGCAAGATCGCTGTAGAAAAGTCGCTGTTTCAAGCAGGTTAATTGTCATAATCTATTAACATAAAATTGTTGATTAATTAAATATACCTGGTGGCCATAATAATAAATAAACAGCAAAACAGAACAAGAATACTTTGGATAAAGATATCTATAAAATAAATGAATAACTAATAATTATATATAAACAGCAAAACAAAATATTTATGATACTTGAGTTAGAAAATAGTGCTTCTCATATGTTACATTTGATTGAAGCAGTGCAGTTGCTACATTTTCCATCCATTGCTTTACCATGATGGTCTGCTTCATTGCACATAAAAAGTTTCATACATACTTGTTTCATACATGTTTAAATAATGGTCATTATACTAATCACAGTATAGAACTTTACATGAGAATGACATTTAATGTGTGATTACTATTCAAATCTCATTAAATGTTTTCTTTTGGCAAAAAAAAAAGATCTGATACTACTTGAATTTCTGGCTAGTAAACAAATCTTCAGGCAATACAGTAGAATTTGTTTCTTGTGTATAGTTATCAATACGTAATTGGCTGAAAGACTGTAAAAGCTGTAGCAGTGTTATTTTAATGCTCAAAGTGTTTCTGTTACACGGCTTCTTTCTGTCTTTCCCTCTTTCTGTGTGTGTGTGTGTGTGTGTGTATATATATGCAGTGTTAGTATGTACTATGTGTAATATTTTCTGTATTAAACATACAATATTAGTGTGTGTGAGCCTGGTGTAACTTGTTGGTTAGCATATTACAGGGACCAGAAGGATCAATGTTAAGATCACAGTGTCACTGAATACATTTTGCAGTTTCAAAGGTGGATGCATTGATGGTAATCATTCCTGTTATTTACTTTAAATCTCATCTGGCAACATTTACTCTGGTCATCTGTTGAAAATTAGAAACAACTATAACTGAACTCTGAGGATCTATGACCTTACTGTGTAGTTTCTGTATGCTCAAAGTATCATTTAGGTTTTAAGATAAAAATAACACTAGCACACTTACTTTTGTATGTGCTAATAAGTCGACATATTTTTATCAAAATAAAAGTAGTCATGGCTCAAGTTTTTTTTAAATCCTTTAGTTTTGACAACTATTCAGCTGCTATGATGTGTGATGGTATGCCTGTTAGTTTGGGACTGTGGGATACAGCTGGTCAGGAAGACTATGACAGACTGAGGCCTTTATCTTACCCTCAGGTGAGTAACTGGTTAAAAGAACACAGCACAATGTAACCCACTTTGAAGTTTGATTATATGTGTGTGTAACAGTTCATACTTGTGTATGTTTGTAAATTCACATGCTGTTTATTAATAAGTTTTATAATAATTTTAAACATTTACAGTATTATATTTTAGATTTTCAAATGAAAGCTTAACTCATAATTAAGTCTCCTCCGCAGGTAACTGTTAAGTCTGAAGGCTTATGACACTAAAAATTAGGTTTGAAAAGCTGTAGTGGATACAGCTTTGTACCTAAAAACAAACTGAACATTAAACATATTGAATGAATTATCTCAGAAAGCAAGCCAAATAAGGAACATATTCCATGCAGTTTTCATTTGATGAGACCTAAAAACTAAATAAAGGCAATATAATTTGTTTCAGATCCTTTATCATTTTAAAAACTAAAATGATCGATAGATTCACAGTCAGAAACTTAAGGGCATTATATAGTAGTTAATAAAATTGAAGTAAGTATTAAGAAAAATAATTTAAAATAGGGAAGCATGACTTACATAATAAAAGAACTTGACAACTTGCTAGAATGTAAAGGTTAAGCTGAGAGAAAAGGAATTATTTTGTATCTTCCTGGATTATAAATATATGCTTCAGAAGGTACAAGTCATAAAATAAGAAATAAGGTTATCAAGCTACAAAATCAACTGTTTAGCACCTGAAAATGGATAAGTTATATACCCATAACATATTAGTGTTATTGCTGCAACGGTGTAACTTGTGGGTGGGCAAAATACAGCCTACGTGCTGGATCCAGCATATATAACACTTCTTTCCTGCGTGCCATGACTCTTGGAAATTGTGGAAAGAATGTAATAGGGTTTTTATACAATTGATGTTTTGGTAATTAAATTTATACAGTAGAAATTTGTGGCTCAAAACTATTTATATTTGAGAAGTGACCCCCTGAAAAAGTTATTGCCCAAACCTGGTGCAGCTGCTCTTTCTCACAAGGAGAAGGTAAATGATCTGTTAGGTTACTTTTTCCCTAGATATTACTAGTGTTAACTTTAACTGTTTCACAATGGGCTTGGTATAATATAGATAAGTTCATATACACATTTGCACACATTAAACATTTACACTATAACTTTTGATACAGTATGTGTACCTTCACAAAATTTGGCAGACTTTTAGTAAAGGTTACAAGTTTGTTTTTTGGTTTTTTTTAACACAGAAAATCAAATTTTTAATGGAATATTTTTACTAAAGATTTGTTTGTTAAAATATCAAGTGTGTTTGGTTACTAGTCTGAGTGTGAAATGATTTCATATTATTATTAAAATACTATTCTTCATCCCAAAGTCTCAAATATTATTTGTGTTATCACTAAAACCTCCAAAATACATTTCAAACATTTGTTTTTATTAACACTTTTTATTTTGTTTTCTATATCCTATGTGAGGTCTGTCATCTGACCAACTTTGTGACCATTATAAAAAGAATGATTGAAATAAATATGAATTATGCCTTTTTTCCATGCTAGAATGACTACATATTATAACATAATTACAAATGTTTAGTCTAAGTGGCTAAAGTCTGATTATGTTATCTTTTTATATTGACCTTCTAGTCATGCCTAGCTAACATTACATAACTTGCATTGATGCAGTGCACATGCACTGGCTACTGTATCGAATAATATAAAACTGACCCGGCTGTGTTTTAATAGACTGGTGTTTTATTTTATAAGTAACATCTGAAATATTATATGTTATATACATATATGTAATCAAAAGAATGTGGTAGCCTTTTCATAGATTAAAATAGGTGAGAAAACCACTATGAGGAAGTTTTAGCTGTCAGTAGGTTATTTACATGTCATCTTTTAATAAGAGTATATAAGAGCCCATTTCTAAACATGGAAAGATATGAATGGGGCCACTGTGTTTAATTCAGTAAATATGCTACATCTCAGCAAAATAAAAAGATATAAGGGCCTTATTTTATGTTTTAGCTTGTTAATATTAGTAATTTGAGTTCCTGATACATAAATAACTATAGCCTTAGTATTTTGATAATACAGACATCTAATGTTAACCAGTGCTGCATTCAACATACCACATGACTCACTAAAATCTATATTTAGGTAGCTCTTTTAATATTTCCTTTTAAATTAAGAAATTAACATATATAATAAAGTTTGACTTATCTACAATTTGATTTCAAACTTATTGACATAAATTCATAAAATAGTAGTTCAATAAAATTTTGTATTCAAGTCAACACATGATGACATAACTTTGACCCCTGACCTGTCAAGAAAGGGTTAATGGAGAAAAAGGATGCCAGAAAATATTTCTAAGCCACACAATTATTGTTAAAAGGGTTTTACACTATTTGTAGCAGTGAAGTTCCTTCAAGATGAGGTGAATGCTCCACTAATTTATTTGGGCAATTCAATAATTGATACTTAACTGAATCCTTGTGTGACATTTGTTGAAGTTTGTGTGGTACATGACATGATATCAGTAAACTAGAAAAAAGAACTAGATCTCTGAAACAATATTTTTGAACAAGTCAATAATTATTTTACTATATGTTAGATTGTTTTGCTCTTTTTTTAACTATTTGCACGTATAAAACATGAGAAAATATTCTCATGCTAAAGTTACAAATGTCCTAACCTGTGAAAGTATAAATTTTATCTTCAGCAATAAATACCTCTGTGTAATTTTCAAGTTATAAAATATGAAAAAGAAAAGTGAAATTAAAATACATAACATTGTAATGAGTTAATTTCCATTCTCTATAGCATTAAACTGAATTACTTTATTTGTGTATTTTTTGCATAACAGTTATCATGTATGAATCAAACGAAAATCTTTCTAAATTACATAACATAAACAATTTTGTATTTATCCCAATCTCTAATTCTTATTTGAGACTTTACTATGTATTGACAAAGAAAATCCTGTAACCCCAGTTTAGATGTACAACAAAATAATGCTTAATATTGTTTCTTTTACAATGTTTGTTTTTTTTCTACAATTTTATACATGTTTCATATGTATATAGTGAATAAGCTTGCTTACAAAAAGGCTTTTTCTTGTAAACACTTTACATTGTATCTTTAAAATGCTTTCATAAACTTTTCAAATCAAGCTATCTTTAGTACAGGCCTTGTACTAATCTGTATTTCCATGTTATTCTGTACAACACTTTTAAACTCAATTCAAATTTGCAGTGAATGCAAATGTAACATGAAAGGACCTTTATACTGGTATGAAGATAAGTTTTTTGAATCTCTTGAAGATATCACTGTTTTAAATGAAATACAAAATATATGTTATTAATTTCAATATTTAGTCATGGCACACATTTTGCTTGCAAGATTTTTACCTAAAAAATTAAACTGAAGTAATCACATTTGCATCCAAGTTTATTGTCACTGTAACATTCAAGAATCTACTGTTTACATTATCTGAGATTTCCAAAGGCTCATTTACATACCATAATGTTCAATTTCAACAGAAACATTAACAACAAATAATTTGTCATGGTAACCTCCCATGTGTACTTTATGATCATTAGAGCTGAGCAGGTGATAGGATGTGATGAGCTCATTAACTGATTAGTGCATGTGTACACACACACACACATCACCCCTTATCAGGAACAATAACTTATGATTAACTTACTCTAGTGCATGAAATTGTATGTATACAACATAACTACATTGTTTAACATTTAGAAGCAATAAATAATTTACTTGTCATTCACCTGTTGCACAACTGTTTACACTTTTTCATGCTTATTATTCAAACAACTTACTGTTGTTTTACATGTTTTTAAGAATATTTATGACACTGTAGGGACTAAGTGCTGTATCTATAATCAAGGAGTTACTCAAATGCTTTGTAACTGATTAAAGGAAATTAATAATTACAACTGAATTTACTATTAAGTCAGTGAATACTTTGCCAAAGCAAAAACCTAGTATTTTTCAATACTTTATTTCTAATTATGTGATTGATATGATGATAAAAACAAATATTTAACACTTTTTATTTATAATCAGTCATAATTACTTGTAATGATATTTAGAAAAAAATTTATAGAATTGGTAAACAGTGTGCCTGTTTTGTTTTTTTTAAGTTGTAACTTACACAGTTGTACCACTTGCATTTTCACTTATTCTAGACATCAGCATCATGTGTAACATCTTTTATTGTGAGGATTCTAACTTTAAACTAGAAAAAAATTGATTTAACAGTTCTACATTATTAGAGTAGTGGGTGTCTTAAACAATACTAACTTTGATGAAAACAAACACAATGAAGGTTTTTTTTGTTTGTTTTAGCTTAGAAACAATCAGTTATCGGCTGAAGTCTTAACCGGATTGCTGTAGACTCCAGCTGATATGCTGATTTCAATCAGAAAACCCCAGAAGAGCTTTTATGGTAGTTAGTAGCCCAGTTAAATGAAATATACTAACATCCAATGTGTCTTTTTGATATTATATGCTAATTTAAATATTTCTTGCTGCTTTTCTTTTATCAGTTTCTGCTCAAAGATAAGTGGATCAGGTTCATGTCCCACTAGATCCATTCCTACTTATGCAAATGTTTAAGAATATAGTTATTAATTCCTGCTTCTTCTTATGCAACATTAACCCTTTCACAACAAGTCAGGGGTCAAAGGCATTATTTGACTTGCATTCAAAATTTTATTGAACTGCTATTTTGTGAATTTTTCAATAGTTTGGAATTAAATTGTAGATTATAATTCAAACTTTAATATTATATATGAGTTAATTTCTTAATTTAAAAGTAAAGATTAAATGAACACACTTAAATATAAATTTTAGTGAGTCACATGGTATGTTGAGTGTAGCACTTTTTAAAATTAGATATTTGTTATACTAAGTCTGTACTTTTGTACAAATTAGGAACTCCAATTACAAATATTAACAAATTAACAAGCTAGAACATAAAATAAGAGATTCATATCTTTTAATTTTGGTGAGCTTTTGTTTTTGTATTAATCACAGTGGTTTTGCTCACCTTTTTCTATTTTTATATACACTTACTTCAATATTTGGCATATGAATAACCAATCAACAGCTTAGAATATCCCGTGAGGAGCTTCTCAGCCATTTTAATCTGTAAAAAGGTACATGGTTTTTTATGAAGCCAAGATTTCAAAAAGGTAGGTTGTGTCTTTAGTCAGTTCAATGTGATATCAGTATAGTTATTTAGGATTTTTTTACACATTACTGGAAAGTCAATGTAATAAAAAATAATAGATATATATATGTAAATATATAGTGTTATGAGACTTAATGTACTTACCCTAAACATTTGTATTTTTATGTTATATGTAGTTATTCTAGCATGAAAAAAGTATAATCATGAGGTTGGTTAAGTGACAGACCCAACATAGAGTATAGAAAATAACATAAAATATGAAATCTTATGGAAAAGAAACATATGAACTGTAATTAGGAGATTTTAAAGATTACTCATAAAATTTGAGATTTTTGGGATGAAGTATAGTTTTTTTAATTATAACATGAAATCACCGTGCACTCATACTATTAACAGTCTCAATATTTTCATAAACAAATCTTCAGTAAAAATATCTAATTAAAAAATTAATTTAGGTAAAAAAACTGTAATCTTTACTAAGTCTACCAAATTTTGTGTTAAAAGTTATAGGCAAATACTTAACATGCGAATATGTAGATAAACTCATATATTATACTGAGCCTGTTGTGAAAGGGTTAAAGAATAATACAGTTACCAAATTATAAGTTAGATACATTACACAATGTAAATATACACTTTATTTCACACTTAAGTTACCAGCTGGTTGGCAAGGTGTTTCAAATTCTTTTGCAGAGTAGCTTCTTATTTAGCCCTTTCCATTCATCCTTCTTTGACTGTTTACCTGGGGAAGTGGAGTGTTTATTACTCCTGGGATTTGGCACTGTTTTTTCGGGCTTCTCACCCTACAGTTTCCTATATCTTCAAATTTTTCACATGGCTCTGAAAGTTTTTCTTTTTCTCAATTTTGGTGTTTGGGGTGACACTATCACATATCTTCCCTTTTTCCTCATTTCTGCAGGGTCTTTGCTTACCCTGTCCTTTCCATATTTAATCATTTTTTCTGGTTCCATCAACCACCAAGGCATCTGTCACTCCTGGACTGGAACATTAATGTGTTTCTACACGCCCTCACCTTACCTCTGTTTGAAGCTCTGTCTGTGTGTTCCCTGTTTCATCTCTCTTTGAAAGCACATTTTTTTTCCTCCTCTTCTTGGCCTGCGATGTTACTAGGACTACCATTTCTACCTTAATTTTTTTTTTTCCCCAAATTGTGCTTTTCTTCCTAAGACCTCTGGCTCAAGAAGGTAAGTATTTCTTTTCCCCTATTTTTTTATCCTTTATTTCTCATCTTTACCCTCATCCAAATCTGGATAGAATCCCCTGTTCTGTCCATGCCCTCCAATGTTATATTGCTCACACAGCTTCCTTCTAGGGTCCTTGTTTCTACCTTTTGACCCCTGGCAACCTTCCTCTTCTTGTAATCTTTCCCTAGTTACCCTGACCAACTGGATTCATTGTATGTCATTGCATTTTCCTTGTCTCTTTCATGTTTCCTCATATCACGTCCCTCACCTTACCTTCTCTCTTGTCTCATCTTTGTTGGCCATACTAGGAGATTTTAAGATCAGGCTTGTGGATGACTCAGCATACATTCATCTCTCGCTACCTACATCACGTTGCTGTTTCTGCTTCCTCTTAGCATTGCCAGCCACCTGTGGCTCTTCTACAGACTTTGTAACTGTAACATGAAGTAAGTCTTTACTACTGCTTTCCTTTTTTCAAGGGGCCACTGCTTCAGCTTCACTTTGGATCCCATCCTGTGGCAAGTGGTGTCTGACCAAATATTCTGTCTGTACTTGGAAATGGGTTTCACATAAATAGCTATAACCATACACAGACATCTTGTTATCAAATTCATATTGTAAGCCATTTTGATTCTTATACATTTTCCATGGCTGTATATGATCACTCTTAAAATGGGCCATTTCACAAGATCACTATGTAAATTCTTCAAGATAATTGTGTAATAATATGTTCATCCCAGACTATACCACCCATGGATGCCATAGGTAAAGCAGAAGGGGGATTGCTGTCCATCTGTTTTATGTTTAAATTGAATAAATTAGTGTGGTCTGCTTTTAAAACTAAGATTTTATAATCACCCATTGCATTGTACGAGGGCTGTTCAAAAAATACGCAGACTGTTTGAATTGCACGTCTCCAGTTGGTTCCAGGGGAATCCACTTGGTGTTGCTAGGTTCGCACAGATCAGCTGATTACGACGCCATTTCCCGATTGCAGATATCTTCATTTGTGTATTAGCTACGCGGTTTTAAGTGAAGTGCGATTTTTTTCGTTTGGCGGATTTCAGAATGAATGACCTGAAGGAGCAGCGACTTGCTGTGAAATTTTGTGTTAAATTTGGAAAATCTACGACTGAAACTTTTGCTATGCTTAACACGGCTTACGGTGATGTTGCTATGAAGTGTAAGGCATGTTTCAAGTGGCATGAACGTTTTAAGGATGGTCGACAGTCCATTGAAGATGATGAGCGTCCTGGACGTCCTTCCATGTCAACTGACGACCCACACGTTGACAAAATCAACACCCTGGTGTGGGCAAATCGACGTCTAACTGTCAGGGAGCTTGCTGTAGAGTGTGGGATATCAGTTGGATCTTGTTACAAGATTTTGACCGAAAAATTGAAGATGCATCACGTTGCTGCGAAATTCAGCCCTCAGAACTCGTGAGTTTTTGGCCAAACACTCGATCACTGTTCTTCCCCACCCCCCTACTCACCTGACCTTGCTCCTTGCAATTTTTTCTTGTTTCCCAAACTCAAAAGACCCTTGAAAGGAAGAAGATTTGAGACGATTCCTGAGATTAAGGCAAATGCGACGAAGGAGCTGGAGGACATTACAAAAGAAGCGTACCAGGACTGTTTCAACAAGTGGAAACACCGTTGGGATAAGTGTGTGCGTTGGGAGGAGAGTGCTTTGAAGGGGTCCCAGACCTGTAACTTCTAAATAAAGTACATTTTGTTTTATGACGTCAGTCCGTGTATTTTTTGAACAGACCTCGTATTGAGTGTTACTGTCTCTCTGGCTCCCCAGTGCATATTTTCCTTTTTCTCAGTGGAGTACAGGAGCCTTTACCACTTACCAGTTCCAAGCTGCTGGAATGGTTGATCATGGAGGCAACCACTCAGTTCAGAGTAGAGTAGTGGTGTTCTGCCAGTGTATGTATAGTTACAGGATCCTCCAGTTGGGTGATTTTCCCAGATTTGAAATTCCCAAATGTAGTTCATGCCTCTGATTAGGTGCCCTCCTTCTACTCTTTTATGGGATCGTTTTGTTCAATCTCCAAAACCTTGCTTATTGGGTACACCCCTTCTGTGACATTTATCTGCTTCTGTCCTGTGCTTTTCCTCATTGTTACAAGGTTTGCAACCTGAGTCAATTTTTGTTTGTTTCCTGGTCTTGGGGGATTGTGTGCATTTGATGAACTTACCTTGGATTACAGACAACACATTCCCAGAACCATGGCATAAGGCCACCGTGTGCTTTTCTAAAGTCTTCTGATAGGTTTGCACTGAACTCCAGGATTCAAGGTTAACAAGATATCATAATTTTGATGATGATACGCAGCAAGTGAAATTTTGAATGTAGTTGACTTACCAAGTGTGTTCAGACTCACCCTAGCCACTCTACACCATTGAGCACATTATTTATTACCCACTCTATAATTTTTCAAAGATTGAGTGAGTCTACATTTTTTGTCTTTTTTACATCATTTCCTCTCATGTGGATGTGTTCCTTACATCTTTTGCCATGTCCAGTAATTTTAATGTGGGATTCAAACTAATTTTTTGACAAGATCAGAAGTTATAATTTCCCTAAATAAAAGTGTATTTATGATAGGTACTTCTCACACTTCCCACTTTTACTCCTCCTCACACATTTCTAACCAAACTTCGAATTGATAGTTTGGTTGTTGCACATAGAGGGAGTCATATGCATCACGTGATAGAGTGCTCTGTTATTAGTGGAGAGGTGTTGCATTATAATTTGCATGAAAGACATGTTGGAATTTTGGGTTCAAATAGAGGAATAATGGAGGCTTGTAGTATGCACTCCAAAAGGTTTTCAAATAGAGGGCAGCATAAAATGAGAAAAGCTAATCTTGTGAGAGGAGGGAAGTACCTATTGTAAACATATTTTCATTCAGGAAAATTAGAGCTTCTAACATAGTATGTAATGATTTTATTATTCTTATTTATTTGTTAATATTTGTGGCTTAAAATAAATATTCTTGAAAATTACAGCAATTGATAGAAACAACAATTGTTTTAGCTTAACTTTTAAGTATTTTAGAAACTAAACAGATTAATGTGATTAAACAGAGTTCTAAGCTTTAATTTCCTTTTAATCTGACATGCTGTTATATGATGTTCTAAGAATTAGAATATAATTTTACACAACTTTTAAAAACCGTTACATTATAGAACCCACATAACATTATCATTCTTCTTGTTTTTCAGACTGATGTTTTTCTAGTTTGCTTCAGTGTGGTAAGTCCTTCATCTTTTGAAAATGTGACAGCCAAATGGTATCCAGAAATAAAGCATCATTGCCCAGATGCTCCGATGATATTAGTCGGTAAGTACAGAAAACACATCTTTTATACCTTGTTGCAGTCTCAAGTCTTTGTGAACCTGAGATATACATGGTAATACCCTGTTTAGTGCTCAGGAAGGGTTCCTGAGAATAGAATTCTAAATGAATCAGCTTTAAAATAGGATCATTTTAACATTATACATGTAGATATGTGACTGAAGGCAATATTTCTTACCTGTGAATAATGTATAAGTGTCTTATTTAGGTACTGATAAATTTAATATAACTTACTATAATATTATCGTGACTGGAAAAAGCAAATTTTAATTAGCCCTCAATTTTGTTTGGTTACAGACACATCAAACTCTCTTGCTATATTTATTAAATGATGTATTATATTAGATTGTTTTCTGTACAGAGCTTGCTAAGAAAATGTTTTTTCCTTTGGGAGTGATATTGTGTAGATGAATGACCTTTTAACAATTCATATAGCATAACTAGAAACACCAGAAATATTGTGATATTCTGAAACATTGTCTGCTTTCTGTGTGTTATTATTCTGTTATTTTTTGCATTATTCTATTTAATAGAAATTATTTATTGCACTACTGCAATCAGTATGAGAAAGTAGTATTCAGAGAGTTATGGATTTTCTTTTTTTTTCTCATTAAAAAAATATCAGTGGGACAAGGGCTCTATAATGAATCAGTGTGAAGTGGAGTTGCACTAAACAGTGTCTTACTGTGTTCATTATTCTGGTAATTTATCAACATTTTTTAATCATGACTAGATGAAACAGTAATACCCATTCTTTCCCATGATGGCAGAGTACATTATCACTCCTACTAAAGGCAAAAAATACTTATGTATTTATATGCATAAAGTTAATCTAGTATAGTGATAAAAAGGATTGTTATTTTTAAATTTGGGTAAGCTACTAATTATGGAACAACAAATTTATGTTTTGACTCTTCTGCATGTTCTCTACATAAATCTGTATTCCATTATTGGTAAATTAAACTTTCTATGGATTACTTTACATGATAATGTGAATTTACCAACTATTTGTGTGCTTTCTTTTAGAGTGGGTACATTTGACTTCATATCATTAAGTTTAATTTTGAAGATTAATTCAGTTGATTTTACTGTATACTTGCAGCACTTGTGTTTAGCCAGTTGCTGTAGGCTAAATAATAGGAAAATTATCTTACAAAAATAAGTATAGTTTATTAACCATGTTAATTTGAAGCTTGTTTCATCAAATCCTGAGTGCAAAATTGCACCAGTGAATTGAAAAAAAATTATAAAAATGTAAATTGAAATTCTTTCTTTCTTTTTTTTATAATAATACGGTAATGTTAAATTTATTCTTCAAAATACTTTACTTAATTAATTTTTAAAAAATATTTAAAGGGAAAAAAATGCAAAATAGTTTTTGGGCTGAAAACCACTCTTTAGGTTAAAACATTTTGTTTTGTTATTTTTATTTGGCATTTGTACTTAAATGGTTATCCTGCCATCTGTGAATGGTATTTAAACCTTTCTCTAGTGTTTTTTTCTTATAAAATGGTGTTTTGATGTGTTAAGCCTCATTTGTAGAAGTGTGAACCTTTCCTAGTTGTAAACCACAATTTTGGTACCATATATACCATTCAATGCACTATATTTCATGTTTTTCGAATCATAAGATGATAAGATAACCATGTAATGAAACATGATGTTCACTATAGTTTAAAAATAAGAAAGTAGGTGGTGCTTATTCTAAAAGTTGTTACTTCACTTTGAAGCTATAGTTAGTCTATGGTATTGGTCTTATGCAACACATTCTGAAAATCTTGCATTTGAAAAGACCTGTGTGGCAGATGCATGACCTTTTATTTTTAGCATCTAAAACATACTGTATCTTTTCATTATTTATTACCATCATCATATTGCTGTATTAGCTCAAAATAAATTTATTTATAGAAACAAAAGCTGATTAACACGTTTTATGGTGAAGCTTTCTCAGTGTGCAAATGCAAAGTATTTACAAGTGAATTAGGCTTAGTGTGATTTTTTATATTCTTTTGTATTTAAATCATCAGGAATAAATAAAATAAAGTAGCTCAATTTTAGTTTGTACTTAGTTCATAATAAAAAATACAATTCACTGTGAAAGAAAGAAGAGTTTGTGACATTTGTATTTACAACATGCACTACAATAGTTAGGCTACTCATACTACTGTTATTATTTTTACTATGTACATGAAACCCTCATATTTTTCTATGTAAACAAAAACAAGACTAAAATTTAAAAAACTTTATTTTGATATTTTGCATAACAATTACAAAGTCAGAAAATTAAATTACATAATTGTGTACAAAAGTTAGAAATTACAATTAAGGCCAGAAACACTAACTACTTAGGAGTGAAAGTGTAAATCATAAGGAGGAGTGAAAGAATAAACAGGTTTTGTAAATAATCAAATAAATAATCATAAGTATAATGCAGAAGAAATTAACACTTCATTTCCGCAGTTACAAAATTAAAAAAGTCTATTAGCTTTATGGTATTGATAATGAAAAATATAAAACCAAACTGTTAAGTTATGCATTGAAAATTTTACATAATATTTAGAATGTAAAACTTAAGGAAAACAAACACTGTTACTGAAAAGCTATATAAAGAAGAGTGAACAAAAACATATTGGTAACTGGTGTCAAACTATTAAGAATTTATATACAAACTGTACATACATGCATTATTTATTTAAATGTACACTGTAAACTTGATATGTTCCATACAAAATAATATATGCAAAAATGAATAAAAATTGTGGTTCAGCATTGTCACCAAAATGTTATTTAAAGATGAATAACCAAGTGTAAATCAACAGTTGAAACCAAACTGTGAAGAGTTTACAAACAGAATGTATAGTTGTACACTGTTCAGTGAAATACTGAAAACTGTTATACATCTTGAGCTGATATTGAAACACAAGATATAGGCACAAAACTGAGCACAGTAATGTATAATGAAAAAAATAATAATTGTATTTAAGATACACCAAAAATTGAAGTTGTGTACTTTTCAAAAACATATGCATAGACAATTATGTTTGCAAAAATAACAATAGTATAGAAATCCACATTTTGCACAACAATGCTAAGTGAAATATCGAAAACATTGAGAAATAGATGTGCATTTTAAACTCATTTGAAAAATAAATGTACATGCTCAGTAATGATGAAAAAAAACAAGGTATAACACATCAAACCTCAACTAAAGAAACTTTATTTCTCAAGGAAAGAGAATAATAAAAATGTGAAAGTGGTCGACTGGAGTTTAAGTAAAGTGATCAGATTGAGTTGTACTTTATTTTTTATTTGTTCTACATAAAAGCATCAGCTTTTTTGAATAATCTTAAATGTATGATATTCTTCAAAGTGTCTTTAACACAAATGAACTTTGCATTGCTTACAGATCATCTTAATTACATTGCGTGGAGACACAGTCTGCACTTTTTCTTCAAGCGCTGGAAAGTGCTTCCCAAGTGAGAGCCGTGAATGTGCATATACCAGAACTGGTGATTAAATACTGAACAAATAATGCCCTCCTGTACTTTTAGTTAGTGGTTTCACAAGGGATTCCACTCATTATAAATAGAAGTTCTTCTGTTTGTACTTGACCTGGTCAACAAGTCTAAAAAAATGTCTGTTTGCACCATTTCACAGATTTACGTGGAATGGCATGTTAGCTGAGAAATTTGTCGTTAAGATCAACCCCTTCCATAAACTTGTTGAAATGATAAGATGTGGCTTGCTAATCATATCATCCTGTTTACTTGTCACTTCTGTTACTGTGGCACTATGCATTGTAGAGAGAACATAAATATCTTTTTTTTTTATTAGTCCACTTCACAGCAATCATTTAGCCACAGCTAAAAAACTGTTAGTCTCCTTTTTTACTTACCTGTAAACATGCGTGGGAGTAGGCCCTGTCCTTCCAACTAGTGCCAAGTGAATGCAATTTATCAAACAGAGTTTAAGTTGTGTAATAGTTGTCAATTCAAGCTATTTTTCCATCAGATTCATCACAGCTGTGTCAGCTGAGTTCTTTTTACAGATCCCTCTTTACTAAAGTACACTTTAAAATTTAAAATATTGAGTCCCAACTTTAGCTTGAACTCAAAATTTGATGCATCACTTGATAGTATTGTTAGGTAGATATTGTTTAAATGAAGTTATTTTTTCCTAACATTTGTTCATCAACAGAACTCCAGAGAAGGGTTATTATGAGCTGGAAAGGCTGAAAGTAGATGATCAAGCACAGGCCTAATTTTGAAAAGTTCATTATACTGAGTATCAGGTTTAGGTAAATTATTAGTATTGTTACTGAAATACAGAAAGTGAGCAGAAGTTAAAAAATTTTCTTGAAAATACTGAAGGAAATCAGGGAAAATTAATAAAAGTAATTATAGACCAGAAATCTGAAATAGATGGTAAACTAACTATATTTATGCAAATAGTAGCATCAAGGAAAACTAGCATTTTTTCAGGAATAGCATTACTGTAATTAATCATTCTCATTTTATTTGTGGAAGCAATATCTATCTTTTCCCATTGTTTTTTGTGCAAGTGTCTTTGTGTCTTCACAAATTTTAGTGACAAATTTTATTGTGCACCTCGTTGTGGATTCCTGTACGCGGTGAGGGCACCTCCCAAGGAAGGTTCTGTTCTTTTAGTATACCTCCTCTGGGATATAAACATTCACCCATTTGTTTGCCATGCATGGTGACCTGTGAAGGGCAGGAGAGGATCCTGTTGATTGAGGGATCCAACCCTCATACACCACTTTATTCTTGAATTCCTGGAGGCGGGCAGCCTTGGGGTGGCCCTTCTAGGGTCAGTTGGCTGGTCCACTTGGGCTAGGGTCAACCAAGTACCAGTGTTGGATATTCTCAACAGGTGTTGTGGATATTGTATCTGATGCTGGTGTTTGGGTATAGTGCTCACAAAATCCTGGCATTGTTGCAGTGTCCTTGTTTGGCATTGTAATGCATCCCCTCATAGGGCTTCATGGTGAGTGAAGTCACAGGGCACTGAAATATTCTTTTTTTTATTATGAATCCTCCAAATAATAACTTAAATAAAATAGTGAAAAAATAGCCCATAGGTAAACAACCATGTCTTGAAGATTCTGAGCAGCAATCTTTAACATCTGTAACACCTGTACCTCATTTTCATATACTACATTCTCTTTCAGACAAACCTTTAGGACAGATGTCTCCCTTCTTCATTTAGAAGGGGCCAGAGGAACTTGCTGGCTTTCCAAAAGCAGTAAAAAAAGCTTCACTCTGGTGACATATTGGTTGAAACATCCACAACCTAGTGATCTCCTCTTGCATTCAAAGGCAATTGGGGATATACCTGTTGAGATTACACCTAATGCTACTTTGAATTCGTCATGAAGAGTTACTGATGAGAGGGATTTGAAGAGCATTCCAAAGTCAGAGATCTTAACTGGTTTCTTCACCCAAGGAGTTTCTACAGTGAGGCATATGTCTACTCGCAAAGATGGAATTATGATGCCGACCAGTGTCCTCATTCTGACATTTACATCACTGCATCCACCTGCCACCATCAAGGCAGGTTATCTTAATTGCAACGTACAGCCATAAATTCCAAACCCTCTCGGATATTTCCATTGTCATTGATTCAGTCACTCGAAGACATTGTGTCATGGTTCCTTGACGTGTGCTCATTGTGGTAGCAAGGACCATGATGCATATGAGTGGGAAGCGGACCCTCATTGCATCAGTTGCAATGGCTCTCACCTGTCCTTCTTCCATTCTTGTCCTAAATCGTTGGAAGAAAAAAGAGGAGCAGTATTTGAAAGCAATTCAAAACATTTCTTACCCTGAGGCTTGAAAGTTGCTGTCCACCACTTTGTCTCAGACATATGCTGTTGCACTTTGTTCCACTACTACAGTGGAAGTGCAGATGGATCTCTCTGTACCTCCAAAAGAATTGTTCTCAAACCAATTTAAAAGTCTTTTGACCTCCTTGGTTAAAAAAAGTTTATGAATCAACTTCAACACCCATCTCTGTCCCTAACATACATTCCAGCAAACCCCAAGATCCACTTCCTTTGGTTTCTGGTACAGGCATTTCATCAGGTACATCATCTTCTCCCACCCCAAGATGCAAAATGATCATTCATTCACATCTTCAGTTGGTGGAATCCTCTTCCAATAACAAAGACCTGCCCAATCGACCCAGGGCAGGATCCTTGTAGGTCGACAGACCTCACTCAATTAAAGACAATAAAGAACAAGAGATGTGGTCGTAAACAGAAAGATTCTCCACCCAATTCACATACACAAATAAAAATGGCCACCTTGGCACAATGGAACTGTTGAGATTTACATTCTAATCTGGATCACATCAAAGCACTGATTGCTTCCTACCATCCTGTATGTCTTTCCTTACAGGAAATATTTCTGAAACCTGTCAATACAGTCACCTTTTGGCAGTTTTCTTTGTACAGAAATGGCAGGCTGTGTGATAGATGAGTGCATGGAGGGGTGGCACTGTTTGTTGATCAGCATGTGCCCACTCTGTCTTTGCCACTCAACACACCCTTGGAGGCCATAGCCATCCGTGTTTACTTGGGCCGCACCATCACTGTTTGTTCTCTTTACCTATCACCTGGAGAGACCTATGATCAATCAGACCTTGATGCTCTCATTGAACAGTTGTCATCTCCCTTTTTAACCCTGAAGGATTTAATGGACATCATCCCCTCTGGGGAAGTGCTAATGTTGATGGGAGGGATCATTTCAATAGAGCATATGCTCTCTGATCACAACCTTTCTCTTTTCAGTAGTGGTTCATATACTTATTTTCATGCATCTAGACAGTACTTTACTGTTATTGATTTCTCAGTTTTCTCCCCTTCACTATTCTCCCACATTTCATAAAGGGTTGACAATAACCCATGAGGCAGTGATAATTTTCCTATAATTTTGAGAAAGACTGGCAATGGCCAATGGCACCCGATTTGTGTGTCCCAGTGAAAGCTGGATCAAGCAAACTGGCCCTCTTTCACTGCTCTCACAGAACTTTATCCTGCCATCATCTGTAAACCGTCAATAGATGACTGTGTGGCAGTTGTAACTGACTGTGTTATATAGGCAGCTGCTCAGTGTATTCCTAAAACCTCGACATTTTTTCCACGATATCTTTGTCTGTGGTGGAATCCTGCCTGCCATATGGCATAGAAGGCTTAAAAATGGGCCTGGGATACTTTTTGTAGGTATCCCACACTTTCACACCACATTGCTTTCCAGCAGGCCTGTGCACATGCTTGATGGGTAAGACGTCAAAGCCAGAAGGACTCTTGAATTAAGTTCACAACCAGCATATCTTCTACCACCAGTTCCAAAGTCATATGGGACAAGATTGGAAAGGTCAGTGGGCAATATAATTCTCTACCCCTCTCGATCTTGCTCTCTGATGGCCAGGAAGTAGCTAATACCCAGAGCATCACTGATACTCTAGGTGAATGCTTTTGCCAGGTACCAAGCACTTCTGCTTCTTCCTCTACTTCTTAGCCATCAAGACTTGGGTAGAGCAATCACCTCTTTCCTTTCAAACTGATTGTCTATATGACTATAATTGTCCCCTTACACTGGTGGAACTCAAACTGGCTCTTCATTGGTTGGACCTGATGATGTACACTATTAAATGCCATGCCATCTATCTCCTGTTTTTCTTGCTATTCTTCTGATTGTTTTTAACAGAGTTGGCAGAAGAATGTTTTTCCTGATGCTTGGTGCCAGGCTGTTGTCTTACCTTTCTCTAAGCCTGGAAAGGATCCCAAGATTCCTTCAAGCTAATGTGCAATTGCTTTGGTGAGCTGTCTCTGTAAGAGAGGAGGGTTAATGCTCATCTTGTTTCATTCCTCAAATCAAACAACCTCCTCTCGCCCACCCAGTGTGGGTTCCAACGACAGCTCTCGGCCATGGACCACCTGATTCGACTTGAAATGTCCATCAAAGAAGCCTTTCTCAAACAACAATATCTTGTATCAGTATTGTTTGATATTGAAAAGGCTTATAATACAACATGGAGGTATGGCATTTTGCAAGACCTCCATATATATATATGGGTTACGTGGCCATTTGCCCATTTTTATTAAATATTTTTAATGGATAGGAGATTCCAAGTTCATGCGGGTTTGACAGTTTTCCATTCTTTTCTAAAGGAGCTTGGAGTCCCTCAGGGCTGTGTTTTGAGTGTCACACTTTTCAGTATAAAGTTTAATGCCATCACTGAACAACTCCCTCTTGCTGTTGCAAACAGGCTTTATATCGATGACTTTCACATCTCATGTCAGTCATCAAACATGAGGTATGCTGAGCAGCAGCTACAGACTGCCCTCAATCATTTATTGAAGTAGATCCCACAGCAAATGGCTTTAACTTCTCTGTCTTTCTAAAACCATTTACCTGCACTTTTGCTGCCAACAGGGTATTCACCCTGATCCTGAACTCCATATCAGTGAAGTTGGGCTGCCTGTGGTCCCTGAGATAAAGTTCTTGGGGTTTATCTTTGACTGTGAGCTGACCTTTGTACCATACATCAAGCAGCTACGGGTGAAATGTACAAGAGCGCTGAACATCCTCCTTGTACTCTCTTCCACCACTTGGGAAGTTGATCGATTTTCTATGCTAAAGGTACTAGACAATAAATCACTGGTCTAAGGCTCTGCCAGGACCTTGGCCTTAAAGATGCTGGACCCCTTTCATCATAAGGGACTTCGGCTCTGCACCAAGGCTTTCTGCATTTCTCCAGTTTAGAGCTTATACACAGAGTCTGAATATCTTTCAAACAATCTTTCCATTCCTATTTATGCAGATGACTATATGGGCTCTGCAATGGTTTGTTACGGTTAAGTGGTTACATGCAGAATCCCCTCTACAGCTTCTGTGTTCACTGCTGAACTGTATGCCATATCTCTTGCACTGGATCACATAGAAGCTAAGTTGTACTCGAATTGCACTATTTATGCTGACTCACTTAGTTCTCTATTGACCCTGGAATTGCTTCATGTTAGTTCACACCCTGTTCTTGCCGATATTCAAAATCAATTGGTCCATTTCTCTTTTAACATCTACTTCAATTCAGTTTTTCTGGAAACCAGGCCATGTTGGTATTCATGGGAATGAGCTTGCTGACACCACAGCTAAATCTGTTTGCTCTGGCACTGTTACTGCTGTGCCTGTTCCATGCATGATATATGGTCCTGTAATCATGGCTCAGCTCTGTGCCAGTTGGCAGTCAACTTAGAGTGAGCAGCGTGAAAACAAGCTTTTCCAAATAAAACCCTCTATTGGACTATGGTCGTCTTGCTTCCTTAAGGATTTGAAAGAGGAAGTTGTTCTTACTAGACTACGCATTGATCACAGGTTTATCATTGTTTTCTTTTATGTGGGACTGATGTTCAAATGTGTTGTCTGTGTAACACTCGGGTCACAATAAGCCATATTTTACTGTCTTGTCATCATTACAACTCTCAACAACGGCACCATTTTAAACATGTTTTGTCCCAAGGCTTATCCGTAATATTAGACAGTGTTATTGGCGATGGTGACACTGTCAACCTTAGAAATGTTTTTAGTTTTTTAAAGACCATTAATCTTTTTAATGCAATTTAAGTTTTTTAATTTATACATAAGACCTTTTTTAATGTGATTCCCTTTTAAGAATCGAAGTACATATAGTTCAATTTGAGATTAGAAAATGGCCATAACATCAAATAACTCTATACCAGGACTGGAAAGGCCAACTTCAGGTGACTGATGGTGGTTATTGAACTTACCAGTTAGTCTTCCTGGAGAGTTATGATAATTACAATTAAGCTACAGAAAGTTCTTTAAAATTAGTATTACTGTAGTTTTTCTCTTACTGCTGTAAACTAGATGTAAAACTTTGATTTAATGCTATTTATGTTTTTAATTCAGAAATTTAACTTTGCTTTGTTTTACCTTAATTTCTTTTGAATTTTAATAATTTTAGTTTAATTTTAACTTTTTTTCAGGTGTTTGGTGCAGATAGCCTAGTTGCTTTGTGCCATAAAACACCAAATCAACCAACCAACCAATTTTATTGTAAAAAACAGTTGAAAAAAATCGGGAAGAGTCTGATGCCTGTTAGCTTACAGAGAAACAGGCTCTACTCAAATGAAGTTCCTCAACAATTTGGGTTGCTTGTTTTTGAGGGTCTTCCATTTCACTCTGCACTACAGGCCAGAGGTTTTTTGCTTTTGCTTCAGATCATTTTAGAAGTGGGTGTAGTGATGGTCGTGGGAGAATCATTAATAATATCCTGAGACTGCTGTGGGACATGAGGAGAGCCTTCTCTCTATAAGAGTATGTCAGACTTCTCCAATAAAAGGGAAGTCATACAAGCTTGATTTTCTTGGTCTACTTGCATTTTCTGATGACTTCCTCTTCTGATCCTGAAGAAACAATTTCTTTCTCAGAGCATGAAACAAAAAGTAGTAATTGGGTTTCATCCACTGACAGATCATTTTATTTTTAATGAAACCAAAACTTCTTTTGATGCCATCTAGGAAAAGTTTAGTATGCTATTAATATTTTGTTGATGTTATATAATGAAAACATTATATGCAGATACATTTGAACTATTAAGCTTATAGTTAAAAGTTCTAATAATACATTTAACAGATTTAATTAATAATTACAGTTTTACTATTTCCTACAGTTCAAAGTATTTAAGCTGAATAATTAAATAATATAAGTAGTGATAAAATGAAAATTTATGTTTATTGTTTAACTTGTTTTTAACTCTCACAATACATGTCTTAAATTTCAATTTTGAAAAGTTTTTGTTATTGCATCACTTTCCTGTTTTAATATTTAATTGCCAAGTGTATTATAGTCTAGTCCAAATATCATTTAGGTACTAAGTGAAGTAATTTTGTTAACCACATGTAAAATATGTAATGTGTGAAAAGTATAAATTTTTATTATTTACTGTGTTTCTCAATTGAGAAAGGACAAACATCTTTTGTCAGAAGATACTAAATGCATACAGTCTCTCCAAATTAAACTCCCCTACTCTAAAGTGAAATAATTTTTTAGAAACAGACCACAAAATTTTCAGAATACTAAGCATTGCTACCACAAAAATTAGTTTTGATTTAAAAGTTTGTGTGCATATATAGTTTCTGCCTGCTTGAAACCTTTTCTTTAGTAATAGATGTGAAAGGCCAAGGTGAATAGAAGGTAATGGTGTTTACAATGACGTGGTAAATTCATGCTGTGGGTTAGTATAAGAGAAAGGGTGTACAAAATTGAAAATTGTCACAAATTCTTATGGTAACAAGATAGAGAAGACTTCCATTGCCCCTCACTTGTGTATGATACTCTCCTGGTTTTGTAGGATTTACTGCTGACCCCTAAATATTAAATATATGGCAACTCCAAATATTTCACACCTACAAAATTTAATTAATTTTTTTTTAAAGTTCTGATCAAAATGTTCAAAATATTGTCAAAGTCATGTGGTAATTTAGCCCCAGGTTTTATGTTTTATAGTAAAGTTTGGTTGTTGAAAGTGTTTACTGCTGTATTGGATAGTTTTATTGTTTAATACTTTATCCTAAGTATAAAAAACAGCTTTTTATGTGTTGCATAGAGCAGAGACTTTTTCTTGTGATAAAATTGTCTGGTTAGTTGCCTGCAGAGACAAAGCAAATTGTGAAAGTATCTTTTAAGCATATTTTAAACAAATTTGCTTTAATCTTCTAAAGGTCAAGAGTCATTGTAGAAGTCTGATTTTAGTTAGCTTCAATTTGTTTTGATGATCATGTGCACTGCATTTTTCTTTTGCTTACCTTCATTATTCAAGTTAATTTCTTTTAATTTGAATTTAATACTGTAATATTCCAGACACCTTGTTTGGTCAACTATTGATTATAATAGTGATTCATTTTTATATTAGCTTCCTCATTGTCTTTTCTCTTTCATTTCACTGTCAGAAATCATTATACCTTAATTTCACATATTAAGTCTTTAAATTTTTATATGTAGAGATTGGATAACTATGTGCTTGGTATTTATCCTAGAACTTTACAAATCTCTACACACAACTTCAAGTACTCTTTTATTATATCAAGACATAATCTCTAGCATTTGGAACTAATAACCTGTCATTTGTGTTACTTAAATTTTCTTTCCTTGGGTATTAGGTACAAAAATTGATTTGAGAGAAGACAAGGAAACACTTCAACTATTATCTGAACAAGGGTTATCTCCAATAAAACGAGAACAAGGCCAGAAACTAGCCTCTAAAGTCAGAGCAGTGAAATACTTGGAATGTTCTGCTCTCACCCAGAGAGGACTCAAGCAGGTAAAACAAAAATAATTTCTGTGATAGATCTGTAACTTGAAAACTCTAAATATTTTTATTTTGAACATTTTAATTCATAATTTTATATTTTTCCAATACTTTAAAATTAAGCTAAGAATAATTTCTTTGTTTTAATGTTCACAAATGTTTTGTTTTAAAAATACTATAAATTTTCATTTTTTAATTAACTTGTATAAATTTATTTCCCAAACCCAGTTATTTATAGTATCAATTGATGTTTACCTTTAATAGATATCTTTTCTCATACTTTTATGGTACAAAATTATAAAAGTAATTTGACTGTTGAAAGATTTGTTACAATGACATTAATGTTATTTTTCAGTTTAGCCTCATAAATACAGAAAAAGTACATATAACAGAGAATGAAATAGTTAAAGTATCAATATTATTGTTATAAAATTAACTTTATGCTCTTTTTGTTTTAAATTCACTGCACTATTTTTATGATATTTAATATAAGTGATCCATGGAAAATTACTTTTTTTATTTGTATTCAGTTTTAAACCATGTTTAATTTTATTATGTTACCTTATTCTTTATAATGAGCTATATAAATATTTAAACACTATAGTTAAAATTCTTCATTATGATGGTGCCTAGTATTAAACAAACAGATGTAACAGTTTGTTTTAAATATCATAAAGCTAAAATTGATGTACTCAAATGTTACAAAGTCTAAAAATAATTACTTTTAAGTCAAGAAAACATTAAATATTCCAAAACTTGTTATTGTGATATATACATTTGGAGATATAATTGTTTGTTCCATTAGTATGTTATTGTTGTGTGTACTACTTCATTTTCTACTGGTAGTAAGAGTAATTTATAGATATACTGGAATAAAGCCATGTCTAAATATGTGTATTCATATTTCCTTTTTTCATATTCATACTTATTGCTACAAAGGATACCATCTCAATAGATAACAAAAACAACTATGCTAATGCTAGTAGTTTGATTCTACCAAACAAGCTGGAAATAATATTCTTTCTAGTCTATGTGTGATTTTCAGTGAATATTAAGTTGAACACATGTTGAAAGCTATGATGACACTGTTAATATGCTGTTTTCAGTTTTTAATCTGGTAGTTCTATTCCTTATAATTTGCATGTAATTTTTGGTCAGTATTAAAATACATACTGCTTAAAAAACTGCAAATGGTGGCAATTTGCTATTTTGAGTTTATTTTCTGATAGGCTGTTCCTGATTTCTACATAAAATTTTCAGTGAACAGTGAGATGAACTCTGGTTTAAAATCAAACTGTGCTGATACTGATAATTTGCCATTTCAAGCTTGTAGTTGCCTGGTAAAACCATTCCTTATAGTCTACATATGATTTGCAGTGAGTACTGAGATGAACACTAGTTAGTAAACTGCTGGCATTTGTAATTTGCTATTTTGAGTTTGTTTTCTGGTAGACTGTTCCTTGTACTTACAATCTACACAGGATTTTCAGTGAATATTTAGTTGAACACTAATTAAAAACTGTGCTTACTGGTATTTTGCTAGCACCAGTTTGTAGTCTTGTAGAAACCATTCCTAAGAGCCTTCATTTCAGCTTCCTTGTCACTTGTTAGGTTTAGTTGATCAGTGTCATTTACATGCTTATCTCTCAATATATAAACATTGATTTAGATGGTGCTTGTAGAACAAACAAAGTTATACTCTGCTGATTTCCAAGATAGTCTCGATAGTTGGAATTATCAAGCAGTGTTCTGATTTGTTATAAATATGATACCTTGAAAGGACATTCACTGCATTACACTCCTTTTTTTCTTTAATGAAATGAGATGTTATTTAGATATGTTCTGCCTTTTTTTTATCTTAATATTGGAGAAAAAAATGACAGAAAAGTGAAAAAGATATTTAACTACAATTAAATTATTTGATCAATCAATAAGGTTGAAAAAACCCAAAACATGAGCAGCAGTCTTCTTGACCCCACTGGTAATTGCTTTGAATGATAATATATGAAGAAAAAAATGCAAACATTCTTAAATTAGAGCAGAAGAAATGTATGAATTCAATACCTAGGCTAAGATCTGTAAATCCAATGCCATGATTTAGGTATGTGGGAAATGGAAGTACCCTGAGAAATTTCACTTTCATAGGACAAGTGCCCAAATTCTACTTTTCCAGTGTTAGTGGAGCTGAAGTTTCTTGTAGAAATGTATGTATATAGATGTAAATGTACTACTTTGGAAGTGGCATTAACTGGAAGCAAAACACTTTGATATGAAGATCAATACATACACACACAGATTATGCATTTTTCATAATTAATTTTTGTAAGAAAAGAGGCAATTTGAAATACAAGAAATACTTGTGGCAGTTCTTTTGCTACCATATTCTAATCATATTGTTTATGTAAGATAGCAAACTTTAAGTTACAATTTTTTTATCTTAAATGTTACCAACTGTTATCTTCATAACCATTTAACTGCAGCAAATGACCTGCTGCCTATAAATTTTTCATATTCAAAAGTATAAAATAAATTGTTTTGTCCCAAAATAACTTTTTATTGCAGTTTATTAATATTGAAGTATGGCATCTTTAAAAGTATGTTTTAAAGAAGTTTCTGTAAGTCGTAAGCTTCAACTGAAAAAAAAAAGAATAATATATCTCTTTATTTATCTATTTAGTTTTATAATTTCTCAAATGCAGTACTAAACAACACAAAAAAATTAACATACTGGTCATAGTTATGGAGGTATCAAAAGACCAAAATAGTCACCTTTTAAGGATATTCACATATCAATGTATAGAAACAAATTACTACAGACGTTAATGTGAAGGAAATATTCACATGGATCTGTGTTCCAGACGTTTAACAGATGTGGAGAATTAATACAGTATGATTCTCTACTAAAACTGTTTGAGAATAATGTTCATTGTCAAGTGAAAAAAAAAAAAGTGCATGGATTAAAATTGAACAAGTATTCTTATAACATTGAGTTGTTTTTTGTTGTTTTTTTGTTCCTGGGAAAATTAGTGAGAGAAACCTTCATAAATTTAGTGAAATCTGTTTAAAATTTAATTGAAATAGTTTAATGCTTTCAATATTTAAAAAATTCTTGCCTTTTTTCAAATTGTTATTTATAAAGTGATGTGGAGACTCAGTTCTATGTTATTGTGCAGATTAAATAATAATTCTTTCAGTAGTAAAAAATGTTGCTAAACTTTAGTTTCTTCATTGAAAGTTTCAGCATTAGACCAATAAAACTACTTGTAAAAGAAAATATTACCACTAATTTTAAAATGTGTTACAAATTGTAATGTCTGTCCAAACATATGTTTGTCTCCCATATATCTGACTACTTTTAGCTCTAAGTTTGAAAATAAATAAGTTGTGCACACAGACAGAGCTCAACATTCACTTTTGAAATGACAGGAAAACAGGTATGAATAATGTTGATGCCAAATTTTATATCACAAGCAGGATATTTACATAAAACTGTTAGGAATTAATCACACTATCATTCACATTTCAAAATATGATGCAACTTAAAGAATAAAAATGTAGATTTATCATATGTTATTGTTGAGCAGTTCATGGCATAGAAATTATTTTTGCTCAGAAATTATTTTTTGTGGTGAATGGTAAGTAAAACCAAGAGTGCAACATAATTAACCATTCTGAAGTTCATGAAATAATTTAAATTGGGAGATTAAATTAAACTTCTCCCATCACTGAAAAGAGGTACTTTTGCTTGTACACTGTAAGTTCAAAAATAAGAAATAAACATTATAAACTGTTAAATCAGAGATAGTGCTATTTTTAATTTATCTGTAAGTGTTAAGAGGACTATTACAAATTTATATCAGTTGTTTAGTTTTTTTACATCAGTATTTAAAAATGATGTTACCTATTCATTTAGGAAACACTTTAGTTTTAAGAAAAATATTTAAGCATAGTAATTTTTGTATGTTGTAATAATAAAAGTATTAAGAATAACACGTAAGACTAATTCTTTCAATAAACTGCTGCTTCCAACAGTCATTTTGTGTTTTTTTGTTTTTTGTGTTATGCTAGAAGGTTTACAAAAAAAGGTTTTCAATTAAAAGACTTTCCACTTTTATGAATGTGGTTTGAATAAGGTACTTATGATTTTCTTTATCCAAAATAATTTCATTTGTGCCCCATTAGAGCTAAAATATATTTAAACACTTATACATTAGACTTGATAAACTGCAAAATACTTTTGAAAATAAAGATCAGCTGAAAACATTTTAAAATTAGATGAACTAGTAGAATTCTTGAGGCCAATTAATTTATATTACTTTTTTACATTACTTCTCTTCAGTCATTTTTTCTATTGCTTTTTCTAGCATCAGCCATAGCTATTCCAAACAGTTTAATTAGATGTTTGTCACAAATCTTATTTTACTTTAGCTTTTAAGTAAATATTTCTTGTGTAAATGATTAAGTACAAAAATACACTTTATTTTGTCTTAAACAATATATAGGTTCATCTATAACAAAGTAAATTGCATATGTTACATTTGTCATTTACTTAGAAGAAACATGTTAAAACTTATATTAAAATTCTGTAATTCAAAATAAGAATCATTCTGTGAATTTTTTCAGGTTTTTGATGAAGCTGTTCGTGCTGTACTACGACCAGAACCTCAGAAGAGACGGCAACGAAAGTGCAAGCTTGTGTGATTTATATATTTTTAGTTCTTGCATGTCATCATCCAGAAGTCTTAGAACAGTGCCTGCACCAGCTAGTGAAAGCCAATAAGTATATTAAAACACATAATGCTTAAATACTGAACTTCAAAAATTGGACAAAAACATAGAAAATTGTAGAATAAATTCTTTTGGATTAACTTTTACTTTTATCTACATTGATAGAATGTAGGTCTAAGACTAGAGAAATGCATATAAGCATGTTTATGAAAGAACATTAGTAGATGCAAGTGAGAAAACAAAATTTTGTATGTGAGCTGTGCTGCAATACTAACAAAATTTGGTACATAATTTTCTTTAACTGTATCTTTACTTGTATTATCAAAGATATAATTTATTTAGAAGTAATTAATATGGAACTGATAATTGGCAATGTGAACATATAGCTTAACATACCATTTGAAAAATGAATACATGCATTGTGAAAAGGAACAAACCAGTGTACGTGCTTAGCCACTCAAGGGTCAGGAATACTAACTTCAAGAGGTAAGTTTTATCTTACTTACCCACAAATGGTAGTATCTTATTTTCACTTTTTAATTTTTGATTTATTATTTTTCATCTTTTTCTTATTCCAACTTGGGAGAGCAGTTACCTTCCCACAACTCTCTGCAGGCAGTGAAGGGTGATATAGATGTGGAGCATTGTGGGCTTGAGCACCTACATCTTTCTCGCTTAATTTCTAATTTTCTTTTGTGAGACTGGCAAATTGTAGGTTAAGACTGATAGATGGTGTATCCCCACCACAATGTGAGTCCTACACATCAATCACCTCCAAAACCTAGGATACATTTTATAATTCCATGTTATAGTTTGTACCCTAGGATCCTTTTTTTAAACATATGCAGCATATATTATTTCAAGTTAATGTGTTTTGGTTTATGGCTTGAAAATGTTATGGTTACAATATATATATATATATATACACACACACACACACATTATGACTTAAAGGATGACAACAAAAAATAATAATGGAGGCATAATTTTGAATTTCAATTTTATTAAATTGTTTCTTATTTGTATTAAATTCAGTATTCTTTTCTAGTGCTCATTTCATTTGAATATAAACATTTAATGTATTGCATAGCATTAAGTATTTTGAAATGTGTTTTATCACAGACAGAAATTAATCAGTATACATACAGTTAAGAACTGCAATAGATACTTCATTTGCCAATACAGTGTAAATATTATTCAAATGTTTCTGTTTTCTTATCTGAATCCTTCAGTGACTTATGGATTAAAAGTACATGCCAAATTAAGTATTAAAATCTTAAAACAAAGAACTTGCTCAGCTTTCTTTTTCTAAACAGTAAGCTTCCTAGTTATTTGGATTTTACCCTTTCTAACTTGATTGACACTTTTTATGCAACTAGACCCAGTAGATACTGTTGAAATGATTAACAAGAATGTATTGATCTTGTAACTGCTGGCTTTGTTTAGTAGGAATAAGGAATTGTCAGACCTTACTACAATTATAGAACAATAAGAAATCAAATATTGATTGTATTATAAGAGACTGAAAATTTCCCAGCACTGGTTACATTGTTGGAGAGTAAAGGACTGCATAGTGTTTTGTAGTTTCTGGGAGAAAAATAAATTATAATTGATTTTTAAGTGTTAAATATTAAATAGAAGCTCGTAAAATAGAATTTTGGGTATTTTTAGAAGACAGAAATAAATTTTAAGCATTACATGTAATTATGGAGGGGAGAACCAGAGAATTGTTAGCTAAATTTTAGAAAAAGTTAGGAGGAATATGCATATAAATAAATATTTAATTTTAGCAAAAAGTATCTAGTAAGTGTGTGACACTATGATAGTATTTACTGGAAAAAATCCATCAACACAAGTACAAGAGATCTGGTGAGGTTCATAGACTGTACAAAATAGTAAGGTTATTTAACTGTTTTTGTTTATTTCCACCATTTAGGATTCCTCAGAAAGGCAAGGTTAGAATTGAAGAAGTTAATATAATTTGAATGTGTGATAAGATAGCATTTAATATAGGAAGTGAACAGTGAAACTACAAGCTTTCTTCATACACAAGCTTTTTTGTAACACAATCTATTTACACTTGTAATTTAGATTTCATAAATTATTGGGTTTTTCACACTCTTCTTCCTAGATGATATAGTTGTTATATTAAATAGAAAGAAATTTCTAATCTGATTATGTGAGTATTTATTTCATGATCGTTCTGCAAGAAACAGTTCCTGATATTCATGTCAGTTTGTTCACTGATTTGTTCTTGTGACTTGTTGATTGTTGTTCTTTTTTCATTAAGAATAAAGAATTAGAAATACATGTGTATGTTATTGTTATGAAACATATTATCTGTACAATACCAAATTATGTTTTAAGGTTCCTTTAACTGGAATACCTTAATTTTTTTACATAATTTTTAATTGAAATTGACATCATATGGTTAATATTCTTTCACTAAATTCATCACCTTTTAGTTACATTGTTTCAGACATATCCTGAATTATGAAGGGAAATGCATCTGGTTAATATTAAAATAAATTGAAAATAGAGTTAGTCATTTGGTTAGGTAGTATTTCAACTTAACAAGAAGTATGATGAATGGTATCCAAGGTAATAACTTTAATGTGTGTAGGACTTTTTTTTTCAGTTTGTTTGGCTTTAACAGTTTTTAGATTAAGTTTTATGTCCTTGTTCCATATAAATGTAAGATGCATCACAAACTGATGGGTGGATTCAATGCAAGGACTAACTTTTGTAGAGAACCTTGTTTTACATCAGTTTAGAATCTGAGTTTTCTGTGTTTTCTAAATAACTAGCATTTCATCAACAAGAGTATTTAAAAACTGTAGCCATAAATTCCTTTGTAATGAGTGATACATTGATGGAAAAGTTGGTAGCTGCCTTTTAATTTAGTTTATTCCAACTCAGTAGCTTCATTAATGCTCTTTTTTTTCTTTTTGTGAGTTTGTTACTTGTACTACTATTTATACTTTACATAGACTGATCACAGAAAATGCTGTTTTCAGTGTTAGGTGATCATAAAGGATGTAGTAAGTTGATAGCTCTATGTAATTTTTTTGTTTATGAAATACAAATATTTAAAACATTGTACTATTTTTCAAGACCAATGTTGGTCTTAAGTGCCATATACATCACTTTTTTTAAGTAGATTTAACACACACAAAGAATGTTGCCTACAATTATGAATATGAATCAAGTAACATTATATATATTCTTCAGTAGTAATGTTGTTACTTGTGTTTTGGTAACAATTCAATTACAGAAGTATCTGACAAAAAATTGTGTTACTGTACTTTAATAAAAGATGTTTAATATTGTAAACAATTCAAAATACAAAAGATAGTTATACCTATATAAAATAAAGTGTCAGTGTTTCAACTAATCAACCTTTAATTGACCAAATTTAACTACAGTGTGTTCCATATACAGCTATTACAACTATTTATATTTTCAGATATTGAAAGTTTGTTTTGTTAATTAAGTACAAAAACTAGTTTGTTTCTGGAGCAAGTTAGGAGTTGAAAGTTGGTATGCATATATCACAGGATAGAACTGAAAATAAAATCTATGTGATGTAGATTATAAAATAAATATTTTATTACATTTTCATAAATCTTTCTCAGTTTTTCTTCTGAATAATGAGGTAATGAGATTCTGTGTTTTCAAAGGAATAAAAAACTTGCTGTTTCAAACACACACATTTTATACATAATGAAATATGTTATAAAACAACTATGAGGATGGTATTCAATAATGCATGTTTTTATTAAGTTATAGTATGTGATTGAAATGGCTTTTGCTGGAAGTTTGTTTGAATATCAATGTGCATACTGTTGTGAGGCATTTATGTTTTGAGAAAAATTATGGTGGTTTTAAATAGGGAAGTAAAATTTAAATTCACTTTCATGAAGGGATGATTTTATGATTTAACTATAAATTAGAAGTGTTAATTAATCTTATTTCTATCCTTTTTAAGGGGCAGACAAGTGGTATGTTTCAAATAAGTTATGAAGAGGTGAATAAAAAGCTGTTAAAATTAGGCATTAATTATGAACTTTGTCTTTCAATTTAATATTAAGAAGTTTTTGCTAAGAAAAAACTTTTAATGGAAGTTTTAAGAAAAGTTTTTTTTCTTTATTTTTTGTTGGTTGTTTTACTTCATATTAGGTATGTATCATTGTAGATTAAATGAACTTTGAGAAACTAATTCCTGGCTATATTTAATATTGCTTTCACATAGGTTTCATTTGGTTCCTAATTTTGCTTGCATGTATACAGACTAACTCGTTGTCAATGATAATTGCATAACTAATCTGATATAGCCCTTAATGGATAAGTGAACTTTTATTATAGTAAAAGATCATTAAGGATGTAACAAATGAATAAATTAAACTTATTCTAGGAGTAGTTGTTTCATACCATAAGTGAAAGAAATGTACTTAGGCATTATCACTTGCCAGAATTTATATAAATCTTGAGCACAAATTTTACTTTTTTACTTTTCCCCAGATCTAGTCAAAATAAAGAAACTTGCTCATTGCCAGTCTTCTTTTAGTAGTTATATCACTTTATAGTCTGCTAATATATTAATGATGTGAACATTGTTGTGAAATTAAGTATGAATTTTTAATGCTATACTTGTGTCACACAGACACAGTTTAGTCACTTGAGATCATAATTAAACATTTCAGTGATGGTTCCCTTTGTCATGCAAAATATATTAACCAACTAATTGTTGGTTTTTCTAAAAATTCTGTGCAAGTTGGGATTTTATTGATTTTATTTGTATTTTAGAAAATTTTATGTGTGGCAGCTCCTTTCATGATATTTAGCCTTATACTTCTTGAGTATACTAGGTGTTCTTGTATTTACACAAACTATGTCAGCTAACATTTGGAATAATGGAAATCACCAAATAAAGTTTTGTACTAAGATTTGTTTTCTTTTGAAACCTTGTGGTTCATCAATGCATCCAAATAACAAAATTCTTACTCAGTTTTCTATAATTACATTATCACAGTTCGTATTGATATTGATTGACATTGAAACTTCAAAGTCTACTAACCAAATAGATACTTGAATTGCGTTTTACTTTATAGTTTATGAAACACAATAGTAATACATCATCTTGTGTAGGTATAATCATTCTAAAAAAGTGAAATTTGAGATTCTGCAGAATTGACTGCAATTGTACTTACTTACTAGGCAAATGCTGTAGTTTGATCAAGCTTCTGTTGATCAGTACAGATCTTGGTTTTAACTTCATTGGTAACCTAGCAGTTAATGTCAGGCTGTTAATTGGAAGAATATGTTGACACACAATCAAAATTTACACTTCTTGATCATTGGTGTATTATAAGAGTGATGGTCAGATACCACTGTTTGATAAAAGTAGCCCTGTTAAAAGCTTCCAGCAGATGCTGTTGATGAGCTTCCTTCTCTCTATTCTTTCAGCTTAAAATTGCTATGACTAACTTTCAAAAAAAAAGCTGGAATAAAATCCAAAACTTGCAGCATTTAAGGTATGGTAGTTAAATTAGCTGAAGTGTCCTTTTGGACCAGTTCCAGTCTTACCCATTCTGAACTTTTATATCTTTGAAAGCTTCTAACCCAGAGATCAACTTGTTAACTGTTAGTATTTTTATCTGAATAATAAATTTATCATGAAAGTTACAAGGGGGGGATGGGTAAGTAACCTAGCATGGCCAGGTGGTACGGGTGCTTGATTTGCAGTCTTACCTACCAAACATGCTTGCCTTTTCAGCCATGGTAGCATTATAATGTGACAGTCAATCCCATTATTTTTTGATAAAAGAGTAGTCTTTCACTGCTAAATTAGGGATCACTAGCACATAAAGCACTTAGTGTACCAACCCTAAACTGTTTGGATGGAACATTTTATAGTATCCTGCTTACCAGTATATTTTAAAATGTGTATAGATTTTACTCAATCTCAAGAAAAATCATGTTTGGTCAAGACATTACAATGCAACACAATATAACAGAAAAAAAATGTTTAATGATATAAAACATTTCCTTTTTTATAAAACTGTAGTCAAAACCTAACTTTCTCACCTGTACTCAAGAAATACCTGTTTGCAGTCTTGAATAATTATATCTTTGGATTTAAAAAATACATTTTTTATTGTGAATTTTAAGCTGAAAGGGTAAACTTAAGCATTGTATTGAAAGGGCAGCTGAATGTAACTGCATTAGTAAGTAGAAAGTATACCACTTGAAGCCTATTCCATACTTGTTATAAACTTCAGCATTCCAATTATTTCTTCAAACTTTCCCAATAAGCGCTAGAACTCATTAATTAAGGAGATTTTGAAGATTGCTGTTCCACAGCTATATGCATACCGTTTATTCTCTTAACTTGTACAGTACAGACGATGAAAAATGTTAACAAATATAATTAGTTTTTATAAAATTTATCATTATTCAAAGAAAAAATACATGTATAAAATAAAACCTTTGATATTGTATGCTTGTAGTTTTAAATTATTTTCAGAACCATTGTTCGTTAGGAAAATAATATATATATATATATATTTACAGCAAAGAACAGGCAGTGTCTGAACAGTTGTTAATGGCTAGTACTTTGGTTTTGGTAGCATGGTATTATATAAAGAATCTTCATCGAAGACACATTTTCCTTGTGCTTTTAAAGCAAAAAATCGGAGGACGAGACCCGCTGCGATGGCGTAGAACCGGAGGTTTCCTTGAGCCCCACTTCTCACAGAGGGGTCCATGAGATTGTGTGAAATATATATCAGAACAGAACATTTCAACAAACGTTAACATCGCCATCAAGTGCATATGCATGTATGCGGCATCGTTCTTTAAACTATTCGGGAGAGGAAGGGAGTATGTTTTCCCCACGGTCTATGATGGCTCTTGGTCAGTTCTTAGGATATCTTTCTTGACAAGCTATATGTAATTGTTGTGTATTTTCAAATGGACAAAGCAAATCGTCGAAAATATATGATAGAACAATATATATAATTGAAAAATAATATAATTCAAAGAATTTTAAGAACTCTAGTATATTAACTGTCTATCCACTCGTGAGTTAGCAATAAGTTTACGGGCGCCGAAATCGGCGGTTTGATTCCTGACAAAATATTACTCAAATAGCCTACTGTATAGTTTTGCGCTGAAACAAGAACATACTCTGACTTGTATACAAAATTCCTCAAGTCGACCTTAGGATAGTGCGGTTATTTGTGTGCTTGGATTGTACATCAGTGAGATAAGTGTTGGCGGCCATTGCGCAAAAGCTCCCTCCGTTCTATGACACCGTGGATGTCTATAAGAGTGATTATCATATCACATTATTCGATCAAACAAGAACTGGCAGCGAGTTCCATTAACTAGAAATTTTTTATCTAATGTGTCATTTCCGAATTAAGTGCAGCTAATTTTATGTAGCTTTGTGCTATAAATTCTGCCATCAAGTCGAATTTTATTGCACAACAAAACTTTTCATATACTGAAATCGCACCTGTCCATTGTCGACAATAAAGTGTCTTACTGGTTTAGATAGCTTGGATAAATTATTCCTTCAAGTAATTGATTGAGAGTCAGAGGACTGGTGTTCAAGTGTTTAAAAAACACATACATAGGGTATTTTAGGTTAATATAGTATTTTGTATGAAAAACAAGAAAAAAATAGTAGGTAAGCTGGATAACCATGATGATTTAATCTCGTCGGAGACTGAATGTTTCCAAACCCTGAGTAACATCTAGGTACATCAACAATATATATTTCCCTAAATATCCAGAAGCTCCCATCACTTCTATCAGTTCATGACCGACAAAAACATAAAACACATTTCACGCAGTAGTAGAGACCAAAGCGACAGGTGTTTTTCAATTCCAAATTCCATTCATTTCTTCCCGGCAGTTCAGCGGTAAGTTTCCTGACTTACATCCCTAATATTTGTTGTTAGATTTCCCGCGGTATGCGGAGCGCAGATGGTTTGTTGTGAAGATTTACACTGATACAACATTAGTATATTTTAAATTCATATAGAAAATCGTTACGTTGTTGATACACGCAGGCACGAAACGAGGCAAGTACATAATACGCAACAAAATTCAAATATCGTTAGCGAAAAACAAATAAAGATGTTACTCATTTGTTCTCATTCCAACTGATTCTCCACTTAAGTCGTATTTTGTTATTTGCCTGAAGTGGGCATATACTAAGGTTAGACGGCTATTTTAAATTATATATATATACATTTAATCACACTATCTGTTTCTAGTATTTGTAAATGAATAGTGAACACTATTTGCTCACGATAGAATTCACATAACTCGTGATCGAAACGGTATTAGCTATTTTCAGAATGTTTTCCAAAAATTGTAAGATCACATTGTTAATATGGTTTAATATGAAATATAATTGGTTTTAAGATAATGTTACTCAATATTTGGCTTAAGGAAGTAATAAGTTTAGAATAACCTGGATTGTAATGACAACCAACATTTTTCCTATTATTTGACTTATTAACGTATAAATTAACAACTCATTTATTTTATAAAGCCACCACTATAGGCACTGTAGTTTGATATTAAAACAGATTTCAAATACATAACTTGATTAAAATGCTAACCATAGCAATTCAGGATACGTCTATATATTATCAAATTTAAGCTAAAATCGTTGCTCGTTTTACAACCTTTTCCCTTCGTGAAATATTTAACAATAATTGAGGATTTAATTACTCTCGGTAAGAAAACTATAACCGGTTGGTCAACAATGAAAACCGAGGCTCCTGGGAAAACATGGTCGTGAAGGTTCTTTCCAACCGGAAGATCCACTAGAGTTAGTATCTGAAAATATGGACAAAACTATATCAATAAAAAGCAAATATTTAATGTGACACAAGTTATTTAATAACAAAATTATCAACAACGTATAAGTTAATCCCAGTTGTGAACAGTTCCTGTTCACATGGCAGATAAATAATGGCTTTTTTCTTCTTTTTTTTTTTAATAAGAGTTTGATTTGTCTGTAGGGACTGGGCGTGACAAGATTTTTAGGGCGTCGGATTGTGGTTCGTGGATATATTGTTCGCCCCCATAACAACAAAACATCGCGATCCACACTTTAGGGCCTCGGTTGCAGAGAGAAAATAATTAAACCTATATTTGCATCAAATTTATGTTTATCTGTATACTGTCAATATTCAATTACAATAGACCTAAATACTGTGTTTGGATGCTGTTGACTGAATAAAACAGTGTTGTTTTTTTTAATTTCTCGCAAAGCTACACGAGTGCTATCTGCGCTAGCCATCCTTAATTTAGCAGTGTAAGACTAGAGTAAAGGCAACTAGTCATCACCACCCACCGTCAACTCTTGGGCTACTCTTTTGACCTCACATTATAACGCCCCCACGGCTAAAAGGAGGGCATATCTGGTGTGACGAGGACTCGAACCCGCTACCCCTATATTACGACTCGAACGCTCTAACCATCTAGGCATGCACGGTCTGCAATGTTCTATTAAAATATGTCGCATGTTCCACCTTAAATAAATCACTTCGTTATGCCAATAAACTGTTGTTTGCCTATTCATATCAATTTAATGAACAGCTAGAAACAAACCAAACCAGCTTCATCTATGATTTTCATTGCTCTTTTAGAATTAAAGTCCACTAATACAGTGGAACCTCTCTAAGCGGCCATCTCTCAGATTCGGTCACTCCTTGAAAGCGGTCATTCAATCACAGTCCCTTTTTTGTTTACATAATCCCTAATTATGTACAGTGGAACCCCTCTAATCAGGCCAGTTTGTCTCAGTCCCGAAGGTGGCTGCTTTAAAGGGGTTTCTCTGTAGTGATGTAACTTTATTAGCACGGATAAGGAGCATTAAATAAGTTATATCATATACAGTTAATATTACGTCTTCAATTCGATAATACTTAGTTCATTGCAATTCGCTATTCACCATCTGGATAAGTTTTAAATTACAATAAACATTTTATTTTGATTTACGTAACAATAACTGAACCTGCCTCAAACTTATTCTACTACAAACTATACATACACCATGATATTCTAGGTGTCTTTTTGCCCCAATTCCTGACAACATCAAAAGTTGTGGTGAGTTTACGGTGCCAGCGCAGAGAACGACTTCCTTTCTTGCAAAGACCGCGTGCGTGATTCTAAATTTGTCTAAGTCACCGCTCGTGCTCGCAACTTGTCATCGAAATTTAGCTAGAAGAGTAATAGTATTGTAAAAAACCTTTCAAGAATAAAATTTAAAGTGTAGAACAATTTCTTACCTTGGTGACGAACGCAAATGTAACAATATCAAGGTTAGGCCGTCTACTTGCTGGTCTCAGTTACTTCTTTGCCGTATTGCATCGTGCTCCTCTTCGGGTTGTTCTTTGTGGGATGGCAAACCCTCCAGGACCACAGTTGAAAATTTTTAATATCTTTGTAAAACATGTATTTAAGTTAAAGAATAGGAAAACTTGCAAATGAACGATATAATAAATAGTTGTATCATCCTTTACAGAAATTTGAGTGATACAAAACACAATGATTTCATGACAAAAAAAATACGTATTTGTTTATTAATTTAAAACATATTAACGGGCAAAATTTTTAAATTACTAAAGTTCCGAAATTTTGTAAAAAAGAATTAATGGACGAAATGAATTTTGAAAAAGAAAAGGATGGTACAATAATTGTAACAATACGGTTTCTTACGAAGTTATACAGGTTTTTCGCAAATATTCTATTTCTTTTTTATTTCATTTCGTCTTTTAATTATTCTTTGCAAAATGATGGAAATTTAGCAATCTTTGTACCTAATATTTTACCTTGTTTAATATTATGGGCAAATGTGTCATATTGCTTCCATAACACAAACTGTCCTTTGGATAGGCGTCACTTTCTCTGAAACTGTAAAACTTGTTGAAAAAAAATACAATAATTACATACCTTATGTTTAGATTTATAATTTTAACTTCAATACACGGGTTAGACTTAGCATTGAGTATTTAATTTCAAAACACGTGGATTAAGTGTTGAGAGATTCATTTAACTGATATTTGTTTTTTGTTTTGGTTCTTCTTATAGCAAAGCCACATCGGGCCATCTGCTCAGCCCACCGAGGGGAATCGAATCCCTAATTTTAGCGTTGTAAATCCGGAGACATACCGCTGTACTAGCGGGGGGCTGATATTATTAGAACAGTGTCTTTGATCCAACAGTTTTACATTGATGCTTATGAAAGAGAATTAAATGAAGTTTCAGACAATCTTTCCACAAATTAATAAACATCTGGCATCAGAAAATCCTCTACATTTTGATCTATGACTACCTTACAAAAATTATAATAGACACGAACGTTACTTAATGAGAATAATAAAGTAATAAATTAAGATAAATAAAAAAATATATTCGTATTTGGCATGTCGTACATTTATCGGCACCTACAGAAAGAAAGTGCATTGATTCCAAGCTTTAAAGAAGTAATTCCTGGGTTGAGACTTTCATGAAGCTCTGCATTATCAAACCACCTAAATAACTGTTATGAGATGCAATGATATTTAGATACAGTAAACATCACAAACTCGGCAAGAAGCCATTTAGAGTTTGCTTCAATTACAGACGACCCTTGATAAGTAAAAAACAAACTCTTTACTGTATACAAGAACATTTCAATAAAAACCAACTTTTATGCTAACGCAGAAATTGATCTTGACATATTTTATGTAGAACATAAGGTAAAAAAATTAATGCACATGCTATTGATCTGTGGTGAAGTTCTATAAAAACGATTAGTTTCAGCTTCCGTGAAAAATTTTTTATTGTTTTCCGTTAATGTACGACTTTGAATCAACCAAATATGCTAAACATTCTAATAACGATTAAAATCAAGATGGGCCCAGATTATGGGTACTTATGTACCCAGGCCCTGAAAAGAGGTCCGTTACCCTGTATTACTTTCACTCATGCTGCAACCACATCTATCTGTTTCCTTACTCTGCTCAATTTCTCCCCTTCACAATAGTGCTCCTTCCTCCTTTTCCCCTCCAGCTCATCTGGTCTCCTTTACAGCAACATCCCAATAACCCCAAGTCAAACACCAGAAATCTGTCAAGACTCAAAGCAACCAAATGTTTATCCTACTCTTCTTAATGACGGGGAGGGGGGGGTCATGTGCGGGGCTGAAGAGAAACAGAAGTTTCTGAGCGTCCCAGGTTTGCCTTAGGGGTCTCCCCTAAGGTCTTTAAAACCTAAACTACTACCAAGTTTAAAATAATAAATGGCCAGATGGTTAAAGCACTCGACTAGTATGCTGAGGGTCACGGGTTCGAATCCTTGTCGCATGAAACATGCTTGTTGCTCTTTCCGCCGTGGGTGCGTTATAATGTTACGGTCAATCAATCCCACCATTCGTTGGCAAAAAAGTAGCCCAAGAGTTGGCGGTGGGTGGTGACGACTAGCTACCTTTTTTCTAATCTTATACTGCTAAATTAGTGAAGGCAAACGCAGGTAGCCGTGGTGTAACTTTGCGCGAAGTTAAAAAAACAAACAAACTCAAAATAAATTAAGGCTGACTTGACGAGTATGAAGATATTTATTTAATTCATCCCATTAGAACAGTATTTTAGTCAAAACATTGTACTTATAAATAATGCTAGAATGGTTTGATTTTTGTATTTTGCACAAAGTTACACGAGGGCTATTTGCGCTAGCAGACCTTAATTTAGCAGCGTAAGACTAGCGGAGTGTTAGCTAATCATCCATCACCACCCCAACGCTATCTCTTGGGCTACTCTTTTACCAACGAATAGTGGCATTAATCATAACTTTATAACTTCCCCACGACTGAAAGAGCGAGCATGTTTAGTGTAAAGGGGATTCGAACCCGCGATCTTTAGATCACAAGACCAGACCATGCTAGAAGACTGTGATATGTTACGTATTATAATTTATTTCGGACAAGTTTCCGATTTATCATATTATACTATTTCAAATAACCGTAAATTTGAATTTAGAAGTTAATTATATATTAATATGTATCAAATTTACGATATTTGCTAACAAAATTGTACACACAACTTTCTTTTTTAACACAAATATACAGTTATTACAAATAATGGTTTATATAAAAGAGTTATCCAAATTTGCAAACAATACTGAATTTGATATCCAGTCTAGAACTGAATATTTTATCAATAGTCCAAGTCAACGACGAGCAAATTAATTCTGAGTTTATATTGTTACATATCGCTTTAGCTAAATAGCTTGATTGGCCTCGCACGTTTGACTTTTACCGGCGAAAATTTTAATGTCCTCATAGAAATAATAACTGAAGTTGAACGGTTTGTAAGGTTCGAAATTTATAAACGTTCATGATCCACTTCTGTAGTTTTTTGATTAATAGGCGTTAATTACAATTGTAGTTTCTGAGGCGTTACTGACCAATAATAAAACTCCTATTTTCCTTTCGGCATGTCAGTTTTTATATACCCATCACACGAGACTATAGAACATTCACTAAAGTGCATTTGGCAACAATACTGTCAGTCACTAATATTACACACACACCTAGTACTTTGTTTATTCTTACGCTCAAGAACCTTCTATAGATTTTGAGAACAGGCGGGACTTACGCAATACACAGTCAAGAATATACGTCACATACAAAAAACTATACAGACAAAACCTTAGGCACTAAAATAAATATACAACAGTAAATCTATTACAGATAAATGAATTATAGATAAAAATTTATCTAAATCGATAAATTTGTCTATTTACAGATAAATATATCATGATCAGATAATATGATCAAAAAAAATTTTTGCACTGAAACTGATATCTTGAAAAGTTATAACTCTTATAAATATGTTTCCACCGGTTGTTTTATAGACTAAAAACAGCAACAACGAAAGCAAAACAAAATGTTTTCATTAGGTGAATGAAGTAATTGACTTAATTAATATGATAGAGTGATAATCTTACCATGTTGTTACAGTTATGAAAAAACATAAAACACATATGCATTTAACTTTTTTTTTTTCTATAATTGCATACTCTATACTGACCATTTAGAAGCTGTTCCTGTAACTTGCCAGACTGTCTAAATCCATTAAGGTCGATGTTAGGATAGCCAAAGGTTTTTCCAGCTTTAATAAATGCATATGCTAAAGGCATGACATGAGATGGAGTGGATACAGTGAGGTAGCCTCCTCTCCCATGAAATCTTGTATATAAAAATATACGAGTACAAAAATATGAGGGTTATATTGCATGAAGTACTATTGACATACATTAGATATGTTTTATTAATGCTGAAAATAAGATGATATCTTCCTGTAAAGGTGCTTTCACAACTTTAAGTGAAATAACATAGTTAGCACTAAAAGATAAACATCTGTTATACGAAGGTTGTTATGTAACTAGAAACACAATTTCAAACCTTTACGACTGCAAGAATATATGTGAGTACAATGGTATTGTGGTGTTAGTGCAGGCTGGAGTACATATGACGGCAAATCAACTAAACTTGCTTCGTTGTGGTACTAATGTTTATACGATTCAAACATATCATTACAAAAATATCTAAAACATACGGAATTATATACCAATGTTGCGGACAAACGTGAAACAAAATCACAGTAACAATCAGTCAGGAAATGTGGCACCTTTCATGAAGCTGAGGATGTCGTTTGGGTGTTAACTGATACAGCACACTTATTTTCAATCCTCCTTAAAGCTAATTCTATTGAATTATTTTCATTTCTACTACTGCTTAATGGTAATTGTTGTTTGGAATATAATTAAATAATATATGTGTAAAAACGGCTGGTGTGATTTGAGAAAATTTTTTTATGTAGAGGAGCGAACAACGTTTTGACCTTCTTCGATCATCGTCAGGTCCACAAAGAAAGAAAGAGGTAAGTGACCGACAGCTGATTGCATGTTTGAAGGGGGTTGTGTAACTGAGTGTAGGAATGTAGAGGGCGTGCTTAGATGTTTGATTATATTTATTAATATAGGTATAAAGATGTTCCTTTGTATTGGTTAATTTTGGGCTTGAGTTGTTGTATAAGTAAGGCTTCTTTGATTTTGCGTTTGTTTCTTTATTTAGTATTTGGGTGTTTTCTATGGTTTCTATGTTGTGTTTATTTGATTTACAGTGTTCGAAAACGTGGGTAGGTGACTTTTGTGTTCTTTGAATCTGGTTTCCATTTTTTTACTTGTTTCTCCAATATAGAAGTCGTGGCAGTTATCACATTGTATTTTATAAATAATGTTGGTGTGGTGTTTGTCAGTATAGTTTTTACATAGTATAGATCTTAGTTTTGTGCCTGGTTTTTGAATATATTTGGTATTAACTGGAATGTCATATTTTGTTACTAGTTTTTGCCAAATTTTGGTTATTATTTACTGATGTCGGGAATACATGGTATGCAGCCGTATATGGTTTCGTGAGTTTTTGATTCGTGAGATATATTTACTTTTGTTGGTTGATTTTGCTTTTTGTCTAGGTGTGTGCGTATAATGTTTTCTACGGTTTGTGGAGGAAACTTATTGATATTGATGAAGTATTGTTTTATTTTGTCTAATTCGTCGTTAATTTTATCTGGTGAGCATAGTTCTATGGCTGTGTTTATTTGGTTTCTTAGTATGTTGAGTTTTTGTTTTGTTTCATGTGCTGAGTCCCAAGAAATATATAGTCCAGTATGGGTGATTTTTCGGTGGATTTCTGTTTTGAATTGTGTGTCGGTTCATGTAATTTTGAGGTTAAAAAATGATATTTAATTGCTTTTTTCCTGTTCACATGTGAAGTTAATGTTGGAATGTTTAGAGTTAATGTGATTGAAAAATTAAGTGTGTGTTCTGTAGATGTGAATCCCGCAATCGTGTCGTCTTCGTATCTGTACCAGTATAGTGGTGGATGTAATGCTGTGTTAATTGCTTGTGTTTCAACTTGTGTCATAAAAATATTGGCTAGAACTAGTGATACTGGGTTGCCCATGCTTAAGCCATTTGTTTGTATATACTTGTGTTTGTTGAACATGAAGTTTGTCTTCATTGTGGTGAATTCTATGAGGGTTGCTGATTGGTTGCTGGGAATGTCTATTGATGGGTTAGGGTCTCGGATATAGAGTTCCAAGGCTATCTTGCAGGCTTCAGCGGTCGGGACTTCTGTAAAGAGGGATATAACATCGAAACTGGCCATTAAGGCTTTATGATTAAGTTGATTAAGATTAGACTTGAATTTAAAAGAGTCTTTGATGAATGAGCTGGCTGATGTTACATATTTGGAGAATGCCCATGTTATGTACTTATCAAGATTGTAATTAAACGATTCATATGTGGACATTATTGGTCGTAATGGACAATCTGGTTTATAAGGTTTGGGGATGCCGTATATTTGGGGTGTGCGTGAGTCGGTCTTGCGTAGGCAGGAATAAAGTGTTTTTGAAATTGCGTTGGCTTTTTTTCATTTTTAGTAGTATTTTGTTTAGTTGCGTTTCGTGTGTCTTTGTTTGATTTGTGTGTATTGGTTTAAATTTGTTTGTGCCTGATAAAATGTTTTTCAGTTTTTTGGGTGTGTTCATTTGTATTCATTATGATTATAGCGTTTTCTTTATTCGCTTCTGGAATTTCTGTTTTTGTCTTGTTTTAGGTTTTTAATGGTATCATGTCTCATTTTGTAAGACTGTTTTTTAGTTTTTGTTTTGTGATATTATGTTGATAGTTTTGTGAGAAAATTCTTTAAAAAGATCCTTTAAGATATTGTTTTTAGGTTTTTTGGAAAATATAAATTTTTAATTATTTATAAAACACAAAAACCAGACACAAAACTGAGGTCTATACTATGTAAAAACTACACTGACAAACACCACACTAACATTATTTATAAAATACAATGTGATAACTGCCATGACTTCTATATTGGAGAAACAAGTAGAAAAATGGAAACCAGATTCAAAGAACAAAGAAAGTCACCTTCACACGTTTTTCAACACTGCAAGTCAAATAAACACAACATAACCATAGGAAACACTCAAATACTAAATAAAGAAACAAACATAAACAAACGCAAAATCAAAGAAGCCTTACTTATACAACAAATTAAGCCCAAAATAAACAAATACAAAGAAACACCTTTATACCTATATTAATAAATATAATGAAACATCTAATCACGCCCTCTATATTCCTACACTCAATTACACAACCGCCTTCAAACATGTGGTCAGCTATCGGTCAGTTACCTCTTTCTTTCATTGTGAACCTGACGATGACCGAAGGAGGTCGAAAGGTTGTTTGCTCCACCACATAAAAAAAATTCTCAACTCAAATCAGCCGTTTTTATTATATATATATATTATATATATTTTTTTCTACAAGTGGGTTCTCACGGATAATTAAATAATATGAAAGGAAACTTAACCTACCATTATTTGCCAATGAAGCGTCTCTGTTGTCTTCTGCTTTTAAAAAATAAGGAAAGACATCATTCCAACCCCAGCCGTAGGCGCCATGCTCTCGTTCCCAGCTGTCGTAGTCTCGTCGATTACTTCGAATATATAACATGTAGTTTAAAACTCGAGTCGCCTAACACTCTACCCTGAGTCCCTTTTCTTAAAGAATAAAACTGTATATAAATACTGTGTACTTTAACACTTGAAAAAAATCAAATAACTTAAATTGTTGGTCTACCGGATATAATTTATACAAAGAAATCAAAGTAAATTTGTTCTGGATTTAGAATTTTCATGGACTGTATCTATATAAATTGAGGTCGCTTCGGTTTCTATGCTGAATATCGTCCACCTCTTTCCTCTTATTAAATCTCCTCCAAATATCACGTTATTCAACGTATTTTAAGCATTTATTTTAATTATTATAAAATATTCGTACTCTGATACCGCGTTTAAATACCTTCTAGCCAATTACGGAGACACCAGTATACTGATAAAGCTCGAATTCAATTACTTCTGTAACTGTTCCAAAGGGGATTCGTACACGAAAACAGGACAGTTAAGGGTGTTATCTGAGTACAGGTGTAACGTTTGGTCCGATTAGCTCATGAGTGAAGGTATAAGCATAGTTTTAAATATGACTCCCTAGAAACACAAAATAAAATGCCATATTTGGATTTAGGGCCACAGAGAACAACTCCTAGACTTCCCCTCATGGCTGGATGACATTCTGGGAGCCTTTTAGCTCCCTCAGTGCTCCTTAAAGGACTAAAGATAACGACATATAAATAAGGACACTCCAAGAGCCACTCCAAAAGCCTGCCAAGTTTGGTCCTGCTTGAAGAAAAACAGGAACAAACAATGTTTTGAAAAGTACAAGTGGAGTTTGTAGACAAACAAACAAATTTATTAACACTAATGCGAATGAAGACCGGATGACGTTCCTGAATGCACGTTGTAACCTTCGTAAATTAGTTTCAATGTAAGTCGAGTTGTTTTTACCTCATTCGTAATTACGGTTGTAGGGCGGGTTTACATTTTTTAAAAATGTGATCGAAACTTAAACAAGCAAAACACTTAAGAAAGACTGGCTTAGCTCAACATGGATTTATAAAAACAATGTCTTGGTGTATCAAACAAACATTTGGTTTACTTTTCAGCTGTGATAAAATAATTATAAGACTACTTCCAATGCATTTTTGTCTTTGTATTTTCGTTCTTTACCAGACTGGATATTGTAAAATTCATTTTATAATATTTTAACTGCAACGATTCGTGGTGAAGTGTAAACTTTTTCTGGATACTGACTAGTCATGTATGGCATACTGTTAACCATTCTTCATATTTCTTTAAAGAACTATTTGATGAAATGCATTAGGAATATTTAACACAAATATGTATGACCTCTTGTCGGAAAGAGTAATAGTTATTTTAATAGACTTCTTTATTAAAGTAGAATATTTATTTGTTTACTATTGCTTGTACTCTCAGAGATTGCAAAATATGTTTTATGAGTTGACACGCACGTTAAGTTTAATTTTAGTTACAGCTAAATTTCTCATAGATTCATATCTACTTTTAATCTTTCTATAAAAAAATCACTTCAATAAAATAATCTAGCATTAAGCATTGAGTTTACTACATTGTGGTATGCACACCTATCATGCGTTTCTCACCCAACTACTAGTTAATACACACTTTTTTTTCAAAATTTCTCTTCATGTCGTCTCTGATGCCATGAACAAGTAAATATGTGATTAATAGCAATTTGTGAGAGCAGTGCCTACATGTTCTGTAACTTATAAAATAATAAACAGTAGAAAGACTCAAGCAAAAAAAAGGGTCATGACATTTCTAAGTTCTTTATATACCTTAATATTGGGGTACGGTAACATTGTTTGTAGCACTATAAGAAGAGTTTGTATTGTTCAGTTGAAACATTACTCAAAATAGCATTCCCAAAATATATTCCGCAATTCAAACTATCTAATGGAAATTTCGTGGTCAGGGTACTCAATTAATATTATAATTTTTTTCAAGCCTATCATATCTTTCGGCCCAGCATGGCTAGGTGGTTAAGGTGATCAACTCATGATCTGATGGTCGGGGGTTTGAATCCTCGTCACACCAAACATGCTTGCCCTTTTAGTCCTGGAACGTTATAGTGTAACGGTCAATCCCACTATTCGTTGGTAAAAGTGTAGCCCTAGAGTTTGTGATAACTAGTTGCCTTTCTTTTAGACTTACACTGCTAAATTTGGGGCAGCTAGAGCAGATAACCCTCGTGTGGCTTTGCGTGAAATTCAAAACAAACCAAACCCATATCTTTCATTCAAAATTTAAGTATATCACACGATGAAATCCTTGGGATGGTGGGAAATGTTGTATCGTGTTTGAAATATATTTATCTCTATATAGTACAAGCTACAAGTTCTGTTTTGTTGTTCATTTTAATTTAAATTGAAAAAATAAAAAGAATCTTATTAAACATAATGATATTGAATGTAAATAACGTCAATAATTTATTTCGTAGCCCAAACATATTAGTTGCTGCAATCATTAGCTTTATATGAATCATCCAAAAGAACTGTTATAGAAAACAATTTTTTTAAACAGTTTTTTGCAACATACACTTTAACAACCGGCTAACAATCCTAATCCTAGCCATATATTGTTCACCTACAAAAGACATCGACCTTAACTTCTTACAGAAATGAGTTAATCGTTATCCAAAACCAATTATCATAGGGGACTTTAATTCCCCACACACAGAACTAAGAGGAAACAGAAATTCACATAGAGGGTCAGTTATAAAAAACTTTCTTTCTATAAACAACATGCACCTAATAAACGACAATACTCCTACACACTTTTCAGTTGCCAACGGCTCATACGACGTACTCGATTTCATCAGAGTTCCCAAGGATATAGTAAACAGAATCTCTAACTTTAGTGTACATGATGAAATTACCAGTGACCATTTCCCCATTTCCTGCATGATTCACCCACTGCGAGGTACATGACTCCCTCAGTGTAAACATACACTAAAACAAATTGGCTCATTTTTAACGCTTCACTAGATTCCTATCTACTACACTTAATTCATGCTAACAACAAAACAGAATTAGACAACTATGTTAATCAAGTTACAGAAGCCATACATAAAGCTATCAACAACACAATCCCTAAAACAAAGAAAAAAAAAACACTCATATAACACTGGGGAACACTTTTTCAGTAACTTTGAGTTGCATTGGATATTTTAACTGATTCTGAAGGAGTTTTAGGCGCTGATTTCAAATCTGAAATTAGTTTTTCTCTACAAGCTCTAGTTTGTATGCAATTTGAGGTTAATGAAATTGTACAAATGTGAACTTGCGTAAACCATGTATAAGCATTTTCACGTCCATTTTTTGAACAGCCACCTTGATAAGTTCCCTGACAACCTGGGGGCTGTGAGTGACGAACAAGGAGAACGATTCCACCAAGACCTAAAGGTCATGGAAGAACGCTACCAAGGGCGCTGGGACAAAAGTATGATGGCTGACTACTGTTGGAGCATTAAACGAGATTGTCCAGATGAAGTGTACAAACGCAAAAGTTACAAACGCAAATTCATACCTGAATAAAATACACAAACAAATTGATAAGCTATTTCTATAATTTCCTATAATAACGAAACATTAAAAAATAAATAAAAATGTCAAATTGCATAAAATCTGTAGCTTGCAGACAAAAACCAACTTCAGATTTGAAATCAACACACTCAAATTGACTATAGAAAGGTCTTTTTTTAAATGCAACAAGATGAGTGTTCCCCAGTGTTATCAATGGATTCTAACACCGGAAATTCATGCACTGATAATCGCCCCCCAGTGGCTCAGCGGTATGTCTGTGGACTTGCAACGCTAAAAACCGGGTTTCGATACCCGTGGTGGGCAGAGCACAGATACCACATTGTGTAGCTTTGTGCTTAATTCAAAACAACAACGCACTAATAATCGAACGCAGGCAGTTAAGACGAACATACTTTATAACACGTGATCCGACCATCAAAATATAGTTTAACAGAACAAATGCAAAAATTAAACAACAGATTAAAATAGCAAAAGAAATAAATTGGTATGACTTTTGTAGCTTTGAAAAAAACAAGAACAATCCAAAAGAATTTTAGAAAAAATTCAAGAGTATTTCTTCCGACAAAAACACAAATTACTTACTTCAACACATCACACACAACAACATAATCGCAAAGACTCGGAAAAAGCCGACCTATTAGCCGACTTCTACGAATCCTCCTTCAGCAACCTAAATTCAGTCGATTTTAACATATAACACCAACAACATGTTAACAACTACGTACACACAAATCAATCTTCATTCACACCACAATTCCCTGGCGAGACATTAGAAAACTACTCAAGTTCAATCAATAGGAAAATTAGTATCACTGAACTCAAAATTAACATTAAAAACTTGAAAAACACTTCCCCCGGACACGACCAAATACCAAACATTATTCTCACAAAATACTCTAGTCTCCTATTACAACACCTCACAAACATCATGAACATCTCATTAACAACTGGTTATTACCCCGACACATGGAAAAAAGCCATCATCACCACGATTCCAAAGAAACAAACAAACAAGACAAATCCAGATAATTTTCGTCCTATCAGTCTGTCAAGTTGCCTTGGCAAACTGATGGAGAAAATTCTCTCAAATGGTCTTCTTCACTTCTGTGAAACAAATAATATTCTTCCGGAATCTCAAAATGCCTCCAGGAAAAACAGACAAACAATAGATCACCTCACACGACTCACTGAATCAGTCTACAAAGCTTTTAATAACAATCAGGTAACCATAGGTGTATTTTTAGATGTTAAAAAACATTTGACAGCGGTTGGCACAACGCCATTAAGCATAAATTAACACATCTGAAAATAAATCCCATTATTATCAAATGGATATCAAATTTCGTTTGTTTGTTTGTTTTGGAATTTCGCACAAAGCTACTCGAGGGCTATCTGTGCTAGCCGTCCCTAATTTAGCAGTGTAAGACTAGAGGAAAGGCAGCTAGTCATCACCACCCACCGCCAACACTTGGGCTACTCTTTTACGAATAAATAGTGGGATTGACCGTCACATTATAACGCCCCCACGGCTGAAAGGGGAAGCATGTTTGGCGCGACCGGGATGCGAACCCGCGACCCTCAGATTACGAGTCGCACGCCTTAATACGCTTGGCCATGCCGGGCCATCAAACTCCCTAACAGATAGAACAGCCCAGGTAAAAGTCAATAAAACTGATAAAACAAAAACTCACGCAGATATTCTTAAATAAACCATTGCATATTAGCGCTACAAAGGCGTTTAATTCTATATACATTTACAAAAAGTTAACAACATTCAACGCAACCCCGCCATTAAACATATCAATATTAATGTTTGTTTGTTTTTTAATTTCACGCAAAGCTACACGAGGGCTATCTGCGCTAGCCGTCCCTAATTTAACAGTGTAAGGCTAGATGGAAGGGAGCTAGTCATCATTACCCACCGCCAATTCTTGGGCTACTCTTTTACCAACGAATGGTAGGATTGATCGTCACATTATAACGCTCCCACGGCTGAAAGGGCAAGCATGTTTGATGCGACGAGTATTTGAACTAAGGCTGCGACGATTACGGACTTTTGTAACCGGTTAATCTTTGCCTCGTAGCCGAACCGTAACCGGTTAATCGTGTAATCGTCACAGCCCTAGAAATTTGCGCGTGACGGCCGCACAGAACGTTAACAAAAACTCTTAAAGGCTTTCAACAACAACGAAAATTCAACCAAACAAAAAGGCAAGCAGTTCGTAAAATCGCGATAGGCAAACATACCAATGTCAAGGTCAAATAATGGAATATTTACATGCAAATGTCGATAATCGTATTGTTTTCCCTCGTTTATTTTTCTCGAAAAAAAATCTTAGATTAACCGGTTAGGAGCAGTAACCGAACCGTAACCGGTTAATCGTGTAATCGTCACAGCCCTAATTTGAACCCGCGACCCTCAGATGACGAGTCGAGCGCCTTAGCCCACCTGGCCATGCCGGGCCCGATATTAATGAATTATATACCATTTACTTAATCAACTGTTATATATAGTATAAAAACCTTTCACGTAATATAAAAATAAAATTTGATAGCCTAAAGTTTAATGGTAGTTAAAAGCAAAGAATCCTTTCATAGAAGTATCCTTAGAATTTAGTAGAAAATTAATTTATATTAATAAAAGGGTATTTGTTTTAAGTTGGATAAAGCAAGTATTTTGGTTATCTTGGATCTAAGATCAATCGATAATAACATCTGTACATTAGAATAATTATGGTAAAAACGTTTTTTATGTGATTCTTTCCTAGACTTCAACCACCTAAAACAAATATCCTTACTGCAATGTCTATTACGTATTTATAGGTAGTTATTAATGACACTGTAAATAAAAGATTGCGCAGGCTCATAAATCGGCTTTTGTTTTAAATATACTAATTACTAGCTTTATTTACAACTTATAAATTTGTAGTGCTCATACTAAAAATAAAGTGTGTGTAAAATAAAAGATATAAATCTCTTCATCCGTAACAACAAATGGTATGTTAGTCAAGTGCATGTTTATTATCTACAACAAATAGTATGTTAGTCAAGTGCATGTTTATTATCTACAACAAATGGTATGTTAGTCAAGTGCATGTTTATTATCTACAACAAATGGTATGTTAGTCAAGTGCATGTTTATTATCTACAACAAATGGTATGTTAGTCAAGTGCATGTTTATTATCTACAACAAATACAATTTTACTCCACCAGTCACTTCAATTCTCTTTGACAATATCGTTCAAGTAAATTTCTATTGCCGACCATATATGTTAATAAATCCGAGGAATTACTTTTTATTCTAAAGCTTTTACTGTAGTAAAGGAATATTAATTGAGTTCCAGAAACACCTCAGTTCGATCAATCCTACAATAAAATTCATTTTAGAAGTTGAAGATAAGGGTTGTTTAAATTTTTCAGATGGTTCTTTAAAAGAGAAAGTGGCTTTCTGTATACTTTTGTGTACAGGAAGCCATTCTCAGTTGCCTCACGTGAAATCGTGTCATCCATGGTCACAAAAAACTCATTTTTGTTTTTTATTCATAGGGCTATTAATGTTTCGTCATATGATGAGTTTTTTATGTTATAATAAACAAAATTTGAAAGGTAGCAATTTATAGAGAAGAGCAACCTCAAATCATGTGAAAAATGTATAATGAATATTATAACAAACTTCAAATTTCTGGAGGTACTAAATTGCATACAACAAAAATGGAAGACAAGAAAATGATATGTTTGCTCTACGTTTAACTATACACAATAAAAATGGGTAATGTGATTAAGAGATATATGAAACGCCAAGTAACAGTCACTTCTCAACTAAAATTGAGTCATATAACAGATTGTTTGAAAGATAAAATTGAATTGAGGGATAAATGTAATATATGTGTATAAAATTTCATGTACTTGTATTCGACAGACGAGTAAGAACTTAAAATTTAGAGCATCAAAATGCAGTGGACAAATTAAAAACGGGTGAATCGGCTTTGGCAAACGTGGCAAATTCTACACATGTTATTGACTGGGACAGTATAAAAATACTTAAATAGGTTGCCAGAACTTTAAATATGTATATATTGTAAAGTTGTTTCTTCTGGGTGATTGTCAAGTGATGAAAAACTTCCTAGTTCCCTGACTTTGGTAGCCACGAAACTTTCGGGTAATCTGGGGTATAATTCACAGGAATTTTGGCATCACCTATCGTTTTTATTCATTATCTCATTTTTACGAGTTTAGCAGTCATTTACATTTTCCTTTTGATACTGCCTTAGACCCTAGTTCCTGTACTCTCATAATGGCTGGACATGATTTACGTTGAATACTAGAGTTTACTGTTCGCGTGCCCATACTATACCAGTTGCTAGTCCAATCATCTCTTGCTGCTACTGTTACTTATTATCTATTTTCATAACTCGTGAACTGTTTTTAGTGGCATTTAGAAACGTTCAGAATGAAATAATATATTGAAAAAATATATAATTTAATAACATGTATCTCAGGACGGCTGGTATGGGTATTAACACTTTTACTAATAAAGTAGTAGATGACATAAGAAGGTCGAAACGTTGTTCTCTGCGTTATTGGTAAAAGTGTTAATACCCATACCAGCCGTCCTGAGATACATTTTTACTTGAAGTAGGTTTCTCGTTATCACGAATAGCATGCATTTGTTAGGAAATTCTGTTAACTCAATAATGTAACAAATGTACATGTATGTAACAAGTGAGACCGAGAGAGCTAGTTGCTAGAATTGAGTTTCCACAAGTTACAAAAAAAAATGTATTTAAAATTCCAAGAAGACAGTCGTGTGTGTAGTGTAGTGAAAATACAGACCACCTACTAAAACAATTTATGTTTGAAATAAAGAAACTAATATAACAATGTATAAGACCTTATTCACAAATTCCAATATTTTTCCACAATATCATTTCAACTCCAACATTATTCTAGAAAGTTCTGCATCAAAATCATCAAATTTATCATCCTGCGCACGTAATTGTTTACTAATTAAATTTTCTAATAAAGTCATTAACTCGGACACTACATTGAATAAATTAGCCATTAAGCTATTACGTAAAAGACACTCGAACATAGTTTAGTTTTTATTTAATTTAGTCATCCTGGTTATAACTTCTTTAAAATATATTTCAACCGGCTATAAATCTTACTAGATCTACATCAGAGTTATTTTTTATCATTGTATTATTTTCACACATTATCCATTACATATTTTTAGACTAGCGAAAATAGCATTAAATACTCACAAAGAGTTTCTGTGTTGAAGATTCTGGAATGACTGCCATTCTTCTGCTTAATCTGACTCAGGAACTGGTGTAGGTCTCATGAAATGTATTTTCCTGTGTCATTACGATTTATCAAGTAGCATTGCATATCCAATCTACAAGTAGGTCCTTGGTCTAACTAATTTAATTATGCCGATTCATCGAACAAAAACCAGTTTTGGACACTAGAAATGGTTATAAGCTGTTAACAGGTTGTCTACCTACACATTTCTTCTTTTTTATCATTTCACTTCAGTAATTAATGCAGGTAACCTACATTTTTCTGTACCCTTTCTCTTTGCTATGATCGCTTCTGTGTATACAGACAAGACGAACCACTGATAATTGTTAATAATGTCATAATGTTGAAATGTGCCTTATTCATCTTACGTATTTACATTTTATTCTTCATACAATTGTTTGTTTGTTTTCTACAAAGCGTCTATTATACTCTTGTTAATGTGTAGTTCCTAGTGCAATTGTCAGTTATGTATGGCGTGTATAGAAAAGTCAGTTTGTTCTACTAGAAGCATTTGTAGTTTCGATAAAATGCCTCATATGCTTCACAAAACTTTCAACTAAGTAAATGTCGCGAGTTGCACTGATAGTTTTGATAGTTGTACCGTAAAAGCCATCAAATGTAAAGAAAAAATTATGGGTAAAACAGTGCTGGTCAACTAAATGGGTGTGCCTCCCAGTGGCTCAGCTGTATGTCTGCGGACTTACAACGCTAAAAACCGGGTTTCGATACCCATGGTAGGCAGAGCGCAGACAGCCCATTGTGTAGCTTCGTGCTTAATTAAAAAACAACAACTAAATGTGTGAATACAAAAACGAAAATTATAAAAGATTCATTAATTATCTGCAAGTTCTTTCATTATATAGTTAATAACCTTCACACTGAAATACTGCTACTGAAGCATACACTTTACTGAGGATTGTTTAGAAACGTGAGCACTAATCTTTTATTTTGATTTATTCAGGATAAACTCTAGATAAGCTGTCTTCCCTGTTAAAAAAAGGGAGAGATGATCTTATCTCCTGGTGGTGGTGTCCATGAGTTGTATATAAACTTTGGATAAATGATTTGAAATACACACAAAGTTATACGAGAGCTATCTGTGCTCACTGTCCCTATTGTAGAAGTAATATACCAGAGGAAAAGCATCTAGTTAACATTACCTACCGCTAACTCTTGGGCTACTCTTTTACCAACGAATAGGGGGGATTGATCGTACCATTATAACGTACCCATGGCTGAAAAGATAAGCATGTTTGGTAATGGGGATTCAAACCCACTATATTCATATTGCAAATCAACTGCCTTAACCACCTAGCCACGATAAATAATAGAAAAAATTGTTTTGCTAGATAGAAGCAGCAGAGGTGATAGAAAACTGGATAGGGTAAATCATTTGTACTTGTACTCCACAATTACATGACATAATAAACATTGTACTTGTACTCCACATTTACATGGCACAGTTAATATTCTACTTGTACTCCACAGTTACATGGCACAATAAACATTGTACTTGTACTCCACAGTTACATGGTACAGTAAACGTTGTACTTGCGCTCAACAATTACATGGTACAGTAAACACTATCCGTTTTATCATCTCTTTTGCAAAAAAAGCAAGAAAAACTGTATAATGAATAAAGTTGTTAAATTTATTTATATTAAAAGAATGCACTACGAAAAGAATTATTTCTACTTCTTCTCTCAACATCGTGCAGATTAAAGCCACGTTTTTGAATGGTTTGAGCATTATTTTACAGTAGGTCTTTGTGCATGTGCTACATCGTTTAAGAGCAAGAAGATGCAAAAAACGTATATCTATTTAGGTGTCTAGAATGTGTGCCGTAATATTTTCAAAAGCCACATTCCATAGCAGGTTTTTTACGTGGCCTACTTCGTGATTAACATTAAAGTTAAAATATAAGACGCCTCAAATAATTACGTTTAACAAACTAATACCAGTGTTATTACATCACTCAAACACTGGAAAAACAAAGTGATTCACCTAACATAAATGTTTAAAATAATTCCTGATTTTTTAAATTCTGTTTTAAACCTATTACATGATGTCATTGGAACTTTTCTTTCATTTGGTAGCCCTATAGATAAGATCCAATAAATCGAGTGATAGCATGAAAGTGATTATTTGTTTATTAAAGGTTTCTTGACAGAAAACTTTGTTCCCCGCTGGTACAGCGGTAAGTCTACGAAACTACAACGCAGGTATTCGAATCTCCTTGGTGGACTCAGCAGATAGCTCAATGTGGCTTTGCTATAAGAAAAACTGACACACAGAAAACTTTAGGAATACATCTTGAATGAGTATTTATTACGGTGCGATCGTCTAGCAAATATGATTATAATATTAAACGCAAAAATTCAAAACAGATCTACATTTAAATTAGAAATTTACGTAAAACTGTTAAAGTACTGCCCACTTCCGTAGTTTCGTCTATTGAGAAGCAATAGTTTTCAGAAATATTTCCTACAGAAGACGTACTTGACTTAAACTCATTCCCACATTTTTTTTTCTTTAAATACACTCATCTCCTTCTGTAAGATCTGTCTAGTGTATGTCTTCAGCTGTTTTCCGTGCTGCTATCCATACTTCCAGATAAGGACAGCAAAATAAGCCCAACAATTTTCAAAACAAACCCAATTTAGAACATTATCATTAAACAGGGAAGATTACAAACCCACTTCCACATTTCTGTATATTAAAATACAAAAGAAGTTAAGTTGTATATCTACTACAAGACAACATATGTAGTGGTTATGAAACATCAACTGTCATAAATTTAGTTCAATGTATGTATACGAGCAAAATTATCAAACTTCACATTGTACGGGAAACCCCGTCTGTTGATCTCAAAACTTCACATTGTAGGGGAAACCCCGCCTGTTGATCTCAAAACTTCACATTGTAGGGGAAACCCCGCCTGTTGATCTCAAAACTTCACATTGTAGGGGAAATCCCGCCTGTTGATCTCAAAACTTCACATTGTAGGGGAAATCCCGCCTGTTGATCTCAAAACTTCACATTGTAGGAGAAACCCCGTCTGTTGATCTCAAAACTTCACATTGTAGGGGAAACCCCGCCTGTTGATCTCAAAACTTCACATTGTAGGGGAAACTCCGCCTGTTGATCTCAGCGTTATACAGGGGTTTGTAAAAATACATTCTGAATAATTCTTAATCAGATTACTTCCTACAATACTCAAAAATACACTTTAATCATAATTTCTAACTCAATGAACAATAAACTAATTTAGTGTTAGGACAATGAAATCAATATTTTTTTCTTAATTCCAAAACCAATAGTATTTATAAATTCAGCAAAATGGAAAGAGTGAAATGTTTAATCAATTTTCCGAGGACTTAATTTAGAATATACTTTGGGGATAAAACTTTGAATGAAGTAACCAGATAATGAACTCTGATTCGATGGTTTATGCTTTTTTTCCAGGCGATAGTTCATTCCACAATTTTATGCGTCTTAATTAAAACCATTCAAGACCTTAATTAATAATATGTATTTTATTCTTCTGATAATTTCACTCATTCATGATTTATTTACAAAAAAATGATATTTTGTCACAAACTTATTTTGAAGCTAGAATTACATTACTCCCCTAGCTATCTGACTTTTATTCAGTATGTTATTTTTACTGTATCCTCGTTCGTTATATCAATAATCTTTATTTATTTCTGTGTTTGTTACAGAATTCTACGCAAAACTACATTATGGTTACTTGCATATAGCCGTCTCTAATTTTGATTTATAGATGAGCTAGAAAGACGAAAACTACTCAACAGCACCCACCGCCAACTTTTTGGCTACTCTCTTGTGGACGAATGGTGTGATTTGACCGTTACTCTTCTAGCAGACCCACATCTTGAAAACTCGAAGCACCTTTTTCTAGCAACATGACTTGAAACATAAATATTTAATTTCATAGTCAAGGCATGCTATTTTCTAGCCCGATCTTTCGTCATTATGGCCGTAAGACGTGATGAAAAAAAATGAAAAAAAGGAGTCGTCTTTGAATCCTTTGTTGACTAGATGTACTTGATGGGTTATGAATAACTTTTGAGTAATGTTATGAGTATGGCTTTGTTTGTTTGTTTTGGAATTTCGCACAAAGCTACTCGAGGGCTATCTGTGCTAGCCGTCCCTAATTTAGCAGTGTAAGACTAGAGGGAAGGCAGCTAGTCATCACCACCCACCGCCAACTCTTGGGCTACTCTTTTACCAACGAATAGTGGGATTGACCGTCACATTATACACCCCCACGGCTGGGAGGGGCAAGCATGTTTAGCGCGACGCGGGCGCGAACCCGCGACCCTCGGATTACGAGTCGCACGCCTTACGCGCTTGGCCATGCCAGGCCTATGAGTATGGCTACTCATACCTTGACAAACTCAACGTAATTACTATTATTAACTCAGAATCTAAAACCAGTGCCACAAATCTATAACTCAGGCACCAAGTTTAAATATAACATTTTTTTTTTACATTCCTACACTGCAACTTGTATCCTAATATTTACTTGTCTGACATATATTTGCTTCACCTTTTGTTTTTGTCTTTCACGCCTGTTTACAGTCCATTAAAACTTATAGTTCAAAAATAGTCTGATTAATGGAAGGGTTTGCTGTGTAAACGCTTTAGGGTTGTGGAAAAAAATAATCATTTTATCAAGAATTATGGACGTTCACCCTATGATAACTTCTGAGTTTATTTTAAGACTAAACTTTTAGCTATGGTTTTAAAATTTCGTGTTATGCGCGGATAAACAAGTTTTAATCCAGCACTGACGTTTCGTGAGAATGACGGAGATAACAAGATTAAGTAGAATAACATATTCAACAGACTGCCATTGTGGATTATATGATTCATTAATTCTTCATTGTTCAAAAAACCGATTTTGAAAACTTCAAATTGTAATGGAACTGGCAGACGTATTAAAGTTTTCATGATCGTAATTAGCAAGTTTTGAATTTTTATAAACTCTCAGATACAAAGATATTTTATAAGCGAAAAACTAGAAAACAAAGATACAAATATGCGTAATTTTCATTCAAACGTAGTTCATTTTAGGATATTTTTTAACTTTCATATTAAGATCCTTATTAAATCGAATCATAACGATTATATTGTTCTTCATCTTCAATATTCTCTTACCATTATTTAATGTAATAATATACATCTATATATATGTAAGCCTATTGATTGTCTATATATAAATATCAGAAGTGTGACTATATGTATATATGTACACCTAATGATTATCTATATATAAATATCAGAAGCGTGATTATATACATATATGTGTGTACACCTAATGATTGTCTATATATAAGTATCAATAGTTTGATTATATGTATATATGTACACCTGATGATTATCTATTTTTCTAATATCAGAAGTGTGATGTATATAATCAGTGATGTCGAGAAACCCACTTGTTGACAAATTTATATGCAAAAACGGTATATAGGTATAAACCAATATAAAGGAACGCCTTTATACCTATATTAATATAATAAATAAATAAAATTATATATTCAAACATCTAACACCGCCCTCTACATTCCGACACTCATTTACACAACCCCTTTCAAGCATGTGGTCAGCTTCCGGTCAGTTACCTCTTTCTTTGTGAACCTGACGATGACCGAAGAAGGTCGATACGTTGTTCGCTCTTCTATGTAAAATATTTTCTCAACCCAAACGAGCCGTTTTTGCATATAAATTTCTGTGATGTATATATATGTAAAAGTCATATCAATAGTTTGTAACTTGGAAGAATTTAAATTGTAAATGATAGAAGATGAAATCTAAAATTTAAACCAAACTAACAGTAAAATTTTCAAGTTTACAAAACGTAGAGCTGGCAAGGTGAATGCCAGAGTTAACGATCATTTTCGACAACCAACAGAAGAGCCTTTTGTCAGGGTGACGGAGATCTATAATCCAATGTCAAAAAATTAGTTGCGGTGGGAGAAAAAATGGGAAAACCATGAGAATACTCACTTTCACAATACAGGCGTTGAATAGTCTACCTATCCCATGCTCAAGCTGAAAAGTAAATCATATCATGTTGATGTGTGCGTAGCTGCATGATTAGTCTCTTGGCATTTTATCTATGTTTATTTGCAATGTAGGTTTTATAGTGTTGTTTTGTGAGGCGCACTCGAAAGCTTATGGAGGGCAAAGGTTATAGTGCTTCAGTTTCAGATTTGTGATAATACTTACTTTCCAATTCTGTGATTTTTTTCTCTTAATAAAGACAAGTTACTTGTTTTGTGTATGGAACTAACTGAAGTACAGAGTGGACGCCTTAGGGTTAATATGATGATTGTATTATGTTGTAGTTGTAAATTTCTAAGAATGTTATCAGACAAGTTAAATATGACTTCGTATCCGTATTCCAGTAACGGTCATATATAAACTTTATATATGTTTAATATCGTGTTGAAGTTACTTTTATCAGCTGTAAGTTGTTCACTAATCGAATGTTTTTTACATAAGACAAAAGTCTACAGATTTCGATACTCACTACTAATATAGGTAAAACTACTGCTAAATTTACAATATTTAACATCAACTTGCTCTGATTTATATAATTGCTAAAAATTCATTTCATAACATGTTCACTTGGTTAACTTTGACATCATAACATATAAAACCTATCTTATATGCAAAAACGGCTCGTTTGGGTTGAGAAAATATTTTACATAGAAGAGCGAACAACGTTTCGACCTTATTTGGTCATCGTCAGGTTCACCTGACTATAAAAACCCAAACTAGCCGTTTTTGCATATATATTTCTCTACAAGTGGGTTTTCTCGACATCACTGATTAAAACCTATCTTGTAATCGTTGTCATACTAAAACTTCTATACATATACATTACAAAAAATACAGTTTAACAAGTACTAACTGATGATATAGTCTCTGTCCACTTTCCTCATAGTATGAATGATGCCGTTCGTGAACATTTGGAATAAATTGAATAATCCTAAAGGCAATAGAGCTAGTAGAATGGTCAACAGTTCTACCATTTTTCATTTACTTGTCTTTGTCTTATTAATATTGTAGATCATAAATTTACTTGTAATTCCAGTTGGTTAATTTGTCTTCGTTTATGTGTAATCCACGTAATGTACTGTCAGGTGAACGTTTTATTGTATTAACCAAACAATTATCTTGTCACATGACATTAACTTTCACAGTCTGGTCCAATCATTAAAGAGTCATTTCTGCAAGTAATTTTTATGAACTTTGGCTAAAATTAAAATAGTATCCAGCACTCAGCCGTGCTAAGCATGCGAAAAGACACAAAGGGTTTTAATTTGCATAATAGATAGATGGTACATGTAATATATCAAAGCAACCAATTTTATCCTTCTATATTAAAAATTTTATAATTTATTATTGAAAAATTATAAGCTCCTAATAAAGACAATATGGGTATTTGAATCAGGCTTTAGGACAAAGGTTCTGGCGAAATGTTTGGCAAACATGCAATAGGAATAAGGAAAAGTGTATTATACTAATTACTGAAAATGGGGCATCGCACATGTCAATCAGAATAGTGTATAACCACAGATTAAATAAATAATCGTTATTCCTTTCCTAATGGGGCCCGGCATGGCCTAGCGCGTTAAGGCGTGCGCTTCGTAATCTGAGGGTCGCGGGTTCGCGCCCGAGTCGCGCCAAACATGCTCGCCCTCCCAGCCGTGGGGGCGTTATAATGTTACGGTCAATCCCCCTATTCGTTGGTAAAAGAGTAGCCCAAGAGTTGGCGGTGGGTGGTGATGACTAGCTGCCTTCCCTCTAGTCTTACACTGCAAAATTAGGGACGGCTAGCACAGATAGCCCTCGAGTAGCTTTGTGCGAAATTCCAAAAAACCTTTCCTAACAGTGGAAGGCGCCGCACACAGTATTAAGTTTAAAACAACGGAACATGTTGTTGTAACTGCTTCAATAAAAAGCTAAAATACTGAAGCAGTAGGGCCAGCACAAGTTTATCACCCCCCCCCCAGTTGCACAGCGGAATAACTCCCACTGCTAGAAATCGGTGAGTAGACCACAGATATCCATTGTGTAGTTTGTGCTTAATTCTAAACAAATAAATGCAGTTTATCATTTAACAACCAGTCCTCTGATGACTGTTTTGAAGTTTGCTACTTTACATACAGATGGTCAATAAGTCAAGATGTTAAGTTTATTTCAAACACTAACTCATTCCTCTTTATTATATTTTTAAACTTTTATAGTAACTTAATTAAACTCATTAAAACTGAAAATAAATTAACTACAGCCACTTACTCTGGAAAGAATTGTCACATTTGTTGTTCAGTACAACACAGTCGTCATTCGAGCTACGTGTAAACAACCTGACTTCACTTAAATTGACAAGAGAACTGTTTACACGTCAAGTAATTCAGTAGTCGTTCTGGTAACATCTTATTTCTTTCAAATACTGACTCAATGATAACCTATATTTACGTGTTTTACTTAAGAGATATAAACATTCTGGTAAAATCAGAAATATAATAATTATACTTCAGAGCCTTTTCCTCATTATCAAATGTGCGTTACATTTACTTAGTTGTATATCTCATATACAGTAAAAGAGAAACCTTCTAAATACGTTTATTTCCTAACGTATACGCTTTTGTGTGTAATCTAATAGACAGTAAACATAATTATTCCATTATTTTTTTTCACATAATTTCACAGCTTTTACTTTTGGAATGTTCTTCACCAGCGTTACTTAAACACAAAAAATGACTGAAAATTGGCTATTTGTACGTAAAAAGCACTATTGTTAGTGTATAATTTATCATTAAATACATTTAGTAAGTCTTAATCCAACCAGATAATCACCAAAACCTTTTCTATAACGTAATGGTAAATCTTATTAGACATAACCCGCATACGTTTTCTACTTCCTTTTTTTTTTTTTTTGTCTTGGTGGTGTGATAAGTTATTCTATATTTCACATTAATATATGTACACTCTAAGGAAACTACTCGAGAGTTAGCAGAGGTTTTACATGTCATGAGAACCCTTTACTGGTTGATACCTTTATAAAATGTAAATAATATTTTATTCACTCAAGACTGCTTCTGAATATATTTGAAAAATATTTTTAATAAGCAAAACCTAAATAACTCAGTAAACTTTTCTTTTCTTCTCAGTAAACAATGTTTTCGATTATTTCCATATAGTAAAATTAAACAGTATCTGATGTTAGACATTTTACTAGGTTCTTTATTACTCGAGGGCAACTTTTATATGTAGAATGATAACATTTCTTATCACTGATTTGAATTGAGCTATGTATAAGGAAAAACCTTAATTATTAGCCAGCTTGAAAATGATTTTAATATATCTATACAAAACATCAAAAATGTCAAAAATACCTGTAAAAGGAAATAAAAATAACATCAACTAATTCCTCTCTCTTAACATTCATAAATAACCCTTGGTTTCCGATTTACATTTGTGCTTCTTTGTAGACTACGTTCAAGAAACGTACAAAGTGTAAAACGTCTAATTTAGTTTCAGAACATAAACTAAAGAATGTGTTACTGTTACGGGATTCAACTGGAAATATTTGTAATCAATCTAAAATAATGAAATTAAACCTGAATACAGAAAAATGTAAAACCAGTTGTACTTCTTTAGGGTCTCCAAAAGAGTTCTATTTCAAGTTAAAAAACAAACAAACTAAATTAAGATTAACAAATATTTTTATTTCTTGCTTTCTAAGTTTATATGTCATACTGTGTTATAGCCTACAGAGTGCATTATTCTTCTCGTGATTCATGGCATGCGCACGTTTACTGACGTCACAACGGTACAAACTGCAACTTTAAGCTTCCTTTACGTCACGTCATTTAGTATCTACTAAATGACTAAAAGACAACACACTACTGTATAATGTGAGTGTTTAAAACAGGTAACCCTTCCAGGCAGCCTTTCGTCCCCTTTCGGAGAAACTAGATTGGTGTATTTAAAGTAATACGTCTAAAAACTAAATATTAGACAAATGTGTTAACTAGAAAAATCTATTATTAATTTAAAGAAATAAACCTAGAAGCTGAACATTGTCAATCGTAAGAATTAAGAAATCTTACTTGCCTAGACCTGATCTAAAAAGTTGATAAGAGAAAGAAAATCAGTTCTGGTGCAGAGAATAATAACAGATAATATGAATTATTACAAGAAACTAAGTAAAAAAAATTAAAAGGAAACTAAGATCGTTTAACTGTTAAGCACTTCTTCTCAAAAGCAAAAGAACTGTAATAAGTATAAGTTAAGAAGTAATGCAGTTTATACAGTTCCCAAACTGTACGATTCTATGAGTGAGGTCAGTAGGTATTGAATTGTTCTCTTTTCTTAGATAATCAAAATAAAATAAAAACTCTACTCGAGAAAGACCATAAACTATTCCTACACCCCATTTTTTATAGTTTTTTTTTATTTGACAAATCTTTCCTTAGGGAAAGGTCTTTCTTTTTCATTCAAAATGAATTAAAGTGGTCTCCTAAATCTGTAAGAAAGAACGTTTTGGAGACATCTTAGTTGAATCATCCCTGCCACAACATAGCAACCTTCTTTGGAAATCAAAGCTCATCGGGGATGTTTTTATTGTGGTTACTTCCCCATGCTTCTTTAAATTCCTTAAGAGAGGTGTACATTTAGAGAGACTTGATTACTATCTCAGAGTCAGAGATTCTCGATAGTTTCTCCAGCCAAGAATCTTCAGCTGTACAACGTAGTTCCACTTCTAAAGATGGATTCATGCAGTCTAACCAAATTCTCGTTTTTACATTTATATCTCCACATCCATCTTCCTCTGCATTGTATGGTCATATATTCCTAATTTTTCTTAGTCGTTTCCAAAGTCAGAGATTCGTGCAGGCTAAAACATTTTGTCCTGTTTGTTATATTTTTGTTCGTTGTGATAGCAAAGGCAAAAACAGCAATGAGTGTCAACTAGATACACATTGCATTAATTATAATGATTCTCACCATTCATACCTTTGTTCTTACCCTACATGCCTGGAGGATAAATGTTGGAGATCATTAACAACATTTCGTATCCAAAGGCAGGAAAGTTTTTGTCCCCGATCATGCATCAGGCACATACTGCTGCATGCTATTCTACTGCCACATTGTGAGTGCAAACAGATCTTTCCATTCTTCCAACAAAGTCTTTCTCTCATAGTGTCAAGAGTTTCCTGCCCTCCGTGGATACAAGAGTTGACAAGTCCATTCAACTCCATCTCTGTCTCTGCTGCAGTAGTGAATGTTCGGATTCTCTCCAAGATTCCTGAGGTACAGGCCCATTATTCAGTCATGAATAAGTCACTTGAAATTCTTTCATCAGATAAAGACCTATATAATTGATCCAGAGCAGAATCTGTGAAAGTCAAAAGATCTCTTTCTAATAAATAAAAATGTTGTGTTCATAAACAAAAAGACCTTCCACCCTGTTTTTCCAGAATTAATTAAAAATGGCCACTCTGATACATTTGAATCAAATTTAATTATTATAATAGTCTACAAGTTGTTTTAAGATATTTTATTGTCTCTTTTAATAAACCCATATTTACCAAACGATTACATATAGATTTAGCCACGCAGTTACTTATGTCTGAGTTATAGGTTTAGCTACAAATGTTTCATGTCTTTAGTTCAGGTACATTTCAGATTTACCCAAGTTATCATCACCACTTTCAATTAGACAGTTAACTTGTCTTTCGTTTATGCTACATACAGAGTCAAAATGCATTCAGTCACAGGCATAAGAACAGTGTCATTGTGTTATTTGTTACCCAATGGAACAGTAATAGGTTGATGAACTTACAGATTCAAAACCTGTAGTAACTTTAGGGCAGATGAATATATTAAATACTGGATCAACGGCCAAGACAACACTTAAACCTTCAAGTTGTAACAGAGTAAGTTGACAGATAATTAAGCAGAAAGTACACTTCACCAAGCTCTAGCATTAGAGGGTGTAAAAAACACCCACTTGCCTAATTAAAACTTATAAGCAAGGCTGATCAGGAAGGTTTCTCGACAATGGGAGAATATTTTATAATGATCAGTGTTCTATATTTAAGGAATGGAATCATCTTAATGATAAATTTCTGGCTGCCATCACTTCTCTGCCTTTTTAGGATAAATAGGGCAAGGAACATGAAATGTAAACAATAAATGTAACGTTAATGTATTGTTTACAAACAATGATATATTAAAATATAGCATCCGGGTAGGTGGTGTCCACGGGAGCAACATAGCTATTGGCATACATAGATGACGTAATATCAGCAGTGATCGCCTCGCGTATTAGGTGTGCATGAATACTTGAATATGTAGTGGTACAATACAATCTAGAAATTCGTACAGGATGTATTGCTCGTTCATTGAGATATCTTTCCACCATTAAATGAAATTGATCCAATAACGTCTATGTAATGGTGGAATAGTGACACTGATAAAGTTTCAAATCATGTAATCAAGTGCAAACCGAGTCAGATAAGACATACTCCGTCCCAGACAGAGGAGTTAATGACTGCATGGCATAAAACCTGTACTTTAAACAGACAGTTAGCGTCCATAATATAAGATGTCAATGGAATGAGCTGTGCAGCAAAACTAATCTCACAAACACTTAATTCTGGCACTTCCACAATCTTATGGGTGGTACATTCACCAAAAACATTATGATGATGATGATAGAGGAAGCTCTTACTGTACATGTAAAGAACAAGGCAAGGTGTTTATGCACAGATACATTAAATAAAAGGCTCAAGTTACAGCAGCCCCTATCTTACCAAACTTCATAAAAGAGCAATCTCGTCATAAATACAATAGGATAAAACGCCATTGACAAGATCCTAGATAAAATTAAAACTAGGAGATTTTCCTGTCAGTTTGCACCATTGCTATTCTTATCATTAGATGGTTAACACAGTGAAGGATAAAACTTGGATCAATGCTGTTGAACTCAAAAATGATACATAGGAAGGCTTCGAAGTTGGTGGGAACACCTTTGTAGTATAACAGCTTTTAATATTTAATATATCTACAATAAAATCTATCTGTTCATCCCTGCTGCCAAAACTTTCAGAAAACACATCAATGTAACATGCGTTAGATGGATTAAAACTAAACTAACTGACATGAGATGCACCATGAAACATGAAAAATGGTGCTCACACTGGATTACCATCAATATCAGTATGCCTCTTAGTTCACCACTAACGTCAGTCCTTTTCAACATGTATGCCTCGAATTTTGGCTACTTCTGCTACCAAACCAGGTGTATTGTGCTACCTATGTGATTTGTTTCTGGTGGAAATCAGAGACTCAAGTAAAGCTAAAAATGAAAGCAAAACCTAACCATCCATAAGCAAAGATACGAAATGATTCAATGACGCAGAAAAGTTCATCAAAACCACTGTTGTGGTCTGTACATAAGTTCTCTTCTGAAGAGAACAAACTGATGTCATTTCTCTGGAATAAACATTGAAACACCTTTACATAAATAATATCTCGAACACTTATTTATCAATCATGTCTCAATGATTCTGAGAAGCTCTGGTATCCGGCAAAAGTCTTGTTGTGTGGTTGGCATATTATTACCCATTCTTCTTGTTTTTACTCGGTTTTCTGATAAAGAACCCAAAGTTATGCTTGGTAGTAGTGATAAGAACTTAAATATTTCAATTCAGAGACCAGATAAACTTCTTTTAAACGTGGATGTATGAACCTATTCTAAAATGCATTTCACTGTATTATTCAAACACTAAGCAAAAGTTCAACAACTTGAACAATGTTAATCAGTAAAATTTTGTATTCAGTACTGTAATTGTATTCAGAACACGACTGTTCTTTTGTTATTCCATACTGAAGCTGTAACCAAACAGCGATGACAGGTTAATACTAAGTAATGGAACCGTTATCAGACGACAGTGATCGTTTCGATAGTCAGTACTGAAACCATAAGCAGACTACGATGGTTATTTCGATATTGGATTCAAAATTTATTTAGATAAGCATTGTTCAATCCGTATTTATCCAAATAATGGTGATTGTATAAAAAATCTTGTTATGAGTCTTTAAAATATTTTACAATTTAGTTCAAAAATTTATAACAGCCAACAATTACAGTAAAGAAGCCAATTAATAGTTAATAATTAGGGTTATTATATATTGTAAAAAGAAATGTAACATTTTCTTGTTAAAAACCTTCACAAAAGCATTAAAATTACATTATAAACTTCTCAATTTGTATCCTTTTAATAGAGGCCTGGCATGGTCAGGTGGTTAAGGCGATCGACTTATAATCCCACGGTCGTGGGTTCGACCATACGTTATGCCTATCACGCTCGCCGCTTCAGCCGTGAGTGCGTTATAATATGACGGTCGATCCCACTATTCGATTGTAAAAGAGTAGCCCAAGAGTTGGCGGTGGGTGATGATAACTAGTTGTCTTCCCTCTACTTTTACACTACTAAATTAGGGCCGGCTAACGTAGATAGCCCTCGTGAAGCTTTGCGCGACATTCAAAAACAAACACTTTTTAATAATGGTCAGTCTTGAAAGGGAATGCTTAAAAAAACAATAAAAACAAGAATAATTTAACAGGTTTAAAAACAAAGACATTAATTACAATATTTTTTAAGGTTTTTCAAGTTTGAATTTTATTTTTACAACCCGGAGTGAATAACATTTATTTCAGTACGATGAAATGATATTGAAAGTGCGTAGTCTCAACGGTGTCATCTTTTCCAGTGAAAACAGCTCATATACTATCTCAAACTTCATGCATAAGATAAAACATCTTTATTAAATTACCACTGATGTGCTAATAATGTAACAGCACATTACATAGTCATAAGTATCCCGCTAGAACAGCGGTAAGTCTACGGATTTACAACGATAAAATCAGTATTCAATTCCCCTCGGTGGACTTAGCAGATATGATTAATAAAATGATAAGTTCAGCTTTACAGTTGTTTATGTATTAATAAAACAATGATTGTCATCCTCAATCTCCCGTGTGATGAACAGACTAACTACACGTCGGACATTGTACATAAGGATATAAAATACATATTAATGAGATACAAATATATATATATATAAACTTAACACACATACTTGCTTAAATTTCTCCACATATTACCTGTTTCAAAACAATTCATTATCTTCCCATTATAAAAAGAAAACTTACACGTTGTCTTAATATTTCTCATGTACATTAAACATTTAACTTCTGATAAAGATGACTAGGACCCGATTGATCGATATTAGATTGGTGTTTTGCTAAGTTAAACCTATTAGTAAGGTTTCGTTTGTTTTTAATTTCGCGTAAAGCTACACGTGACTATCTGCGCTAGCCGTCCCTAATTTTGTAGTGTAAGACTAGAGGGAAGGCAGCTAGTCATTACCAACCACTTCCAACTTTTGGACTACTCTTTTACCAACGAATAGTGAGATTGACCGCAACTTTATAACGCCCCCACAGGTGAAAGGGCAAGCATGTTTGGTGTGAAGAGGATTTGAACCCTCGACCCTCCGATTACTAGTCAAGTGCCTTAACCACCTGGCCATGCCAGGCCCTCTTAGTGAAAGTAGAGAATACTTATAGCGGTTGCTATAATATTGGATATTAGTAGTTCACACTGACAGGAAAGTTTGCATGTGGGATTAGATCTTGAGATACATTCAATGCCTTTTTAGACTTAACCCGTTAACCGACAAAATAAAGGACACATTATACATCGTTTTGAAATTTCGTAATGTTCCGTGACATTCTGATCCTTGAAGACAGAATTGGATTTATTGGCTATTCTTCTATACTACACATTGCTTTGTAATTGTGGTTCTGAAATTCACAATACTATCATTTAAAGAAACGTCTAAACCAACACCACGAGTACTGTACGAAAAAATAGTTATCTTTCAGAATTCGAACTAAAGGAAAGATTAAACATACAATTGAAACCTCAAAACTTGACGTTTATGATATATGTATAGAATAACAGTCAGTATTGCTGGAAATGTAAATATAACTACAGCCAAGCGTATTTGTATCAATAAAAAATTTCCGAGATAGCGTTCAGTTTTGTTTCGTTTTTTCTAAATTTCTTTTTATTTACTTTTGTCTGGTATATTGCTTTAACATTGTATGAATTCTTCTGAATTGAACTTTTTTTCGGATTTTACTACAATTATCCAAATTAAAAACTTAAGCACCATATATATAATAAAGCAGGTCAGGTTGACTACTTGCGTTTGGTCGATGAATACTTAACTTTCCCTACAAGCCTCCGACCCAAAATTAATGATATTTGCCTTTCATACCGTCTATACGCAAGTTATTTATATATGTATATAATTCCGTTTGATCACTACGTTTACCAAGACGTATTAATTTTAAAATATATTTATCATTTTTGTGTATTATGCAGCTTTTGTTGAGGAATATAAGTAAGAATTATTAGACGAACTTATTCTGAGATCCTCACAACTATTATTCTCGGCAAGTGTTTCAAAAATAAATAAAAATAATGAAATCGATTTATCATAAAAACAAACATTCGATAAACTTTTAAAATGCAAGGTTTAACATGTAATGAAAGTCTAATATACTAATTTATGAACCTTTCGGCTTCTGTAAAATACAGTAAATTATGTGTGATATTTAGCATTTAAAAAAATTTAATGTAATATTCAGGCTTTTGTAAATACAGTATGTTGTGTTAATCTGTGGTGGTCATGTACCTTTACTACAAATTGCCGTTATTGATATATAAAATATACCATGTATGTATCATTGTTTTTAATAAGCTATCATTTTCGCCTCATTTATTTAAATGTTTAAAATTATTTCATTTTATAAGTATTGGTACCGTTTAATTCCTCGAATCATATCTGCTGCTTTTTCTGCAATCATTATGATTGGAGCGTTGGTGTTTCCGGAAACAATCGCAGGCATTATGGAACCGTCAACAACGCGCAGTCCTGTCACTCCTTTCACCCTGAAAAAATAAAAACTTAATATAAGTAGTGTAAAACATATGTTGTAAGAAATAGTTAATTTCAAAATTACATGAATAAACTAATTTATTTTACAAATACGAATTTTAGAAAATCACACTAACTTTAATGAAGTAACAAAAAACTCTAAAATGCTACAATTTTAATAAAATGTTGATCTTCCAAGAAAGAGTGTAGTATAAATTTTTATTATGCATTTTTGTTTTATAATTAAATTTTGAAATAATACGTCAGTGCAATATCATTGTGTACAATTTTCAAACTTAGATTTCATTTTTAATTTCTCATGCTTCTCTACAATATTTTGGAATTATTAATAAATACACCGATTTACTAATTATTTATTTTAATGTTTACATATTGCAAAGGTACCAACACTATGTAAGATACGTATAGGTAACATATCATGCTATATCTGTTATAAAATACTTCGAATCAAAATTCATATTATGAAACCTATTCAAAACGAAGAGATAACAAGATAAACATTACTGCTACCTAGAGAAGGGCGAACAGTATTGATTTAAATTGTGTGGTGGAAGCAAACAGAAAATGGTGTGCTTCTATTTGCTGAATATCACATAGATTTCGAGATAATTTAAAAGAATACGGAGCATTCCAATTAATTTTAGTTTTAATATTGAGTTTAAATTTACATAAGCTACTAATCACATAATGAAATCTAATACAAACATCAATAAAACAATTAATAAACAGTTAAGATGTTATATAAAACAATACATAAAAATGTATAAATAATTCACTTTATCCAGAAAAATATTTGAAAACTTACTAAAAAATTCCCGACATCACCGCTGTTCATCATAACAAGTTCCATGAATGAAATAGTTTATTTTTATAAAATTTATATTTCCTGTTTCTTTGTTACTTTAAACAAAGTAAGGTTGACATTATCAAGTAACATGAATTATTTCTAAATTTTTGCTAACATTTTATAAATTGATATTCACTTAGTTTAAAATTATTTAATTTCCTCTGGATCTGATATTAAATATTTTTTTTCATTTTGCCTTCATTTGATGACGTTTACACATTTTCGTTTATCTTGGATGTAGACTTAAATGTTATTTTTGTATATAATACATTGTTTCCTTTAATCAGGTATAATGTTATTTTTAATATTTTTCTGTATGACGTATATTAAAAGATGTGTTGCTGAGAATATCTAAAGGTTCTGTCTTTCATAAGAATATATTACTTTAATATGTTTGTTAATCCTTCACAGCCTCACCTTACGGTATAAGGCATTTTAGGTATGAAGGACAGATGCTTGGTGCGAATAGCCATTGGGTTATATGGTTGTACGTTTAGAAAAGCGAACCATTATACTTTTTTATAAGAAGAAACAATAGCAGCGTATCTTGAAAACATTAAGTATGTAACAACAACTATAATTATTGCGTCAGTACAGTCAAATTTTGAAATAGACAAGGAAATTTTAGTTACAGTAAGACAAAGGAATTAATTACTGAATACAGCAAAGCAAAAAGGCCAATGTTTCGAAGTAATATTGAATATCATACGTTATAGGAATACAAAATATACGAAAATTTCAAAATAAAAATATAGTTATATTACAATCTATTGAAAATATTATATTAAAAAGTTATTGGACTATTTTTATACTATTTTAACGCTCATTATTTCGCAAAATACGTTGTTATAATAAAATACTTCGTCTTTCTTTAACAAGCAAATAATTACTATTATCACCTGAGTTCGGGGTCCACGACGGTGTTCGGATCTCGATAATCACCCATCTTACATGTTCCCACAGGGTGGTAGATGGTAAATGTCAACGTTCTGGCTAAGCAAGCTAGATACTCATCACTCAACAGTTTGTAATCCTCACAGCCAGGAAAGACGTCCGAAATTAGTCGTGTTCCAAACTTTTGGAATGCTGGTGTTTGAGCCAGACCCAAACATTTCTTCATAGCTGAAACAAAATATCATGAGGTAGAACTATGTAATATTTCTCATAATGAGTCAATAAATAAGAACCAGTCATGTTTCAGGGGTTCCATCATTACAGGTTACGAAGAAGAATACCCATGTTGCATGAGACTTTCAAGCTCCATAATTTGAAAAATAACCATGTTACACGATTCCTTGCAGTACCTGTTAGAAAGCAGACATGTTGCAAGGGATCACGCAGCTTGTGGTTTCAAAAAGAACGAACCATTTTAGAGTACTTGCAGCTCTGGTTTAGTGAAAGTTCCAATAAAATTGCAGAAGTTTGTGCAGTTTATGTTTAAAGCCAACCATGTTACAAGATGTTATTGAACTCATGTTTGAAAAACGAACCAAAGTATTCAAGATATCATTGAACTCATATTCCATAAATAAATAACTATGTTGCGAACGTTTGGTGAAAATTTGTTTTAAAAATAATCAACCTATATTTTAGAAGGTTGTTTGTTATGTTTTAAAAAGACCAACTACATTATAAGGGATAAGTTAAATTAATAAATACTGAAAGAATTGAAAGAGATCATGTAAATTATTGTTTAACTGATTCAAACAGACCACGCTTCAAATTAAATCATCTTGGTTTTGTTATTTTGTTCAATACTTGCTTTGGGAAAAAAATCAGCTTCGTTTAAGAGGAATATTCAAACCATGCTTTAGATGATAACCAGCCTGCTTTAAAGATACTAGGTTTAAATAAGAAACTGATATTCATATTAAATGGTTCTTCGTGAAATTATAAACTTGTTTAACAACAAAATATTTTATTCTTTGACATTTTTATACTTAAAAATTTTAACAAAGTGCATTTACTCATAAATTGAGTAAAACATACCCTAAACTAATCAAATTATGATAGAGTGAAATGTTAATCTTCTTTTATTTATTCCTTGATAATTGCCCAAAGGACAAGAGTAATGCGTGGGTTCAATAACGCTTTTGATATACATTGCTAAACACTTATAATCATTCGATACATGACAACTGGTGTTTCTCTCATAGGAAACGTGGCTTTAGTACATCCGATACTAGGTTCTTAACAACTACGTGCAATAATGGATCAACTTACAGTCTACAACGGTTAGAATGTCCTCTTCTTCACTTAGGTAACGTGGATCAATAACAGGTGGGTCATACGGATTGGAAGATCGCAACTTGACAAATCCACGACTCTTAGGACGTAACAGGACAGGAAACAGAGAAAACGTATTTTCTTGCCCAAGATAACGTCTGTACACTCTTTCCCATACCTAAAAAAAAAAAAAAAATGACTTAAATAGCTTAATATTATAAAGTGCTACTATTTTAGTGGCATAATAAATATAGAGTTTGTTTTTAAAACCATAGAAAAAGTTTTCAGTGGCACAGCAGCATGTCTGTGGACTCACAATGCCACAAACCCGGTTTCAATACCCGAGGTGAGCAGATTACAGATAACCCACTGTGTAGCTTCGTGCTTATCAATCACAAACAAACAAACTATGGAAAAAAGTATAAATTTAAAGCCTTCTAATTTTGATTAATGTAAATCATAAATTCCAAGCTCATTAGTATAATAAGCATGGATGTGTTTAGAAAAGTTTTTAAATAATTTCTAACCTTTAAAATAACGTAACGACTTGTAGCTACAGCATTTAACTACACATTTACAATTTATTATGAGAAAGTCTTGAAGCTTCGAGTTTGTAGTGATAGTGATTTAAAATAACTCATTATAACTGACAACAAGTTTATAACTATTTGGCATGACGTACTTCGTTGTTGATACCTTGATTCGCTCGAAATGCGACTTCAAGGTCAGAAACTACACTTCCGGAAAGAAAATGGATTTCTATGTCAGGATAGTCATCTGTGACGTTTGCAAATTTTGTGTTAATAAAGCCCAGTCCTTCAACACCACCCAGTATCGTCAGAGGACCTATATATAAGAAACAAGGCTTATGAGGAACAATGAAAAGAAAACTAGTGATTTAAACTGTTAAACAAACAATGTTTATTATATCTTACATGTATCCTGTTATGTTATTTGAGAAATCAATAGAAACAAAACATGGATTGCATAACAGAGTGTGGAGTATGTTGTACTCAAACAATTTTGAATATGCAATTGCAGCAAGTCACGTAATAATCACGGCAAATATAAAGTCGCAATAGAAAGGCCTACACCAGAGCTGCTCTTTGACATTGTCGTTTTGTAGATAGAGTGAAAGTAGCAAAAGTTAATTGTTTTTTGTGAAAGATATGTAACAGTCCTTCCCGACTCAGATGTGTTTAGATCGGAAACTTAGAATTTCCAGAGCAAGAGCATCTCTTGTAACTAACGGCTTTATAAAACAAAGAAATATGTGTAAATTTAGGGCACCAGGACTAACCAGCAAGAGACTTGCAAAGAAAATGTTGTACATTAGCCATTATAAGCAAAGTGTGGCGTGTTGTAACAAATGAGAATCCTCGAAGTCATTGGTAAAAACTGTCTATGTGTCCAAAACAACAGTATGAAACATAATCAAGAAGAATCTTTGGGACTAGAAAAGCGACACAATTCAAATACACACATGTTACTTCCACGTCATATCCATTCCACCGTGTCATACTGCAAACCAGTTGAGAATCAAAAGGATGTTAGTGTTATTCCGTACACAAACATACAGGTCAGGAGGAAGTTGGAAACAGTGCCTCTAAATCTGTGTGATCAAACGCTGGGGTACCGTCATCTTCGTACACTAGATGGGTTATGGAAAACCCCACGGACAAGATGTGGGTTTCTAACATAGTTAGTTGCTTTGCGATGAAGCCTTTGGAAATAGAAATTACACTTCAAGGTGTCAAGATGAATGGTCATCAAATGGCTAGAAGTAACGACATGGACTGAAACGATATGGTGAGGCTCTAAAATAGTTTTAATATAAGGTAATTAGCCTTTGCATGAGATAAAATTGCTTAGTTCAATTGTTCCGTTGTTATATGAACAATTAAAAACAGCTTTGCCTATATTTCAGCGAGATAGATAGATACACTTCCTTACTATAAATATTTTCACCTTATTGCTGCTCGTCATTAAAATATCAATATCTTAGTGCTAAGGTTTCTACTTTTATACTTCTTGCTCTAACATTGCAATACTCTTCTCTTCAAGAGAATTCAAATTCAAATTCCAAAAGAAGTGACTTCCTCCTCTGTTACTGTTATTGTTTGTTTGTTTTTCTCAATATTTCAGCCACACCAAGTTTTCTTCTCTGTTATTGTTGTTTTTTTCCAATATTGCAGCCATACCAAGTTTCATCCTGTTATTCTAACCGATTTTGTTGATTTTTTCGACATTGTAACTACACCAAGTTTCCTCCTCTGCTGTTACAATTGTTTGTTTGTGTTTTCGACATTGCAGCCACACCGAGTTTCATCCTCTGTTATTGTAATTGAATTTTGTTGTTTTTTTTCGATATTATAGCCACACCAAGGTTTTCCTCAACAGCATTCAGAAATTTTATTTTACTAATTTGAGTTCTTTCTACAGTCACGACTGAATGTGTCAAGATTCTCTTGACATAAAAATTCTATCGTCTGAGTTAATTTTCGTAATTAATTATGATTTTTATAACATTTCGTTGAAGCCAAACATAATATTTTCTCTCTGTTTATAATTATTTTTAATTGGAACTTACTCTTTATCACGTATCTTAGACCTTAAAGTTACCGTTGAGTTACTAGAGAGTTTCAACTGAGGTCACAATCTCCTGTAAAAGTCTAACTTACTTTCAAAAAAAGACATAACAAGAAACAAAGAAAGGTTAAAGTTCTTAATGCAATCGCTAGAAAGCTACATCGCTTTTCCACATTAAAGTATGATATAACTGAAGGGATTAAAAATATATTTGTATTAAGGTTGACAACTGATGTTCAGCATCAAAATAAGACATTGAGTCGACAAATATTTTTTACGAGGGAATTTTCTAGCGACCTACAGTAACTTAATTTTAAATAGCGACACCAGTATTTATTTGCTGCTATGTCTTGATATTTTTTACGAATTATTCAAATGTAACTTCAGATGAGACAATGTTAGTTTAATAATTGTCCTCATTATAGCATAAAAAAGTTTAAATAGAAATGTATATTTGTGTTGATGTTTGATTCTTCAAGTATAAATGAGCATAAGAAAACTCAAGTGATTCCTTTAAATCACATATATACGTTTCATCAGACTATTCATCTGTTGTTGGTGTTATTATGTGGTTTATCATTTACTTTACTGGATCAAACTGAAAAGACAGTACTAATTAACTACCTAGTTAAACGTTTAAACTACTTTCAAACGGCCTCGATATGGCAAGATGGTTAAGGCGCACGGCTCGCAATCTGATGATAGCGGGTTCGAGTCCCCAACACATTAAACATGCTCGCCTTATAAGCCGTGGGAGCGTTATACCGTGAGAGCAATGTAACATTTGTTGTTAAAAGAGTGGTCCATGAGTTAATGGTGATGATTAAGTGCCTTCCCTCTAGTCTTTACACTGCTACGGAGGAGGAGCACAGATATCCCTCGTGTAGCTTTACGCGAAATTGAAAACAAATTAACAATACTTTCAAAATGATGTCCAAAAACCATTAGATCACATTTCACATTAGTAATATGGTTTCACATGGAATGTCGAACACAGTTGGTTTTAAAATAACGTTGCTAAATAGTTCGATTAAACCAAGGGTTGGCAAACTTTTAAAGAAAAGGGCCATTTTTTTGTTTTTATCTAACATTCGGAGAACCACAACATGTTCCAACAATCTAAAATAAAGTAAAAAAAATAAATAAATAATAAGATTAGAATAACTTGAAGTGCAATGACAACCAGCATTCTTCCTATTTTATAAAATATTAACGTATAAAATTAGCTACTAATTTATTTTGTAAAGCCACCAAAAATTAATTTAAAATCTGGATTAAAATGCTAACCATAGCAATTCAGGATACGTCTATATATTATCAAACTTAAGCTAAAATCGTTGCTCGTTTTACAACCTTTTCCCTTCGTGAAATATTTAACAATATTTGATGGTTTAATCACTCTCGGTAAGAAAACTGTAACTGGTTGATCGACAGTAAAAGCCAGGGCTCCTGGATAAACATGGTCTTGAAGGTTCTTTCCAACCGGAAGATCCACTAGAGCTTGTATCTGAAAATGTTAACAAAACTGTATCAATAAAGTGAAAAAATTTTATGTGATATAAATTATTTAATAACAAAATTATGAATACCGGTTGTGAACGGTAGCTGTTCAGATGGCAGATAGAAAATGACATTCTTTCCTTTTAATTACGGTTTGCTTCGTCTGTAGGGATTGTATTAGCAGTATAACGGATTGCATATTCAAAAATGTATGGTTTGCTTTCTATTGCCAAAATATATCGAGATGTGGTTGCATACAAATAAATATCAAATGGACAATAAGAACAGGTAGAATTTGTGTAACTTTTCTTTTACATTCGAAACAAACCAAGTCAGCTTCATCTGCGATCTGATTGTTCTACAAGAATTCAACCTCTCTGTGTTAGTACGAATAAGGAACATTAAATAAGTTATCTCATGTAGAGTTAATATTATGCTTTCATCTCGGTAACACTTAGTTCATTGCAATTTGCTATTCACCATCTGGATAAGTTTTAAATTACAATAAACATTTTATTTTGATTTACGTAACAATAACTGAACCTGCCTCAAACTTATTCTACTACAAACTATACATACACCATGATATTCTAGGTGTCTTCTTGGTCCGATTCCTGACAACATCAAAAGTTGTGGTGAGTTTACGGTGCCAGCGCAGAGAACGACTTCCTTTCTTGCAAAGACCACGTGCGAGATTCCAAATTTGTCGTAAGTCACCGCTCGTGCTCGCAACTTGTCATCGAAAATTATCTAGAAGAGTAATAGTATTGTAAAAAACCTTTCAAGAATATCAAACAATCCTAGCCTGTGATTCCACTGACTATACATATTATGTGTAACTGCTGTCAAAATGGATGTTTCTTTGTCATTATGCATATAAAATATTCTCATTCAGTGATTCAAGTTTAGATTTCCTTGATATTAAATTACTAAATTAAAACGCCGAATCAAACGCTGATATTTTACTCATTTATTACCGACTGAAACTTAAATTTAAAGTGAAGAACAATTTCTTACCTTGGTGACGAACGCAAATGTAACAATATCAAGGTTAGGCCGTCTATTTGCTGGTCTCAGGTACGCCTTTGCCGTACTGCATCGTGCTCCTCTTCGGATTGTTCCTTGTGGGATGGCAAACCCTGCAGGACCACAGTTGAAAATTGTTAATATTTGTAAAGCATGTATTTAAGTTAAGGAAGTAAAAACATGTGAATGAATTATATGATAGCTAGCTGTATCGTTATAACACAATGATTTAAAATGAACACATATATACATTCGTATATACATTCAAAAATATTACAGGTAGATGTAACAGGTTAATTTTGTAGCAAGAACTGGTGCTTGGTTAAGTGTTACATTCCTATGAACCTCACTTTCTCTGACTTCATAAATAGTAGATATAAACTACTTTTTCATTTACGTTTAATATAAGTATGATTATTTAAATAAAGTGCGAGTATTAAATTTATTATTATTTTGCAAATTCGTTCACGTAATTGATTACAAATTATTTGTTGCACAGCATAATTGTTGTGAATTTACGCCATGTTTCTCGAACCTTCTGAAATTTTATCTTTGTTTTAATTGGGTGCTATTAAATCATAACCTGTTGTAATTTGTAGATAGCTCTAGGCCTCAGTCGGGCAATATGTATGTTAACAGGCGATCAAGTTTGTACAAAAAAATAAGTTAGTGAAAGTGAGAAATATGAAGCTAGACTGCGTGATTATTAGTTTAATCATAAGTAATGTGTAGTGGCGATGTATAAATTGAAAATATCACAATTTGTATTATAATAACAAAAATGGAGACGAATGGTTTGTTTTGTCAAAGGGTATTCTAAAGTAAATTAACCCGCATGCTTGGACTTTGACAAAAGAAACAGTTATTTAAAGTTCTGGATACAACTTTGGTTACCAATGGTATAAGGAATCTTCGATATATATATATTTGTCGTATGTTTTGAATCTGTTATTTCGAAACAAGTGGGTGGTGAGCTGTCTGTTTATTGTCGAAATTTATCGCCAACAAGCCACAGATATCTGCTCTAAAAAATCCCAGCCCTATAAAAACTAACATTTAAATGTGTTAGGAAAAAATAAATATACAGTCACGCCAAACTTTACATAAAAGTTTTATAGTTTTAACTTTAACACACTAAAAGTTTAACATCAAAACACAAGGTATAGCATTAATTATTCAATCAATTCCATTAAAAGTGTTTTTAGTCAAGATGTTATAGTTACACTTGATGCTAGAAAAGTGTAATAAATGAACTCTCAGATAAAATTATGAAAAAAGTAACATTTGTTTTGAAATTAATGTCTTTAAATGTCATAGTTCTTACAAACATGTTTTTACCGTTTTGTTTTATCAACTAAAACCAACAACGACCATAAAAATGTTTCCATTAGGTGGATGAAGTAATTCATTTAATTCATATCGAAAATTATAAAGAGTTTTATAATTATGCTATCTGTGTTATAGCTATAAAGAACATTAGAAACACATCACCCTCCAAACAGCTACGAACAAATAAACTATTAATGAATGAATCTAGGCCAAAATATACTCTGCACTGACCATTTAGAAGTTGTTTCTATAACTTACCAGATTGTCGAAGTCCATTAAGGTCGATGTTAGGATAGCCAAAGGTTTTTCCAGCTTCAATAAATGCATATGCTAAAGGCATGACATGAGGTGGAGTGGATACAGTGAGATAGCCTCCTCTCCCATGAAATCCTGTATATAAAAAAAAAATACGAATAAAACAATATAAAGGTTATATTGCAAAAAGTACTATTGACATATAAATGTTAGTTATTTTTATATCAGTGTTGAAAATTACATTATATTCTCCTATACATATGCTTTCAAAGTTTTCGATGAAGTAAATTAGGCATGATAGAGTTTCAGTGATGTCGAGAAACCCACTTGTTGAGAAATTTATATGCAAAAACGGCTCGTTTGGGTTAAGAAAATATATATATATATATATATATAAAATAAATATATTTTCTTAACCCAAACGAGCCGTTTTTGCATATAAATTTCATGATAGAGTTTGTTATATGAAGGCATGAAAGACATTTATATCACTTTTGCTTCTATAAAAATAATAAAAAATGCATGTGATTATAAACGCTATTGTCTAAGGGTCTTGTAAGTGTTCATATAATAGAGTTGGTGTCAGCTGATAGTACCATTATTGTAATTCTTTCTAGTAGCAGACGCTGCAGTAAACTTGTGGACAACCCAGCTCAGCTTATATCACTTTGGTGCTTTTTATGTTAAAAACAAGTTTAAAAGAAGTAAAAGATCCAAAAACCCAAACCTGTGTATAGGCGTGAAACAAACTGTAAACAACACAACATCAATCGTGAAAATGTGTTAACATAAGGATATATATTCAGCACATGTTATCTTTCCTTTTCTTAATTATTACAACTAAAGATAACTATACTAAGACAAAAAGATTTTAAAGACGAACCACAATTCGGTCATCATCTTAAAGTTACGGCTGTGCGCAGGTGTTTAAATATGTGCACTGTTATACATTAAATATACCCATTTATATATGTACATAAACCTTATCAACACACATACATCATATGCATAGAAATAAACAGAATTACACTTACCAACTTGACGGAGTTCCTATGTACAGGGATTTTGGAGGAGCAAGTCTATGCTTGTCCACCTTGTGGACACGTTACTTAAAGTCAATTCTGTTGAAGAGTCTCAACCTTACCACGATTTAACGTTATTTGTTGTTTGGAATATATTAAAAACGTATCCTACCATTATTTGCCAATGAAGGGTCTCTGTTGTCTTCTGCTTTTAAAAAATAAGGAAAGACATCATTCCAACCCCAGCCGTAGGCGCCATGCTCTCGTTCCCAGCTGTCGTAGTCTCGTCGATTACCTCGAATATATAGCATGTAGTTTAAAACACTTGAGCCGCCTAACACTCTACCTCGAGGCCACCTGAGTCTCTTTTCGTAACGAATGAAACTGTATGTATATACTGAGTACCTTAACACTTTAGAAAATCAAATAACTTAAATTGTTGGTCTACTGGAAATCATTTATACAAAGAAATCAAAGTAAATTTGTTCTGGATTTAGAATTTTCATGGACTGTACCTGCCAGACGACAAGAAGCTGAGATCGCTTCGGTTCCTGTGCTCATGCAGTCCATGAAATTTTATACCTGGTATAAAACTCCTATAAATATCATGTTATTCAATTTATTTCAAACTTTTACTTTAATAACGCAATAAAACCAATTCTCTCTTCCAGCAAATAAACCAAACTGAAAAATACATTTTAACATTGTAACCTAATAATAACCACACGTTCACCTTTGTGTTTTTATATATAAAACAAACTTAACAAGAGGTAGTTCGGCATAAAACATCAAAACGTTGATTTTAGTTTAGTTATAAGGTAGTAAACTTTCTGGTTAAAATATACTTTAGAACAATTTTTGTCTAAGAAAAAACTTTTAAATTATTATCCAACAATTGAAATTCAAACCACCTAAGTCTATAGTAAATTTCTAGTACTGACGTATTACTCTCGTTTTTTAGAGTATTAGGTTTCTATTGATAATCTTCATAAAGGGTTCTGGGTGATAGTGTACCTGGTTTCAGAATAGGAACAAATCATCCACATGAACAACATTTATAAGGAATCACAAGTTCGACTCAGGTCATTAACAGCAGAAGGAAATATGACAAGAAATTAGATGTTCTACTTTACTGTGGAAGTCTATTAAGATAACTGCTACTCTTTCCTTTAGATGTTACTATTCACATTTTAGTGTTCATCTTTCCTTTTGCATATCATCAAATAATAACATGAGTGAAATAAAAAAGTTTGGACATAAACGTACACGTGTATAAAAATACAAGTGGAGCACATTTATGAAAAGTAACACCATAGCGATAAATTGTATTTGACTTCAAGATTGTATTCTCATGACGGCTGGTATGGGTATTAAAACTTTAGTTTAAATAAATTACAGAACAACTTTTCGATCTTCTTAGGCTATTTGCTAACATGAAGATGACCTAAGAAGGTCGAAACGTTGTTCTGCGCTTTATTTTAATTGAAGTTTTCATACCTATACCAGCCGTCTTCAGAAAACATTTTTACTTCAAGTGGGTTTCTCGTCATCACGAGTGATCTCAAGATTACACTGGTATTAATATAACTTATGTCAAGCCTCCGTTCATTTCAACAACAAACTCCAGGCAAGGTAACACATGACAGACAGCAGTATTAGTTGTACCTCCAATGACGTGTCTTGTAAATTGTTGAATATTACTGCTTCCTCAACTATTGACTCTGAGTATTTGCAACAGTCCTACTAAACGATGAGTGAATGAATAAGTCATAACATTAAACTAACGCTCACTTTTAAGCTAAATTTTTATGACGTCACATAATAAATATATAAGTCACTTTGTAGCACCGGTTATGAGCTGTTTTAATTTTATTTTTAAAATGGTTTTCACGTTTTTCGCACCCCTGTAGCAAACGTCAAAGCCGCGTGTTGTACAGTTTGCCGTTACTTAAATGTTTATGCTCAAAATTGTTTTTGTAACGGTTCTGTATTTTATACATTTTTTGTATTAAATGCCATTTACGTTAGTTATATTAGGCCGGCATGGCCAGATAGGTTAAGGCGTTCGACTCGTAATCTGAGGGGTGCGGGTTCCAATCCCCGTCGCACCAAACATGCTCGCCCTTTCAGTCGTTGGTGAAAGAGTAGCCCAAGATTTGACGGTGGATGGTGATGACTAGCTGCCTTCCCTCTAGTCTTACACTGCTAAATTAGGGGCGACTAACGTAGATAGCCCTCGTGTAGCTTTGCGCGAAATTAAACAAAAATGTTATTTATATATGCTATTAAAAATAATAAGTTATCGAAGTGAAGTTACGATAAACAGATATTACATTTTTACTTAAAAATAGATGAATAAAAAAAAGTAACAGGTTACAGTTAAAACATGTGCTACGCGTTAATCACAATGATGAGGCCCATGTTCTGTTGTTGTTTAATCCTGTTCTGAAGAGAGTGTTATCAATGGACACTACGGAAGAGAAGATAAATCTTGGATCACTCATCTTGACAAACTTTCCACTAGTACTGTATGTTAGCTTTCAAAACAAAAGAAATGAAAGTTAAATAGGGGATTTGACCTGCAAAGTCTTATTTCACTGAATAGGCCGACCTCTAACGTCACTTCTTCAAATACCTTTCTACTGGTCCTATATTCCAAGTCATGGTATTATTTTAATATGTATGTAGGATAGGAACAATTTACAAATGTTTATAAAATTGCATATAGTTCATTTAAAATTACATAAAAATATTTTTATAAAATGTTTCTCCTAAAAAATAGTATATTTTCACCAAATTCTTTGATTTTAAGGTTTCAAACAACAAATAATGTTTCTCTGATGAATAAGCAGTATCATGTATTATTGAAACTGGAATTTATAGATAAAGCTGTCAAATTAAAAATCGAGAGGAACAATTTGAAGAAGTCTTAGATGAACTAAAAAGCATGATTAGTTTCTTAAACCTAGGAATCTTAAAATTTAAAATGATGAAATGTAATAATAAAGCTTTAGCATGGAGTAGGTGTTAAGGTTTCAGTAAACTCAATGACCTTAAAATTATAAACATGGGTACTTGTTCGTGAAACACCCAGATAATGTTATTGTAATTTATCATACTATCATTTCTCTGATGATAAGAAAAGGATCTTTAACACATAGTTACAATTTTCTATTCCCTCTAAGAAAGTTACTGAAAAATACTATTTTCTGGGTTCGGAAACCATTTGACAAATGTCTACGTGACAAATTCGTAAAACTAGATGCACAACTGTTTCAACAGGCTAAAACTGGCCGTGCTCTTGTGAAATTACATGATTTTATACCTGGGAAAAGAAATAAATAATTAAATGAGGTTCGAAACCCATACTTTGACAGCTTTAAACATTTGTAAGAGCATTTTAACCATTAAACTGTTTAAAATTAACGGGATTGTGGATTCAAAAAAGTGGATTACATCAACATTATACTGAAGACGAATAAGCTTATAGGACTTACAAGTGATCCCACAACAATTAGGAAGGCCAAAATTACGAGATACTTTTTCAAGATAAAAAATGACGGTGTTATACCAGAAGACATTTACCAAAATGTCAAACCACTGGGCTCACAGTGTAGAATTTTATACGGACTTCCTACCATTCACAAACAAGAATATCCAGTAAGACCAACTGTTTCTAGTGCAAGCACCTACAGACTACTAGTACCAAGATTCGTAACTCTGTTTTTGAAAACATTTAAATAAAATTAATGTTATTTTAAGGTTTAAAGATGATGTTCACTGCAAGTAGGGGCAAATTAAGGTTCAGACAGGTCTGGGGCTTAATTTTTCTACCTGGCCTATTATTATCATGACTAAATACTGAGGTAAAATCAATATAAACTTCGTAAAAGGCTTGTTTTGAGCCAAGGCTTGGGATTACAGCCCCATTAGTCCTCGCCTAAACCTGCCTCTAATTGTACTAATGATGGATAGAAGTCACTGATATTTGTTCTTGCTTTGTTTTTGCTGAAAATGAAATTTTGTGGGGTGTAACTAATGATGTTTTTACCACAATTTTACATTTTCCGAAGAAACATTCACATTTTATCTTTATCGATAAAATTTATAAACGGACTGATACAGTGGTTTTCATTTCAAGTTTTATGTATGTGCTTCCATGAAAAAGTCTGGTTACAGTTCTGTCATGGACGTTTTAAGTGAATATACTTTGGTGGTGTTTAGTTATACTTAATCGGTTAACTGTTTCTCCAGTTTTTACAATGGATATCCAAATATAAGCTTTACTGTTGACCAAAAGAATGGCAAGTTCTCGCTCTCAGATGTTCATATCTTAAATAACTAGGTTACACGTACGACTGAGGTGCGTGGTAAAACCAGTTTAACTACATTTTATTCACCTTTTGGAAGTTTCATTCGTCCAATTTTTAAACAAAATCTTGTTAAAATCCTATCATAAAAAGTATTTAAAATATCACAAAATTAAAAACCATTTTGAAGTAAAAGTTGAGAACATGAAAGAAAAGCTATAAAACTGTAATTAAGACAATTAAGACAAAACCAAAATCAAACAAATACCTCAACTGCTGTTACGTTAGATGTTCTAAATAAAACTGTCACTTTAGTGGCACCCTGTTTATACACTATTTCATTCATTGATTAAAGAAGAAAACTGGGAAAAAGATGTACCCACAAATTCCGTTAAAATGTGTCTAAAACAGTTTAGGTAAAAACGACTCTTCAACTTCAAAGACAAACAACATCCACTAAATGCCTCGCTAGTAGTGTTTGCATTCACATTTTCGAGATGCAACGAAGAATATGCTGAATGAATAACTAGAAAGACAAAAAAGATATCACTTTAACGATAAGACCAATACAACCAGTAGTATTAACAACAACGAGTGTGATGTTATGTCTACCTTCAGTTTTCCGCATCATTCTCTATTGCTGGAAGGAATTTCAACTTATAATGCTAGAAGATCTTACCTTTAAGTTATGAAAACCAGTTTTTAATCAGAAGATGAGAGCACTATATCTTCATTTGTGAAAATGTAAAGAAAGGAACGGAATGTGAACTTCAGCCGTCAAAAAGCATTTAATAAAAGTGAAAGTAATTCAATTAAAAGTCTTTCAGACGTTTACTATTCCATGTTTTCCGTTTTCAGCATGTGATCCAAACTTTCGCAACACTCTAAATTCAATAAAGTGTCAAGAATCTAACTGTTAGTACACCTACTCTACCTGCTAAGGAGTTTTGAGAGACTAAAACAAAACAAATACCAAAGTTTAATTATAATTATTTTGCACTTTCCAGTTATATAAAGGTGTACCAAGAAAAGAAGCGTATGATCCAAGTAGTCCCTTATTAATGTTCAACTGACTTATAAAAGGAGTGAAAGAAATATTTCACAGCCAAAAGTATGTTTTCAGTGTTGTTTTATTTAACGACAAGGATTAGATCAGACTATAAATATTTATGTTTTTCCAAGTTTCACGACCATAATTTCTATAACTGAGAAAAATAATAGGCAATAAAAACAACCCTCGGTACGTTCAATCTTTTATATGGCAAACTAATAACACTGAATCAAAAACACCTTAGAAGTGAAAAAAAAAAAGAAAAAAGATACGGACGATAAAGGATTGAGTGTGCGACTTAAAGGAATTAAATCAAACTTAGACGAACTGGTGGCTAAACTTATAAGACTGATAAGAATTTTACAGCAAATATTTATTAGTTAGCGAGGCTGTGTTTTAGTTCTGCTTGGGGCATGATAGTGGGATAAAACTTGATAAGGCCAGTATACCTAAACGTGGAATTCTATTTGAAACTATTTCGATGAGATTGTACACATATAATTAGTGCTGATACATAACTTCACAAGTAACAGAAAATAATTAAGTTTAAATTTCATAAAAATCAGGGTTTTGTGTTTTCTAAGATGGTGATAGCATAAAATGAAAAACTCTTATTTGAGTTAAATGTTATATCAATCCTTGAAATTTAGAAAATGCTAACTAAACCTTTGATATTAATATATTTGTGATATATAAGATTGATAGATTATATGTCTATTAATTAGTATTATAACATCATTATTATAATACGCTTAGGTTAGAATTATCCTCCTATTGAGACATAGGAATATGATTATCATGTTGCACGCGTATGTTTGAAATCAATTGAGAATCCCAAACAGTAAACATCCATTGGGAAGAATCCAATAATTTTGTTGTGCAAAACAGTATACCATATGATGCAAGGTGCCTAACATTGTCAAAACTTCGTTAATATTAAAAACAAAAATAGGCAAGTGAATTGAAAAGTCATGCAAGAACCTAACAGAGGATACACGAGGAATTAAATGTTAGAAAATGAAAAACATGAAGAAAAGAGAACTCCTCCTACAAAACGGATAAACTCTGTAGAATAAACCTCTACTTTAATTAAAAACAAGTTGTTTAAAAAAAGCGGCGTTTCAGCATTGACCTCGAACAGTGATTCTTTCATTATTATAAAAAACTAAATTTATATTTCTAGTATAAATTTTCAAAAATTTTCAAAAAGAAAACATCATGAAGTGAAGATTGATATCCAAAGCAACTATTTATTTTATTTATCTATATTTGTCAAAAACATGTAATTTTACAAACGCTGGATTTTAAATAACATTTAATTACGGACAAAATGCACCACGTGTTAATACGTACATTCTAATCTTAAAGTAACTTCTACCCACAAACGTTGTTCAGTAATAATTCGGTTACTGTTCAAGAGTCTAAATATTTGTGTTTTGTACTAACAAGTCAACAGTTTTAGCTTCAGACAAAACTGACATACTCTGTTAAAAAAGCCCAAAAGCAGCATATTTTTGTGGTTCAGTTTGGTAGGCCCAGTCTAAAGTTGTTCTCTGGATCATAGCGGCAGCTAATGGGATATCGGTTATTGTGTTTTCTTGACCGCCTGCTTCTAAAAGCAATACTCTTGTACCCAGGTCCTCTGAAAGTCTGCTGGCCATTACTGATCCCGCTGAACCCCCTCCAACTGCAACAAAAGAACAAGAGAAACATCATTAAAAATAATGATATTGGAAGGGAAAGAACATTAATAAATTACAAGCAAGAGGACAGCCGTTTGAAAGAGGTACTTATCTAAATTTAAACTTCCTAGTAAATAAAACACGCCAACAGATATTATACTTTAAAAAGTGCAAAATATAGCTTGAAATGTAATTTACAAAAAAAGACTCACGTGGTAATGATAAATAAAAAAAAACCTTTGTGCAAAAGACGCTACAAAGACATTTAGTTCAATATAGAGAAAGCCAACAACATACAACACAATCCCGCCATTAAACATACCGAAATTAATGAATTACAAACTTTCATGCAGTATAAAACAAAACATTGTATCCTTTAGCTTAATGATAGTTTAAAACAAAAATATATAAATGTCTTTAGAAGTTAATAAAAAACTAAAGAAAAGGCTCATTTTATTCACGCTGAATAAATCACACGCATTCATTTACCTTAGAAAATAACATTTCAACATAAACAAAGTGTTTTCGTAGTTATAACCAAACAAATAAGAAGCTGGATAATGACCTTACAGTTTTGTTTGTTTCAATAATTTCGCACAAAGCTACACGAGAGCTATCTGCGCTAGCCTTCTCTAATTTAGCAGTGTAAAACTAGAGGGAAGGCAGGTAGTAATCACCACCCACCGCCAACTATTGGCTTCTCTTTTACCAACAAATAGTGGGATTGACTGTCACATTATAATGCTCCCACGGCTGAAAGGCCCACACATAACTAATTTAAACACTGTATGATATATGTAAAATGGTTAAATTTGTTCGTGTCTAAAGAATGCATTACAAACAGAATTATTTCTACTTCTTCTCATTGATTAAGTGTCAACACCGTGCAAATTAAGTCACATTTTTTGGTAGTTTAAGCATTATTTTACGATAGGTATTTATGCACGTGCAGTGATATCGTATGTCACAATGTCATAGACAAAAATATGCAAAAAACATATATCTAGGTTGTCTAGAATGTGTGACATATTGAAACCAGACTTTGTACTAATTGTTTTATGATTAAAGATAGACTATAAGTGTATAATAACCCAAATAGCTAAATTTAACAGACTAATTCCAGTGTTATTACATCACTCAAACACTAGAAACAATGTCAGAAACATAACTAACAAAACGAATTCCGAGTTTCAATTTTTTTTATTCTACTTTAAGTTCACTGCAGGATATTTTACGGTCCCTTTTTTCATCTTTTTATTTTTTTTCAGAAAAATACCCAAGACCTAATAAATCGAGCGTGTTAGTTTGTAATTACACAATAGGCGATCTGTGCTGTGCTAACCACTAGTATATAATTTTTAAAACTTACCGTTTAACTACAATGGAGCAAATTTGGTGACAATTTGCGGATGCTTATATCTTAATCAAAAAGATTACTTGACACAGACCTTTACAGAATATGTAATGAATATATATATATATATTCCTTACGATCTTAAAGCTGCACAAATGCCAGCAAGAATAAACTCTTGAACAATTTATTAAATAGAATATTTTATAAAATGTCCAAAACTATATTTTAAATTACACTTTGGCCATAATTTCTAAACCAACTAACGTATAAAACCAAATATTAATTTAAAATTCAACTATCAATGAAAGAGCGAAATCTTTATTAAACATAGTCAAGAGCTAAATTCAAAACACTTCGGTCAATTAAACCTTTGTAATTCAACATCAGAGGGGTGAAGGTTTATATCTTTGTTTTCAGGAATTAGCTCGTTTCATACACATTTTTAAAACAAATCATCCGGTCAAGATGATAATAATTTCGTTCAATTTTTCTTCATTTTCAGAATAAATATATTTTATTAGATTATTTTTAGACGAAAATTCATCCTACTTCCCTTGCTAATCCAGTCAATAACACACAGAATATACATTTGTTTCATATTTTTTGCTCAAAGATATACAAAGGGCTATCCGCACATTGCCGTTCTTAATTTACAACTATTGAAAGACTAAAGCGAAGACAACTAGTCAACAGCAAGCACCCATCGCCATGTTTTGGGCTTATCCTGTTGGACAGATTACAGAGATTTAACAATTATTCTTACCTTTCAACGCACTGATGTTTTTCTTGTATTTAGATTGTAGTCGAAATATGCCAGCCTCTCCTGACCTTGTAATTTAATACGCAACGAGGTGGAAAAATGAATCGTCTTTCAGTTCTTTATACGTGTTGGTTATACTTATTTTATGGGTAATGAACGAATCTCGAGTCAGGCTATGACCCTTTACAAACTAAGTGTATAACTATTTTTAATTTTATTTCTTCAAACGGTAGTATTTACTCAGTCATACTGTGTTTTATTACGCTAAAAATACAGTATATTTATTTGTTTTGTAATTGCTTACTGTATAATGTTTTTTTACAACACGTAGCAACTTCTTGTTTAAAAAACGGTTTTGTTGTAAAGAACGTTAAGTTTGATCTAGGTTAAACCGTCTATAGAGTTCAATTCCAAATACCAACACTACAAGGTAAAACTACTGCTAAATTTACAATAGTTCACATTAACTTACACTCGTGTATATGATTACTAAGAAAGTCATTTGGTAACGTTTTCACTAAATTAACTTTGAAATTATAATCTTTAAAATCCTACCTTTAATTTTTTAGCGTTATCATACTAAAATATCCATACATATACATTTTACAATGTATACTTTAACAAGTAGTTACCGATGATATAATCGTATTCTGTGTCCACTTTCTTCGTAGTGTAAATAATGCCGTTCGTGAATGTTTGATACAAAATGAACAATCCTAAAGGCAGTAGAGCTGGTAGAATGGTCAACAGTTCTGCCATTTCTCATTTATCTTCAGCTTCTCTTATTAAAATTATGAAGCACAAACTTACTTTTCCGAACGGCCAACTTATCTCTTTGTATAAACTTACTTCATCCACCACTAGACGATAGTATTATATCGATCATAAAATTGGTCCAATTATCGAAGAGTAGTTCCTGGACAAGAAAAAATATATCAGTTTTGTTTATAAACTCAGTCGTGTGTATAAGATTTCTAATTGGCATACGTATAGAAAAAAAGGTCTATATCTTACAGAATGTACTGATACATACATATAGATATAGATGTTATATATATAGTTATCACCAAATTTTAGATTTTTCTCCTAAAGAATAATTTATTATTAAATAAGTACTACAAGTTGGTTATAAAGACAATGAGGAAGCATTTTGGTACACAGACGAATTATGTAGTGCTAATAATTAAGGATAATCAAAAACTTATTTCACTTCTTCTTCATTCAATCTCAATCCAGCTTAGTATTTAGGTCGGTCACTTGGTTACTTTGTATTAGCCAAAAATTGTTACATTTGGGTGGCTGACCCTGGCAGCAACTCTGAAGGACGAACTTGTTTGGAAAAGGTTATTCTGATCCGTAACCATCGGATTGAGATTCTATTCACTTAACTAACTGGCCCGAAAGTTATGTTTAACCAGTTTCTGAAAATAGTCCTAGGAACACTACATATGTAAATTAGGCTAACGTATAACTATAAACTAAACAAACAGCCTTTATACGGTTATACATGTGGTGTCGGTATTCATAAAAGACATACAACAATAACAACTATCAGCTGAGGAACAACTGGTGGGACTCTATAACCAGTAGCCAGTAGAAGTCAAGAAATGGTGATGGTCAGACATGATGATGTGGCTATTGAAAACTGTTTAACCAAAGTTCTAACAGCAATTAGTGTTTATGGTCAGTTTTTCGTATTGGTACTACATCGGTATGATAGGAGTGTTGATTCAGTATTTCAACCATTTTAATGGAACATTTACTCTAATATGCTCTGTTGTTCCAATCTTAACATCGTGTACTGTGTCTTCCGCTGTTTTGTAGCTTTAACTTATAGGTGAACTGGAAAAGCTTTTTCTTCTGTTCTGTTGATTCCACGTCCCATTAATGAAGAAGCTGCTAAATTCTGGATTGATAAATTGAGTTTTTTGTATTAAAAATAATGGCTATCTAATTATTTAATTTTCTTTGCACGAACAGAAACATAACAGTGGATAAAAATCTATATCAACTGCCGAGTCGTTTCACAAAACACCTCAAAACTGATTTCCAGAAGGTTGGTAGTTGATCAAATTGCATTAGTTCTGTTATTTATTTTATTGTAGTTGGTTATGGTACATCATTATGTTTATAATCAGGTTTAAGTATTAAACAAATAATTTTCTAAAAAGCAATGTCAATAAACCAAAACGATCAACTTTACAATTTATATTTCATACATAAATCAATATCAATTTTCACACCGAGACTTAGAACCAAGTCGTTCATAACAACTCTGTTTTGTTTTGTTTTGTTTTCATTGTCAGGGATATATAAACATTATTTCTAGATCACTACGAATACAGCGATAACCAGAGTTTCAAATTAAAATTTTATAGTTATTGCTGTTGTTTTGAATTAAGCACAAAGCTACACAATGGGCTATCTGTGTTCTGCCCACCACGGATATCGAAACCCGGTTTTTAGCATTGTAAGTCCGTAGACATACCGCTGAGCCCCTGGGAGCCTATAGTTATTGCATCATCGATTTCTGAAGCACAATAAGAGTTACTATGAATGGAAACACAAAATTTGCAGTAAATAGACAAAGTGGCTCTTTGTAGAATATATTCAATTATTCTTTTTCCAAATATAACAAAAGTATCTAATACACAACACACGAACTGGTTTCATTTGGAACGACATTAACTTACTGCGTTCTAAAAATTACATTACTAATTTCGAATATGGTTAAGTTATCTCAATAATATTTATACGAAACAGTTATATCAAAATACACTAACTCACTTAAAGTAAACAATTTGAAATCAACAATAATTTCATGTTTACCAACTAAAACTCAAAATATTGATTTAAATTGTTAGTGCTTCAATATCAGTTAAGTAATTTTCCTACCTTTATAAAATGAACTTACTAATTTGAAGTTTATCATTTAACAACCAGTCCTCTGATGACTGTTTTGAAGTTTGCTACTTTACATACAGATGGTCAATAAGTCAAGATGTTAAGTTTATTTCAAACACTAACTCATTCCTCTTGATTATATTTTTAAACTTTTATAGTAACTTAATTAAACTCATTAAAACTGAAAATAAATTAACTACAGCCACTTACTCTGTATAGAATTGTCACATTTGTTGTTCAGTACAACACAGTCGTCATTCAAGCTACGTGTAAGCAACCTAACTTCACTTAAATTGACAAGAGAACTGTTTACACGTAAAGTAATTCAGTAGTCGTTCTGGTAACATCTTATTTCTTTCAAATACTGACTCAATGATAACCTATATTTACGTGTTTTACTTGTTTAGATTTAGCGCCTTGCTGCGCGTTCTCGTATATTTAGATATAGTGCTAGTCACTTTATATTACTTTACTTTGCATCTTGTCACGACTAAAAATCACTTACCTTTACCGTCACACCGCTAGTTATTAATTTTGTTTTGTCACCGTTAGGTATACAGCTATTATAAACCAGTATTCCCGTTACGTAAGCTGGCAATAAAGAAAAAAAACAAAGAACCCGAACTGAACAACTCAACCATTCACAGATTACGTACTAAACTACTCAAGCTATTAATAATGCCCGCGAGTGGAAATCGCAAGAAATTAAACTATAAAAAATGAATAAAAAAGGGTACAACCAATAAAGATGTTTCTGAAGTAATTCTAAGCAGTTATTCTACTCTCGAAGTCATTTTTACTGCCAAGCATCTGTTGTACTGTGTGGTGAGTCGATTAAACTAAAATACAATGTTATGAAAATTTAGAACACCAAAATAGTAAAGGTATACCAGAGATAAACTTACCGTTTTGATATCAGAAATGTATTTGAGTGGTGATCTTGCTAGAATACATTTATCAAATAAAAAGTGTATAGAGTGATCGTTTCGGTTTGTCCCTTTTCTGAATTTCGCGCAAAGCTTCACGAGGGCTATCTGCGCCAGCCCTCCCTAATTTAACTGTGTAAGATTAGAGTGAAGGTAGCTAGTCGTCACCATCCACCTCCAACTCTTAGGCTATTCTTTTACCAACGATAAATGGAATTGACCGTCACATTATCACGCTCCCACGGCTAAAAGGGTGAGTACGTTTGATGTGACGGGAATTCGAATCCGCAACCCACAGTTCACAAGTCGAGCGCCCTAGCCATCTGGTCATGGCGGGCCTGATTTGTTTGTCAGTTTTTACCCAACCTATAGTGTTTTATAGTCGAAATAATATCCGAATAACGCAAAGCATGTCACATGATTACTTAGTTTCAAAAAATGTCTTGACCCAAAAATTAATAATAAACCTTAATGTTTTCTTTTAATTCTAGTTGATTTACACCATGAGAGTTTTATTATATCAAGCTGAATCACGCATTTAATTCAAAGTTTACGTCAATGTCTTTTCTTAAATACACTTTGAAGCTGTCGAAGCGCTCTACATACTGAAGACAAAACGGACGAAACACCTTAAAACGTAAAGAATTATTATATACTCTGACTACTTAACATGATAAACTAACCTTAACATTGGTACTGTTAAGTTCATTGCTTTTCTTTTGGCTGCATCAGCATGTTCACGTTTTGTCGTGAAACAAGAAAAAATGATTTCTTATTGCCAAAAGAGCCTTGAGCTTGTAGCCTACTTACAAAAGAGTCTTTGTTATCATGTAACTATTGTTTACTGAACCCCTATCAAGACATAGATAAAGTAATTTTCTTAGAATAATTAAGTAGTGGAGAAAATATATATGTTACAACGCTTTAATTTCAATAATATTCCTGTGTTTCTGTAAAATTCACAAGCAATTTAACTGTTTCTGTGAGATTCTGTTTGCTGTTAGTCTGATACTAATAATGTGCTAAGCTCAATATTCTATGCACCGAAGATTATTCACAATTGCGGATAACTTAAATTTGACCTTGTTTGTTATTTGCTACGGTAGTATTTTATTTCTGACGAATAAAACCATCTTTAATAAGGGTTTAGCAGGATAAAGATGCTTAGTGAATAACGTTCGAAAACCAATGAGGGAGAAGCTTTCTTCAAAATTATAAAGTTTAATTCATTTATTACGTGGCATTTTAAACTTTTTCAATGTTTAAATCCATGTAAAAGTGACACAAGAACCAAATATTATAAATAGAAAATATTCATTTGCTGAGTTACGCGAATATTATATTCACGTTTTTTTTGCACTCAGATCGTCAGAGAAGAATAATACACAGAATGATTGAAGTTTATAAACCAAAAATTGTCATCAAAATTGAAATAAAAGTCATTTAAAAATTGTATATCAAAATAGTGTTGAAGCATAATTATAATATTTTTGATGTACCAAACTCCTATTTCACCTTTCTCTCCAGTGGCTCAGCGGTATGTCTGTGGACTTACTACGCTAAAAACTGGGTTTCTATACCCGTGGTGGGCAGAGCACAGATAGCCCATTGCGTAGCTTTTTGCTTAATTCAGAAAAAAAAAACCTATTTTACGTTGAAATTTTCTCGAGATCACAACGTGTCTTTCATTTACTTCGTTATATTTCTTACATATTTTAAATGAGCAACCTACTGAATGCTTTATTTTCTAACTAATATGTTTCGATGTGAATAAGTAAATAAAAGCTGTTATTTCATTATTCTTTCTCGCATAGTTTTACTACTAGTCCTTTTAGAATGTACTTCACCTGGATTGTTTAAATATAAATTCATGCAATACTGGCAATACTTATGTAAAAACACTAGTTTCAGACCACTATAGCATTTTAGTATACCTTTCTAAGGAAAGTCAGTCCAAAGGTCAGAGTTAAAGGAGAATAAAGCCAAACAGACGAATTGTTAAAGGATAAGAATAATTTAGGAAAAATTTGCATCAGGTTAAAGAAAGCGAGTATATTAACTGTGTGGTCTATAATGAGTCAACTACTACATCGTGGCAAATAATTAATCCGGTGTAACTTTTTTTGGTGCAGTTGACTAAAATGATAATGTTTAAAGGTTGAATGCTTAAGTATATGTTAAGAGTCTAAGATACATAAATTATTTATATTATATTTGTTAGATATACATGAATGTTTCGTTTCAGTTTGATATGAGAGTTATGATCTGGATAGTTATAAAGCGCAAAAGATAAATTTGGTACATTTAGAAGTAATAATTTATCTCAGGTTTGCTTACGTAACTGTTTATGGATAATTTGTTGTATAGTTTAATTGCTGTGAATTGGCATCACATTACTCGAATCTTTTAAGTTGTTTCTCCTTATTTCATTGACTATTGTAATATCCTAACATCTCGTAGAGTGTAGAAAATTCTAGGCCTCAGTTGGTCAGTACATATATATGTATAGGTGATCAAGTAAGTTAGACTGCATATAAGTTTAGCTATAGCGGCAACTTTTAAAATGAATTTCACAGGTTGTATTTTAATAACACAAATATAGGAGAATAATTTGTCTTGTCAAATGGGTTCTATAGTAACTGAAACCGCCTGTATGGACTTCTGGTGAAAAAAGATAATTATTTAAGACCCTGTATACAACTGTGATAATCAATAGTTTAACGACGTTTTGTACATACGTTTGACTTGTTTTTAATATATTATTTTAAAACAAGTAGACTGAATAGTGTCCGTTTATTGTTCAAATTTATTGCCAACAAGTCAGAGACACCTACTGTAAAGAATCTGGCCCTATAAAAACCTCATATTTAGCAATTCAACCAGTATTATACAGTAACAAATGTGAACGATAATGAAAATGGGGCTATATGTGCACAGTTATAGTAGTAGTGAAAATAGTTTAGAAATTATAATCACTCTCCATAACCCTGTCAAATGCTTTTGCTAAAAGGATAGAAAGAAGTGAGTGATTTGGGCTAAAAGACATCAATCTAAAAGTTTGTTAAACAACAACAAGAAGAACTGAGGAAAACAGCATCAACAGAGGAAAGATGAGAAGAAACAGAGAAGAGAGTAAGAGAGGTCAAGAATACAAATTGAGAAAGAAGAGACTGTAAATGGAGAATAAAAGCAAAAATTGCGATTGCCAAGCTCATCCAACAGAAAAACAAATGTCTCGAGAATGAAAAAAGCTGTCCCCCGCTGCTCAACTTTGATAAACAAAAAGACGACATGGATGCTTTCTTGGAAAGATATGAAAGATTCGCCTAAAGTCAAAATTGGGACAAAAGTGACTGAGCAGTCTGTTGTATCAACCCACTTCTTAGAGGCAAAGGCCAACAAATATATGCAACCATGGACTTACAAGTTAAAATTAGTGTTGCTGAAATGCTAAGAACGTACCAAGGAAGTGTTTCATTGGAAGTTCAGAGATATCAAATACGACACAAAAGAAACTGTATTTCAGTTTGTGTCACATCTTCAGAGATACTTCACAAGGCAGAGCAACATGGCCAAGTGTGAACATAGGTTTGAGGGGCTGGTAGATCTGATATGTTACTGTTCCTAAAGGAGTACCAAAAGGTATGGATGAGATGATCGAGCTTGCAGAACATATATGGAAGCCCATGAGGGGAGTATTGTAAACCCCAAGGTTAACCAATTGCAGTTGAAACTAGGAATCATTAAAGAAAAACAGAATACCACAAAAGATAGCAAAAAATCACAGGGCAAAAGGGAGAAGAGATGTTATATTTTTTACACAATGAGTGTAAGTATGTAACCAAGAAGCAACATTAGAAGTTTCAACGTAAAACTACTAGAGCTATATATAAAGATGATCTTGGCAAGAAACACAAAAAAGTAACTATCATCATCATGCATACTGCTGCCAAAAGAAACATAATAGAGGCAATATGTCAGATTCATTACACGAAAGAAGTGTCAGTGGTGATTGTAAGATGTCACAAACACTAAGAGGTGTCAATGAACCACAACATACTAGTAGAAGAAAGTTTTGTTAAGGACAAGAAAGTGAAGAACCAGTCTAGCATCTGATGACCAGATGATGGGAAGTGTAGATCTGTGTGTTCTCACTAATGTGTATGAATGCTATGTGTATATATTATAACTTGGTGACTGGAGAAACCAGACAGAAAGAAGATCGATGAAACATCTACAGCCACTACTAGAGCTCAGGAAAAGCAAAGCAAACATGACATAAAACCTCTGTAGCTTTCGGTAGACGACATGCCGAATGTAAGTTTATGGGAGTATAAGAAGGCAAAAGACCCTTCGCTGCAGAAACATCGAGACAGTGCCCAAAATAAAGGAGGACTGTACCAGATATATCAAGGCAATTATACAGGGGAAATTAAACAAATCATATTATCAACAGAATACAGGACTCAAGTGAAGAAGCTGGCTGATGAATCGATTGTTAGAAGACACATAGAAGCCAAGAAAATAGCAGACAAAATAAACAACAATTTTCATTTGCTAGAGGTCACTGGAGATGTGACCAGATTTTGTAGTTCATGCGACATCTGCTTTGCAGAGGATAATACGTAGATGGAAGATAACCAAGGTGTCACTGGGAGAGTATTCACTGAGAATAGTAGATTATGAGATAAATTACCCAAAATCTATAGCATTGTCAAAGATAGGGATGGAGAGAGAGTAGTAGAAGCCCTCCAGGAAATTTCTGCAGAGTAAGATGCCCAAAAGAAGTCTTGAGAGACAGAGAGACCCAGTTTAACTCAGAACTGATGTAAGAACTATACAGACGCATCAGCACTAGGTAACTCTTTACCACCCTTGTTACGTATTATTATTTTATTTCGAATGAGTAGCCGATTTATTACTTTACGTACGTTATGTATTACAACTTCAAATAACTGGAATTTTAATTTGAGTTTAGTAGTTAATTAAATGTTAATATGTAGGTTTTTGCCAAAAAATTGATACACACAATTTCCTTTTTTAATACAAATATATTTTAATATACAAACAACAATACAATTTAAAATAACGGTTATTTATTTAGTTATTACAAATAATGATTTATACATAAGTTTTACAAACTTACAGGCAACATTAAGTCTTATATCTGGTCTATAACTAAATATTTTATCGACTATCTAAGCCCACCAAAAACAAATTTATTCTGAGTTTATATTGTCCCACCATTCTTAAGCTATCTAGGCTTGATGGGCTTCACGCTGCTACATGTTCCCGTTTCTTACCGATGAATATTTAACATCCTCGTAGAAATACTTACATCCGAAGTTATTCACTAGAGTTGAACGGTTTGTCTGTAAACGTTTCTGGTCAATTATCTGTAGTTTTCTGATTGATATACGTTAATCACAGTTAATTAAGGGTGAAAAGGTTAGGTTTTTGTTAAATTATGTAAGATAAGAACAAACAATGTTACATAAAACCCATAGCTATAATGTTTATTCATAAAATCTATTTTCATGATATTCTTTATAAAGATTGTATAAAAAGTGGCGAAATTGTCAAAGTTACGTATTTCAGCTAAAAATAAATTTTATTAACCATATAAAACAACCTTGAATATTTTGTTGAAAGAAACATATTTACTCAAACATTTATGTATTAGCGTTGCATATATCTTTATTAAATCTTTCAAATCACAGCAATTTCTATCAAATAAAGTGAGTTGTGGTAATAAACGTTATTTCTTTTGTTATGGGGCGCATGTTTGTATTTGGAAATTATTAACTACTAACAAAGTTTGTATATTTTGTAAATTTTTAATATGATTTCTGGTGAAGTTCCATGTATGTTGCCAGTCAGGCTCCTGAGGTAACTATTTCTTCCAAATTATGGGTTTTATGCTATTAATGTGTGGTATCCAAGTTTAATTTTGAGTCAAATGTAATTTCTAAAAAAAACATTTCTGATGTTGCTATCTGTAAAGGAGTCAAGTCTAGATATAACGTGTTTGGCTTGTACGATTTTGTAAAAATTTATCACTTGTTTTTGTGTACATTAATTTTTTTCTCTACTTATCACAGCACAATTATATCTGGTCTAATAGCGGTTCTATAATTTATACTGCTGTTTTTGAGTTTAGGGCACTCTTAACAACTGTGTTTTGTATAGTCAACAGTTAGTTTTCCTTACGAAATAGGTATTCAGAAATGTTTGAAATGTCACTATCTAGTCTTTCAAGATAAATCCACCAAGATTTAATGGTAAATTGTAAACGGAGCTACAGAAGCAGTTATCAAGTGCATGAGAATGTTTTGAGGACAGTTATTAGAAAATTCATAGATTTCTCTTATCCCGTTCCATTGACTGTAGTTTCGCGAGATAGTAGGCAGGGGCAGTGGGGATCTCGTTAATCCATTCATGTGCGTCACTAGTTAGATGATGAGGCATTTGTCTACCTTAAGAGAGTTATAGTTAGGCACATCCCGGCTGATTTTCCCAAGCCCGTTCACTTGGCTGTGGTTTAGCTAGATTTTTAATTATATATAGAATTTTCTATTCACGATACTAAGTTTTACTGCGATGTTTGACAGCGAAAAGAATGTGCACGTCTAGATATAGCTTTATTAGTCTGAGAGATGGGAGAAAACGACGAATATTTTGAAAAACCAAGTTAATTGTCTATGGGAAAGACAAACAAAAACTAATACAATTATCTTAAAAAGTGAGGGGTTGTGGCTGGCATCGATTTACTACATCTGAATAAAAAGTATGTAAAGTTACATATTTCTAGGTTGTTGTCGTTTCGTGCTAATTACTTTATATGCAAGTTATTTATAATCATATAGAGCATCACCACCTGGTGACACATTTAGTGTTTTTGAAGGTTTCAGCGGTCAGTGACCATAACAACCGGGAAAGAACTTGAAATAAGTGATATTTTTGTATATATAGCAGACAAGGAAGTTTCAGTCTTATATGTGATCTCAGAAATCGGAACAAACAAAAAACATCTCTTCAGATGACATCTTTACAACACTATAGGGGAACATTTCAAAAAATAAAATAATTATAAAACACAACCAGAAATAGAATATATACTCATAAATTACTGTAACATATGAAACATATCACTAAGTTACTGCACATGTGCAATAAGAACTTGCGTTTGAAAATTAAGAATGTTGTTTCGGTACTAATAATTGACTTCTTTTCCTCAAACCATCTATAGAGGATAAAGCAAACGTGGGAATATAGTTGTTTCGTTTAGAATATAGTTTATAACTGTTACTCTGAAGCAAACAATAATTAAGTTGGTTTGAATTGACTTCGTAGTATTTTCATATGTACCAACTGTATAATAATTATCACCCAACTCTAAGTATGTCTATCAATATTGCTTAATTTGTTTTCATTTATTGAACACTATAATTTTTTACATACCCATGAATTTCTTTTTTAACAGAATAGGGTCATTGTAGCAGCCAAATGTCAATATTGAAGCAAGTAATCAAGATCCCCCAAAATGTTAAGTATAACAAAATCAAGAATGAGTTGGTTATTCCAAACCTTATACAGTCCTCAAGATATAGATATTCTTTCTGCCTATTTGTTTTTGTTAAGTAGCAAAAGTGTTCATTACTTATTATTCGTAACTGTATTTAAAACAAACCGGAGTTTATGATGAGGGATATCTATAAACGTAAATAAAATTACGACCAGTATAAATGACAGAGTTCCTATTTAGATCTGACGAAGCTGTAATAGCGAAATATTGAGCTAATAAAATTACTTTCTGAAGATATATATTGTAATTTTATTTACGCTTATTGGAGTGTTCACTAGTACTAAATCACAATGGAAAAAGAAAACTTCTTACACGTAGTTCCATTCGTTTATGAATTTTTTAAGTGACATTTGAGCAGCCTAATATAAAGTAAGCTAAATTCTTAAAGGATGTTATACAAGAGAGAAATATATATATATATATATATTTGAGATAGCCACCCATTAAGTCTGCGGACTTACAACGCTACAAACCGCGTAGCTTTGTGCTTAATTCCAACCAAACAATAATTTCGATAACTGCTGAAGAATATCAGGTAACGCTGAAACTTTGTGGGCTTACAAAAATATTTTATTTTCCTTCTTTCATAACATTTTACTAGAATTTAAACTTCCTATAAAAATGCTGTTTTGATTCTTTACACTTGTAAATCATTTCAGTACATAGATACAACATAACCCTAAAAAACTCTTATAAAAATAAATGTAAGGTATATTTTATATCTTTTAACTTCCTTACAGATAAATAGTTTGGATAATTGAAAAGAATATCATTTCCAAATTAGTTTGGATCATATTATCTTATTATCTCTCAGAATATTTCAACGCTTTTTTTTTCAAACAGAAAATGACACATTTAGTCTGCTAGTTTAAAATTAAGATTAGGTTAATTAAATGTTTGACTACCTAATAATTTTTGGATGGACAACAAAAACATTACCCGTAATTCTAGAGCTCATGTGATATTATGTTATTTTAAAATTTCCTTGAAAATTATTCCTTCTGAGGGTTAGAGTATTACTGCGTTCGAAATTATTCAATACTATGCGAGTTTTTTTTATGTTCCATATATGTTATGGTATTTTGAACATCATTTCTCATGTTATAGGTTCGATTTAAACATTATGTTCTCGATTTCGTCATGTATATTTTTGAAGTGTTTCGGTTTGTTTGTTCGTAGCTAAGCACAGAGCGACACAATGGACTATCTGTTCTCTGGCCACCACGGGTATGGAAATGCACTTTTTAACGTTGTAAGTCCGCAGACATACTTCTATGCCACTGGGAAACAACCATTTCTGTCCTAGATTGAGATACATAAAGTAATAATCCTAAGGCCCGGCATAGCCAAGCTTTTTAAGGCGTTCGACTCGTAATCTGAGGGTCACGGGTTCGAATCCCGATCGCACCAAACATGCTCGCCCTCCCAGCCGTGGGGGCATTATAATGTGACGGTTAATACCACTATTTGTTGTTAAAAGAGTAGCCCAAGAGTTAGCGGTGGGTGGTGATGACTATCTGCCTTTCCTCTAGTCTTACACTGCTAAATTAGGGATGGCTAACGCAGATAGCCCTTGAGGAACTTTGCGCGAAATTCCAAAAAACAAACAATAATAATCCTTATTATTAAAAAAAATCAACAAAGAGAAAATTATGTTGCACATAAGGTTTTCTCAATAATAGATTATATTTCGCTATATCATTCTGACCATTGTATAATGTAAATAATAATAAATAAGTTAACATTATCGTAAAACAAAATGTAGATCTTATAATTCTGTTCTTCATGCTTACACATTTTATGGCAAGAATATTACCTCACCATTAAGACAGTTTGATGCTTTAAACCTTTTCTGTTAAAAATAAATAATCGATTTTACATTCTAAAGAAACCAAATTATTGTAGTATATCAGCTTTAAATCAAAGCATTTTTCTAAGTTTTTCGCATTACAGATTTTATTATAAAAGTGTTAATGAAAAAATACAGGAAACAAATTTTATGATTAATTTATATACTTGGCACAAACAACCTACAACTTGAACATCTCATATGACCTAATCATAAACACACCACAGCTTAGTTCAAACTGTCCATTATTCTGTTGGTTCCACTAATTCCTGAATTCCATGGGTAGATGATGGTAGGTTAAGTTCAAGAAATAAGCAGATTAGTGAGCTTTTTACTCACAACCACCCTTGCTGCACGTGAAAAGGTTCCATCATCACTTTCAGGGCTCTAGGAAAGTGTTTTAAGCTTGAAGACGTTTACTCAGAAACAACGATATTTTGACCAATATGCAGTTATGCAGATGATACGACTCTGAGATAAACCTTTAACGTAATTAGGTGACAATGTTAAGAACCAAGAAGCGAGGTGAATCCATTAACATTAATAAGATTGATATTTTAGTATTAGAAGGCAGTTTATCATGTGATACTTACTTCTTGAAAAAATATCAGGTCATCTTTTAAGTAATGTCCAATTTTAGGTTCAGAAAAAAAGAGAGGATTTCAAACGATTTTAATGTTATTTAATCGATAATGTATATTCTATTATCATTAATTACTTCCTGCCAACATCTTTACGATTGATCAAAGTAGGCCTCTTTTCTTTGAGGCAACATTCAAGCGCTCTAACTGTTGATAATAGAAGTCTGATGTAATCGTTAAATTGAGTGGCAGCAACTCAAAATGGATCCCACCAACAGTGTCCCAACAAACGCTTAACAAGACTTTCCTAGGGTGGAGGTCCATTTTTGACTGTGCTTTAGCCAGTTTACCTGCACTGAAACATTGTCTGCGGCGCTTAACACTTTTATAAAATACCCATTTTTCATCTTCAGTCACTAACTTCACTCTTGCTCTAAGTTTGGCTCGTGTCAAATCATGGGGACCAATTTTCAAAGTTTTGATAACTTTCCAAACCGTTAATAAGTTGAATTAAGCTTCTGTGCTATTCCTTCAACTGTTACAGCACAATCCTCATCAAGTGCAGCCAGCAGCAAGTCATCATTAAACTCAACAGGACGACCCCATCGTGGCGCATCTCTTAAGCTTTATTCACCTGATCTGAACTTTTGAAACCACCTTCGATATTTTCTTTTATTGAGAGACTCTGCACCATAAACACTTTGAATGTTTCGTGTGGTTTCAGCTGCACAATTGCCTTTTTGAAACTCATGACACATTGTATGCCTAATATGCTCCTCAGACACATCCATCTTTATAAAGGTTTATTTGATTAATGATCTGAAAAAGTGGAGTTGGGTTAGTTTATTTTATTTGTCTGAACACTTTTATATACATCCTACTACATATTTCAGTCATTAAAGCGTTCTACAAAGACAGAAATGATGATGCACTTTCTGTATGAAATTTTCTGACATTACTTATGGGATGACCTGATACTAAAACAACAAAAATTAATGACAATACTTGGCAGCTTTCAAATGTGTTGGAATTAAATCTTTCAAACTTATGTAATCGTCTAATTGTTTTTACTTTAAAGAACTAAAGAAAAATAAATATGGGCACTCTATACAGCAGCGAGGTAGTTAAACAAAGAAATTACACGACAACTAAAATTATACGAAAGCTTTTTCTGTAGAATTGTCTTCAAACTTGTTAAGGTAGGATCTAGAAAATAACAACGGAAACAATTTGTGGCGTATCTCTCTTCGTACAGTAAATAATCATCGCATATGAGCGTACCTTAACTGACTCAAAATTATTTAAATATTGCATTAAAGTAAACTGGTTTAAAATTCGACGAACTGAATTCTTCATTAAATATATAGTACACAGATATACAAATCGCAAAGGACAAAAATATGCATATCAGATGCATAGATATTAGAAATTACATATAGGTGAAACAGATGGCATACAGGAATATCCGAAAGTAAAGTAAATACCAAAATAAACTATGAACTCTATGGCATGTGTCAGCCTAATCGGTTTACTGCTATTAGGGTATTCAGATACAATGATATTCACCAGTTAGTTAAAAAGTATTCACAAGAATGCATACTCTGGTCATATACTACAGCAAATACTTTCAACCACAGACGACAGATAACAAAAGACAAAATAAACAAACATGAGTGAACAAATAAACCAAATCTTTATTTACTAATGTGTGTATGTTTTATTGTTTACTGGGCTAGCCCTTATGTTTTGAATAATGAACATCTGGTTTCTTGGCTGAATAAGTGACTTTCCTGAAACGTTCTTGAAAGCTAACAACACAAAGGACAGTAACATATCACACTTTTAAATCAGGCAAAAGGTCCAAGTGCGGTATCCCACAATCGACAGCTGCATACAGAAGATGGAAACATTTACATTTGAAAATATCACCATTCAAACACGTGCAGTTTGCTTTTAACACAGACAGTAGTTTAATCAATTAACGATTTTATTACTGCAAGCAATACATTGTGACAATGCACGAGACTTACGCATTAAGGAGAATTACCAAAACATGTATTTTCCAATGTGAATGTATCCAACCCGCTTTTATAAGCATTGAATTGTTTTGATGAAAAATTCTAATTTACTTCATGCACAAGTAACATTGACTCATAGTTTTCATAGTAGATCCATCTCTCAGATACTAATGCTTGAATCCAAATCAGAAAAACTACCTCTGTGTGTTGGGTGACGTTATCAAGAAAAAACTGAAGTTGGAGATACAACCTTCCACACCTATCTAGTTTACCCCGTTTGCTAGAAAGAATTTTGAGTTACTTTGCCAAATTAGAGGTTTTGCAATAAACCACTGATACATAAGAAGGTTGGATAAGGTTCTAGCCACTTCATTATCAAAAAATTTCAACCTCCTACTAAGGTATCCTTATCAGCACGTACATGATAATTCTAAGACTTTGTATACAAGTTGTATACGCTCATCAATTCTAGTCACGCTACTTTAAATTATCTGGAGTACATGCAGTCAACTCTCATCGTCAACCTCAGTTACAAACCCCTCTGAATAATACTCACATTCAATCGTTTCATCTGGTAACGGGATATAGACAGTCAGAAAACCACTTGGCATCTTTATGAATCAAATTCTAGTAATATTTGTGATCCTTCTCTGCTTCTGTAAGCTCAACTGACCAGTAATCATCAAAGTACGTGAAATAGCAGCTAAGATGTACCCTAGCCGCCTATTAACATCTCAGTCCCGAAGACGAAACAAGTACATAGATATAGCATTCACCATTCCAAGCAAAGGTTCTGTATCTGAAAAATTACCTTTCCTATTTCTTGCTGCACTCTTAGAAGCATTTACCATTCCAAGCAAAAGTTCTGGATCTGAAAAATTACCTTTCCTAGTTCTTGCTGCATTCTTAGATTTATTCTTCACTTTAACCACAATTTTCTCCTCTCCATTATGTTGTCTCAGAAGTCACCTTTCTACCATCATGTTTTACAAACATCACAGTACCAAAAACTCAAAATCTAAATATAATCTAAGAAGGTCGAAACATTGTTCTGTACTTTATTCTAATTAAAGTTTTAGTATCCATGCCATCCATCTTTAGAATACATGACAGAACTCATATTTCATAAAGCTACTGCAGAGGAGTAATCATAACTTCTTGAGATACATAATTGTACTTTCAAAGATAGTTCAATATAACTCACTTAATCCACTATAGAAGAGTGAAATTTGTAGCCATATAACAAAGCAAGCTTCATTTATAAATCACAGCTTCTTTAAATACGGTGTATTGATGTAGTTCAAACATAAATCATTTTGTAGGCTAATTGGAATAAGAAAATCTAAGAAATTACAGCATGTGCACAATACCCTTTACAAGAAAATGTAACTCAAATCATGAAAAGTTTATGTATTTACGAACGCTGATGTTGAAATTATGATTTGAGGAAATATTTAAACATATCGTGTCTTGTGCATTCTAAAACATATAGTTTTACATGTTTTTCTGTTATCTAATAAAAGATATAACAAATTACCAAATTTTTAAGGACATTTTTGTCTGCCCTCTCTATTTGTATTTCATCGTTTGACTGTTTAAACACATATTGAATTATTCAATAAATCACTTGTCAGGAAGCTTGCATCAGCTACAGTTGACAATTTATAAATCTACGTTTCTTGGTTTTCTACCATATTTATTCATATATTCAAATTAAAATTGAAACCTAATACAGCTTAAGTTTGTCAGGGAGAATAATCTAGAACGAGTATTTTTAATTAGGCTTATTTGTTTCACTTGCCTAACATTTACATTCTAACTCGACTTTTTAAACTTCGAAATACTTATATGTCAATAATGTGGCATTATGCGTTGCCCACTCCACTTTCAGTTACCTCTTTAAATAAAATAAAATATTAATATAGGGCATCAAGTAACACTAGGTGTATGATTTCACTAAATGATAGTTCCACTGAGTTATCACATAAATAATTATAATCATGTATGATAAAAAATCCACAATAACACTATTGATCATTTTGATCACGTGGTTCTTCCCGTTCGTAGCGTTCGTAGCCCTGCGTCGTGAGTAGTTTTCCTCATAACTTAAAAAGTATCAGGATTAGGATAATGAAAGTGTAGTATATTATAAATATTATACTAACACTCATCTACATTAATTTTTATGTAAATTGGATGAAAAATAAACTGTTTATAAACAAATAACCAAACATAGGAGGGGCAGAAAGTGTTCGTGCATCTACTTTAATGGTCAGTTGTGTAGCCTTTCAGGTGAATTACTTGGCGTAATCTCTCCTCATGATCGTTTGACAGTACTCGACTGGTTGTTTCTCCCATTCTTCTTGTTTTTCGGATGACGCTGATGAACCCTGGTCTTCAACTCATGCCATACGTTTTCAATTGGGTTGAGATCGGGTAACTGCGATGGTCACTCCAGAACGCTTATATGGCTCCTCTGCAACCAGGATTGCACATATTTCGATGTGTGCTTAGGGTCATTGTCGTGCTGGAAAATCCAACGAAGCCCAAGCCTCAAGTTCCGAGCATCATTCTTGATATAAGTGCCTAATATATCAACGTACTCTTCTTTTTTCATGATTCCGTTGACGCGGTGAAGGCTGTCTACACCGGAAGAGCTAAAGGAACCCCATAGCATGATCGAGCCACCTCCGTGTTTAACTGTAGGGACGGTGTTCGTTGGAAGATTTCGTTCCCCCTTCTCACGGAAAATATAGCTGACGTCATTGTGGCCGAAAAGCTCGATTTTAGTCTCGTCTGACCAAAGAATACTCTTCCAATAGGTAAAGGGTTTATCTACATGCTTTCTCGCATACCTCAGTCGTGCTTCTAAATGACCAGGCTTTAAATATGGAGTTCTACGAGGATGGCATGCTTTGAACCCAGAAGAGTGTAACATGTTCGTAACTGTAGAGGTGCTTACTTCAACCCCAGTTTCCCTTACCAGTTGATCCTGTAAGCTTAAACTTGGCAATTATGCTTTAAACAGTAGCTTTCGGCACATTAAGTTGTGTAACAATACCAGAAAGAGACACACGAGACTTGTATTTCACAATAATTCGTTTTTTTAAATCACTGGACAGTTGTTTCCTGTTTGCTATGATGGCCAAGCAGATAATGACGGAGACGGCGCTAAATTGCCGGAAGTACATTTTTTGCTGGCTAAATTCCAATAATTATGAAGCCAGTGTCTATTTCTGGAATGGTGTAATGTAGTTTATTCGTCAAACCAAACAAAAGTTTTACGGGAATATCAGTTTTTCACACGTTCTGAACTGTACGAACACTTTCTGCTCCTCCTATCTTTGGTGATTTGTTTATTAATAGTTTATTTGTCGTTTGATTTACATAAAAATTTACGTAGATATGTTTTAGTATAATATTTATAACATACTATACTTCTATTAGCCTACTCGTGATACTTTTTATGTTATGAGCAAAAAAACACTCGGGACGCAGGGTTACGAACATTTTCTGTCGTAACTGTGCCTTTACGCGTCATTTGACTTGATCAAAATGTTTACAATCATGTTATGTTCTCTTACGCAGAAAACATTACACTTTTCAATGGGCAACATGTTTTAGGTGTTGTGTTATAAAACTATGGTATCTTAACCTACTGTGACTTTCTTGTCTTCTATTGAAATACTTTTTTTACACCTTTAGATGGTGTTCTGCCACTATCTTAATTTTACTTGGAACCAAACTTTGGCGTAAAATCTGATTGAAATAATTTTACTGAATTAAATTTCTTTTAAAAACTCCGTGTAGGTGCCGAAATATTTATTATATAAACACAAGCAGCATAATAGTGTACATATTTTCGTTTCTGTTTTGGAATAACAATACGGTACTTTACACACTTTGAATTTGAATATAGATGCTAGAAAACGATGTTACATTAGTCAATACCCCCAAAACTAGTGCAACACTTGAAAATAACTTAGCATGTTAATGCCTTGCTTCATGTGTTTTATTGCGTATTTTCCAACGCCAAACTTAACGTTACTGGATGTACTTGGTAAAAGAAGCGTAAATAACTTGACATACTCGTTAGAAAAGAACGTTGTCTTCTTGTAAAAACACCATTCTAAGCAACTGGTCACCTTCCTGGGTACAATTTCTTGGAATATTGTACTGAATATAAACCAGATAGTTCTTTATAACTTCAAATACATTTATAAGCTTTTTTGTGTTTATTTTACTTAGTTGAGTCCTTATATTTCTCTTGGCATCACTTCCTTCTATTTAAGTTAAACTTATGTATTTCTCTTGATGTCTTTATATTAAAACTATATTTTCCTCCAATGTCTTTATATTAAACCTATATTTCTCTTGCTGTGTTTGTATTCAAACAGTATTTCTTTTATGCTGTGTTCGTGCTGAACATTGTTTACTTTGATGTATGTTGAACCTATATATCTCATTATTTCTCTTCATGTCTTTGTATTAAGGCTGCATTTCTCATCATCTCTTTCCTTTAAGCGGTTCGACATGGCTGGGTGGGTTAAGGCGTTTACAAATTTTTGTGAAAGAAATATAATGGGGATTTTTATAGCTTTTTATCTTTATGAGTTATTTATATAGGATTAACTTTAACATGAGTATTATTTCCTATTCCCTGTTTTGTTTTTATTCCTTTTTATTATAAAATTTTAGGTGTTTTTTGTGTGATGGATGGTTTATGAGTAGGTTTGGTAATTTGAAGTTTAGGAGAAATATACAAAATATCTATTGAAGGTAAAATGGTATATTTTTTGGAAAAAATATGATTCTTACCTTGATTGTCATGAAATCCTGTACTATACGGTTTAAAAAATTTTGGAAAGTATTTGGAAATGATTTCAAATGAAGAGAGTGAATAAGACCCCAAAAAGTATTTAATAGAATAAAAAAGGCGACAAAGATGTTTCAAAGGTTCCAGGATAATGATTTGAAAATATATTTATTAACATTGGTTATTTGAATAATTATTTTTTGCTTATATTAGTTTTAGCTTTATATCAGTATAACTTATAAAAAGTGCAGCATTGAAGATGCTGTGGAGACTGAAAAACCTAAGAATATATTTCTAGGGTATAACTCATTCTTATAATGTAAATATTAAGTGTTGAGTTTAAACCATAGAAATAGAAATAAAAAGGAATTTAATTGCTGTTAAAGAGTTAGCAGCTTCTCTAGTTCAGATATGTTTCTTGAATAGAAATATAAATTCAATTTTGTC